>NC_072373.2:35951666-37177500 GCF_028885625.2 Pongo pygmaeus | reverse complement strand
AGCTCTCACTCTCATCACGTGATGTCTTCTGCTGTGTTATGATGCAGCAAGGAGGCCCTCACCAGATGCAGCCCCTGAATCTTGGGCTTTCCAGCTTTTCGAACTGTAAGCCAAATACATTTCTGTTCGTTACAAATTACTCAGCCTGTGATATTCTGTTATAGCAGCATAAAATGGACTAAGACACGCATGTTAGGGATTTTTTTTTTTTTTTAAGACTGAGTACTGCTCTGTCGCCCAGGCTGGAATGCAGTGGCGCAATCTCGGCTCACTGCAACCTCTGCCTCCTGGGTTCAAGTGATTCTTCTGCCTCAGCCTCCAGAGTAGCTGGGACTACAGGTGCATGCCACCATGCCCAGCTAATTTTTGTATTTTTAATAGAGACGGAGTTTCACTATGTTGGCCAGGCTGATCTCGAACTCCTGACCTCATGATCTGCCCACCTCAGCCTCCCAAAGTGCTGGGATTACAGGCATGAGCCACCGCACCCAGCCACATGTTAGGGATTTTTAAAACTCAGAACTGGATTGAATTTGGGGCTTTGCTGCTTGCTAGCTGTATTAACTTAAATGCATTTCTTAACCTATAAAAAGGAGATAGATACCACATGGACAGCAGTGAAGATTAAATGAACCAACCTATGGCTATGAGGAAGATTTCTGATGCAGGTAACAGAGCCCCCAGCTTAGTATGATATAACGCAATCATAAATTATTATATCACATGCTAGGAAGTCCAGAGACATCTCAGGCTCCAGGGGAGAATACATGATTCCGCCCTCCCGTAGGTGTTACATTCATCCTTAGGTTGATAACAAGATAACTGTAAGAATTTCAGGAATCTCATCTAGAAACAAAAACTAGAGAGAAAGGTCATCTCTTTCTGTGTCTCTTTCACAGAATCTTTCTTTTCCAGAACTTTCCTTCATGCTTCATTGGCCAGTGTTTTGTTATTTGACCTTTCCTCAACAAGTCCTTGGCAAGGGAGATGGAAATATCATGACTGGCTTAGACTAATCAATACTTACTTTTGGAATTGGAATGGGGTCACCTTTCTCTGGGTTTCAAAAGGAAACAATAGATGAACAAAATTGAAGTTCTGTTAGCTAAAATGGAAGAATGGAGAAATAGACGTTGAGTAGGCCACCCATAGGTTCCACTACCATCAGCGAATGCCCAGTATAAAGATTAATACCCAGCAGGTATATGTCCAAGAAATGTTAGTCATCACTTTTCTCAGTGACACCTGAACGTGGTGTACAAAGACTGGTTTG
This sequence comes from Pongo pygmaeus, assembly GCF_028885625.2. Lineage (NCBI taxonomy): Eukaryota > Metazoa > Chordata > Mammalia > Primates > Hominidae > Pongo > Pongo pygmaeus. Next base: position 37,176,227 of record NC_072373.2, on the reverse strand, counting down.
AAGGCACATCTTCATGCAGCTCTTCACTCAGAAATCAAGTCATCTGACAGGTGCCAATGAAAATTTTTTCAGAAACTTCAGATGGACAGCTTCCAGAAGTAGGTGCTGGCTCTTCACAACTTGCCGCACATTGCACAGCACATTACGTTGCCAAGCAGGTATCTTGGGATTGGTGGGTTGCTCCTTCTGCTTAGAGGCCCCAAGCATCTGGTGTTTCTCTCTTCTGTGTTGGCGGATCCTCTGAACTTTGATACAGTCTTCATTCCACAATTGGCAAAGAAAATCTCCTCTGGGATACAGCCCACACACGCCTCACGCCTGGGGAGGCATGACTCCTGGCCCTGTCCTTTCACTTCAAATGAAATATAATAAATATGAAAGGAAACCAAAAGACAGGCAGACAAAAAGCAGACTCAGAAGGACAGAATGAGAAAACACATATACGCTCACAAAAGCAAGGGAGAACAAAAGAGGGCAAAGGGCAGACATCTCTGTGTCCATTGGAGCTCTGAGGAATCAGAATTTCTAAAGCTTTTTTTTTTTTTGAGACGGAGTCTCGCGCTCTTGTCCCCCAGGCTGGAGTGCAATAAGCATGATCTCTGCTCACTGCAACCTCCACCTCCAGGGTTCAAGTGATTCTCCTGCCTCAGCCTCCTGAGTAGCTGGGATTACAGGTGCCCGCCACCACGCCTGGCTAATTTTTTTGTATTTTTAGTAGAGAGGGGTTTCACCATGTTGGCCAGGCTGGTCTCAAATTCCTGACCCCAGGTGATCTGCCCACCTCGGCTTCCCAAAGTGCTGGGATTATAGGCCTGAGCCACCGAGCCCGGCCTCTAAAGCTATTTTTTAAAATGTAAAGATTTATGAGTTATCGTTTCCTTCCTGATAGCCCTCTTTTCAGCAGTTACTTTATTCGTCTTGAGGCAGGAGGATGAACAAAGGGTCTTTCCTCCTCAAGAAACACCCCCTCCTTCCTCAGTTCCACACCCCTGCCCTAGGAATCCATGACTCCAGGAAATATTTTCAGATAAAACAATTCCAGTTACTGGAAAATTGCAAGGCTTTCCTCTGTGGGTTTACAACAGCCTGGCCTCTGACCCACCAATAAAAGAGATTTACTAAGTGATAGTAACACCTTTTATGTAGTCTCGACGTGAGGCAAGTCACTTTATCTGTCTCAATCCAGGCTCCTCAGGCTCATAAAGGTGAAGGTTGGAATGGATTAGTGGTTTTAAGTGTATGTACGTATGCATGTATGTATATGCATATTAAACTATGTACATTGTATATAGTTTATGTATATGACCCTCCTTCACAGGGGCTCTGGAGGGAAATGGTGACCCTAAGGAGACCATTTCTCTTCTCTGCTTTCCTTTGTCCCCTTGGCAATGACTTGTCTCCTTCCCTCCCACACTGGGGCACCTGACTCAGTACAGACTCTTCTTCCTCCAAGGCATCTAGCTCAAAGGACTTGCCTCCCCTCCTTTTTACATGGGGAGCTATTACATATTAAACAACAGAACATCATTTCAAATGCCAACATCTTATGTGGCACTTCAACATAAAAACAGGTAAAGGCAAGGGCTTTAATTGAAGGAAGGTGAGCATGGAAGGAGTGGAGTAAGAGCAGGAGGAATCTTTGAAATCCTTATCTTTGGCCACAGCAGCCTCTTGAAGTATGGCCCCAGATGGGGCTTCCCAGGGCAATTTGATAACCAGTGACCTGGCTACTCTCTAAGGCATTGTAGATCTAAAACACAAAGGTCTTGCTCTGTCTTTATCAAAAAGAAAGTCTGATTCCTCCCTTGTGGATTCACACAGTAGCACAACATACCTTGAAGTGGAGAAGGAAGACAAGAACCAGGAAGGCAAAAATTCCCTTCCTAACCCCATTTCTATCTTCTTTGGAATTCTGAAAAAAAAAAAATATAGTGAATGGTACAGGGAATAATATAAGTCATACCTACCACCTGTAAGGTTAGCCGAGAGAAAGTACAAGAAAGAGACCCAAGGTTAGGTGAGGAAGTTTCTTAACCTGCTGGCTGCCCGTTTAACAGTCAGAGAGGAAGCAGCCCCAAGCTTACACAATGAGGGGTTTATATTGGGGAGGGGAGTTTGAGGGAGTTCTTTGGTGTGGCGACATCCCAGGGTTGTTTGCTGGTTAATTTTGCCACATATCACCTTGTGACGTTTATTACAGGAGGGTGTAGGTAAAGTTTGTTTATGCTTCCCACGACCTCCCCCTTCGCTGTCTAGATGGTTTGTAATTGGAGTTTGCTTATTGCAGCAAGGTCTGGTAAGTGAAGTCCGCTGGCTTCACCGCGGCGCCTAGATAAGGGCTTAGAAATGTAGAGACTTAGGGGAAGGAGAAGAGTTGCAGAGCATTAGGGGGAGAGGTGGGCAGCACGGAGAGGTTTGAAGGGGAGTGTCAGCAGTACCAAGAAGCTTTTGGGGGCAGTTTGTTTCTAACACCACCCATAATCATAAAATGACAATTTGACATATTTGTCTCAGATAACTTTTTTATTTTTTTTATTATTATTTTTTGAGACAGGGTCTTGCTCTGTCGCCCAGGCTTGAGTGCCATGGCATGATCTCAGCTCACTGCAACCTCTGTCTCCCGGGTACAAGCGATTCTCCTTCCTCAGCCTCCTGAGCAGCAGGGATTACAGGCCCACACCACCATACCTGGTTAAGATAAGTTTTTGTTTGTTTGTTTGTTTGTTTGAGATGGAGTTTCGCTCTTGTTGCCCAGGCTGGAGTGCAGTGGCACGATCTTGGCTCACCTCTACTTCGCCTCCCGGGTTCAAGCGATTCTCCTGCCTCAGCCTCCCAAGCGGCTGGGATTACAGGCATACGCTGCCATGCCCGGCTAATTTTGTATTTTTAGTAGAGATGGGGATTCTCCATGTTGATCAGGCTGGTCTCGAACTCCTGACGTCAGGTGATCCACCTGCCTCGGCCTCCCAAAGTGTTGGGATTACAGGCGTGAGCCATTGCACCCAGCCGATAAGTTTTTTTAAAGTAAAAAAAACCTGGCAGATGAAGTTCTCTTAGTTCATCACTCTAATCCTATTTTCCTCCTTCTCTCTTCAGTCAAACGCTACCATGACTGACTAATGCCTGCCCCCAACTCCCCCACCCAAAAGATGTTCACTTACCAACCTCTGGAGCCTGTAAATATGTTGCCATGGCAAAAGAGATTTTGCAGATGTAATTAAGGATTTTGAGATGGGGGAGATTATTCTGGGTTAGCCAGCTGGACCCAATATAATCACAAGGGCATTTATTGGAGGGAGGCAAGAGGTCAGAGGCAGAGAAAGAGATGACACAATGTTGCATGAGGTTGGTGATGATGAAGCAGAGGCTGGTAAGATGCATCCAAGAGCTAAGAAATGCAAGCAGCCTCTAGAAGCTGGAAAAGGCAAATATTCTCCTTTAGATCCTCCAGAAGGAACACAGCCCTGCTTACCAATTGTAGACTTCTGTGTTGTTTTGCACTATTAAATTTATGCTGATTTGTTACAGCAGCAATAGGAAACTAATACAATGAGCTGGGTGAGTTTCCATCTGCTCCATGTTTTTTTCAAAAAAATATTTATTTATTTATTTATTTATTTATTTATTTATATGAGATGGAGTCTTGCTCTGTCACCCAGGCTGGAGTGCAGCAGCGTGATCTTGGCTCACTGCAAGCTCCCCCTCCCGGGTTCACACCATTCTTCTGCCTCAGCCTCCCGAGTAGCTGGGACTACAGGTGACCACCACCATGCCCGGCTAATTTTGTTTTTCTATTTTTAGTAGAGACGGGGTTTCACAGTGTTAGCCAGGATGGTCTTGATCTCCTGACCTCGTGATCCGCCTGCCTCAGCCCCCCAAAGTGCTGGGATTAGAGGCGTGAGCCACCGCACCTGGCCTCCATGTTTTTTACTTGGACTAGTTGGATAGACACATAGAAATAGAGAAGATAATTTTGTTTTATGTACAGTCACCTGATGTTTTTGAGAATATCCATTTGACATGTAAATATCGAATTCATCCAGTTTAACTGCAATATGGTATTTTGTCATGACTATACCACAGTTTGTTTATGTAAGTCTCTAAAATGGACTGGGTGCCATGGCTCACGCCTGTAATCCCAGCATTTTGGGAGTCTGAGGCAGGCGGATCACGAGGTCAGGAGATCAAGACCATCCTGACTAATACGGTAAAACCCTGTCTCTACTAAAAAATACAAAAATTTAGCCGGGTGTGGTGGTGGACGCCTGTAGTCCCAGCTACTCGGGAGGCTGAGGCAGGAGAATGGCGTGAACCCGGGAGGTGGAGCTTGCAGTGAGCCAAGATCACGCCACCGCACTCTAGCCTGGGCGACAGAGCAAGACTCCATCTGAAAAAAAATAAATAAATAAAACTGTCTTAGTCAGCTTGGGCTGCTATAATGAAAAATCATAAACTGGGTGGCTTAAACAACAATGTATTTCTAACAGTTCTGGAAGCTAGGAAGTGCATGATGAGGCACCAGCAGATTTGGTGTCTGGTGAGGGGTTTCTGGTTCATAGATGGTGCCTTCTAGTTGTGTCCTTACCTGGTAGAAGGGAGGAATAAACTCCCTTGGGCATATTTTATGGAGACACTAATCCCATTCATGAGGGCCTCACCCTCAAGACCTCATCTAATCCTAATTACCTCCCAAATATCACATCTCCTACTATTGTCACGTTAGGGGGTAGGATTTCAATATATGAATTTTGGAAAGCCTAGAGCATTCAGTTTATAACAATAACAAATGTTTATTCTAGTTGATTCTGTGGCTAGTTGGGTGATCTTCTGGCCTCAACTGGTTTGGTTGGGGCTGGATGGTCTAGGATGGCCCCGCTCATATGTCTGGCCTCATGTGGAATCCCAGGATTGTGGGTATGGCTGGAGCTTCTTTCCGTGTAGTGCCTCTCATCTTCAAGTAGCGCTACAAGGAACAGCTTGTTGACATGGTGCCAGAGGGGTTCCCACAAGCAAGAGCCTCTGCTTGCATGACATTTGCTATCATCCCATTGGCCAAAGAAGGTCATATAGCCAAGCCCAGATTCAGCAGGTAGAGAAACAGACTGTACTGCTTTTTGAGAAGAGGGGCAAAATCACGTTGCAAAGGAGCATGCATGCAGAGAGACAAGATAGATTGGAGGGTATTACTGTAACAACCTAACTTAGCTGATAATAAGAATCCAGCTTCTAGTGTGCTGGATTCATCTCAATTCAAAAAGTATGCTCATTTTCAACTATGGTCTCTGCATGCCAGTAAAACTTAACTTCTTTTGGCATGCCAGGCTACTTCCTCCAGGAGCCTTTCCCATGCTGTTTGCTCTGCCTGGAATGCTCCTCCCCTCTCCTTGCCAGGCTAATTATTATATTTCCTTTAAGTCCCTTCCTAAAGTCACTTCCTTAGGGAGCCTTTCCTGACTCTTCAGACCAGGCCAGGTCTCCTGTTCTACACACTCAGGGCACCACAGATGCTGTATTTACAGCACGTACCACCACTGTCATGAATTACTTTGTTGTACAATTATTTGTTTAATATCAGTCTCTCTCTCTTTCTCTCAACCTCAACCAAAGGAGCTCCAGGGCAGAGACTGGGTCTATCTTGTTCACTGCTGAATTCCCAGCATCTAGTACAATGTCTAGCATGGAGTAAGTGCTCAGAATTGGAGGAATAAGTGGATGAACCTATGAATGAATGGCCTGCAATGTGCTCAGCATGGAATAGGCCTGTTTAAAAACCTGTTGGAGTAGAAGATATGGAAAACTGCAACCTGGTGGGGAGTGAAGCCTGGGTCGTACAAAATGATTGAGAACAACTCAGAACCAAATAGAGGGTGAAATACCAGATACTGGGCTGCAAATGCCATGGAGATTGGGAAGAAGGGATTAGGATAGATCAGGTGGTCACAGAAGGTCATAGGGGGTAGCACTTGAGTGAGGTCCAGAGGAGGAGCAGGATTTCGAGGCAAGGATTTAGAGGAGGAGCAGGACTTAGAGGCAGTTTGTAAGGAGGCTAATATATTAAGGTCATGAGTTTGCTCCTCTATAGTTCCTATTCTACTCATATCCTCATAAGCTCTTTATCATAAGAGAAAGTAGGCAGGAGAGTAAGGGGAGATGGTTCAGTGGAGCCAGTCCTACTGTTATTGAAACAGCTCCAAGAGGTTGTGTTTCAGAGGAAACTGCAAAGTTGTGTCATCCACACATGCAAAAAACAGCTCATTTAGAGACCAGAGAGATTCCTCTGAGCCACTGAAACAGAACAACAGTAAACATCTGCTTCTACTCTTCTGGAAACACTGTGGTTTGGATGCTCTGTCTGTCACTCCTCTGCTCTTTTGCTTTTAACTATTTATTATGAAAACTTCCAAACGTACACAAAGAAAAGAGTTTAAGAAATTCCATTACCAACTTCAAAAAACATCAATACTTTGTCACATTTGTTTCATGTCTCTCCCTCCCAACCCTAAGTTTTTTTTTTCTCCTAAAGCATTTTAGAGCAAATCTTAGATACCATGTTGTAACACTCCTAAATACTTCAATACAGATATCTAAAAGAAATAAGGGCATTTTCTTATGTAACCACAACACCTTTTCATACCCAACAAAATAAAGCATAATTTGTCAACATCCTTTAACACACAGTTCATATTCAAAGTTTCTTGATTGTCTAAAAAAAGTCTTTTTACAGTTGGTTTCTTTGAATCAGAATCTAAACAAGATCCTCACATTAATTTAATATCTCTTAAATCACTTTTAATCTAGACTGTGGATGTTCTCTTTCAGCTGGGGCTTCCTTTACCAACAACCTGCCTCAGCCCTTGCAGTCTTTATCTCGCTTCTGGATTGGCAGGGAGCTGAAAGATCAGAAGCAGGAGGAATGAAGTCAACACAGGGAGAGGGTGGGAGGGATGGAGTGAGTATCAGATGCCTAAGATCTTATGAAAAAAAAATTCCTAATCAGCTTCAGAAGAAACAGATTAGAATAAGAGACTCTTAAGAACTGGAGTTGACCTGCATGCTCTCCTAACACCTAAGAATGTCAAGAATTTACAGAGATTGTAAGAGGCTGATTCCTGTGGGCAAGAGAGGGAGGGCAAGAGAAAGGAAATCGGGATGAATCTAATGGACAACATACAAGCCTAGGCAGGACCTAATTTACAGGGCCCAGTGCAAGATAAAAGTCTCAGAGCCCTGGTTCAAAAAGTATTAGGAATTTCAGGATGGCAATAGCGGTGCATCAAACCAAGCACAGGGCCCTTCAAAGCACAGAGACCTGTGTGACTCCACAGGTTACATGCCTGCCTTTGTGAAACTGGCCCTGTGCAATGGGTGGCCGAGTCTAGGAGGCCTCAGGGAGTTGTCCTACAAGGTAATACTCTACCAACGCATGTCTCGTTTGCATTTCAGAGACAAGCAAAGGCAGTGGGAATTGTTTCCATATCTCTAGTCACCACCAGCATCTCAGACTTGTCAGGATGTCTAGGGGTGGTGAATAGCTTTTAGAGGTCATAGAGATCCACGCTGCATAATTCAATTCTAAACCATGGATAGTGGTGGGTTTGGACCCTCTGGCCTTTATGCTTGTCTCTGTGAGTATAGGCTCTAGAGCCAGAATGCCTGGGGTCATAGCCAGGCTCTATCACTGTGTAACTTTGGTCAGTTACTTGACCTCTCTGTGCCTGTTTTCTCATCTATTAAATGGGGTTAATAAAGATACTTACCTCAGGCTGGGCGCGGTGGCTCACGCCTGTAATCCCAGCACTTTGGGAGGCCGAGGCGGGTGGATCATGAGGTCGGGAGATCGAGACCATCCTGGCTAACACGGTGAAACCCCGTCTCTACTAAAAATACAAAAAATTAGCCAGGCGTGGTGGCAGGCACCTGTAGTCCCAGCTACTCTGGAGGCTGAGGCAGGAGAATGGCGTGAACCCGGAAGGCAGAGCTTGCAGTGAGCGGAGATCGCACCACTGCACTCTAGCCTGGGCAAGAGAGCAAAACTCTGTCTTGAAAAAATAAATAATAAAATAAAAAATAAATAAAATAAAATAAAGATACCTACCTCAAAGGATTGTTGAACATTAAATTGGTTTATATTTGCTGCACATGGCAAGCACGATGTGTTTGTTAAAACAAGATAAATCCAGAGGCTAGAGCTGTACAGGTCCAGGCAGGTCTCTGGTAATGGTGAAACCTCCAGGATGAACTGACTCTGCTTTTCTAGGGAAGAAAGGCTGTGCCTACATCCTGATCCAGCTTCCCAAAAACATACACAGTGGTCATTCACTCAGTAAGTGTTCATCAAGTGCCTACCATGTATCAGGCACTCACTGAGTAGAGAGTGAGCCAGGCATGGTTCTGGTCCTTAAGGTGCTGACCTCTAGCATAGGGAGGGCTCCACCTGCAAAGTCAGTTGTGCCTCTAGATCTAGGAGCAGACCTTGTTCCAGGTAGGAGGAAGGAGATACTCTCAGCCAGTGGCCCATCAACAAGGTAGTTCTGCAGCTAGTAAGCATGGTTTGACTTCAGTATCCTGAGTCCTTGTTCCCAATCTACTTTATGATATTCTGCTTTGACCAAACACCTGCCTAATAATTCAGCATTTCCCATCTAAGATTCAGTATTTTATTTCCTGCCCCAAAACTCAGACACTCCCAGTCTGACTTCTAATCCCTGCTGTTGAAACCCCTGAGATGCTGTTACCTGCTTGGCTCCTCCCCTTCTTTGAAGGGGTTCTCAGGATCTTGAATTAGGTTTGGGCCACCATTGGTTAACAGTGATCATGTCGTTAAAGACAATGGAGAAGGTGGCTGGGGCACAATGCCAGGACTTTTTATGGCCTTCTCAGGCTAGCCTGGGCCCATGTGTGTCCATCTCTCCAGTAACTAGTCTCTGACCCTGTCCTCCTGTCCTTAACACCTGGCCACTCCTTGACTGCACTGCTGCACAGACTTAGATTCCCGTCTCACCAACACTCAAGCCCAGGATCTGAAGGATTCCGGTAGGGGAGGCTGCAGGAGCCCTTAGGAATGTCAGTTTGACATTGAAACAAGTTTTTTCCCTCAACTAACAAATTCTTGGCCCTCTGCTAAGGCCTTTGAGGGGGAGTTTGTGGCAGGATGGCCATGGGGGGATAAAGCAGGGTCATGGATAAAGACACCAGCTGTTTTCCTTTGGCTGACATCAACCCTGAGGCCGTTCTGAAACTGCTCTACTTGCAGCCTGGAGACACTGCCTAGAATATCACCATCCCAGGCCAGGCATAGTGGCTCATGCCTGTAATCCCAGCACTTTGGGAGGCCGAGACGGGCAGATCACAAGGTCAGGAGTTTGAGACCAGCCTGACCAACATGGTGAAACCCTATCTCTACTAAAAATACAAAAAAATTAGCCGGGTGTGGTAGCATGCACCTGTGATCCCAGCTACTCAGGAGGCTGAGGCAGGAGAATCGCTTGAACCTGGGAGGTGAAGGTTGCAGTGAGCCAAGATCATACCACTACACTCCAGCCTGGGCGACAGAGCGAGATTCCGTCTCAAAAAAAAAAAGAAAAAAGAATACCATCATCCTAGCTGAAGGCCTCCAGGCAACTGGACTCTTCAGATAGCTGGTGATAACAAGTGGCAGGTGGAAGCCAAGGGAGAACTTTTCACATATCCTTCATCTTCCCCAATCTTATTTTAGAATTTCTGAAGTAGTGACAACTGGGGGGAAAAAAGTTTCTCCAGGGTCACTTTGGAAGAAGCAATGTGTATTAATTTTCTCCTTTACAGCCACTGAACCATGGCAGGTTAGAGAATGGCAGGTCCTGTTGATGAAGTATTAATATTACTGCAACAGGCTGGTCAACATGGTGAAACCCTGTCTCTGCTAAAAATACAAAAATTAGCCGGGAGTGGTGGCGGGCACCTGTAATCCCAGCTACTTAGGAGGCTGAGGGAGGAGAATCGCTTGAACATGGGTGGCAGAGGTTGCAGTGAGACAAGATCACACCATTGCACTCCAGCCTGAGTGACAGAGCGAGACTCCATCTCAAAAATAAATAAACAAATAAATTAAAAATATTACTGCAACAGCAGAGAGCCAAACCCCACAAGGGTGATGGCAAGAAAATTGGAGAGGAATTCGATGTGTAAATCTTGGGTTGCCTCTGAATCCTTTGGCCCTGGGAAGGGAGAGCAGAGCCCAGCCTGAGAAGAGGCCAAGCAAGAGGACAGACAATGGGGAAGGAGGCCAGGTCACAGTGCCAGGATGTTTTATCCTATTAGGCCTCTGCATTCCTGCAACTTCTGAATATACAGCCTAAATCTTTTTTTTTTTTTTTTTTTGAGACGGAGTCTCACACTGTCACCTGGGCTGGAGTGCAGTGTGTGTGTGTGTGTGTGTGTGTGTGTGTGTGTGTGTGTGTGTGTGTGTGTGTGTGTAGTATATTCTAGGATGTAGGCTGGGCACAGTGGCTCTTGCCTATATTCCTAATACTTTGGGAGGCCAAGGCAGGAGGATCACTTAAGCCCAGGAGTTCAAGACCTGCTTGGGTAACATAGCGACACCTACCTCTACAAAAAAATTCTTAAAAATTAGCTGGGTGCAGTGCAGTGCACCTGTAGTCTCAGATACTTGGGAGGCTAAGGTGGGAGGATCGTGTGAGCCCAGGAGCTTGAGGCTGTAGTGAACCGTGATCATGCCACTGCACTCCAGCCTGGGTGACAGAACAAAACCCTGTTTCTAAAAAATTTTTTAAATTATTGAATTTTTAAAATTTTGTCCTACTAAACTATAATATGCTTTAGGGAAGTCACATTTTTTTATTCTCTCCCACCCTTCCATTAGCCCTTGGCTGTTGTTTAGGAGATAATGTTGATTAATTAATTTGCTGACTGACCTTTAAGATATCAACATCAATTGTTTTAAAATCTTAGTTTATAGAAAAAATGTTAGCCTAGAGACTGACTCCATTTGTCCCTCATACAGAAGCCAAGAGTTTCTCTGTAAGATTTAGGTCGTATAGGCTGGGTGCCTATATATCCATATATACATATATATGTGTGTGTGTGTATATCTATATATATCTCCAGGAAGAGAGAAATGTAATAATTTATAGGCAATATAGAATACATTGTTCTGTGGTAGCAGAACTCTTTCCTATGGAGTGTTGAGGATGACTTGGAAAAAGCAGAATTTGGTTGGGGGACTTAGATTATGAAGCACCTACTGGGTGCCAGGCACTGGGCTAAGAACTGGGAACACAAAGATGAGCACTTCATGGGCTCTGTCCCCAAGGGACTGCTCACAGACTAGTGTGGGTGGCAGATCTGTGAACAGAGAACAGAGCAGAGCCCTGAAAAGAGGAGTGATACCTGTGTGGCTGGGGAGGTGAGCAGGGTGTGTGTGGAGAGAGAGAGACACACAGAGAGAGACAGACAGAGAGAGAGAGAGAAACTTCTGGAGGGGCTCCACTGAGGAGGTAGCATTTGGGTTACGTTTTCTCTGTGGATTTGGAGGAAGAGCATTTTAGACAAGTGGACAGTGAGTGCAAAGGCACAGGTAGATGCCACACAAGAAAGACAGGCAAGCTTTCAGAGGAGTCCGTGTGACTGGGAGAAAGGCTGCACATACCGTGTGGTAGCAGACAGTCTGGGAAAAGTGGGCAGGAGAAAGGTCATGAGGGCCCAGGTGCCAAATAAAGTGTGCATTTCTTTTTCTTTCTTTCTTTTCTTTTCTTTTTTCTTTCTTTTTTTTTTTTTTTTTTTGAGACAGAGTCTCTCTCTGTCACCCAGGGTGGAGTGCAATGGCACGATCTCAGCTCACTGCAACCTCCGCCACCCAGGTCCAACAATTCTCCTGCCTCAGCCTCCCAAGTAGCTGGGATTACAGGTGTGTGCCACCATGCCTGGCTAATTTTTGTACTTTTAGTAGGGACAGGGTTTCACCATGTTGGCCAGGCTGGTCTTCAACTCCTGACTTCAGGTGATCCACCCGCCTTGGCCTCCCAAAGTGCTAGGATTACAGGCATGAACCTCCACATCCGGCCAAAGTGTGCATTTCTATCTTTGGGGAGATCGAGAGCTGGCCACTATTTTTGAGCAGGAGAGGAATGGGTTCATACTTACCTTTCAGAAAGATCCCTCACTGGGAGAAGGGGGTCTTATTGCTCCAAGAAGCCAGAGAAAGGAAGACCAGTTGTGGGGCGGGTGGGTTGGTTGGGGGTGGGGGCACTGAGGCTTTTAGGCAAGGACATGGCAGCGGCTGCCAGGATGCCCACAGCTGTGTGGCATGCAAGATGGACTGAAGGCAGGAGTACTATTTGAGGCGAGGGAGACCTTTAGAGAAAATGTCCTGTCAAAGCCATTTATTTTAACAAATACTCTTCCATTGCTCTGTTTTTATTCCCCTCAGATGCAGCTTTCCTTCTGGGATTGTGAAAATGGGTGTCATTTCTGCAGCTTTCTGAAGTTTCGGTAAAGTTTCCTTTTCCTCTCAGTGGATTCTGTGTAGCAGGAAGCATGAGTTGATTTCAGCTTTTTGTCTTCTGAGACCTACTTCAGAGTGTGTTGCTGCTGGTCCGAGGCTGAAGGAAGGTCTGTGATGTCACAGGCTGTGATTTTTCTAGAAATGTGTACTGAGATCAGCTGGCACAATTGTGTTTGTTTTAAAAACAAAAACATCTCAGGGGCAGTCCCCACATTCTGCATAACGGGACCCTTCACCCCACCGCCTAGATGGTTAATCCCGACAACTCAGAACACCCCACTAACCAAGGTGTTAATGACGTAACTCTCTCCTCACAGGAAAAGCTGCTCTGTAAGAAAAGGGCACTGAAGGAAGCGGCTTTTGTTCTAATGCCGAATTCCGGGGAGGCTGGTGCTTGGAATGTTTACCTCCTCCTGACTTTTTACGTGATTTCTCCAGTTCCTGCATTTTGTACACCAAAAGCAAAATACAGCTTGACCCTGGACTGTTACATGGTGGCCCCGCCAGGCTGGCTGTGGAACTCAGGCTCTGCCAGGCAACGGTTGGTTAGTCAGGAGACTGGAGCAGAGAGCAAATAAGGTCGAGGTCATGGTTGAAATTCCTATAGAGGCCAATTGGCTGGGCACACCCTGCCCTCCACTGTCTCTGGCCTTGTTGTACAGGGGACTGAGTAAGAGGGTATAGCTGGCTCAATGCAGCCCAGCACCGCTCTCTTAAATCGCGTTGCACGTCCTGAATGGCCAGTAAATAATACAGACTTCAGGCACAATGAGACCTTGCTTAAGCAACTCTCTAGAAGAAAGCACCATTATACCTTTCAGCTGTGGTTTTTTTCAGCCTTCGTTAGTGATATGGAACAGCATTGACTGCAGTAACTTTTCTACTAAACAGAAACATTTGTCTGCTGCTCCAGTCAAAAATACCTGCTTTACAGCTTTAATTCGTCCTACAGAACTGCGGGTCCATAAGGTGAGGCCATTTTCCTCCCCCACTTCCTCTCTCCATGCCCTTTCCTCCCTCACTGATGGCCTCTTCTCCTCTGGCAGCCCCCGAGGCCTTTTTTCTCCCTACCGAAGTAAGAAAGGCTCTTCATGGTTGTTTGCACGCACAAGTTGACAGACTGCCCTTCATGGCAATGATTCCTGTTCCTATTACTTTACCCAGACATTGAATGTCAGGGTTTTTTCTAGAAGGCTGTCAGTAGAAGTTGGCAGTTAAGAGTGGGTAGTTTAGAACCAGATCAAAGCCAGGCTGGGATCTGGCCCTGACAGTTACTATCTGCGTGTCTTGGGATAAGAACTTAACCTTGCCAAGCCTCGGTTTTCCTCTCTGGAAAGGAAAGCTCATACTGCAATTATTGCATGCTAGCTCTCAGCATTGCCTGGCACATGAAAAATGTTAGTTATGATTATTTATTAGCTAATTGACACACAAAAGGCTTTATTCTACTAAAGGCCTTATTACAACAGCTAGCAAGTGGAGATAATTTTTTATTCGAATTTTTTATTATAAAAAATTTCAAATGCATAGAAAAGCTGAAATAATAGTACAATTGACACTGAAATCCCTCATCTAGATTCTACAGTTGTATACATTTTACCAAATATATGTTTTTTCCTAAACTATTTCAATGTAAGATACGGACATCATCCCTAAATACTTCAACACACATCTCTTGAAAATAAGGACATCCTCTGACATACAGTAACTTTTATTACACTTAAGAAAATTAATGATAATTACCTAATATCCCCTGGTTCCCAATTCCCAAATCATATACAATTTTCCAAAATGTTTCCCAGTATGTCTTCTAACAGATGTTTGTGTGTGTGTGTATGTGTTTTAAAAAATTTCAGTAGCTTTTGGGGTACAAATGGTTTTTGGTTACGTGGATGAATCGCAGAGTGGTGACGTCTGAGATTTTCATGCACCCATCACCCAAGTAGTGTACATTGTACCCAATATGTAGTTTTTTCATCCCATACCCCTCTCTCATCCTCCCCCTTCTGAGTCTCCAAAGTCAATGGACTTTGGATGTTTTTTTTTTCAAACAAGATCCAATCAAAATTCTTACATTGCATTTGGTTGTCATGTCTCTATTTTCTTTTATTCTAGAGCAGTAGGTGTGGGGAAGTTTTGAGAACAATATTGTTACTGAAATCAACTATTGGCTGCCAGGTGGAAATGGCTGCTGCCTCCACTGAGGCACACTGGGCCCCACCACATTTATTAACATAAACAAGCCCTGTGATATGGTTGCATAGCTTGCTTTGCTGAACTTGTTGGTTACTAGCTTTACTGCTTAATGACTGGACATTAGAGACTCTTCTGTTGTTTTTATATTCCCACCACCTCCACAGCACCTAACACACAGGTGGTCAGTACAAGTGGATGGAAGGAAAGGAGACAGGGAGGAAGAAGGAAGAAAAAGGAGAGTGGGAAAGAGGCAGGCACGGGCAGGCCCCTGCTTCCATGCCAGGTGGGTACCTGGAGAGTGACACTATGCCCTCCTGGGAAGCACCCACCCTCCTTTGATTGGGGGAAGACGATTCCATGTGGCATGTGCCTTTTGTCCAAATATGCCTTCTTCCTTCACATTCTCCTTTCCCTCTTTCCCACCCTCCTTACCTGAGCACTAGTTGGGATCCCTCAGACCTTCTGCTATCTTTAACTTAGTCTTTCCCTCTCTTCCCATATACAAGATTAACATTTGACATTATTTTAAAAATAATCTATAATAGATTATCTTTTCCTACAATCACACTCATTTTCCCAATTCCCTGGAAGATAATTCCCACATAATTTGTGGTCAGTAATTAAATTCCTGACCATAATGAATCATGAGGAATATATACTGTGTTCAGAGGGATGGCGTGGTATCCATAAGGGAGCATCTGCCGAAGGGAGAGAGAGGACACATGGGGGTTAGCCCCTAAAGCCAAGGGGAGCTGTCCTCCAAACACAACCAACAGAGTTTAGCTCAGGCTTCAGGATCAAACTATTGCTTCTATTCTGTGTGGAGAGAACAATGACTGAATTGGCTGGAATAGAACAAAGTTGTTAAAGTGAACTTTCTCCACACCTCATCTCTAATCTCTAAAATTTTGACTTAAACAAAATTTTCAGTTAAGCAAATTTGAGTTAAAAATTTTGAGCAGATACAGGGAATGAATGCAAGAAGCTCTTGATTATCTGCATGGTGGACTGGCTCATTTTCATTCCAGGCTGACCTCGTTGATATGCTTCTCTACCACTTCTCCTTGCTGAGAACTAGTTGGCGTCTATTCAAAGTACACAGGCCATTTAATTATTAATCAGAGCAAAACATTATTAGGGAAGTTAAACTGTTGAGTAGGTGTGTGTGTGTACACACGTGGATACTTTCTTGATTATCTAGCTGTTTTGTTTTGCCTTTTGCCTTCCTGGGTTCCTGCCCCTCTCCATATGTGGTGATACCTGTAAAGTGATTATGCCACTGAATTCCTAAGAGCTTTTTGGTCCCTCTCTCATTCTCCTTGGATGTGTGTGGAAATGTTTGTCAGCAGGGGCGGACCGGGGAGGGTTCATGTACACAAGAAGTGACTGACCTTGGCCGCTGAGTGGAGCGTGTATTTGTGACCAGGAAAGGGTTCAATGTTTGTGTTTGATGATGGTTTTATGTCCTGCTGTCATTAGAGAGGACTTTATAGGGGTTTCTGATGACCTAGGGCTCCAGGAATCATCATGATTATTTAGCCAATGATTTTAATGGGCCCATATAAACTTATCCTGTTTTTATAGTAGTAACAGAGAAGGAGATGTTGGAAGATTAAATATAGAGGAGGATGGGCTTTAGCTTCACTGTTCAGGGCCATTGGGAATTATTCTACAGAATTAGATCCAGCCTATTCTCATTATTTCCTTCTTTTTATGACTTTCATTCTTTCCTTATTCTTCCTTCCTCCTTTTCCCTTTCTTCTTCTTCTTCTTCTTCTTTTTTTTTTTTTTTTTTTTTGAGACGGAGTCTCTCTCGGCCACCTAGGCTGGAGTGCAGTGGTGCGATCTCAGCTCACTGCAAGCTCTGCCTCCCAGGTTCACGCCATTCTCCTGCCTCAGCCTCCCGACTGGCTGGGATTACAGGCGCCCGCCACCACGCCCAGCTATTTTTTTTTGTGTTTTTAGTAGAGATGGGGTTTCACTGCCTTAGCCAGGATGGTCTCGATCTCCTGACCTTGTGTCCACCCATCTCGGCCTCCCAAAGTGCTGGGATTACAGGCGTGAGCCACTGCACCCGGCTTCTTCTTTTTTTCTTCCTTGCTTTCTATCTTTCTTTTCCCTCCTCCCTTCCTCTCCCCACCTTTATTTATTTCTTTCAACATGTACTGCATGCTTTCTATATATTAGTCACAGTCTAAATGCTGGAGATGCAGAGATGAATAACACACGGCCCCAGCCCTCCTGGAGCTCAGTTTAGTGTGGGAGGCAGATGGAGACACAGATCATTCCAATACAGTGGTTAACGACAGAGATAAGTACAGGGTGAGCTCAGTGTAGGGGTCCCTAATCCAGCTTGGTTTGGGAGAGAAGGCAGGAAGCTTCCTGGAAGAGATGATTGGCAGATTGATTGGGAGTGGCTGAAAAAGGAGCAGGGCTCAAGGCCTTTACCTGGCAGGCCAGGTCATTCACATGGTTTATGAGCACTGGATAAAGGGAATGGGATGAAGGGCTTTGGGGGTATGAGTCTTCCATGAGATATGACACCAGATTTTGATGTCACTGCACATGGTTAGGACCACAGGGGCAGGGCAGAAATGATGTCTACTACTGTGGGAAAGTACTAGTGACTTACCTCTGAAATCTGGGAACATTCCAAGGTATCTGCTCAGATGGTTGATCCTGGGGAATCCTGGAAGAAATGAAAGCTGAAATGAAAGATCACTCTTGAAGGCCAGTATATGACATATATGTGCTCAGGGGTGAAGAGTCATGTAAGGGGAAATGGGCAGTGGGTAGTCAAGGTGTGAGTGAAGATCACTGCTCACTAGAGTGGGGCAATGAGGCTGGGGGAGATGGAGGAGGACTCTTGGCTTCTCTAAAAAAAAAAAAAAAAGGCCTAACTTGTGCTGCAAGTTTTACTGGATGCCCAGGACTCTGGAGGAGTTTTTGGGCCAGTAGACAGGCAAGTGGCCACAACAGTTCTTATGCCCCACAAGGGCAGAGTCTTACATTGGCAGCTCCCTGAGTTACTTGAAGCAGGAGACCTTTTGTAACCTCAAGAAGACAAGAGGAATTCTGTTGAGGGAAGCTTAATCCCTGCTCCTTGGAGATCCCAGCGTGATAGTAGAAAGAGCACATATGAGCTAGAAAAACATAAGTATCACATCCGATGATACCAACTGCAACAATAGTAATAGCCACTGTGTATTTAGTCTCTACCCTGTGGCAGGGATTTTCATGTATTACTTAACCCTCACAACTACATAATAATATATAATGATAGAAGGTACTGTCATTCCCTCCATTTTATAGATGGGGAAATCAAAGTTTGGAAAGGTCACAGGTAGGAAGTCATAGAATCACATTTGAACCCAGATCATTCTAACTCTAGAGCCTCTGATCTCAACTGCTGTCCTTACTGTGAATAAATATTCAGTGCAGCTTCTCTTTGACTTGACCATAGGACCACAGCCCACCTGAAATGGTAGAGTAGAGAGACCCTAGAGACTGATGAACTGCATTTCTACAGCACTACTGGTTATTATGAAGATGGATAATCTAAAATTTTCTATTTCTCTAATATGTAGTCTTAGGGCACTCAATATTAGTATTAGCCAAGAACATATGATTTGAGGGGAAAAATATGGATTAGAAAACAATTGCTCTGAAGTCTACTACTTTGGTAGTTGTTATAGAATGAATGTTTGTGTCCCTCCGAAGTTCATAAGTTCAAGTCCTAATCCCCAACCTGGTGGTACTATTAATAGATGAGGTCCTGAGGGCAGAGCCCCATGATTGGATTAGTGCCCTTATAAGAACAGGAAGACAGACAGACTAGAGCTTTCTTTCTTGCTCTCTCTCCATGGGTACACACCAAGGAAAGTCCATGCTTTCCTTGGACATAGCAAGAAAGGACATAGCAAGAAGGCAGCCATCTGCAAGCCAGGAAGAGAGACCTCACCAAGAATCACATCTGCTGGTACTTTGATCTTGGACTGTAAGACACCTCCAGAACTGTGAGAAAATTGACATCTGTTGTTTGAGCCATCCAGTCTATGGTATTGTGTTACAGCAGCCGGAGTTGACTAAGGCAGTAGTTAATATCAGCAGCTGGGTGAACACACTCTGTGTGTGTGTGTCTGTGAACTAGATCCTCTTAGTCAAAAGGGTTGTTGACCGTGTCTTGAGACCCCTCACTGTCTATATTAGTTTTGGGTGTTCTTTTTTTCATTGGTATTTATGAATAATTTATGCAAAAATGAGTTTTTAAAAACCTTCTGAAAAAAATATATTAGTTGGTTTATGATTCTTCAACAGATCAGAAATTGGGCACTCCCTGTCACCTGTGGCCCCCAGGGAGGCATGCAGATAGTTTTTACAAGTGAGAGGAGAGCTAGGATCTGCAGAGACCACTGGACTGCCTGCCTCCCTCCTTGCTCTGGAAGTCCTCCATGGTTCTGAGGGAGCACAGATAATCTCTACAAGCTGTCTGGGCTCCCAGGTATTTGCTACAGGAGGTCTCGTGTGTTCAGAGGACCTAAAGCTACAGTACCCTTGAGATTGAGGAGAAAGGTGTACTTTGTCCCCTGTACAACAGGCATGTGGAGAGCTGTGGCTTGGGAGGAGAATACCAGCGTGCCTCCCACTTCCTTCGCAGCCAGGCCTCCCTCCCCAGAGGGGCTGCACCACTTCTTAACTAGTGGCAGCTCATGAAATCCTCAAGTAGGAAGTGTATTAGTCAGGGTTCTCTAGAGGGACAGAACTAATAGGATGGATTTATATATAAAGGGGAGTTTATTAAGAGGATTGACTCACACGATCACAAGATGAGGTCCCATAATAGGCCGGCTGCAAGCTGAGGAGCAAGGAAGCCAGTCCAAGTCCCCAAGCTGAATAACTTGGAGTCTGATATTTGAGGGCAGGAAGCAACCAGCACGGGAGGAAGATGTAGGCTGGGAGGCTAAACCAGTCTAGTCTTTTCACGTTCTTCTGCCTGCTTTTATTCTGGCCGCACTGGCAGCTGATTAGACTGTGCCCACCCAGATTGAGGGTGAGTCTGCCTTTCCCAGTCCACTGACTCAAATGTTAATCTCCTTTGGCAACACCCTCACAGACACACCCAGGAATAATACTTTGCATCTTTCAATCCAATCAAGTTGGCACTCAATATTAACCATCACAGGAGGAATCTGCAAGGGTCATTTAGCCCAGCGCTTCTCAGTCCATAAGGTTCAAGCATTTTACCTGGGAACTTTGTTAGAGAGGAGATTTTTTTTTTTTTTTTTTTTTTTTTTAGATGGAGTCTCGCTCTGTCCTCAGGCTGGAGTGTAGTGGCACAATCTTGGCTCACTGCAAGCTCCACCTCCCGGGTTCACGCCATTCTCCTGCCTCAACCTCTCGAGTAGCTGGGACTACAGGCGCCTGCCACCACGCCCAGCTATTTTTTTTTTTGTATTTTTTAGTAGAGATGGGGTTTCACCATGTTAGCCAGGATGGTCTCGATCTCCTGACCTCATGATCTGCCCGCCTCGGCCTCCCAAAGTGCTGGGATTACAGGTGTGAGCCACCGTGCCCGGCCGAGAGGAGATTCTTATTCAGGAGGTCAGGGTGGGGCCTCAGCATCTTTAACAAGCTCCCAGGTGATGCTGCTGCTGCTGACCTGGGGACCACAGTTTGAAGAGCAAGAATTTACTCTATGTCAAGGTAGGCTACATTTCAGTGACCATCACAGTCAAGTAAGTGTCCATCCTGATACAGAGAAGCAAATTCTCTTCTTCAACAGCTTTCTTACCTTTTAGAAGCTCTTACTTAGCAAGCATAAATCCCTTTAGTTTCATGCCCATTTTTCAAGTTCTTCTCTCAGCAGAGATGGAGATGCAAAGTAGCCCTCTCCCATATCATAATCCTTAGTTATTTAAAGACTACTAAGTCAGATCTATTTTTAAAAGCACCACTTCTCTCTCTGTTCTTATGCCTGCGTTACCCAGGTCGGTCAGTAGGAATGAAACTCCTGGGGCACTCTTGGCTGAGGACTTGGCACTGGGAACATTCATGATCTGCTTATGCAGCTGGAATCTCCTCACATGCCCATATACTATTCTTTCTCAGTTCTCTACAGTAAAGGGATGGCAGAGTTATAAAAGTCAAAATCTGAAGAGGAGTGAAAACCTCCACTTAACCTTTAGTATCATCACTCCTCTTCTCAGAACTCGATCAAGGTGTTATTCACAGGTAACAGTGACCTGGTTTGGGTTTTCTCTTTCCTCCCTGGCTCTACATGTCTCATGGTCAAAAGAACTTGGAAGCAAAGACTTAGCCATCTACCATGGCCAAGGAAAGGAGCCTGAATAACCCTCAACTGGGCTGGGTGCGGTGGCTCATGCCTGTAATTGCAGCACTTTGGGAGACCAAGGCGGGCAGATCACGAGGTCAGGAGATCAAGACCATCCTGACTAACACGGTGAAACCCAGTCTGTACTAAAAAATACAAAAAAAAATTAGCCAGGCGTGTTGGCAGGTGCCTGTAGTCTCAGCTACTCGGGAGGCTGAGACAGGAGAATGGCATGAACCCAGGAGGCGGAGCTTGCAGTGAGCTGAGATCGC
The DNA here is from genome assembly GCF_028885625.2 of Pongo pygmaeus. NCBI lineage: Eukaryota > Metazoa > Chordata > Mammalia > Primates > Hominidae > Pongo > Pongo pygmaeus. The sequence continues at coordinate 37,154,926 of NC_072373.2, read as the reverse complement.
GCCACTGCACACCAGCCTGGGCAACAGAGCGAGACTCCGTCTCAAAAAAAAAAAAGAAAAAAAAAATTAATAGCCCCCAACCTGAATGAGAGTCCATAGGTTGGATCTGAAGTACCCAGTCGTCCGTGTTCGAGGGTTCTATCCCCCTGAGCTCTCTGCTTTCTTTCTGCCCCAGAAAGGACTGCTGTCAGGTCTTTGCACGTTTGTGTGACTTTAAGTCAACATGTTTCCTCTCTCCAGGACACTTGTATTTTAAAACCTTCCTCTCCAGTATGGAATGAAATTTGTCCTTTGTTAAAGAGGCTAATGGTCCCAGGTGACAGGTTATTTTATGTATTATACCTGCCTAGGATGGCACAGTAGACATTGCCTACCAGAAAGAAGGTACTGCCACTTACAGGTTCACAGTGATATCTGGGGTGGAAGGGAGGACTCTTCCAGGAGAAAGCAAGGCTTCCAGGAGAAAGCAAGGCATCCAGGAGGAGACCACCAAGAGGGCCTCTGTCCTTTGCCGGTTTCTGGGGGTGCAGAGTTATTCGGAAGTCTGCTGTTACCCTGACCCCATCCTCAGCAGAACTTCCTCCATCATTTCAGAAGGTAAAATGAGACAACTAGAGCAGAGGATGAGATGGCAACTTCTGTTTTGCTTTTTTTTTTTTTTTTTCTGACAGCCAGTGTGTAGGGAGTTCTGTATGGGGAGTATGACTCACCAGTATTGGTCATGACTCTGGGCCCAGGATTCACAAGTGTTCCAAAATTAGCAACCGACCGTGGTGTACACCCACAGAGCAGTTAGACATTTCCCATTGAAAACACTCAATGGGAAACCTACACGGAGAAAGGGAAGGTTAAAAGAGCTGTAGATTATTACAGCTCTTCTAGTTAGCCTACAGAATATCTTCTTCTCTGCTTGGCCATTTATATTTCTCATTCTCTTTCTGGAGAACACATTCCTCTTTGCTTCAGCATTTAGTACTTGTTCATTCATCCATTTAGGATTTTTTTTTAATTGAACATCTTCCCTGTGTCTAGCACCATTCTGGGTGTGAGGGAGGCATCAGAAATAAAGCAGTCCTTAGTCTCCTGGAGTTCACGGTTCAGTGGGGGAACCTTGGGCAAGTGACCTAATCTCTTAAAATTTCCTCATTTGTGAAATAGGCATGATAGGCCAGGTGCGGTGGCTCACGCCTGTAATCTCAGCACTTGGGGAGGCTGAGGCTGGTGGATCACCTGAGCTCAGGAGTTCGAGACTAGCCTGGCCAACATGGTGAAACCCTGTCTCTACGAAAAATACAAAAATTAGCCAGATGTGGTGGCACGCACCTGTTAATCCCAGCTACTTGGGAGGCTGAGGCAGGAGACTCGCTTGAACCCGGGAGGCAGAGGTTGCAGTGAGCCGAGATCAAGCCATTGTACTCCAGCTTGGGCAACAAGAGCAAAACTCTGTCTCAAAAAAGAAAGAAAGAAAGAAAGAAACAAACAAAATAGGCATAATAATGTACCTGATTCCTTGTATATATACAATGTATATATAGCACTCATCAGAGTGCCTGATGCTTAGCTGACATTTAATCAATGTAAGTTGTTAGCTTCTGTTGAGAAACAACTGGTTTGAGACTAAGATGATTGTTGTCCTGATTTGACTGTTGGTGCCGTAGTCAGATCTTCACCCTGGGAACTTAGGGCCTCAACAGTACCATGGCTGGGAACTTAGCTACAGTGGGGAGGGACCCAGAGATGCTGAGCTTAGTATATGCCTCCACTCCCATTTGTCAAACTCACTCAATCTAAAAGGAGCTGGGTAATCGGTGAGTGCTTGATGGTGGTGATAAATAATCTGTCTACGGTGTAATTCAATTTTGTGTTATCTTTTCCATTTTAGTGTAGGGACCCCCCCAATCAGACAGCTGCACAATGAAAATAAAGGCTGGGAATGCCAGGGTGTGTCACTGGTTGTAGTCCCACGCTAGCAAGGGGAAAGTCAGGTTGCAAAACCAGTGCTGCCTGCCTTCAGTGGAGAAACCATGTAGCCTCCCAGGCCTGCAGCTTCCCTGGGCCTCAGTTCCTTCCCTGGGCATCCTCCTTGGTGAGATTTCTGGATCCCTGCAGGCACTGGTAGTTTTTGGTTTGGGTGCTCATATAAAACTCCTTACAAGTCTGTTAACACAATCTTATCTTACTGTCATTATTTGCATGTTAGTTCCTTAATAGATCCTATTTCTTTCTGTATTCCTGATGACCCTTCCAAGAGCTCCTTTAGGTTTGGAAAAGGCAGAGTAGATCCTCTGGCCTTCCCCAGTGAGGACCGGGGTGGGTGGTGGTGGTAGTAGGGGGTCCGTAGACAAAGCCATCTTTAAGGAGGTGGCTTCTGCATTACCCTCCATTGTGAGATTCCAGGCAGGTGCCTTAAAATAGCTCTGCCACTAGCTGATCACTCAACCCCATTCACAAGGGCAAACCTTTTTCTGTCAGGGAGAAAAGGTTTAAACATACAGAGGGAGGTAACTGTTGCAGTAAGTAGCCTTAAAGCAAGCAGAGAGGCACTAAATCATCTCTAAACTTCCAGGTCTATGATTCTAAGATCTTAGTTATCCTAACTGGGAAGGAGAGAAGAAAAGAAAAAAAAATTAGGTGGCTTAGAAAGTGAGCAGAGAGTGTAAAGCTTGGAGATTTTTCTATTTGAGATTTGGCTGCATTTAGAGCCAGTTTTTAAGCATTGCCAGGTTCACCTTTCTAAAAGGCGTTTCGAAATCTGCCACTATCAGATTTAAATCAATCTGGCTAATTGGTGTGATTGGAAAGTTGCAATGGGGCAAGTAATCAGATTGGTTCCGGAGCCTCTACCCTTTGCTGTGCCTGGGTGCTACCTCCCGCAGGGTAGCATATTCCCAATTTTTGTGGTTTTGCAGTGGCCTCCTTTCCTAAGCCCACTAAGCATTTTCTTGTTCTTTTGCAAGGTCTTCTTTTTGTGTCAGGGTGTGGTGGAGCCACACAGGACTGGCATGATATTCACCGCTTGTTACTTATGGAACTTGAACATATTTACCCTCTCTGACCATCAGTTTTCTCATCTCTAAAATGAGACCACATGAACCTAGCTTATAGACTTACTATGAGAATTAAATGCATACATGTGTAGATGATCATATTAGACTTTAATTGAAAAGTTTTCCAGTAGGTGTCTTAGTCTGCTTTCTGTTGCTATAACTAAATCCCTGAGACTAGGTACTTTTTTTTTTAAAGGAATTTATTTGGCCGGGCGCAGTGGCTCACGCCTGTAATCCCAACACTTTGGGAGGCCGAGGCTGGCGGATCACGAGGTCAGGAAATCGAGACCATCCTGGCTAACATGGTGAAACCCCATCTCTACTGAAAATACAAAAAATTAGCCAGGCGTGGTGGCGGGAGCCTGTAGTCCCAGCTACTTGAGAGGCTGAGGCAGAAAAAAGGAATTTATTTCTTATGGTTCTGGAGGCTGAGAAGTCCAGGGACAAAGGACTCCATCTAGTCAGGGCCTTCCTGTTATGGGGACCCTCTGCAGAGTCCCAAGGCAGCTTGGGACATCACATGGTGAGGGGGCTCATGAGAGAGAACCAACCTGGCTTTTTATAACAGACACACTCTTGTGATAACTAACCCACTCACACAATGATAAGCTATTATCCATTAACCCAGGAATGGACTAGTCAATCCAATCATGAGGGCAGAGCCCTCATGACTCAGTCACCTCTTAAAGGCCCCACCTCCTGATACTGTTTCACTGGGGAGTGAGTTTCAATGTGAGTTTCAAAGGGGAGAGTTTCAGACCATAACAGTGGAATTATGTGCATGTCCACGTGTACCATTTAGTAGTGTGAGACCTTAAATGAATTACTGTGCCTCAGTTTCTTTATCTGTAAAATAGAGATAATAATACTGCCTACTTCAATGGTTTTTGATAATGATTAAATGAGTTAATATGTGTAAAATGCTTGGCACAGTAATTGGCAGATGGTATATACTATGTTTTAGCTTTTAATATTATTATTATGCATATTATTATGTAACACACCCAGTCTAATACCTGGCACAGAAGAATGTTAAAAAAAAAAAAAGTTTGAATCACCTTTAGCTTTAGCTCCAAACTTGCTGCTGCTACTCAGGATCTCCTTCCCCTCTGTTTAGCTGAGCCTCTCTCCAGCTTATGTGAAGCCGGGTCTTGGTAGCTGCTGGGCAATTAGGCATTCAAGGCCCGTGTTTGGTGGCCTAGGTAGGCCAGCAGGCAAGTTCAGAGGGGACGGAAGTGGTAAGAAGGACCAACAACTTTCACTGACTTCATGATTTCATTCCCTTTATTTGTCTGGGGTTCTAGCCTCAGGACACACCAGAGAGGAAAGCCACGGCGTGTGACTTTCAGGCCTTCTCAGGAAGCAGGCTTTCCTGAAGGGAGGAGTCCCTAAAACAGACTTGCACCTCTACATTTTGTCAGCCCTGGCACATGCTATAGGAGGTTCTGGGTTAGCTTCGATGGGAATGTTTTTTTAAGCCTGCGAACTGAAATAGGTGACAACTTCCAGTCCCAAGAGTTTGGCTGGCTCTGCGTTGAACACAAAGCTTCCACTTGCTGCTGAGGGCTGCTGTGCTCTGCCTGCCTTCCTGGGAGAGTTACTTCTGGAAGGCTGTCATGGAGGGAGGAGAGCTAGGCTGCTGGGCCAGCTGCCTACTACGCTGGTTCAAACTGGCCATGCTGGCTCAACAAGGAAAAGACAATCTCACCAATCAGCAGAATCAATCACACATTAGGAGCTGACCCTGCAAAGGCACAGTGGAGGGTAAAATGGAACAGAAGACAGAGCCCATGCCCTCAAGGAGTTCGCCAAGCTGGTGGAGGAAACAGAAACACTTAAAGACTAAACTAATAATAGCAGGGTATCTGAAGTCACCAGTTTGTCCTTGCAGGTATCATTGACCTATAGGACTCTTTAAACTCCTGTAGTTCTAGGTAAAACAAACCTTCCCAGCAGAGGCATAATACTACCTATTCTATACCAGGCATTCTTCTAAAGACTTTTTAATATACTATTTTGTTTAGTTTTCACAGCGACCTTTTGTAGTAGGTGTTGATCTCCTCATTTTCAGATGAGGAAACTCAGGGTCAGAGAGGCAAAGGGACTAACCAGAGATCCTCTAGGTAAGAAGTGATGGAACAAGGATCCAAAGCCAGGTTCTCTGGCTCTGGAGGCCGACTCTTCACCCTCCAGGTTAAACTAGCCGGAGCCAGGGAGGGCGGCTCTGGGAACCACATTGGATAGGACTCCTTCCTCTCTGAGGTTGTGGGGAATCCACTGTTGCCTGCTCCTGCCCTTGCTGACTAAAGGCCTCTTGTGTGTGTTGTATTCAGTAACTTGAGGGAGAATCTGCTCAGCTTGTCCACCCACCACCCAGGGTAGGAATCCCTCTCAGGGAAGGGGTCTCCTGCCCCCTCATAGGCTTTGGGCCGCCCCCAGATGGTTGCTTTTAGGGGAGAAAAGGATGCTAATCCAATCAGTTGTGACCAGGACGGTGGCAGTCACATGGCATAGGGGAATCAAATGGTTCCCTGTAACCATCTGATTGTTAGGAGGAGCTTGCCTAGTGCATGCATCTACAAAGAAGGATGTGACAGCTCTTCCTCCCTACTTATGCTGTATTGCTGCTGGCTGTGCACTCAGAAGCCTTAAAAAACATACATGTTTGCACATAGTATATTTATAAGACTGTTAATAGTGAAAAATAAATGTCACTATCCAGCCATAGGGGATGTACCTAAACAACAGATTACCATATAACTGTTAAAATCAATGCTATATAAGTATACTTATTAACATAGAAAGATGTTTTTTCAGTATGTTGCTAAATGTCAGGATCAACTTGAAAAACAGAATGAATAGTCTGATCCTATTTTCAGAAGAAAAAAATGTATATGTGTGTATAGAAAAACATTTTCATTTATACATCAACATATTAATGGAGGCTGTCTCTGATAGGAAGGATTTTAGGTTATTTAAGTTCTTTTTGCTTATGTGTATTTACATTTTTCTACAGTAAATATACATTTCTTATTTAATAAACCTGTTATTTTTTAAAGATCTAATGATGTTAGAAATAATCTTAATTTTATAAAAAGAATCATCTCACCTTAAATATGAGAAAACAAAATATCTGAATTTCTTGTTCTTTCTCCCTTTTTTCCCCTTGTTTTTGGTGGAAAGCAAATAGTATTCATTGTGGAGAATGATTCTAGGCTAGTAATTTACCTTAGAGCCATGGCATATGAGAGCTGGAAGAGATTTTAGGGATCATCTAGCCCAATTCCTTATTTAACAGTTGAGGAAACTGGACTGAGAGGCTTAGCTAGTTCTATAAGTGCTCGGTAGCAAAACTTTGGTTGGAATCCAGGTCCTTGGACACAGTCCAGGGCATTTTCTTTTCTTTTCTTTTTTTTTGTTTCAAGACGGAGTCTCACTCTGTCACCCAGGTTGGAGTGCAGTGGCATGATCTTGGCTCACTGCAACCTCCGCCTCCTGGGTGCAAGTGATTCTCCTGCCTCAGCCTCCTGAGTAGCTGGGACTACAGGCATGTGACACCATGCCTGGCTCATTTTTTGTATTTTTAGTAGAGACGGGGTTTCACTGTGTTAGCCAGGATGGTCTCGAACTCCTGACCTCAGGTGATCCGTCCACCTCTGCCTTCCAAAGTGCTGAGATTACGGCCCAGTCCAGGGCATTTTCTACACCATCATGACAGGCTGTTATATTTGCCTCGTTGACACATAGAGAGGACTGGAATCATTTCATGTGGAGGTAACAACTCTTAAGCATAGAAAAGGTTGTCATGCTGACCAGTCACTCTTCTTCAGTCACTATTCTACTGAGGAAAACATGGGTTTTAACTGATTGCAGATCCGATGTTGAGAGTTACGACATTGTGATGGGTGCTGGGAAAATAATTCTTGCAGTCCCTTCTAGAAATCTCCTACCTAGAAATCTTATATGTGATTCCACAAGAAGGCAGAGGCCAGGCCACAAGGGTTTTTCCATGTCCCCTCCTCTTCTTCAGCTGCTGGGTCATAAATGCTGCTTGGGATATTTTCATTCCTCTTCCCAACATTTATCTTTCTGAAAAGTAGGTAGTGATAGTTGTTCAAAGTCAGCATACCATAAACATCGCTCTTAACCCTTTTGTGAAACCAGTTTTGAGATGCTGCACTGATCATATTGCTTTGCCAACTCTCCTGGAGAATCCTTGGCGTTAACTATATTGCATCAGTTAAGACTTTTGGCTACACACATCAGAAACTCCCCTTGAACTAGTTCAGCAAAAGAGGGAATGTATTAGCTTATGGAATCCATAGAAAGGTTGAGTATCCAAACTAAGAAAAGGTCAGGAAAACATGGAGCTGGGCCTCAGGAACCACAAGCACCAGGGACTTCACTGTGCTGGCGTTTGTCTCTAGTGTGCATCTGTTTCTCACTCATGGTTGCTTCATTTCTCTTTTACTGCAGACAGGCTGTCTCCATTTCCATGGCCATATTTCCATAGGACAATTTCTATCACCCGAGATGAACTTAGCTGATCTTTCACTTGTTCTAAGTTAAGAAACCCCAATGGGAGGGCCAGTGTGTGTTCCAGCTGTGACCAGGTTCTGGGTCATCTAAGAACATGATGTTTCCAACATGAACACATTGTCTAGGGGAAAAGCAGGTCTTAGAAGATTGGGAGGTAGTGGGCTAAGACCAGGATATCCTTCACCCCTAGCTACTCCTTAGAGATAATAAGTTTGATGAGGAGGCAGAACAATTAGATGATGAGTGAGAATTCTTAAGAAGTGAAAATAAAAATCCTGCGAGTGTGGTTGTGCTTGGCCAGGGACATCCATTTTTACAATGTTTTGACATCCAGTGAAAAAATAATTGCAGTGAATCTCTCCCTGACTTGGCCCCCAAAGAGGCATACCTAGGTATTTTAGGACCTGAGTCAAGTTTGAAGAACTGTGCTGTCTCTTCCCAACCTTCTCTTCAGAGAACTAAACCACGGGGGTAACAATCCTGTAATTTTGACTGTATTTATAAATCCCTGATCCTTTATGTAGTGCATTTTTTCTACTCTGCGCTTAGTCTGAATGTTGCTATTTTCACAGAGGAAATCAGAGGAAAGAGACTATAATTATAGGTCAAACACCAGCTCCGGAAACAGTGAAGGCAGCAGAGAGCCTATGGCTCCCTGCCCTCTTCCGGGTTACACCCTGGACATCTCCCCCTTCTTTCCTGGAGCCTAGGTCAGCTCTTCGCCTCTTTATCTTCATATCTTTGCTCTCTTGTTTGCCAGTCCAGCATATCACGAGACAAAAAGGGAAAGTTGCAACCAAGAGCCAGTGAGTTAAAACTGCACGATACTTGGGCAAGCCTTCCTCTTGGAGATAATTCAAATGGAAAAGAAAAGACAAAAAAACCCACAACATTTCAGGTCATTGGCCTTTTTAAACAGACCGCCGGCAATATTTACTCCTCCTGAAATAGCACAGTCACGTGAAATAAAACCGTGTTCGGTAAAGCCTGCAAAACAAAAGGACAATTTACAGGCTGGCATGCTCACTGAGGGCCCTCTGTTTACCGGCCAGATCAGGGCTCTGCTTCCAGGCTCTCTAGCCATCTTCTGCCCAAACCTGCTGGAGAGCTGTGGGGGTCAAGGTCAGTTTTCTTGGAGACCCTCCCCACTCTTTTCCCCTTAAATAATTTGGAAAGGCAGGTTGAGAGTTGGGAACAGGGCTGTGAAGAGTATGTGGCTGATGTGGCCTCTACTGTAGAAGCCCAGGTTGTGAATGTCGCAAGAGGAGCTGCTAATGGTGTCTGCCCTTGTCCAGCATGGTCACCTCTGTTTCCTCTCTGTTCTTTACTCCTTACCTCTTAATGCATTTACCTCCCCAACACCTCCCCCAGACCCCTGCCTTCTCTCTCTCTCATCTGTTTTCCCCCCTCAGCCTGTCTTGTATTCCCCTTTTGCCTTCTCTCCTGACCTTAGTTCTGCCAGGGACCCTTCATGGACCTTTAGTGATTAGTCCAGCTGTTGCCTGGAAGGTCTAAAGTAGCTGCTAATGGTGGGGTTAATGAATGTATAGTCACAGGCCAGATCTGGGGTCATGGTGAATTCCCACTGAGACTGAGACTTCACTGAGGACTCAGGGGAACCTTCTCAGTCTCATTCTTTGAAGCTTTTCCTCTCCATTACCCGATATTTCTTTGTAAAAATCCAAAAATCATTTAAAATAATACATTATACCTTGTTTCTCAAAGTCTTTTTATATCCATTGATTTCATCTTTACATCCACCTTGAGAGGGAGGCAAAACAGTTGAGGAAAGAGAAAAACAAAGAAGCTCAGCAACATTCCCAAGTCAGTTACAGAGCTATGTTCTCTGCTCCCTGGGTTCTCCTGAAGCAGGAGAATCTCTTGAACCCGGGAGGTGGAGGTTGCAGTGAGCTGAGATTGTGCCGTTGCACTCCAGCCTGGGTGACAGGGCGAGACTCCATCTAAAAAAAAAAAAAAAAAGAAGAAAGAAAATAAGATTCATTCCATACACCAGAGAGGGATCCTCCAACACCCAGGGTGAGAAGTACATTATCATGCATCCCTGGCTTATCAAACACCGGACACTTTGTTGACAATCAACTTTGTCACCTGGAACTTCATGAAACAGATTTCCCTGAGTGTCTGTGTTTCCTTTCTTTCTTTCTTTCTTTTTTTTTTTTTTGGAAACGAAGTTTTGCTCTTGTCGCCCAGGCTGGAGTGCAATGATGCAATCTCAGCTCACTGCAACCTCCACCTCCCAGGTTCAAGTGATTCTCCTGCCTCAGCCTCCCAAATAGCTAGGATTACAGGTGTGTGCCACCACATCTGGCTAATTTTTGTATTTTTAGTAGAGACTGGGTTTCACCATGTTGGCCATGGCTGGTCTTGAGCTCCTGACCTCAGGTGATCTGCCCGCCTTGGCCTCCCAAAGTGCTGGGATTACAGGCCTGAGCCACCACGCCCGGCCTGTGTTTCCTTTCTTTACATCAACCATCTAGTAGCTACTGGTTTCATTTTCTTTTGCACATGCCAAAGTATGTACAGTAAGTGGAAGAGTTAGCCAGAGATGTATATAATGTACTCTTATTTTTTCAAATGATTCAAAAGAAAATTATGACTGCAAAAATTTACTTTTAGGCCTCTAGTGGAGCCTCGCTCTCTCTTTCCTTCTCTCTCTTTCTCTCTGTCCATCTGTCTATTACAGATACTAAGTGCTCAGCACTGTGATGTAGGAGGTTCTGATATATTTGTTGGAAAAAGAAACCTCGAGAAACAGTGTAGCAGAAATGTGTGCTTTCACTTCTAACAGCCAGCACTTGCATCTCTATGTCAAAGGGCTGCTCTCAGGCTGCCAGGACCCCCTTTGCATGAAGGCACAGAGAGCTGAAGCATCTGGACTTTACACACCCGGAAAGCAGCCCTTACCCAGTGAGTGACAGGTGCAGTGAGTAAACACCCCACTCTGAGGTCGCACTTACACCGTCACTGCCCTGTGGGACTGAGCTCAAGTTACCCTCTGTGGGATTTCACTTGATTCCATATCCTTTTCTGGATTCCACATCCTTTTCTGGATTCCACATATTCCTCATTCCACCTTCTCACACCCCTACTGGTTTTTCCTGGGAACACATCCTAAAAAAAATCACTTCCACACCAATTCTTGTCTTAAGATGTACTTCTGAGGGAACCTAGCTGAAGACAGAGAGTTTGTTTTGTCTTGGGCTCCCTCCCAACCCAAGTCTCTAGGATCAGAGTGAGTGAGAGAGATGGGGGAATGGAAGAGCAGGCCTGTCTTCAGACACCAGAAGGAGACGTAATTAAAAGCTGAAGATGGTGCCTTCCTAAGGACTGGTGATATAGTTTGCATGTCCCTTCCAAATCTTATGTTGAGATGTAATTCCCAGTGTTGGAGGTGGGGCCTGGTGAGAGGTCTTTGGGTCACTGGGGAGAATCCCTCATGGCTTGGTGCTGTCCTAGTAATAGAGAGTTCTCATGAGATTTGGTTGTTTAAAAGTATGTGGCACCTCCCCTGGCTCGCTCTCTTGCTCCTGCTCTTGCCATGTGAGGCACCTGCACCCCCTCCGCCTTCCACCATGATTGTAAACCTCCTGCGGCCCTCACCAGAAGCAGATGCCAGCACCATGCTCCTTGTACTATCTGCAGAAGTGTGAGCCAATCAAACTTCTTTTCTTTATAAATTACCCAGCCTCAGGGTTTTTGTTTGTTTGTTTGTTTGTTTTTATAGTAATGCAAGAATGGCCTAACACCATTCTTGAGGGCAGCACTCAAGCAGGGAGAGACAGTGTCCCCAGGTCTGCACAGAATGTATCTCTAGTGCAGAGAGGAGAGGACTGATGGGAACTGAATATCATTTGACACCTCAGGGTTTGCAGTTTGAAGAATACCAGGAGATGGAACCCATGTGAGAGAATGACATCCTCAAAGTGGGCAGAGGGAGCAGCTTTGAGGCCTTTCTTCCAGGTGGTTTCTGGGGGGCAGATGTGCATGAGCAGACTTAGGCCTGAGTGCATGAGAACCATCATCTGGGATGCCCAGAAATAACTGGGAGAATGAATGAAGCACCGATACATACAACCACATAGATGCTCCTTGACAACATGCTAAGGCAAGAAGCCAGTCATAAAAGGCCATATATTGTTTGGTTCCATTTATATGAAATGTCCGAACAGGCAAAGCCATGGAGACAGAAAGCAAATTAATGGTTGCCAGGGGCTGGGAGAAGATGGGAATTAATGGGAAGTGACTGTTTTGTGTGTAGGGGGTATCTTTTTCAGTAATGAAAATATTCTGCAACTAGATAGTGGTGATGGTTGTACAGAGTTGTGAAATACTAAAAGCCGCTGAATTGTACACCTTAAAATGGCACATTTTATGATATATAATTACATACGTAAACCTCAATTTTAGAAAAGAAAGAACTAGGAAATTTGAGGTGGCAGAAGAGAAGCTGAGGTCCTGATTCACAAGAGGAAGTTGCAAGTTAGTAAAATATTTGTTATTAATGCTACTTTCTCTTTATTTATTGCCTGAATTGTTTCTCATTTGCCTGGTGATGATTGGGATCATCTGTGTTACATGAGACCGTATAGAATTCAGTGCTAAGTTGTGCAGCACACATTCTAAGTGTGGAAGGTGGGTTGTATAGATCACATAGTGTACAACCTCTGTGTCTGTACATGGTAGCCCTGGTCAGTTACATATTTCTGCAAACTTCAACACAGGATCTCCACACACCAAGACAGAATGCTAGATTCTCTCTTCTAATTGTTTCAATGGAGTGCAGTGGAGAGATCTCGGCTCACTGCAACCTCTGCTCCTGAGTTCAAGCAATTCTTCCGTCTCAGCCTCTCAAGTAGTTGGGACTACAGGCACACGCCTGACAATTTTTTTGTATTTTTAGTACAGACAGGATTTCACCATGTTGGCCAGGCTGGTCTCGAACTCCTGGCCTCAAGTGATCCACCCAACTCAGCCTCCCAAAGTGCTGGGATTACAGGCATGAGCCACCACACCCAACCTGAGACCATGTCTTTTTAAGCAAAGGGATTCCCCCCTTTCTTTGCTGCCTTAAGTTGGCGAGCTATAGGTTCTTCCTGATGCTGTGATCTCCCTACCTGACTCCAAACTGGGTATATACCAGGGGCCTGGCACTGGTGCCCACCCTATGAAGTCTTCAACCCTGATAGGGTTCTGTTCTGTTTGCTACGGATCTTCCCAGATTCTTCTCCAAATGTCAGAGTTGGTACATGGGTCCAAAGATTTGCCTCATTTCTGAGGCAACAGAAAAGCAGATTTGATTTCTGAAAGTCATTATGGCATCTGATTTTTCTTGGTCACAATACACTCTACCATGGAGTAGGCTAATTATGATAATACATTTGATATAAAACTATAGTGAAATTGCAGTCTAAGCACTGAGGCCAGTTCAAAAGTCATTACAAGTTTTCTTTTTCAGTGAAAGAAAAAGGAAGTTCCAATGAAAATGTAGGATTTAGCTCCATCTATCCAGTTCTTCTAGCATTTCCTAAGCTTTTGGGACTAAAAATAAATCATTTTCTGACAGTAGTTAGACAGTTCCTTTTCCTCTGAACAACACGGTCTGAGAGATAGTTAACTTCCCAGCATTCTTCTGTGTATTGTGCGGTGGGTCCAGTCCTCCGCTCCTCACCTCCACACTTCCACCCCGTGAGAGAAATCAGCATAGATGGGTCTCTCCTCCACGGCCTGCATTTCATAAGGGAGGTCTGTCTCCAGACACCCAGGTTGGGTGTTTACTTGAAGGCTTGGATGGATAGGAATGCCACTTTCTTATTCCAGAGCTGGTGGAGTGCCTGCTCCCTGCTACTGGCTGTGAGCCAGAGATGGCCTAAAGTCTAAACATTCCCACTATGTAGGCATGTTTTCAATGTCCCTGAGCTTGAGTCACATCTGAACTCATCAGAGTTTCTGCCTCCTGAGGGAGTTTATGTGGTTGTGTCTGTGTGTTGGTGGGGTTTGTATATGCATATTATGGATTGGAGTGTTTGTGTGTATGTATGGGTGTATTCTGGGAGTTAAAGTGGCTAAGTGTATTTATAAAAATTGATATTTATTGTGAAACAGTCAAACAGTAAAGAAAAATATAAGTTAAAAAACCATAAAATATCACTTTAGTGGACATCTTTCCATGTATTTCTACACACACACACACACACACACACACACAGATGTAATTTTCTATAAGTGGTATCAATATATTGGAAGGCTGTTTTCTAAGCTAATAATAATAAGAATGGAGAGTGAGTGCTTGCTGTGTGCTAAGTACTGTGCTGGTCCCTTGTCCCTTGATATAGATTAACCTCATTTAATTCTCATGGCCGCTTTATGAGGTAGGTACTATCATTATCCCCATTTTACAGATGAGAAGACTAAGCCAGAGAGAGGGTAGATAAGGTTAGTCTCAAGTGGGTGGCCACACAGCTAGTAAGGCAATGGAACTGGGATTTGGACTCATCTGACTCTGGGGACTCTGTTCTTGACCACTGCTTGATAGAACCAGGTGACAGTAGGCAGCACAGCCGGGCAAGGGTCATTCTTTCATCATTTACTGAGTGCCTGACATGGACTAGGCCATAAAAATATGAACAAGACAGATCTTCTTGAGGCTCAAAGTCTTTTGAAGGAGACAAATGTGTAAGTAAATGATTACAATTCAGAGTAATTAGGCAAATTACAAAGAGAACAAAAGGGAATCCATTAATACTACCTTGGGAAATTGTAGAGATAACATTGTAACTGTGTCTCAAAGGAAAAGGAGGAGCTGTTTGTCGGGAGTTAAGGTTGGATAGGATGGGAAGGAAGGGGAAAAGGCCACTTTAGGCTGAGCAAATAACATGTGCAAGGGTATTGGAAATCTCAAGTGTGTGGTGTAGCTGCAGGTAAAGAGTAAGGGAAGGTCTTTGGCTCATGCCTGTTATCCCAGCACTTTGGGAGGCCGAGGTAGGTGGATCACCTGAGGTCAGGAGTTTGAGACCAGCCTGGCCAACATGGTGAAACCCCGTCTCTACTAAAAATACAAAAAATTAGCCAGGCGTGGTGGTGGGCACCTGTAAGCCCAGCTACTCAGGATGCTGAGGCAGGAGAATCGCTTGAACCCGGGAGGTGGAGGTTGCAGTGAGCCAAGATTGCACCATTGCACTCCAGCCTGGGCAACAGTGAGACTCTGTCTCAAAAAAAAAAAAAAGGCCAGGCGCAGTGGCTCACTCCTGTAATCCCAGCACTTTGGGAGGCCGAGGTGGGCGGATCACGAGGTCGGGAGATCGAGACCATCCTGGCTAACACGGTGAAACCCTGACTCTACTAAAAATACCAAAAATTAGCCGGGTGTGGTGGTGGGCGCCTGTAGTCCCAGCTACTCGGGAGGCTGAGGCAGGAGAATGGCGTGAACCCGGGAGGCGGAGGTTGCAGTGAGCCGAAATTGCACCACTGCACTCCAGCCTGGGTGACAGAGCGAGACTCCATCTCAAAAAAAAAAACAAAAAAACAGTAGGGGAAGGGTGGCTCACAGATGGGCATGCAAACTGAGAAGAATCCGGCTGCTCCACTGAGGGTGTTGGCCCCTATTGTATAGGCAGAGGGGAACCACTGGAGGTGCTTGAGCAGGACAGTTGCATCATCACAGTGGTACTTTAAAAGAATAATTAAACAGCAGTCCGGAGGAAGATTCAGAGTGCAGTGGGATTGGAGTAGAGAAAGTGGTTATGCATACAAACAGTAATGAAATTACAAGAAATTTCATTACAAGAAATACAAGAAATTACAAGAAATACAAGGGTTCTCAGTATTGACTGTCCATGACAATCACCTAAAGAGGTTTTAAAAAAATACCCAAGTACAGGCCAAACCCTCAGAGATTTTGATTCAGTTAGTCTGGGTTGAGGCTAGGAAAATGGTAGTCTTTAAAAGCTCCCCAGGTGATTCTAGAGTGCCACCAAGGTTGGGACCACATCACTACATGGCAGTGTGTAAGAACACAGACTCTTGTCTCCACAACTTACCAGAAAGCAGGAGATCTTGGGCAAGCTTAGTTGTTGTTGTCGTTGTTGTTTTCAGACAAAGTCTTGCTCTTGTCCAGGCTGGAGTGCAATAGCGTGATCTCGGCTCACTGCAATCTCCACATCCTGGGTTCAAGCGATTCTCCTGCCTCGGCCTCCTGAGTAGCTGGGATTACAGGTGTGCACCACCACGCCCAGCTAATTTTTGTATTTTTTAAGTAGAGATGGGGTTTCGTCATGTTGGCCAGGCTGGTCTCGAACTCCTGACCTCAGATGATCCGCCCACCTTGGCCCCCCAAAGGGCTGGGATTACAGGCATGAGCTACCGTGCCCAGTCAGTTACTTAGTATTTTCAAGCTTTTGCTTTTCTCACCTATAAAATGGGGATGATAATAGTTACCCCATTGATTAGTAATTATGATATAATATTTATTATAAAACAGTCAAACAAAAAGGAAAAATATAAGGTATATGTATGGTTTGAATATCCCCTTGAAAACTCATGTTGAAATTTAATTGCTGTTGGCAAAAATATCTGTTTAATTGCAATTAAACAGTTTAAGAGGTAAAACCTTTATTTTTTATTTATTTGAGATGGGGGTCTCACTCTGTTGACCAGGCTGGAGTGCAATGGTGTAATCACGGCTCATTGCAGCCTTGACCTCCCAGGTTCAAACAATCCTCCCATCTCAGCCTCCCAGCTGAGACCAGGATCACAGATGCACATCACCAAACCTGGCTAATTTTCACATTTTTTTTGTAGAGACAGGGTCTTGCTACGTTGCTCAGGATGGTCTCATAGAGATAAAACCTTTAAGAGGTGATTAAGTTATGGCTCCACCTTCATAAATAGATTAATGCTGTTATCATGGGAGTGGGCTATTTGTCACAGGAATAGGCTCCTGGTAAAAGGATAAATTCAGTCCCCATCTTTCTCTTTGTCTCGCTAACTCTCTTGCCCTTCTGCCATGGGATAATGCAACACAAGGCCCTCGCTGGATGCTGGTGCCATGCTCTTGCTCTTCCCAGCCTCCAGAACCATGAACCACATAAATTTCTTTTCTTTATTAACTACCCAGCCTGTGGTATCCTTTTATAGCAGCAGAAAACAGATGTAGTTGGTATAGTATATAAGGATTTGAGCACTGTTTCTGACACAGAGTAAGCACTCAATATATAGCAGCTATCATTATTACACTGCAGTGATTCAGGAAAGAGATGATAAGGATTGGAACTAAGTCAGAGGCAGGGGAGATTGCAAGAAGATTATGAATTATCCAGATATTTCAAGAGGGTAGGTGAGGAAAAGAGAGTAATTGAAGAGAACTCCATGATTTCAAACTTGAACAACTCGAGAGATGTTGATGCCATCGCTGAGTTTGGAGAAACAGGGATAGGATATAAAGCAAGGGGATAAGAAGTAAGTATTGGGATGGAGAAAACAAGTTGGATTAGATGACCTGTGGGTCATCGGGTGGAGACATCCAGCAGGAAGTTGGCATGATGGTCTGAGCTCAAGAGAGAGGTCTGGGCTGGAGGTTTTTTTTTTGGGGAGCCATGAACATATGAAAGTTGAAGCTATAAAAGTAGATAATGGGCTGGGCGCGGTGGCTCACGCCTGTAATCCCAGTACTTTGGGAGGCCGAGGGGATCACCTGAGGTCGGGAGTTCAAGACCAGCCTGACCAACATGGAGAAACCCCGTCTCTACTAAAAATACAAAATTAGCTGAGCGGGGTGGCGCATGCCTGTAATCCAAGCTACTCGGGAGGCTGAGGCAGAAGAATTGCTTAAACCTGGGAGGCAGAGGTTGTGGTGAGCCAAGATTGTACCATTGCACTCCAGCCTGGGCAACAGAAGTGAAACTCCGTCTCAAAAAAAAAAAAAAAAAAAAAAAGAAGTAGATAATGTTTATCAAAGAGCGTCTATTAGTGAGAATAGATGAAGGTTGAGTTTAGAACATGGGAAATGTCCAAATATAAGGGGTGGATGGAAGGAAAAGGAATCTGCCCCCCAGGAATAAGGTAGGGGATAGAAAGAATAGCAGGAATTATAAGGAAAACTAAGAAACAACTATCATCCACAGGGAAAGGAAATAAGCCTGGGATAGAAAAAAAGTCTAGTTGGGAGCATTGAGCAAAATAACAAAATTTTTTTACTTAGTCACTTTGATTCAATTTAATAGGATGCTCTTAAAAGACTTTAAAGTTTTTTCCTTTTGCCCACTGCTTCCAAAGTACATCTTTTCGCTCCATATCTAGATGGCAGATACTGGAGCAGAAGCAGTGGCAAAAAGCCTCAGTCACATCTTGCCCTGCAGTAGTCCTGTGCAGGGATGGCATGAATTACTGTAGGAGGCAAAGAGCAGGCGTACCCTTTATACCCTGAGACCCTTGCTCAAAGCTGTCAGGATCTGGCCTGGGAAAGGCTTTTGCTGCCCATCATGCCTCTCAGGCTTTTTGGGACTCAAAGAACCTAGCTGACCCTTTTCATCTGTATCGGGAAGCCACTTTTGAACCCTACTGTCAGCACCATCATCTTACCTCTCTCCACCAGGAGGACATATCTTCAAAGTAGCTCCTTCCTACCAGAAAGTTTGGACAATCAGGCCACTCACTGAGTTCAGAGAGACTTCAGAAGTGGCAGCCTAGGGAATCAGTACTGTATAAGTGGCCTGGGCACCAGAGGCTGTGGGAGACTTTTTGAAGCTCATGTCTGATAATAATGGTTCTCAAAGATTGACCCCTGGGCCAGCAGCAGCATCTGGGAAACTTATTAGAAATGCAGATTCTCAGGACTCATCCCAGGCCTACTGAATCAGGAGCTCTGGGGGTAGGACCCAGCAGTCTGTGTTTTTAATAAGCCTTCTCAAGTTTGAGAACCACTGTCCTGTATAAACAGGACTAGAAACACTAAGGTTAGGAATCTGTCTCCTTTTTTCTCTGTATCTCTCCCTAGTACACAATTCTTCAGGTAGTAGACTTAATAAATGTTGTTCAGCAGGTGTGAGGATGTAGTATGCGGAAAACTGTAACGTTGAAGCCAAACACATACATACACACACACACGCACACACCCATTCATTTGCACATACTCACACACGAGACTTTTTCTTTTGGAGTCTATAATTACATATACAAAAGTTATATCAAAGATAGATCAAGGCCGGGCACAGTATCTCATGCCTGTAATCTCAACACTTTGGGAGGCTGAGGTGGGCGGATCACCTGAGGTCAGGAGTTCAAGACAAGCCTGGCCAACATGGTGAAACCCTGCCTCTACTAAAAATACAAAAATTAGCCAGGCGTGGTGGTGCACACCTGTAATCCCAGCTACTCAGGAGGCTGAGGCAGGAACCTGCGAGGTGGAGGTTGCAGTGAGCCGAGATCCCACCACTGTACTCCAGCCTCAGTAACAGAATGAGACTCTGTCTCAAAAAAAAAAAAAAAAGATCAAGACAAGGTATCAGGATTGTAATGAGTAAGCTATAAAGGATACCACAGGGCAGATCCAGAATGTAGGACATTCTACAGGACAATTAACTTGAGGGGAAAAGTAGAGGAGAGACTATTCTAGCTTAAAAGGAGTTAAAGGGCTGGGCGTGGTGGTTCACACCTGTAATCCCAGAACTTTGGGAGACTGAGGCAGGAGGACTGCTTGAGGACAAGACTTAGAGACCAGCCTGGGCAACATAGCAAAATCCTGGGACAGACACGGTGGCTCAGGCCTGTAATCCCAGCACTTTGGGAGGCTGAGGCAGGTGGATCACTTCAGGTCAGAAGTTCAAGACCAGCCTGGCCAACATAGAGAAACCCTGTTTCTACTAAAAATATAAAAATTAGCTGGGCTAGGTGGTGTGCACCTGTAATCCCAGCCACTCTGGAGGCTGAGGCAGGAGAATTGCTTGACCCTGGGAGGCGGAGGCTGCAGTGAGCCGAGATCACGCCACTGCACCACAGCCTGGGTGACAGAATGAGACTCCGTCTCAAAAAAAAAAAAAAAAAAAAAAAAAACCCATATCTACAAAAAATACAGAAATTAGCCAGGCATGGTGGTGCATGTCTGTAGTCCAGCTACTCAGGAGGCTGAGGTGGGAGGATCGCTTAAGCCTGGGAGGTTCAGGTTGCAGTGAGCAGTGACTGTGCCACTGCACTCCAGCCTGGGTGACAGAACGAAATCATCTCAAACAAACAAACAAAAAGGATTGAAAAGAGACCTCACAGACATAACCAAGTACAATCCTCCCAAAGTGCTGAGATTACAGGTGTGAGCCACCATGCCCGGGATTACAGGCGCCCGCCACCATGCCCAGCTAATTTTTGTATTTTTAGTAGAGACAGGGTTTTGCCATTTGGCCAGGCTGGTCTGGAGCTCCTGACCTCAGGTGATCTGCCTGCCTTAGCTTCCCAAAGTGCTGGGATTACAGGCATGAGCCACCGCACCTGGTTATGAAAATGAACTTTTAAAAACAATTTGGGAAACTTCAATATAGACCGTAGATAAGAAGGAATTATCAATTTTTGGCATTGTGGTGATAGAAGAAAATACCCTTTCTAAGATGCATGCTAAAGTATTTGGGAGTAAGTTGACATAATGCGTATAATTTGCTTTAAAATGCTTCAGCAGGCTGGGCACGGTGGCTCATGCCTGTAATCCCAGCATTTTGGGAGGCCAAGGCGGGTGGATCACAAGGTCAGGCAAGTTCAAGACCAGCCTGGCCAACATGGTGAAACCCCATCTCTACTAAAAATACAAAAATCAGCTGGGCATGGTGGCACATTCCTGTAATCCCAGCTACTCAGGAGGCTGAGGCAGGAGAATTGCTTGAACTGGGACCCGGGAGACAGAGGTTGCAGTGAGCCAAGATCGTGCCACTGCACTCCAGCCTGGGGTACAGTGAGACTCTGTCTCAAAAAAAGAGAAAAAAAAAAAACCTTCAGCCAAAAAGCAAAAAGGCGGGGAGGTAAAGGGAGGATAGATTAAATACGTATGGCAAACTTGATGGCTATTGAAACTGGTTGATGGGGTCATGGGAGTTTTTATGTAAGTCTGGAAATTTTTATAATAAAAGTGGTTTGTTTGTTTTTTATTGTTTTTTTTTTTTTTAACACACCTGCACATCATCTGTAGCTTGTCTGTGTTTTAATGAATGGCGTAGACACTGATGGTGGAGTTCAGACGAGGGCGTAGTAGCAAGGACTAGAGCCACTACAGAAAGATTTGCGGGGGAGATGGAAGTGTGCATTTCCTTCCTCCCTTCCTCCCTCCCTCCCTCTCTCCCTTCCTGTGTTAGCATCTCCCATACCAGGTAGGGTGCAGTATTAAAACAGCATGGCAGGAGTGTGGATATCTTTTGAGGAGGTGGGAGATTGCCTGGGGAAGTTGGTGGCCAGAATGGAGAGGAATGTGGGGAATGCCAGGCTGGGCACCCGGCTGGACCTTGTACTGTAGCCAGTGATGAGGCTTCTGTGCAAAGAGAGTGATGCAACCTGTGTTCCAGGCAAATTAATGTGGATAATGCTGGCATGAGTCTGAGAGGTCTGGTAAGGAGCTGTTACCCAGGTCTAGGCATGAGGAAGGGATAAAAGCTTGCATTGTACAGGAGTGACAGTGACAATGGACATTTCAGATGAATCGAGAATCAGCAGAATCTGCAGGTGACCATTTATGAAGCTAGTATGGGTGAGGCAAAGTAGTACTTGAACAACAGGATAAATGGCAGTCCTGTTTAATGGAAATAAGGAAACTGAGATGATTTGGGAGATAAGGATTAGGGGTTGATTTTGAATGTGCAAAATGGGTGAAAACAGAACAACGAAGCTGAGATATTTCAAACAATAGACTGTTCCGAACAATAGGCCATTTCAGGGGTGAGATGAGTAGATGCAGAATCAAATAGATCCACTGGGATGAAATCGTTCACCCTGGCCCCTTCCCCATATAAAACCTGATTGAAGTTTGAGGATGAAGGTCTGAAAATGAATCTGGGAAAGTGAGTGGTCTAGCAAAGATGGAACTAAGGGGGAGGGTGAGGAGGCAAGTTGGTGTCTCCACAGGTGCTGAAGAAACCTCACTTTTGACATCCTGCTCTCCTGTGACTTTGCTTCCTGTTGTGATAGGAGAACCTGCCCAGTGTTCCATGGGGCATGGCTCTAGAGTCATTCTGTTTACACCGAGCTGCCTTTCGGTTGGATAACTGTGTGGCTGAAGAACGACACGGAGCATTAAGCTAGGCCCCCGAGAGTGGGGACCAGCTCTGTTTCCCCTGTCCCAAGTACACAGGATATAATGTGCCCTCCCTGGAGACGTCCACAGGGTGCTGCTGACCTCCCAGGTCCCTGCCTCACAGAACAGGGGGATTCTCTTCCTGTCATGACTATTTAGTTACTGGGCTAACAAACAAGAAAAAGTCACATGGGGCAGGATTTCAAGAGCAGAGTTACTTCAGTTGCCTGTGGAAATAACACCAGGTTGTGCAAGAAGACTTTTAGGCTGAAAAAGGCACGTTAAATCTTGGTCTGATGGTCTGACCATCTGAAAAACACAGCCCATTTTTTCTTTTTTGGAGCTGCAGATAGGACAATGATGAGACCGTACCTCTCTCATGCCCCACAAAAGACACAAAAGGAGAGAGGCCTGAGTTTTGTGATACCCGAGAAGATTTGCATTGGTTTATCTGAGTCCTCATTTTCAGCAAATGACAGCAAGAGGCCGATACGACACAAAGGGATTTTTTTTTTTTTTTTTTTTTTTTTGCTCAACTGCTTCCTTCCTGCTAAAAATCTCTCAAGCTCTGCCCATCCCTCTTCTTTACCCCACCCTGTCCCTACCACAAACTCACTTCCTCCTCAAAGTCCCAGCCCTCCCACTAGCACCCTCTTTCTCCCCTGCCCCTTCTGCTCTCCTTCCATGGCTGCTAGCTCAGGGGTCATGCCCAGGCAGCCTGATACAGGCCAGGATTCTCACTTCACTCAGCAGCCCCCAACAAAGCTGGCACTGTCTAACTGGGTCACCTTGGGAGAAGGGAGGCAGGAGTGACTGGGGTTGTGTCCTGAGAGCACGGCCAACATGGCCCTGTCTTCTTGTAATCACTTTCAACATGGCTTCTTATTTTCACTATTTACAATATTATGAATGTATGAAGAAGAGCTACCACCAAGTGAGTACCTACTGTCTTCCAAGCATAGTGCTCCACACATTACATGCCTTTTCTCATTTAATCACCCAGCAAACACATGAAGTAGCAGCTATTACAATCCCCTTTTTAAACAGGAGGAAATAAGGTTTAGAGAGGTTAAGCAACTTGCCCAAGACCAGGTAGCACCAAGCGGCAGCACTGGGATGCAGATTCAGATGTGCCTAGTTCCCAGCCCCCTCCTCTTAACCATCTTGACATAGGCTTGAGTGGCATTTATCTTGACTTATTCCTACCTAATGAAGTAGGAAGACCATTCAAACGGGAAGCCATTTGGGGTGAGGGGAAGCTGGTCACCGGAGATCTGGGGTCAGACTGCCCAGAAACCATGGGGATCTAGAACTGGTCATCTGCAGAGTAGCCTGCTCTTTCTCAAGGGAGTTGTGGCCAAGCTCCATCTTTGCCAGGCCTCTGGGCTAACATCCTAGTTGGTTTAGTGGCAATAGGGCCAAGGTCACGAATCTGATTCCTTTGTGGGCCAGTGTACTTCCATCCACTCCAGTGTCACAGGCAGCACTCCTAACTTTGACCAATGGTTCTCAACTTCAGACCATTGGATGAGAATAAAAATGGTTTAGGTCGGGCGTGGTGGCTCATGCCTGCAATCCCAGCACTTTGGGAGGCTGAGACAGGGGGAATGCATGAGCCCAGGACTTTGAGACCAGCCTGGGCAACATAGTGAGACTCCATCTCTGCAAAAAATATTAAAAAAAAAAATTAGCTGGGGATGGTGGTGTGCACCTATAGTGCCAGCTACTCAGGAGACCGAGGTGGGAAGATCACTTGTGCCTGGGAGGTCGAGGCTGCAGTGAGCCAAGATTGTGCCACTGCACTCCAGCCTGGGTGACAGAACAAGACCCTGTCTCAAAACAGCAACAAAAAAATGGTTTAACACAACTCTTTAATTTTTTTTAAATAAATAACCCATAAAAGGATGTACTCTGCAGATGGATGGGCAAGAGTTACAACCCTTATATAAAAACTGTTTTCTATTTGCAATAGAAGAGACCTGGTATCTCAGTGAATCCCAATCCCTGAAAGGCCAAGCTCCAAATTTACTCCTCTCCCAAAGGGTATTACTGGGAAATGGTAGAAGTGTTCCAATCCAGTTGAGATATCACATTTTGTTTAATTGTTTTGAGCTGGTTGAGGTCACGACATACCACCTTCTCATCAGACGTCTCTGAGACAAAAGTGAAATCTTAATGTTCAGTAACTCAGCACAGATCCAGTACAGGACACAGAACACTGTGGAAATGAATACTATGAGGAAAAGCTATACAAACTGGCCTCTTGTAGAGATGGCTGCAGACGGTAGGGATTGTGAATGATCCCAAACCGGCTCTGGGCCAGTGAAGGAGGCAACCTCCACTGTGTACACAGCACTGCAGTGGGCTTGGTGGAGAGCCATGGCTGTCTGTGAACTTTGGCCTGAACTTTGGAGGAGACAGGGCACACATGCATGCATGCAAAAACAGACAGAAACATGCAACCAAAACATTGTGTATGTAATGGTGGGAGGGCAGAGAGACAAAGGGAAAAGAACCAAGTGGATTTAAACAAGAAACAAATTTCTGGCCGGGTGTGGTGGCTCACGCCTGTAATCCCAGCACTTTGGAAGGCCGAGGCGGGTGGACCAACTGAAGTCGGGAGTTCGAGACCAGCCTGACCAACATGGAGAAACCCCACCTGTACTAAAAATACAAAATTAGCCAGGCGTGGTGGCACATGCCTGTAATCCCAGCTACTCAGGAGGCTGAGGCAGGAAAATCACTTGAACTCAGGAGGCGGAGGTTGCGGTGAGCCGAAATTGCGCCATCGCACTGCAGCCTGGGCAACAAGAGCGAAACTCCATCTCAAAAAAAAAAAAAAAAAAAAGAAAGAAAAACAAATTTCCAAAAGAGGAAAGAGGGAGAGCATGGAGCTTGGAGTTGAAGATTCCAAGTCTAGATGGAGAGAATAATGTGAGTCTGTGTGTAGACACAGGACCGAGCCCCTAGGGTGCCAGTGGAGTTCCAGGCCTGTGCCCAGGAGAGAACTGGAGATAAGGCCAGCTCTAGTCTATGGCATTGTGCAATGCCAGTTGGTTGGGATGGTTCTACCCCCAATCTATACCAAATTAATTAATTCATCAGCATTTATTGAGTGTCTACAAGTGACTGGCATTGTACAAGTCACAGAAATATAATGATGCTTAATAAATAGTTTTACCTTCAAAGAGTCTATGATCCAGTCTAGTTGGGGACAAAAAAGCAAATAGATGATTACAGTATCCTGTGACTATGATAGAGATCTGCCTGGGGTGCTCAGAGGTAACAGAGGGGGGAGATTGAGCTCAGGACGGTGTCAAGGATGGTGGTACCTGAGTTATCTTAAAGAACACATAGAAAATAGATGGTAAAGAAGGTGGGAAAAAGGCAATCTTAGAGCTCAATCTGGGCAAAGGCGTAAAAGAGAGTTCCCACCTCACTGGGAACTGTAAGCAGTGTTTAGTGACAGGGAGTGTTGAGAAATGATTTTGAAGATACAGGCAGAACCAAATTTGAATTTAAATGTCAGACCAAGGATGCAGTAGGAAGCATTGTTCAGATGAAAGGTTTTAAGCAAGGAAATACTAGTGTTAGCATTTAATCCTGAGTTGTAGTCATGGATATAGGGTGAGAAGATAGAACAGCTTTTATGGTAAATAACTACAACACCCCTCCTCAATGTCTACCCTTTCTCCCAGCAAGCCTGCTACCTCCAACATTTCCTTTTCCTCATGCCCCTTGTACTATTCAACACATACCAAAAATGCTGGGAAAGTCAGCCTAATTCTACTTCCACCAAGGAACATCACCAGGCCTGGTGTGGCACTTAAAACGGCCTCAAATTAACTCCAAAGTGCCCTCTAAAGTTACTCAGGAGACCGAGAAGTGATTTGTTAGGAAGATGCCATCCAAAGTCTTACAAATATCTTTTACCTGTCAGTCCAAAATCTCAGGAAAATGGTAGACTCCTGAGTCAGCATAGTCATAATTTTTTTTTTTGAGACAAGGTCTTGCTCTGTTGCTCAGGCTGGAGTGCAGTGGCATAATCACAGCTTTGACCTCCTGAGCTCAGGTGATCCTCCCACCCCAGCCTCCTGAGTACCCAGGACTATAGGCATGTACCACCACACCTAGCTAATATTTTCATTCTTTGTAGAGATGGATTCTCACCATATTGCCCAGGCTGATCTTGAACTCCTGGGCTCAAGCAATCCTCCTGCCTTGGCCTCCCAAAGTGCTGGAATTACAGGCATGAGCTACCTCGCCAGGTCTCATAATCTTGATAGCCCAGAGCAATCTGTGACTAGGTAGGATGGATGGATGGATAGATGGATAGATAGATAGATAGATAGATAGATAGATAGATAGATAGATAGATAGACAGACAGATCAGCCAGTACTAGTTTTGGCTTCACAATCATATCCTGCTACCAAATTTTTCTTTTCAACAGCTGCCCTCTTAAAGTTGTAAGAACTTTAACCTATTTATATCTGATTGTTTTGCCTCTAAAGTGATTAAAATGCCCATTTGATTTCCAAGATGCTGTGGGTATTAGGGGCACAGGCTAGCTTTTCAAATGGGTTTGTCTCTTTCAAAACAGGAAGCAGCATTGTCCAAGTTCATTAAAAATCAGCATTGGAGAACACTTACTGAGTGCCTAATTATGTAATCAGATTTTGGCCTGGGGCTGGGAATAACATTTGAAAGAGAGAGGAAGAGTCTGGCTGAACCTGGTTGGATTTTAAAAAAAAAAAAAAAGAGCAAGAGGGAAAGATCAAGCCAGCTGGTCCCTATCCGTGTATGCTGGTCTCTGTTAGTTCCACGTCCTTGAGCCAGGTGGCCAAGGTAACCAGACTTGGCATGTCCTACTTCCCCAGATCCAGAAATTAGCGATCCTTTCCCAGGGATAGTGTCAGACCCCTTTCAGGTGTGATTGTCATTGGGGCATCATGCCTAGTGGGAACAGACTAACTTTGAATAAAAAAATTTTGAGGCGGTAAGACATGTCTGTATTTTTCAAACTCAAATGAGTTGATACCCAGCCCAACTCATACGGCAGTTGGTGACAAGAACTGAATCACACCTCTCCTGACTTCCACCATGCTGTCTCCTTTTCTCCTTGCCAATTCACTATCACCTTGGAGCCACAAAAATGCAAAACAAACCTGAACCTTGTGTTGTGAGGTAAGCCCATGAGTCATGGTTGAACAGCAGTTTCTTTTTCTCCATGTTAGCTGTGTTTTTCCTTCACTGTGGCCCAAACAAGCATCAACTTGGTGACATCAATTCATCATGTTATGGAGTAGGCACTGTGTTTGGAGATGGTAGATTCTGCAATGACTCAGGTGGTAGGGTATTTTCTCCTGACAGAGTACCCCGGAGGGATTTATGAGTTCAGAAGGCAGTAGAGTAGGGCACCTGCTTTCATTCACTGTCAGGTGGTCAGCAAAAACTTCATGCAGAAGAAAGAATTTCAAAACATTTTAAATGCCTGGGTATGGGGAAAGCTCCCAGGGCAAGAGGAAGGCAACTCTCAGAATAAGCTGCCTGAGATTTGCGAGATAATTGATTGGCTGAGGCCTTGTGGCACCTTCTAAAATTGGGTGTGGCTGGAAATAGCTGTTGGGGGAACCATGGGAAAGACAGAGCCCTGCTTTGAGTTCTAGGACTGTCCTGCAGGGCAGGTGTCCACTTTGCTCCTAATCTCTGCTCTGTCCTTAGCCACCACCTCCGCCCTTCTTTTTCCATATCAGCTGTACTCAGCTCTTTCAAGCTTATCTCAAACTTTTGCATAAAACTCCTTCTATCCCGTGATACTTTTTGTCCTTTACAGAGTATACCCAGATCTCCAGGGTCAAAACTCCTTTTTTCCTTCCAACTTTTCCAAATGTTCCCACTTGGTGGCCAAATATTTTTTTGAGCAATTATCATGTGCTGTTGGGAAATTCACAGGTTATAAAACAGTCACTGTAGCCTGACCAGACAGACATACAGATGATAATATTAAACAATAATACAAAGTAGTATAGGATTACCTGACAACAATATACAATGGGTGGGAAATGTCTCAGGAATTTAGAGGGTTAGGAGATTATACTGGGGCTGGAATCCACAGTGAGGGCCTCATGGGAAAGCAGATTTTCAGTCTAGCTGGTAAGCGAGTGGGGCTAGGAAGGCTTTAAGTAAGGCAAGTTTAGGGAACATATACTTGGAGAGAAGTTTTATGGTAGGGGATAATAAAAATAATGTTTAACAACTAAAGAGCACCTTATAATTTACAACTTTTCTCACACACATACACACACACACACACACACACACACAAGTGAATTTAAGAGGGACAAGATAAGCCAGATAACAGAACCTTCTGAATATCATCAAAGATCTGGAAGTTTCAGCAATGTTTTGGTCACCTACCTCCTGCCAAGCAATCTTGTATATCGTATCTCATTTAATTCAAGAAGTAGTCTTGTGAGGTAGATGTTGTTATCACCATTTTACATATGAGTAAATTAATGGTTAAGGAACTTCTCAAGATCACATAGTTAATAATAATAATAATAGCAATTATACATGGTAATTACTATATGCCAGACACTATTTAAGTATTCTTGTAACAACTTTATAAAGTAAGAACTCTTGTTAACCCCATTTTTAGATGGGAAAAACTGAAGTGTGGAGATGTTAAAACACCTGCCTAAGGTATATAACTAAGAAATGTCAGAAACTACCCACAAATGTGAGGCATATACATAATTTTAAATGTTCTAGCAGCCACATTAAAAAATAAAAGGAAACAAGTAAAATTAATTTTAATAATACATTTTATTTAACCAAATATCTCCAAAGTATTTTAAAATTCATTTTTGTGTTTTATGTTTTTAGAGACAGTCTTGCTCTGTCACCCAGGCTGAAGTGCAATGGTGCAATCATAGCTTATTGCAGCCTCAAACTCCTAGGCTCAAGGGATCCTCCCACCTCAGCCTCCCGAGTAGCTTGGACTACCATGCCTAGCCAAAATATTATTTCAACATGTAATCCATATTAAAAATTATTAAATATATATTATATTCTTTTTAATGTGAAATCTCTGAATTGAGTATTTTTAAACTTACAGCATATTTCAATTCAAATGCTAAATTTGCATCAGAAATATTTGATCTGTATATTTCACACACTTTATAGTTTAAAAAATAGATTCACATACCCAAGTTATTCCAAACATACTTAAAAATTTTCCAATAACTAAGTTGAGTACCAAAAATGATTTTCTTTTAACATCTGCATCCATATTGTCAAATCTGGTTTCTTTATTTTTAGAAGAATTAACTTGACTTTAAAGCAAACTATTATCAGTTTCAAATTATGTCTGTTTAATTCAGTAACTCTTGTGTCAACTCAGTATTATTAAAGTTGAATTCAAAGGGGTATTACATAAGTTGAAAATAAACGATACATTCATCAATTATTATAATGTATTCCTATTCTTAGTTTTGCAACAAATTTGCATAATGCTGTTTATTATAATGAAAATTTGCATGTTAATTTGTTAGAAGAAAGTATAAGATTGTTATTGATTTATATTATGAAAAATTTTAGTTTTCAACATAGATTTTTGTACTTGTCTATCTAGGTCATAGATAAGACTTTTGCTTTCCTCAAAGCTTCAAATTTAGCTCATTCATATGCTGTGTGATATCAATGAGAAAACAAAATCACACTGCTGTTTTTGGTCTTTTATTATTAAATATTTGGAAAGTATTCCTTTTGTTTCAAGAAAATTTTAAATGAGAATTAACAGTACATTAAACCTTTGTAAAGATCTCTCCACTACTCAACCAATGGGCATTGGAAAAGAGCATAAGATCATTACATTTATTTTCTTTTATGTATTTCTACAGTTCTACAAGCTGATGATTCATAGCATTTGCACATATATTTAATAACTGTATCATCACACTGTTCAGAAAACTGAACATAAATTTCTTCAATATGTATGAGAGCAACAGAAGAAATATCAGTTTCTTGCTTTAAAATTACAATAAATCTAGACTTTTGACTTAACGTAGCTAGAGCACCCTTCTTTGTGATAGAATCTGTGTTATATCTAGCTGACTGTTTTCTTTGACAGGAATAAAAGACTCAAAAACATCTACACCAGTCAGTTCACTAAATAGGCTGCAAAATAGCAATACTTGTTTTTTATAAGTTTGGAAGTCCTTTTAAGACAAAACACATTCAAAGTATTAATTGGGCAGGGCCTCTTATATAACTTCTCAAAGTAGAAGAAAGTCCTTGTAATTTTCCAAAACTTAAATCAATTGAACTTTGATATTGTTAGAAAAATTTTGTATTCAATAGGCAGGTTCAATTGTTTGGCAGGTTAAACTGAAGGGCTTTCATTTCCCTCCTCCCAGTTTTATTGAGGTATAATTGACAAAAATTGTATATATTTAAGATGTATGATGCGACAATTTGATATATGTGTATATTGTGAAATGACTACCACAATCAAGCTAACATACCTATCACCTCACATAACAACCCTTTTTTGTGTATGTGGTGAGAACACTTAAGATATACTCTGTTGGCAAATTTTAAGTATACACTACGTTGTTATTAATTATAGTCATCATGCTATACATTAGATCTTCAGAATTTATTAATCTTACAAAGGAAAGTTTGTACCCTTTGACCAGTATCTCGCTATTTCCCTCACCCTCCATCCCTGGTAACAACCATTCAACTCACTGTTTTTATTTTATTTATTTTTAATTATTATTTTATTTATTTATTTATTTATTTATTTTTGAGATGGAGTCTTGCTCTGTCATCCAGGCTGGAGTGCAGTGGCACAATCTCGGCTCACTGCAGCCTCTGCCTCCCAGGTTCCAGCGATTCTCCTGCCTCAGCCTCTTGAATAGCTGGGACTACAGGCACACGCCACCACACCCAGCTAATTTTTGTATTTTTAGTAGAGACAGGGTTTCACCATATTGGCCAGGCTGGTCTCGAACTCCGGGCCTCAGGTGATCCACCAGCCTCGGCCTCCCGAAGTGCTGGGATTACAGTCATGAGCCACCATGCCTGGCCAACCCACTGTTTTTATGTTTGACTTTTTTAGATTTCACATAAGTGAGGTCACACATTATTTGCCTTTCTGTGTCTAGCTTTTTTCACTTAGCATAAGGTCCTCCAGTTTCATCTATGTTGTCACAAATGGCAGGATTTTCTTTTATTTTTTAGGCTGAATAATATTCCTGTGTGTGTGTATCGTATTTTCTTTATCAATTCATCTATCAATGGTCACTTAAGTTGTAAATAATGCTACAGTGAATGAAGTGCCGATATCTCTTTCAGATACTGATTTCATTTCCTTTGGATATATACCCAGAAATAGGGTTGCTTGATCATACAATAGTTTTATTTTTTGATTATTTTAGGAACCTCTGTGCTGTTTTCCATAATGGCTGTACCATGCTTTAACTTTTTGTAAAATATATTTTACATTTTTTCTTATATTTTTCCACTAATATATCCATGACTAAAATAATAATTTCTTTTATTGCCTCTCTATCTAAAAATTACTTTCTTTTTTGTGTAAGAATCTATGTCATCTTATAGTAGGCCAAAATTATATGCTCAGATACCGTGAAAAATTGTTTAAAATATTTGTTGGGCATATAATTCTAATTTTAGGCAACCAATATTGATTCTTTTTTAACTGTTGAGAGTAAATGTCTTATCAAGTTCACTATATATTTGCTGAAAATGTCTCGTACTATTGTTTACTTCTTTTTTTGGGGGGGGATGGAGTCTTGCTCTGTTGCCCAGGCTGGATTGCAGTGGTGCCATCTTGGCTCACTGCAACCTCTGCCTCCTGGGTTCAAGCAATTCTCCTGCCTCAGCCTCCCAAGTAGCTGGGATTACAGGCGTGTGCTCCATGCCTGGCTAATTTTTGTATTTTTAATAGAGACGGGGTTTCACCATGTTGGCCAGGATGGTCTCGAACTCCTTTCCTGAAGTGATCCACCTGCCTCAGCCTCCCAAAGTGCTGGGAGTATAGGTGTGAGCCACCGCACCCAGCCTGTTTACTTTATATTTTTAAATAAAATAAACAGCTTTTAAATGTTGTTCTGCTGCTGCAAATTGCAATTGCTGTTCACTTTGTAAATTTGTGACTTGACTTCTTCCAGTCTCTTTTTTGTTGAGACAGTGTCTGCTGTGTCGCCCAGGCTGGATTGCAGTGCCCCAATCATGGTTCACTGCATCCTCAACTTCCTAGGATCCAGCGATCCTCCCACCTCTGCCTCCGAAGAGCTGGGACTACAGGTGTGCATCACCATGCATGGCTAATTTTTTGTATTTTTTGTAGATATGAGGTTTCATTATGTTGCCCAGGCTGGTCTCAAACTCCTAGGCTCAAATGATCCTCCTGTCTCAGCCTCCCAAAATGCTGGTATTATAGGCATGAGCCACCGCACCCTGCCAGTCTCTTTTCTTTTCCTTCTTTTTGAGACAGAGTCTTGCTCTGTTGCCCAGGCTGGAATGCAGTGGCAGTGGCACAATCTTGGCTCACTGCAACCTCCACCTTCTGGGTTCAAGGGATTCTCCTGTCTCAGCCTCCTGAGTAGCTGGGATTACAGGATTACAGGCGCGTGCCCCCATGTCTGGCTAATTTTTGTATTTTTAGTAGAGACAGGGTTTCACCATCTTGGCCAGGCTGGTCTCGAACTCCTGATCTCAGGGGATCTGCCCGCCTCATCCTCCCAAAGTGCTGGGATTACAGGTGTGAGCCACTGTGCGCAGCCCAGTCTCTTTTCTTTACGGTCCCAGTCATAGTACTTATTAGCTACTGAATACCTATTCAATTCTGTATCGGTAGAATGTCTTCATTTTAAATATTAAAAATTTTCCATACTCACTTTTTAAACTAAAAGCCTAGTTTATTATATAATAATTAAAATTAAAATAAGCATTTTAATTATTTATATTATTGTTATATATTATTTATATTATTGTTTATATTAATTATTTATATTATTGTTACAGTGTAACAATGTTTTCCACACTGTGTTTAATGGAAAAATGATTTTCAGTGTCTCAGATTTTTGATTAAAATTAAATATAAAATTCAATTCCTCAGTCACACTAGTCACATTTCAAATGCTCAGTAGCCACATTTGTCTAGTGGCTAACATATATTTGACAACACAGCTCTAGAATGTCTCTTAGTGGCAGAAGCTGAGCTATGATTCAAATCCTGATTCTAAGTCAGTATCCCTTCCTCTACCCCTCATTTCCTCTCAAGCAAGGAGTTCTGGCTGCTAGGAGACATCCTTGTAGCCTCCCAGATTCAAGGTCTATAAACTGGGTCAAGAGATCCAACCAAGACTCCAGGCAAGTAAGAGGCTGAAAGGAGAGGCATGGGTCTACTTAGAAGTGAAAGGAGACAAGTGAAGCATAAACCACTTCTAATAGTTGTGGTCCAAAGACACACAAAGACCTAGGCTCAATAAAGGCAAGAAAAAGCAGAAAAGAGTGGAGCTTCAAGTTAAGTTCTGAGATGACCGTTGTCCAAAAATGAGGTATGGGGACAAGGAAAGGCTGAAAGCTGGAGATGCCATTCTATTATTTTATTCTCATGAGTTTCTCTCCTTACTCTGCAGTTTGTCTGCACCTTCCAGTATTTGGTTCCTCCAGATGGCCCATCTCTTCTCTTTTATTATCTTTTAGTGTTTGTGCCTTCTAGGTGGGTTTCTACTTTTTCACAATTTGTACAGCTCCCTACATTTTGCAAAACTTTACCTCTCCTCCCTGAACTAGTGCCTTTAGGTCCAGTCCATTCAGAAAATCACTCCATTATTAAAAATACTCAGAATGCATTTTCTACCTAAATTGATTTTTATTCTACTTGGGGTTTGTTGGATTTCTTGAAAGTGTGAGTTTATAGTTTTCATCAAATTTGAAAAATGTTCTGCCATTCTTTCTTCAAATAGTATTTCTGTTCTCTCAGCCCTCTTTTAGGATTTTAGTTACACTATTTTAGACCATTTGACATTTTCTCATGGGTAACTGAGGTTCTATTTGTCTTTTTTTTTTTTTTTTGATAGGAGAATATGTGATTGGGTAACAACTATAAAAAAACTATTGTCAATATGTTTAAGAATTTAAGGGAAAACTTAAAAAATGTTGAGGAACAAAATTGACACTATAAAAAAGAATACAATGGAATTTCTAGAGCTGAAAAGTACAATATCTGAAATAAAAAATTCATTGAATGGGCTATCTCACTCTGTCCCCCAGGCTGGAGTGCAGTGGGGCAATCTTGGCTCACTGCAACCTTCGTCTCTCAGGTTCAAGTGATTTTCACACCTCAGCCTCCCAAATAGCTGGGACTACAGGTGCATGACACCACGCCCAGCTAATTTTTTTGTTATTTTTAGTAGAGACAGGGTTTCGCCATGTTGGCCAGTCTGGTCTCAAACTCCTGGCCTCAAGTGATCCTCCTGCCTCAGCCTCCCAAAGTGCTGGGATTACAGGTATGGGCCAATGTGCCCAACCTGTCTTTTTTTTTTTTCTTCTAGTTTTCATCCTCTCTGCGATATGAATAGTTACTATTGCTATATGTTCAAGTCCACTGATCTTTTCTTCTTCATTATTTAAGCTGCTGTTAAGCCCATTCAACAAATATTTTATTTCAGATATTGTACTTTTCAGCTCTAGAAATTCCATTGTATTCTTTTTTATAGTTTCAATTTTGCTCAACATTTTTATGTTTTCCTTTAAATTCTTAAACATATTGACAATAGGTTTTTTTATAGTTCTTGTTACTCAGTCGCATATTCTTCTATTATTTCTGGGTCTGTTTCTGTTGACTGATTTTTTTTCTCTTGTTTATGAACCACATTTTCCTTCTTCTTTGGATATCTAGTAATTTTTGATTGGATGTTGGATGCTGGATTTCTATATGGCTTGGTGTCTGGTCAAAACTAGCAGATCAGTTTGATCTTTTTTGACACTTGCTTTTAAGATTGGTTAGGGAAGGTCTAGAGTAGCCTTTACTTTAGGGCTAGTTTTGCCCTACTGCATATACATGAAGCCCTTCTGGGGTCTTTTCTGAATGCCACAAGGGTTCAACAAGGTCTCTCCATTCTCCCTGGTTGGAACTGGAATGTTTCCCAGCCCAGTGGGAGCTCAGGAAATAGTTTAGCTTACAGCTCCCTAAGAGTTTTTTTATTTACTTATTTTTGCCCAGTGTCATGGAGTTGCATGGACTCAAGGGGGCTCAAGATTTCTGGAGCTCTTTCTCTGCATACCTCTGTCTTCTCTGGTATTCTGCCTCACAAATTCCAGCCTCCTCAGTCTCCTCAAACTCTGATCTTTTTTGTCCTCATCATAGCAAGATTGTCATGTCTACTTGGGTCCCCTTCTTTGTGGTCTGGAAAGTGCCTCCAGGCAGAAAGCCAGGAATATTGTAGGGATCTTTTCATTTCTTTTTCTCAGGGATCACAATTCCTCACTGTGTATTGTCCAATGAAAACAACTGTTTCATACATTATGGCCAATTTTCTAGTTGTTACCAGTGAGACGGCAAGTCAAATTCCAGTTAATTTTCATGTCTGGAAGTTGAAGTTTCTTCATAGCAATCAGTTTTTGCACTGCTAGAATTGTTCCTGATAAGTCAATACAGGTATTTTCCAGAGAAGTCCAAGTGTCTTCTCTTTCTTTCTTCCCTGCTGCTACTGACAGATTACTTCCTAGTCTATGCTTTTTCCCCTTAAGCATCTAAGGAATTACATTTCCCTTGTTTTGTTATAGCAATCCATCTGTTCCTCTAGCTTTCCTCTGCTGGTGCTACTTCAGTGTCACTTTTCCTGTGGTGAGTAACCTCTGGGGGTAGTGCTTGAGGCTCTCCATTATTCAGCTCCTTTTTGGGATTCCTACTTTGGTACATGAGGCTTCGCAGTCATCTGCTGGTTGGATCAAATGCATACTGCAAAGGACTCTCTCCACATTCAATTTCCCCTTTTGTAAGTGCCCAAATGTCAGCTCAAGCTCATCATTTCTAAAATATAGAGACCCTACTTTCCTCATTCCAAAATTAAAAAAAAAATTATACATACACATCATTTCCTACATACAAACTGTAGAGAATAATATAATAAACATACATCAATCCAACATCTAGCTGAAAAAAAATAAAACATCCAGATATAGCTGAAGCCCTCGGTGTATCCCTCTCATTTATATTTTCCTTCCTGCCTTCCTTCTAGGAAGTAACCAGTTTTCTGAATTTGGTGTTTTCAATTCCCATTATATATACAGGAATGTTTAGGAATATATACATATATATAAAATTGTGTGTGTATGCATACATTTACATGCACTATATATCCCTAAACAATAAAAAGTATTTTACATGTTTTTAGCTCCACTCATTCTTCCATCCAGGGTTATAGCTTTTCTGAGCTTCTGTGTCTGAATGCAACAGACAAAACAAAGAGACACTCAACAGGACTCTTTGCCAGGGGCTAAGCGTTTTCCCAGTAGAGTGGTTATCTGTTGGGGGTGGGGAGAAAAAGGAGCCAGTACAACTGCTTGACTCAATATACAGCCATGATCATCTTAGGAGAAGGGCAATTCTGGCTACAGCAAGAGTTTGCCATTTGGTTTTTGTTTCCTGAACTCATGGCAGAATTCTGGGAAGAACAAAAGGGTTACAAGGAAGAACTAACTGTACAACTACTACTGATGCTACCACCGCCACAAGTACCATCACATCTGTCTCACGCGCCCATTATGAGTCAGGAACTGTTGTGTTTTTCAAAGCATTATCTTCTGATTACCAAAACAGTTCTCAGAGTAAAGAAACTAAGGCTACAAAGAACCTTAACCATACCTTTTTCCTGAATATCAGACCCTCATTCCAAGTGTTAATGAGCATCTTTATTCAGAGAGTGCACAGACATGTTAAACACATGTCTAAAATTTTGCCCTGCCTGTAGCTTCTACCCTCTTTTCCTCCCAGTTAACAGATGTGAGATTAAACCTCTTAGATCAAAGTCTAATCAATTGCTGTCCTGCCCCAAAGTCTTCAATAGCTTCCCACTACTTGAAGAATTAAGTACAAACTCCTCACCCTGGCATTTAAAGTCCTCTGCAGTAGGTCCCTGACCTATGTTCCTAGCTTTATCTCCTACTTTTTTCCTATACCCCAGCCAAACCAAACTATTTGCTTTTCTCCAAATATGCCACACATATTCCTCTCTCCGTGACCTTGCTCATGCTGTTTCCCTTACCTGAATGTTCTTCTCCTTTCCTCTCCCTAGCTACCCACTGAAATTCTGTGCAATTTTCAGTCAATTTTAACCTTCCAGCTGCTCCTCCATGTCCCTTGTTCTTCATTCTCCAATCATAATATTATTTTTCCTCTTTTAGCCCCAACTGCATTTTGTTGGTACATCTCTTCTCTTCTTGAATTAACAGTGATCCTCTGTGTGCTTGACTTTTCTTCATCATGAAACTGTAAACTCCAAGAGAGCACAAGCTGTGTCCTCCTCAACTTTGCTTCCCTAGCACCCAGAAGGATATAGTGCTGTATTAAATCATTGGATTGATATAGTACTTTCTCTCTTAAGGCCAATATGCAAATAATTCACACTGAAACATGCCCAATGTGTATAAGGACTGAAATTGCATCTTTCAGTCTGAAGGGCTAAGGTCATTCTCCAGTCCTAGCCCATATCCTTGACCCAAAGTAAGCTGAGAAACAATCACTGTAATTCAGCGTGACGGAGTGGGACTTATCTGCTGAGTGTAAGAAGAGGCCTTAACTAATCAAGAAGCTGGGAAAGCTGGAAGACTTTGCACAGATCTTGCCTGAAACTAGGAGGAGGTGCTCAGTTGGTAAATTGATTTTTTTCTTCCTCTATAAAGGCATCATAAAAAGATCTAGGTATAGTTTTGCTTAGAAGGTGGTTAAGAATTTAGAACGCAGGGTGAGAGTGTGTGTGTGTGTGTCTGTGTGTGTGCACGTGGTGAGCCCAGAGTGAGGGCTGCATTGTTCCTGATCTTTGGCCCACAGCCACAGCAGATACAAGGGGTTGCCCTGGGCCTGGTCCTGTCCTGTGCAGTTCTACTGACTGTTTCGCACTGGAGAATGCAGAGGCACATGACAGGCCATCTTTTGCCCATTTGTTTCTGTCATGATTTTTTTTTTCCTTAAAGAGGAAAAAGAGGCTTGTGTTGTTTGTGTAATTTCCTTCTTTGCTTTGGCCTACACTAGGCTGTCAGCCCATTCTAGTCGTCTTCTTTCTCCAAATTAATATACAACATGTCATCACCTCTTTTTAAAAATAAAGATCCAGCTCTTAAGCTTCAACGACCTTAAAAAGCTCTTTTAACTCAACATTTCTAACCTCAGACTCAATGTTTGCTTCTCTTTCCCTTCCTTCCTCTGACACCCCTCTCTACCTCCTCCCACAAAAGAAAACTGGATCAGCTACTGGACTTTTGTTAAAGGCCCCCAATTTATTTGGTCACCCAATTCAAAACCTTGGCATCATTTGTAATTTTCCTCTTTGACTTGCCACCTCCCTCCTCCACCTTTAGTCAAATCTTTCTAGTGCAGTATTCTTTTGTAGTATCTCTCACATCTATTCCTAAGGCCATTTTTAGTTCAAGCCACTCATCACCAAGAAATGGAGGATAGGATGGGGGAGGGGACTGGAGTATCACTTGGGATTTTTTTCAAACTACACGTTTTGCCTCTTCTACCCCAAGATTCTCATGTCCACTGGGGAGCCAGGAAGTTATAGCTTGGCAAAGCTCCATGGGTGCCACTGACACACACTGCTTAGCACCACTCATTCAAGCCCTGGCTGCCTGGACACCTGTAATCATCTCCAGCCAATCTCTTTGGCTTCCATTGCCTTCACCTGGTGATCTTAAAACACTACTTCAACATGACACCTTCTATTCAAATAGTCTCCAGCATCTCCCCACTGGCTTCAGGATCAGGTCCAAACTTGCTGACACTCCATAATCTGATACTATCTTCTTTCTCTGCAGTGTCCTCAAGTAAGAGTACCCCAGGGTTTTTTGTTTGTTTGTTTGTTTGTTTTTTGAGACGGAGTCTCACTCTGTCACCCAGGCTGGAGTGCAGTGGCGCGATCTCGGCTCACTGCAAGCTCTGCCTCCCGGGTTCACGCCATTCTCCTGCCTCAGCCTCCTGAGTAGCTGGGACTACAGGCACCCACCACCATGCCTGGCTAATTTTTTTGTATTTTTAGTAGAGACAAGGTTTCACCGTGTTAGCCAGGATGGGCTCGATCTCCTGACCTCATGATGCACCTGCCTCGGCATCCCAAAGTCCTGGGGTTAGAGGCGTGAGCCACTATGCCCAGCAACCCCAGGGGTTTTCTCACCCTCTTTCCTTATTCTATACACTCCACCCAGGAGAACAAGGGTATTCCTAGAGTTCCATCTCCTATCTGTATAGTGATGACTACCAGATCTCTACCTTCAGTACAGATCTCCTTCCTGCAAGCCTGTACTATCCAACTGCTTATTCTCAAAGTGTCCAACTTATTATCTCCACCTCTTCCTCCCTTCCCTGTCTCACTACATGGCATTGCTGCCCACCAGTCACTCAGTCTGGATACCTGGGAATTATCCTTTCCTCTTCTGTGTCCCATACCCTTATCCATGCCCAATAAGTCACTAAGTCGTTTTATTTATTTACAATGTCTCCTGAGTCTGATCTCGCCATTCCATCTCAGATGCCTGACACAGAGTCTTACTATTTGTCTTCTGGCCCACAGGTCTCCCTTTCTCTGGCCTTGCCCTCTGTAATCAGTTCATCCTCCACACTGCCAACAGTGTAATTTTTCTAGAATGCAAATCTGATCATGCCACTCTCCTGCTTATTAAAATCCTTCAGTGTCTCCCCACTGACTTGAGGATAAAGCCCAATAACTGCACACAAAGCCCTTCATGACCCACTCTGCCCTCCTCAGTAGACGCAGCTTCTGCCCACTGAAGAAAGCCTATACCAAATTCCTTTGGTTTCCAGATGTAGCCCCTTCTGTCAGGGTTCTGTACCTTATAAGTTATATTCCCACTGCTTGGAATGATTTCCTTTTTTGTCTTCCTAATTCCTTCTGGTTTTTCAATTCTCAGATCTAGAGCATCTTCCTCTAGAAAGCCTTTCTTGCTCTCCATGCCAGAGATTCTGTACTCCTCCTCTGTGCTTACCTCTGTCACAGCATTTATGGTACTATCTGTGGTGGGTATGGGGTTTGGAGGGCTTTTTCTTTCCCTCTCCAGACTCTCTGAAGGAAGGAATTGTATTTTTTTTTCCTTTCTATACCCAGAACCTAGACCAGAAAACAGCCAATAATAAACACTGAACGTTTGTTGAATAAGTAAGTAATTGTACCTTTTCCAGCTTTCCCTCCCACTGTTCCCTCCAAAAACCATCTTCTCCAGTCAATACATCTTTTTACCGCCCATCTACATACTTGTTCTTTCCACTTCCACACCTCCATGTCATTTCTCACTTTGTTGACTGGTGGACAGCGATATAGTGAGACAGAGAGGGGAGGAGGAGGTCAACATCATAAGCTGGAAACTTGGAGTTTAAGAGGCATGCAGTAAGCAGTTGGATAGTGCTTTCCCTTATCTCTTATCTTTTTCTCTATTTATGTAATTATACCTGAACCTCCAGGTCAAGCTTGAATTCCGTCTTCTCCACCTGAGCACAAATACCACCTATGACCTCTCTCCAAATGTACTATCTTGGCTCTCATCAAATAGTGTTCTGAATGAGAAGCTATCTTTTTGTGAATGCATGCCTCATCTCATCTCATCTCTCCCCTAGAGCTTGTGCTCTCTTAGGGTAGAGGCCACAATGTTTAGCCATGGGCCTTGCTCATAATAGGCCTTGAATAAATGTGTTGCTGCGTGTTTAGTTCATAGAGTGACTAACCATCCTGGTTTGCCCAAAACTGAGGGGGTTCCTGGGACATTGGATTTTCAGTACTAGAACTGGGAAAGTCTCTAGCAAACCAGGATGAGTTGGTCACCCTAGAGGTTCTCCTAAGCAGCTTTGAAGGTCTGTGTGTGTAGTCACATGGTGTTTCTTCTGGTGCCTATTCCCTGCTTTGTCTCCACAGTTGGACTTTAATTGATGTGAGCTTTCACCATTGGAGACAAGCTCCATGCAGGCTGACTTCGTCTCATTTACCACTATACTCCAAGCACCTGGAACAGGCCAGGCACATTATAGGAGGTTAATTAATGCTTTTTGATTGAATGAAAAGAAAACATTAAGCACCATTACTTCTCTTGATAATCTCATTTTCCTTCTAGGTAGTAGGCTCCAAAGTTCCATAAACACAAAATTTTTAAAGTGCTAGGCAAGAACAATGATCTTATGCTAATCCATTCTAATTTCATTTTTTTGTAAATGTTTTTGTACAGAGTTAATAAACAGAGCCTTGAATTTCCACTGATTTTTATAAGAATGGAGAACTCCAGAGATGCTAGAATACAAAAACTTGCTCCTGAACATGGCAGAAGTCACCAAGACCAAACTCCCAAGGGAAAAGAGAGGAGTGTCACATAGATGAAAGAGACTTTAAGGGGGGGATCTCATTTGATCTCTTTCTGCCAGATTCTTTATATGAATGGTGCCTAGCATATAGTAGGTGTTAAATTTATGGTAGAGCTGATATGTTTATTTTATTTTATTTTGAGACAGAGTCTCGCTCTGTCCCCCACGCTGGAGTACAGTGGTGCGATCTCAGCTCACTGCAACCTCCGCCTCCCGGGTTCAAGTGATTCTCCTGCCTCAGCCTCCCGAGTAGCTGGGACTACAGGTGCCTGCCACCACGCCCAGCTAATTTTTGTATTTTTAGTAGAGGTGGGGTTTCACTATGTTGCCCATGCTGGTCTCAAACTCCTGACCTCAGGTGATCCACCCACCTTGGCCTCCCAAAGTGCTGGGATCACAGGCATGAGACACTGCATCTGACCAAGATTATATTTACACTTACCTACAGACACACAAATTTTTGAAAAAGCCGTATTGTTTGCTATAGAAGTCAAAGCATAGGGTCTGAAAACATTAATTTCCAATTTAATAATTCCTGAAAAACTCTTAGTACTACCAGTATTATTTTATCAAATTGTAGACAACACCTTACATAGAAGACAATAGTGAGTTTGTGGGATTTTCAAAGTAATTTGATCCAAAATAGTAAGCCAATGAGAGAATACATTGCTGACATTCAGCAGCTAGGTATTTTAAGACAGGGACTGCCTCAAAACCTACTAGATGCTGCCTTCAGATGGATGAAAGCAGAAGACCACTTATATATTTACATAAAATATGCATATTAGAGGAACATGAAGGAACCATATAGTACCTTTGCAATCATTGCTCTTTATGATATACTCAGAGGACCATTATGTATTGAAGTTAATCTCTACTTTTTCTTTGCCCATCCACTTCCAGGTCAAATTCCAATACAAGGTGTGGCATAATATATTCTCCTTTTGCAATGAAATTTTACTTTTTGGTAATAGTTTTGTGGAATAAGTAAATTCATTGAGATACAGAAATCTTCACAGTGATGGAGAAACGTGGTAAGCTAATTTCTGAATGGCAGGCATTTTTCTTCTTTTTTTGGTCTTCTCCATATGATAATTTTGTTTTGTTTCTTTTCTTTTCTTTTTTTTTTTTTTTGAGATGGAGTTTTGCTCTTGTTGCCCAGGCTGGAGTGCAATGGCGTGATCTCGGCTCACTGCAACCTTCGTCTCCTGGGTTCAAGCGATTCTCCTGTCTCAGCCTCCCAAGTAGCTGGGATTACAGGCACATGCCACCACGCCCAGATAATTTTTATATTTTTAGCAGAAACGGGTTTTACCATGTTGGTCAGGCTGGTCTCGAACTCCTGACCTCAGGTGATCTGCATGCCTTGGCCTCCCAAAGTGCTGGGATTACAGGTAAGAGCCACTATGCCTGGCCTTTGTTTTGTTTCAAGACTGGCTTCAAACATTACTTTTTCTGTTAAATTTTCTCTTTCTTTCCAAACCAAATTAGATCCTATATTCCACTGTTTTGCCACACCATAAAAAATATTTCTGATAATTGTTTGTTCATTTGTTTATGTTGTCCCTCCTCACTAGATTGATTTTAAGGCCCATCCTTATCTACCTCTTCATTCCTAGTGACTGGCATATTGCCTGACAAACAGAAGGCACTTGGAAAATGTTTGCAGGGTTGAATTAAAGTGTGGAGAGTTTGCTAACATCAGATTCTTTCGTCCCACTCTGCAAGGGCAAGGGTTATATTGGCATGAGTTGAGCCCCTTCAAACTATGTCCTGGTTCCTCATCTATACAGGTAAAGAACTGGGTAGACCAGGGGCTATTGAACATTTATGATTACAGCCCATTTAGATGGGGCAAAAGATTTCATAGTTATGGAAAGATGATTCAGTGATAATCAAGAAGTATAAATACAGGAGCAGGTTTTGGGGGATTAATAATACCTCTGCTGTATCAACAGCCCACATTCAGTCTATCTGCAAATCCTATATACTCCTCATCCAAAATAAATCTCCAGTCTAGCCATCTCTACTGCCACTGGCCTAGTCTAAGCTCCTGGTTGACCAACACAATAGCCTGTACAATAGCCCACAACAAATGAGGTGAATCATAATAAGCTTAACTAAAAGAAGTTTAAAGTTAAAAAGCAAAAATGGCAGCAATTGAAAACCATGACTTCTAATCATATCAGTATGTTCTTGTGCTTGCAAAATGGCCAGATAGACAATATGGAATTAGAATTCTTTAAAAAAATCTAGAAAAGTAGATAGTAAAATGGTTACTCTAGTGAAGCAGATTAATAGATCTACCCTCTTATATAGTTACCTTTTTGTGACAACAGCAGCTATGATCTACTTATTTAACAAAAAACCCCTAATATAATACAATTTTTATTAACTTTCCTCCTACATTAGATCTCTAAACTTATTCATCTTACATACATGCTATTTTGTATCCTTTGACCTACACCTCCCCGTTTCCTCTTCCTCACTTCATCCCACTGTTTCATTCTCTGCGTATTTGAACTCCTTTTTTAAAAAAATCTACATATAAATGAGATCATGCAATATTTTTCTGTATCTGACTTATTTTGTTTAGCATAATGTCCTCGAGGTCCATCCATGTTGTGGCAAATGGCAGGATCTCCTCTTAGAGGGCTGAATAACATTCCATTATATATATATTGTATATATATAAATGTGTCTGTATAATGCATATAATGC
The DNA here is from genome assembly GCF_028885625.2 of Pongo pygmaeus. NCBI lineage: Eukaryota > Metazoa > Chordata > Mammalia > Primates > Hominidae > Pongo > Pongo pygmaeus. The sequence goes on along the minus strand of NC_072373.2, from coordinate 37,110,722 downwards.
AAGTGTATATATATATTATATATATAAACAATATCCCATTATACACACACACATACATACCATTTTCTTTATATGTTCGTCTATTGATGGACATTTAGGTTGTTTCCATGTATTGCCTATTGTGCACAATGCTGCACTTAACATTGGGAATGCACATATCTTTAGCAAGTGGTATTTCATATCCTTTGGATATACATCCACTAGAAGGACTGCTGGGTCACGAGGTAGTTCTATTTTGAATTTCTTCAGGAACTCCATGCTGTTTTCATAATGATTGTACCAATCTACATTCCCACCAATTGTGTACTAGGGTTCCCTTTTCTCTACACCCTTGCCAACATTTGTTGCCTATTGTCTTTTTGGTAATAGCTATCCTTATGGATGTGAACTGATATCTCCTAGTGGTTTTAATTTGCATTTCCCTGATGATAGTGATGTCAAGTAACTTTTCACATACCTGTTGACCTTTTTTTTTTTTTTTTTTTGAGACAGAGTTTCACTCTTGTTGCGTAGGCTGGAGTGCAATGGTGCAATCTCGGCTTACTGCAACCTCCGCCTCCCGGGTTCAAGCGATTCTCCCGCCTCAGCCTCCCAAGTAGCTGGGATTACAGGGACCCACCATAATGCCTGGCTAATTTTTTGTATTTTTTTTTAGTAGAGACGGGATTTCACCATGTTGGCCAGGCTGGTCTTGAACTCCTGAACTCAGATGATCCACCCACCTCAGCCTCCCAAAGTGCTGGGATTACAGGCATGAGCCACCGTGCCCAGCACCTGTTGACCATTTTTATGTATTCTTTAGAGAAATGTCTGTTCAGGTCTTTTGTCCATTTTTATTTTATTTATTTATTTGTTTTTGAGACAGAGTCTCCCTCTGTCATCCAGGTTGGAGTGCAGTGGCACTATCTCGGCTCACTGCAACCTCTGCCTCCCGGGTTCAAGTGATTCTCGTGTCTCAGCCTCCCAAGTAGCTGGGGCTACAGGTGTGCACCACCACGCCCAACTAACTTTTGCACATTTAGTAGAGACGGGGTTTTGCCACGTTGGCTAGGCTGGTCTCAAACTCCTGGCCTCAAGTGATCTGCTCGCCTTGGCCTCCCAAAGTGCTGGGATTACGGATGTTAGCTGCTGTGCCCAGCCTTGTCAATTTTAAAAATTTTTTTTTTTTTTAGGTTATTTATTTTTATGCTATTGAGTTGTAAGAGTCCTTTATAAATTTTGGATACTAACCCCTTACCAGATATGTGGTTTGCAAATTTTTTTTCCATTCCATAGGTTACCTTTTCATTTTGTTGATTGCTCCCCTTTGCCATGCAGAAGCTTTTTGGTTTGATGTGTCCCATTTATTTATTTTTGCTTTTGGACCCTGAGCTTTTGATATAATATAAAAACAAAAATCATTGCCAAGGCCAATGTCAAGGAGCATTTTCCCTATGTTGATTTTGAGATGATTTTAGTGTATGGTATAAAGGTCCAATTTCATTGTTTTGCATGTGGATGTATGGTTTTCCTAGCACATTTATTGAAGAGACTATCATATACGGTTGAATTTATCTCTGGGCTCTCTATTCTGTTCCACTGGTTTATGTGTCTGTTTTTATGTCAGAACTATTCTGTTTTGATTACTATAGCTTTGTAATATGCTTTTAAATCAGGAAGTATGATACCTCTAACTTCTCCTTTTTCAGTATTGCTTTGGCTATTTGGGAATTTTTGTGGTTGCAAATGAATTTTATTGTTTTTTCTATTTCTGTGAAGAATGCCATTGGAATTTTGATAGGGATTGGGTTAAATCTATATATTGCTTTGGATAGTATGAACATTTTAACAATATTAATTTCCCTGCTGGAATAGCAGTTAGGATTTGGTGCTCTCTCCTGCAGCTTCTTGAAATGTGACTTTGCTAAGCCTTAAGCAATTAAACACATTATATCTCTGGAAACATATATAAGAAACTGATAGCAGTGGTTGTCCCCAAAGCGGGGAACCAGATGTTGGGAAGCAGGGGTGGGAGTGAGATGTTTCCTGTTGCCCTTTTACTCCTTTTGAATTTTAAATAATGTGAATGTATTTAAATAAATAGAAATGAGGCACTAAAAATTAGTGTATTTTTATAAGTCAGATACTATCTTGATTTAGATTCTAGTAAAGTGGTAGTAAGACACAAACATTTTAAAGAGATATGAGATATTTTTTATTTTTTGAGATAAAGTTTCACTCTTTCTCCCAGGCTAGAGTGCAGTGGCACCATCAGTGCTCACTGCAGCCTTGACTTCCTGGCATCAGGTGATTCTCCCACCTGAGCCTCCTGAGTCACTGGGACTACAAGTGCACACCACCACCCCCACCTAATTTTCTGTATTTTTAGTAGAGATGGGGTTTTGCCACGTTGCCCAGGCCGGTCTTGAATTCCTGGGCTCAAGTGATCCTCCGGCCTTGGCCTCTCAAAGTGCTGGGATTACAGGCGTGAGCCACTGTGCCTGATCATGAGAGAAATTTTGTGTAAATTTGGAAAATAATACCACTCTTTGATTCTGTAGATCCGGCACCTTGGTCTGGTGTTCTATTGGAGCAGTTTGGGAATCATGACTCTTAAGGAAAGAGAATGTTGACAGTTGAAACTTTGCTTGGATATGCTTTAGAAAATTTCACAGTGATTTGAAAAGAACATTCTCTGTGATGTGCTCTTTAAAACCATTACACAACCATTATTTTGATGTTGTAGGTATTACTTTTTCTTGCATCATTTTTCTCAACAAAAGAATAAGGTCAGTAAGTGTATATACGTTTATAAACTAAAGAAGTCAAGTAATGTAAGCACAAACCATCCAAGGAATTTGTCAGTGATGCAGTCCTGGCCTCTAAATTGCTCTTGACCAAGGAGCTTCACATATGGGAAAGATCAGAAATTCTATGGCATGGAATCAAAGACACTCTTCCTGCTTCAGGGGCACATATAGATTAGTACTGTCATTGCAGTTTCCTATTAGACAATTCTTAGTGACCAAATCTCTGTCTAGGACCCAGATACCTTATTTACTCAAAATAGTGGACAGAAAATAAATGTTTGATATACATATATGCATAACATTTTCATCTACATAATTTTTATTTCCCTGAGTGTTTTTTCTTGGGTCATATTTAAAACTCATGCCAGCCCTGTGAAGAAGGTTGTCATTTTTTTTTTCTGATGTACACATGGGGAAAAAGCGACTGGACAGGATTATTCTATTGATAAGTAGCACAGAGTCAGGCATTTTGATTCTTGGGCTTTTGTTCTTCCCCCTGGAAAATGCTTAGTGACTTGATCTGGAATGCCATCCTCTTTTCAGGTTTTGACTTGATCTTTAAAATTATGCTCAAAATTCTTCCCCAAGAGGCTGTTTCAGACAAAGCCCAGATGATTTTTGCTGGTTCCAAGACTCCCAAAAACTTGTTTCCAGTATTTTTTATTCTATCTAGTATCTATTATTTATCATATTCCAGTATGAACGTGGAATATGATTTATTGTATTGACTAACAGAATTTGCTTTATTGTATTTATTTCTTTTTTTCTTTCTTTTTTTTTTTAAGACGGAGTCTCACTCTGCCACCCAGGCTGGAGTGCAGTGGCGCAATCTTGGCTCACTGCAACCTCCACCTCCTGGGTTCAAGCGATTCTTCTGCCTCAGCCTCCTGAGTAGCTGGGACTACAGGCTCGTACCACCACGCCCGGCTAATTTTTTATTTTTAGTAGAGACGGGGTTTCACCATGTTGGCCAGGCTGGTCTCAAACTCCTGACCTCGTGATCACCCGCCTCAGCCTCCCAAAGTGCTGGGATTACAGACATGAGCCCTGCGCCCGGCCTGTACTGATTTTCTTTCTATTTGTCTCCCTTTCTTATTTTATGTAAATTATTATAAATAGTACTACTCCTGACTTATAGACATTTACAATCTGTTTTTAATAACTTCCAGATGACTAGAGAATAGTAGTTCCAAACTTTCGTGTACATAAGAATAACCTAGGGAAGTTATTAAAAATAGACTTCTCAGTGCTTTTCCCATAGGTTCTAATTCTGTGGGGAGGAGGCGGGGGGAGGTCCAGAAATCTGCATTTTCAATAAGCACCCCAGAGGATGCTGATGCAGGTGATCCAGTAACCACGCTTTCAGAAATTCTGCTGTTGAGAACTAAAAATGTGATTGTTATCCTCTACTCAGTGGGGGAAACAGAGATGTAAAATAAAATAACTGAGTTCTTGCTCTCTTGGTGTTGACAAACTTTCAGCTGTGAGTGGTGTGGACACTAAATGCAATAGGAATACAAAGAAGGGAGGCATCACTTCTGGCTGGATTGTCATGCTTCGTAAGATAGGGGGTTTGAAGAAAAGAAATTTCAAAAAGATGAAAAAAAAGTGGGCCGGGCACGGTGGCTCACGCCTGTAATCCCAGCGCTTTGGGAGGCGGAGGTGGGCGAATCACGAAGTCAGGAGTTCGAGACAAGCCTGGCCAACATGGTGAAACCCCGTCGCTACTAAAAATACAAAAAATTAGCCGGGCGTGGTGGCAGGTGCCTGTAATCCCAGCTACTCGGGAGGCTGAGGCAGGAGAATCGCTTGAACCCGGGAGGCAGAGCTTGCAGTGAGCTGAGATTGTGTCACCATTGCACTCCAGCCTGGGTGACAGAGCAAGACTCCGTCTCAAAAAAGAATAAAAAGAGTGGATTATTTCAAGATGTTGGAACAGCAAAGACTAAGTGTTGAGGATGCATAACTTCTTTTAGGGGATCAGTATGTGGAATGATGCGCCTGAACTAAAAAGAGTTTGTGTGGGAACATGTAGGAATTTACACTTGGAAAGACAGGAGTCAGATCGCAGAGAGCCTTGAATTTGGACTCTATTCTGCAGGTATTGGGTGGTTCCTCAAACACGCAGGTAAGATAAAAGTGATCTTAAAAGATTGATGTGGCAGTGAGTTTGAAAGCCCTGAACTACATTTGGCGGTCTTTGTACACATTGGGAGAAAGGCCAATTGTGAAAGTAGATTTAACATGATCTGGAGCTTGACTATGTGAGAAAGCGAAAAGTGTCAGAAACGCTGCTGACGTTTGAACCTCCTTGACTGGGAGGATTATGTACAATTTCACCGCCCAGCAAATCTGAAGGAGGAAATGTTTTGAGGATAGTATGTTTGGTTCTAGGTCTAGAATTCAACTTCCTACCAAATTTGGAATCTTCTGTACATATGCATCAGGTGGCTTCGTTTAAATATACGACAACTACTTTTATTATGTTGAAAGGAAAAGGTCTGGAGCTCGAGGGAGGGGATTACAGATTTGGGTCCATTGGCGCAAAGGGAGGCTGACTGTTCAGATTAATAATTGTTAACGGCCACCGTATGGAAAGCACTGCACAAAAAACTAAGATGACCAGTCCTTGCCCCTAAGAAATTCAAAATCTAGACGGAATCTCCAAGAAAGAGATTCCGGTAAGAGTACATGGCAAGCCTCCGTATCCACACACCGCTGACCAATGAATTTGTACTCTTCTCGTTGGAGTAGTTGAGGGCCTTTGGCTCAAGGAGGGGTGAAAATTAGCAGGATACTAAATTGGGAATGAGAAATCTCTTTTTAGAGGGCGTGGATTTGCAGAACCCTTTGAAGCAGCAGATGCTAGACTGCCCAAACCCCACGCAAGAGTAGCTCTCTGGAGTTGCGGAGTCCGATCCTCGCAAGAGCTACAAATTTATTCCGCAACTACCAATTTTGCGGTTTGGGGCCAGTAAGGCGCCAAGACCCGCCCAGGTGTCCAGACCCCGCAACGATTGGACGAGCTCACCTCCTCGCCTTCCCCGGGCCCCTCGCCCGTCAATCACACTGGTTGCTCGCCACCCGACCTCTGCTGCGCCCCCTTTCAGTGGCGTAACACCTGGCGCTCTTTCGCGCCCCAGCCCTCCGGCGCCCCACCAATCGCTTCAGTTCTTCATTGGCCAGCAGAGAGGTGAGGGAAGGGAAGGGGCGCTCTATTTTGCTCTCTGAACGCACCCTCTCAAGTTTCCCGGTCTTCTCGCAGACGGTCAGGAGAGCAATGACAGCCTGCAGCAGTCGCGCATGAGCGCAAAAGTGCCCGCTGGTGGAGGGTCGCTTCCCCTCCCTCCCAAGAGATTTGCCACATTTGTTGTGACGCACGGGCACCCCCGCTCGCCGTCTTCACTTACGATTGGCTGTGGCCGAAGCCCGTCACACAGCCCGCCCCACTCCTCTGCCTCAAGAGGCCGCACCTCACGCCGTCGCTGCCGCTTAGCCGTGTGATTGGCTAAGAGGCCTGGCATGCTTTCCCGCCCCCTCCCCCGCCGCCGCACCGAGAGGCGGGCGGGACCCCGCGGAAGTTGTCAGTCAAACTCCTCCCTCCCCACCCCTCGCGAGGCCCCTCCCCGGGCCGCGCGCCCTGGCGCGCGCACACGCGCACACACTCCCCGCTCGCCTGTACCAACCACCTTCTCAAGTTGTAGCGGTCGCTCGCCTGGGGTTCTCCGTGGGCGGCCGACGGGCGCGTGGGGGAGGGGGTTCGGGCCGCCCAGCGCGGCAAGGAGCGAGTGTGTGCACGCAGAGAGCCGGGGTTACGGGGGCAGCGCCCCGGGCGATGAGGGGCCGGCGCTGACCGGGAAGAGCGGGCACCGCGGCTGCGGCTCCGAGGGGACCCGCGATGGCAGCGCCCCGGGAGGAGGCTCCAGGCAGGGCGGGCTGCGCCGGCAGCGGCCGCTGAGGTGCTGGCCGGCCGGCTGGCTGGCGACCGGGGCAGAAGCGACGAGAGGCGCGCTCGGCACCCGCACCCCCGTGCCCTCGCCTCAGTTGTCTAAACTTCGGGCTCTCTTCCACCCGCTCTGCGCGCCCAGAGTCAACAACTTCTTCACCCCCCTCCGCCCCCGCCCTTCCCTCCGTCAGCCCCGGGAGCTCGCCGCGCGCCGGGGACCAGGAACCTCCGGCGCTGAGATGTGGCCGTGAGGCGTTGGCGGGCGGTGAGGAGAAGCTCGGCGGCGTCCCGGGGCCGGAGGGCCGTGGGGCCGGGGCGCAGGGGCGCGAGCACCCCGCGCCTCTCCCCCGCCTCCTCCTGCCGTCTCCGCCGCTGCCCGTGCCTTGCAAGCAGCAGCCGGAGCTGCCAAGCGCCAGGGCCGCGGAGATGTCGTCGTCGTCGCCGCCGGCGGGGGCTGCCAGCGCCGCCATCTCGGCCTCGGAGAAAGTGGACGGCTTCACCCGGAAATCGGTCCGCAAGGCGCAGAGGCAGAAGCGCTCCCAGGGCTCGTCGCAGTTTCGCAGCCAGGGCAGCCAGGCAGAGCTGCACCCGCTGCCCCAGCTCAAAGGTAACCTCCGAGGGCGCAGCGCCGGGAGCGAGCGCAGGGGCTGGCAACGCTTGCCTCTGCGCCAGCAGAGCCATTTCCTGCTGGGTTTCTCCTGCTCAGTTGGGACTGGTAGTGTGTGAGCCGAGTTCCTCACGATGCCTTGGCGTCCCCTCACCCCCTCCTCCTTTTTCAAACAGGTTTTCTGTGAAGTCTTGGCTCTTTCCTTCTAATTCCCACCTGAACTCTTTCCATCCTAGGGGAGGCCAACACCCCTCCCCACCTGCGCGCTTGCTTAACCTGCACTTCCTATCTTGAGTCCCGTGAAGTGGAGTCCTTCACTCTTCTTCCAGGTTTGCACTTTCCCGGTCTTGCTTTAACAACCGCACGAACCTTCCCCGACCTTCACTTTCCCGAGTGTCAGCTCCTCTGTTCGGCCACTTTTAGCTAGTCCTTTACTTTTACAATTATAAAGCCGTCTGCACCCACCCTCTTCTCAACTTCACTTCCCATTGATTGCCCTTAAGAGTCATCAGACCAGGAATCTGAATGCAAACAACGATTAAGAGTTAGCTGGCCTTTGGATGTATTTATAAAGAAAAAGCCTAAAATTTGACCAGTGTAGTATCTTATTCACTGGATCGTTAGGTTTATTTAAATGGTATCCTTTAGCTCAAAGAATAGAAAGATTTGAAATATTCTGTTGTCTGAGCCGATACACATGGTCTATTTGGAAATATGAAGGAGTAGGTAGTGTTGCTTTGCAGTCGAATGGGAACTTAGTTTGCCAGGCAGTGATTCCAGGGACTTTGTAGGTTTGTACAGGAATTCAAATTGGTATCCGTGCCTAATGCCTTGCAGGAGAACTTGGCACTCTTTTTGGCTCACTTTTCCCACTAGGTTTAGAGGATTTTCGATGTTATTTCCTGGTGTTCTAGTTTATTCTTTGTGTATTACTCATGTTTAATTTTATAATTTTAATGTCCTTCCTTTTTATGAGATAGAAATGATGGAACAAGATGATAATGCTCCTACATATTTAAATAAAATTTGCAACCTGACGGAAATCCATATCATCTGATGTTCAGATTTTTCAGTTCATTTGAAAAAGCTGCAGCATCCCCTTCAAGGCCAGTCTGGTTCTCATTTGTCTTTGGGCCTGTGAATCCAGCCTTAGTTTGGCAAGGAGTCTGAAGAAAACCCCAGATCAAATCACAGTTGACCTACAACAGCTCCAGAACCCTATTGAGACCCTACCTTGCCCTGACTCTTGGAGTGCCTCTAAATCATGACATCTCACAGTTAGAATCAAACTGGCTTTTGAAAAGAGGTTTTGAGATACTAGTCTGTGCTATCGAATTTATCATTTGATTGCTCTTTAGCATACAAAAATTGTTAAAATTTACATAGCAAAATGGTAGACTATAATGATAGGCATTGCCAAGACTTTAATTCTTGAATGATGTCATAGCTATAAAAGAATATCGTCTTTGCTATTCATAGATTTTAAATTTTGCACTTATTTAAAATATCATAGTTTTTTTATACTACTGATTTTTTTTCTCCCATTAAATTGTCAAACTCTAGTTTGAAGGTTTGGTGCTAGGGTTATTTCATAGTTATTTAATTTGCTTTTTAGTAAGATATTCTAGTTTCTTAGTATTGTACTTCTTAATAGTATACTTTAATAAAAGTAATTGAATATTAAACATTTGGTTGGTTTCAAGCCAGGAGATGCAGCTTTGATACGTTTTGCTTTTATTTTATTTATTTTATTTTATTTTATTTATTTGAGACGGAGTTTCACTCTCGTTGCCCAGGCTGGAGTGCAATGGCGCGATCTCGGCTCACTGCAACCTCCGCCTCCCGGGTTCAAACAATTCTCCTGCCTCAGCCTCCCAACTAGCTGGGATTACAGGCATGTGTCACCAAGGCCGGCTAATTTTGTATTCTTAGTAGAGATGGGGTTTCACCATGTTGGTCAGGCTGGTCTCCAACTCCTAGCCTCAGGTGATCGGGCCACTTCGGCCTCCCAAAGTGGTGGGATTACAGGCGTGAGCCACCGTGCCTGGCCACATTTTGCTTTTAAAAGCCTAGCAAAAATACGCATAGAGTCAGTAATCATCTAAGTTATATGATGTAGGGTTCAACAAGTTGAAGGTGCCATATAGTATTTGGTCACTAGTAAAGAAAAAAGTAAATTGGAACTTTACATTAATTGTAGATATTTGCATGGAAATACAGTATTCATCATAAAGAAAATTATGTATTCAGGATAAATTTATGCAAATTTAATTGAGGAAATAAGACCCTTACTTGGATTACAAACTAATAGGAACAACTTCTTTTACTCCAGATGCCAAAATGCTTGAAAGTGATTAAAAAAAAAAAAACCAACATTCAGTTGCTTCAGTTGGAACTTTGGCAGTGTGCTCAATACCACAGTGTTGTGTTTTTTCTGCCAGTGGTAGTTTTTTCCATTTGTGTCCTTCACAAAAACATGGAAAGCCCTTTAGTATGTGTATGAAAGAAAGAATATTCTTCTTTCTCTGAAATACCATCTTACTGTGGAGTGATTCAGATATCCATGGACTGCAAGATCTTTTAAGTTTCATACCAGCCTGCTTATGTTACACTTTGACCACATGCATCTGAACTGGAAAGGTGCCAACTAGTTTTCCTCAAACCATAGTAAGGATTAACAAACTAATCCAGCGTTTTCACCTGTAAGAAGTATTTGTGCAAAATCATTTAGTAAGTGGGTTGTAGGATTTTAATGGCAAAAATTTTCAGAATAAATTGTTTTATAATTGAAAGTATTTAATAAACAAGCCTTGTTAAAAGGCTTTTCAGTCTAACCTATTTTGTTTAAGATTCTGGAAGGATTGGTTTGGTAAAGTAGTTGATGCCTTACATTTATATAACATTTTAGCATTTTAAAATTATTTTACCTTAAAAATTTTCTTAAATTATAAAACAGTATTGTTCATACCAAGTGAAACAATCCAAAGATGTGTAACCCTTAATCCCTGTGTATCTCCTGCTTTTTCACACCTAGTAAGTAAGGGTAATACTGTTGTTTGATAATCCATGGCTCAGTGTATTCTTACAAACATCCTATTCATTGGGTCATCCCTGAACTTTTTGCAAGATCAATATTCCCGTTTTATTGATGAGAAAGTTGAGGCCTAAAAAGAATAGTTTCTGGCCTGTGATTACTTATCTGGATGATGTTGCAGCTGACACTGGGACCTAGGTCAAATGATTTCAGTATTTGTGCTGTTAACTGTTTTACGTAAATTTGAAGCAGTGTGATAGAGTTGGGTCTCTGGGGTTAGTCCTGGGTCAAAGGTAAATTTTTAATCTTTCTAAGTCGTTTTCCTTATCTGTAAAATGGGGATAATACAAATCTCCCCAGGCCTGTGGGGATTAAGGGGAATAATTTAAGTGCCTAAAAATAGGCAAAGAATGTTAGTTCCCATTCTCTTAAATATTTGAAAATCCATATTAAAAATATTTTTAAATGAAGGATTATTAATAGGATTACTAACTTAAATGGTAAACTTTCCTAGTGTATTTAAAGTGTGATTTTATTTATAATCGGTTTTCAGATATGATTTATGTGAAGTGAAGGGCAGCTGTAACATCTTTCAGCACGAGTGTAGAAATGGAAATAGGATTAAGTCAGACTCTTTAAAACATTAAAAGCTGTCGTAAGATTTTTTTACCAAGCGAAGAAGTCAATCTAACCAGTAGAATTGTATAGATGTGCAGTCCTCATAGGAGACAGCCAGGAAATAAATAGCAAGATCAGGCTGAAACTCACTTTGAGATTGAAATCTCCTTCAGAAGAGGTAAAACTTTCCCAAGTAGCACTCAGATTCTTTGTTGGTCCATTCTTAGCAACTGTGTCCCACTAGAGGTATTGAGGCCAGTAATAGTGGTGTTGATTGCAGTGCTTCCTTACCTTTAGGGGGAAAAATGTGTGTGTTTTCTAGAGCAGGTGATCTAAGGTAATTGTGGAACAAGAACACTGACATTATCTTAAGTTCTAAAGCTAAACCTTTTTGTGGAGAGAAAACCGTACTACTCACTCAACTTATAAGGTTTATAGATCTTCTCAAAGTTACTATCATTCCATCTAAACACAATTGGGATGGCACTAGAGGAGAGTTCAAATTCATCTGAAGATGTTAAGAAAATTGTTTACAAAGGGAAATAACATTTTAGTCATTTTAGGACTATTTTCTGAGATATCTCTTCTGGAAGATTTATTTTTAAAAAATTTAAAACATTTTTAGGATATTCTTAAGAGAAATTGCTAAATAAAGTGTTCACTGCTAGTCCTCACATAAAGGAAAAACTTTTCTATTTAAACCTATTTTAACATCTTTAGAATTCCTGTTTAGGATCATCTCTGCCTTCCTCCATTTTATTACCTTATCTGATTGTTAATTGTGGATTATTTTATGAAATGTCTAACTGAATAAAGTGCTAATCCAATAAAATGTATTTGGTAATATAATGCAACCATTGTAGTATGTTACTGTCATGTAAACAGTAGATTTAAATTGTCTTCCTGCATCAGTGATGACTCATTCCTTTCAACTTCAGTTTAGCCATTTTCACCTGCAAGAATAACATTTTTCTCTAGATAAAATAACAAAGATAAATTAGTCTTTAAGGAATTATTGCTGCCTTGGATTTCAAAGACAGGTTTACTAACAGAAATAACACATTTAGATATTTGTGCCTCATTTTTAAGTTAGCTTTTTGTAAAAAGCTGGGGATAAAGACTAGTTTGTTTTTATCTGTTTAGCACTGTGGTTCCCAATCCTGGCTATACTTGGAGAGGTTATTTTTTTAATTTTTTAATTTTTTTTTCAGACTGAGTCTCGCTGTGTTCCCAGGCTAGAGTGCAGTGGCACGATCTCTCGGCTCACTGCCACCCTCTGCCTCCCAGGTTCAAGCAATTCTCTTGCATGCACCACCATGCCAAGCTGATTTTTGTATTTTTAGTAGAGATAGGGGTTTTGCCATGGCTGGTCAGGCTGGTTTCGAACTCCTGACCCCAGGTGTTCTGCCTGCCTTGGCCTCCCAAAGTGCTGGGATTACAGGCGTGAGCCACTGCACCCAGCCTGTACCTGGAGAGTTTAAAACAAAACAAAACAAAACAAAAAATCAGTACCTGGGCACATCCCTAAGAGATTGTAAATTAATTGGCCTAGGGTCAAATCCACTTACAGTATTTTTAAAAGCTCCCAGGGTGATTCTAACGCGCAGCCAGGATTGAGAATCACCGGGTTAGCATTGTCTGTCTATTGATTTAATTCATTAATTGAGACTTTGTCCTTTTCTCTCTGATACTCGTGGTTCATTACCCAGCCTATTAACATTTCCTGCCCCGGCTTCACCTCCTGCTATTTACATTTCACTCTCTTAACTTTGCTGCCCCCTATGGCTTATCAGCTACTTTCCTGAAGTGGGGATAGTGCCATTAGATTCTGGAGTTTAGGTATGATGGGATGATTCTGTTGGTTTGTTGTCATTACCATAATTAAAGCCCAATTATTATTTGATGTAGGGTGGTCAGTTTTCTCTGTGATTTTTGGAGCTGGCAAGTAAAATCGAGAACATATGATAGAGGTTTGCCTAATTTTAATCCCATCATTCAGGATAATAATGATTTCAACCACTTTGGGATGTAAAACTAGTTTCCTCTATATGCTCACAACAGTGTTCTGTTTCTTGAAGATCTAGGCCTGATACTACCATTGTATATGTTAAATACAAGATATTGAACAAAGGAACTATTCTTGAACTTTGCTGCATTTTTGGTCATGCCTTATTTTTATTTCACATTAAGAAATGTTTTTCTCCAGAGTGTTTTCGTGTCTATCATCTAACTTAATCTTGACCACAGCTTTTTATCAAAGGTAGGGCAGTGAGAACTCAGGGCTGCTTATATTCCATATTCCTATTTTGTCTTTGTCTTTTCTGGTAACTGGTTTGAATAATACTTGTGTTAGTTGATTTGTTGTTTGGGTGGGTTTTCAGTTGTTATGTTGTGATGCTCTCTCTCCAGAATGAGATGGTGAATTTTTCTGTGAGAGCAGAAGTCGTTCTCTGTTTTTTCAAATCCTGTTATGGTACCAAATACAGTATTTTGTGCATAATGTCGTAGAGACAGAATCACTGTTTTGATGAAGAAATTATCTTTTGGTTGTCTTCTAGTCACCCCTTCCCCTTTAGATTGTGCTGCTTTTAGTGATGTTTGGTGCTATCTACCAGATGTTGATTCTTTTCTGTTTTATTTTTGGTTTTCTGTATTTTTTTGAGACAGGGTCTTGCTCTATCACCCAGGCTGGAGTGTAGTGGCACAATTGTAACTCACTGCAGCCTCAAACTTCTGGGCTCAGGCAATTCTCCCAAGTAGCTAGGACTACAGGTATGTGCTGTCACACCCAGCTAAGTTTTTTATTTTTATTCTTGTACAGACAAGTTCTCGCTATGTTGTCCTGGCTGGTCTTGAACTCCTGGCCTCATGTGATCCTCCGTCTTTGGCTTCCCAAATGCTGGGATTACAGATGTGAATCACTGCCTCACCCAATTTTTTGGTTTTAATATATTTATGCCTAAAACTGGTTCAGGATTATTTAAAACAGGGGAATCCAAGGGAAGAGAATACAGTCATGGGTTCTTAGTTTCTGTCTTTGGTTGTGCTAGTAAAGCCCCTTCCTCATCCTTCTTTTCTGCTTATCACTAGAGACAGAAACTAAAAACCATGGCTTCAGGATGCTAAAAGCCTAAAACAAAATGAAACAGAACAACAACAACAAAATAAGGTGGGTTGGACAAGGTTGATTTAAAGTAAATGAATTCTGGGTCCTTAATATCTTGGTAGTAAATAGTAAATGTAGGTTTAAAACAAAAGATTATTTGTATTTTGCCAATGACCAGTATGAGTGACATGTAACATTATTGATTGAGTTGTTGCTATGAAAGTTACTGTATAAAATTTGTGAGGAAAAGTAATACTGGGTTGACTCCTAGACATGGACATGTGTGTATAAAATAACTGAAACAATTTGTTTGCAGTAATTTCTAAGTTTGAGATGCAATCTTTATTTATAAGGATGTCCTTGAAGGAGGTAAAAGGAACAGATTTGAAATATATAATACTTTTAGTGTATTATTATGTAACAAGCAATCTAAATGCTTTGCTGAAAGAGTTTTATATGACAGACTGGGATTATGCAAAATAAACTCTACTTCTCTGAGCAGGATGTTGACTAATAAGCACTTTCAAGCTTAGTTTTTATATCTGTCTTTTTGAACTGTTAGCTGAAGGATTTTATTTATGTGGGCCTTTTAAGTCAGTAATGAAGAATTTTAGAAATCTTGTAATTTTGATTGGGTTTGCTGAAGAAACATACTGGAATTTTTTTTTTTTTTTTTTTTTTTTTTTGGTGGGGGTAGTCTAACTTGGATACTGAAGACAAGGGATTTCTTGAAAACACACTCCTCCTACTGGAATGGTGATGCTAATTGCAGCTACTATAACCTTACTGTGATGTTACATCTAGTTGAGCTTTCCAGTGCTGAATGGGATCTCAGAAGTCATTCTGGTTTAGCCTCCGTTGGGAATTGATTTCACTCTTGTTATTCTAATAAATATCTTGCCATTTCATCAGAGAAGTTTTCTTTAAGGTAGGGAGGAAAGTACAGGGTTTTAAAACCCTTATTCTCTCAGGTTTTGCTTAGTTAATGAATAAACCGTTTAGATGATAGCTAAAATGAGGTTGAATACCTGAAACAAGAATTTTTAAATGGCTTAGAACTTGAAGTTCAGTAGTATCAAATCTAAAATTGTATATTTTTTCAGCAGAATGCAGATTTTAAAAAATTGTATATTTTGTCTAATTGGTTTTGCCTTCGTTTCACATTGTATCAAGGATATTCCATAATTATAGCTATTACCATAAGTCAATGGTTATTTGAACTCATTGTTAATCCCCTGCCTCTAAATTGATAAAAGTGAAAAAGGGAAAAAGGTGAGACAGTTTTTGTTAAAATTCCTGAATTTTAGTTAGCAAAACTGGGTAGATTTTTAAAACAACTTTTCAGACAGGCTTTTCTAAAGAAAAATATCTATTGAAGTTAAAAGTAAAATAAGACATAACTTCTGTAGGAATATGTTTCTAATTTTATTAAAACAAACAACAACAACAACAACAAAAACTTGCCCTACCATTCTTCTTTAAATTGGTCAGTGGCAAAATATTTTGTTTGCTGTGAAATTAGACACATACTTTATTTTCAAAAATCTAGTACTGAAATCTTTTCCTTTCTTCGGTTTTTCATAGTACATAAAATTTTGGTGAACCACTGCAGAGATTAAAACTTAGTAAAGTGAGTACAATGATAAATGCTTTTTCTTTTAAATTTAATGTCTCTAGGAGTTTATAGTTGGTGATGAATACAGACTTGTAAGCAGGCAGTTTCAATTAATGTGTTAAGTGTCATGATAAGAATAAGCTCTAAAATGTTAAGGGAGTATGTGAAGGACTCAATCTGGTTTTGGTACGGGAGGGGAGCAATCAGGGAAAGTTTCCTGGAGAAAGTGACAGGTAAACTGCCATCTAAAAGGTCAGAAGGTGTTAGGCCAAGATAGATGGGCTAAGAGGTCCACCCAAAAGACAATATATGGAGACCCAAAGGTAATTCAGCATAGCATATTTTGGGAATTACCAGCAGTTTACATAGCTGTGATCTAGAATATAGGTTACATTCTATATCTCTATGTGGTATATTCTGTATCACTAGAGAAGCGGAACAGCATTTAGGGTCTAGTGCATAGTCTTGTTGCTATGTTGAAGAATGGATGTAGGCAATTTATTGCATTCATACCTGACAGTAACATGAAGAATGTATTGGGAAATGAGAGTGAGTAACACTAGTGAGGATACTGACACAGTAATCCAGACAAGAGATAAAGGTGCTTGTCCAAGGGCGGATGGGGTGGTGTCACAGGCAAAATCTGGTGAGAGGGAACAATCAACGGTGATACATTTCTAACTTGGGCAACTGGATGTATGATAGCAGTTTATTGAAAGGGAAAAAGGGAGACATTAGATTTGGGAGGAGAAGATAATGGTTCTTTGTTGGACAGGTCGAAGTGTCCATGAGAAATTGAAGTGAAGCTGCCTAGTAGGAAGGTGGATTATTTGGATATGGAGCAATGTGCTAGAGATAATTTGAGAGTCTTTGGCTTACATGTGGCATTTGAAGCAATGGAAGTAGAAGCAGCTGCCCACTGCAAATGGATAGAATGAGAAGACGCCGAGGAATACCAACATTGAGATAATGGGTAAGGGAAAAAGGTACAACTAAGAGCCAAGAGAGACAGCTGGAGTGGAGGCCAAAGAAGACAGGAGAGAGTGGAGACAAGGCTGTCAGGGGAAGAGAGTCTTTAAAAACTGGGGGATGGGTGGGGAAAGTAGTAACAGTGGATAACTGTGGACAAGTCAAGTAAGAACTGAAAAGTTTCCATGGGTTAGTCTTTAGGCAATATTGGTGACTTGAGAGGCGTTTGGAGGACTGATAATGTGAAATGAGATTTGTGTAAGGTGGATAGTGAGTGGAAATTGTAAAAGCTGAATGAGTAAGTATGGACAACTCTTTCAGAAAGTTTGTCAGTTAAAAATTACTATAGCTACTGGGTAGAGAATGCATTGTAGCAGAACAAGATTTTTAGGAGGACAAGTTAGGAGATTAATAAGCCAGGTAAGACATTATGTGACTTAGGCTAGGGTCGTAGCCCAAGATGGAGAGAAAAAGATGCGTTTGAGATATATGTTAGATAGGACCTTGTTAATGAATTGTTTGGGAGGAGATGGAAAGGCAGAGGTGTAGGAGTCAAGGATGACTCTCAAGTGCTTTAGCTTGGACACCTGGGTGGATAGGAATGTGTCCCACCACTGAGAAAAGAGTACACTGGAGGGGGAATCAGGTATAGAGGGAAAATCCAGAGTTGTATTTTGGAAATTTTAAATTTGAGATGCCATTTAGAAACCCAGTTATAAATATCAAATAGACCACTGCATATGTGAATCAAAGAGTGCCCATTTGGTAATTTCTATGACTTCTAAACATTAACTGTATTCTTTACATTAACCTTTAATGGCCTGCCAAGACTTTCAGATTTGCTTATAAGAAGACATTGATAGTTTGGGTTGCTGGCCACTTAGTCTCCTGGCCAAATTGGATTATCTGTTCCCTACTCTATAGAACATCTTCTGTGTACACTGCATGATAAGATGTCATTGTTATGTGCATGAAGGAGAGCACAAAATATGCTGGGACAAGTTGCCTGAATAAGGTTAAAGTGCCTGCTTTTTGTCTTTAGACTGTAAGTGCTTTGAGACCCAAGAGCCATATCTTTCTACACAGGATTTAGATAGTCAATGCTGTTTTATATTTATTGAATGAAAGAATGAAGCAAAAACTATTAAATTGATTGAAAGAAAAACATCATTTTATATCATACAATAATTTACAATTTTAGGATGATTTATAACTGAGTAATGTTTACCTGCAACACTAAACTGGTTAGCATTTTATAGGTGAAAAAACCAAAACCTAGGTAGGTTACATTCTTGTGCCGGTCATGTATGACTTGCCCTTCTCAGTTGGTTGCTGATTCCTCTACTAAATGGAAGGTGTTTGTTGCCTGGACTGAAGCAAAGTTGAGTACCTTATTTCCTTACAGTGCAACAGAGAAATATTTATAATTGAGAACCTTATCAAGAGAAATACGTTTCTTTTCTTTTTCTTTCCTTCTTTTTTTTTTTTTTTTTTTTGAGACGGAGTCTCACTCTGTCACCCAGGCTGGAGTGTAATGGCACAATCTCTGCTCACTGCAACCTCTGCCTCCTGGGTTCAAGTGATTCTCCTGCCTCAGCCTCCCGAGTAGCTGCCACCACGCCTGGCTAATTTTTTTTTTTGTATTTTTAGTAGAGACAGGGTTTCACTATGTTGGCCAGCCTGGTCTTAAACTCCTGACCTCATGATCCACCCGGCCTCCCAAAATGCTGGGATTACAGTCTTGAGCCACCATGCCCAGCCAATACATTTCTTTTTGATAACTTGAAATGAGATTGGCATAAGGTGAAAAGTGAGTGGAAATTGTAAAAGCTGAATGAGTAAGTCTTTAGACTATAGTCTTTAGTCTAACTAAAGACTAAGACTAAGCCTATAGCCTATAGTCTTTAGACCTTTAGACTGTAGTATAGTCTTTAGACTATAGGTGCTGGGCAAGTAAGCCAGTATTGAACGTAGATTTTTCCTAAGACCCGTTAAAGCAAGGGATCTTTGTTTCTTAAATTCTTCTGATATAAAAATGCTTCACTGATCTTCTTTGAAGCACTGTCCTCTCCTTTTTAAGTAACCTAAAGTTTTTCTCAAAAAAAAGACAGCATTTGTTTTATGAATGAGTACTGAGAAACAAGATGAAGTGAATTGTTAATCATTCAGCACATTTGTGTCACAGTTAGATTTTGGAGTCACCA
This sequence comes from Pongo pygmaeus, assembly GCF_028885625.2. NCBI lineage: Eukaryota > Metazoa > Chordata > Mammalia > Primates > Hominidae > Pongo > Pongo pygmaeus. Next base: position 37,091,834 of record NC_072373.2, on the reverse strand, counting down.
ATCAAAGTTACAATGATCTGTAATTAGCTTGAAGAAATTGTAGATTATCAAGAACTGATTAGAATCTACTTGTTTTTGCTTCTTTTGGAAATTTTGGGTATATTCTGGTCCCCTTTTACACAAAGTTTTTGAAAACTTTAAAAAATACTCTTCCACATTACCATAGTACCATCTTTCTGATCATTTCTTCTCAATTTGATAGAGGAAAAAAGTTAGGTCAAGATAACAGAGACTTGGATATAAAAGTCAATTGGGTTAATCTACCACTTGACTGATTTTATTCTTCCACTAAAACTTCCAGACAAGCTGAAATGAGAGTTAGATGTCATCTCCTCAAATAGTTTTCCACATACTTTTGTGCTTCCAGTGAATGAACCAACCTAATTTTGAATCCAGAGTGAACATAAAGTAGCAAATATGACAATGAGGGGCTTTTAAGATGCATTTATTTCCCACAATCATATTGCCTTCATAAGACTTTTTTTTTTTTGAGACAGGGTCTCGCTCTGTCCCCCAGGCTGGAGTGCAGTGGTATGATCCCTGCTCACTGCAACCTCCACATCCTGGGTTCAAGCAGTTCTTCTGCCTCAGCCTCCTGAGTAGCTGGGATTATAGGCTCCCGCCACCACAACTGGCTAATTTTTGTATTTTTAGTAGATACGGGGTTTTGCCATGTTGGCCATGCTGGTCTCGAACCCCTGACCTCAGGTGATCTGCCTGCCTCTGCCTCCTAAAGTGCAGGGATTAACAGGTGTGAGCCACTGTACCTGGCCCATAAAAAATTTTGATTATTCATATAGGAAAGGTAAAAATAACTCAGCCCTCACCTAGCTGCCGTATATCTAGTCACTGGTTTTGGTAGTTCATCTGTTTTGATAATCTGTTTTTAATTTGGATCACCTGGATACTCTCTATATATTTTTAAGAACTAATTTTTTTTAAGATCTAGAGAAGTAACTTCTATAGAACAGGAATGACTATTTTAGGTTATAATACAATACTTGCTGTGAGTCCTAAGTGAATCTTAGTTTTCATGGTTTTCTAAAATAAACTCATTTAAAGAATATGTAATGGGAAGTATCATATTTTAAACTACCCCATTTTATTATTTATTTATTATTTTTGTAAAAACTTATAGACTCACTGTTAAAACAACTCAAAGGAGAATCTTAACAATGGTAGAAAGTAAAAATTCCCACCCAGAGGAAATCTCTCTTAAATTTTTGAGCATCTTCCCATGTTTTCCCATGAGTGGGATCATACTGTGTATGTTGTTCGATAGCCTGTTATTTTCTGTTAATAGAATATTACAAATAGCAAATTTCTGAATGAAAAAAATATTAGAATCAATTTGGAATTGTTTGTGAATAAAGTTTTTATTTCTGGAAATACTGAACCAACTCATTGGAAACCTTGGTTATAAGTTTCTTATGTTTAATGGAAAGGAAATAATTTCTAAGAGTACTAGTATTTAATTTCATGGAAATTATATGTGAATCTCTTGGAAAATCCAATTTAAAGAATGTGCCGTTTTAAAGTATATATATAATATTTTATATAATTTCCAGGGTTCTTGGATTTCCCCACCACCACCATCCTAAAGCCCATTTATGCTGATGGTGGAAGGAAGTGGGATGTCTGTAGAGCTTAGGTCCTGCTCTAGAGACTTGAACACCTTGTTTTTGTTTGTTTGTTTGAGACAGGGTCTTGCTCTGTCACCCAGGCTAGAGTGCAGTGGTGCAGTCTCCTCACTGCAACTTCTGCCTCCTGGTTCAAGCAATTCTCCTACCTCAGTCTTCTGAGTAGCTGGGATTACAGGTGCGAGCCACCATGCCTGGCTAATTTTTGTATTTTTAGTAGAGACGGGGTTTCGCCATATGGGCCAGCCTGGTCTCGAACTCCTGGCCTCAAGTGATCTGCCCACCTTGGCCCCCCAAAGTGCTGGGATTACAGGTGTGATCCACCATGCCCAGCCCAGTTAATTTTTTGAATAAAAAATAGCAGTAGTTGCGGATATACTTACATTTGAATGGTAATTGATTAAAACATGGAAATATTTAAGTTCTTGAGTTTTAGTATTGTAGGGGTTTTCTTAAAATAATACATACATGTATATATTAGAACATTATCAAACTGGTAGTGCGTATGTGTTCTAATTTCCTGAAATATGATGTCTACAATTTTTTCCCACCATTTTCAATTTTAATGAAATCACAGAACCTTAATAAGTCATATTTAGTCACAGTGCTGTGAATCATTTGTTAATAAACGTTTCCATTGTTACTTTATAATAGCCTGCTCTCTAAAGTTTCAAATAAAAGCTGATTTTAGATTTTTAGTTATTAATGTTCTAGGGGTATTGCCAAAAAAAGCTACATGTCCTATATTCTGTGCCAGTTTCTTAAATTAGAATCTTGGATTGCATCCTCAGCGTGTCACTGTAGTGGTATTGCTGGGTTGCTATGATACAGTGCTTGTTCTATAATTTGTAGCATGAATCCTATATGAGATCTTACTTTAGATTTCAAGTATGTTAGCAGCAGTAATTAGGGATGTTTTCCTCTAAGGAAAATTAAAGTTATAAAATTATTATTTGTTAAAAATGATTCCTGCTACTTCAAATTTATCCTTAAATGTAGAGGATTAACAATGAACAACTTGAAGTAACTTGGTTGTCACCTCAGAAGTTTAGTTTATCACCGATTTAATGAAGATGGGCAAGAAGAGGAAGGCTTTATGATAATGAGTATGTATATTAAGATTTCAGTGTTCTACTTGGTATTTGAAATCTTGAGGAGAGAAATGAATAGAGACTAGATTTGCTGGGAGATGCATTTGAAACAGTGCAAGCAAAACCACATTACAGGGGAAAACTACAAATTATCTTACCATATTGTATTAAAAATTCGGTGAACTGTTCTTAAAACCAACCCTCTGTGGCCATCTTAATAAGCTATTATTACTACCTCTTTTTCATTTTATGTGTTGGTTTTAGTATTTCATTTACATGTTCCTTGAAAATTTTTATTAACCTAATTTAGTATTATAAGTTACAGGAAACATTAAGACAAAACTAGTGGATTCTATGTATGTGCTATGTACACATTGGTGGTGGAATGAAGTTTATGTGATTATTGGTCAGTGGCATTGCTGCAATTGACCTTTAAACTTTTACTGTCTCTCAGCAATGTTTTGGGTATTTGATATGAAAGTATTTTAGAGACCAGAACTGGATTAAATTTTTAAAACAGCTCTGTAGAGATATAATTCATATACCATGTAATTCCCCATTTAAAGTATACAATTCCATGGCTTTTAGTGTATTCACAGACACATGCAGCTACCACAGTCAATTTTGGAATAGTTTTATCATCTCAAAAAGAAATCCCATGCCCTTTAACTATCACCCCCTATTCCTTTAGGGATTCCCTGAGTAACCATTAATTTACTTTCCATCTCTACATTTCCCTATTCTGGTTATTTCATGTGAATGGAATATTATAATATATGGTCTTTCGTAATAGGCTTCTTTCATTCACTTTGCATAATGTTTTCAAGGATTTATTCATATTGTAGCATGTGTTAGTACTTCATTCCTTTTTATGGCTGAATAATATTCTATTGTATGGTTATACTATGTTTTATTTATCCATTCCTCACTTGATAGACATTTCGGTTCTTTCTACTGTTTGGTTATGAATAATGCTGCTGTGAACATTTGTATACAAGTTTTTGTGTGGACATATGTTTTCATTTCTCTTGGGTATATGTAGGAGTGGAACTGCTCGGTCATAAGGTGATTCTGGGCTTAGCCACTTGAGAAATTGCCAATTTTTTCCGTAGTGGCTGCACTATTTTACACTCCCACTTGTGGTATATGAGGATTCTCATCGCTCCACATCCTTACCAGTACTTCTTATTTTGACTTTTGATTATAGCCATCCTAATGGATGTGAAGTAGTATCTCCTCATGGTTATGATTTGCATTTCCCTAATTACTAATGATGTCAAGTGTCTTTGAACATGCTTATTGGCCATTTGTATATGTTCCTTGGAGAAATGGCTCTTTAGATCCTTTGCCCACTTTTGAATTGTTATTTGTCTTTTTATCGAGTTGTAAGAATTCTTTATATCCTTGTTATAAGCCCCTTGTGTCTTTTCACTTTCTTGGTGGTATCCTTTGACGTGCAAACATTTTAAATTTTGATTAAGTCTAAATTCTCTTTTTTCTTGTTACTCGTGCTTTTGGAGTCATTTCTAAGGATCCTTTCCCAAATACGAGGCTATGAAGATTTACCCCGGTGTTTTCTTCTAAGAATTTTGTAATTTTAACTTTTACATTTAGGTCTTTGGCCATTTTGAGTTAATTTTTATATAGGGTATGACTTAAGGATTCAAATTCATTATTTTGCATGTAGTCATTTATCTCCACACCACTTGTTGAAAATACTTCTTTCCCCATTAGATGGTCTTGGCCCTTTTGTTGAAATTAGCACATGGTTTTATTTCTGGATTCTCAATTCTATCCCATTGATCTGTATGTCTGTTCTTGTGTCAGTACCACACTGTCTTGATTACTTGTTTTATATAGTAAGTTTTGAAATGGGATAGTGTGAATCTTCCTACTTTGTTTTTCTTTTTCAGGATTGTTTCGGCTGTTATTGGGTTACTTATAATTGCAAAGTTAAGTTTTTGATTTAAGATCTTTTGTTCTTTCTTATAGACATTTATAGCTATATCTTTCTCTCTAAACACCCTTAAATTTTGGTATGTTATATCTTCATTTTCATTTGTCTCAGTGTATTTTTTATTTTCTTTTAGGTTTCTTCTTTGACCCATTAGTTGTTTAAGAATCATTTAATTTCCAAAGATTTTTGAATTTCCCAAAAATGTTTTAACTTCTCTTTTTTAAGAGATGGGGTCGGCCAGGTGCGGTGGCTCACTCCTGTAATCCCAGCAGTTTGGGAGGCCGAGGTGGGTGGATCACCTGAGATTGGGAGTTCAAGACTAGCCTGACCAACATGGAGAAACCCCATCTCTTCTTAAAATACGAAATTAGCCGGGGTGGTGGTGCATGCCTGTAATCCCAGCTACTTGGGAGGCTGAGGCAGGAGAGTCGCTTGAACCTGGGAGGAGGAGGTTGCGGTGAGCCGAGATGACGCCATTACACTCCAGCCTGGGCAACAAGAGCAAAACTCTGTTTCAAAAACAAACGAAAAAAGAGATGGGGTCTCGCTATGTTGCCCAGGCTTGAGTACAGTGGCCGTTCACAGATGCTCTAATAGTATACTGTGGCCTCTTAACTCCTGGCCTCAAAGGGATCCTTGTTGCCTCAGCCTCTCAAGTAACTGAGCCTACAGGTACATGCTACCAAGCCTGGCCCCAGTTTTTTTTTTTTTTTTGAGAACGGAGTCTCACTCTGTTGCCCAGGCTGGAGTGCAGTGGCATGATCTCGGCTCACTGCAACCCCCACCTCCCAGGTTCAAGCGATTCTCCTGCCCCAGCCTCCTGAGTAGCTGAGACTACAGGCGCACGCCACCATGCCCGGCTAATTTTTGTATTTTTAATAGAGATGGGGTTTCACCATGTTGGCCAGGATGGTCTTGATCTCCTGACCTCATTAGCAGCCACCCACCCCTACCTCCCTGAGGGCTGGGATTACAGGTGTGAGCTGCCACAACCAGCCCCCAATTCTTTTTTTTTTTTTTTTTTTTTTTTTTTGAGACGGAGTCTCGTTCTGTGCCAGGCTAGAGTACAGTGGCTCCATCTCAGCTCACTGCAAGCTCCGCCTCCCGGGTTCACGCCATTTTCCTGCCTCAGCCTCTCGAGAACCTGGGACTATAGGCGCCCACTACCACGACTGGCTAATGTTTTGTATTTTTAGTAGAGACGGGGTTTCACCGTGTTAGCCAGGAGGGTCTCAATCTCCTGACCTTGTGATCCTCCCAAAATGCTGGGATTACAGGTGTGAGCCACAGCACCCGGCCCCAGCCCCCAATTTTTAAATGTTACTGATTTCTAACTTCATTCCTTTGTGGTCAGAGAACATAGTTTATATTTCTGCTCTTTTAAAATTTTTGAGGTTTGTTTTATTATCCGGTATGTGGTCTGGTCTTTCCTGGTGGATGTACCATGTGTGCTTGAGAATATATATTCTTCTGTTGTTGGGTGGAGTGTTCTATAGTGAGTGTAAATTCTATAGTGTTCCATAGACACCTGTTAGGTGTAGTTGGTTTATGTGTGTTCAAAGTCTTCTATTCATTGATCTTCCACCTAATTGTTTTATCCATTATTGAAAGTGGGGTGTTGAAGGCTTCAACTATTACTGCTTTTGAATTTTCTATTTCTCTCTTTGTTTCTGTCAGTTTTTCTTCATATATTTTGGTACTGTGTTAGTAGGTGCAAATATGTTTATAATTGTTACCCTCTTCCTGAAGGACTGACCCTTTTATCATTACAAAATGACCCTCTTTAGATATGAGATAAAGAGTATCTTTATATAATGATATTTATATCTAAATAAGATACAAGGATGAAAAATAATATATATCCAAACAGCCACAAGAAAACTGGAGTGGCTATACTAATGTTAGGAATAATGCTCAAAATCCTAAGGAAATTGAACACTTGAACAAAGGATTCTTAGCAAAGCAATTTTACTTCTGCACAGAGGGTGCCTCCCTGGCCAGCTGCCATGAGAGCACACCTGAACAAAGGGGCACAAGAGCCTTTATTCCTGATGCAAGTCCTGCCCCTGTACCCTTTCTCCATTGGCCGGGGTTGGGTTGTACAATCTAAACTAATCCTGGTTGGCTAAACATTTTATTTTTTTTAGATAGGGTGGGCATGTAAAGGAAAGTGGAGGGAATAGGGGAAGGGGTGTCTGTAATGAGCCATAAGTTAGTCCTCTTTCCAAATAAGGAAAGGAATGTGAGCTGGTACTGATAACACTTGGTAGTGCGGCATGCCTGGGCATTTAACAAAGGCGAGAAGGGAAAAGGGGAAAAAAGGAGAAAAATGGAGGGGGGGTAACTATGAATTAAAGAATAAAAGATTGATCAGATTATTTGAAGAGAAACCTCATCATATCCCACACTAATATCAAACAAAACAGACTTTAAAAATATATATAGTTTGATATATATCTTATATCTATGTCTATTTAAGATATAAGAGACAAAAGTTTTTAAAGCCTGTTTTGTCTGTATATGTCAAACATTTACCTATTTTTTAAAGTCTGTTTTTATCTAATATTGGTATAGCCACTCCAGCTTTCTTGTGGTTGTTTACATGATATATTATTTTTCATCTTTTTATTTTCAATCTACTTGTATTTTTAAATTTAAATTGTATCTTTTGGAGACCTAGATCATTTTTTAAAAATTCAGTTTGACAATCTCTACCTTTTGATGGGCTTGGTTAATCCATTTACATTGATTGATTGATTGATTGATTGATTGATTGATTGAAATGGAGTCTCGCTCGATTGCCCAGGATGGAGTGTAGTGGCACAATCTCCACTCACTGCAACCTCTGCCGCCAGGGTTCAAGCAATTCTCCTGCCTCAGCCTCCCAAGTAGCTGGGCTTACAGGTACCTGCCACCATGCCTGGCTAATTCTTTTTGTAGTTTTTAGTAGAGACAGGGTTTCACCATCTTGGCCAGGCTGGTCTTGAACTCCTGACTTTGTGATCCACCCACCTGGGCCTCCCAAAGTGCTGGGATTACAGGCGTGAGTCACCACGCCCCTCCGGTTAATCCATTTACACTTAATGTAGTTGTTCATATAGTTGGATTTATGTCTGCCATTTTACTTTTCTGTTTTCTCTGTATCTCATGTCTTTTTTTCCTCTATTTTATTGTATTCTTTTTCCGTTTTCTTTAGTATTAAGTGACTATTTTCTAATGCAGCATTTAAACTTGTGTAATGATTATTTTTCACTACATATTTTTGAGTTTTTTTTTTTTTTTTTTAGCGTCTGCCCTTGGGTTTATTATATACATATTAACTTATTAGAATCAGCTTCAAATTTATACAAGCTTTGTTTCAGTGAGATGTAGACTCATTATTCCTATATGCCTCTATTTTCTTTCCTCCTTTTTTGTGATGTTTGTGTTATATAATATCTATTAATGTTACAACCCTGTGAATATATTGTTATAATTATTACTTTACCATCAGTAGTTATTTCTTTAATGCAGCACAACTTTCCTCCCACCTCCTCCTTTGTGCTGTTATTAGCAAATACATTACATTTCTATATATTAACCGTCCAATGGTACATTATATAATACTGTTTTATGTAATGGCTGTTAAAATCAGGTAAGAGAAGAAAGAAAAATAGGCACTTATAATGTACTTTATAGTTACATAATTATCTTTACTGGTGCTCTATGTTTTTAAATACAGATTTCAAACTATCATTGGTGGTCATATGCTTTGAGCCTGAAGGAAATCCTTTAGTGTTTCTTATAAGGTAGAACAGCTAGCAAAAAATTCTCCATTTTTATTTATTTGGGAATGTCTTTATTTTGCCTTCATTTTTTAAAGATTCAAATACTTTTCGAGATATGGACTCGCTCTAGTACCCAGGCTGGAGTGCAGTGGCATGATCTTGGCTCACTGCAACCTCTGCCTCCCGAGCTCAAGTTATCTTCTTGCCTCACCCTCCAAGAAGTTATCTTCTTGCCTCAGAATATCTGCCACCACACCTGGCTAATTTTTGTATTTTTTTGTAGAGACAGGGTCTCAACTGTTGCCCAGGCTGATCTTAAACTCCTGAGTCCACCTGCCTCAGCTCCCAAGCCTTCATTTTTGAAAGATCGTTTTATTGGATATAGGATTTTTGGTGACAAGTTTTTTTTTCTTTGAGCACTTTGAATATGTTATTCCACTGTTTTCTGGCCTCAGTTGTTTTTGCTAAGAAGTCAATTGTTATCTTAGCCCTTGAAAATAACTAGTTGTTTTTCTCTTGATGCTTTCAAGGTTTTCTCCTTGTCTTTGACTTTCATAATTTTTACTGTGATGTTTATTTGTGGCTCTTGTTGAGTTTATCCTTCTTGGAGTTTCTTGTGTTAGGTTTATGTTACTCAATACATTATGTTGGTACACTTTTTTTTTTTTTTTTGAGATGGAGTCTTGTTCTGTTGCCCAGGCTGGAGTATAGTGGCATGATCTTGGCTCACTGAAACCTCTGTCTCCCAGATTCAAGTGATTCTCCTGCCTAACCCTCCTGAGTAGTTGGGACTACAGGCACCTGCCACCATGCCCGGCTAATTTTTGTATTTTTAGTAGAGACGGAGTTTTGCCATGCTGGCCAGGCTGGTCTCAAACTCCTGACCTCAGGTGATCCTCCCGCCTCGGCCTCCCAAAGTGCTGGGATTACAGGCGTGAGCCACTGGACCTGGCTGTATGTTGGTACACTTTACGGTGTCCTACAGGTCTCTGAAGCTCTGTTCATTTTTCTTCATTCTTTTTTCTTTCTGTTCTTCAGATTGCATAATTTCTGTTGATGTATTTTCAAGTTCCCCAATTCTTTCTAATGCCAGTTCTCGTCTCCTTATGGGTCCCTTTAGTTTATTTTGCTATTATGTTTTTCAACTCCAGGATTTTCATTTTATTCCTTTTTTTTTTTTTTTGTAAATTCTATCTCTTTATGATAGCCTCTATTTGATGTGACATTGTCATCGTACCTTTCTTCTTTTTTTTTTTATGGTGAAAAGATATATAGAATTAGCCAGCTGGACTCAGTTTAGATGATCCCAATTTTGTTGGCAACATCCAAAGCATCATAATCAGGAGCCAGTCGAACATATGCCTTCTTCTCTCCATCAGGTCGAATCAGGGAGTTGACCTTGGCCACATCAGTGTCATAGAGCTTCTTCACAGCCTGTTTAATCTGGGGCTTGTTGTCATTAACATCCACAGTGAACACAAGTGTGTTGTTGTCTTCTGTCTTCTTCACGGCAGACTCAGTGGTCAGCAGAAACTTGATGATAGCATAGTGGTCAAGTTTGTTTCTCCTGGGGGCGCTCTTCCGAGGATATTTGGGCTGCCTCTGGAGTCGCAGTGTCTTGGGCCGCTGGAAGGTGGGTGACGTGCGGATCTTTTTTTTGTGGCTGTGGACACCTTTCAATACTGCCTTTTTGGCCTTTAAAGCCTTCACTTTGGCTTCGGCTTTAGAAAGGGCAGGAGCTTCCTCCTTCGCTTTCGGCGCCATCTTGTGAAAAGCCCTTCTTTACTTCTTTAGTCATAGTTTAGTTCTTTGAACATATGTAATGACTACTTTAAAGTCATATATTCTGTTAAATCCAACATATGGTCACTCTCACAGGCAGATTCTACAACCTTCTTTTTTTCTGGCACATGGGTTATATTTTTCCTGTTTCTTTGTGCATTTTGTTATTAACTGGACATTTAAAATAACAGGTATCCAACCTTTTGGCTTCCCTGGGCCACACTGGAAGAAGAATTGTCTTGGGCCACGCATAAAATACACTAACGCTCACGATAGCTGACAAGCTAAAAGAAAAAAAAAAGTCCATGCATAATTTTTGTGATACCCACCACCACAGATAAGCAAAAACGTCCTCGCATCCTAAGGGCTGGACTCGGCTGTTTTAAATAATATATTGTAGAAACTCTTGGTACCAACCTTGTTATTGTCACTTGTTTGTTTAGTGACTGGGTGTAGTTTTCCCCCATACTTTGTAAAGCCTCTGATCTTGTTCCTCAGAGAGGTGCAGCTTTGGATATGCCCAGGCACCTTGGGATGACAGTGGATTTGGCAGGGTTCTGTTTGTCTTTTCCTGACCATACTGCCAGCTGTTAAGTTCCATTGATTTTCAGCTGATTGCTGAATTGTTTTCAATAATGCTTTGGGGCATACATTGTTCTACAGACTAATCCAATCAAATCCAGGCTCCTTTGAAGGAATAGTTCCCAAGGTCAGTATGTGATGTTTGTTCTAACATCAGGAGGGCTCCACACTGCTGGTTTTTTTGTTTTTTTTTTTTTGTCTCTCCTGAAAAATAACTAGCCTACAGTTTAGTCTGTATCCTCATTGAATTTACACATCTCCCCATTATCTTTCACCAAAACCTCCACTGTTTTTAAGAGTACCCTTAGGCTTGAACATTTTTTTTAATGCCCTGTTGTAAAGAAGTCAGTTGTTTTGGGAAAAGATGAAGAGCTAACTGTTTTATGGCCTACTTCTTCCCCCAGGCAAAATCTCTGGAGTCAGGGCTCAGAGCTGGGGGTGGGGACAATTGTATGCTTCTCTCTGAAACCCTGCTTTAGGAGCTGAGCAGTTGGGGGAAGTGGGAGCAGCAGCCTGAGGTCTTCTTTTTGGCTTGCCTCTTCCAGTGTGGAATCACCACTTTATAGGCCAGAACAAAGGTGATTGAGGCCCCAGTTATTTTTTTTAGCAGTGTTGCACAAAAGGTAGAGCCTCTGCCCCATGCGTGGAGGTTGGGCAGAAGAAAGGAGGCCTGCCTTTCAGTTGCACTTGTCTAGAACTTATCCTCAGCAACAATAAGTTGCTGTGGAAAGGATGAGAAATGCTGATAGGTCCTACTCCTTACCTAAAGATGTCTGGGAGCTAGAAGTAGAGGAGGATCCCTGTGTTCTTGGCTGCGTCTCTTTGAAGTAGGGTTTCTACGTAGCTGAGCCAAGGGGGAAGGAGCTGTCTTGGTTAAAATACAGTCATGTGCTGCATAACGATGTTTTGGTCCATGACGTGGTATATAGGATGGTGGTCCCAAAATATTACAATGGAGCTGAAAAATTCCTATCCCCTAGTGATGGAGGTTTAGTTCATAGAACAAGGCATGACTCACATGTTTATGGTGATGCCGGTGTAAAAAAACCAACTGCACTATCATATAAAAGTATATATAGCTGCTGGGCATGGTGGCTCATGCCTATCCCAGCACTTTGGGAGGCTGAGGCAGGCGGATCATGAGGTCAGGAGATCGAGACCATCCTGGCTAACACGGTGAAACCCCGTCTCTACTAAAAATACGAAAAATTAGTCGGGTGTGGTGGCAGGCGCCTGTAGTCCCAGCTGCTCCCGGAGGCAGAGGCAGAAGAATGGCATGAACCCGGAAGGCGGAGGCTGTAGTGAGCCATGATCGCGCCACTGGGCGCGATCCAGCCTGGGTGACAGAGCGAGACTCCATCTCAAAAAAAAAAAAAAAGTATATATAGCTTATACAATTATGTACAATACATAATACTTGATAATAAATGTTACTGGCTTATGTATTTATTATGCTATTTTTATCATTATTTTAGAGTGTACTCCTTCTACTTATTACAAAAAAAAAAGTTAGCTGTAAAGCAGCCTCAGGCAGGCCCTTCAGGAGGTATTCTAGAAGATATGGAGATGAGACAGTGACGTAGATGATCCTGACCCTGGGTAGGCCTAAGCCAATGTGTGTTTGTGTCTTAGTTTTTAACAAAAAAGTTTAAAAAGTTAAAAAGTCTGAAAAATAGAAAAAAGCTTGTAGACTACTGATAGAAAAAATATTTTTATACAGCTGTGCAGTGTGTGTTTTAAGCTATGTTATTGCAAAAGGGTAAAAAAGTTAAAATTTTAAAGTGTATATAAAGTAAAGTTACAGTAAGCTAAGGTTATTATTGGAGAAAGAAAATGTTTTAAATAAATTTAGGGTAGCCTAAGTATACAGTTTATAAAGTCTATAGTAGTGTACAGTAATGTCCTAGGCCTTCACATTCACTCACCACTTACTCATCCAGAGCAACTTCCAGTCTTGTAAGCTCTATTCATGTTAAGTGTCCTAGACAGATGTGCCATTTTTAAATCTTTTATACCATATTTTTTATTGTACCTTTCTATATTTGGATACACTTAAAATTGCCTATAGTATTTAGTATAGTAGCATGCTGACAGGTTTGTAGCTTAGGAGCAGTAGGCTCTACCATATAGCCTAGGCGTGTAGTAGGCTGTGCCATCTAAGTTTGTGTAATACATTCTATGATATTCACACAATGATGAAACTGCCTGAGGATGCATTCTCAGAATGTATTTCTGTCATTTTAAGTGAAGCATGACTGTACCACTAGCTCTTGCTATTCTAACTGAATTTTCATAGATATTCCTGAATAGATGTTTTTTTGCTGTTTGCCCTTAGGACCATTTCAGAGGCTATAAAAATGGCTGTTTTAAACATAACTTCTATCAATTTCCCTGGTGAGTAGGTCTGTGGAACTTCTCACCTTGTCTTGTCAGAAGTTGATCTCCTTCTGGACTAGAATTTTAGCTTTTTTTGTAGTAATAATTAGTATCTTAGCCTTATTTAGGACTTCATAGCTTTCAGGTACATAATCATGCCAATAAATCTGAAAACCTAAGAGGAAATGGGAGAATTCCTTGAAATAAACAGCTTTCTGAAACTGACACAAGAAGAAACAAAAATCTGAATAGTTATGTATCTATTTGACTGATTCCTAATTTAAAACTCCAACAGGAAAATTACTAGAAAATTATAGACCAATATCCCTTATGAACATAGATTTTTTAAAGTTGTATACAAAATATTAAGAAATTGAATTTGAAATATATAAATAGAATGAGATATTTTGATCATGTGGGATTTATGCCAGGAATGTAAGGCTGGTTTTACATTAAAAAAAGATTTGCTACATAAATAGAATAAAATAAAAATTATCACTTCAACATAGAGAAAATAGAAAGTTCCTTCTCTGTATAGTTGCCTTCTCTTTAGTACTTTTCTATGCAAATCCTAGCCACCTCAGTAGCCCTATCTCTAGTCTTTATTTTGCTCATTAAATCTGCTTGTTCTTTTAGGATTTCTTTTTCCTGTGCTTTCTCTCTCTGGAGAGCCCTAGCAGATAGGGAGCTGGTGCGATTGTGGGGCTTTCTTTTCCTTCCCACAGTGATCACAGTCCTGTACTGCCTGTTTTCTAGCATCTGAAAACAATTGTTTTATATATTTTGTTCAGTTTTTAGTAGTTCACAGTGGAAGGGATAGTCTTCTGGAAGAAGTCTTGCCCACACTTTTTGTCATTCTTACCCAATAGGTATAAAGTGATGTATGACATTTCATGTATAAATTCATGTATACTGTTTATACATACTTATATTTTTTTGGTTACCAGTGTGGTTGTATATATTTTCATATACTTATCGGTCATTTATGTTTCATATGACCTTTTTTTCCTATAGATTTTGGATTTTTTTCTTAATGATTTGTAGGTGTTCTTTTGTACATTCTGTATACCAATTTCTTGTCCACATTTAATTTTTTAGTTCTTTTGGAACTAATTTTTGTGTGTGAAGGAAGGATCTAATTTTAATTTTTTTCATATGAGTAGCTGGAATAATTTATTGAATTTTAAATATTTCCTACTGACTTAAAAAAAAAAACACCGACCCTATAATATACTAACCTTTTGTATATGTATACTGGCATGTTTCTAAGTGCCTTATTTTTTTTTCCTCAGTGGTCTGTGAATTTCTGCACAACACCATGTGGTTTTAATTACTAAATGTGGTAAGATGACTCTTCCCTTCTTCATCTTAAAAATCATCTTGGCTATTCTTGGCACTTTAGTTTTCCAGACGCATTTTTAAGAACAACTCTAATGGTTCCACCAAAATACCCTATTGAGAATTTAATCTGAATTGTATTCCTTGTATAGATTCATTGGGGGAAAACATTGATTCTTCTCAACCATGAATATAATATATCTCCATTTATTTATCATACATTTCAAGAATGTTTTATAATTATATTCATAAGAGCCTTGCTTGTTTTTCATTAGACTTCTCAGATTCATTGCCCTTGGAACACAGTTACCATATTATGAGGGAGCTCAGACCGCATGGAGAGGCTATATGTTGGAGGTTCTGGTACTAGCCCCAGCTAGTCTGTCAGCCAAAAGCCATCAACTACCAGACATATGAGTGATTTAGCCTTCTCAGAGTTCCATCCTCTAGCTTTATAGTCCTTTAGCTGAGGCCTTAGACATCATGGAGCAGAGATAAGCTATCCCTGTTCTGTCCTTTCTGAATCCCTGACACAAAGAAATTGAGAAAGGTAGTTTTTTTTGTTTTTTTTTTTTGTTTTTTTTTAAGATGGGTTCTTGCTTTGTTGCCCAGGCTGGAGTGCATGATCACAGCTTACTGCAGCTGCAACCCTCTGGCCTCAAGTGATGCTCCCACTTCAGCCTCCAAGTAGCTGGAACTACAGGTGTGTGCCACCAAGCCTATTTTTTTTTTTTTTTTTGAGATGGAGTCTTGCTGCGATGCCCAGGGTGAAGTGCAGTGGCTCAGTCTCAGCTCACTGCAAACTCCACTTCCCGGGTTCAAGCGATTATCCTGCCTCGGCCTCCTGAGTAGCTGGGACTTACAGGCACGTGCCACCATGCCTGGCTAATTTTTTTTTGTATTTTAGTAGAGATGGGGTTTCACCGTATTGGCCAGGTTGGTCTCAACTCCTGACTTTTGAAGTGATCCGCCCACCTCAGCCTCCCGAAGTGCTGGAATTACAGGCATGAGCCACTGTGCCCAGCCAAGTCTAGCTAAATTTTAAATTTTTCGTAGAGACAAGTTCTTGCTGTGTTGCCCAAGTTGGTCTTCAGCTCCTGGGCTCAAGCAGTTCTCCTGCCTCAGCCTCCCAAAATGTTGGGATTACAGGTGTAAGCCACCACGCCCAGCCCAATAATTGTTTTAAGCCACAGAATTTTGGGATAATTTGTTACTAAGAATAGAAGGTGAATACCCCAGGCATCATTATGCTTATGATTTGGCTTGTTTTATAAGTTTTCCTATGGGAACACATAATCAGAATATTCTAATATAGTATATGGGGAATAGTTTCACATCCTGAATTAATAAATTGGTATTTATTACTGTCTTATGAGCTTGGGGAATTTGTATTTGTATTATGTATGATTTTTAAAAACATACCTGAGTTTGTAAGACAGAGGAATAGACTCAGACATTGAAAATTCATCATGAACACTATGCTTCTTGGGAAACTGGACTTACTGTCTATTGAGGGTGTACTAACATTCCTGTGTGGTTGAGAATGAGGTTTCATTTTCCATGACATTTCTGTAGTCAGATATATGTTACACAGAGTTAAAACACCCAAACTTGTCTTAAAGACCTCTTAATTTAGTTGTACAGTCTTCCTAAGTAGTTTTCATAAATTGACATTAAAGAACATAATGTAAAACTTCTTTGCATCATTTTCCTAAAGATTCTAATTTACTTCGAAAAATTCTCACAAAGTTTGCTAATATTGAATGTCATTGAAATAAGCCAGGTTATATACTCAACTATGTAGATTTTATTATTTCTCTGATATTTTAATTTTATGTAAATATGAAGTATACATACAAGTACATCTCATTGTATTGTGCTTCACTTTATTGCATTTCCCAGATATTGTGTGTTTTATTTTTTTTAAAACAAATGGAAGGTTTTTGGCAAACCTGCATTGAGCAAGTCTGTTGGTCCCATTTTTCCAATAGCATGTGCTCGCTTTGTGTCTCTGTGTCACATTTTGGAGATTCTTGCAATATATATCTGTTATGATCATCTCCGATTAGTGATCTTTAATGTTACTATTGTAATTGTTTTGAGGCATCATGAACCATACCCATATAAGATGTCAAACTTAATCAGTAGGTGTTGTTTGTGTTCTGATGACTCCACCAACTGGCCATTTCTCGGTCTTTCTTCCTCTCCTTGGGCCTCCCTATTCCCTGAGACACAACAAAATTGAGATTAGGCCAATTAAATACCTCTGCAATGGCTGCTAAGTGTTGAAGTGAAAGGAAGAGTCTCACACCTCACTTTAAATCAGAAGCTAGAAATGATTAAGCTCAGTGAGGAAGGCATGTTGAAAGCTGTGATTGGCCAAAAGCTAGGCCTCTTGTACCAAACAGCTAAGTTGTGAATGCAAAGGAAAAGCTCTTGAAGGACATTAAAAGTGCTACTCCAGTGACCGCATGAATGATAGGAAAGCAAAACAGCCTTATTGCTGATTTGAAGAAAGTTTGAGTGGTCTGAATAGAAGATCAAACAGCCATAACATTTCCTTAAACCAAAGCATAACCCAGAACATGTCTAAAAATGCCCTTCCTGAACCTCTGTACTTAATTGATAGTTGACTAGTTACAGAGTTCTAGACTGGCATTAGAATTCTAATAGGATAGCCCCATTATCTTCTAGCATGACTTCTGCTGATAAGAAATTCCATAGATATTTAACCTCTGATTCCTTTGTGGGTGACTTTTTTTTTTTTTTTTTTTTTTAATCTGAAAGCTTTTATTCTTCTCTCCTGAGCATCTGAATTTTCTTTTTTTTTTCATTTATTTTTATTTATTTATTTATTTATTTTTAATTTATGAAGTATTTATTGATCATTCTTGGGTGTTTCTCGGAGAAGGGGATATGGGAGGGTCATAGGATAATGGTGGAGAGAAGGTCAGGAGATAAACACATGAACAGAGGTCTCTGGTTTTCCTAGGCAGAGGTCCCTGCGGCCTTCTGCAGTGTTTGTGCCCCTGGGTACTTGAGATTAGGGAGTGGTGATGACTCTTAAAGAGCATGCTGCCTTCAAGCATCTGTTTAACAAAGCACATCTTGCACCGCCCTTAATCCATTTAACCCTGAGTTGACACAGCACATGTTTCAGAGAGCAGGGGGCTGGGGGAAAGGCCATAGATCAACAGCATCCCAAGGCAGAAGAATTTCTCCTCCCAGACAGGGCAGCCGGGCAGGCGCTCCTCACTTCCTCCCAGACGGGGTGGCGGCCAGGCAGAGGCGCTCCTCACTTCCCAGACGGGGCGGCCGGGCAGAGGCGCTCCTCACTTCCTCCCAGACGGGGTGGCAGCTGGGCAGAGGCACTCCTCACCTCCCAGACGGGGCGGCCAGGCAGAGGTGCTCCTCACTTCCCAGACGGGGCAGCCGGGCAGAGGTGCTCCTCATCTCCCAGACGGGGCAGCCGGGCAGAGGTGCTCCTCACTTCCTCCCAGATGGGGTGGCGGCCAGGCAGAGGCGCTCCTCACCTCCCAGATGGGGCGGCCGGGCAGAGGCGCTCCTCACTTCCTCCCAGACGGGGTGGCGGCCGGGCAGAGGCGCTCCTCACCTCCCAGACGGGGCAGCCGGGCAGAGGCACTCCTCACCTCCCAGACGGGGTGGCGGCCGGGCAGAGGCCCTCCTCACTTCCTAGACGGGGTGGCCGGGCAGAGGCGCTCCTCACTTCCTCCCAAACGGGGTGGCGGCCAGGCAGAGGCGCTCCTCACCTCCCAGATGGGGTGGCCAGGCAGAGGCGCTCCTCACTTCCCAGACGGTGTGGCGGCTGGGCAGAGGCGCTCCTCGCTTCCCAGATGGGGCAGCCAGGCAGAGGCTCTCCTCACTTCCTCCCAGACGGGGTGGCGGCCAGGCACAGGCGCTCCTCACTTCCCAGACGGGGCGGCTGGGCAGAGGTGCTCCTCACTTCCTCCCAGACGGGGTGGCGGCCAGGCAGAGGCGCTCCTCACTTCCTCCCAGACGGGGTGGCGGCCGGGCAGAGGCGCTCCTCACTTCCTCCCAGACGGGGTGGCGGCCGGGCAGAGGCGCTCCTCACTTCCTCCCAGACGGGGTGGCGGCCGGGCAGAGGCGCTCCTCACTTCCTCCCAGACGGGGTGGCGGCCGGGCAGAGGCGCTCCTCACTTCCCAGACGGGGCAGCTGGGCAGAGGCGCTCCTCACTTCCCATATGGGGTGGCGGCCGGGCAGAGGCGCTCCTCACTTCCCAGATGGGGCAGTCGGGCAGAGGCGCTCCTCATTTCCTCCCAGACGGGGTGGCGGCCGGGCAGAGGCGCTCCTCACCTCCCAGACGGGGTGGCCGGGCAGAGGTGCTCCTCATCTCCCAGATAGGGCGGCTGGGCAGAGGTGCTCCTCACTTCCTCCCAGACGGGGTGGCGGCCGGGCAGAGGCACTCCTCACCTCCCAGACGGGGCGGCCGGGCAGAGGCGCTCCTCACCTCCCAGACGGGGTGGCCAGGCAGAGGCGCTCCTCACTTCCCATATGGGGTGGTGGCCGGGCAGAGGCGCTCCTCACTTCCCAGATGGGGCAGCCGGGCAGAGGTGCTCCTCACTTCCTCCCAGACGGGGTGGCGGCCAGGCAGAGGCGCTCCTCACCTCCCAGATGGGGTGGCCGGGCAGAGGTGCTCCTCATCTCCCAGACGGGGCGGCCAGGCAGAGGTGCTCCTCACTTCCTCCCAGACGGGGTGGCAGCCGGGCAGAGGCGCTCCTCACCTCCCAGACGGGGCGGCCGGGCAGAGGCGCTCCTCACTTTCCAGACGGGGTGGCCGGGCAGAGGCGCTCCTCACTTCCCAGACGGGGCGGCCGGGCAGAGGCGCTCCTCACCTCCCAGACGGGGTGGCCGGGCAGAGGCGCTCCTCACTTCCTCCCAGACGGGGTGGCAGCCGGGCAGAGGCGCTCCTCACTTCCCAGACAGGGCGGCCGGGCAGAGGCGCTCCTCACTTCCTCCCAGACGGGGTGGCAGCTGGGCAGAGGCACTCCTCACCTCCCAGACAGGGCAGCCAGGCAGAGGTGCTCCTCACTTCCCAGACGGGGCATCCGGGCAGAGGTGCTCCTCATCTCCCAGACGGGGCAGCCGGGCAGAGGTGCTCCTCACTTCCTCCCAGACAGGGTGGCAGCCGGGCAGAGGTGCTCCTCACCTCCCAGACGGGGCGGCTGGGCAGAGGCGCTCCTCACTTCCTCCCAGACGGGGTGGCAGCTGGGCAGAGGCACTCCTCACCTCCCAGACGGGGCGGCCGGGCAGAGGTGCTCCTCACTTCCCAGACGGGGCGGCCGGGCAGAGGCTCTCCTCACCACCCAGACGGGGCGGCCGGGCAGAGGCGCTCCTCACTTCCCAGACGTTGGGCGACTGGGCAGAGGCGCTCCTCACTTCCCAGATGGGTCAGCCGGGCAGAGGCACTCCTCACATCCCAGACGATGGGCAGCCAGGCAGAGACGTTCCTCACTTCCTATACGGGATGGCGGCCGGGCAGAGGCGCTCCTCACTTCCCAGATGGGGCGGCCGGGCAGAGGGGCTCCTCACATCCCAGACGATGGGCGGCCAGGCAGAGACGCTCCTCACTTCCTAGACGGGGTGGCGGCGGGGCAGAGGCTGTAATCTTAGCACTTTAAGAGGCCAAGGCAGGAGGCTGGTAGGTGGAGGTTGTAGCCAGCCGAGATCACGCCACTGCACTCCAGCCTGAGCACCATTGAGCATTGAGTGAGCGAGACTCCGTCTGCAATCCCAGCACCTCGGGAGGCCGAGGCAGGCAGATCACTCGAGGCCAGGAGCTGGAGACCAGCCCGGTCAACACGGCGAAACCCCGTCTCCACCAAAAATACAAAAACCATTCAGGCATGGCGGCGCGCGCCTGCAATCCCAGGCACTCGGCAGGCCGAGGCAGGAGAGTCACAGGAGCCCGAGGCAGGGAGGTTGCAGCGAGCCGAGATCACGGCAGTACAGTCCAGCTTCAGCAACAGAGGGAGACCGAAAAAAGGAGAGGGAGACCGAAGAAAGGAGAGGGAGAGGGAGACCGAAGAAAGGAGAGGGGGAGGGGGAGGGGGAGAGGGAGAGGCTGAATTTTCAGTAATATGCTAAATATCCCTTTGGGATCATGTTTTTCTCTGTATTTGGTTTTATGTCATGTTGCAGTCTTTCCTTGAATGTCTGGTGATCCTTTATTTTCCATTAATATGTATGGATAAACAAAAAATTACTGTAAGAGTTGTTTGGGGTTTATTGATTATCTGGTTTTGTTTAGAGTAATTGGTTAGGGATCTAGTTATGTGCTGGAATGTGGGAACCTCCTCTGGCACTGTTCAGTTTCTTTAGGGAAGAACCTTCTAATTTTCTTTTGTCTGAAGCGTGAATGCTTGACTGTCTTTTGGAGTGGAATGGTAGAGTCTTCAGCAAGTCCAGACTTTTATTTAATCCCCCATTTCAGTTCATGTCTTAATCCTTTCCGCTGTTTCACTAGATATTTCTTAATCTTGAACTAATCTGAAGTTCTGTAGGACCCTTGTCTGTATTCCCCGTTTTTATTCTAGGACGTGACTTCCTCTTAGTTTTGCCAGTTACCACTTCTCCACCTGCTTTGAGTTTTTGCTGAAATTTGTTGAAGTCTGTTGCCTAAGGGCCTATTCTTCTGTTCTCTGTTACTGTGGGTTTTTATCTCTTTTTTTTTTTTTTGTGGGGGGTCTACTCTCATTTTAGAGGGAAGGGGAGAAAATAAACAAAATTGCCATTTTTAACTGATATGTACTGTGAATCTCTAATGGGTAACGATTTAGAATATAGCTTTTAAAGGAACATTTGATATTTCAAAAACAGTATTCTCATACTTGTTCACCTTACATTCTAGGTGGTTTAAATCCCAGCTTCAGTACAAATTTGCTTTATGATCTTGGGCATGCTGTGTAGTGTGGGATCCTGAAGTACTTCACATATTGTAAAGCAGTGGTTTTCAAACTCTTTCACTGCAAACTATAGTGAGAAACACATTTTACTTCACAACTTACATACTTCCATGACATAATATCCTTACGTGCAATACACTCTGATTTTTTTTTTTAAACTCTGGTTGTGACCCAGTAACTTGATCTTACTGCCCACCAATGGCGTGCAACCTACACTTTGAAAAACAGTATACTAGAGCAGTATTTCTTAAAAGCGTGAGCCAGGGCCAGGTTCAGTGGCTCACGCCTGTAATCCCAGCATTTTAGGAGGCCTAGGCGGGCAGATCACAAGGTCAGGAGTTCGAGACCAGTCTGGCCAAGATGGTGAAACCTCATCTCTACTAAAAATACAAAAATTAGCTGAGCATGGTGGTGGGCGCCTGTAGTCCCAGCTACTTGGGAGGCTGAGGCAGGAGAATCGCTTGAACGCGGGAGGCAGAGGTTGCAGTGAGCTGAGACTCAAGTCTCAAAAAAAAAAAAAAAAAAAAGTGTGAGCCAGATATATTTTCAAGTTGAGTATTGAAAAAAACATAAGAATTTAGGGAAAACCTAGCGGGGCTTTTGTGAGGTTTAAAAGGTATGTTAATAATCCTCCAAAGATGAAATTCTGCCTTTCCCTAGAGTTATCTTGAGTCACCCTTGGCCCTTGGCTTGAGGCCACGCAGGGATTTTTACAGTGTTGAGAATTATCTTTAGTGAGATCAAGTGGCAGTCATAATAAATTGAAGTACAGTTTAAAATGTGCTTTAAAAGCAGATCTTTTAGCCAAATTTAAATTAATTATGTATTTAGCAAAGCAAGGCATATCTGGTTTTTTTTTAAGGTAATTCCTAGATTGTGCAGTTTGTTGTACCTTTCATAATATTCATGCAGAGCTTTTTGTATTGTGGATTTAGTGATATTTTCTAGAAGAATGCTGTTTTTAAATTTTTTTATTTTTGGAAGAATGCTTTTAATAAATCCTTAGCTCTGATGCTGAAGAGATGACTACAAATTGATACTGCAGGTTATTACATATATTAAGTGCCTAGTCAAATTTCCTTGAGGCAACAAAAAGACTTAAGGCATTTGAAATTGTTAAATATGGTATATCATGATAGTAGATAGTAGTCTGAATTGCTCCTTGGTAAATACTTGGGAAGATCAAAATACAGTTGGCCCTCCATATCTGTGGGTTCCACATCTGTGGATTCAACCAACCTTGGATCAAAAATACTCCAGGGGAGGGAGGAAGAGTCTATACAGAATATATACAGACTTTTTTTTCAGGTCATTATTCCTTAAATAGTATAACAACTGTTTACATAGCATTTACATTGTATTAGGTATAAGTAATATAGACATGATTTAAAGTATACAGGAGGCTATGCATAGGTTAATGCAAATACTAGACCATTTTACATAAGGGACTTGAGCATCCTCAGATTTTTGTATCTGGGGGAGTCCAGGAACTTGTCCCCATGGATAATGCAGATCAACTGTATGCTTGTAAGTTTACGTGTAGGACATTCTCTTCATTTAAATAGAGGTCACTAGGACCTTAAATACTCATCTCTTATTTACTCACTTATTTATACATTTTGGAAGAAATCAGCATCCATTTGAAACAGATATATGTCATCAGTTCAAGAAAACCTGGTTAAAATTGCCCCAACAAAAACTTGGACCTCTTATAATAATTAAATTCAGAGTGACTGAGCAAACTACTGTGTTGTAGTACTCAGGACATGATCCAAAAGTTACCTTGTCAGCCACAACTCTAGTTGCTGATGATGCAGTGCTGTAAGGTGTTGTGAATTTTTCCTGTGAACTTGTTTGTTTCTAAAGATGTTTTCATTTTTAAACCTTTAAGTGAAATTCTGATAGAAAACATCAGCATCTCTTGCAGGGAGAATGCCAGGTGACCAAGCTGTCACTGTAGGAATCAGAATGGACATTATCATCCGTAGTGAGAATGGCAAATGGATAATCAACATCAGCCCAATTGCCAGACTGAAACATCATTATGACAGACTTCATTTGCAAGAATTCTTAAAATGGAGAAGCTGAAGAATAAAGTGGCCAGTGCAGATATTGTCTGTGCTTTTTACATTTAACAGATTTATTATGTGTTCTTTATGTTTTCTTTTCTTTTTCCTTTTTTTTGAGACGGAGTTTTGCTCTTGTTGCCCAGGCTGGAGTGCAATGGCACGATCTCGGCTCACTGCAACCTCTGCCTCCCGGGTTCAAGCGATTCTCCTGCCTCAGTCTCCCAAGTAGCTGGGATTACAGGTGTGCGCCACCACACCTGGCTAATTTTTTTGTATTTTTAGTAGAGGTGGGGTTTCACCATGTTGGCCAGGCTGGTCTCAAACTCCTGACCTCAGGTGATCCGCCCATCTCAGCCTTCCAAAGTGCTGGGATTACAGGCGTGAGCCACCGTGCCTAGCCTATGTGTTCTTTTTCTTACAGATTGTTACTCATGTTTATAAAATACAGCAAGAAGACAGGCTGATCTTTTTTCAACCTATTTATATTTTCTGCTCTTTTTTCTTATGAGAAAATTCAGTGTTACTGTTTCACAAATGTACCAGAGTTGGGACATATTAAGCATCTACAAATGCAAAATATTTCCTAATTTTTTAAATAATGAAAGCCATGATTACCATCTTTTGTTACAGGATAACTACTATAAAAATGTTTTTGACCTATATAAAAATGTTGCATGTCTTGAACCTACAAGTAGGCCAACCAGCAGTACATGACAGCAGCTTTGCTTCTCTCATTTAACCGTTTACAGTATGGCCTACTCTTCACAACTGTTTTACCTTAGCTGCCAAGAATCTTAGTAAAAACAAAAGCCCTTAAATATAGCAGTGAAATATCTTGTAAAGCTTTCTTGCATTTAATTCTCATTTTATTTATTTATTTATTTATTTATTTAATTATTTTGAGATGGAGTCTCGCTCTGTCGCCCAGGCTGGAGTGCAGTGGCCGGATCTGGGCTCACTGCAAGCTCTGCCTCCTGGGTTCACGCCATTCTCCTGCCTCGGCCTCCCGAGTAGCTGGGACTACAGGTGCCCGCTACCACGCCCGGCTAATTTTTCGTATTTTTAGTAGAGACGGTGTTTCACCGTGTTAACCAGGATGGTCTCGATCTCCTGATCTCGTGATCCACCCGCCTCAGCCTCCCAAAATGCTGGGATCACAGGTGTGAGCCACTGCGCCTGGCCCTCTTATTTAATTTTTAATTTTTCTGTTTATATTTAATCTTGTAAGCACTCTTGAATTCTTTTTGATTCCAGATTGTGTGGAGAATAGTCAGTATATATGTGGTAAATATATACTATGGTTGTACCTTTTCCGTTTTGCCTGATAGCATTACTTTCTGTGTTCTGTATCTTGCCTTCTCAACTTGCTTCTAATCTTTTGAAGACAGGAAATCATCTCTCAGAATTTGCTTCAAAGGATTGTCATGAGAGTGAAATTAGTGCATATAAAACACTTAGAATTGTCTTTGGAATGAAGTACTAACGTTAGCAGTAGTACTGTATTTTAATATGTAGCACAGCAGACTGCTCAATAGACGTTATGTACTTATGGGAAGGGTTTAGTAGGAAAAGATCTTTCTATATCATAATACCTAAAAATAATCAAGAATTGGAAACTTCTGTTTTAACCCAGAGCCAATGGAGTTGTAACATTAACTGCTTCTAAATACTTATAATGTTTGGGAAAATTCAGATGTGACCTCTCCCACCCAAGCATTATGTAATGCTGGGATATAGTTCTGGGGGAGAAAAAACAAAAACAAATTTAAATGCATCTTTAGGCTAAGAAATGGATTACTGAATGGATAAGCTATGAAAAACATTAATTTCTTTCTAGAGGAGACCCAGGAGTTAGGTGCCCAGAAAAAGTCTTTTTTAAAAAATGTGTAACATGGGGCTGGGCACAGTGGCTCACGCCTGTAATCCCAGCACTTTGGGAGGCCGAGGTGGGTGGATCACGAGGTCAGGAGATCGAGACCAGCCTGACCACCATGGTGAAACCCCATCTCTACTGAAAATACAAAAATTAGCCGGGCATGGTGGTGAGCGCCTGTAATCCCAGCTACTTGGGAGGCTGAGGCAGGAGAATCTCTTGAACCTGGGAGGCGGAGGTTGCAGTAAGCAGAGATTGTATCACTGCACTCCAGCCTGGGTGACAGAACAAGACTCCGTCTCAAAAAAAAAGAAAAAAAAAATGTGTAACATGTTCTTAAACCTACTACCATCATGCTTACGATGGGGCTACGTACTGAGAAATTCATCATTAGACAAATTTGTCATTGTGTGAACATCATAGAGTATACTTCCACAAACTTAAATGGTATAGTTTACTACACATCTAGGCTGTGTACAAACCTGTACAGCATGTTACTGTTCTGTATACTGTAGGCAATTTGCAAAATAAGTATATGTGTATCTAAACAAGAAAAGGTACAGTAAAAGTAGGTTTATATGGGACCACCATCACATATGCAGTCTGTTGTTGACAAAACTTTGTTATGTGGTGCATGACTGTATTTTCCAATCCTGAAAGTCATTTTGTGTCTTCTTTTGTGCTGGCCACAGGCTACTTAGCCTGTAGTGTTAGAAAAACGTACTTTCCATTTGTATTTCACCTTGAAATATATGCACTCATCTTCATGATTGTTATCTCAATCCATTTAATTCTACCATCAAGGTAGATTGTTGATAAAAATGGTCATTATGATTAATTCTTTTTTTTTTTTTTTTTTTTTTTTTTTGAGACAGTCTCGCTCTGTTCCCTAGGCTGGAGGGCAGTGGTGCAATCTTGGCTGTCTGCAAGCTCTGCCTCCCTGGTTCATGCCATTCTCCTGCCTCAGCCTCCCGAGTAGCTGGGACTACAGGTGCCCACCACCACGCCTGGCTAATTTTTTGTTATTTTTAGTAGAGACAGGGTTTCACCATGTTAGCCAGGATGGTCTTGATCTTCTTACCTTGTGATCCACCCACCTCGGCCTCCCAAGGTGCTGGGATCACAAGCGTGAGCCACCGCGCCTGGTATGATTAATTCTTAAACATAGTCAGGTTGTAATAATTCATTATTTATGTCACTGTTGATATCCAGCACCAATTTTGAACTTCTCCTTGTTTAGTAGACTGTATTTCAGTGCAGTTTCTTTATTCTTCAAATTCAGAGTTTTTTCAAGCATCAAATAAGTATTTATTAACTCCTTATATACCCTACCCTAGATAAAAAAGAAATAAAAAGGAAACCCTGCTCAGTGAGTAATCCTTCCCCTTGAGGAGCCTGAGATCTTTTGGTGGTTGATGGAAGAAACATCTGTTGAATATAGGCCTAAAGATAATGGGTACTCAGATACGTAATTGAGGTTGTGAGCACTATAGATCATGAGAGACGGGAGAGATCATTGTATCCTGACCTACCTACGGGAAATTTTGTGGAGAATGTGAGATTTAAGTTTGTTCTTAAAGGGCAAGTACGATATGGAAAGATAGGGGAGGAAATCCGGTGAAGTATTTCAGGTAGGGAAAAGACTTTGAACAAAGACACGGCCTTCAGAGAATAAGAGGGCTGGTTTCACATTGAGGAGGTGGTAGTGGGAGGAAGGAGAGAATAGGACGCACTGTATAAGGTGATCACATAATTGAAGTGGGATCTTGTGTGAGTTTGTATTACTATTAGGGTTAGGGAAAAAGGGCTAAAATATATCTTAAAACTCTGTTAGAACGCAGCCTCTCAAGGTATGGCAACTATTTCACCAAGTCATCATTATGGAATTTATATTACTTATAAAGATATATATTATAAAATAAAGCCATATATTAAGGATATAGATATCTTTCAAAATAGATAACTATATAAAGATAATACTGAATAACTGAGAGAACTATGGGGATTTCCTGTACACTATGGATTGAGAAGGATTCTTATAGCCTACATAGTCAACATGTATCTCATTTAGTATGTAGTACATACATAAGCAGAAGTGTCCATCTTCTAATTTTCAAACTAAGTACCAATATCAAGCAGACATCTTTTTGTTAGTTGAAATAAATTATTAGCAGACATCATTTATTAATGAAAATTAAATGCACATAACCATTTTAACTTTAAGGGTAAAAAGCCCCAGAAGATTTAAGAAAAGGGCCATTCAAGATACAACTGATTTTACAGAGAAGCAGCAGATTCTGCTTAGAATGACTAATGGCCATTTTAGGATTAAAAAAAGGTAGTCAACATAAGACTGCTGGTTATATGTAGCATGTATGTTGGCTAGTGGTTCATTTTCACCCCCAATAGAATGAATTTTAATTCTGGGATAAAGATAACTGTTTAGCATATTACTTAGTATTAAAAATAGCTGCAAATTTAATGTGTGTGTGTGTTTTTTTTTTAAGGATACATAAAAATATTCCCACTTAAGAACAGTTCATAAAAGGTGATCCTGAATCAGGGTGAGGTGGCTCACACCTGTAATCCCAGCATTTTGGGAGGCCGAGGCAGGTGGATCATTTGAGGTCAGGAGTTTGAAGCCAGGCTCTCCTACATAGTGAAACTTCATCTCTATTAAAAAAAATACAAAAATTAGCTGGGCGTGGTGGTGCAGGCCTGTAATCCCAGCTACTTGGGAGGCTGAGGCAGGAAAATTGCATGAACCTGGGAGGTGGGGGTTGCAGTGAGCCAAGATTGCGCCACCACACTCTAGCTTGGGCAACAGAGTAAGACTCCTTCTCAAAAAAAAAGTGACCCTGAATCAAAAACCTTACCAAATTGGTAGTAAAAAATGTCATATATGTCAATATTATGTGGATTCTGAATGCCAATCTTAGGATTATAGACGTTAGCCTTCATAAAGCAGAGAGTCATTATTGATTCTGGAACAGGAAATGCTAATACAAGTTCTTTGTAAGTGTGGAGCTATCTTACTTTACTGGCATAGCCACAAATGAACTGCAGCAAATTCAAGTCTTCATATTTTTACTTGAAAAATCATGTGACTTTTGCTGTTCTTTATAATACATCCACATTTGTTTTATTGTAAAATTATTTAATAATAATTGATCAATGAAAAGAATGTGCTTTATGTCTTGTGACTTTGTGTGAGCATGCTTAGAATACCTGACCTACTACGGTTCAGCAGTACCTTATCTAAATCAGCTTTTTTAAGGACAGCAACTTGAATATAATTGCAAGGTAATTTTACTAGCTTCCTGCCCTGGAGTAATTACGAAGCATAGGCATTCTTGATTAGGTTATCATCTTTATGAAGATTTCTGCCTGTATCTTTATATAAAGTATGTACTGGTTTTGAATGGAGGCATAGTTTTGTATATTGTGAGCTAAATATCAGAGTTGAATATGATTTTTAAAAGTTACTCTCAGAAGTTCAGTAAACTTGAGTGATTGAGCGAATAGAATTCCTTGTTTATAGAATGAAAGTTCAGAATTGAAGTTTTATGGTTTTGAAGGTTAGAAACAAAAGGATTTAACATTTGTTAGAACCAAATCAATACAGTGTGTCCATTTTTTTGTAATAAGTAGAATATAAAACAATGAACTTTTTAAATTGAGACTTGAGTCTCACTCTGTGGCCCAGGCTGGAGTGCAGTGGCGCTATCTCGGCTCACTGCAACCCCCACCTCCCCTGTTACAGTGATTTTCCTTCCTCAGCCTTCCCAGTAGCTGGGATTACAGGCGCCCACCACCACATTCGGCTAATTTTTGTATTTTTAGTAGAGATGGGGTTTCACCATTTGGCTAGGCTGGTCTTGAATTCCTGACCTCAAGTCATCCGCCTGCCTCAGCCTTCCAAAGTGCTGGGATTACAGGAATGAGCCACCACACCGGCCCATTTTTTGAGTACCTATTATATGCCAGGCATTGTATTAGATACTAGAAAGAGAAAGAGAAGTAGAGAGATAGAAAGACAGAGATAATTAGATAAATAAAACTTGGTTTCTGCATTGATTGATTGAGATGTTGTCTCTGTTGCCCAGGCTGGAATGCAGTGGTGCGATCTCGGCTCGCTGCAACCCCAGCCTCCTGGGTTCAAGCGATTCTCTTACCTCAGCCTCTGGAGTAGCTGGGATTACAGGCATGCGCCACCACGCCTGGATAATTTTTGTATTTTTAGTAGAGACGGGGTTTTGCTATGTTGGCAAGGCTGGTCTCGAACTCCTGACCTCAAGTGATCTGCCCACCTTGGCCTCCCAAAGTGCTGGGATTACAGGTGTGAGCCACTGGGCCTGGCCGTTGGTTCCTGCTTTTAGTTGAGGGGTGCTGAATATGTAAAATATAATTGCTGTAAAGCACAGTAAACACTATAACAGAGATATGCACCTAAAACACATTTGGGTAAAAGTGGATAAACCAACCAATTTAGCTTCAGTACCATAAGGATAGCTTCTGAAAACTGTACTCCAGTCTGGGCGACAGAGCAAGACTTTGTCTCAAAAAAATAAAAATTAAAAAAAAAGAAGGGACTTATGCTGAAACTTTATAAGTAGGTAGTGTTCCCAGGGTGGAAATGTGGGAAGAAGGGCGTTCCAGACAGAGGAAACATTGTGTAATCTTCAGGGAACTGCAGAGAGTATGGAGTATGGTTTAACCAAAATGAAGAGGCATGTTGGAAAGGGTTGAGAGATGACTCTTGACAGTAGACAGCTATACTTTGTATACAGCCCAGAGGAGTTTGAACTTTATTATTTAATTATTGGAGTATCATTGAAAAACATGGAACTTGAACACACCGATTCTCATTTTGGCAAGATTTTGAGGTTGTTTGGAGGGTGAGTCAGGAGTGGTAATGGTTATGGGACCAGATAAGAGGAGCAATTAGAATATCATTGCTGTAGTCCAGATGAGGCACGGTGAGGAGTCTGAAATGGCAGTGGGAATGACAAGGATAGATTTCAGATATGTTAAAGATGCCGAATCAATAACATTTAATGATTAGCTGGGCATGGTGGCACATAATCTCCACTACTCTGGAGGCTGAGGCAGGAGAATCACATGAGCCTAGGAGTTTGAGTCTATCTTGGGCAATGTAGCAAGACCACATTTCTTTAAAAAAATTTTTTTAATGATTGATTGTGAGTAATGAGAGAGAAGAGTCCAGTATAAATCCCTGAATGATGGGGTTAGATGGGCACATTTCTCACTAGATTTTTGGAAGAAGTTTTACATATGTGAATAGCTTCTACAAAATTAATATATAAAAGTAACTTCTGAGTAGGTTATTTCTAAGTTTTTCTTTATTTTTATTTATAGATGCCACTTCAAATGAACAACAAGAGCTTTTCTGTCAGAAGTTGCAGCAGTGTTGTATACTGTTTGATTTCATGGACTCTGTTTCAGACTTGAAGAGCAAAGAAATTAAAAGAGCAACACTGAATGAACTGGTTGAGTATGTTTCAACTAATCGTGGTGTAATTGTTGAATCAGCGTATTCTGATATAGTAAAAATGGTAAGCCTCTAGACTTATGTTCCTCAGATTTATGTAAATTTAAGATCTGAGGTATAATAATGAATTGAGACTGATTTTAAATAAATGTACAATAATTAATACATCCCCCAAATTTTAAAAAATAGTTCATTTGAAAGAGTATCCCATTCATTCCAATGATACCATCATTGCGTATACAAGTTTGGGAATTGAGAGTCACAGTGGCTGGTGGCTCCCATATTGGATAGTGCAGATCTAGAGCTTAAGAGAAGGATTTAGGCCTGGGATTATACAGATTGATAGGTAATTAATGTCATGAAGGTGAATAGTTACTGAGAACTTTTATTTTTATTTGTTTATGAGACGGAGTCTCGCTCTGTAGCGCAGGCTGGAGTGCAGTGGTGTGATCTTGGCTCACTGCCACCTCTGCCTCCCAGGTTCAAGCAGTTCTCTGCCTCAGCCTCCCAAGTAGCTGGGATTACAGGTGCCCACCACCACGCCCAGCCAATTTTTGTATTTTCAGTAGAGATGGGGTTTCACCATCTTGGCCAGGCTGGTCTTGAGCTCCTGACATCGTGATCCACCCGCCTCAGCCTCCGAAAATGCTGGGATTATAGGCGTTAGCCACCATGCCCAGCCATTACTGAGAACTTGTGAAGGGGAAAGGGAAGACCAGTGAAAGACTAGGCATCTCCACATTTAAGCAGTGGGTAAGGGAGTCAGATATAACACTTTAATTGAAAGTCAGGATCTTTAAGAAGTTAATATAATATCTGATGTGAAAAAAAACTGCAGCTAACTTTTTTGAAGTAAGGTTGTTTAGGATGCTTGCTGTTTATTAGTAATTCAACGTTATTTTCTATCAAACAGTAGGATTTTGTTTAGTATTTGTGATTTTTTATTTTATTTTATTGTATACCAACAAAATATAAAAATTTAGGCCAGTGCAGTGGCTCGCTTATGCTTGTAAACCCAGCACTTTGGGAGGCTGAGGTGGGAGAATCACTTGAGGCCAAGAGTTCAAGACCAGCCTGGTCAGCATAGCAAGGACTCATCTCTACAAAAAGTGCTAAAAAAAAAATTAAAAAATTAGCCAGGCATGGTGGCATGAGCCTTTAGGCCCAGATACTCAGGAGGCTGAGGTGAGAGGATTGCTTGAGCCCAGGAGTTCAAGACTGAAGTGAGCCATGATCACCACTGCATTCCAGCCTGGGTTGACAGAGCAACACCTTGTCTCAAAAAAAAAAAAAGGTAAAAAAATCCAGTTGGACTAATTAGAGAGTCGCTGAGTACATAATTTAAACTTATATCAGA
Organism: Pongo pygmaeus; assembly: GCF_028885625.2. Lineage (NCBI taxonomy): Eukaryota > Metazoa > Chordata > Mammalia > Primates > Hominidae > Pongo > Pongo pygmaeus. The sequence continues at coordinate 37,059,545 of NC_072373.2, read as the reverse complement.
GTATTGAAGCTAAAAGCAAATATAAATATAACCTACAGTTGCCTTCATTTCTTTCCCCTTGCCTAATATACGTTCTTGGGGAAGAACCAAATGTGTAGTAGGAAATATAAGTTTGGCCCTACTATAGTAGTTGGGTTTCCTTTTATCACTTTGTAGTAGAAGACCTCTCAAAAGGAATTAGGAAATTTTTGATTGTTGGGTTTTTTTTTTTTCTTTAAAGAGAATAAAAGCCTTCAAAAATTTTTTTTTTTTTTTTTTTTTTTTGGAGACAGAGTTGGCTGGGCACAGTGGCTCATGCCTGTAACTCCAGCACTTTGGGAGGCCAAGGCGGGTTGATCACCTGAGGTCAGGAGTTTGAGAACAGCCTGGCCAACATAGTGAAACCCCATCTCTGCTAAAAATACAAAAATTAGCCAGGTGTGGTGGCGGGCGCCTGTAATCCCAACTACTTGGGAGGCTGAGGCTGGGAATTGCTTGAACCTGGGAGGCGGAGGTTGCAGTGAGCCAAGATTGTGCCACTGCATTCTAGGCTGGGCGACAGAATGAGACCCTGTCTCAAAAAAAAAAAAAAAAAAAAAAAGAGTGTCTCTCTTTTCCCAGGCTGGAGTGCAGTGGCGTAATCATAGCTCACCGCAGCCTTGACCTCCTGGGCACAAGCTATCCTCCTGCCTAAGCCTCCTGAGTAGGTAGAACTACAAGCATGTACCACCATGCCCGATTAATTTTTTCATTTTTTTTTTTTTTTTTTTTAGAGGTGGAGCCTTGCTTATTGTCCAGGCTGGTCTCAAACTCCTGACCTCAAGCAGTCAGTCCTCCAGTCTCAGCCTCCGAAAGTGCTGGGTTTACATACATGGGCCGCCATGTCCAGCCTCAAAAAAATTTAAAGATTAGCTATAGAGAGAACATTAATCAAAATGAAATTGGCTTAAACTGCCACAGACAATAAAAGGAAGTGATAATTTGAGAACATAAATACTAAATATTGATGGACTTCTTCAAGTTTTCTTTTTATCATTTAAAAAGTTCAGGGAGAAAAAGCAGTATTTCCTATTGTTACTGATTTCAAATGGCTTATGTTCAGGAATTTTTAAAGTCCTGGGAATTAATCTCTAAAATTGTTGACAGATATTGAAAGTCTCAAATATTTGAGTCAAATTTGCTATATACTAATAAATTATGGGATTTAATTTCTTTGCCCAAGTAAAAAGTTGTGTGTTTGTTGTTGCTTTCTTAAATTTTTTATTTTGATTTCTGTGGGCATATAGGTATATATTGTTGGTTTCTTAAAAATTTGTGAGTACTTAATTGAATAAGTAATACTTGAGTCATCTTACCCATTTAGACTCTTGAAGCTCTTCTGAATATTTGTTATATACAGTTAATTTTATTAGTGGCTACAAGGTTAACTTTTTCTTTTACTACTGACAATAATAAGTATGATCTCAAGGACAAATTCTACGCTCTTGTGAGATTTCTTTTCAAATTATATCGATGGCTTGCTGCTACTCTTTGTGAAATTGATGTCCATCAAACTGTTTATTGGCTTTGCCCTCAAGTACTGGCTTTGAGTTCTGGCTGATCAAATTTTAGGTTATTACTTATTATGTCTTATGGTTACAGTAATTGACTATTAGCAGTTAATTTGTGTACCAAAGATGCCACTTCATAAGAATAGTTGGGAATTTGCCTGCAATTCCTTATCTTGTCCTTTACCGCTGGAATAGTTTATCTCAAAATGATCAACCCATTAGTAGTTGGGCCTTAAATGTTTATTAAACTACTTGGTCTGTCAGTCTGTTCATTATTCTTAAAAAATTTGTAGATTAGGACCACAGTCTATCCTTTGCTAGAGAAAAAGGATATATATTTACCTTAGTACTAAGATAACGCAAAGCATGAAATTATAAATACTATATTTCACTAGATCTAAAAGGAAGCACATCCTGATTTCAAGGTGGTTAATATGTTTTTTAAAAGTCTCAAAGTAGATGAAATACAGTAAATTAAATCATCAAAAGGTATTATAAACACATTTATATTAACAGTGAAGGCATTCTACCCTCGCTCACCTCTCCCTTAGTGTGGTATGTATGTATAAGAATGGAGAGATTTTACCAAACTCTGAGTTATAAGGCAAGTATAGAATATGGCCATGTTGGAATAGGGGAGGAATTGTAGAAAGATGAAATGAATCAAATTAAAGATAAGTAGAATTAGTAACTTTTCCCCTCGAATTCCCTGTACTCCCTTTCTCTATATTCTCCCTTTCCCTTCTTTCTTTTTTATTTTTTTATTTTTATTTTTTTTTTGGAGACAGGGTCTGGCTCTGTCACCCAGGCTGGAGTGCAGTAGTATGATCTCAGCTTACTGCAACCTCCGTCTCCTGGGCTCAAGCGATTCTCCTGCCTCAGCCTCCCCAGTAGTTGGGACCACAAGTGTGCACCACCATGCCTGGCTAATTTTTGTGTTTTTGTAGCGATTGGGGGTTTCACCATGTTGCCCAGGCTGGTCTTGAACTCCTGACCTCAGACAGTCTGCCCCCTCGGCCTCCGAAAGTGCTGGGATTACAGGTGTGAGCCACTTCGCTTGGCTCCCTCTTTCTTTTTAAGCAAAATTTGGAAAGAAAAATTTATAATTTAAAGAAGATGAATCCAGAGGTTATCTGTAATCTTCAGGAGCTTAGGTCTGAGGAAGTCAGAGTTATTGGATAGAGAAAAGAGAGAAACAAACACCTGCTTTCTTTGTATCTTGAAGAGGTTTACAGATTTTGAACTAAGCTTACAGCTATAACTTTTTTCTTAAAGTGATCTTTAAAATATTTCGTTTTGAATTGTCCAATTCAATTACACATACAACAAAGAACATAAAATTATTTTTTCTTTACAGATCAGTGCTAACATCTTCCGTACACTTCCTCCAAGTGATAATCCAGATTTTGATCCAGAAGAGGATGAACCCACGCTTGAGGCCTCTTGGCCTCACATACAGGTAGGGAACATAATTACGTATTGGCAGTTTTTATATTTATGCTATTTTGCAGAAATCATGGTTTTCTCATTTAGATTCTGAGTGTCTGTGTAAAATATTTGACTTTTATGGTTTTCTTAACATTATTTTCTTTCATGCAAATACTGTTTTTTCATTGTAATAAAATACACTTAACATATATTTACCATTTAAACCATTTTAAAGTGTACAATTTAGTGACACAAAGTACATTCGCCATGTTGTACAACCCATCACCACTCTTTAATTCTATAACTTTTCTGTCACCCCAAATGGAAACCCCATTGGCATTTAGCACTCATGCCCCATTCCGCTCTCTTTATAGCCCCTGACAACTACCAATCTGCTTTCTGTCTCTGGATTTGCCTATTCTGGATACTTCATATAAGTGAAATTATGTAATATGTGGGCTTTTGTTTCTGGGTTCTTTCAGTTAGCATAATGTTTTCAAGGTTCATAAATGTAGTCTGTATCAATACTTCATTCCTTTTTATGGATGAATTATTCATTCCATTGTATAGATATACCACATTTGTTTATCCACTTACCAGTTGATGGACATTTAAATTATTTCCATCATTTGGCTATTGTGAATAGAGCTGTTATGAACAGTTCTATGTATAAGTTTTTGCTTGAACCCATAAATTTTTATACATTATTTTTTTCTTTTCTTTCCCTTTTTTTTTTTTTTTTTTGAGACGGGGTCTGGTTCTGTCACCCAGGCTGGAGTGGAGTGGAGTGGCGTGATCTCAGCTCACTGCAACCTCTGCCTCCTGGGCTCAAGCCATCCTCCCACCTCAGCCTCCTAAGTAGCTGCAACTACAGATGTGTGTCACTACACCTGCTAATTTTTGTATTTTTAGTAGAGATGGAGTTTTGCCATGCTGCCCAGGCTGGTTTCGAACACCTGAGCTCAAGCAGCCCACCCACTTGGTTCCCAAAGTGCTGGGATTACAGGTGTGCAACTAATGACAAATTCTTTCAGTGTTTATCTAGGAATGTCTTAATTTCCTCTTCATTTTTGAAGGAGAGTTTTGCTGGATGTAGAATTCTTGGCTAACAGTCTTTTTCTTTCAACACTTTGAACATGTCATCCCATTTGTCTTCTTACGTCCATGGTTTTCTGATGACAAGTTAGCCATTAATCTTATTGAGGATCTCATCATGTATGTGAAAAGTCGTTTTTCTCTTGCTGCTATAAACATTATCTCTTTGTCTTTAAGTTTTGTCAATTTGATTATGATGTATCTAGGTGTGGATCTTCTTGACTTTATTCTACCTGTTGTTTATTGAGTTACAATTAGAATTCATTATGTAAACTAATATTTTTCATAATCTTTGATTTATTTTTGGTCATCATTCAAATATTTTTCCTGCCCTTTTTCTCTCATCTTCTGGGACTCCCATTTATGTGTATGTTGCTATACTTGATGGTGTCCCACAGGTCTCTGGAGCTCTGTTCAATTTTCTTCATTTATATATGGATTCTAGGTATTAATGCCAATTAATTTGCTGATTTTTTTTTTAATTTTACAAGTACTTATATTTTGTAGTGACTTTTACATTTTCTGTTATTATAAAGAGATGAGAGAGGCCAGGCATGGTGGTTCACACCTGTAATCCCAGCACTTTGGGAGGCCAAGCTGGGTGGATCACCTGAGGTCAGGAGTTCGAGACCAGCCTAACATGGAGAAACCCCGTCTCTACTAAAAATACAAAATTAGCCAGGCATGGTGGTACCTGCCTGTAATCCCAGCTACTCAGGAGGCTGAGGCAGGAGAATTGCTGGAACCCAGGAGGCAGAAGTTGTGGTGAGCCGAGATTGCGCCATTACACTCCAGCCTGGGTAACGAGAGAAACTCCGTCTCAAAAAAAAAAAAAAGAAAAAAGATGAGAGAAAGAAAATTACATTCTATATCGTTTGGGATACTTTATGCAATAGTCTGCCTCATTATTTATTAATTTATTCATTCTGTGTAGCACCTATACATCCAAATAAAATGCAGCGGTGTCCTAGGATTAGTGAAAGCTGATAACAGTTTTAAGATCTTTCAGCACATTAGGGCTTACAGAACTAGAAAATCCAAAGTGGTAAATTATTTTTTAATAGAACTGTACACAAGTTTATCTGAAATTTTGTTCCATAGTTGGTGTAAAATTAATAATGCTATATTTGAAATGCAAAGGTTTTACATATTCTCATTAGCTGATAAGTTGATAAGCTGATAATGAAAAATTCTCATTAGCTGATTTTTTAATCAGATGTAGTTGAATAGTCTGAAAAAGACCCCTTGGTCTTTGAATTTTTAAAAGTAAAGAAAGTGTTTTCATTAGAATATATTTATATGCTCATGGAAAGTAGCAGTGGAAATTGAGCCAAGTAGACAATATGCTTTCCATTTTTAACTGGTATGATTTGAGGTTTTATTTAAATTCCCTGAAACCAGTGGTTCTTAACATTTTAGGAGGTGGTAAGTTGCTTTCAAAATATGATTTTTTCTTTTTTTATTTATGTATTTATTTATTTTTGAGATGGAGTCTCACTCTGTTGCCCAGGTTGGAGTGCAGTGGCATGATCTCGGCTCACTGCAACCTCCACCTCCCAAGTTCAAATGATTCTCCTGCCTCAGTCTCTTGAGTATCTGGGACTGCAGGTGCTTGCCACCATGCCCAGCTAATTTTTGTATTTTTAGTAGAGATGGGGTTTCAGCATGTTGGCCAGGCAGGTCTCGAACTCAGACCTCAAGTGATCCATTCACCTCAGCCTTCCAAAGTGCTGGGATTACAGGCATGAGCCACTGCGTCCAGCCCAAAATACGATTTTTGAGAAGTAGTTCTCTCTCAAGACAAATTCCCAGAGATACAAGAAATTCTCATTCATCTGTGGTCCCTTGATTAAAAGGCTCTGCCTTAGATATATATGTTTATAGTTAAAAAATCTTTCTGAAAACCAAAATTTCTAGAAACCAAAATTTGGCATACAGTTTTTAAATTTGGCAATTAAATAGTCTAAGGACATCAGAAACTGGTAGATACTAAAGTGACCTGATTTATAGTATTTGTCAATATATTGTAGCTACATTATTAATCATCTTGAGTTTTTTTAGATGGAATATTAAAACTACTCTGACAAATTAGATTATAGGGAATTGTAGCACTGAAGAAATTTGCTCAATGGAAGTTTCTTCTGCTATTATAATGTGTGCTTAACTCACCTGGAATTCTTTTGTTTCATACTAAAAGTTTACGTTTTACCTTTAGCTTATGAGATCCTAGATGCTAGAAATTAATTTATTAGGGTGGAAAATAAACATTAGTTGTTAATGAGGGAGAGTAATTACAAGTAATCTCACAACCTTTCAAGCCTTTGTTTCCCCACCCTTTTCATGAATTTTCTAAACATGTGCTAATAAAAGTTTATCTCTTTTTATTTATTCTTACACTGTAATGGAAATACTAATGAGCAGTGGAATAATGGAATAAAAAGATATAAAAGAAAGGAACACAAGGAAGGTCATTTCAGTATTAGGGGATAGGTTGTTATCTTCTAATTTATTAAGTGTAGTATTACACAGTAACTTAATGTACAACAGTTTTAAATTATTTTCTCATTTCTTTCCTAAGTATTATTGCTTTCTATTTATTGAAGACTAACAATATATTAATTTTCTGCACTTTTAGATAAATAATTAGGACACTTGGCTGCTGTACTAGCCTGGAATACAGGCAGATTGTGTATTTTCACTTTCTTTTATTAATTACTTTAGTGGCACAGATAATTAAGATTTAATTATGTAGGATAGTGCCTAGCACATAGACCTCTTTAGGAATAAGTTGTATTTTAGGGATTAGAAGGCTTTTTTCTCTGGGCAATATAATTAGAAATTTAAACTAGCAACATACATATTTTACAACGTACACCTTTACATTGAAATAAGTCTTGGCCATATACTATATTTTAAATATTTTCATGGGCTAAGAAGAATCCAAAATGGTAGGAATCATAGCCTAATGCACTAACTTTATAGCCACAAAAATAAAAAGGAATATCTTTTATATAAGGTTGAGAAATACTTTTATTGCTTTGGCCTTTTTAATTGTGAATAGTTATTATCTTTTTAGTTCTTACGGATAAAAGAGCAGAGGGAAAAAACCTAGGCTAACTGTATTTAAACTATTCAAGGTTTATGCACAATCTATTGTTTTCACAAGGATTACAGAGAAAAACAGATTCTTAAAAAACTATGATTTTGTTAATGTTTACCTTATCCCAGGCAATGTTCTTTTTGGGTGCTTAATATATAATATCTCATATAGTTGACTATGCATTACTTTTTATATGAATTCTTTTATATATTAAATCAATTAAAAACCTTATTTACGAAAGTTTCCTCTTAATAGAGGTTGGAAAACACTGGTCACCTGTATTACTTGAAAGCAGCCTTTTAGGTACTTGTAGATCTTTAAAGTTTGCTTCTCAGTCTTTGCCTCTCTGACCCAAACATTTCTATTCCTTTAGCTTTTTGTATAGGTCTTATTTTTCAGATACTTTAATCATCCATGCTGTTTTCTGTTGGAACTTCTCCCAAGTCTTTTTAATGGTGAAGACCAGAATTTTATATGTTTTATTTTAACTCTCTTAGGAAAGACATGGTCAGAACTGAGTAGAATAGTAAGATTACACTCCTCAGTTCCCTATACTTTTTAGTTATCTTTCACTTTTTAGGGTATGTTTGGTGTACAGAAGTAGAAGGACTAGCCATACATTGAACATAGGTAAAGTTTGTCATTTTATTAGTGAACTGAATTCATTGGTGAAGTGCCTGTTTTTCTTTGCAACACTATTTCTTAGATTCTTGGAGCAAGTTATTTGTATAGAAGGCTGGGTGCAGTGGCTCACACCTGTAATCCCAGCACTTTGGGAGGCTGAGGCAGGTGGATCATGAGGTCAGAAGGATCATGAGGTCAGGAGTTCGAGACCAGCCTGAACAACATGGTGAAACCCTGTCTCTACTAAGAATACAAAAATTAGCCAGGTATGGTGGCACACGCCTCTAATCCCAGCTACTCAGGAGGCTGAGGCAGGAGAATGGCGTGAACCCAGGAGGCAGAGGTTGCAGTGAGCCGACATTGCACCATTGCACTCCAGTCTGGGCGACAAAGCAAGACTCTGTCTCAAAAAAAAAAAAAAAGAAAGAAAACAAGACCATAGAAAAACTTCAGTCACTACATAGAAACACAACCTCTTAACAAATGTGATTTTCATTCATTCAGTAAGCATCTATTGTGTGTCAAGCATTTTTGTAAACATTGAGGGTAATGAACTAAGCAAAATCCCTTACATCCTAGCAGAGAAGAACAAAATAATAATAAAATAATTGGCATATATTCTATGTTAGGGTGTGATACATTTTTTAAAATGTAGGATGGAGTATATAGAGAGTGACACTGGGACAGGATAAATTTTATAGAAGCATAATCTCGATTATTCCATTTTGAAGATTTCCAGCTCTGTAGATCACTAGTGTTTCTTCTGCCTCTATTTGGGATAACTATTCATCATTGTTATTTATTTATTTATTTTTCTGAGACAGAGTTTTTGCTCTTGTTGCCCAGGCTGGAATGCAATGGAGTGATCTCGGCTTACTGCAACCTCTGCCTCTCAGGTTCAAGCGATTCTCCTGCCTCAGCCTCCCAAGTAGCTAGGATTACAGGCATGCGCCACCATGTCTGGCTAATTTTGTATTTTTAGTAGAGACGGGATTTCTCCATGTTGGCCAGGCTGGTCTGGAACTCCCGACCTCAGGTGATCCGCCCGCCTCAGGCTTCCAAAGTGCTGGGATTACAGGTGTGAGCCACTGCACCCGGCCCTCAATATGTATTTAAGTAACTTTTTGTCATCATCTCTTTAGTGGTGCTAAGTTGGCGGTGTAACAGCACTTTGCTGCTAATTTTGATTGATCACCTAATGTTTACTGTGTCAGGTAAATGATGTAGATGAAAACTATGAAAGAATTTATATGTGGTATTTGTGAATGGCACAGGTTTCAATTATATATATGGTTCAATTATATATATGGTTTAGAGAATTCAGTTTGAGAGAATTAGAGAATTCAGTTTGATTTGTAGCTTGATGCATAAAAGTCTCCCATAGGACAGGCTATTACTCTGAAAACTGTTAAGCCTTAAACTCTATATTTCTGATGAAGATCTTAAGAAGGGAGAGTAGATAGGCTAATGCATGCCACATTTGGCTCATGTTTAATGTTTAACCTGATCCCACCTTATGATGGAATCTCCAGGGATTTGCATAAAGATTTGGAGTCTATAATTCCATACCATCAACCTATACTCTGCATTCTCTTCATCTCAAGACATGCTGCTTAAAAAAAAAAAAAAAAAGCCAGGCATGGTGGCTTACACCTTACCAGCACGTTAGGATGCTGAGGTGGGTGCATAGCTTGAGCCTGGGAGTTCGAGACCAGCCTGGGCAACGTGGTGAAACTCTGTCTCTAAAAATAAATAAATATATATATTTTTTAATCAAGACATGCTGCTACCTTTCTATAAAATAAAAGCCATCCTCTTCCTGAGGATCCAGAATCAAAACAAAGGATCCAGAATCAAAACAAATGCAGGGCTCAAGTTGCATATCCTCCTTAAAGCTTTTCCTACCTATTCCACAGTGGTACAGCCCTTTTCTAAATAGCTCCTGCACTTACAGTCTGTGCCACATAATATAATTTTTGTGTAGTGAATGGGCTTTTTGAGCCATACCATCCCTAATGTCTGTTCATACTATACATAGCCCAGTACTGGACATGAAAATAGGCACTGAATGAATTAAGTTGTGCCATTAATGAAACTGCATAGCAGTCCATGAGACTGTGCTGACTTTTCAGAGCACTCTGTGATCAGTTTTGTATATCTTTTTGTGTGTGTATACCCCAAAGCAAAATTATCTTTTATCTCTATTGTTGTTTGATTAGAAAATTATCTATGAATAAAAACTTAAATTGCTATCAAGTTTTATTTCTTGTTATATCCTTAATTTATGATAAACACAAAATGTTAGGTAACATTAGACCAGATAAGCATCACTCCTTTTCCACAGTTGGGCAGAGACACATCAAGCAAAATTGTATTTGCTCAGATCCCCAAACTGTTGTTAGCCATAGACTGTTACTGAACTCACAGTAATAAAAATGTGTTGTTACTTGGTGAACGATAAGGCCTAGATCTGGTAGTGCTTTTGTTTGCTATAAGGTCTATTAATTTAATGTAGCAATCTTTCTTTTCCCTTTTTCTTTTTTTCCTTCTACATCTAACCTAACTGGCTACCTAAATGTTCATTGAATGACTGTTTTTGCTTTGGGATAGAATCCTCCTTTTTTATTTTTAGGGTGTTAAATTGATATAGTATTGTTTAATAGCTAATAAGATACATTTTGGGCTAAGTTTCTGCCTTTTTATAGCTATTAGGTTACAATAAAAAAAACTTTAGTCATATTTGCCTTTCTCCTTGAAAGCAGGTGTGATAGTGACAAGCTGAACCAAATATTTAATTCTGATTTGTGGTAGCAAGTGAACATTTGCTATTACTTGTAGGTTGCTTGGCACTTTTATAGAAGGCCTGCTATGACTTCTAGTTTATTTGCTGTGGCTGGTACACAGACATTTCTTCCCTAGCCCTGTATTTATGTAATTTGGTTCATTATTTCTCAAGTGCGGATAGGATATGCTGGTTTTGATTTAATTAGTTTTCCCACTGTAGTTTTATAGAAAGACCGGAAGTTTTTCTTTTCCTTTCTTTTTAAAAATTAATGATACACTGCCTGTTTTATCTGGAGGTTGTTGACTCTGCATTTAAGAAACTCTGTAGTGATTAAATTGAGGTAGGTAGTAGTCCACTGGGAAGGAACATGTTCCTAGTGAGTATGGATTACAAAATAGGAATATATTTAATTAAGAAATATTTAATTTTATAGGCATTGTCCTTATTTTCTAGCTTCTGTAATTTAACGTTTTGCATCAAGTTATGTAAAGCAATAAATAAATCTCAAAGTTTATCAGCTTAGGAAACCAAATGGTGAATATATAGTTTCTGGGTTTGTTTGTTTATTTATTTATTTTTGAGACAGAGTCTCACTCTGTTGCCCAGGCTGGAGTGCAATGGTATGGCACAATCACAGCTCACTGCAGTGTTGACCTCCAGACTCAAGCAATCTTCTACCTCAGCCTCCCAGTAGCTGGGACAACAGACACACGCCACCATGCCTGGCTAATTTTTTGATTATTTGTATAGACAGGGGTCTCACCATGTTGTTCAGGGTGGTCTCAAACTCCTGGGCTCAAGGGATTCTCCCACCTCAGCCTCCTAAAGTGTATTGGGAGTACAGGTGTGAATTAAAAGAAAAAAAATTTTTTATCAACTCATTACATTTTATAATGAGATCTGAAATCTCTCTACTAAGTTGGTAAGAAAAGGTGTGTTTTTAATACGAAGTGATAATTTAGGGTAATATTCTGTAGCCATCATCTTAGCCTTTATTTGACTTTCTCTCATAGTTGGTATATGAATTCTTCTTGAGATTTTTGGAGAGCCCTGATTTCCAGCCTAGCATTGCAAAGCGATACATTGATCAGAAATTCGTACAACAGGTAAGGAACTCTTTTGTCTTAGATTCTCTTATATTGATCTTAGCAATGATTTATTAACTTATGATTAAAATAGTGTAGTCTTTCAAAACTTTAATGGTTTAATTTGACAGCACTTAATATTACTGCCAAACCATTAGAATAAAAATGAAGTTAGCTCTGAGAGTACAAGAGTATTTTTATAAGGGTGAGAGTCTAATGAAGTCAATCAAATTATCCTATTTAATCCTAAATTATCATAGTTATTTTATAAATACCAGAAAAACAAGCCTTTCTGCAGTATCTGAGATAATTTGGTATGACCATTCAATCCAAAGGCAAATCTTTGTTTTACATTTGTAAGTCTTTGAACTTGACATATATTTTAAGCATTGGGACTTTGAAATGACAGGGGAAAAAAAGGAATAGAATCATTGTGAGGAATTTGGGCTTTAGGCTCCTTTCCTGTCATTAAGTATCAATTACCTTTTCCTTTTTTTTCCCTTTTTGCACCTAAGCATCCCACCACCCAATTCCTAAACCACAGATAAAATGGAATCATTAAGAACGTAAGGAGGTAGAGTTAATTGTGATGCCTTCTTTCTTTTTATAAACTGCTTATTAGCTGTTATTTTTGGAAACTACATATTCACAATTTCTAAGAATATATTCATTTTTATTTTCAAAACCTTTTCAAAAATTTAAAGACCTCTTTTTTTTTGAGAGGGAGTCTTGCTCTGTTGCCCAGACTGGAGCGCAGTGGTGCAACCTCAGCTCACTTCATCCTCCGCCTCCTGGGTTCAAGCGATTCTCCTGCCTCAGCCTCCCAAGTAGCTGGGACTACAGGCACGTGCCACCATGCCCGGCAGATTTTTTTTTTTCTATTTCTAGTGGAGACGGGGTTTCATCATGTTGGCCAGGCTGGTCTTGAACTCCTGGCCTCAAGGGATCCTCCCGCCTCAGCCTCCTAAAGTGCTAGGATTATAGGTGTGAGCCACTGCACTGGCCTAAAGGCCCCTTTTTAACAATATGGAATTGGCTGGCCCCAAAGAAAATTGTGAAGTAGACCAAACCTTTCTAGGCCTGAGTATGCAGGCCTCTTTAGGAATTTGATGCTGAGGCCAGGATTAAAATCATTGCAAAGACCTTTCCTACCCTTCAGACCACTTTGTATGTGCCCTATGATAAAGATTCTACGAATGTGAGTTTGGTGTATTTAGAGCTGATTTTTGGTCATTCGTAACTACCCTTGATCTCATATAAAGTATTCTGACCTGTTGCTGTGAAGGATTGATAAATGAAGAACATTGTCAGCCTAAAATATTTCCTTCAACCATTGAAGTAGCTCTTCATAAACTATAAAGAAATATTAGGTGTGTATTAACAGTAACATATACATTTTAATCATGACTAAAAATTAGATTAAATGGAGTTATGTTATTTTGGTAATTGCAAATGAATGCCTGTTTATTTCCTTGTGCAGCTCTTGTGTGGGATACATTAGGGAGCTCTAGTAATGCCGTATGAAATTGTATTTAATACAGTAACAGGTTGAGGGGAACAATTGCCTTAGTACTTTGTTAGTCTAGAGCTTGAGGTATTTAGGCTGTTGTATTATTTTGTGGTGTGAGGGGAGCAAAAAGAAAACTGGTGGGGCAGGATCTATTTTCTACCTTCTACTTTAAATGCCTGAATTATCTGAGAAGCTAGGGCCCAGTAATTGCTTTTAGCAGTTTATATGGCTGTTTTGCTCTTGTTGCTCAGGCTGGAGTGCAGTGGCTGGATCTCAGCTTACTGTAACCTCGGCCTCCCAGGTTCAAGCGATTCTTCTGGCTCAGCCTCCCAAGTAGCTGGGACTGCAAATGTGCCGACATGCCTGGCTAATTTTTGTTTGTACTTTTAGTAGAGACAGGGTTTTACTGTGTTGGCCAGGCTGGTATCAAATCCCTGACCTCAAGTGATCCACCCGCCTTGGCCTCCCAAAGTGCTGGGATTACAGTTGAGAGCCACTTTGCCCGGCTGCCATTTTTAATTAGAATAATTTGATCTGAACTTATTAGATATATTAACAAAAATTCTCATACTCCATAGATATTTTTTGCTGGAGTCTCATGAGGGCCTTAACAGCCTAGCAAACAAAGAATGGAAACTATAAATATGTCAGTTGTTTTGGGAGATATAAATATGACTTAAGTCATCCACTCTGGTTTCAGATGCATGTGTTAGCAATTGTATATAATTCAAAACAAAATGGAATAAGAACTTGTGATGAGGTTCAGAGCTTGCTGTCTTTATTGCAGTTATAAACATGAAAGTTCAGAACATAAAATTCCTTGACAGCTTTACAGATACTTGTACTCTAGAGAGAGTATTTTATATTTTTCTAAGAAAATCCAATGTTTAAAATACAGTATTTTTTTTGACAGAAATTAAGTTTCTTTACCATTTTAAATGGAAATTTGAGATTTTTGACTTTAACTTTTTCTAAAGTCTCTTCTCTCAGGTTTTGCTGAAACGTTGTGCAGAATATAGGAGTACACTGATTGGGCCAATTGAGGTATAGGAGAGTGCTGATTGTGGAACTGGTTTAAAATTTTTCAGCTATTTGCTAAGCTGAAAAATCTATGGGCTGGGCATAGTGGCTCACGCCTATAATCCTGGCACTTTGGGACACTGAGGAGGGTGGATCGCTTGAACTCAGGAGTTTGAGACCAGCCTGGGCAACATGGTGAAACCCCGTCTCTACCAAAAAATATATAAATTAGCTGGGTGTGGTGGCGTGCGTCTGTAGTCCCAGCTAGTTGGGAGGCTGAGGCAGGAGGATCTTGTGACCCCAGGAGGTCGATCAAGGTTGCAGTGAGTTATGATTGTATCACTACCCTCCAGTCTAGGCTACAGAGCAAGACTCTGTCTTAAAAAAAAAAAAAAAAAAAATTGGCCTCATCTTTTAGTCCAGTGTTATTTTATATATGATTTCTACTCGATTCGTATGTATCTGCCAATATTTTATCCTAATAACTGAATGTTAATTTTTCAAATGTTGGCATGGTAACTGTCTTGAATTTATTGTAAATTCACAAAAAGAAGTCTTAGTATGTGTACGTCTTTCTAGTAAACTAGAAATATACATTTACACATGGATATTTTTAAGACTATTTGATGACTTGAAATCTAAAAACTTAAACGATTTTCTATGTAGTTTTGACGATCAAAAAGCATTAAAAATCCTAAATTTTAACACTCCAAAATTGTGAGCCTCTTTAGTATTCAAGAGTAGGATTGAATTTTAAAATCAGTGGGAAGGTAAAGAAAAATCCACTTTTTGAAATATTTATATTTATTGTAAATGTCATATTTTGAAGTGAAATAAGTGAGAAGAAATATTTCCTAAGCTTTTCCTCAGCTTCATTACTTAGCAAGAATAAAGTCAGTGTGGTAAGGAAGAACTCTAAAAAATTTTTAAAAGATGTCATGGATAATCTTTAAAATCAAAATTAGAATAAAGCTTTAGCTCGATTATTTTTTAAAAGTAATTTCTCAGATTTCTTTTAAAGCTCCTGGAGCTTTTTGATAGTGAAGATCCCAGAGAACGTGACTTCCTGAAGACTGTTCTGCACCGAATTTATGGGAAATTTCTTGGATTAAGAGCATTCATCAGAAAACAAATTAACAACATTTTCCTCAGGTAAATTAATCATTTATTGTATATTGCACCTTTTCCTCCTACATATCTTCTTGTATTCAAGTTCTTTTATTTTTATTTGTTTTTTGAGACAGGGTCTCACTCTGTCATCCAGGCTGGAGTGCAGTGGTGAGAACATAGCTCATTGTAGCCCCCATCTCCCAGACTCAAGCAATCTTCCTCTCTCAGCCTGCCAAGTAGTGGGGCTATAGGTGTCCACCACCATGCCTGGCTAATTTTTTTGACTTTTAGTAGAGACAAGGTCTATGTACTGTATGTACATAGTATATATGTAACATAGTGTATATGTAACATACTGTGTATGTTGCCCAGGCTGGTCTTGAACTCCTGAACTCAAGCAGTCCTCTTATATGGGGCCTATCATTTGCTTGTAGTCATCCCTCAGTATCTGGGGGGGGATTGATTCCGGGGCCCCTGCTAATACCAAAATCCAAAGTCCCTTATATAAAATGGCATAGTATTTGCATATAATGTCCACACATCCTCCTGTATACTTTATCTCTAGATTACTTAAAATACTTAATACAGTGTGAATGCTATGCAAATAGATGTTATTCTATATTTTAAATTTGTATTTATTTTTCAAAAATATTTTTGATCTGTAGTTGGTTGAATGCACAGATATGGAACCTGTGGATACAGAGGGCCAAGTGTACTTTATAAATATTAATCTGTTAAGTAGTTGCTTCAGATCAGGAGATTTCATAACAACACCCACATTCAAGGTTTGGTTTGTTTTAATTAATTGAAGATCTGGCAAAATTTGGTTACTATTCCCACATTGCAGCAATTAGAGATGAGTAATATCTGCCTCCTCTAGAGTGAATATCTTTCTCCAGTTCTCTGTCATCACTTCCTAAGCCCATTTCAAATATCTGCCCTATTCTATTTATGTCTCCCTGCTTTAAAGGCAACCCTAATCTTGGAAAGCTATGCAGCCTGGTGAGGTTTAAAGAAATTCTGATTAAAAATGGCTTTATTACATATGGGTCTTTTTCTCTTAGATTTCCCTATAATTAGGGGTTTCTTATTTTAAAAAGTATTTCTTTGAGGAAACTTAACTTTCTTATAAATTATTAAGTTGAATATTCCAGGTGAAATGACAATCTGTTATCTTCACATATGGCGAGTTTTGGCAAAGGCATACGTAGATCAGTAGGAAACAGATCTTCTTTTGTAAGATTGATATGAATTAACTGTTTGGGGCAAAAGAGCTTATAAGACCCAAAACATGCTTGTGTGTTTCTAATAGCTGTCCTTTGGATTGATTTCTTCACCCTCCTGCCTGTTTCTCTTAGTTTTCTGAAGTTTGATTTTGATTACATCTGTCTTTATTTTAAATTCAGGTTTATATATGAAACAGAACATTTCAATGGTGTTGCTGAACTTCTTGAAATATTAGGAAGGTAGGTCAGGTTTTTTTGTTCTTTTTAAGAATTAAGTAAGTGAATGTTTTTTGTATTAAAATCTTAGCTGGGGTTGGAGAAATTATGTCATATTTTAGAGTTTAAATGTAGAACACATAGTTTCTCAACAGAATTCTTTTTTTTTTTTTTTTTTTTTGAGACGGAGTTTCGCTTTTGTTGCCCAGGCTGGAGTGCAGTGGTGCGATCTCGGCTCACTGCAACCTCTGCCTCCCAGGTTCAAGCGATTCTCCAACCTCAGCCTCCTGAGTAGCTGGGATTACAGGTGCCTGCCACCACACCCAACGAATTTTTTAATTTTTATTTTTAGTAGACATGGGGTTTTACCATGTTGGCCAGGCTGGTCTTGAACTCCTGACCTCAGGCAATCCACCCACCTCGACCTCCCACAGTGCTGGGATTACAGGCGTGAGCCACCATGCCCAGCCTCAGCTGAATTCTTATTACCTTTTGCCATAACACTTTGCCTTCCTTATTCACTATATATTAGTATTAAGAGAATTTTAGACCCTTCTGTTACTATTTAGAGAATGATTTTAGTTTCCTTTATTAATAGTAGAAAATGATTGTGGAGAGAACTATTTCTTCCTTTCACAGTATCCAACAAAGTAAGAAAAACTACCCATTTACTTCAGAAAATATTGAACGTTCTAACAATATTGTGATACTGACTCTCCTGGAGCTTTGGGGGCAAAAATAAAAGCAACAATGCATAAAGTGACAGGTTTGATAGAAAATGAAGATAGAAATTACTTGGGAATTAATTGACAGTCCTAATTTTCTTTTGGAATCATCAAATGACTTAGAGGAACAGACTTCATAGTAATAGTCTTCCTAAAGTAGTTTGAAGATGAATAGTCATACAACACCAGGATTGAAGCAGAGCACTGTTCCTTATGTACTCATGGATATGACAGCTTTTAGAAACAAAGTAGTAACTACTTAACCCTTCCCCTGCCTTTTTTTCCCTCCAGTATTATCAATGGCTTTGCATTGCCACTGAAAGCAGAACATAAACAATTTCTAATGAAGGTTCTTATTCCTATGCATACTGCAAAAGGATTAGCTTTGTTTCATGCTCAGGTAAGTTTCAGAAACATTTCAAATGAAATGAATATTATTTCAAAGGCAAATATAAAGGCAGAGAAATTGAGAAATACTGAGATGACAGTTTTAAGTATAATTAAGCAATTTGCTTACAGAATTACCCAAAGCAAATTTTTCTTATTTTAAAATATTTAGTTGTTAAGTAAGACCAATTATTTAATTTCTATATCTACACTTACACTTTAAGTATAAGATACACACTTTCCTCATATTTTAGTCCAGGTCTTGACCTAATTATGTGACTTGGAATAAATCCCACATATCTATAGAATGTTTCTTCCAGCTGCAATAACCTAGACCTAGTTAGAGAGATTTTGGTCTCTTCTATTAATATTTAGAGAATAATATATCAGCATAGGTGTACATGTAGAAACATGCTGAAAAACTAAATTGTTAGTTCTAGTCTTATTTCAGTTAACTTTACAGTCAGAAATTACTACTAAAAATGTTTTTTAAACTTGAAGTTACTTTCAAGGCTAAAAAGTTACACAATTGTGAGTAGAGTTCCACGATTGAGGTATTTCACAATTTCATTCACAGTTGTGAGTATATTTTTATATATTGAAATAATTTATCAAAGTCAGGTAGTCTAAAAAATATTGGCTAAACATAAAAATCCTACATTATTAAATGTTATCTCACTAATATTTATAAACTGTCCCTTACCTTTTAGCTAGCATATTGTGTCGTACAGTTTCTGGAGAAAGATACAACACTAACAGAGCCAGTAAGTGTTCTATTTATTTTCATGTTTTTGGTCTGCATTAATAGCATTTCATTGTAGCTTTCTTTTTATAGCCTTTATAGTTATTAAATAGAATAATGTACCTTAAGCTAAAATCATTTAGAAGAAGAAATGTGAGATTAATCTACATTCAAAGAAGGGGTTAGGAGGGGAGAGTTCTCATGAGTTATGTCTTGAATAACCAAAATATAGACTACTATTAATATGTAGTAGTTAAGATGTACGATGATAGGATCAGATGACAGTGAAATTTTATATGCATACTGTCTTCACCAATAATCTTTTAAATCTTCATTCACCTTTTGGAATTAAAGCATACTTCGAGGGTCCCAAAATTACTACTCCCTTGAATTTTGTTTTGTTTTTAATAATAGAATTTTTGCCACTCATTAACAATAAACCACTTGATGGGGATAGAAAACATTTCCTTGCTTTTGGTGATTAAGATGTAAGATGTAATCTTGGAATAAAAGTTGTTTATGAACCAGCAAGGCAACTTAGTCTTTGAATTCTACTGTTATTTGCCTCTAGAATGAAAATTCAGGAGAGAGTGAAAACATAATTAGTTATGAAAATTTACTGAGGATTCAAGAAAAAAGATGAAGTAGGGTGAAACAGAAAAGTATAAAAGCATAGAAAACATTTTAACCTTGGTGAAGTAAGTATTTTGAGAGAATGCTTTCTAGGCATGTTCAATCTAAATAGTTACCTAGTATTAGGTTGGTGCTAAAGTGATTGTGGCTTTTGCCATTAAAAGTAATGGCAGCAACCTAATAAATATTTAGTAAATAGCAAAGGGTTTGAAAAACTAAAATATATATGTATTTTTACTATATTATGAACCTTCTCAGGCTATCCGTAGGGATGCTTGAAAAAATCGTATACTTAGTATTCTCCCCTTCCACTTGAACTGTGTGTAATGGAGCAAAAGACATTTTTCCACTCCTTAATTTTTTTTAGTTTTTTGACTTTTAGATTTACAGTCTTTTCTAGAAACAGCTGTAAACAGTTTTTGAAGACAATTCAGGAGAATTAAACCATATATTTATACATGAAACCACATAAACCTCTGAAGTTGATTAAAACTTGGCTGGGTGTGCAGTGGCTTACAACTGTAATCCTAGCACGTTGGAAGGCTGAGGCAGGCAGATAACTTGAGGCCAGGAGTTTTTGAGACCAGCCTGGCCAACATGGTGAAACCCTGTCTCTAGTTAAAATACAAAAATTAGCTGGGCATGGTGGCACAGGCCTATGGTCCCAGCTACTCAGATGGCGAGGGCACAAGAATTGCTTGAATCCAGGAGGCGTAGGTTGCAGTGATCTGAGCTCATACTAGTGCACTCCAGCCTGGGCAACAGAGTGAGACTCTGTCTTAAAAAAAAAAAAAAAAAAAGAGTAAAACCTTAATACAAATCTATGATAACTCCCATTAGAATTAAGAAAAAGAAAGCCCATAATAACACATACTGAAAAGTCATGATTCATGCTTGGTAAATAGTATACAAATAAAATTTTACTTAATTAATTTGGGGTGGATAAGGAAGACAGGTGATTTATTTTTAAAGAATGGAAGATAGAGGCTGGGCATGGTGGTTCATGCCTGTAATCCCAACACTTTGGGAGGCTGAGGCAGACGGATCACCTGAGGTCAGGAGTTCAAGATCAGCCTGATCAACATGGTGAAATCCCATTTCTACTTATTAAAAAAAAAAAAAAAATTAGCTGGGCATGGTGGTGTGTGCCTGTAATCCCAGCTACGAGGGAGGCTGAGGCACAAGAATCACTTGAACCCTGGAGGTGGAGGTTGCAGTGAGCCGAGATGATACCAAAAACAAACAAACAAACAAACAAAAACACTTGACGATTAGGGAGAGGGATGATGGCCAGTTATTCAGCTTTTATCTGGTTTGGCTGAGTTGGGTTAATGAAAATAGGAGCAGGATGAGGAGAGAGAGTAAGATAAATACCCAGGTTAAGAAAGGAAAATATTTTCCAACTCATAAAGATCTCTTGATATAGAGATCTTGCAATTTCTAACATAGGCCATTCCAGCACCAAAATTACGGCCATATTACTTGGGTTTAAGCCTTAATACTAATTTTCTGGAAAGCAGGCATTTCTATCAAAGCTTTCTACAAATTATAACTAGCTCAGAGCTTTTGTTTATTACTCAAGCCTGTAATCCCAGCACTTTGGGAGGCTGAGGCAGGCAGATCACCTGAGATCAGGAGTTCAAGACCAGCCTGGCCAACATGATGAAACCTCGTCCCTACTAAAAATGCAAAAATTAGCCGGGCGTGATGGTAGGCACCTGTAATCCCAGCTACTTGGGAGACTGAGGCAGAATTGCTTGAGGCAGGAGAATGGCTTGAACCCAGGAGGGCAGAGGTTGCAGTGAGCTGAGATCACAGCACTGCACTCCAGTCTGGGCAACAGAGTGAGACTCCATCTAAAAAAAAAAAAGTGCAGAGTGAAAGGATTAACTAAATATTCATTACAGCTAAATTTCCATGTAAAGAGGAAAAAAATGAAGAGTCGGCATGACTTTCAAAACTTTTATTTTTTTGGCAGTGTAAACCTTTCTTTCCACGCAAAGCTGCATTTTTATAAAACAAGCAAAACAAAACAAAACACCGTTCTTATTCCAAGAAAATCTAACTTGAGCCCCAAAATAATTTTTTTCTTTTTCCTTTTCCTTTTATTTTATTTTATTTTATTTTTTTGAGACAGAGACTCACTCTGTTGCCCAGGCTGGAGTGCAGTCAGTGGCACCATCTTGGCTCACTGCAACCTCCACCTTCTGGGTTCAAGCAATTCTCGTGCCTCAGCCTCCTGAGTAGCTGAGGTAACAGGCGCCCGATACCACGCCTGGCTAGTTTTTTTTGTATTTTTAGTAGAGATGGAGTTTCGTCATGTTGCCCAGGCTGGTCTCCAACTCCTGAGATCAGGCAGTGTGCCTTCCTCAGCCTTCCAAAGTGCTAGGATTACAGTTGTAAGCCACTGCACCTGGCCCACATTGACATCTTTTTGGGGACCACTAGTCAACCCAGTGTTCGTTATTCAATACTGCCTGACATTGAAATTTGTGTATGATGAGGGTAAGGAACTACATTTGGGTTTGTTTGTTTGTGTTTTGGGGTTTTTTTTTTTTTTTTTGAGACAGGATCTCACCGCATCACCCAGGATGGAGTGCAGTAGTATGATTGTGGCTCACGGCAGCCCTGACCTCCCAGGCTCAGGTGATCCTCCTGCCTTAGCCTCCCAAGTAGCTGAGACTACAGGCATGCACCACCATGCCCAGCTAATTTTTTTGTATTTTTGGTAGAGATGAGATGGGGTTTCACCATGATGCCCAGGCTGGTATCGATCTCTTGGGCCCAAGCCTGCCTTGGCCTCCCAAAGTGCTGGGATTACAGGCCTGAGCCACCATGCCTGGCCTGCATTCATTTTCAATTACGCATATCAAATGATCACAAAATTTATTGGCTTAAAATAGCAAGCATTTATGGCCTTTATCAAAGCTGCAGCTGCTTCCACGTAGCTGCTGTGGTCAAAAAGAAGCCGAGAGTGACAGTTTTCCTTGATGGTCATAGTTCTGTTTGCTGTAACTGATCTGCAACATTTTGGGAAAATATCGTTCCATTGGGAGGAAAAATGACAAGCATTTGTTGCCTTAGTTGCTGTGAATCAAGAATCTGGTCATGGCTTAGGTGGGCCCTCTGCTTCAGGGTCTCTTAAAAAGCTGCAATTGGAGTGTTGGCCAGAAGTTGAGTCTCATATAAAGTGTCAGATGGGGAAGGATCTGCTTCTAAGTTTACATGTATGTTGGCAGAATTCAGTTTGTCAAGTTATGTTGGACTGAGAGCCTCAGTTCCTGGCTGGCTGTTGGCCAGAGCCCACCCTCAGATCCTTGTCACCCAGGCTTCTCCAGCATGGCACCTTACTTCATCAAAGCCAAGACAGCGAGTCTACTAGTAAGACAGAAGTCACAATCTTTTGTATCTTACTCATGAAGTGACATTTTGCCACTTTTGCCACAGTCTGTTCATTAGAAGCAAGTCACTAGGACAGCTCACACTTAAGGAAAGGGGATTACACAAGGGTGTGAGGACAGTTAACAAGCTCATGAGATCATCATAGAAGTCTGCCAACCAAAGGAGCCTGCTACATTTTTCCTTTCTAAATAGTGAGCTACCTGTCCCAGTACCACCACTGTTTCCCATGGAACTGAAAGGCCACCTTTGTCATATATTAAAATCCATATATACATGAGTATGTCTAGATACTCATATATTATCTTTTCTCTCCATTTCTTTGCTAATATAATCTTGTTTTAGTTGCCAATATCCATAATACAGGTTCTGTTCCATTAACTCCCCCTACCAAAAAAACAATTCTTATCTATTTGCTTATATGTATGGATTTTAGAATAAATGTTTCTAGTTCCAAAAAATAATTCAATTGGCATTTGATTGAAATTATATTAAATTTACTTATAAATTAAGTACAGGAAAAATATCTCTGCACAATATTGAACCACCTCACTTATTTACAGTCATGTGCTGCATAATGATGTTTCATTTAATAACAGGCTACGGGCCGGGCACGGTGGCTCAAGCCTGTAATCCCAGCACTTTGGGAGGCTGAGGCGGGTAGATCATGAGGTCAGGAGATCGAGACCATCCTGGCTAACACAGTGAAACCCCGTCTCTACTAAAAATACAAAAAATTAGCTGAGCCTGGTGGCGGGCGCCTGTAGTCCCAGCTACTCAGGAGGCTGAGGCAGGAGAATGGCATGAACCTGGGAGGCAGAGGTTGCAGTGAGCCGAGATCGTGCCACTGCACTCCAGCCTGGATGACAGAGCAAGACTCCGTCTCAAAAATAAATAAATAAATAAAAATAACAGGCTACATATAAAATGTCAGTCCCAGGCAGGCATGGTGGCTCAGGACTGTAATCCCAGCTACTTGGGAGGCTGAGGTAGGGGGATCTCTTGAGCCTAGGGGGTTGCAGTGAACTGTGATCACACCAGTGCACCCCAGCCTGGCCGACAGTGCAAGACTGGCCTGTCTCTTAAAAAAGAAAAATGGAACTGGGCATGGTTGCTCATGCCTGTAATCCCAACACTTTGGGAGGCCAAGGTAGGAGGATTGGTTGAAGCCAGGACTTTAAGACCGGCCTGGGCAACAGACCAAGACCTCGTTTCTACAAAAAGTAAAAAATTAAAATTAGCCAGGTGCAGTGGCATACACCCATAGTCCCAGCTACTTGGGAGGCTGAGGCAGGAGGGTCACTTAAGCCTAGGAGTTCAAGGTTACAGTGACCTCTGATCATGTCACTACACTCCAGCCTAGGCAACAGAGTGAGGCCTCATCAAAAAGAGAGAGAAATGTTGAGAGAGAGAGAGAGAGAGAAATGTGATTCCAGGAGAAGGAGAAAGAAAAATGGTGATCCCATAAGATTATAATGCTATATTTTTACCGTACCTTTTGTGTTTAGATACACAAATACTATTGTTACAACTGCCTACAGTGCCTACAGTATTCAGTACAAGAACATCCTGTACAGGTTTGTAGCCTAGGAGCAAAAGGCTACACCATACAGCCTAGGTGTGTAGTAGGCCATACCATCTAGGTTTAAGTACACCCTGTGATGTTTAAATGATGAAGTCGCCTAATGACACATTTCTTAGAACGTATCCCTATCATTAAATGACATATAACTGTATTTGTAGTCTTCTATGATCTTCAGTAAAGTTTTATACTTTTCTCCATATGTCTTAAGTATTTCTTGCAAATTTATTCTTTATGCACATTATAGTTCTTGTGAAAAGTACCTTTTTATTATTCATCTGATTTTTACTGATGTTTTATAAAGGTATTGATTTTTATATATATATTTTTTAATGTGGCCACATACTGAATTTTCCTGCTCACTCTAGTAACTTGCAGGGTTTTTTTTTTTTTTAAGTTTTAGGGGATATATAAATATATATTTACACAAATAAGTGTAATTCTGGTATTCCTTTCCAACATTATTCATCACATTGTTATCTTACTGGATTGTCTCCAAAACAGTATTCTTCCCAAATTTAATTTGAATTAGTGTTCCACATTACTGGACCAGACAGACTATAAAGTAACCTAAAAAGCTGTCAAAATCTATTTCCACAAAACCACCAGGCCTAGATGGTTTTACAGCCTGTCTCTAATAAATCATAATGTAGAATGATTGCTGGTGGTTTCTGATAAATTATTTTAGTTCTAGTTTACTAAATTTTTTTATCAGAATATGTAGTCAATTAAAAATGTCAAATAACTTGAAAATCTTTTAAAATGATGTTCCCCCCCAACTTTTAACCTATGAATCGAACCATCCTGGCATTTCTGGAATAAGTTACAATTAGGCATATAGCATTCTTCTATTGTGATTCAGTTTAATGCAAGTGTTTTCAACTATGTTTATTTAAATAAATAGTCTCCACTTTGGGAGGCCGAGGCTGGGGGATCACGAGGTCAGGAGCTTAAGACCAGCCTGGCCAAGATGGTGAAACCTGTCTCTACCAAAAATACAAAAATTAGCTGGGCGTGGTGGCGGGCGCCTATAATCCCAGCTACTCGAGAGGCTGAGGCAGAGAACTGCTTGAACTTGGGAGGCCAAGGTTGCAGTGAGCCAAGATCACACCACTGCACTCCAACCTGGGCGACAAAGTGAGACTCCATCTCAAAATAAATAAATAAAAATAGTCTCTCTTGTTTCATTGTATTCTGGTTATAAAGATTGTGCTAGCCATGAAATAGACTGAGAAGCTGTCCGGGTTTTTTTTGTGCTTCATAATGGTTTAAATAACAGGAATCATCTGTTCCTTAAGGTTTCTCCCTAAAATAACCTCCCTCTCTCACCCCACCAACTTATATTTTCCTTTATTTTCTTAGAAGTAGCACATACTGTTAAATTGTTTTATTTATGTGTTTAATTGATCACTTGCATTGGTCTTCCTCCATTAGAATGTAAGCTCTATGAAAACCAGAGACCTCATCTGTCTTGTACATCAGTGTGTCCCTAGCATCTAGAACAGTATCTGGTACATAATAGGCACTCAGTAAATATTTGTTGAATTAATAAAATTCTAAAGCTGAGCAGAAAGTCTTCTTATACACTTATATATTAAGCAATATTGATTTACTTCAGAATGAGTGTTGATATAATCACAGCTATGGAAAATACGCTGGGATTAACTAGCTTCATTGTTAAATTCATGCTAAACTTTTTCTTTTTCGCAGGTGATCAGAGGACTGCTGAAATTTTGGCCAAAAACCTGCAGTCAGAAAGAGGTGGGTTTTGTTCACTAAATGTTAGTGCATTTTACTAGAACTTGTCAATTCCAGGGCTATAAACCATGCTTCTTTGGGCTGGCTGTATTGCTGTTGCTGAAGAGCAGGAGATGTACACAGACTTGGTAGAAGACCTGTGCTATAGTAAACTCTGTGCCATCCAGACATTTTTTTTGCCTGTTGTATACTATGCAGATTAACCTTCGCATTTGTATGGTTTCTATATTAGTTTCACATAATTTATCATGTTTCTTAAAATAAAATTTTTTTAACCTAGGTGATGTTTTTAGGAGAAATTGAAGAAATCTTAGATGTCATTGAACCAACACAGTTCAAAAAAATTGAAGAGCCACTTTTTAAGCAGATATCCAAGTGTGTATCCAGTTCTCATTTTCAGGTATGATGTTTTCAGTGAAGTCCTTACTTTACACTAGTATTTGTTTCCTATTTTAGTTTTGGCATTTCTCTAAATGTCTTTTTTTAGGTTGCAGAAAGGGCATTGTACTTCTGGAATAATGAATATATTCTTAGTTTGATTGAGGAGAACATTGATAAAATTCTGCCAATTATGTTTGCCAGTTTGTACAAAATTTCCAAAGAACACTGGAATCCGTAAGTATCTTTTATATAGGTCGTATTTTTTTCTTTTCTTTTCTTTTTTTTTTTTTTTAAATCTTTTTGTTATTGATTTCCTAACTCATACCTGAAACCTGTTACAGATTTGGAAGTCACTCCAAGGTTAACATCAGTTGTATTCTATTCTGTATTTTATATACATATACCTTTATCAAGTTATAAATGTGTGTGTTTGTTCTTCAGTATGTGGTCTTAATGTCAATTTACTTTTAAAAGTTTTTTAGAGACAGAGTCTTGCTCTGTTGCTCAGACCAGAGTGCAATGGTGCGATCATAGCTCACTGTAGCCTCAAACTCCTGGGTTCACGCAATCCTACTGCCTCAGCCTCCCGAGTAGCTACGACTACAGGTGTGCACCACCATACCCAGCGAATTTTTATTTTTATTTTTTCTGGACAGTTGACGTCTCACTATATTGCCCAGGCTGGACTGAAACTCCTGGGCTCAAGTGATCATCTCACCTTGGCCTCCCAAAGTGCTGAGATGATAGGCGTGTACCACTGTGCCCAGCCTTCATGTCGATTTAAAATTGCAAGTCTCCCTGGAGGTTGTGGTCAAACCCTCTTGGGGAGACCAACTGAACACTTGCAGAGGATACACAAACTACTCCGCTAATGCAGAGTTGTGTTGGTCTACTCTCAGTGTATAGTCTCATCTCTATAAATGGCACTGTCCCAGGGGAAAGCCGAAGTGCTAAGGGTAATATGTTCTAACTTCTTTAACATCCTTATCCGGCTTTCTACTTTTCTTATAAGTTTTGGTAATTGGATCTTTTTCATCTTCTTTTAATGGTGTTACTCAGGATTTCAGACATGAGACTGTAAAGCAGAAATGAAGATAACTATAGTGAACATTTTTAACTAGAGTTTAATGTAGGCATGATTAAGGGGAAAAGATTTAAGTTTTCTTAGACTGTCTCTACTACTACTTGCTGTATGACCTTGAGCATATTATAAACCTCTTGAGCCTCAGTTTTATCATCTCTAAAATGGATTAAATGAATCAGCCAACCTTTAACCCATTTTAGAGACCATAGTGTTACATTTCCTCTCTGTTAGCAGTATTATAACTCAGGACTGGCTCATTTTCATTTCAGGACCATTGTAGCACTGGTATACAATGTGCTGAAAACTCTAATGGAAATGAATGGCAAGCTTTTCGATGACCTTACTAGCTCATACAAAGCTGAAAGACAGAGGTATTTGATATTTTGAATTACAAAATTATCTATACATTTTATGTTAGTTGAATGTGATTCAGTTCAGGAAGGTATCTTCTCTCAGTTCAGATTTTCATATTTAAGAAGTTAATTATCTTATAGTAAACATTACAATGTGAAAGTCTCTTAACAAACATATAAGTCATTTCCAGATAAACTAGCCCCAGTATTTTTATAAATTTGTTAAAGCAGAAAAAGCAGTAACATTTATTTTTGAGGGTAGTTACATAATTTACTTCCTCTGATGGTTAGATTATGATTTTAATGTGGATCATAAATCCTGTTTCTCATTCTGAGCCTTAGATTTCCTCAGTCTGTTAGCATCTGCATATGAAATATAATTTATGCTGAATTTTAAATATCAATTTGTACAATTTGATTTTTTATCCATGCATTTACGAAAATCCTTTTTGTCCACGTGGGCTTCCAGAGTGAGCTTTACTTTTCAAGTGTTCTTTGTTAGCAGTAGGTAATTCTTATGCTGTGGATTATCAGAAGGTGGTATTTTAAAGTCAGCATAGTTCTCCTTTGGGAAGAGGGAAGTCACATAATGATATGACTTAGGGTACTATTAATATGTTGTTCCTTGCAATAATATGTATTTTAGAGTATAAATGTTAGCACATATCAGCCTTTAGGAACATGGCTTAGTGATTACCTCTTTTTGAGAATCTCATAAATTACTATAAAATAATCTTTCAAGAATTACTTTCTTCTCATATGTTTATTTCAAACTCAAGAAGTGCTTTCTTAAACTTAAGTAGTTAGTAACCAGTGTACCTGAGCCCACCCATTATTTGAGGATAATAGTTACCATTTACTTCTAATAAGCATATTACCTGTTCTGTTTAGAAAAGCTGATCTATTTTGACAAGTTCCTAGTTATGGTTATCTTAAAGTAGAAAATGGATAGCCTTTCTTCAAAGCCATCCAGCCCATTAATAACTAACTCAATGCATTATTTCCTTTAAATAGCAGCATTCAGGCAGGAATAGAAATTAAGTACATGTTTTGAGCCTCAGGAAGCAATGGGAAGAAAATAAGATGACTAGGATCATAGGAAACTTGTATTTGAAAAATATGTATTTCACATGACTAAGAATATACTCATCATTTCTTATCTGCATAAATCAGCAAATCCTTTAAAAGGATTTGTCCTTTTAACTCATAACTGCAGAATTATAAGCCTATGTTTTACATGTTCATGGAGCCTTTCAGAATAGACAGGTCCAAGTTATTCAGAAATGTTTTCCTTAGAACTGAAATTAAGTAGTCGAAACGACATATGAAATATTTTGACTTTCATTTTGTTCTAGAGAGAGATTACTGAACCTAAAGTTTTCATTTGACATGTAAAAGAGGAGCTAGTAAGATACAAACTGGTTAGTGGCTAGAGATGTGGCTGTTTGTTAGTGGCAAAAACGATGTGGCTTCTGTCTGGTGTGGTGAAGGAAGTGCTTCCTACTGACTTAGTGGCCAGCCCCTTCAGCCTTTGTAATAGTGATTAGTAGACTACTACAACTGCAAGATGTTTATGTGAGAAAATTAACGTGTAAGTACTTTGTTGACTATAAAGTACAGTGTCATGGTTGTGATAATGTGTAGGGGACAGAAATCAAGTAGTAACGTCTAGCTGGTACAGGAGATGCACAGACTCAGTACATTTAGGAGAGTGACAAGAAGAAATTAGGTGCTCCAGGTAAGTGGACTCCAAAGCTTTAGCAGAGGGATTTAAGTGAAATGTGGGTAAGTAATGTGTTCTCCAGTAAGCTGTCAAACAGCACCTCTCTTTGGGTTCTGAAATAATTTCTGATTACAAAAATTTTGGTTTATCTACAGAGAGAAAAAGAAGGAATTGGAACGTGAAGAATTATGGAAAAAATTAGAGGAGCTAAAGCTAAAGAAAGCTCTAGAGAAACAGAATAGTGCTTACAACATGCACAGTATTCTCAGCAATACAAGTGCCGAATAAAAAAAAAGCCTCCCACCTCTGCCGGATAGGCACAGTTTTGTATGCTTTTTTGAAATATGTAAAAATTACAAAACAAACCTCACCAGTATAATATAATTAAAAGGCCAATTTTTTCTGGCAACTGTAAATGGAAAAATATATGGACTAAACGTAGCCCTATGCTGTATCATGGCCACAGTATATTGTAACCTTTGTCTAATCATTGGATTTATTGTGTCACTTCTGAAGTTTCACAGAAATGAATGAATTTTATCATCTATGATATGAGTGAGATAATTATGGGAGTGGTAAGAATTATGACTTGAATTCTTCTTTGATTGTGTTGCACATAGATATGGTAGTCTGCTCTGTATATTTTTCCCTTTTATAATGTGCTTTTCACACTGCTGCAAACCTTAGTTACATCCTAGGAAAAAATACTTCCTAAAATAAAACTAAGGTATCATCCTTACCCTTCTCTTTGTCTCACCCAGAAATATGATGGGGGGAATTACCTGCCCTAACCCCTCCCTCAATAAATATATTACTGTACTCTGGAATTTAGGCAAAACCTTAAATCTCCAGGCTTTTTAAAGCACAAAATATAAATAAAGCTGGGAAAGTAAACCAAAATTCTTCAGATTGTTCCTCATGAATATCCCCCTTCCTCTGCAATTCTCCAGAGTGGTAACAGATGGGTAGAGGCAGCTCAGGTGAATTACCCAGCTTGCCTCTCAATTCATTCCTCCTCTTCCTCTCAAAGGCTGAAGGCAGGGCCTTTCCAGTCCTCACGACCTGTCCTTCACCTAGTCCCTCCTGACCCAGGGATGGAGGCTTTGAGTCCCACAGTGTGGTGATACAGAGCACTAGTTGTCACTGCCTGGCTTTATTTAAAGGAACTGCAGTAGGCTTCCTCTGTAGAGCTCTGAAAAGGCTGACTATATAGAGGTCTTGTATGTTTTTACTTGGTCAAGTATTTCTCACATCTTTTGTTATCAGAGTACCATTCCAATCTCTTAACTTGCAGTTGTGTGGAAAACTGTTTTGTAATGAAAGATCTTCATTGGGGGATTGAGCAGCATTTAATAAAGTCTATGTTTGTATTTTGCCTTATGTCATCTTTGCTTCTTTTAGCTCTAAGCTTAGACATACAGGAGAAGTCTGCCCCCCTTTTTACATACATATGTGTATTTATAGAAACTTTTAAGACAAATTGTGGGACGAAGTCTAATTTAAAAATAGGAAGATTGTGTGCCAAGGTTGAGTGTTCTAGCCCTTTACCAAAATATGTTTTACAGAATATTTGCATAAAATTCTAAGTTCTAGGATATCCCTTCCATCATCTTTCACATCCTTGTATGTTAAGAGGATGGGTTTAATTTACTTTGAAGCTAATTTTTCATAATCCATAATAAATAGCACTTTTAGTGAAGAGCAGGGAGCCTGTGGCACAGTTAGAAATCAGGTATTATTGGCTGGGTGCGGTAGCTCGCGCCTGTAATCCCAGCACTTTGGGAGGCTGAGGCGGGCCAATCACCTGAGGTCAGGAGTTCAAGACCAGCCTGGCCAACATGGTGAAACTCTCTGTCTCTACTAAAAATATAAAAATTAGCCATGCGTGCTGGTGGGCGTCTACAATCCCAGCTACTCGGGAGGCTGAGGCAAGAGAATCGCTTGAGCCCACAATGACCCAAGATGCACTCCAGCCTGGGCAACAGAACAAGACTCTGTCTCAAAAAAAGAGAAAGAAATCAGACATTATTGTAATAAAGTGTTATCTGCTACTGATGTTTACTTCTACTTTAATATTAAAAACTCTAGCACAGGGAACGCACACTATTCCCAGGTCATCATGAAAGCAGTGTACCAAAAGGAAGAGCACTAAAATTCTTTTACAACAATAGTTCATGTTTTAGTTTTCTCAAGTAGTAGGTATTGCAGAGTCATCTTGTCATGGCCATCAGGTTAAGGTGTTCCTTCTAGATTCTCTACACTCACCCAGGGTCAGCTAGTATTGCTGACAGCTGGGGGACGGCGCAGTTAAAAATGATGATCCTACACAAAACAGAAGGAAAAGGCAAGCACCTGCCTTTCCAGAAAGTGAAGGTTATGTCTAAATGTCTATTCTGTAGAAGGTTTAGGTATATTTCTGTTACTGAAGAGCAACCAGAGTAGATTTTGACAAGTTACAGCTAATAAAGGTTTTTCTCTTTGAAAAGGTAAAATCGTTCACTTCCTAATTATGTGCTTACATGAAAGCACATTTAATAGGTCTCTCAACTTTATTTTATTTATTTCTTTTTCTTTTTTTGAGACAGAGTCTCGCTGTGTTGCCCAGGCTGGGGTGCAGTGGCATGATCTTAGCTCACTACAACCTCTGCCTCCTGGGTTCAGGTGATACTCCTGCCTCAGCCTCCCAAGTAGCTGGGATTATAGGCACGTACCACCACACCCGGCTATTTTTTGTATTTTTAGTAGAGATGGGGTTTCACCATGTTAGTCAGGCTGATCTCGAACTCCTGACCTCAGGTGATCCACCCGCCTCAGCCTCCCAAAGTGGTGGGATTACAGGCGTGAGCCACCATGCCCAGTCTCAGCTTTCTACAATATAGAGAATATAGCATGTTCATTGAAACAAATTTTATTAGATATTTAAGTAATATTAAAGTGACTGGCTGGGCACAGTGGCTCACGTCTGTAATCACAGCACTTTGGGAGGCTGAGGCGGGTGGATTGCTTGAGCTCAGGAATTCCAGACCAGCTTGGCCAATATGGTGAAACCCTATCTCTACTAAAAATACAAAAATTAGCCAGGCATGGTGGCACATGCCTGTAATCCCAGCTTCCCAGCTACTTGGGAGGCTGAGGCAGGAGAATCACCTGAACCTGCGAGTCAGAGGTTGCAATGAGCCGAGATAGCGCCACTGCACTCCAGCCTGGCAACAGAGTGAGTGAGACTCTGTCTCCAAAGAAAAAGAAAAAAAAAAAAAAAGAGAAAGTGACATATTGTCAGACATGCTTTAAAAAAACACACCCCCCTTTTTATCAGTACTGTTAATGTAAGCTTTTATGCCTGGCTTTGCATTTGCCCTGCAATAAAATAAGATTTTATAAAGAGACCTAGGCTAAAACTTGAATTCTCATGCTTCTGTGGAGCAGAAATGTGGCAGGGAATATTTCTTTATACAGTACACTTTTAATCATTCATCCAAAACACAGTTTCTTCCCATTTAAAATGCCTATTCATACATTTGAGTTATTCCCTTTGGATTATCGGAAGCCAGATTACAAAATTTAGGAAATGCTACCAAGTCCTCTTTGAAGCAACAGGCACATAAATAATTTAAAACTCTGGAAACAATTTTTAGAACCTTAATGTGAAAAATAGACTTTTTTTTAATGCATACTCATCTCTGTCAAAGGCTAGGCTAAAAGCTTTTTGAGGGTCATACTGCGTATGCCCCTTCCTCAGATGATGGGTAGTTTTGTGGACACAGTAAAGAGTTAACCCAGCTTCCTCGGGGACACCAGGTCACCCTTCCTGGACACCTGTCATCAGTCGCCATGCCTAACAAACCCTTCCCTGGAAGCAGTTAGAACATACCTTGGGAGTCAGATCCATCTTGGGAGTCCAGACTCATACTACCTTTTTGTCCTTGAAAGTCACCAAATGAAAGTAATTGTGCCCGATGATTGAGCAGATATTCATATTGTCACACTTGTTCCTTTTGTATTAACTTTTATTTACCTGTTAATGAAATCATCAAAATACAATGAGTAGGCACCTACTATTTACATCTGTCCTAGTGCTTTTGAGTGTTAATCTAAACTCATCAACAAACATTCTAGCCAGACAAGTAGGTGGTTAGTCAGTCCATTAAGAAACTTAATTACTAGATTCTAGTAGCTTTAAAGTCTCATTTAACATTTAACAAATCAAAGAGCAGGTCAGAGGCTGGACATCAATGGCAGATGACGCCAAAGTCATAGGGTTTTGCCTTTGTGTACAGTGCATAGGCTCCAAAGCATGACCCACACGTCTTGATAGTCAGGAATTTTTGGAAAAAGAAAATCACACTCTTTTGTCCACTTTTAAAAAGTGAAAAGCAGAGCCTTCATTACCCTAGTAGAGCTTGACCTAATACAATACAATGAACCAAACAGGAAGAAAGGCATCTTCTACAAACCCTATTCAAAAGTCATTGGCCAGCTCTTTAAAAAGTTTATTAATAATTTAAATATTTAAATAACTTGTAGGTTATCCATTAGCTCTCTTCTATTAGGCTCTACACGGCCTCTCTTGGGGTGAGGTTAGAAGTTCCAGTTTGACATGCTGTTCCTCCCAGCAAGGCCCCATTTCTTCAAGTGAGTACAGGATTGTTGATAGCTCCGTTTACAAAGTGGAAGTGATGACAACTCCCATTGATGTGGACAGTTCTCTAAACAACGCGCGGTGACTTCAGCTTATGTGGCTCGTTGCCTGACCTCTTCTTTTAAGGTATCTCTTTCTAATTTTGATCATCCATTTTATACTCAGTTTGGCAAACTCTGCTGCTTTAAATAATGCCAAGAAGGCGCCACAGAGAAGAGCAATTGTGTTCCAAGGATTGGCAGTGATTATCTGTGAAGCAAACAGAAACAAACAGGATTACTGGTTTGCTTCAGTCTTGATTCTTTTTTTTTTTTTTTTTTTTGAGATAGAGTTTCGCTCTTGTCGCCCAGGCTGGTGTGCAGTGGTGCGATCTTGGCTCACTTCAAGCTCTGCTTCCCGGGTTCAAGCAATTCTCCTGCCTCAGCCTCCCGAGTAGCTGGGATTACAGGCACCCGCCACCACGGCCCGGCTAATTTTTTGTATGTTTAGTAGTGTTATTATCAAGATCCCTTCCCAAATTATTGGGACTATAAGAAAAATACCTGGGTTCTGAAACTGTCATAACTCTATATACTTCATTCAGACTATACTTTTAATGTCCATAGCTCAGTTTGAGGAGAAAAATACTGACTCCTCCCTATAATAAAGTGATTCTGAAAGAAAGCTGTTTTTCAAAAAAGCTCTGCACAAATAAGATAGGCAATATTTAATTTTGTGGCCTAATCCAACCATAAGTGACCTTGCTTTGAGACGAATTTCCCTAAAACTATACCCAATCCATAAGAAGGTGAGCTCCTCTTGTTCCCATCTCATAGTTACCATAGTTTCAAGTGTTTCCTCATTTCTAGTCCAGTGGCTGTCTTTCCTCCCAAACTCAGAGAAGGATTCCTGCCTCCAGTCCTCTGCTCTTTTCCCCATCTGCGATGCTTTCCTCCTGTCTAGGTTTACTCACCCTTCAAAGTCTCAGAGCTTTCCCTGACCACTAAGCTAAAACCCTTTCTGGACTTCAGCAGAGCTATTTATCCTATGAATGCCTTTCACAGTTACTTGTGGCCTGGAATCAATAATTTAAAACAATAGGATTGTTCTCCCACTAACTCTTTAAGGCAGAGTTGTAACTCTTTAAGGCAGAGTTCTTATCTTGGATTTCTGACTTCCACAACCTGGTAAGAATAAAATACTTTTTTTTTTTTAGATGGAGTCTCACTCTGTCGCCAGGCTGGAGTGCAGTGGCGCGACCTCAGCTCACTGCAACCTCCGCCTCCCCGGTTCAATCTATTCTCCTGCCTCAGCCTCCCAAGTAGCTGGGACTACAGGCACATGCCACTACGGCCAGCTAATTTTTTGTATTTTTAGTAGAGATGGGGTTTCACCATGTTGGCCAGGATGGTCTCGATCTTATGACCTCATGATCCGCCTGCCTCAGCCTCCCAAATAAAATACTTTTAAGCTCAATTTAGCAGGGTGACCTTAGTATGCATTTCATTGTTCACATATGAAAATGGTGATACCACCCCACTAGACTGTTGTGAAGCTGAGTAAAGCATGCCTCGGGTACTGGGCTCCACTTGGCCCATAATAGGTACCTCATACTGAATATAGTAGGTTAAAAAATGTTTTATCACACATTACACAACGAGCTGCAAGCCCTTCTCCCCAATCTTGATTCAATAAGCCTCTGCACATCCCTCTTCATACAAAGCCTTGCCAGTCTATAATTAATAGTGGTAGTGGGCGATAGCAGAGCAAGCACATCCATATCACAGAATCCCCACCTGGGGTTGGAAGCTTACACATTTGGGTCTCAGCTATGAAACTGTTTCCTGTAAGCCGTGATCACATCAGGATATATTATGATGACCTGAATGCCAATCAATACTACATTTAGGCCTGGCTCTGGTGGATGGTGTGTCTTAAATGTTCCTTTAGCAAAGCTGTCCAATTATTCCTCCCCTTCCAAGATCATGAGTCAGAATTTGACATTAGAGGAGGTGGAGCCAGATGGCTAAAGAGAACCCTCCAGCGATAGTCCTCTGCAGCAACACCAAACTGAGCTATCCATGTAAGAAAGTATCTACACAAGAGCCAAAAAATCAGGTGACAGATCACAGTATCTGGTTGAGTATACTAACAGGAAAAGACACACTGAAGAAGAGTGGAAAGGAGGGTCTCACGTTGCCTACACACCCCTCCCCCAACCTTAGGCAGTGCAGCAGAGAGAATCTGTGAGCTTGGCAGAGGGAAGTGAGTCTGGGACTTTTTTGCATTGGAACTTCACAAGGGAAAACAGCACCAGGCAGAACTCTGAGGCCTTGATTCCAGGCTAGAGCCCGTGAAAAGAGTATTAGGCCCACCCCAGATCAGAGGGGCATCTGCCACCCCAATGGGAGGAAACCAAGTCTGGGCCCACTTTACAAGAGACTAAAGTGGCCTTAGGCCCCAAATAATTTCAGTGGCAGCCAGGCCATAGCAACCACAGCCCTGGTACTACACTGGTCTGGGAGTCTGTGGGTTTGGGGTGTGATCCAGCATGACACCAGCTGCCTCAACTCCAGGCAGTGCAGCATGGTGGAACACTCCTGCTTGGGCAAAGGAGAGGGAAGAGTATAAGGGACTTTGCCTTGGAACCTAGTACCAGCCCTGCCACAGCACCAGAAAGAATCCCGAATCCCCTAATTATAGGCTATTGCTCCCAAATGGCACTTCTGAACCCACACTGGCCAAAAGGCAATCTGCCACCCTAGCAGGATGGACCCAAACCCCAGCCAGCTTCACCACTGGCTGACTAAAGTGGCCTTAGGCAAACCCCAGTATTGCATTGGTTTAGGAGGGACCCAGGGTGGTGCCAGCTGTGACAGCCATGGAAGTACCTGCCTTACCCCTCCCCAACTCCAGGCAACTCAGAGCACAGAGACTCCTTCCCCTTGAGGGAAAGATAAGGGACGTTGCCTGGGAACCCCCAGGGCATTCTCTCTGATCCTCCCCAAGTACATTAGGGCTGGATATCTAGAAGTCTACAAGATAGTCACAGTGTAACTTAGCTTAGACTGCCCTCTAGTGCTGAAACAGCTGCAGTGACTGACTACACGCTTAGGGAACTCATCATCAGTCACCTTTCAATTTGTAGAAAATCTCCTGAAGATAGATGGGTATAAACAAGGGCAGACTGTGAAGACTGAAATAAACACCTAAGTCTTCAATGCCCATAGACAGACGTCCACAAGCACCAGAAAAGTTCAGAGAAATACAACCTCATCAAACAGACTAAATAAGGTGCCAGTGACCAATCTGGGAGAGACAGAGATGTGTGACCACTCAGGGAATTCAAAATAGATGTTCTGAGGGAACTTCAATGAAACAAAAAGACTCAATTCAGAAATCTATCAAAGAAATTCAACAGAGATTAAAATGATTTTTAAAAATTCAAATAGAAATCCTAGAGCTGAAGAGTACAATTAACAGACTGAAAAATGCATCAGAGTGCCTCAAACACAGAATTCATCAAGCAGAAGAATTAGCTTAAAGCCAAATTATATGAAAATACACAAATAAAAAAAGAAAATAATGAAGAACACTCACAAGGTCTAGAAAATAGCCTCAAAAGGGTAAATCAAGAGTCAATGGCCTTGGCTGGGTGTGGTGGCCCATGCCTGTAATCCCAGCACTTTGGGAGGCTGAGGTGGGTAGATCACGAGGTCAGGAGATCGAAACCATCCTGGCTAACATGGTGAAACCCCATCTCTACTAACAATACAAAAAATTAGCTGGGCGTGGTGGCGGGCGCCTGTAGTCCCAGCTACTTGGGAGGCTGAGGCAGGAGAATGGCGTGAACCCAGGAGGCAGAGCTTGCAGTGAGCTGAGATCACACCACTTCACTCCAACCTGGGTGACAGAGCGAGACTCCAAAAAAAAAGAGTCAATGGCCTTAAAAGGGGGGTAGAGAAAGAGATAGAGGTAGAAAGTTTATTCAAAGAACTACTAGTAGAGAACTTTCCAAACCTAGAGAAAGATATGAATATCCAGGTACATGAAGGTCTAGAGAAGGATATGAATATCCAGGTACAAGAAGGTTAAAGAACACTTAAGTAGATTCAACCCAAGTAAGAATACTACACTAAAATATATAATAAACTCTCAAAGGTCAAAGCAAGGAGAGGATTCTAAAAGCAGTAAAAAAAAAACAGCAGACAAGATAAAGGAGCTCTGATACATCTGGCAGCAGACTTCTTAGTGGAAACCTTACACGTCACGAGGAAGTGGGACGACATATTCAAAGTGCTTAAGGGGTAAGAAAAAAAAAGAACTGCCAACCGAGAATACTGTACCCAGCAAAGCTACTGATGCCTTCAAACATGAAGTAGAAATACTTTCCCAGAAAAAATCTGAGGAAATTCATCACCACTAGAACTCTCTTATGAGAAAATCTAAAGGAAGTTCTTTAACTCGGTAACATGCAACAAGAAATCAACTGAACGTATAAAACTCACTAGTAAAAGTAAGCATACAGACAAATTCAGAATCCTGTAATACTGTAACTGTGGTGTGTAAACCATTCATATCTTTAGTACGAAGACTAAAAGATAAATCAAAAATAAGAACTACAACAATTTGTTAAGAGACAGGCAATACAGGCCGGGCACGGTGGCTCATGCCTGTAATCCCAGCACTTTGGGAGGCCGAGGCAGGCGGATCACAAGGTCATGAGATCGAGACCATCCTGGCTAACACGGTGAAACCCCGTCTCTACTAAAAATACAAAAAATTAGCTGGGCGTGGTGGCAGGCGCCTGTAGTCCCAGCTACTCGGGAGGCTGAGGCAGGAGAATGGCGTGAACCCGGGAGCTCACAGTGAGCTGAGATTGGGCCACTGCACTCCAGCCTGGGTGACAGGGTGAGACTCCATCTCAAAAAAAAAAAAGAGACAGGCAAAACAAAAATATAAATAGATATAATAAAAAGTCAAAATGTGAGGAGTACGGAGTTGAAGTGTAGTTTTAAAAGTTTTTTGTTTCTTTGTGATCAAAGTTAAGTTGTCCTCAATTTAAAATAACTTGTTTTAACTGCAAGATGTTTTTTTATAAGCCTTATGGTAACCATAAAGCAAAAACCTACAATGGATATAATAAAAATAAAAAGTAAGGAATTTAAAGAGATAATCATTTATCCACAAAGACAGTAAGAAGAAAGAATGAAGTTACAAAAACAAAAAACGAAATAGCCATAGTAAGTCCTTCTCTATCAGTAATAATATTGAATGTAAATGGACCAAATTCTTAAGACACAGTTGCTGAATTTATTAAAAAACAAGACCCAACAGTATGCTGCCATACAGCATATAGTTCACCTGTAAAGACACACAGATTGAAAGTGAAGAGATAGGCCAGGCATGATGGCTTATGCCTATAATCCCAGCACTTTGGGAGGCCAAGGTGGGCAGATTGCTTGAGGTCAGGAGTTTGAGACCAGCCTGGTCAACATGGCGAAACCCTGTCTCTACTAAAAATACAAAAATGAGCCAGGTGTGGTGGCACATGTCTGTAATCTCAGCTACTCGGGAGCCTGAGGCAGCAGAATCACTTGAACCCGGGAGGTGGAGGTTGCAGTGAGCCAAGATCATGCCACTGCACTCCAGCCTGGGCGAGAGAGCAAGACTCCATCTCAGAAAAAAAAAAAAAAAAAAAAAAAAGTGAAGGGATAGAAGAAGACATCCC
The DNA here is from genome assembly GCF_028885625.2 of Pongo pygmaeus. Lineage (NCBI taxonomy): Eukaryota > Metazoa > Chordata > Mammalia > Primates > Hominidae > Pongo > Pongo pygmaeus. The sequence continues at coordinate 37,019,701 of NC_072373.2, read as the reverse complement.
ACACAAATGTAAATTAAAAAACAGGTTTAACTATACCTGTAACAGATAAAATAGACTTCAAGTCAAAAACTGGAAAAAGAGACAAAGATCATTATGTAATAATGAGGGAGTCAATTTAACAAGAAGATACAACAACTGTAAATATGTATGCATCCAGTATCATCAGAGAAACCAAATATATAAAGCAAATATTAATAGATCTAAAGGGAGAGAGAGACTGCAATACAATAATAGTAGGGGACATCAACGTCCCACTCACAAAAATGGACAGATTATCTAGACAGAAAATCAACAAACGAACATGGGATTTAAACTATACTCTAGACCAAATGGACCTAACTGACATTTACAAAACATTTCATCTGGCCGGGCGCAGTGGCTCACGCCTGTAATCCCAGCACTTCGGGAGACCGAGGCGGGCAGATCAGGAGGTCAGGTGATTGAGACCATCCTGGCTAACACAGTGAAACCCCGTCTCTACTAAAAAATACAAAAAAAATTAGCCGGGCGTGGTGGCAGGCGCCTGTAGTCCCAGCTACTCGGAAGGCTGAGGCAGGAGAATGGCGTGAACCCGGGAGGCGGAGCTTGCAGTGAGCCGAGTTCGCGCCACTGCACTCCAGCCTGGGCGACAGAGCGAGGCTCCGTCTCAAAACTCCAGCTGCTACAGAATATACATTTTTCTCATCAGCACATGGAACATTCTCCAGGGGAGACCACATGTTGGGCCACAAAACAAATCTCAACTAATTCAGAAAAATTAATCATATTAAGTATCTTGTCTGACCACAGTGGAATAAAACTAGAAATCAATAATGAGGAATTTTGGAAACTGTACAAATACATGGAAATTAACATGATGCTCCTTAGTGATCAAAGGTCAATGAAGAAATTAAGAAGGAAATTTTAACATTTATTGAACAAATGAAAATGGAAACAATATACTAAAGCCTATGAGATACAGCAAAAGCAGTACTAAGAGGGAAGTTTATAATAAATGCCTACATCAAAAAAAGTAGAGATTTCAAATAAGCTAACGATCACCTCAAAGAACTAGAAAAGAACAAACCCAAATTTATCAGAATAATAATGATCAGAGCAGAAATAAATGAAACCGAAACTTAAATGAAAAGTTAGTTGCTTGAGGCCGGGCGCGGTGGCTCACACCTGTAATCCTAACACTTTGGGAGGCTGAGGCAGGCAGATCACAAGGTCAAGAGATCAAGACCATCCTGGCCAAAATGGTGAAACCCATCTCTACTAAAAATACAAAAATTGGCCAGGCATGGTGGCGGGCGCCTGTAATCCCAACTACCTGGGAGGCTGAGGCAGGAGAATCCTTTGAACCCAGGAGCCGTAGGCTGCAGTGAGCCAAGATCACAACTGCACTCCAGCCTTGTGATAGAGCAGGACTCCGTTTCAAAAAAAAAAAAAGAAAGAAAAGTTAGTTGTTTGAAAAGTTAAACAAAATCTAAGTTAAACAAAATCTATCTAAGAAAAATAGAATGAAGACCCAAATAAATAAAATCACACCAAAATAAAAGATATTACAATTGATGCCACAGTAATATAAAGGATCATTAGAGACTTAATGAAAAACTATATGCCAATAAAGGAAAACCTAAAAGAAGTGGAAAAATTCCTGGATAACTAGTCTACAAAGATTGAACCATGAAGAAACAGAAAACCTGAATAGACCAATATGAGTAACAAGATACAGGCAGTAATAAAAGAAAAGCCCAGCACCTGATGGCTTCATTGCTAAATTCTATCTAACATTAAAAAAAAATTAATAGCAATTCTACTCAAACTATTCCAAAAAATTGAAGAATATTTCCAAACTCGGTTCTGCAAGGCCAGCATTACCCTGATACCAAAACAAGACAAAGACACAACAAAAAATGAAAACTGCAGGCCAATATCTCTGATGAACACAGATGCAAAAGTCCTCAACAAAATATCAGCCAACCAAATTCAATAATATATTAAAAAGATCATTCACCGTGATCAAGTGGGATCCATCCCAGAGATGCAAGGATGATTCAACATATGCAAATCAATAAATGTAATACATCACATTAACAGAATCAAGAACAAAAATCATGTAATCATTTCAACAGATAGTAAAAAAGCATTTAATAAAATTCAACATACTATCATGATAAAAACTCTCAATGTGCCGGATGTGGTGGCTCACTCCTGTAATCCCAACACTTTGGGAGACCAAGGTGGGCAGATCACTTGAGGTCAGGAGTTTGAGACCAGCCTGGCCAACATGGCGAAACCCCATCTCCACTAAAAATACAAAAATTAGCTGGGCATGGTGATGTGCACCTGTAATCCCAGCTACTCAGGTGGCTGAAGCACAAGAATCACTTGAACCTGGGAGGCAGGGGTTGTAGTGAGCTAAGATCATGCCACTGCACTCCAGCCTGGGAGACAGAATGAAACTCTGTCAAAAAAACAAAAAACAAAAAAAACTCAACAAACTGAGTATAGAAGAAACATACCTAAAAACAATAAAGGCCATACATGACAAACCCACAGCTAACATCATATGGGGAAAAATTGAAAGTCTTTCTTCTAAGATCTGGAACAAGACAAGGATGCCTACTTTCATTATTTTTGTTCAACATAATACTGGAAGTCCTAGCCAGAGCAATTAGACAAGAGAAAGAAATAAAGGGCATCCGAATTGAAAAGAAGTCAAACTGTCTTTGTTTGCAGATGATATGATCTTATATTTTGAAAAACCTAAACACTCCACCAAAAACCTGGTAAACTGATAAATTCAGTAAAGTCACAGGATACAAAATCAACACACCCAAATCAGGAATATTTCTATATGCTAACAGCGAACAATCTAAAAAACTTATAGCAATGCAAGAATAAAATAAAAAAGAGAGCAATCCCATTTACAATAGCTATAAAAATATAAAATACCTAGGAATAAATTTAACCAAAGTAGTAAAAAATCTCTATAATGAAAACTGTAAAATAGGGATGAAAAAATTGAACAGGACACAAAAAATGGAAAAATATCTTATGGTTCATGGATTGGAAGAACTAGCATAATGTCCGCACTACCCAAAGCAATCTACAGATTGAATGCAATTCCTATGAAATACCAATGACATTCTTTACAGAAGTAAAAAAAAAATCCTAAATTTTGTATGGAACTACAAAAAACCCCGGATAGCCAAACCAATCCTGGGCAAAAAGAACAAAGCTGAAGGCATCACACTACCTGACTTCGAAATATACTACAAAGTTATAGTAAACAAAGCAGCATGGTATTGGCATAAAAACAGACACATAGACCAATGGAACAGAACAGAGAATCTAGAAATAAATCCATGTATATGCAACCAACTCATTTTTGACAAAGGCACCAAGAAAATACAATTGGGAAAGGACAATCTCTTCAATAAATGGTGCTGGGAAAATTGGATATCCATATGCAGAAGAATGAAACTAGACCCCTTATCTCTTACTATATAGAAAAATCCACTCAAAATAGATTAAAGACTCAAATCTAAGACTTGAAATTATAAAACTAGAAGAAAACACTGGGATAATGCTTTAGGACATTGGTCTGGACAAAGATCTTTTTGGTAAGACCTCAAAAGCAGAGTCAACAAAGGCGAAAACAGAAAAATGGGATTACATTAAGCTAAAAAGCTTCTGTACAGCAAAGGAAACAATCAACAAAGTTAAGAGACAACCTACAGAATGAGAGAAATTATTTGCAAACTATGCATCCAACAAGGGATTAGTAACCAGAATATATAAGGAATTCAAACAACTCAATAGCAAAAAAAGCCAAATAATCCAATTTTAAAATGGGCAAGAAATCTGAATAGAGATTTATCCCAAAAGATGACATTCAAATGGCCAAAAGGCATATGAAAATATGCTCAACAACGCTAATCAATCAGGGAAATGCAAACCAAATCCAAAATAAGGTTATCACCTCCCCTCAGTTAAAATGACCACTATCAAAAAGACAGTAAGTAACAGATGCTGGTGAAGATGTGGAAAAAGGGGAATGCTTGTATACTGTTGGTGGGAATGTAATAATTTACATTATTAAACTCACTATGAAAAAACAGTATGGAGGTTCCTCAAAAAGCTAAAACTAGAACTACCATATGATCCAGCAATCTCATTGCTGGGTGCATATCCAAAAGAAAGGAAATCAAAAAAGAAAAGAAAAAAAAAAAAGAAAGAAAGGAAATCAGTGTATCAAAGAGATATCCGCACTCCCATGTTTACTGCAGCACTATTCACAACAGCCAAGATATGGAATCAACTCAAGTGTCCATCAACACTTAGGATGAATGGATAAGGAAAATGTGGTATATATATATATAACACAATGGAGTATTATTCAGCCATTAAAGAATGAAATCCTGTCATTTGCAGCAAAACGAACGAAACTGGAGAACATTACGTTACGTGAAATAAGCCAGGCACAGAAAAACAAATATCACACCTTCTCACTCATGTGGGAGCTAAAAAAAATGAGTCTCATGGAGGTAGTGAGTAAAATGGTGGTTACCAGAGGCTGGGAAGGGTTGGGGGAAGCAGGAGATGAAGAGAAATTGGTTAATGGGTACAAAAATACAGTAAGATAGATGACATGATAGTACAGTAGAGCAATTATAGTTAACAAGAATGTATTATATATTTCAAAATAGCTAGAAGAATGTTCCCAATGCAAGGAAATTATAAATGTTTGAGATGATGGATAACCCAACTACCCTAATTTTTGATCATTAGACTTTGTCTGCATGTATCAAAATATTACATGTACCACATAAATATGTACATTATGTATCAATTTTTTAAAAAATATGGCATTAATTAATGCTTTGTTAATATTTTATTTGTACCATTCTGTTCTTACTACAAGTAGTATTTATCCTACAGGGAACCATTAAGAAAAAGAATAACTTGCAACTGCAGTAACCTGTATAGTGGTAACTTAATGCTTTCTACTCAATTTATTCAACGAACATTACTACTAAGCAGCTACTTTGCACTAAGCACTCCACTATATCCCAGATAAATTATGGTGAGCAAAATGAAAGTCCCCCTCCTTTACAGAGAAAGTCTAGTGATGAAGACAAGACCAAACACAAAGAATATATAACACTGATGTCATAAATATAAATTACAAGCTGATTTGTGCTATGAAAAAAGATGAGGACAGGTAGGTAGACTTATCAGTCTACAAGAATAAGCCAAAATGCTTCAGGGCAGCATCATAATCTTAAATAATACATCTATCATAATCTTAAATAATACTATCATAATCTTAAATACTCACATCTTGGACTTTCTGGATGAAAGGATCTTTCCATTCAAAGACCACAAAAAACAACTGAGCACTTTTTTCGGCAGCTGGCCTCTGGTCAATGTAGTTAACCACACTTGTCTAGATATGGAGGAGAGAAAGCAGTGTTACCACCTCTGTGTGCCCTTCCCTCGCCTGTGCCCAGGGAAAGGAGAGAGAGTAGGCAGGGGATCATAGTCTGTGGTTCTCCTCACACTATCTTTTGGAGAGAGAGTGGCAAAAATCTCATATATACAAGATCCTGACATTGGTAGCAAAGCCAAGGCTTTACCTTGGTTTCCACAGTTCTCTGGGGAAATGGGATCTGTGATTTACAATAGGTGTTTTGGATTGTCACTGAAATTTGTCACTAGGTATCTGTACTCACAATTAAACCATATTCAGGCCAGGCATGTTGGCTCACGTCTGTAATCCCAACACTTTGGGAGGCCGAGCCAGGCAGATCACCTGAGGTCAGGAGTTTGAGACCAGCCTGGTCAACATGGTTAAGCCCCGTCTCTACTGAAAATACAAAAATTAGCCAGGTGTGGTGGTGGGCGCCTATAATCCCAGCTACTCAGGAGGCTGAGGCAGGAGAATTGCTTGAATCTGGGAGGCAGAGGTTGCAGTGAGCCAAAATAGCGCCACTGCACTCCAGCCTGGGGGACAGAGCAAGACTCTGTCTCCAAAAAAAATAAAATATTAAAAATAAACCATATTCAAACTACCATGTAAGACTCACAATTAAAAGCAATAAAAATTCCAAATTTCAAAGTACTTGGTTTTCAGATCAAGTATTTGTCTGAACTTTCAACCCTTGTTTCAACCCTTCAAGTTTACAGGGACAAAGCACAGCTGCATAGATCCACACAGCTGAGCATTCCCTGTAAATACTTAGTAGGTGTGCTTGGTGAGATCTGGTTGTCAATTACTAAAGAGGCTGTGTGGTGTAACGGACAGCAGACAGGTAACAAAGGCAGAAACCAGCTCCACTCAGAGGCTCGGATCCATCATCGAAGCTGAGCCTCAGCTTTGCCATCCGCAAAGTTGAACAAAATGCCTACATCACTACAGTATAGGGGCATACCTATGTGAGAGCACTCTAAAATGTGATTTTAAAACATTTTTTAGTTTTGTTCAAAAGAGCTCATAAGGCCAACAAAGGACTTCCAATTTAGACAGTAATAAAAGATGCTAAAATTTCTTAAATGTACAGGTTCACTAGAGTTTTCACCTTTGGTTTCGGATCACAGTGGGAGCTATCAGAAGAGCCAGGGTAGATGGGGTTGAACTTGAACTTAATTGTAAGGTAAGTGAACACAGTCTCCTTCCTCAGAGCTGCTGTGGGGCCAGATAAGAAAGGACTTGAATTTCTTGGAGCAAATTTGGAGGTAAAAATCTGAGAGATGACAGTTATCTTACAAAACAGGAAGATTTTAAGGTCCAATCACCAGGAGGGGTTGTCACTTCCCAAGGCAGGAAAAACAGCCTTGCTTCCTTGAAGAAAACTGGCTTTGAGCCTCTTCCAAGTATCCAGGCTGGACTCGTCTGAGGAGCCAGGGCTCATGAAAGGGCCCTGTTTAAGACCAACCCAAGACAGTCCTCTCCAGCCTAACTTCTGGCCAGTGATAGCCTAGTTGGCTGGAATGTGTCTTTCTGCTCCAGATGAGCATCCCGAGCCACTGGGATACAGGAGGAAAAGACTAGCTTTTTTTGGTATTTATTTTTATCTCATCCTTTTAACATTTCTATTTTTGAATGTTTAAAGTGTATATAACACTAAGACAATAATAGGATGTTATATCACCTGCAAAGTTATATGTATATGGAGTATATGATCAAAAAGTTTTTACCAATGGGAAATCTGATCAAAAAGCTTTCAGCCCACTGGCCTAGCAGCCAGGAGATACACCTGGCATCTCTCGCTGTGACACCTGTGAGAGCTGAAGAGGACCTTAGGAAAAGGATCAACATGTACACTTGGGACCACTGTGTCTAGTCTCTCTTCCCTGCAAGTAATGAATCTGCTAGGCCACTGCCAGCCCCTCACAGTGCTGCTAGAGGCAGGACATCAGACATGGCTGGGCAAGTTACTGACCTCTCTGCAAGCCACAATGATCTCTGCCCCACACATGCATTCCGTGAGGACTGGCCAGTATGTGTGCTGCCTGCAGAAGCACACACAGACTCCCTGGCACAGCATATTAAGCCCTCCATGGGGGTTCCTTCTCATCCTGACCAAGGCCTACTCACCCTTAGGCCCTGCTCAAAGGACCCTTCTCTGCAAAGCTTCCCTTCACCTCAGACTCGAACGTGGAAAAGTCACCAGCAGTTTCGAGCAAAGCCAGAGCCACCTACCTCCTGCCGGAACTCCACTGCTTCCCGCCCATCCTCCTCCTTGGTCTTCACCAGTGACATCTTGACCCAGGTGCGGAAGCCCCCAGAGAACTTCCAGCTGGAATAGGCACTCTCACAGGCTTGCATGAAGCCTACCCTGTTTGGGCTTGGAGGAAGGAAGGAAGAAGAAGGAAGATCCAGGTCAATCCAGGTCTGGCAGCAGGAGTTGAAGCGCCCACTGCAAGCTGGTTTCTTTGCTGGCACAACCAGGATGCTGCCCACTCCCTGCCTCCTCTTGCGGTTGCCTCAAGAGGGCTGTCAGTCACCAGCAACAGCAAGGTCCATCCCTCTTTTCTCTCCATTTGGTTTCCAAATGGAGGGGTAGTCACTGGCCTCAAGGCAAGAATATGATCCTTGAAGCTCCCAATGGGAGAAATCCTCCTCCCATCATTCCTATAGACTGCTACCAAAGCTATCGGCAATGAAGTTGGCAGAAGCTCCCCAGAACATGGCGCTCACGGCTCCTCAGAGAACTCTGGACTTGAGCAGAGCCTGAGGAAGCCCTCACTGGCCTGTCAACTCCTATGGAAAGCCCAAAGAGGGGAAGAGGGTTCCTTGGGGAGCTCTCAGCCAGATAGGTCACCTACAGCATCAGCCCCAAGACAGTGCAGATGCAGCAAAATCAAAGCGAACATAAAAACAAGTAAAAACTGCAGCAGCGTACCGAGGAAGCTCACGAAAGGAGCGTGGAGTGGGGGCAGGATCCCAGGGAAAGTCTTCCAGGAGGAAGGCAAGACGGCCAGCTTGAAGCAGGGAAGGGAGAGAGAATTCTAGGTGGCAGAAAGGGTGGAAAATGCTAAGGCAGAGGCTCTGAGCTCTGGGGTGGAAGAACAAAGCAGTGGTGGTGTGGAACGGAGGCAGCTCGCTGCATGTTCCAGCTGGGGAGCAGCCTCCCTGCCCCTGTAGCTGCCTCCCTGCTTGCTCTGAATGGAGCCTCTGGGCTCAGCAGGACCTGGTAGGAACTGAGTCCCTCTCAGCTCAGGCACATGAAGAAAATTCTCCTGCCCTCTAGGCTCCACAGTGTGACCCCAAAGCAGTGTGTGTGGAGCAGACAAGAACTTTCTGATGGTCAGGGGACATTCAATCACTGTAAATCAAAGACTAAGAGAGGTGGCAGAACTTATATCCTCATACTAGAGATGCAGTAGACCCTTGAACAACACAGGTTTGAACTGGGCAGGTCCACTCACATGAGGATTTTCTTCTGCCTCTGCCACTCCTGAGACAGCAAGACCAAACTCCCTCCTCCTCAGCCTACTCAACATGAAGGCGATGAGGATGAAGGCCTTTACAATGATCACTTCCACTTAATGAATAGTAAGTATATTTTGTCTTCCTTATGATTTCCTTTTTTTGTGTGAGATGGAGTCTCGCTCTGTTGCCCAGGCTGGAGTGCAGTGGCGCAATCTCAGCTCACTGCAACCTCCGCCTCCTGGGTTCAATCGATTCTCCTGCCTCAGCCTCTTGAGAAGCTGGGAGTACAGGTAGTGCCCACTACCATGCCTGGCTAATTTTTTGTATTTTTAGTAGAGATGGGGTTTCACCATGTTAGCCAGGATGGTCTCAATCTCTTGACCTCATGATCCGCCCACCTCGGCCTCCCAAAGTGCTAGGATTACAGGTGTGAGCCACCACACCCGGCCATGATTTTCTTAATAACATTTTTTTTCTCTAGTTTACTTTATCGTAAGAATACAGTCTATGATATATATAACCACAAAATATGTGTTGTTTATGTTATTGGTAAAGCTTCTGTCAACAGTAGTCTGTTAGTAGTTAAGTTTTGGGGGAATCAAAAGTTATACACAAATTTTTGGCTGCATAGGCAGGAGTGGTTAAGTTTGGTAACCCCAAACCCCAAGTTGTTCAAGGACCAACTGTGTTTCAGGCAAACACACATTGAGCCCGCACTAAGGGCAAGACGTGGTTCCTGTGTGCACTGTGGGGGAAACCAAGGAACCACACAAGAACTTGCCCTCAAAGGGACTTACAAATCAAAGGCAACTTCCCCTACTCCTCAGCAGCCCCAGGCAATGGTGAAACCAAATGATCTCTCTAGAACCAGCCAGCACTATGTGCATGGAGAGCCAGCGTGCTCCTCTACACCAGATTTGCTTAACTTTGTGATAAGATGTTGAGTGGACCGGCCGAGCTCATGGGGTCCCTTTCTGGGCCAGTGGGTCATCTGGGAATGCCCCTTCCCTTCCCTGCCCTCACCCCTCCGTCTCTAGCCCAGGGATATACACAGCTGGAATGAGATAAAAAGTAGACAGTAAGCCCACTGTGAACTCTAAAAGGCCACCTTTGCAGGAACTCCTGGAAAGAAGAGAAGAGGAGGTAATCAATGGCGCTGAAGTCCTCACTACTCTTGTTCAGGCGGAACTGGAGGAAGACCAGCTCCCGCTTTTTCACCTCCCGGGGCCCCTGGACAATCAGGGCAGATTTCTGCAGAGAGACAAAGGACAGAGTCTCAGTCCTGGGAGAGCACACAGAGGCCTCTGGGTCTGAGGGCAGAAGTACTGACTGGAAAGCCCATAGCTCCTTGCCCAGTGGTCTCCAAAGGGACCACTAGCCAGACCCTCCTGTTCAGGCAAGAACAGGCCTGGGCTGGGACTCATGCTCATTCCTGGGGAGTTCTCCTCGTACGATGCCCAACCAGAGCTGAATGCAGCTCATCCTCTGTCCACTTTTCTTATTGGTTGAGTTATGGAAGCTCTTAATGTAGCAAGGATGATCACTTTCATCTGTTATGTGTGCCAATCTTTTCTTCCAGTCTGTCATTTTTCTTTTAACTTTGTTTCCAATGTCATTTGTCCTATGGAAACTTTAAATTTAATGTAGTAAAACCTATAAATCCTTTTCTTTATGGCTTTGGGTTTTGCTTGCTGAGGAAAGCCAAAATTATATCAATATTCTCCTCTATTTCTTTATAGCACTTTTTAATCTTTTTTACATTTAGATACTTTATATACCTGGCTTTAAGCTCTGTATATAGTGTGAAATAGGGCTCTAACTCCTACTTCCCAAACAATGCATAGAGACAGGTTTCAAAGCCTCTTCCCCTCCCTCCTTTATCCTATACTAAATTCAATACAGAACCAATATCTATGTCTGCTCCTGGCCCTAGCAGAGCCCACACATTTGTCTGTCTCTGTCCAGTACTGTGCTGCTTTGATTCCTGTGGTTTTTCCACTGTTCTGAGATCTGGGAAGGTGCCCTCCCTACTACTCTTCCCCATCCCCAAACTTGTCTTGGTTATTTTTGAACGTGTTCTAAGTATGCTTTAAGATTAGCTTGCTTAGTTCCACAAAAAAATTCATTGGGACTTTTAACTGTGATAGAAACTGAATTTATAGATTAATTTTAGAAAAAAATGTCTTTTATATCAACTTTTATAAATAAATGCTCTACAGATATTTGAAAAAGAGTGAGTACACTGTCAGTTACAAAGTTTTGTGCCCCCCCATGTATACACACACATACATACTCTAAATTTATTAAATGCACTATTCAATTCTTATCCTTTCTAGTTTTTGTCTATTTGATCTGTGAATTTCTGAGAGGGGTGTTTAAATTGTGCTCTAAAGTGATGGTATTTTTTACTTCTAACAGGTTTTGCTTAAAATATATAAATGTCATGCTGTTTTGTATATAAAATTTTGGAACTGTTCAGTCGTCTTAGTGGAGAGTATGGAGTTGAACCTCTTATCAATATTAAACATCCTTCTTGCAACCTTTTGCACTTGGAATTTCACACTGACTATTAATATTGCCACTTCTGGTTTTCATTGCATTTTCCCAAGACAGCTTTGTCCATCTATTTATTTTTCAACCTTTCTGTACCATTTTGTTTTAAGTGTGCAACAGAAAGCACTGTCCCCAGTTTCTATTATCCATTTCTTACTTTAGTACTAGAACGGCTTTTCCAACCCAGATTTCAGCAGAATCCACTCCCCCTGCTGGAGCCTCATCTCTGCCCTCAAATGTAGCCATGTGATAAAGTTCCTAATGTGCGAAAGAAAAGGGGACTCATTCAACTCCACCCCATTTCCTGTAAAAGGAACTGCTTGCCCTCCACTTCTCACCTTCCCAGGCCTGGGCATGTGCGCGTGCGTGCGCGCACACACACACACACCCCCCTCCATTTCTCACCTTCCCAGGCCTGGGTATGTGCGTGTGCGTGCACGCACGCACACACACACACACACACACACACACACACACACAGCCCACATGGACCAGAACAATGCCCAGGGGACAGCACAGTGACAAGACATATGTCATGGCTAGACCATCCTATGAGGCAGCACTGCCCACTACGCCACACGGCCTGCATGCCGGGACTGTTCTCAGAGAGAGAAGGAGGCTTCTCCCTCATCTCAGCCATCGTATTTGCGGGTTTTGTTTTTATTTGGTAGCTCAGCCTATACTCTGACTAATACACAATTTCTTAGCTGACACTGGAGTGTTGTTTTTTTTTTTTTTTGAGACGGAGTCTCGCTCTGTTGCCCAAGCTGGAGTGCACTGACGTGATCTCGGCTCACTGCAAGCTCCGCCTCCCAGGTTCAAGTGATTCTCCTGTCTCGCCCTCCCGAGTAGCTGGGACTACAGGCACGTGCCACTACACCCGCCTGATTTTTTTATTTTTATTTTTAGTAGAGACGGGGTTTCACCATGTTAGCCAGGATGGTCTCAATCTCCTGACCTCGTGATCCACCCGCCTCGGCCTCCCGAAGTGCTGGGATTACAGGCGTGAGCCACCACGCCCGGCTGGAGTGTTTTATGGTTGCAAAAAAAATCAAAATGAGGCAACAGCCAAATATTTGGGCGGTGGGAAAATGGTGGGCAGTAAGGAAATAGATAAGGATCCCGCAGGCTGGAAAGGTGGCAAACCTTATTGTGCCGGAGCAGAGCATTTGGTAAAAAATAACTACCATTAAATTGAGAGCATGAAAGAAAGCACCAGAAAATCAGCAAAATTCCGAAGATTTTACAAATACAACAGGATGAGACCCTCGACTGGGGTCACTTTCACATGGGCTTGATTAGATGCGAACAGCCAGAAGCCTACACATTTCTGAAATCTCACTGCAAACAAAGGCAGTGGCAGGAGGCGGGTAAGAAGCCGCCCTCCAAGTTTGCGATTGTTTAGCCCTAAAGCTGCTCACACAAGCAGGAAGTGAGCGGCACAAGCTGTGCAGCCAGCAGGGAGGGCGTATTTTCTAATGTCCACTTCAGATATGGCCACAGAGCATTATCACCAAGGCAGAAGCTCCCAGGGGACGAGGCCAGAGCACACAGGAGTCTCTTTCTGAGGGCAGCAACAGGTTCAAACCAAGGAGCTTACTTCATGCCAAGAAGGCGTCTCTCCGGTCCCACCGTGCAGCGTTCCACCACTGATTCAGAGCAGAGCTGCGGGCCCTTCCCTTCTTCCTTTTCCAAATGGGAGCTCTACTGCTCTCATCATATTCTTCCTCCACTGCTATATGCTGGTTTAGGTAGCAAACTTGGTGGATAGGGAGGAGATAACTTCTCTGTTAGTTTATAGCTTGTGGACTTCAAGAAATTGATGGAGGAGACGAACCATCACTCCGAGTTGGGGGCAATAGCTGAAGTCAACTTCATTTCCATAAAAACAACTCTCTCTTTGTGCCCTTATTTCAAGGGTTTTTACACTCTTTAGTCGAATTATGTAACTACTGTAACAAGTGCAACTGGCCTACACAGGTTTGGAAATGACCCTCACTGACTCCTCATAAGCATACCCTTCAACTGGGGGAGGAGAGGAGGGTATCCAGAGAATAGGCACCCGGTGGGACACAAGCAGCCACGAGTTTTCATTACCATGTTTTACAGAGAGAGATGAAGGGAGTTGGGAATCCAGACAAAGAGCTTCTATTATACATATAACTCCACATTGGAATTGTTTAAAAGTTGCTTTCCTTTTTGTTTTAATTAGCTTCCATTTCCCTATTCTAGAGTCCATTCTATTTGTTCATCTTGGTCCTTTTCTGTCGTTGGTTTCATGCAAATGTCTAGTGAGCATTAATTCTCCATTCTTATTTATGAATGAAGGATTAGGTTGACTAGTATAGGTCTGGGTTTTGGTTTCTTCCAAAGTAGTAAATTTCTGTTTCTCTAACAGGCCTCTTTCTTGCATGGGAAAGCTAAGTATGTTCTGTGGAAGCACACTGAGTATTCCAGTGTGTTTTACTCTGGGAAGAGTCCTTTCCTTTAGTTCTCTCTCCTTTTCCATTGTAGAAGTCTGCTCCGTTTCCTATGCCTACAAAAAGAATCTTCCCTTCGCTTCTGTAGAGAATGGTTCCAGGGTCTTTTACGCAGAAGCAACCCTCCCCAGCGGCTCTGCATACCTGGGGAGGGTATAGGGTGTGTCTGGCCCAGCCAACAGGCAGTCCAGTAATGACTACCCTGCTCTCTAACGGTGCTGATTCCAAGCTGGGGGTTTGGAAGGAAAGCTTGTACCTCTACAGCAGGTCTCTCCTTCATCTGTTTTGGGTTAGGGGTTTGCTCTAATTTGTTTGCTCCACCAATCTGGCCCAAGCTGTTTTTTATGCTTTATACCAGTTCCTCAAAATGTCTGGTCCACTGGTGATATCCTTTCTTCATGTGCAAAGCTATTATTGATGTTCTAGTCTGTTCTATCTTGTTCCTTAGAGAATCATTTCAGCAGGATTTTAGGAGGGGGCCTAGCGTTCACATACTAACAAAAAAATATCCGTGTGATTCTTTCATCTTAAAACCCACTAACAGTTCCCTGTTACCCAAGGGAGCAAGTGTGGCTCTACAGCACAATGCATGTTCTTTTCTCATCTGGCCATTACTCCGTCCACAGCTTCACCACCCATCAGTCTTCCAGGGCTCCTGACCCTATGAAACATTTCCCCACCAACTGCAATTGTACCCAGAGGCACAAGTACAACATGTCGTCTCTTCCCTTTAGGCCACGGTGCAATTTCCTCTGCCTAGAAAAACTTTCCTTCCCAATTTCATCTGGAAAACTATTGTAGCCCCTTTCAATGCTTTCTGAAGCAAGGATACGAAATGAAAAAGATGAGATGTAAATCAATACAAAACGCCTACCCTGCCTTTGAAACCCTGTGCAGTGCCACTCCTCCAGGGCGCTCCGAACCCCATCCCTCAGTCATCCTTCCCAGCCGTGCTGTGTTGTGCATGACAGCACGGCCAGCCCAGGGCCCAGGAGTCCTTGTCCCCAGACCGACGCTCTTTTACGCTGGCATATTTCTTTCAAACTATGGATTCTCAGGCCCCACCTAAGGAATTATAATTCAATTGGCTTCACATGGAACCTGGAAATTCATATTTTCAAAAAGTATCCTGGCAATTCTGTCAAGTGGTCAGGTATGGGACCCGCTTCGCTATATCACACCAGCCCCACCCTTTAGCCCTGTCATTCTTCCACTGGGGACAGGGTCTCACCGCACTGTCAGGAATCCCTGAGCATTACTCAGCAAAGGCTGAAGGCCTCACTGTCCTCCCTGAATGCAAGTGAGCCAACCACAGCCAAGTGTGCATATGGCACAGCCACATGTCTGCTTGGGGACTAAGGCCCCACACTGACTGAGTGGAAGAAGGACTCCTGGGAAGAAGGAAACTTGGGGCCTCGGGTTGCGGGGCTAACGGAGCAGCTGCCCAGACCCAGCTCAGGCAGGCACGAATTACCACAGTCTGATTGGAGAAGGGGTCCGTGTAGTTGATCCTCTGGGTGGTGCAATTCATGTCACCCGGCTGGCCAGGGCTTGTCAGAGGAGGAATGACCTCGTAATGGTGCTTACAGCTGAGCAACTGGGCCTGACCGGGGTACAGGGCAATACCTGGGGGCACAAACAGGAAAAGCAAGTGTCAGAAATCACACTCCTGACCACATCCCTGAAATCATCTCACACCTACCAACAACCTAACGTTCTGGACTCCCTGGATGACTGCAGGGAAGGGAGAAGAAAAGGGTTTCAGAGGGTAAGGAGCCACATCCCCTGGCCTCAGAAAGCCCCGCTCTAGCAGAGGGCACAAGCCCCTCCTCAGTAAGCCCCTGGCCAACCGGGGATCCAGCTGCTCTGATGCCCACATCAAAACCCGCTCCACCTCAGAGCCCCACTCTACACCCTCTGAAGGAGTGTCTCTTGACTCAGCCCCTGTGCCATCCCTCTGGGCCAACACCCACCTGCAGAATCACTGGGAGGCTCTAAACTGTGGAATTCCTCAGAACTCATTTTGTCTCTTAGACTGGGAGCCCCAAGTGTGCGGGTCACATCCCAAGAGTCCCTCCCTCTTCCCAGCCCAGGCACCTCTACTGACAGTAGCTGTCCAGCCTCAAGGGCAGCAATGCTAAGACAGCAGCCCATGGCATCAGAGACAGACAGACTTCAGAGACACTAAGAGACCAGACAGAGAAAGTAAAACCTACAGATAAAGAAGACTCAAGCAGACACACAGAGAAGAGGGACAAACACAAGACAGGAAGAGATGGGCAGAGGAGCCATGACCAGCACACCTGACTCTGCTGGAGGCTGGCAGGAAGCCCCAGAGAGAGGGCACCCGGACTCTGGCTCTGCCATGTGAGCAGGCCCTCCCACAGGTCACTCAGGAGCATCTGTGGGCAGAACAGGTGGCACACACTGGGTGGACAGGGCCCAATTCACACAGTTTATGCCTCCTCATTTACTCTACGGCCCCCAGAACATCCAGTGCCAGCCCTGCAGCCCAGAGCAGACAGCCTGCTCTATAGCAGAGTGGACTCCCCACTCAGGGACCAGACACCCCAATGGGACAGGTATACCCAGTGTGGCCTGGGAGTCCCTCTCCAGGCAGAGTTGAATGGCCTCGCCTCCCCTGCCACCCTCCCCACCCCACAGTCCAGCTTTCACTCCTGCTTCTCCTCATCCCTGCCCTCTGGCCCCAGCCAAGTTAGTCTCATTCTCTCCAGAGAAGCCCTCTGCCTCCCTAGACACTCCTTCGCTCTGCTGATCCCCATCCCAAAGACACTCTCTTCCCATCTATGTGCTTTTCAAGGCCCAGCTCAAATCCTACCTCTCTGCCAAGCTTTCCCTGACCCCTCCAGTAGCCTGCAGTAGCTACTCCAGGCTCTGTCCATTTCTGTCCTCAGCACGTAACACACTCCCAACAGCAGCTCCTTGGGCGTAGACTCTATACCTAGACTATGCTTGGTTGGACTCCTCTGCCCTGCCCGTAGTACCACAAATACAATGGCAGCTCAGGGAGTATCTGCCAGCTGACACCCTAGATCTGGGGCCCTGATGCCTGGCCCAGGGGCAGGCTCTACCTGGGGCATCATAGCGATCCACTTCCTTGTAAGACACAGACATGACAGGGTGCTTGAGTTTCTCACGAAAGTCTGTGATGGTCTGGTAGACCAGGAAGACGGCCACAGCCATGAGCAGCAGGTAGATGAAGATGAGCAGGACCGAGAAGACGTTCTTCAGGCAGGCCTTGCTGAAGCGGATGCTGCTGGAGGCGGACTCGCTGTCCAGGCCTGACAACAACAAAACACCATGTGACCCAGGACACAGGGACAAGGTACAGACAGAGATGGCCAGCAACCTCCAGGCCCTTGCCTGCCTCACCAAGGAGGTGAAGTCACTTGCACACCCAACCTTTCCACCTCACCCCACAAATCATAACAAAGGGCACCTGTAAACATTTACTACACAGCTTCTCTGCCAGGCAGAGGACACCAAGATGAAGGAGACTTATTCATTGTCTTTAAGGAGTTTACTCTCAAAAGAAAAAAAATAAAAGATAAAAAATGATAAAAATGTTAAAAGAAAAAGCAAAAAACAAAAAGAACAGAAAAAAGGAGTTTACTCTCTAGAGGAATAGGCAGTTACAATCCAACAAGTGAGCTGGCCCCAACCTACCTCTCTGGCCTTATCCCTCACCACTCCACTTCCCCGATTCTCCCAGCTCTAGCTCCACCTCTACTCATCGATTTTCTGTTCTTCTGGAGTGCCCTTCTCAACCCGGGAGCCTCTCACATTTACCATTCCCTCTGCTTGATTTTCTTTTCTTCCACAGGTGATGCTTCACTCACCCTAAGCCCTGAAAGCTTTTTGCTTGGCATCTGGCTTCCAACAGTGACAGAGTAGCTTGGTCACGCCATCCTTCCATGGAAGCATTTTAATTTAGAAAGACATTTTCTTGGCCAGGTGCAGTGGCTCACGCCTGTAATCCCAGCACTTTGGGAGGCCAAGGCGGGAGGATCACCTGACGTCAGGAGTTCGAGACCAGCCTGACCAACATGGTGAAACCCCCGTCTCTACTAAAAATACAAAATTAGCTGGGCATGGTGGCGCATGCCTGTAATCACAGCTACTCAAGAGGCTGAGGCAGGAGAATTGCTTGAACCCAAGAGGCGGAGGTAGCAGTTAGCCAAGATCGCGCCATTGCACTCCAGCCTGGGCAACAAGAGCGAAACTCCATCTCAAAAAAAAAAAAAAAAAAAAAAGAAAGAAAGACATTTTCTTGAGGAAGCCTCTCCTGACCCCTAACCTTTATTTGGGCACCTCTTCCTCAGTGTTCCCAGGGAGCCCTGTATGTCCCCTACTTCATCACTCTGCAATGTCATGTCTATACATCTTTTACCCTCCTAGGCTGTGAGTTCCATGAGGGCAGGGATGGGGCCAGTCTTATCCCTAACTGAATCCTTAGCCCTTCATGCTATGCCTGGAACATTCTGCATTTACATGGTGACTGATTAAACACGTCCTGATGCTATTGGTACAATACAACTCTGTCTCCCCTACCTCCCTCACAAAATCCTGAGGCTAGAAGCTAGATTAATCTCTGTTATGGACGAAACTGTATCCCCCATCCTCAAATTCACGTTGAAGCCCTAACCCTCAATGTGACTATATTTAGAGACAGGGCCTTCAAGGATATAATTAAGGTTAAATGTGGCCACAAGGATGAGGCCTGATCCAATAGGACCAGAATCCTTATAAGAGGAGGAGACACTAGGAGCACATGCAGGAAAAAAGGCCATGTGAGGACACAATGAGAAGGCAGCCATCTGCAAGCCAAAGAGAGAGGCCTCACCAGAAATCAATCCTGCTGGCACCTTGATATTGGATTCTCGCTTCCAGAACTGTGAGAAATAAATTTCTGTTGTTTATGCCACTCAGCTGTGGCATTTTGTTACAGCAGTCTGAGCTGACTAAGATACTCCCACAGGGCCCCCTGTGCCCTCTCTGCTCCTCAGCTGAAAATGGAGCTCGCTGAGAAGAAGCCCTATTTCCTCCACAGCCCAGCTGAGCACAAGGCTGAGAACAAGGGAAGCATCTGAATGTAAGCCCCAAAAGGTATCTGCTTGGCATCTGGCTTCCAACAGTGACAAAGTAGCAGTGTCACATCACCCTTCCACAGAAAACAATTATAAACTTTGGACAACATATTTTAAATTATTTGAAGGCACTGGGAGAATGATCAAAAGCAGGCAGAAATTGAAAGAGAGGCTACCCTTGGAAGAGAAGAACTGTACTTGGTGAGATTTATACATCTGTAGCTTTTTGCCTAAGAATACATGCCAATCCCTATAAGGCATGGTTCAGAGTGACAGCGACAAAGTTCAACGCTGGAAGACCAGCCAGAAAGTTAAGACGAAACCATGAAAGGGAGGGAGCCACACAGGGGGTGAAACTCCCAAATCTACAACTAAATATATGTTCAGATCCTTGGCTGGAGAACCCGGGGGGGCCAGCAAAAAGTAACAACTGGAAATTGAAAGAACTGCATGGAGATTTCAACTACGGCTAATGCAGTGGAGATAGGAGTTTAGAGCTTAAATCTTGCCATATGCCAAGAAAAAAAAATACCCTTCTGAAGATCATAACAGAATCCAGAATCTCTACATCATTCACAATGTCCAGTGTTCAATCAAAAATCACTAGACATGCTAAGAAACAAGAAAATGTGACCTGTACTCAAGAAAAAAGCAATCTACAGAAACCAACACCAAGATGACCCAGTGTTGCAATTTAGTAGAGAGGAACTTTATAGCACTTAAAGGAAAATATCTGAATAAGGAATAAAGACAAGATCAATAGAGAAACAGAAACTAATAACAACGGCCAAATATATAGAATTGCAGTTTTGCAGGATGAGAAAGCATTGTGGAGATGGATGGTGGTGATGGTTGCACAGCAATATGAAAGTGCTTAATATCACTGAACTATACATTTTAATGAGTAAGATGATGAGTTTTACATTATGTGTAGCTAACCACTATAAAAATGTTTCATTAAATTTAAAAAAACAGATGGAAATTCCAGATCTGACAAGAAATAAATGAAATAAAAAGTTCACTGTATAGGCTTAATAGCAAAAGATGGCAGAAAAAGAGTTCGTGAACTCGAAGTTAAATCAACAGAAACTATCCAATCTGAAGAAAATATTGAAGGAAAAAAAAAACTAAATGGAGCCCGGATAATTGTTACAGTATCTAGCAGTGTAATGACATGTAACTGGAGACAGAAAATGGGTCACAAAAAATATCTGAGGTCGGGGGCATGGTGGCTCACCCCTGTAATCCCAGCACTTTGGGAGGCTGAGGCGGGTGGATCACAAGGTCAAGAGATTGAAACCATCCTGGCCAATGTGGTGAAACCCTGTCTCTACTAAAAATACAAAAATTAGCTGGGCGTGGTGGTGCATGCCTATAATCCCAGTTACTCAGGAGGCTGAGGCAGGAGAATCGCCTGAACCCGGGAGGCGGAGGCTGCAGTGAGTTGAGATCACGCCATTGCACTCCAGCCTAGGAAACAAGAGCAAAACTCCATCTCGGAAAAAAAAAACAAAACACTATTGATATTGGGTTCCAAGATGGCCGAACAGGAACAGCTCCAGTCTACAGCTCCCAGTGAGAGAGACGCAGATGATGGGTGATTTCTGCATTTCCAACTGAGATACCGGGTTCATATCACTGGGGCTTGTTGGACAGTGGGTGCAGGACAGTGGGTGCAGTGCACTGAGTGTGAGCCAAAGCAGGGCGAGGCATCGCCTCACCCAGGAAGCACAAAGGGTCAGGGAATTCCCTTTCATAGCCAAGCAAAGCTGTGACAGATGGCACCTGGAAAATCGGGCCACTCCTGCCCTAATACTGCACTTTTCCAATGGTCTTAGCAAACGGCACACCAGGAGATTATATCCCGCGCCTGGCTCGGAGGGTCCCACACCCACGGAGCCTCGCTCATTGCTAGCACAGCAGTCTGAGATCGAACTGCAAGGCGGCAGCGAGGCTGGGGGAGGGCACCCGCCATGGCTGAGGCTTGAGTAGGTAAACAAAGCGGCCGGGAAGCTCGAACTGGGTGGAGTCCACTGCAGCTCAAGGAGGCCTGCCTGCCTCTGTAGGCTCCACCTCTGGGGGCAGGGCATAGCCGAACAAAAGGCAGCAGAAACCTCTGCAGATTTAAATGTCCCTGTCTGACAGCTTTGAAGAGAGTAGTGGTTCTCCCAGCACAGAGTTTGAGATCTGAAAACAGACAGACTGCCTCCTCAAGTGGGTCCCTGACCCCCGAGTAGCCTATCTGGGAGGCACCCCCCAGTAGGGGCAGACTGATATCTCACACGGCCAGGTACCCTTCTGAGACAAAACCTCTAGAGGAACAATCAGACAGCAACATTTGCTGTTCAACAATATTTGCTGTTCTGCAGCCTCTGCTGCTGATACCCAGGCAAACAGGGTCTGGAGTGGACCTCCAGCAAACTCCAACAGACCTGAAGCTGAGGGTCCTGACTATTAGAAGGAAAACTAACAAACAGAAAGGACATCCACACACCAAAACCCCATCTGTACGTCACTATCATCAAAGACCAAAGGTAGATAAAACCACAAAGATGGGGAAAAAAACAGAACAGAAAAACTGAAAATTCTAAAAATCAGAGCACCTCTCCTCCTCCAAAGGAATGCAGCTCCTCACCAGCAATGGAACAAAGCTGGACAGAGAATGACTTTGATGTGTTGAGAGAAGAAGGCTTCAGATGATCAAACTTCTCCAAGCTAAAGGAGGAAGTTCAAACCCATCGCAAAGAAGTTAAAAACCTTGAAAAAAAGATTAGACGAATGGCTAACTAGAATAACCAAGGCAGAGAAGTCCTTAAAGGACCTGATGGAGCTGAGAACCATGGCACGAGAACTACATGACGAATGCACATGCTTCAGTAGCCGATTCGACCAACTGGAAGACAGGGTATCAGTGATTGAAGATCAGATGAATGAAATGAAGAAAGAAGAGAAGTTGAGAGAAAAAAGAATAAAAAAAAAACGAACAAAGCCTCCAAGAAATATGGGACTATGTGAAAAGATCAAATGTACGTCTGATTGGTGTACCTGAAAGTGACAGGGAGAATGGAACCAAGTTGGAAAACACTCTGCAGGATATTATCCAGGAGAACTTCCCCAACCTAGCAAGGCAGGCCAACAACATTCAAATTCACGAAATACAGAGAACGCCACAAAGATACTCCTCGAGAACAGCAACTCTCAGACACATAATTGTCAGATTCACCAAAGTTGAAATGAAGGAAAAAATGTTAAGGGCAACCAGAGAGAAAGGTCGGGTTACCCACAAAGGGAAGCCCATCAGACTAACAGCTGATCTCTCGGCAGAAACTCTACAAGTCAGAAGAGTGGGGGCCAATATTCAACATTCTTAAAGAAAAGAATTTTCAACCCAGAATTTCATATCCAGCCAAACTAAGCTTCGTAAGTGAAGGAGAAATAAAATCCTTTACAGACAAGCAAATGCTGAGAGATTTTATCACCACCAGGCCTGCCTTACAAGAGCTCCTGAAGGAAGCACTAAACATGGAAACGAACAACCGGTACTAGCCACTGCAAAAACATGCCAAATTGTAAATACCATCGATGCTAGGAAGAAACTTTATCAACTAACGAGCAAAATAACCAGCTAACATCAAAATGATAGGATCAAATTCACACATAACAACATTAACCTTATATATAAATGGGCTAAATGCTCCAATTAAAAGACACAGACTGGCAAATTGGATAGTATTAAGTTTCATCAGTGTGCTGTATTCAGGAGACCCATCTCACATGCAGAGACACACATCGGCTCAAAATAAAGGGATGGAGGAAGATCTACTAAGCAAACGGAAAACAAAAAAAAGCAGGGATTGCAATCCTCGTCTCTGATGAAACAGACTTTAAACCAACGAAGATCAAAAGAGACAAAGAAGGCCATTACATAATGGTAAAGGGATCAATTCAACAAGAAGAGCTAACTATCCTAAATATATATGCACTCAATACAGGAGCACCCAGATTCATAAAGCAAGTCCTTAGAGACTTAGACTCCCACACAATAATAATGGGAGACTTTAACACCCCACTGTCAACATTAGACAGATCAACAAGATAGAAAGTTAACAAGGATATCCAGGAATTGAATTCAGCTCTGCACCAAGCAGACCTAATAGACATCTACAGAACTCTCCACCCCAAATCAACAGAAAATACATTCTTCTTAGTACCACACCACACCTATTCCAAAACTGACCATATAGTTGGAAGTAAAGCACTCCTCAGCAAATGTAAAAGAACAGAAATTATAACAAACTGTCTCTCAGACCACAGTGCAATCAAACTAGAACTCAGGATTGAGAAACTCACTCAAAACTGCTCAACTACATGGAAACTGAACAACTTGCTCCTGAATGACTACTGGGTACATAACGAAATGAAGGCAGAAATAAAGATGTTCTTTGAAACCAACGAGAAAAAAGACACAACATACCAGAATCTCTGGGACACATTTAAAGCAGTGTGTAGAGGGAAATTTATAGCACTAAATGCCCACAAGAGAAAGCAGGAAAGATCTAAGATTGACACCCTAACATCACAATTAAAAGAACTAGAGAAGCAAGAGCAAACAATTCAAAAGCTGGTAGAAGGCAAGAAATAACTAAGATCAGAGCAGAACTGAAGGAGACTGAGAAACAAAAAACCCTTCAAAATATCAATGAATCCAGGAGCTGGTTTTTTGAAAAGATCAACAAAATTGATAGACCGCTAGCAAGACTAATAAAGAAGAAAAGAGAGAAGAATCAAATAGACTCAATAAAAAATGATAAAGGGGATATCACCACCGATCTCACAGAAATACAAACTACCATCAGAGAATACTATAAACAACTGTACGCAAATAAACTAGAAAATCTAGAAGAAATGGATAAATTCCTCGACACATACACCCTCCCAAGACTAAACCAGGAAGAAGTTGAATCTCTGAATAGACCAATAACAGACTCTGAAATTGAGGCAATAATTAATAGCTTACCAACCAAAAAAACTCCAGGACCAGATGGATTCACAGCCGAATTCTACCAGAGGTACAAGGAGGAGCTGGTACCATTCCTTCTGAAACTATTCCAATCAATAGAAAAAGAGGGAATCCTCCCTAACTCATTTTATGAGGCCAGCATCATCCTGATACCAAGGCCTGGAAGAGACACAACAACAAAAGAGAATTTTAGACCAATATCCCTGATGAACATCGATGCAAAAATCCTCAATAAAATACTGGCAAACCGAATCCAGCAGCACATCAAAAAGCTTATCCACCATGATCAAGTGGGCTTCATCCCTGGGATGCAAGGCTGGTTCAACATACGCAAATCAATAAACATAATCCAGCATATAAACAGAACCAAAGACAAAAACCAAATGATTATCTCAATAGATGCAGAAAAGGCCTTTGACAAAATTCAACAACCCTTCATGCTAAAAACGCCAATAAATTAGGTATTGATGGGACGTACCTCAAAATCATAAGAGCTATTTATGACAAACCCACAGCCAATATCATACTGAATGGGCAAAAACTGGAAGCATTCCCTTTGAAAACTGGCACAAGACAGGGATGCCCTCTCTCACCACTTGTATTCAACATAGTGTTGGAAGTTCTGGCCAGGGCAATCAGGCAGGAGAAAGAAATAAAGGGTATTCAATTAGGAAAAGAGGAAGTCAAATTGTCCCTGTTTGCAGATGACATGAATGTATATCTAGAAAACCCCATTGTCTCAGCCCAAAATCTCCTTAAGCTGATAAGCAACTTCAGCAAAGTCTCACGATACAAAATCAGTGTGCAAAAATCATAAGCATTCTTATACACCAACAACAGACAAACAGAGAGCCAAATCATGAGTGAACTCCCATTCACAATAGCTTTAAAGAGAATAAAATACCTAGGAATCCAACTTACAAGGGATGTGAAGGACCTCTTCAAGGAGAACTACAAACCACTGCTCAATGAAATAAAAGAGGACACAACAAATGGAAAAACATTCCATGCTCATGGATAGGAAGAACCAATATCATGAAAATGGCCATACTGCCCAAGGTAATATATAGATTCAATGC
This sequence comes from Pongo pygmaeus, assembly GCF_028885625.2. Taxonomy (NCBI): domain Eukaryota; kingdom Metazoa; phylum Chordata; class Mammalia; order Primates; family Hominidae; genus Pongo; species Pongo pygmaeus. Next base: position 36,994,535 of record NC_072373.2, on the reverse strand, counting down.
CATCCCAATCAAGCTACCAATGACTTTCTTCACAGAATTGGAAAAAACTACTTTAAAGTTCATATGGAACCAAAAAAGAGCCTGCATCGCCAAGTCAATCCTAAGCCAAAAGAACAAAGCTGGAGGCATCACGCTACGTGACTTCAAACTATACTACAAGGCTACAGTAACCAAAACAGCATGGTACTGGTACCAAAACAGAGATGTAGATCAATGGAACAGAACAGAGTCCTCAGAATTAATACCACACATCTACAACTATCTGATCTTTGACAAACCTGACAAAAACAAGAAATGGGGAAAGGATTCCCTATTTAACAAATGGTGCTGGGAAAACTGGCTAGCCATATGTAGAAAGCTGAAACTGGATCCCTTCCTTACACCGTATACAAAAATTAATTCAAGATGGATTAAAGACTTAAATGTTAGACCTAAAACCATAAAAATCCTAGAAGAAAACCTAGGCAATACCATTCAGGACACAGGCATGGGCAAGGACTTCATGTCTAAAACACCAAAAGCAATAGCAACAGAAGCCAAAATTGACAAATGGGATCTAATTAAACTAAAGAGCTTCTGCACAGCAAAAGAAACTACCATCAAAGTGAACAGGCAACCTACAGAATGGGAGAAAATCTTTGCAATCTACTCATCTGACAAAGGGCTAATACCCAGAATCTACAAAGAACTGCAACAAATTTACAAGAAAAAAACAAACAACCCCATCAACAAGTGAGTGAAGGATATGAACAGATACTTCTCAAAAGAAGACATTTATGCAGCCAACAGACACATGAAAAAATGCTCATCATCACTTGCCATCAGAGAAATGCAAATCAAAACCACAATGAGTTACCATCTCACACCAGTTAGAATGGTGATCATTAAAAAGTCAGGAAACAACAGGTGCTGGAGAGGATGTGGAGAAACAGGAACACTTTTACACTGTTGGTGGGACTGTAAACTAGTTCAACCATTGTGGAAGACAGTGTGGCGATTCCTCAGGGATCTAGAACTAGAAATACCATTTGACCCAGCCATCCCATTACTGGGTATATACCCAAAGGAATATAAATCATGCTGCTATAAAGACACATGCACACATATGTTTATTGCAGCACTACTCACTATAGCAAAGACTTGGAACCAACCCAAATGTCCAACAATGATAGACTGGATTAAGAAAATGTGGCACATATACACCATGGCATACTATGCAGCCATAAAAAATGATGAGTTCATGTCCTTTGTAGGGACATGGATGAAGCTGGAAACCATCTTCTCAGCAAACTATCGCAAGGACAAAAAACCAAACACCGCATGTTCTCACTCATAGGTGGGAACTGAACAATGAGAACACTCGGACACAGGAAGGGGAACATCACACACCAGGGCCTGTTGCGGGGTGGGGGAGGGGGTAGGGATAGCATCAGGAGATATACCTAATGTAAATGACGAGTTAATTGGTGCAGCACACCAACATGGCACATGTATACATATGTAACAAACCTGCATGTTGTGCACATGTACCCTAGAACTTAAAGTATAATAAAAAAAAATACATATTGGAAAAAAAGAAATCTGAAAAAAACAATGGCCCAAAACTGGAGAAAGACATCAACTTACAGATCCAAGAAGCTCAATAAACACCAACCAGGATAACCAAAAAAAAAAAAAAAAACCATCCCAAGGCAATTCATAATCAAAGTGCTAATGTAAAGAAAAGGGAAAAATCTTGAAGGCGGTGAGGGAAAAAAATATCTATCTATCTATCTATATATTACATATAGAGCACTGATACTAACAACAACTAATTTCTGAACAGAAACAATGGAGGCCAGAAGACAATGGAACATCTTCAAATGCTGAAAGAAAAAAAATTTTTTGTCTACCAGTATAATTCTCTATCCAGCAAAACTTCAAAAATGAAGGTGAAATAAAGATATTTTGAAACACAATGGCTGAGAGAATTCATCACTAGCAGACCTGCACTAAAATGCATGCTAAGAAAAATTCTGAAAGCTAAAAGGAATTGACACTAGATGGTAACTGTCAGATGTAAAGAGCACTGAAAATGTTAAATAAGTGAGTAAAAGAAAAAGCTACTTAAAAAAAAATTAAGACTGCCTACAGCAGAAATTACTCAACAATATTATAAGGTTTATAACTTGCAAGAAAGAAAAAACAGAGAAACAAACAAAAAAACCCAGCAAGACAAGTAGAAAACAGCAAAATGGTAGAGCCAAATCCAGCCATATCAATAATTACATCAAATGTAAATGGACTAAACCGTCCAATTAAAAAGCAGAGACTGTCAGTCTGGATTAACAATAAAACCCAACCATATGCTTTGATAGCAGATTTCAAATACAAAGACACAAAAGAATATCTGCTCATAATTATTTAATTTTACTTTATTTAAAGCACAAAAGCAGGTTCAGCACAGAACTATCAAAGTCTCCTGGGCTGGTAAAGACAAGGAAATAATTCATTCTTTACTTCTACAAGATCAAGCACCAACTCTACAAGCATGATTTTGTACTAGGTGCTTCAGGGAGATATCAAATGAAGGACCGATGGTCTCTAATCCAAAGTGCTACAGAATTCAGAAACATGTAAGGATATAAAACATGAGGTTTCCTTCAACTGGAGGAAGAATGGGAAGCATAGGGAGAAGGGGAGTTATCAGCAAAGACTCTGTGGAGGTGGTCATGTTAGTTCTGCACCTAAACCACAAGGAGAATTTTAAGGAAGAAATAATTTGGTTTCCATTATTCATTTATTTTCTGACTGAAAGAGCAGATATACTGTGCAGTGGTTATGAGCATGAGCTTTAGAGTCGGAGTTTTGAGCTCCAGCTGCAGCTTTGCTGCTAAATACTCCATGATCCTAGACAAGTTACTCAGTGCTCCTAAAGCCTTACTTTTTTCATGTAAAAAGAAAATACTCATTTCCATTTTACAGGATTTTTGAGAGAAGCAGATGACAGAATGTTGCAAAATGCATTACAGTGCCTGCTCAATGGTAACAATTACTGGTACCAGAGAAACAGAATGTACCCTCTACCCTTCAAAAAATGAAGTGCTCAATTATGAAAATAGCAAAAATAAAGATCATAGAACTATAATCTCTTTTGAAAAATAAATGTGAAAAGATATACACTGAAAATAAAATGGAGTCAGGGCAGAATATAGTGTCTTTCACATAGTAGGCATGTAACGTTTCCATGTTTGTCAAATGAATAAATAACCTAAATAATAGATGAACTAAGTCTTGCCATGCTAACTCAATCCGTCAGAGAATATTAGTGCAATCAAGCATGTAAAACTATAAACCAATGAATGTTCCTTGCTGTTTTTTGGCAAAATACTTTAGAAGGTTTTCACTTTACACAAAAATGCAAATTTCCGAAACAGTCAGTGAGGCCCCTTTAGGTTTTAAGGGACAGGTTACTGTGGGCAGTGGAGGTTTACTCTACAGGTACAAGGATAAGTGAGAACTGGGGAAACCCAATGGGTAGCTGAGAGCTAAGCCACCAAGGTCGACAGCAGCTCTAGTTGTCCAAAAAGAATTAAGGCAATTCTTTCTCATCTCAGCCTCTTTTGTGTTTGATTTCACTTTTGCCTCTACCTATTGCTAATAGACACTACGTCAATTTCTGCTCCTTCATGGCTTTGCTATCTGCCTTCTCTCCATGTTTTTCTCATGATGCTGCTCCACTTTACTAAGTCCTTCTCCGTGAGTCTTGCACTCAAATTCTCCCCCAGAGAGTATCCTGTATAGGGTGTTCCACCAGATACCTCACAAGACACTGACCTCCTTCATGCCCAGCCTATAGATGGCTTCCCTTTCCTGGGTGCTGACCCCTGAGCAGTCAGCTGTAGCTGGGCTGCAGGGCCACAAGATCTACGCACAGGAACCTACCCATAGCTATTTAGCTTGGAAGGTACAACCAACTCCCATGGTCCAAATGGGACCACGAGTATACTTCAAAACCTGGTGGGTGAAAATACATTCACTGTCATGAGCTGCTCATAACTGCAGTGGCAATGAGTACCAGCTTACTACATTCTAACGGAGTTTGAAAAGATCACAAGATAAAACTGAAGGAACTCTGAAGTGACTGATTTGTTGCATAACATTTGAATCTAATTTTTAAGAGTTGATAGGGACCTAAAAGGCCATCTGGCCCAACTCTACTCTTTGTACAACAATCCAGATCCCACAGCCAGTAACTGGCATGATCAGAATGAAAGAGTCTTAGAGTCCTGACTCCTAGCCCAGTGCTCTTTCCCTACACAACTGTGAGCATTTTTACAATTACAGTCATTAATAATAAAAGATGTAATTGAACGAATATAACTTCATAACAAGTAGAGAAGTCTGAAACACTTTTTTTTTTTTTTTGGAAGAGACATGGTCTCACTCTGTCACTCAGGCTGGAGTGCACTGGTGTGATCATAGCTCACCGCAGCCTTGAACTCCTGGACTCAAGTGGGGTCTCACTCTGTCACTCAGGCTGGAGCACAGTAGCATGATTTTTGGCTCACTGCAACCTTCACCTCCCAGCCTCAATCAATCCTCCCATCTCAGCCTCCTGAGTAGCTGGGACTACAGGCACGTGCCACCATGCCCAGCTAATTTTTCTATTTATTGTAAAGATGGGGTTTCACCATGTCGCCTAGGCTGGTCTAGAACTCCTGGACTCAAGCAATCCACCCACCTCAGCCTCCTAAAATGCTGGGATTACAGGCATGAGCCACTGTACCTGACCTGGAAAACTTTTTTTTTGAGACGGAGTTTCACTCTTGTTGCCCAAGCTAGAGTGCAATAGTGCAATCTTGGTTCACCGCAACCTCCGCCTCCTGGGGTCCAGCGATTCTCCTGCCTCAGCCTCCCAAGTAGCTGGAATTACAGGTGTGTGCCACCACACCCGGCTAATTTTTTGTATATTTAGTAGAAACGGGGTTTCACCATTTTAGCCAGGCTGGTCTCGAACTCCTGACCTCAGGTGATCTGCCCACCTCAGCCTCCCAAAGTGCTGGGATTACAGGGATAAGCCACTGCACCTGGCCCGGAAAACTTCTAAGACAAACTCTATACTACATCCAGGCTGAACAATATAATAAAGAGGAACAATGACTGGCATTTGTGGACAGGTGTGTCCACTCTGCATTAAGCCAGATAAACATGATTTGAATGTTTTGCCTTCATGATGGCCTTGGTTAAGGAAAGAGATGAAGTTCTCCCTACATGTTCTTGAAAATTCTAAAAATAGGCATAAAACAAGAAGATCACATGCCAATTCTATCACTGCAATTCATCTGGGAGAGGTACTTGGAACAAATTACTCTCATGGGAACATTGACCAAAAGTCTTCTCTTCTGTTTTACTCACAGAAGCCAAGTTTAGCTTCTTTACAGGCCTCTTCTTGATCCACAAATAGGAGTGTGATCTAAATAAAAACTGTAAAACTATTTACTTATCCTCCACACTTGCTATAAGTAACACTCCAATTCTGAAACTAGACACCATTACACTTTATCATAAAAAAAAAAAGTGCTGGTTATTTGATAAAATGTCCCACGCACTATGTAGTGAGAAAACTAACACTGGCTTTTTGTGGCAAACTGGATGAATGTGCTTTAAAAGTATACATCCTTTAAATAAACGCAAACTCAGGGTAGTAGGAAGACAAAAATAATGCACAAGATGTTCCTGGGAAAGGTAGTTTATATGCTTTGTAAAATCCATGACAGAATTCCTTCAAAACCCCAAACTTGCCCCAGAATGCAAGTTCATCCACTAAGGTGATCTGTGATGGGTAATTCAGTAGAAAATATCATAGAACCTCTATTTAGAGGAAGGGGGCTTGGTTGTCTGCCATAATCCTGTGAAACTCCACCTTGCAGGGAGCACTAGGCTAAGAGGCATTCTGAATTTTTTGCCTACTTTTTTTTCTGTTTAGTGTGGTCAATTTTGTTTCTCTTTTTTAGATATAATTTACATACCATACAATTTACCGTTTTAAAGTAAATATATTCAGCAGTTTTTAGCATATCCACAAGATGTATAACCACCACTACTATCTACAGAAAATTTTCATTACCCAAAAAGAAACTCCATACCCAAGAGCGGTTACTTCCCCTTTCCTGGCAACCGCTAATCTAATTTCTGTCCCTATGGATTTGCCTGTTCTGAACATTTCACATAAAGGGCATCATATGTGTGGCTGTGTCTGACTTCTCTCACTTACTATGTTTTCGAAATACAGCCAGGGGCGGTGGCTCACACCTGTAATCCCAACACTTTGGGACGCTGAGGTGGGAGGATCACCTGAGGTCAGGAGTTCAAGAACAGCCTGGCCAACATGGCAAAACCTCGTCTCTACTAAAAATACAAAAAGCAGCTGGTCGTGGCGGCACATGCTTGTAATCCCAGCTACTCAAGAGGCTGAGGCACGAGAATCACTTGAACCCAGGAGGCAGAGGTTGCAATGAGCTGAGATGGCGACACTGCACTCCAGCCTGGGCAACAGAGACTCTTATCTCAAAAAAAAAAAACAAAAAAAAACTTATCCAAGTTATAGCATGCGTCAGTTTCTCATTCTTTGTTTTTTTGAGACAGAGTCTCCCTCTTGGCTCACTGCAACCTCCACCTCCCGGGTTCAAGCGATTCTCCTGCCCCAGCCTCCCAAGTAACTGGGATTACAGGTGCGCACCACCATACTTGGCTAATTTTTCATATTTTTGTTAGAGACGGGGTTTCACCATGTTGGCCAGGCTGGTCTTGAACTCCTGACCTAAAGTGATCCACCCGCCTCAGCCTCCCAAAGTGCCGGGACTACAGGCATGAGCCACCGCACCCAGCCAGTTCCTCATTCTTTAATTGTCAAATAATATTCTATTGTGTGAATGTACCATTTTACTTATCCATTCATCAGTTGATAGTCATTTGGCTTATTTCCACTTTTTGGCTATTACAAATAAAGCTGCTATGAACAATCATGTACACACTTTTTGGAGATGTAAGTTTTCATGTGGACGTAGTTTTCACTTCTCATGAATATACACCTAGGAATGGAATTGCTGGCCCATATAGTAACTCTGTAGTTAACCTTTTGAGGAACTGCCAGACTATCTTCCACAGCAGCTGCACCATTTTACATTCCCATCAGCAATGTATGGAGATTCCAATCTCTCTACATCCTTGCCAAAACTTATTATCCACTTTTTTAAAATTATAACCATCCTAGTAGGTGTGAAGTGCTATCTCATCGTGATTTAGAGTTGCATTTCCTTGATGACTAATGATGTTGGCATTATTTCATGTGTTTACTAGTCATTTGTATATCTTCTTTGGAAAAATGTCTATTCAGATTCTTTGCCCATTTTTAAACTGAGTTGTCTTTATTGTTGAATTGTTGGCGTTCTTTATATATTCTAAATACCAGTCCCTTATCAGATGTATGATTTGCAAATACTTTTTCCCATTCTGTGGGCTGTCTTTTCACTTTCTTGATAGTGTCCTTTGATACACAAAAGGTCTTCTTTTGAGGGGGAGGGGAATGGAATCTCACTCTGTCACCCAGGCTGGAGTGCAATGGCATGATCTCGGCTCACTACAACCTCTGCCTCCTAGGTTCAAGCAATTCTCCTGCCTCAGCCTTCTGAGTAGCTGGAATTACAGGCATGAGCCACCACGCCTGGCTAACTTTGCATTTTTAGTAGAGGTGGAGTTTCACTATGTTGGTCAGGCTGGTCTCAAAATCCTGACCTTAGGTGATCCACCCACCTCGACCTCCCTAAGTGCTGGAATTACAGGCATGATCCACCATGCCCGGCCAAGGTTTTCATCTTGATAAGGTCTAATCTATTAATTTTTTCTTTGTCTATCCCATTATATACAGTTGTTTCCATGGAGAACTGATTGTAATGACTGATTAACCAAGGGTTTTCCTCAGTTTGATTACATCTCTGATGTAAGAAAGTGCTTATTCTATTAGCACGTCTGATGTCATTTCTCCCTTTGAGCAGAATACTAATTGGTTCTGATTCACTTGATAGACAGGAAATGAATAGACTAAAGATTTTAGTGCATTATGGTATGGAATTATGTGTTCCAGAGAATAAAACTGATCTACAACCCTGCATGTTTGGGTGCTTAACTTGAATCTCTGCTACACTGTCCTCCTTTCTTGTAGCTCCTACCTCCAGGCCCTCCATTCAACTCCTTTTCCAGCCCCGGCTCCTCTTTTGGCCCCCAGACAGGGATGTTTGTGAGGTTCAGTCTTCATGGCCCCCCTGCTCATTTTTCATCTATCCCTGTGACCTTGCCCCCATGGGATTTCTCCAGGTTGCACAACTCCAGCCCTCCCCTCTCTCCTGTCCATCCTGTAACTGTCATTGCCTCTGGGCCATCTCGACTTCAACTGACCGTATGCCAACAACAAATAGGCTTTTTTTTTTTTTTTGAGACAGGGTCTGTCATTCTGTTGCCCAGGCTGGTGTGCAGCAGTGCAATCTCAGCTCACTGCAACCTCTGCCTCCTGGTTTCAAGCGATTCTCTCATCTCAGCCTCCCAAGTAGCTGGGATTACAGGTGCATGCCATCATGCCCAGCTAATTTTTGTGTTTTTTGTAGAGACAGAGTTTTGCCATATTGCCCAGGCTGGTCTTGAACTCCTGGCCTCAAGTGACTCACCTGCCTCAGCCTCCCAAAGTGCTGGGATTACAGGCGTGCCACTACACCTGGCCATCTTCTTTTCTAAGCCATTTGCCTCTCTAGGCTCCATCTCTATGTAGTAGCATTCTCCCATTTGCCTGGCTTCAAAATTAAGAATCCTTTTTGATTCCTCCTTCTCCCCCTCTGCTACAGCAAAGCACCCTCTCACATCAGCCTTTGCCGCAGCATGGTTGTCTCCCTTTGCCTTAATCCAGCCACATTCATCTCCTGAATCCTCACTTTACTCCTCTTACTGTCCTGTTCCAATCCTTTTATTTTTTATTTATTTATTTTTTTGAGACGGAATCTCGCTTTGTCACCCAGGCTGGAGTGCAGTGGCGCGATCTGGGCTCACTGCAAGCTCCGCCTCCCGGGTTCACGCCATTCTCCTGCCTCAGCCTCCCGAGTAGCTGGGACTACAGGCACCCACCACCACTCCCGGCTAATTTTTTGTATTTTTAGTAGAGACGGGGTTTCATTGTGTTAGCCAGGATGGTGTCGATCTCCTGACCTCGTGATCCACCCACGTCGGCCTCCCAAAGTGCTGGGATCACAGGCATGAGCCACCGCGCCTGGCTGCAATCCTTTTAAATACTCCCTGCTCCCTACTAGATAATGTACAGATCCTGACACTCAGACCCCTCCACAATCTGACCAAGTCTATCTTTCCTACCTCATCTCCCTCTACTTTGCTCACCAGCCCTCTGCACCAACCATACCATGCTATACATGATCTCTGACATGTCCTATTTTATTCCCATCTCTATACAGTTGGTCATGTCATCTCCCTTCCCTAGCCAGCCCCTTCTTTTTAACCTACATGTTACCTTTCCTTCAGAGTAGTCCCACTTTCTCAAACCAGCCACACTTCCTTCCTTTTTTTTTTTTTTTTTCCAAGTAGCTGGGATTACAGGCGTGCACCATTCCTGGCTAATTTTTGTATTTTTATTTTTATTTTTTGAGATGGAGTCTTGCTCTGTCACCCAGTCTGGAGTGCAGTGGCACAATCTCGGCTCACTGCAACCTCCGCCTCCCGGCTTCAAGTGATTCTCCTGCTTCAGCCTCCCGAGTAGCTGGGATTACAGGCATCTGCCACCATGCCCCGGCTAGTTTTTTTGATATTTTTAGTAGAGATGGGGTTTCGCCACGCTGGCCAGGCTGGTCTTGAACTCCTGACCTCAGATGATCTGCTCGCTTTGGCCTCCCAAAGTGCTGGGATGAGCCACAGCGTGAGCCCCTTCAGGTATGAGCCACCACGCCAGGCCCCTTCATTCATTTTGAAGCACCTGACTCTATCATTTCTTTGGCCCTCATTCATTCATTCCAGTTAGCTCAGTTGCTCCTAGATGAGAGGCCGTCCTGCTCTAAATCCCCACTGCTCTCCCCCAGAGGACAAATAGGTACTGAGTACCTACAGTACTCATACTTCTATGGAGTCATACTACCATACTACACTCCACCCTAAGCACTGGAGTTACAGTAAAGGAGGAGAAGACAAAATCTGTGTGCCTCACAGAACTTGTGGGGCAGTGCCAAGGGGTGGATAACAATTAACTGAATAATTCAACTCAATAAATGTGACCTATCAACTGTGTTAACTGTTACAAAGGAAAGCATATCACAGGGAGAAAGGGACCTCATCAGGGAAGTCAAGGAAGGCTCAGAAGGAGGGAAAAGTTCTTCCTTGGGTAACCGGCCTTCTGTCTCTATATATCTGAGTTCCTGGAGGAACTTACTCACCCTCTTTGTGGTGTCGGCACTTGGCATAACAAGTGAAGCAGTCCTTAATTGATCTGCTACAGGGAGGGGAGAATTTGGAGCAGGAAAGCTCTCATCTAGGAACAACTGAGCCAGAGTCAGAACACCTTGCAAGATAGCCCTGGGTACGGATTTGAGCCCTGCCACTCATGAGCTCTGAGCATATTCCTTAATGTCTGTGCCTTGGGTTCCTCATCTATAAACTAGGACTAGCCATTCACCTCACAGAGTGGCTGTGAAGATTACAGGATAAAGTGTATATAAAAAGCCCTATAAGCTCGGAGCAGTGGCTCACACCTGTGATTCCAGCACTTTGGGAGGTCAAGGCAGGAGGATCACTTGAGCCCAGGAGTTTGAGACCAGCCTGGGCAACACTGCATGACCTTGTCTCTAAAAAAAATTTAAAAATTAGCCAGGTATGGTGGCGCATGCCTGGAGTCTCAACTACTTGGGAGGCTGAAATGAGCCATGATCACACCACTGTACTGTAGCCCAGTCCACAAAGCAAGGTCCCATCTCAAAAAAAAAAAAAAAAAAAAAAAAAGCCCTACACAGGCCTAGTATATGAAAGCACCCCCAAAATGGCAACCACTATCATCATTACCATTATTATTATTATTATTATTAGAAGACACAAAGGGGCCGAGCATGGTGGCTCATGCCTGTAATCCCAGCACTTTGGGAAGCTGAGGCAGGTGGATCACTTGAAGTCAGGAGTTCGAGACCAGCCTGGCCAACACTGCAAAACCTCGTCTCTACTAAAAATACAAAAATTAGCCAGGAATGATTGCAAGTGCCTATAATCCAGCTACTCCAGAGGCTGAGGCATGAGGACTGCTTGAACTCAGGAGGTGGGGTGGTTGCAGTGAGCCAAGATCGTGCCACTGTACTGCAGCCTGGTTGACACGGCGAGACTGTCTCAAAAAAAAAAGAAGACTCAGAGGCAAGAAATGAGCTCTGAGAGTTGTGTATCAGTCCATCAAATTTGAGCCAACTCACTATTGACCCAGCCAAGTGGACTCCTGAGATCTGAATCTCCTGTGATTTAGAAAGGAGATGAGCCCAGCTCATCTGGTTTCCTCAAAGCAACTGGGAAGGCTACCCCAAAGCAAGTGGGAATGCTCTTGCCAGTTGATGGAACTACCCAAAATTTGCTCTGCCTGAGGCCTGGCTTCCTATTCTGATTGACCCCAGGCTTTGCAGCCCCAGGAATCTGAGGCAAAAGAGAAGCTGCTAAGGTCCGAGGTCGTTAGGGCCACCTCCTGATTTACCTGGGCACTTCTCTATGAAAGGAAACACAAAGACAAGCCTCATCTTTCCAAGTCTGGCCTCCCTCCCCTTCTTCCTCCTGCCTCCATCTATGCACTTCTGGTTGGGGGCAAGAGGGTAGTGCAAGTGGTTGGGGGCAAGAGTGTGGTAGGCAGAATAAAGGCTCCCAAAGATGTCCAAGTGTTAATCCTTAGAACCTGTAAATATGTCAAGTTGCATGGAAAAGGGGAATTAAGGCAGCAAATGGGATTAAGGTTGCTAATCAGCTGACTTTAAAGCAGGGAGATTATCCTGGGTTACCTCGGTGGGCCCAATGTGATCACAAAGGCCCTTTAAACATGGAAAAGAGAGGCAGGAGAGTCAGTGTCAGAGCGATGTGATATGAGAAAGTCTCGACCAGCCACTGCTGGTTTTGAAGCTGGAGGAAGGGGCCACAATCCAAGGCATGCAGGAGGCCTCCAGAAGCTAGAAAAGGCAAAGACCAGGTTCTCTCCTCAAGCCCTTAGAAAGGAATTCAGGCCTGCTGACTTTTTTTTTTTTTTAATTTTAGCCCAGTGAGATCCATTTTGGACTCCTCACCTCCAGAACAGTAAGATAATAAATGTGTGTTTTTTTAAGCCACTAAGTTTGTGGTAATTTGTTATAGAAACAATAGAAAACTAATATACAGGTCTTTCAAGTTGTTCTCCCGGGAGCCTTAGGGCTTTAGTGGCAATGCCTCATGTCAGAGGGAAGGTTAGCCATGCTACTATCTTTTACATATTGGGCTTTAATAAAAGAATGTTTAAAATATTGTTTTGTGTGAGTGTTTTTGGTTTTTGTCTGTTTGGTAGAGGCAGGATCTCATTTTGTTGCTAAGGCTGGTTTCCAACTCCTGGCCTCAAGAGATCCTCCCATCTTGGCCTCCCAAAGTGTTGGGATTACCACCACTTAAAATAGTTTTTATAAACCACTGATGTAGGCCAGGCGCGGTGGCTCATGCCTGTAATCCCAGCACTTTGGCAGGCCGAGGTGGGCGGATCACCTGAGGTCATGAGTTTGAGACCAGCCTGGCCAACATTGTGAAACCCCGTCTCTACTAAAAATAAAAAAGTAGCCAGGTGTGGTGGCACGCACCTATAGTCCCAGCTATTTGGGAGGCTGAGGCAGGAGAATTACTTGAACCTGGAAGGCAGAGGTCGCAGTGAGCTGAGATTGCACCACTGCACTCCAGTCTGGGTGACAGAGTGAGACTCCATCTCAAAAAAAAAAAAGAAAACACCACTGGTGTAGTAGAGAGAGTTTAGGGTCAGGCGGAGTTTGATTCAGTCTGTGTTTACCAGCTATATGACCTCCCCATGCTTTACTCAACCTCCCTGAGGTTGGGGGCCTCATCTGTAAATGGGGGATAACCACTTCACAGGGTTGATGTGAGAATTAAATGGGGCAAATGGGGTAGGACAGATCCTGGCACAGGGGAAGCAGTCAGGAAATGTTAGCTGCCCTTCCAGCCTCCTTCCTTCCAGGCAGTCTTTTTTTTTTTTTGAGGCAGAGTTCTCACTCTTGTCACCCAGACTGGAGTGCAGTGGCATGATCTCGTCTCACTGCAACCTCCGCCTCCTGGGTTCAAGCAATTCTCCTGCCTCAGCCTCCCAAGTAGCTGAGATTACAGGCATGTGCCACCACACCTGGCTAATTTTTGTATTTTTTAGTAGAGACAGGGTTTCACCATGTTGGCCAGGCTGGTCTTGAACTCCTGACCTCAGGTAATCCACCCGCCTCAGCCTCCCAAAGTGCTGGCATTACAGGCATGAGCCAATGTACCCGGTCCCTTCCATGCAGTCTTCTCTAAGGCGCAGGCAGAATCACATTAGTTCCTGTCTTGTTCCCCTCTCCCACAAACAGATGGGATCCATCCAAGAAGTTGAAGTCAGGCTGGGGCTTCATTAATTCACTCAACAAATCTTTACGGCGTGGTCAAGGCTGGGGTGGTAAGCAAAACAGACTGGTTTTTGCCCTCAGGGAGTTTCATTCTAGTAGAACAGGGGGGTCCCCAACCCCCAGGCCACAGACCAATGTGGGTCCATGGCCTGTTAGGAACTGGGCCAATACAGTAGGAGGTGAGCAGTGAGTGAGCATTACCACCTGAGCTCCACCTCCTGTCAGATCAGCTGCAGCATTAGATTCTCATAGGAGTGCAAACCCTATTGTAAGCTGCACATACAAGCGATCTAGGTTGTATGCTCCTTATGAAAATCTAACTATGCCTGATAATCTGAGGTGGAACAGTTTCATCTTGAAACCATCCCCCAATCTCCATCTGTGGAAAAATTGTCTTCCACAAACCGGTCCCTGGTGCCAAAAAGTTGGGGATTGCTGTAGTAGAACAGACAGACATTAGTCAGACAAACAAACACACCATTCCAACAGCAATAGCTGGAAAGGAGAGGCGCGTGGACTATGAGACAGTGCTGGAGGGTGGGAGGTAATCTGGCCAGAAGGTTAGAGAAGGCTCTGTAGAAAAAAATGAGAGAGCTGAAAGCTGAAGAATGATTAGGCATTAACTATGTAATGAAGGAAAGTGAATTCCAGGCAGAGAAATAAACCAACAAAAAGGCCCTGTGGTGAGAGGGAATGAGGCCTAAAATAAAAAAAGATCAGCAGGGCTGAGGGCCAGAGAAAAACGGGACGAGGGGAAGGAAGGAATGGAGAACTACTCTGAAGTTCAGCTGCGTAAGTGGTAGTACCATTCCTGCAAACAGGAAATACTGGGAGAGGACCAAGCTGGGACTGAGATGATCATGAGGTCAATTTTGGACATGTGGAGTTGAGGGAACCTTTGGGAGATCCAAGCAGAACTATGACATGGGCAGTTGGAAATACAGGATATATAAATTTGCAGTTTGTAGGTAACCTCTGGGCTAGAGATGTAAACATGGGAGTCAGGTGTGAGCAAGCAGTGGCTGAAGCAGGGGAGCAGGCCTGGGTAGAACTGCCTATGAGAGTGAGAGAAAGGGGCCTGCAACCAACATTTCATACCCAAGAGCTGGAGAGTGACCGCAATGGAGCCTGGAAGGAGTGACCTGAGAAATGGTGCATTACAGAAGCTAAGGGAGTAGCGTGTATCCGGGCGGAAGTAGTCAGCAGTGTCAAACATTGCCGTAGGGCTCCATAAGATGCCAACTGATTGATGGGACCCTGCTTACCCAACTGAGCAGCATTACTGGATAGGCCTAGTATCTGAAAGGGGGGGCCTATTAGATCTTCTTTGACCTGGATATTAGAGGCTCACCTGCTAGCAGCTTCCAGGGAAAGAGGAACAGAAGAGCAGAGATCCAAAGCATTTGCCATTGTATGCAATAACCTGGCCTCAGGAAATAGCTCAAATTGGAGTTAAGAGCAGATACCAGCCTAGACATATCCTCTATTCCAAGGCTGGTTAAATATGTATGGCTTTAAAACTAGGGCAATACTTGAGACCTGACACCAGGGTGCAGGGAAGGGGGCTCCTCCTCTCCCATAGTTGGCAAGGTGCCTAGACTGGGGTGTCCAGCTGCAGCAACAGCACAGCAAAGCACCAAACGCACTCACCTGGTAAGACACCTGGACCTTGGACTTTGACCGTTTCCTTGTCCTGCTCGTCTGCCAGCTCTGAGTTCTCAACCACCTGGTCCAACTCCTCACTCAGCTAAAGGGAGAAGCAAAGAGAGCAAAGACGAGTCAGCTATGTCAGCCTTGCTTTTCTACACTAGAATAAGAAAGCAGAAGCTGCTTCTCACTTAATTGTCACCAAAAACCACATGACGTAGAGTGTGTTACAGCAGTTTTACAGATGAGGACACCGAAGCTCAGAAAGCTCAATAAACTTTCTGCTCACTGTGTTCCTAGGACTACTGTAGCAAGTACCACAAACCGAACAGCTTAAAACAACGGAAATGTCTTCTCTCACAGTTCTGGAGGCTAGAAGTCTGAAATTGAGGTGTTGGCAGGGTTGGCTCCTTCTATGAGTGGTGAGGGAATCTGTTCCACGCCTCTCTCCCGGCTTCTGGTGACAGCCAGCAATCCTTGGAGTTCGTTGGCTTGTAGAGGCATCCAATCTCCACTCTCCACTGCCATCTTTACAAGGTGTGCTCTCTCTGTGTCTTCACATGGTCATTGTCTTGAAGGATACCAGCCATGTTGGATTAGGGGCCCACCCTACTCCTGTATGACTTCATCTTCACTAACTACACCTGCAATGACCCCATTTCCAAACAAGGTCACAATCTGAGGTACTTGGGGTTAGGACTTCAACATATCTTTTTTAAGGAAACACAATTCAACCCACAATATTTTCCATGGCCATAAAGCCAGGGAAAGATATAGCCAGGAGTCAAATTCAAGTTGGTCTAGTTCCAAAGCCCATGGTCTTAACCACTTCCCAAAGGAAGAGGAAATGTGGCTTAGAGTCTGATGAGAGAAAAGAGGAAGAGTGAAGGTGGTGTCAGAGCTCTCTCTGGCACTCTGGCTGAAGTCCACTGACTTGGGCTGCAAATGGCAGAACACAGCAGGAAGGGCAGGCAGTCCATCACAGGGATAGGTGCTAATTATAATCAGCAGCCTGGTAGCCAGCAACCTCAACCTCACTTCATCAGTGGTCTCACCTGTCAAATGGGGAAAATTATACCACTGAGAAGGGTAGAAGGACGGAAAGGATACCATGATAATCAACAAGTCTCTGTAGGATCAAGGACGAGGACAAGAGAGGTCAAGACCAGAGCTTAGAAGAGAAGCCATCTCTGAATTGGGAGGGAGAGGGGACAGCTTTCCCAAGCACTTTCTCAGGCTCACAGCATCAGTGTTTAAGGTTTCAAGACATTTTCATTAAAAACTCACCTCCGAGAAACAAGTGAAAAACCGCTCTTACGAATCTATTCTTCTATCTCCCTCTCCACGACTCCACTCCTGCCCCTTAGAATCAGGCAAAATCTCCAGTTTAAAGCCCTCGAAGCACAAAAGAAAAGGCCAGGTGCGGAGCCTGACACGGTGGCTCATGCCTGTAATTCCAGCACTTTGGGAGGCCGAGGTGGGCGGATCGCCTGAGGTCAGGAGTTCGAGACTAGCCTGGTCAACATGGTGAAACCCCATCTCTACTAAAAATACAAAAATTAGCCGGGCATGATAGCGCACACCTGTAGTCCCAGCTACTTGGGAGGCTGAAGCAGGAGAATCTCTTGAACCCAGGAGGCGGAGGTTGTAGTGAACCGAGATCGCACCATTGCACTGCAGCCTGAGTGACAAGAGTGAAACTCTGTCTCAAAAAAAAAAAAAAGAAAGAAAGAAAAGAAAAGCAACCAGTGGGAAAGGGCAGGGAGGCTGGTGAAGGCACCAAGAGATATAAGCCACTAGCAGGAGCACAGATAAAGAGGTCCCCAGAGGTCTCACTGGCCAAAGGGAGAGGAGGATGTTAGTCCCGGGAAATCTCAAAGTTCCCTGATCCAAGCCTCACCCAGGTTTACCCTGACCCAGGTGCTAACACCCTCCCACCCAGTTCCCTTCCTGACTACCCGCAGCCATAATGAGCCTGCCTCCTTGCCTGCCCCTGGCCAAATTCTCAGTATATCCCACCCTCCCCAAGGAAAAATTCTCCCTCAGCAAATAAACCTACTCAGAGCTAGGTACACTCACAGAATGGTTCAGGCAAGAAAGATGCCAGCCATTTTCTGGGTGGCCCCTTTCTCTGAAGAAGGGAGAGACAGGGACTCCAGAACAGGCCTCTGAAGAAGGCAAGGGGAGGGCACCCTTCCAGTGCCTTCCTCTTTGGAGATGCCTCCAAAGAGGAACTGAGTCTATCCTGGGCCTTGGCCCTCCAAGTGGGATAAGTGCCTATATTTTAATAAACATTTTATAAGCCCTGCTAGGCTGGCTATGTGTGGATGGTGAGGCACATGTTCCTGCTAAGCCAGGACCCCAAAGCGCCCTGGATGCAGGAGCTGCCCACACCCTGTTAACAAGAGCTGTCATTCACTGTGGGGTCACTAGCTGCCAGACACTGAGCCAAGCGCTTTCCACACCAACTTATTTAATCCCCAAACAACCCTGGGAGGTAGGGACTTTTATTATCTTCATCTTTCAGACAAACAAACTGAGGCTCAGAAAGTTATGTGACTTAATAAAAGTCACACAAATGGCAAGAGGCACAGCCAGGCACGAACATGGGCTTTCTTTAACCACTGTGCTCCACACCCTATAAACCTAAAAACTTTCAGACACATCTCATTCCCCAGGATTCCCCCACTGTTTAGGGTACAGAATCTAGGGGTCATGGAATCCACAGCACTGGTTAAAATCCCTCAGACTCCTTTCAGACAAAGGAAACAGATGGAATAAAGAGGATGGGAGGAGAAATATAGAAATCTGTGCAAGGCCAGATTCCAGCCAAGATCCTACACTAAAAAATGGCAAGCCTTAGGCAAATCTCATCTGCCTTCAAGTTGGCTTCTCCCTCCACTGTAAGGCTAAGCCACTTGCTTTATATAGTCCACAAAGCCCTTCTGTGAATCAGTCTTTTACAAAGGGAGATATGTACAGCAGTAACTATTGACTAAGACAGAAGGCAGCAAGTTCATATAAGAAGGACAGACAGAAATGCAGACGGGTCTGGAAACTGGACCCCTATGGAGCACGTGGAACTTGAGGTAGCCCTTGACTTCTGGGGGCATTTTACCCAATGGAGCTTGGCGGAGGGTTGATGAAGAAATGGAGTGAGCACATGCACAGGAGCAGGAGCACATTTTAAAACTGAGTTTCCACTGTGGCCAGACCCTAGGTGGGTGAGGAGACGGCAAAGGTAATGGGAGACATGGCTGCTATGCTGTACAGAGCTTTGGGAGCTTGCTGAGAAGTCTGGACTGTTCTGGGCAGACGAAGGGCAGCGCAGCGTCAGGTCTGAGAAAAAAGGAATGCTCCGAGGTGAAGGCAGGGCCTCAAGGCAAATCTGGAGAGTATAAGAGACTAAAGGGAGCGATGGTAACACAGTATCGCACTCAGAGGTTACAGCAAACACAGGGACACAAACTGGAGGAGGACCGACCTGGAACTGCCTGACTTTGGCCAATGAGGGGGCACGATGGAGGGGCACAGAAGAGGACGGTTGCCAAAGATGACCAAGGTTTGGGGCCCCAGAAGTGGAGGAGGAGGAGGAGAGCAGTTTCACTAATACAGCTGGATAAGTCAGGAGGCAGAGCTTGCCTGAAGGAAGCGCTGGACGCACAGCCTGCAGCGCAGGACAGAGAAGAGACAAAGAACTGGAAAGTGATAAAGTCGCGGGAGGAGGTGAGACTGGAGAGAGAGACGAAGAGGAGCGAGAACCAGCAAAGTCCATGAAGGCACTTTTTCAAAGTTAAGTGGTCACCAAAAAACAGGTAATCAGTCCTGTCACCAGCCGCGGTGACCGCGAGGCCTCGGGCTTGGAGGGGGAGGATGCCGACGATGCCGACCGGGCATCAGCTCTCGCCGGGAGGAGGGCGCGGGCGCTCCACTTGTTGCAAAGAACGCCGGGTTCCTCCGGGCCATTGGGCTGCCGCTCCGGCCGGGAGCGCGGAAGTCTGGGCCTCAGGTAGCTTCAATCATTCACCTGCTGGTTACCGGTCGCGGCGCCGGGGACCCTACTCCGGACCTCGGCCATGCGACCCGCAGCATACGGAGAACGCTGGGCGCCCGCTCCGCTGCCACGCTTCCTTCCTGCCCCTGGGCCGCTCCTCTGCACCCCGGGAGCCCTCGCCCGACGCACCCGCCGGTCCCTCGGAAGAGCCCTCTGCCGCGCAGCCCCGACACCCCCCGCCCCGCATCCGCCCAGGCCCCCGGGACCCTGCTCCTCCGCCTCAAACTTCCCTTCCGTCTCTCACAACCTCGTACCTCCTGGTAGGATGTGGAGCGCTCCTGCCGGATCATGGCACTGACCAGAGCTTCGGCACACCTGAGACCGCCCCAGCCCGCGGCGCAGGTACGCAGCACTGCGACCGCTGCACCTGGACCTACCGGCTCCGCGAGGCGAAACCGGTCCGGAGTGGGGGTCCCAGAGACCAGGCGTGGCGGTACTCGGCGCGTGCGCCTGGCCGCTGCCGCCCGGGAGCCGCGAAAGGGTTGATGGGAAATGTAGTTCTGGGCGGGGGCGCCCCTCACACCAACTCTCACCCCTGAGGCGGTAAAGCTTGCATGTGACCCTAGGCCAGCTAAGCTGGTCCTTAGACGCGTGCCTCTGCGTCTCTCACTTCCTCTCTTTGTTGGAGGGGGAGGGACGGAGAAGAGGAGTGGAAAGTGGAACAAAGTCAGATGAGTAGGAGCTCCTAATCTATAATTGCAAGAGGAAGCTTGGCCTGGCGGTTTAAAACCGTAATAAATGTCTGGAGAGCACTTTGTATGTTAGTTACAAAGCGCTCTCACTCACATTATGCCGTTGATTCTGCAAGGAACGCTGTAAGAAGGACATTTTTCTCCCTAATTTACAAATGAGGAAACTGAGGTACTTTGTTTCAGAAAGGATGCGGGTGGAGCGGTAATCAAATGAAGATTATTTCATCCAGGGGTAGACTGCGGAGCCCATGTTCTCTCCATTATTCCAGGGGCAGGAATACCCCTAGGTTCTTGTCCTGGCTCTGACCCTCCCCTTTAGGTCTGGCAATGCTCTGAGCCCTCCTCTCCTCGCCTTAGAAAGCAACTGCTAAACCCTGCCGTGCCTGACAAGGCCTATGAAAGCAGAAAGAAAGGATCCTGCAGAGAAAGCCCAAAGGCGCTGTTCAGCCGCAGAAGAAGCCTCAAGCGCTAGATATGGCGTAAAATCTGGTGTTGGCTCTGTGACAGGGTGGACCTGAAGACCACATCTTCCTCTCCTCCCACTGCCTGAAACAGCTGTTGTGTGGGGGCCTCTGCTCCTCAGTGGTGAAGCAGATAGAGGCTGCTTGTTGTGCCTTGGTGAATGCTGCTCTGTGTCCCTTGCAGCTGCAGCTTGGTAACCCCTCCACTCAGGCCACTGAGAGCCTCTTCTCTCCTCAGTGATAAGCAGAGTGGCGCCAGCCACATCAAAGAACCCTGGACCTCCTGGAGCATTAGCAATGGGAGGTCCCCATCACCTCTCCTGACCACTCACCCCTATCCCAGGCCCTCTGCTCTTACATCTGTTATATGGGACAATATACATAGTGCCTAACACATCGTAGGCACTCGACAAACGTTTGTTAAATTTATGAATGGAACACTGATTCCAACCATTTCATTTAACAGTTGCTTACCAAAACAAATTAACAATAGCAGACCACTAATTAAATTCCTTACTGTATTAATACAGTGGTACTTGATAGAACAAGTTCACACCATCATAGAATATTAGAGCTGGAAGGAACCAGAGAATTCTATTCCAACCCTGTCATTCCTCTCTAGTCTTTGTTGGTGTGACCAAACTGGAAAATTATGGGCTCCCACATTTGAAGGAGATACTGGCTAATAAAATATAAAATATGGCTTAACAAATACAATGTGCTGGGCACTGGGATACAGAAATGGATAAGATACTCTCGGGTCCTGGCTTTCGTGGCTCTTTCACGCACGTGTGGAGAGACAGATCATAAACATGTAAATAATGTTCTGTCCTTGCGGCCCCCAAGTCCTCTCTCCCATTCCTTCATGAGCACACACCAGTCAGGCTTTACTGCCCTCCACTCCACTGGAACAGTGCTTGTCAAGGTCACAAGTGACCTCAGTGTTGTCGCATCAGATAGCCATTTTCCCATCCTCCTCTTTCTTGATTTATCAGCCACAGTGGACTTGGCTGATCCTCCCTCCTCCTTGATACGCGTTCCTCCCTAGCTTCCAGGACACCACACATTCCCAGCTTGCTCCTACCTCACTTTGAAGCCATCCTCACAGGGTTAACACGAATTCTGTACAGAAATAGAGTTATAATTAAGCATTAATCAGGCTGTACTTTGACCCACCTCCTTGTAGCCAAAAGTCATGTAGCACTAGATACTGACCATTTGCATCTCCACTGCTCCTATAGGTAGGATTTCTGACATTAGAATCATAAGGATTTGCTTAAGAATTGTTTAAGGCCAGGCCCAGGGGCTCACGCCTGTAATCCCGACTCTTTAGAAGGCCGAGGCGGGAGGATTGCCTGAGGTCAGGAGTTCGAGACCAGCCTGGCCAACATGGTGAAACTTCATCTTTACTAAAAATACAAAAATTAACCACACATGGTGGCGGGCACCTATAATCCCAGCCTCCCTATCCTCCCTACTCAGGAGGCTGAGGCAGGAGAATCACTTGAACCTGGGAGGTGGAGGTTGCAGTGAGCCAAGATCGCGCCATTGCACTCCAGCCTGGGCGACAATAGCAAAATTCTGTCTCAAAAATACAAATTGCTTAAGATGTTTTTCAGATCACAAATTCCAGTGAAACAGCTGACACCAACCAGTTTGAAGACACCAACAGAGGAATGGAATCAGCATGAGAATACAGCTGCTTCTCTCTCTGTCCCATGATTTCACCCTGTTCTCTTTGGCCAATCAGCAGTCTCCACACTTCAGCCTACTCCTTAAAAACCCTTAGAAAAGCCCCAAACTCCTTGAGAGAGGGTTTGAGGTTTCCCTCCATCTCCTCGATTGGAGGCCCTATTGGTAAGCCTCTTTTTCTACTGCAACCCCCTGTCTTGGCACATTGGCTTGCTGCACACATCAGGCAACAGGCCTATTACAGTTACAGTTACTGCTCCGTCTCAGCCTCTCTGCTGGCTTCTCCTCATCTCAGCTCTACAGGGCAGCCTTTCCCAAAGCTAGGTTTGTTGTTGTTGTTGTTGTTCTGGTTTTTTTTAGATGGAGTCTCGCTCTGTCACCCAGGGTGGAGTGCAGTGCAGCAATCTTGGTTCACTGCAACCTCTGCCTCCTGGGCTCAAGTGATTCTCCTGCCTCAGCCTTCCAAATAGCTGGGATTACAGGTGCCTGCCACCATGCCTGGCTAAAATTTTTATATTTTTAGCAGAGACAAGGTTTTGTCATGTTGGCCAGGCTGGTCTCGAACTCCTGACCTCAAGTGATCTGTCTGCCTCAGCCTCCCAAAATGTTGGGGGAATTACAGGCGAGAGCCACCATGCCCGGCCCCAAAGCTAGATTTTCCACCTCCTTTCTATTCACTCCATAGGGGTTAGTGAAGTGGTCACCTCTAGCCTCATGGCTTGAATTATCATCTATACCCTAAAGATTCCTGCTATAATTGACTTGTGTTCCCCCAAAATATGTTGAAGACCTAGACCTCAGTACCTCAGAATGTGACCTTAGATGGAAATAGGGTCATTGAAGATGTAATTAGGATGAGGTCATGTTGGAGTAAGGTGATCTCTCAATCCAATGTGACTCGTCCTTATAAAAAGGTGGAAGACATGGGCCAGGGCAGTAGGATGCTAATATATCTGGGGGATGTCAAGAGAGGCCTCCTGATGGCAGTTACTTTTGAGTTGAGACCTAAATGACAAGAAGGGACCAGCACATGATGGTCTGCGTGGGTACAAGCAGAAGGCACAGGTACAGTACACAGGCCCTAGGCTGAAGCACAAGCAGAAGGCAGTGTCAGTGGAGAGGACTACTAGGGGGATGTAGTGTAACCACCTGATGGGTTCTTCCTGCCTGCTGTATAGACAATATCAATTCACTGAGACCATGGCATTGCAGTAAAGAAAGAGTTTAACTGACTGAGGCCACAGGGAGACAGAGTTATTACACAAATCAATCTCCCCAAGCATTTGGGGGCCAGGGGTTTTCAAAGGTAGTTTGTGGGATAGGATGGGGTGGGTGCTTGCTACTGATTGGTTGGGGTTGCAATCACAGGGGTATGGGAAATGGTCCTCCAGTGTGCTTAGTCACTGCTAGCTGGGGGCCACAGGACTGATTGGTGGGTCCAGGTGGAGCCATCAGTGTCAGACATGCAAAAAACCCGAAAAGACATTTCAAAAAGCCAAGCTGAGGTTCCACAATAGTGATGTTATCTGCAGGAGTAATTGGGGAAGTTGCAATGTCTTATGACCTCTAGAATAATGGCTGGCAATCATTTACATCTATACCTTAGCAGGAGGCATTTTCGGGAGTCAGGGCAAGGGAGAAGCCAGGGCTTTTTTTTCCCTGTTCTCTGCCTCTTGCAGTTTCCCTTCCATGGCTCCAGCCCCTGGTACAAAGGCTTTTTGTGGTCCTAGCTTCAGCCAGGTGACTCAGGCCCTTAGACTCTAATAAACACCACTGTTGCCCGGCGTGGTGGCTCACGCCTGTAATCCCAGCACTTTGGGAGGCTGAGGCGGGCGGATCACCTGAGGTCGGGAGTTTGAAGCCAGCCTGACCAACATGGAGAAACCCTGTCTCTACTAAAAATACAAAGAATTAGCCGGGCGTGGTGGCGCATGCCTGTAATCCCAGCTACTTGGGAGGCTGAGGCAGGAGAATCACTTGAACCTGGGAGGTGGAGGTTGCAGTGAGCTGAGATTGCGCCACTGCACTCCAGCCTGGGCAACAAGAGCAAAACTCCATCTCAGAAAAGATAAATAAATAAAAATAAATAAACACCCCTGTTACACTTCCATTGGTTGGAATGGTGACTTCCTACTGTTGATACTCTTGGTTGCCTCAGGGTTATTGTCTCAGCTTCTTTCATCACCTGTGTAACTGGCTCCCTGTATTCAGCCATTCTTTTCTATCCAGAATAGTTTCTATTTTGGGAGAGAGAGCATCAGGATAAATAGCTAATGCATGCGGGGCTTAATACCTAGGTGATGGGTTGATAGATGCAGCAAACCACCATGGCACACGTTTACCTATGTAACAAACCTGAACATTCTGCACATGTATCCCAGAACTTAAAATAAAATAAAATTTTAAAGAAAAGAATACTTTCCATTTTTCTTGCTGGTGACTAACTGATTCCAAGTGCTTTGGAAAAATATGTCTGGGTTCAAGTAGAAAATGACAATCAGAGGGGTGTCTGGAGAAATCCAAGGGCCTATGAGCATATTATTCACATATAGACTTATCCTCAGCATCTCAGGGAGGGGGGAGCTATATGGGATCAGTAGAAATTAGAAGGGTCTTTTGGTTTAAAGATGTTCCTTACAAATAGAACTGTAGAAAGAGAAAGGTCCCAAGCAGAGAGGCAGTACAAGGTATGATAGGGATGTTATCGTGACATGCATCAGAAGGGGATGATATTCTATTCGGGGGTTTTCAAGGGCCTCCTCCATCCCAGAGATCTTGTGACAGAGTGTAATGTAGATACTGCACTTTGAGCTTTACAAGTCCACTACCATTGTTAGTTTTAACACAGTCCTATGAAAGAGGCAGGCTGGCATGTTACTAATGCGGAAATTGAGATTCAGAGTAAAGATAATGGACACAGATCCTGTTTAAGTCACTCTGCACTAGAAGCCCATCCTGTTAAATAAGTAAAAGTATAAACATTTGGTATAGTCGCTGGGGGGAAGGATAGTCTGGTGGTTATGGCAGGCTGTAGGACACATGGCCTGTGCTTGACTTGGCTCTGTCACCTACTGTGAGAGCTACGCGAGGTACTTAAGGTCCCCTGATATAGTAATAGTTATGTCCCAGAGTTAAAGTGAGGATTAAAAGAGCTTATAAACATCAAAGTGCTGAAACCAGTACCTGGCATACAGTGAGCCCTTTTCTGGTCTCCTTTGCCAGTTCTACCAACCACCAAATGTTAGGAGCTCGGTCCCCTCTGTCCACATGCACTTCCTTTGGCGATCTCATCCATTCCCGTGGCTTTACATACAACACCTATGCCAGTGAATTCCAAAATTTCTATCTCCAGCCCAGAACTCTCCCCTCATTCTAGACTTGTATATTTAATTGCCAATTTGATACGTTCAGTTAGATGTCTAACACACATCACAAACTGAACAAGCCTCAAATTGATCTTGATCTTCTCCTCCAAAATCTACTCCTATATCAATAAATGGCAATTCCATCTTTCTAGTTACTCAGGGCAACAACCTCCAACTCACCTCTGACTCGTCTCTGTTTCTTACATCCCAAGTCTCATCTGTCAGCAAATTCTATCAACAACATCTTCAAAACATATCCATAGTCAACCACTTCTCACCACCTCCCCAGGCACCACCCTGGTCCAAGCAGCCATCATCTCCCACCTGGATTATTGCAGTAGCCTTCCAGCTTCAGCCAGAGTTATTCCATTAACATTTAAACTTATTCTGTCACAGGTGTCCTAACCAGAATGACTCCATCTTGAATAAAGGCCATATAAAGCCAAAAAAAAAAAAACCCAAAAAACTGCTGGGTGACTTTCTCAGGAAGTTAGGCACTCTTTATCACAAGATGTCTAAGATTGAGGAAACAAGTTAACGGAAAAAGGCATTCGTAGTTTAAGAATGGGTTTTACTCTAATGATACTATTAATAGTACACCCATAAATTCTTGCTGAAATCAATAGTTACACAAGAGAACATGAATACTAATATCCTGTCACAAGCTGATCACAGGACTTTATAATAAAGTACACTATTCTTAGCCCTAATATCCTACGTAAGCAAGCATTACATTAAGGTAGAGGCATTCCTCCTCTTGCTTTCTGAGCATGCCCTACTCTGTAATACAGTGGTTTCTAATAAACTATTTAAACTTTACTATACTCTGTGACTTGCCCTGAATTATTTCCCTGCAAGAGCCAAGAACCTGCTCTTGGGGTCTTGGATGAGACCCCTTTTCTGGTAACATTTTCCCATTGCATCTCCACTGGAACCTTAATGAGGTGAGACCCTCCAACCCAGAGGAAATACACTGTGCAGCACCAATTGGCCAACTTTAGGTAAGTGGTGGAATATATTTTTATACTGGTAAAGGACAGGGGTACTTGTCTAAAACTGGGTTAGAGGTCCAACTGGGAAGGGTTGGAGGCCCTCCACATCCTCATAGCTGGATATGGATTCAGTGTGACGAGATATTAACCATTACTCCCTTTAGATTAGCCCTCCTTGCACTCTTGGCTGCTCATTAAAGGCTGCTACCTGCCAGTTTCCTGACTGCTATGTTTTACTGCTGTGTTTTCCTGCTGCTTTTCACAAGCCTCACTTAACCAGTCCTGATATTTTTAACTTTCACTTTCCTCATTTGCCTTCGGATTATCGGCTCTTCACCTGTCTGCTCCGGCATCCTGTTAAGGTACATTGGGGATGAATGGTTCTGCAAGATTTACTTTCCCTATATGTAGCCCATTTACATGAATTATTTATTGCCTCCCCTTCTCTCAAAATTGAAACTTGGTACTTCCAATTTTTATCTATTTATTTATTTATTTGGAGATGAAGTTTTGCTCTGTCGCCCAGGCTGGAGTGCAGTGGCGTGATCTCAGCTCATTGCAACCTCC
The DNA here is from genome assembly GCF_028885625.2 of Pongo pygmaeus. Classification (NCBI taxonomy): domain Eukaryota; kingdom Metazoa; phylum Chordata; class Mammalia; order Primates; family Hominidae; genus Pongo; species Pongo pygmaeus. The sequence goes on along the minus strand of NC_072373.2, from coordinate 36,967,395 downwards.
GTTCCCCAGGTTCAAGTGATTCTTATGCCTCAGCCTCCCGAGTAGCTGGGACTACGGGTGTGTGCCATCATGCCTGGCTAGTTTTTGTATTTTTAGTAGAGACGGGGTTTCAGCATGTTGGTCGGGCTGGTCTTGAACTCCTGACCTCAAGTGATCCACCACCTCGGCCTCCCAAAGTGCTGGGATTACAGGTGTGAGCCACTGCGCCCAGCCAGTACTTACAAATTTTAAATGAAAAATTCCACGGTGTATGATTGAGCCAGGCAGCAATTATGCCAGTCCCATGTAGACAAACAGCTCTAGAATAGGGAATTGGAGATTTGTTTTTAGCAGTTCCTTTTCATCTGCTTACTAATCAAATGACTTTTACTTCTTGGTTACGGACAGCAAGACCATGTAAGTTTCACCCTGCTTGCCATCACTGTCCTGAGCCTGGACATGCCTATTGTGGTCTCTCTAGTACAAATGGCTCAACTCATTATTTGGGTAATATGAATATAGCTGCATTAAAGTGACCACAGGGGCTGGGTGTAGTGGCTCACACCTATAATCCTAGCACTTTGAGAGGCTAAGGCAGGAGGACCATTTGAGCTGAGGAGTTCAAGAGCAGCCTGGGCAACATAACAAGACCCCATCTCTATTTTTATTTAAAAAAAAAAAAAGTGATCACAGGATCATTTTCCCTTGCTCATTTGGCTCTGAAAGCTCTTTCATCCTTTTTAGTGGAGCTTGGCCAGTGGCAGTACAACCTCATTCACAATGATCTCTACTTTCACCTTTACCTGCTCCCCTCATGGGTAACACAGCCTTAATCCTAAAAAGCTTGCCACTGGGGTACATATTAGAGCATTGGGACCAATTTAAATTAGGTGGGCTTAAGAAAAATAAATTTTTATTTTTATGTAATATTGTTTGGCCCTAATAGGGCCAAATAATAATGTTATTATTCCAAATAATAATAATGTTATTTGGAAAGTCAACAAAAATGGCCACCTAATGGAACTACAGCCTTTAATAGTTATACTTCAACTTGATTTGTTTTGCAAGCAGGAGGGAAAATGGGGTGAAATACCATATGTTCAAGCATTTTTATTGCTTAGTCAGGATAAAACTTTACAACAAGCATGTGCATATTTAATGAAAACAACAGAGGAAAACTAATTAGATATTCTAGATGATCTTTCAATGCAAGCCTCGGTCAGTTCCAGTGCTTCAGGTGCATCTGTCCCTGTCCCTTCTAGCCCTTCTAGTAGTTCTGTTGAGACCTCTTCATCTCCTCCTCCTTACCCGTCTAGCCCTATTTTACATCTACCTCCTTCTGAGATGCTTAGTCCTATTCTGTACCTGTTACTCCCTGAGGAACCCAGCCCCACCTGTACTACCCATAGCAGAGCCTCTTAGCAACTTTCGAAGGAAAATCTTTGCTTAGAGAAGTGGCAGATGGGGAAGAGGGCACTATAAGGGTGTGTGTTCCTTTTTCTATGTCTGATTTGGCATTATGCAAAGAAAAATTTGGTTGTTTCTCTGAAGACCCAGGAAAATTTATAGATGAGTTTGAGAAACTAACTCTGACATAATTTAACCAGGCAGGATTTGCATATTTTGTTATCCACCTGCTGTACAGTGGAAGAAAAACAGTGGATTTTGGAAATAACTAGGACACATGCAGATGAAATGCTATCCCACAATTCTAATCATACTATCTACAGGGCTGGGGGTATTGCAGTTCCTGATCAAAATCCAGGATGGAATGATCAAAGGAATAGTGAAGACTGAGAAGAGAGATCACATGATCACTTGTTTATTAGAAGGGATAAACACATGTACGAAAAAACATGTTAATTATGATAATGTGAAGGAAGTTACCCAAGGTAAAGATGAGAATCTGGCTTTGTTTCAGGGACAATTGAGGCAATTAGGAAATATACTGATCCCACTTCAAAAGGACAAACCTGATTGGGGATACATTGTATAATCCAGTCTGCCCTTGATATCCATTGGAAACTGCAAAAAAAGCAGCCTTGGGTCCCCAGACTACTATGAACCAGTTTTGGGACATGGCATTTATGGTTTTTAATAACAAGGACAACACAGAGAAAGCAGAAAAACTTAAGACAGCTTCTCAAAAGGGACAGCTCTTAGCTGTGGCCTTAAGCTTGCTACCCACATGGGGGTTGCCCTTACACTTCTCAGCCTTGGCAAGGGAAGCTAGAAGGCAGAAAGCCCCAATCTGGGCTTCCAGATCACCGCAACTTGAGTATGAATTAAAGTGCTTGCTGTAAGAAAACTGGCCATTAGGAAGAGGGAATGCGCACCACTCACTCTTGGGTTTGCTCAGACATCCTTGGTTTAGGTGCTGAAGGTCAAGAGTGATGGGGCTCAAGACCTTCTGCCACAGCTCTCATTGGGCAACAAAACCATATATCTGGATGATCCTGGGGTAACCCTTGAAGTGGCAGGTAAGAATATTAATTTCCTTCTCTATACAGGGGCTGCTTGCTCTGTTTTGACGCATTATGAAGAGGCTTTATCATCCCGAGACTGTATGGTCACAAGGATAAATGGACAAGCTCATAGGTGCTGTTTTAGCATCCTCTAAGCTGCTCTTCTTTTTTTTTCTTTTTTTGAGACAGAGTCTCACTCTGTCACCAGGCTGAAGTGCAGTGGCACGATCTCGTCTCACGGCTTTGTATGCTTTTCTTTTAATGCCTGAATGCCCTGCCTCTCTGTTGGGAAGAAATGTATTAACTCAGCTTCAAACTGTAGACTCTTTCAGAGATTACAAGGTGGATGAGGAATTGCTTTTACTTCTCTCCAAGACAATAGAGAAAAATTAATAGAGATTCAGCTAGCTTGCATGTTGTAGTAACCTCCCAAATAGATCCTATGGTTTGGAACATTTAAGTTCTGGGGAGGGCATTAAATACCCCTCCAGTTTGTATTCAACTTAAACCTGGTGTCTCATATTCCTTGGAAAAGACAATACCCTCTGAGACCAGAGGCACAAAGAGGAATCCAGCCATTAATGAATAAGTTTCTGCAATTTGGTTTGCTGAGACTCTGAGTCTCCCTGTAATACTCCAATCTTGTCAGTTAAAAAGACAAATGGAGACTATAGATTTGTTCAAGACCTCCTGGTTGTCAATGAGGCTGTTGTTCTCATACATCCTATAGTATGCAATCCTTACAGGCTGTTAGCCCAGGTCCCTGGGGGTGCTAATTGGCTTACAATCTTAGATCTTAAGGAAGCCTTTTTCTGTATTTTGGTGCACCCTGATTCGCAATCCATCTTTGCTTTTGAATGGACTGACCCACATAGTCATTTAGTTTGTCAATTAACTTGGACAGTTCTTCCCTAGGGGTTTGGAGATACCCCTCATTTATTTGAAAATGCGTTGGCTAAAGAATTTAAATGTTATGATCGGATAAGGGCACCATTACTCAGTACTTAATCATCTGCTTGTTGCTAGCCAACCAAAAGGGACTCAGACAATAACACCATTTCGCTGTTAAATTTTCTGAGAACTAATGGGTATATAAAGTCTTGCTGTACAAGGCCTAGATTTCTTTTCTTTTTATTTTTTTGAGACAGGGTTTGGCTCTGTCGCCCAGGCTGGAGTGCAGTGGTGTGACCTCAGCTCAATGCAACCTCCATCTCCTGGGGTCAAACAGTCCTCCCACCTCAGCCTCCCAAGTAGCTGGGACCACAGGTGCACACCACTACACCCAGCTAATTAAAAAGAAAATTTTTTTTAGAGACGGTTTTGCTGTGTTGCCCAGGCTGGTCTTGAATTCCTGAGCTCAAATGATCCTCCCACCTCGGCCTCCCAGAGTGTTGAGATTACAGGTGTGAGCCACTACGCCAAGCCAAGGCCCAGATTTCAACTCAAAAAGTTAAGTATTTGGGATACGTCTTAACTCCTGGCACCCGGGCAATAGCCCTGGTACAAAAAGAAGCTATTTTGGGTGTTCCAGAACACCAAACTAGAAAACAATTACGGGCTTTCCTAGGGATGGCAGGATTCTGCCATTTATGGGTACCCAGATTTGGGATATGGCCAAGCCTTTAGATGAGGCTCTGTGAGGAGCAGACTCAGATCCTTCTAAATGGGATAACAATTATAAACACGCTTTTAATACTCTCTAAGAGTACATCTCCAGCCTTAGGAATCCCCAGTCTTGACAAACCAGTCTTTGTTTACGTGGCTGAAAAACAACAAACAGCCCTGTGCATTCTTGTCCAGAAACTAGGAGATATCCCTTAACTGGTGGCATACTTTTCTAAGCAATTGTACCATGTGGCTTCAGGATGGCCCAGATGTCTCACAGCAGTTGCAGCAACTGCTTTTCTGGTAGATGAAGCTAACAAATTAACTTTGTGGCAACATCTGGAGTTTTTGACCCCACACCAAGTACAAGAGGTTGTAGAAGCTAACGGATACCTATAGATAACCAAGATATGCTTATTAAAGTACCAGGCTTTATTGTTTAGACACTCCTGATATTACTCTTAAAGGATGCCAAACCTTAAGCCTAGCTACTTATCTGCCTGAGGCTATGGACCCTCTAGATCATTCTTGCATGCAAGTTATGGAGCAAATTTATTCCAGCTGGGCAGACTTAAAAGCTGAGCCACTAGATAATCCTGAAATAGAATGGTTTACAAATGGGGGCAGTTTTATATATCAGGGAAAATGGAGAGCCAGGTAGGCTGTTGCCAGTCAGCATGAGGTAATCAAAGCCCAGGCTCTAACAGCTTCTAGCTCAGCTCAAAAAGGAGTTAATGGGCTGGGTGTGGTGGCTCACACCTGTAATCCCAGCACTTTGGGAGGCTGAGGCGAGTGAATCACCTGAGGTCAGGAATTTGAGACCAGCCTGACCAACAGGACGAAACCCCGTCTCTACTAAAAATACAAAAATTAGCTGGGCATGGTGGTGGGCACCTGTAATCCCAGCTACTCGGGAGGCTGAGGAATCACTTGAACCCAGGAGACGGAGGTTGCAGTGAGCCAAGATTGCATCATTGTACTCCAGCCTGGGTGACAGAGCAAGACCCCATCTCTGTCTTAAAAAAAAAAAAGCAGTTAATGGCTCCTACCATACATAGCCCTTCAATTGGGAAATGATTTAAGAATGAACATTTACACTGACACTGACTCCAAGTATGCCTTTCTGGTCTTCATGCTCATGTTATCATTTGGAAGGAACAGAGATTCCTAACTGCTGCTAAGGGTTCCCGTATAAAATACCATTTGGAAATTTTAAATCTACTAGATGCTGTCCTGCTATCAAGGGAAGTTGCTGTGAGTCACTGTAGGGGGCATCAGAAAGGAGACTCCACTATAATAAAAGGAAATTCTTTTGCAGGTGCTATACCCAAGGCAGCTGCATTAAGGGAGCCAGTCAACTTTGTGGGCATGTTGGTACCCACTGCCCTGGTGATGATAAAGCCAGAGTATACTAAAGGAGAACAGGAATGAGCTAAAACCCATGGATTAACTTTAAACCCTTCCAGATGGCTAATTGATGAAAATGGCAAGCTATATGTACCAAAGGCTGATCAATGCAAAGTAGTTAAGCATGTGCATGACTCCACTCATTTGGGAAGGATTCCCTATTTCAATTGATGTCTTTTTATAGGAAAAACCCTTCTTAAAACAGCAAAACAAGGGACTTGGGCCTGTGAACTGTGTGTCCAAAATAACCCAAATAATCATCCTTTACCTCCTCCTTTAGTAAAGTCTGTTCAGCACAGGGGAACATACCCAGGTGAAGACTGGCAAATAGACTACACTCAAATACCCCCATGGAAAGGATTCAAATATTTATTAGTATTCATCGATACCTTTACTTGTTGGATTGAAGCTTTTCCTACCTGGTCTGAAAAGGCAACTGACATTTCTAAATTTTTATTAAAGGAAATAATCCCTAAGTACCTTTACCTCTTCCTTTAGTAAAGCCTGTTCAGCACAGGGGAACATACCCAGGTGAAGATTGGCAAATAGACTACACTCAAATACCCCCATGGGAAGGATTCAAATATTGATTAGTATTCATTGATACCTTTACCTGTTGGATTGAGGCTTTTCCTACCTGGTCTGAAAAGGCAACTGACATTTCTAAATTTTTATTAAAGGAAATAATCCCTAAGTTTGGGCTGCCTAAAAGCTTACAGAGTGGCTCATTTTTCACAGCAACAAGAACCCAAAATATATCACTGGCTCTAGGAATTCAGTATCGCCTTTATTCAGCATGGAGGCCACAGTTTGCAGGAAAAGTAGAAAGGGCCAAACTTCCAAGAGGACTCTTGCCAAGTTATGCCAGGAAACATCAGAAAGCTATTTGTCTCTATTGCCTGTGGCCTTGTTGCTAGTTTTGGCTGCCCCTAAGGGAAACTTGCAGCTCAGCTCTTTCGAAATAATGTATGGAAGTCCTTTCTTAACTGCAGATTTCCTAGTAGATATAGATACTTTCAAATTACAGAACTACGTTATTAACTTAGGTCGGGTGCAAAAAGCTCTTCTTGAATATGGAAATCAGAGACTTCCTCCCTCCACTAAGGAAGAAAATGCTATAATCCAGCCAGGAAACTGGGTTCTATTAAAAACTTGGAAGGAAGGGTCTCCATTAGATCAACTTTCCCCAAAGTACTTGTACAAAGTACCCTACCAAGTACCCCTTAGTACCCCAACTGCAATTAAACTTCAAGGAATAAGCAGCTGGGTTCATTTATCTCGAATTAAACCCATTTCTTATGAAGTCCCACAGGCTGCTGGAACTTAGGAGACTGATCTCACTTATTCCTGTGTACCAACCACTGATCTCTGGCGCCTGCTCAGAAGAAACAAGAAGGATGAATAACTTAAAGATTTGGATTAACATCTTAATTCTGTGCATGTATTGGAACCAGCTAAGAAGCAATGTCTTTGCCAAATGGGCACAAACTTTAGCCTCCCTACACAACAACACTAATTGCTGGGTATGCACAGAACTAATGCCTCCTCCACCTCAGGCTGCCCTGGCACATCCTGCCAGCCACTATGAGCATATGGGGAAGTTATTATGATTGGGGTAAATGGACCACCCTTTTTCCCTTCTACTATAGAAACACAGGGCCCAGCCTTTTCCCTTCCCACCGTGAAACAAGCCTCTTTTTTGTTTGATCAGAAAATTAAACTCCACTCTGACGTAAGGTTATACTGTACACGATGAATGGATGACAGCTGTCTAAGTTCAGGTATTAGGCAGAGTGCCCCTATGCTTTGAAAGACAACAGCAGTGATCACCACACTGAAACCTGTAACATGGAATGGTTACTACCCCAACACTATAATTGCACCCTTCTTGTAACTAGCCAAATGTGGATGGGATGGCAAAATGAGTCTTTATGGCTAGGTGCTTGTATTTCTCCCTGGGGTTGGTTATGGGCATGTGGGTCACATGGCTGGCCATATATGCCTTATAATTGGACTGGAAGATGTACATAGGGTCATCCTCATCTCCCAGGATGTATCCTCACTAGATTATAATCTCTCCCATCTAACTGGGAAACTGTAAGAGCTCGTCATAAGTGACAAAAGCAGGCTTCTTGGTTGTTTTACCCATTGGCTATCTGTCACCCGTGTCTGTATAGAAGACCACCTAAACAGGCTTTGTGTGAGCAACAAGGCTGTTTATTCACTTGGGTGCAAGTGGGCTGAGTCTGAAAAGAGAGTCAGCGAAAGGAGATAGGAGAGGGGCAGCTTTCTAGGACTGAGGTAGGCAGTGGAATGTTACAGTTAGAGGTGGTTATCTATTGTCAGCAGAGGAGGGGGTCACAAGGTCCATGATGGGGAGATCATAAGATTCATTGTCCAGAAGAAGAATGTCACAAGGTCAATTGATCAGTTGGAGCAGGGCAGGAACAAGTCATAATGGTGGAACGTCGTAAGGCTGGTCAATCAGTTAAGGCAGGAGCTTCTTTTTTTTTTTTTTTAATTTTATTATTATTATTATTATTATTATTATTATTATTATACTTTAGGCTCTATGGTACATGTGCGCAACGTGCAGGTAAGTTACATATGTATACATGTGCCATGCTGGTGTGCTGCACCCACCAACTCGTCATCTAGCATTAGGTATATCTCCCAATGCTATCCCTCCCCCCTCCCCCCACCCCACAACAGTCCCCAAAGTGTGATGTTCCCCTTCCTGTGTCCATGTGTTCTCATTGTTCAATTCCCACCTATGAGTGAGAATATGCGGTGTTTGGTTTTTTGTTCTTGCGATAGTTTACTGAGAATGATGATTTCCAATTTCATCCATGTCCCTACAAAGGACGTGAACTCATCATTTTTTATGGCTGCATAGTATTCCATGGTGTATATGTGCCACATTTTCTCAGGGATCTAGAACTAGAAATTCCATTTGACCCAGCCATCTCATTACTGGGTATATACCCAAAGGACTATAAATCATGCTGCTATAAAGACACATGCACACGTATGTTTATTGCGGCATTATTCACAATAGCAAAGTCTTGGAACCAACCCAAATGTCCAACAATGATAGACTGGATTAAGGCAGGAGCTTCTTTTGTTTCACTTCTTTTGTGTTTTTTTTGGCTGCTCCAGACTTCTTGACTCCTGCAGGCCATCTGGACTTATATATGCAGGTCACAGGGGTTACAATGGCTGAGCTTCAGCTCAGAGGCCTGACACTATCTTCTCCCCACAGGCAGCCACAATTGACATTGAGCTTCAAGCCAAAGCTGTAGCTAAACACAGCTGCAGTTTTCAATAATACACGCAATGCCCTTACCCTCTTGACTGAAGAAACATCTCAAATTAGACAGATAGCCTTATGAAACTATGGCTCTGGACGTGTTAACAGCAGCTCAAAGGGGGAACTTAGGCTATAATCAAAACAGAATGTTATGCATACATTCCAGACTATTCACGTAATATTACTCAGGCCACGAAAGACTTAGACACCCACATCTCTGCCATTGACACGCTGTCAGTTGACCCCATATCTGCTTGGTTCTAACAACTGCCTAGTCCTTAGGAAACTTTTTTTGTTTAGCATGCTTGGGATAATTCTATTCATTCTGTTTTGTGCTGTGGAATATACTGCATTGTACTTTTTATGTAGGAATAAAAGTTAAGCTTACTCAATGCTTCTTTAAATTTAACACATTAATTTTCTAGACTTCACCTTTTTCTGGGACTTAGAATTATATATGATTGGTCCTCACTATACAGATGCTTTCTGACTGGCTAGCTCTCTACTTTAGGCAAAGGGATCCTAATGGTTAGGCAGGAATATCATTGCTTCTGTTCAGCTTGAAGAAGTTACTGAGGATGGATCTTTGTCCCCCTGCACCCCTTAGGATTAAAGGTCTCCTGGTAAAAAGGAGGAGGGAATTATGTCTGAAGTGTCCTAACCAGAGCGACTCCATCTTGAATAAAGGTCAGATAAAGCCAAACCTGCTGGGCGACTTTCCCAGGAAGACAGGCACTCTTCACAAGATGTTTATGGTTGAGGAAATGAGATAATGGAGAAAGGCATTCTTAGTTTAAAAATGAGTTTCACTTTAAAGATAACAGTACACCCATAAATTCTCCCTGAAATCAATAGTTACACAAGAGAATAACAATAGTAATAGCCTGTAACAAGCTGATCATAGGCTTTTGTAATAAAGTACACTAGTTTTAGCCCTATAAAAGCAAGCATCACATTGAAGGCAGGGGTGCTCCTATATAAGCAATACTTGCTTAGTACTACTTGCAAGCAACAATACTACCAGAAATAGAGTAGTACTATTAGCAGAAATGGAGTAGTTTCTAATAAACTATTTTAACTACTATACTCTGCGACTTGCCCTGATTCTTTGCTGCGGATGTCTAAGAACCTGCTCTTGGGTCTGGAATGAGACCCCTTTTCTGTTAATTCCTCTATTCCATTTACTCAGAGTAAAAGCCAGTCTTGAAAAGAACCTGTGAAGCCCCCAAGATCCACCCCAACTCCCTTACCCCCTTCCTTCCTGACTTCACCTACCCCTCTTACCTTCCCTTGATCCTCCAGCAAGCCGGGCATCCTCATTCCTCCGCATTTATGTGCCTGATCCTTTGACCACAGTGCTCCTCCCTCTAGACCCCCTCCTTCGCCTCCTGTAGATTTTAATGCAAATACCATGTTCTCAGTGAGGCCTTCCCTAACCTGCCTATTTAAAATGACCATCGCAAAAGCGGACACCTTTCCTCACACCTATAATCCCAGCACTTTGGGAGGATGAGGTGGATGGTTCACTTGAGGTCAGGAGTTCGAGACCAGCCTGGCCAGCATATAGTGAAACCCCATCTCGACTAAAAATTTAAAAAAAAAAAAAAAATTAGCCAGGCGTGGTGGTGGGTGCCTGTAATCCCAACTACTCTGGAGGCTGAGGCAGGAGAATTGCAGTGGGCCGAGATGGCGCCACTGCACTCCAGCCTGGGCGACAGACTCCGTCTCAAAAATAAATAAATACATAACCATAAAATAAAATAAAATGTCCATCCCAGTGCTCCCTATCTCTTTGCCCCGCTTTTTCTCCCTAGTATTTACCACCATCTAACATACTACTTAGCATCTTATTGTCTATCTGCCCACACAATGTAAGCTTCACGTGGGCATGGATCTGTCTTGTTCAGTGATGAGTCCCCAGTGACCTGGTACGTGGAGGTACTCAAAAAATATTTGTTGCATAAAGTAATGAGCAAAGTTTGGCACAAATGTTAGCTATTATTATTTCAGGGCATATCGGTGACAGCACCCTACCCTTTGCAAAAATCTCCTTGGGAACCAGAAACTTAAACACAACTAGGAAGAAAAAAAATCAGCCAAAAATAAAAGCAAATTAAGACAGTTGGGGTCTTATTTTAGACATATACCTTTCTAGGTCCTGGTATGTCGGGCTCTGTCATCTTTCTACCTGATCAAGGAACTACTGTGACATTTTTTGGTAACTGCCAGTCTGTAGTTTGAATTTAGGAGTTCAAGATTCCAATCCTAGTTTCCAGGTTCCAGCTGCGCGGCCCGAGTAGGCCGGCGAGCCCCACCCCGGGGCGCAGGAGGCGCGCGGAGGGCGGGGGTTCTCGGTTCCCCGCCCTCGGGGAGGCTCTGGGGGCGGGGCCGGACTCCGGGACGCGGGGCGGGCGTGCTAGGGCCCCGCCGCCCTGGCCGGCCTTGCCTTGCGCTGCGCGCTCACCATGGCGGGCCCCGCGCCGCGGCGGCAGCTGCGGCCGCTGGCAGCGCTGGCCCTGGTCCTGGCGCTGGCCCCGGGGCTGCCGACAACCCGGGCCGGGCAGACGCCGCGCCCTGCCGAGCGGGGGCCCCCAGTGCGGCTTTTCACTGAGGAGGAGCTGGCCCGCTATGGCGGGGAGGAGGTAGGCGGGGGCGGCGCGGGCCGAGGGACCCGGGGTCCCATCCGGTCTGCGGCGAGCCGAGCGGGGACCCAGGAGGCGCCGGCGGCCCAGGAAGCTCTGGGGGACGCGCGGCCTGCGGCGGGCGCCCTGGGCTGGCGGGGGCCCTCCTCTCTCTAGGCCCAGACGGATGGCCGAGGGGTGAGGGCGAGTCCTCAACAGTCGGAGCGCCCCGCTTTGCCCGCACACCCCACCCTGAACTTCCCCCTCGGTCCCCGGGAGATTTCCCCTCTGGCTGCCTTTTCGTTGATGATCTGCGTACAGACCTCAGAACTTTTTGGTTTTCGTGTTAGCATCGGCCGAGGCGTTTACTGTGCCCACGCATAGTGGGGAGTGGCGGGGGACGGAGGGAGGGAAGCAGAGCCTGCTCCCTGGGTTAGGTGGGAATTGAGACAGGTCCTGGGATAAGCCAGTCTTTGCCTGCACTTCCTTTTCCTGCCCCTGTATCCGAGGCCTCTGCATCGGACTCCTCAAACCCACTTTTAGGTCATGTACCCCTGGGGCTCAGCCAAAGCTGGAAGCGAGTGCAGAGGGTGGACTGGAGGTTAGAGACCCCCACCCCCCCAACACACACGTCAATAGAGACCCCCTACACACACACACACCCCCACACACGTCAATAGTCTAGAGGCGTCCAGAAAACTCACAACCACCTGTCCACCTGGGTTGATTGGGACTGGTGCGATGGCTGTGTTGTGCGGCAGCATCTTGCTGCCGCACGACAAGGACCACCAGGGGGCTGATATTAGATGCGGAGCGGGGGAACGGCATTGGGGGGAGGTCATAGTACCATAGTATTTCAGAGCTGGCAGGAACCCATCTCCTGCTTTTACACATAAGGAAACTGAGGCCTGCCACGTGTTAGTGGTAGAGCAGGAAGGGGCCTGATGTTTTTCAAAACCCTCCGGCCTGTTCTCCCTAATTCCTGAGTTAATTGGCCTTATAAGGACTGGGATTGCATGGGGGTCAGAAACCTGGCCCTTAGGCAGTGATGTCAGTTTGGGCATCATTTGTGAAGGGGCCGTTTAGAACCATGAGTCAGTGAGGACACCGAGGGAGGGAGACATGGCTGGGATGTGAGGATGTTAAGGGATGCCTTTTTGCTGGTAGCAGAGGGAACCAGATGGTTCAGAGTCCAGGCATCTGTGCAGAAAAGAGTTAACATGGCAGGCCTGCTCTCCTTAGAAAAGCCTGCTTGCAAGGGTGGGACTTGTCTAGTGTCTGGATTTCTCACCCTTCTCTACCCAATAACGGTGGACTCACTTGCCTAGGCCGTATATACAGATGGTGTGGTTAGTATTGAACACTGTATATGCTAGGCAGAGGGTGCCCTATGTGACCAGCCCCCAGTGAAAACCTTGGGTGCTGAGTCTAATGGGCATCTCTAGCAGAGGAATGTTCTGCCGGAAGAATGGCACATACTGTCAAGTTTTGTTGCTGGGGGAAGAGTGTGCTCTTCCTCATGGGAGGGAGAGAGCATAGGAAACCTGCACATAAATTCCCCTAGATTCTCCCTCGTGTTTTTCCTTCCCAGCTGTGAGTAGAACTATATGCTGAATTCTTGGAATCTTCCTTCTAGGGACTCTCCAACTGACCCGATGATCTTTGGGACCGCTGGCACAAAATCTAAGGAAAGAGAGAGTTCACCACTGAGGTTACAGCAAGAGTGCCAGAACTGCAAGATGAGGACTGAGAAAAGACCTTTGGTTTTTTGATGTTGATGTTATAGATTGAAATTTAACTGAGAGAAACAGAGAGAGGACCTTGAGATGGAAACAGGGGTAGGAAACAATTGTTTTGGGAGTGGAGCCTGAGGATCTCTGTAGGTGGAAGGAAGGAGCCAGAGAGAGGAGGGGAGTGAGGGACGAGAGAGGCAGTTGAGTGCAGTGGGTTCAGGCTGTGCTGTGCTGTTGTTTGACCTAGATTGTTCTGGTCTATGCCTGTTATCCAGGGATAATTATTAATAACACCGTTTCACTCGGAAGTGTCACAATTTGTATAATACATTGGATCGTACCTGGTTTTGAGTCCCTGTTCTGCTGTGTGATTTGGGGCAAATTACTAAACCTCTCTGAGTCTCTACTTTGTTCATCTGTAAGATACTTGGATTAGTCAAGGTTTCACCAGGGAACAGAACCATTTGGATATCTGTATCTATACAGTTGATCCTTGAGCAACACAGGAGTTCGGGGTACTGACCCCCATGCAGTCAAAAATCTGCATATCTTTCTTTTCTTTTAGAGGCAGGGTCTTGCTATATCGCCCAGAATGGAGTGAGTATCTTTTCACAGGCACAGTCATGGTGCACTACAGCCTGGCACTCCTGGGCCCAAGCGATCCTCCTGCCCCAGCCTCCCAAGTAGCTAGTATTACAGGTGTGCACCCAGCCATGTATGACTTTTGACTACCCCCAAAGTACAATTTTTTTTCTTTTTTCTTTTTTTTTTTCTGAGACAGGATCTCACTCTATTGCTAAGCCTGGAGTGCAGTGGCAGGAACACAGCTCACTACAGCCTCCTGGGTTCAAGCATTCCTTTACCTCAGCCTCCCTGGTTACTGGCATTACAGGTATGCACCACCACACCCGGCTATCGTTTTAATTTTCCGTAGAGATGGGGTCTTCCTGTGTTGCCCAGGCTGGTGTCGAACTCCTGGGCTCAAGCAACTCTTCCACCTCTGTTTCCCCAAGTGCTGGGAATACAGGTGTGAGCCTCCATGACTGGCTCAAAACTTAATTACTAATAGCCTACTGTTGGCCACAAGACCCAAGAACATAGTCAGTTACCACATATTTTGTATATGTATTATATACTGAATTCTTACAGTAATGTAAGCTAGAGAAAAGAAAATGTTACTAAGAAAATCATAAAGAAGAGAAAATATATTTACTATTAAGTGAAAGTGGATCATTATAAAGGTCTGCATCCTGAGAAGGAAGAGGAGTGGTTGGTGTTGCTATCTCAGGGGTGGCAGAGGTGGAAGAAAACCCACATGTAAGTGGACCCATGCAGTTCAAACCTGTGTTGTTCGAGGGTCAACTATATATAGATAGAGAAATGGTTTATCATAAGGATTGGTTTACACGATCGCGGGGACTGGCTGGGCAAGTTGGAAATACATAGAGCAGGCTATCAGAAGGAGCAGGCTGGAAGCCCTCAGGCAGGAGCAGATGCTGTAGCCCACGAGTCTTGTTTTTTTTTTTTTTTTTTGAGACAGAGTCTTGCTCTGTTTCCCAGGCTGGAGTGCAGTGGTGTGATCTCAGCTCACTGCAACCTCCGCCTCCCATGTTCAAGCAGTTCTCTACCTCAGCCTCCCGAGTAGCTGGGATTACAGGCGCCTACCACCACGCCCAGCTACTTTTGGTATTTTTAGTAGAGACAGGGTTTCACCATCTTGGCCAGGCTGGTCTTGGACTCCTGACCTGGTGATCCACCCGCCTCAGCCTTCCAAAGTGCTGGGATTACAGGCGTGAGCCACTGCACCTGGCCTTGTTAAGGTCTTTCAACTAGGAGATTAGGCCCACCCAGATCATCTGGGATAATTTCCTTATATAAAGCCAGTTGATTGTAGATGTTAAATACTTCTAAATACCTGCACAGCAATATCTAGGTGAGTATTTGATTGAATAACTGGGTACAATAACCTATGCAAATTGACACATAAAGTAAATCATCACAATGGTTATAATAAGAGTTCCTACTTGGCTGAGTGTGGTGGCTCACACCTGTAATCCCAGCACTCTGGGAGGTCGAGGCAGGAGGATTGCTTGAAGCCAAGAGTTTGAGACCAGCCTGGGCAACATAGCAAGACCTCACCTCTACCAAAAAAAAAAAAAAAAAAAGAGTTCCCACTCTAAGCAGGTGTTTTGTGAATGCCTGCATTAAATGAGATGGTGGTGTGCACAGGCTTAGCATAGGCCTGGAATAGGGCTTAGCACCGTAAGTCTTAATAAATGTTAGCTACTATTATTTTTATTACCTTATTAAAGATACAAGCAAGAGGCATTATAACAGGTCCACAGTCCTTTCATGCACTACAGAAATCTAATAAGCTCTGAAACCTAGACATTTTTGTTTTTCACAAGTCATTTGACAGCAAAACCCAACTTGATCTGAAATCACTTGATGACAGAACCTTGTTGGAGCTGCTATGAGTCTATGTTATTCTTTATCCCATTTACTGTGAATGTTTCACTGGAGAAATACTAACATATTTGATTATGGGTGTTGCCTTGGACCTCCCTAGAGGTATTGCATAATATATGGTATGTTTCCCATAACACCTTTCTAAAATCTGACATATTCTCATATTGAAAACATGTCTGACCCCCAAGAGTTTCTGCTGTGGGATTGTGGACCTGTGTAACAAGTCTTTCTGAAACATCTAGCAATGAGTGACTTGCTTCTACTATATATAAAACCTTCTTTCTTGGATGAGAGCCAAGGCAGACCCGCCTCTATCAGTCACACATCCCACTGTGTGGTTCAAGGTGAGAGAGCTCAGACACCCATGCAGGGATTTGCGTGGTTTCTCCAGTGGCAGCTTCAAATGGGAAATCCGTGAAGCATGGGTGTCCTGGCTGCCGGTGTCTTTCACAGAACCACGCTGTGTTCTGGGTCTACTGCACCAAGAGCCAGTTCTTTCCTTTGAGGCATTGTAGGGCCTCAGAGTGATCCATAGCATGGCTCCCTAAATCATTCACATATGGGAATAGAAAAATCTTTGGTATACATTAGTCCTCTTCGAATGCTTGCTGAAAATCTGGGCGGGGTGTGGTGGCTCACACCTGTAGTCCCAGCAGTTTGGGAGGCCGAGCTGGAAAGATCGCTTAAGCCCAGGAGTTTGAGACCAGCCTGGGCAACATAGTGAGAACTTGTCTCTATTTTAAAAAAGAAAAAAAATCTGGACAGCATCTCCTTGGTGCTTCTTTAAAACTCCATTCTCCCAGTAATTCTAGTAAGGGTTGTATAGAGGAGGTGATTTTGAGGACCTCTTATGTAGATAACAGGTTATAGAGTGAGCGTGTTGAACAAAAATGAAAATAGGGAAAAAAAGGTAGTGTGTTCCAGAGTGCCTTTCTTTGGCGCTTGTTTTCTTCAACTCTTGTCAAAATTGCCCTGATAGGTAGAGATATTGCTTGCACATGTTCACCGGTAGCTTTTGCCTTGTCACACACCTGTTGTGATAGCAGGGTTTCACTGTCTACAAATTGCAGGCCAGAGATTGGCATTCAAGTTTTCAATAAGGAAGAATTCCCTAGGAAGGGAAAAGGCTTAGAATCAGACAGATATGAGTCTGAATCCTGACTTTTTATTTACCAGCAGAGAAACCGTTGACAGGTTATGTAAACTCTAAGCCTCAGTTTCTTCACCTACAAAATGGGTATAGTAATAACTTCCTCAAAACGTTATTTTATTTTAGTTTAGTTTTTGAGACAAAGTCTCGCTCTGTCACCCAGGCTGGAGTGCAGTGGCTGATTTTGTTTTGTTTTGTGTGTGTCTGTGTGTGTGTGTTTTTTTTTTTTTTTTTGGAGACAGGGTCTTCCTCTGTCATCAAGGCTGGAGTGCAGTAGTGTGATCTTGGCTCACTGCAACCTCCGCCTCCCGGGTTCAAGCAATTCTGCCTCAGCCTCCCCAGTAGCTGGGATTACAGGCACCTGCCACCACACTCGGCTAATTTTTGTATTTTTAATAGAGACAGGTTTTCACCATGTTGGCCAGGCTGGTCTCAAACTCCTGACCTCAAGTCATCTGCCCACCTCAGCCTCCCAAAGTGCTGGGAGCCACCGTGCCTGGCTGTTTCTGTGTCACTTCTATTCCTGTGTCTGCATTTATACTCCCAAGCCTTCCACCCACCCTCCACCTTCTCAGTTGTCATTTCCCAGGCCTGAGAGTCTGTGCCTGGGGGCTGTGTTATCCATGGATGTCCATCTACACTGGGTCAGAACTCACCACCACAGCGCGCTGTGTTTACTGATAAGACCATTCCTCTGCATGGCATATGAGATATCTATGTCACTCTGAGGCCTCAAAAACGCTAAACATTCTTTTCTTCCCCTATAATATGACTTCCTTTTAGCACTTACACCTTCAAGTAAGTAGTTTAAGGAGGAGATAAAAATTTTACTGTTAAAAAAAAGGAGATTGCTGGGCGCAGTGGCTCACATCTGTAATCCCAGCACTTTGGGAGGCCGAGGTGGGTAGATCACCTCACATTGGGAGTTCAAGACCAGCCTGACCAACATGGAAAAACCTCATCTCTACTAAAAATACAAAAAAAAAAAAAAAATCAGCCAGGAATGGTGGCACATGTCTGTAATCCCAGCTACTCGGGATGCTGAGGCAGGAGAATCGCTTGAACCCGGGAGGCGGAGGTTGTGATGAGCCAAGATCGTGACATTGCACTCCAGCCTGGGCAACAAGAGTGAAACTCCGTCTCATAAAAAAAAAAAAGATTGTTGACCGGGTGTGGTGGTTCATGCCTATAATCCCAACACATTGAGAGGTCAAGGCAGGCAGATTACCTGAGTTCAGGAGTTCTAGACCAGCCTGGCTAACATGGTGAAACCTGTCTCTACTAAATATACAAAAAAAAAAAAAAAATTAGCCAGGCGTGGTGACACATGTCTGTAATCCCAGCTACCCTGGAGGCTGAGGCAGGAGAATAGCTTGAACCTGGGAGGCGGAGGTTGCAGTGAGCCGAGATTGTGCCACTGCACTCCAGCCTGGGCAACTGAGCTAGACTCCATCCCCCACTGCAAAAAAAGAAAAGAGTGTTAGTGATAAGATGCATGTTTTTGTTTATCTTATGTATATTTATATATACATATATATAAATATTTATGTTATATTTATATGGCTGTTTGCCCATAGAAAATAAGTGTCGGCTGGGCGTGGTGGCTTATGCCTATAATCCCAGCCCTTTGGGAGGCCGAGGCGGGCAGATCACTTGAGGTCAGGAGTTTGAGACCAGCCTGGCCAACATGGTGAAACCCTGTCTCTGCTAAAAATGAAAAAATTAGCTGGGCATGTTGGCGTGTGCCTGTAGTCCCAGCTACTCAGGAGACTGAGGCAGGAGAATCGCTTGAACTGGGGAGGCGGAGGTTGCAGTGAGCTGAGATTGTGCCATTGCACTCCAGTCTGGGTGACAGAGTGAGACTCTGTCTCAAAAAAAAAAAAAGAAAAAAGGAAAAAGCAAAGAAGTATCAAGGAAAAAGCCACGGAATGGAAGATATGACAAAATACTGAGGTTAATTGATAGCTGTAATATATTTTTAAAATTGATGTAAATACATAATCCCACTTGATAAATAATCAAAACTGAGGAATAAGGAATCCTGGTAAAGGAAAGGCAGTAAATCATCACAGAAAAATGCCGTCTGCTGGCTTGGAAATCCAGGCCATTTCAAATGACCGTTGTTAGATGAGATGGAGCAAGTGTCCACAGAGTCAATGGCAGTCCTCTAGGGCCTGTCTTTAGGAGCCGGTTTGGAGTAATAAAAGGCAGCCCTCTACTGAGCTCTTGTGTCGTGCCTGCTAGGTGTTACATACGCTCTTTTCCTTAGCATTCCCGAGGCAAGTGGGCGTTACCCTCATATGACAGGTAGAGAAGCAGGCCCGAGTGGTTATGAGGCAATGAGGTGTGTTTCCTTGGGCAAGTTGCTTAGCTTCTCTGAGCCTCAGTAGTTCCTCTGTCTGTTAAATGGGGTCATGAAAACCCTTCACCATAAGCTCCACAAGCGCAAGAACACTAAGGCCCACCCCAAAGAGAAGGCCAAGCAGCAGGTGCTTGCAGAGCCTGAGATTCCTATGGATCCAGCAGCGACTCCCACCCTTGCCTGGGCTGTGAGCCACCTGGCTGATGCCCTTGCACCTCTGAGGGCACTGAGATAAAGGAGAGATCTGGTCTTGGGTGTCTTGGGACTGTACTCATCGTCCCAGCCTGAGCCCAACTTGATGGAAGTTAGAAAAGTCATGCCATCCTTTTTTGTGTAATTCTCTCTTGGTGGGGAAATTCTGAGGTAACATTTTATGCCTGCTAATAGAGCCAAAAAAAAGTCTAAAGCCCATTGTTAGTAGAATGGTGGGGAAACAGCATTGCTTACATATCTCTAGCACTATAAATGTTGTTACAGGACAAACTAATAAAGTATAAACAGTGTCTAAGTTTTCATACACTTAGGCCCAGGAATTCCATATTTTGAAATAGGGCACTTTCCTATGCATTCACTGGGTGGAGAGAAATTTTTAAATAAAGGCCTCAATGAAATAAGTCACCAAATTAGAAAGTAATTGATAGAAACATGTATTTATAATGCTGCCATTTATAGTTCTAAGGATTGGAAACCACCCAAATACCCAAAATAGAAAGCTAGCTAAACAAATAGATACACAAGATCACTAATATAAGATGGGGCCCTTGGCCAGGCATGGTGGCTCACGCCAGTAATCCCAGCACTTTGGGAGGCCTACGTGGGTGGATCACCTGAGGTCAGGAGTTTGAGACCAGCCTGGCCAACATGGTGAAACCCCATCTCTACTAAAAAGACAAAAAATTAGCCGGGCCTGGTGGCGGGTGCCTGTAATCTCAGCTACTCAGGAGGCTGAGTCAGGAGAATCACTTGAACCCAGAAGGTGGAGGTTGCAGTGAGCTGACATCGTGCCATTGGACTCCAGCCTGGGCAACAAGAGCAAAACTCTGTCTCAAAAAAAAAAAAAAAAAGATGGGGCCCCATGGAGCTGTTTAAATGACAGTCATTTTGGTGGAAATGTTTATATGAAGGAATGTTACCTGTAAGAAGCAAAATATAAAATAGATTGCTCATATCAGTTACATCCGTGTATGTCTCTTGATGAAGAGGAAAGGAAATTTGGACTGATAAGTAATTCATCATTTACTATTCTTTTGAATTTTCATCTCCATGAAGTTGCTTCTGTTCCTGATTTTCTTTTTTTTGAGATGGAGTCTCACTGTGTCGCCCAGGCTGGAGTGCAGTGGCATGGTCTTGGTTCACTGCGACCTCTGCCTCCAGGGTTCAAGCGATTCTTCAGCCTCAGACTCCCGAGCAGCTGGGATTACAGGCATGTGCCACCATGCCCAGCTAATTTTTGTATTTTTAGTAGAGATAGGGTTTCGCCATATTGACCAGGCTGGTCTTGAACTCCTGACCTCAGGTGATCCGCCCGCCTTGGTCTCCCACAGTGCTGGGATTACAGGCATGAGTCACTGTGCCTGGCCCCTGATTTTCTCTATAAAGGAGAGAATTGCCACATTCTTGTCATGAGACTTTATGACTTTTCCAAATTTCTGTGTGTGGGCATGACGCTGCCCAGGCAGGTGGCAAGCTCGCCAAGGACCAGGCTTAACAGAAGGCCGTTGGGACTTGACCCACTGCTCTTTGCTCAGCTTGTGATGGGAGAAGATTTTACTAAGTTGCACTAGAAGAGCCGGCTCTTCCCCTCCTCTTCACAGCTTCTCCCCTGCTTTCTAGGAAGATCAGCCCATCTACTTGGCAGTGAAGGGAGTGGTGTTTGATGTCACCTCCGGAAAGGGTAAGTGGTGTGGCATTTTGAATCTTCATTTCCAGGGAGCACAGAAGCCAGAGTGAGCAGCACTTGGAGGTGTGAGGAAAGGGAGGGAACATTAGGCAAGTCCTTTTCATTCCATTTTATTTTATTTTATTTTTTGAGATGGAGTTTCACTCTGTCACCCAGGCTGGAGTATGGTGGCACGATCTTGGCTCACTGCAACCTCTGCCTTCTGGGTTCAAGCAGTTCTCTGCCTCAGCCTCCTGAGTAGCTGGGATTACAGGCACCACCACCACCCCTGGCTAATTTTTTTGTATTTTTAGTAGAGACGGGGTTTCACCATCTTGGCGAGGCTGGTCTTGAACTTCTGACCTCGTGATCCACCCGCTTTGGCCTCCCAAACTGCTAGTATTACAGGCATGAGCCACTGCGCCCGGCCTTCCTTCCATTTTAAATGAGCAGATTGAGTTAATCTTTGTCAGTGTTTTACTTCAGCAGGGGCTTTTTTCCCCCGATAATGACATGCTTCTACTCAAAAGCCTTCCATGACTTTCCATTGCCTGTAGAATTAAATTCAAACTTGATGATTTACCCTAGTTGAAGCAATGAGAGAAGTGTTCTTTAGTAAAGAGTTGGCATTATAGAACATTACAGAACATTTTAGTGCCATTTAACGTAACTAATGATATCTTGGAGGTGGTTTTGTATTGGTTCATCTATTATTTGATAACAAACACTGCTGAATGGAAATAGATTTGGCTTCCACCAACATTTAAGAAGAGGGAACATTTTTCTTGTTTGCATCTTTAATTTTTTTTTTGGAGACAGAGTCTCGCTCTGTTACCCAGGTTAGAGTGCAGTGATGCTACCTTCTCCACCTGCCAGGTTCAAACGATTCTCCTGCCTCAGCCTCCTGAGTAACTGGAATTACAGGTGCATGCCACCATGCCCAGCTAATTTTTTGTATTTTTAGTAGGGATGGGGTTTCACCATGTTGGCCAGGCTGATCTTGATCTCCTGACCTCAAATGATCCGCCCATCTTGGCTTCTCAGAGTGCTGGGATTACAGGCGTGAGTTACCGCACCCAGCCTGCATCTCTAATATTTTTAAGAGACCGTTTTCTCAGTATTAATACTTAGGCGAAAAAAAAGAATGAGAGATGGGCCAGGCACAGTGGCTCATGCTTGTAATCCCAGCACTTTAGGAGGCCAAGGTGGGCGGATCATGTGAGCTCAGGAGTTCAAGACTAGCCTGGGCAACATGGTGAAACCCTATCTCTTCAAAAAAAAAAATACAAAAATTAGCTGGGCATGGTGGTGCATGCCTGTAGTCCCAGCTGCTCTGGAGGCTGAGGTGGGAGAATTGCTTGAACCCGGGAGGTGGAGATTGCAGTGAGCCAAGATTGTGCCACTGCACTCCAGCCTGGGCAAGAGTGAGACCCTGTCAAAAAAAAAAAAAAAAAAAAAAAAAGAGGTTGTAGGGGGACTATTCTCATTTTGTATTTTCTGAATCCCTGCTCAGCCTGCATGTGTGACTTACTTCACATTTAGAGTGAGTGGAATCCAACCTGATGGCTGGGGTGGCTTACTGGACTTTGTATCGCCATTGTTTGGCCTCCCTGTGAGCCTGGAGCCTTTTTTAGGATTGGGTGGGGGCCTTGGGAGCACCCCCATGTGCAGGCTCCTGGTTACTCTGCATGTAAACCCACGCTTATGTCTCTTCCTTCCTTCCCACTACAGAGTTTTATGGACGAGGAGCCCCCTACAATGCCTTGACGGGGAAGGACTCCACTAGAGGGGTAGCCAAGATGTCCTTGGATCCTGCAGACCTCACCCATGACACTGTGAGCCAGATTATAAGCCTTTGGAAAATCCTCTACCTCCTTATCCATGCCTTTTTCTCTTTTTCTTTTCTTTTCTTCTTTTTTTTTTTTTTTTTTTTTTTTTTGCATCTGGGCAAGAGCAAGGCTTCCTAACTAGCTTATTTACCCTTCGGTCCGCTTGGTGTGGTGGCCAGGCATTTTCTTGAAATAGATTATCCTACCGTGTCACCTTGACTCAGAAACCTTCTGTGGCTGGCTGTTGCCTGGAGTCAAGTCCAAACTCTTATGAACTTGTGATCCAACTCAGTGATCATCACAATTTGGCCCCAACCTGCTTTGGCAACCTGATGCTCCTTATGGTCTGTACCTGCCACCCCGTCCCCTCAGCCCCTTACAGCCTTGCTATTAGTCTCTGAGACCCACTCCCCAGGCCGTGCTTGGTAGCTTTGTGGATGAACTGGGTTGGGAAGAAAGGTCTCCCTCTATGCTCATATTTCTGTGAAGGAGAAGATAGCATTAAAATATTTTTTAGGCCAGGAGTGGTGGATCATGCCTGTAATCCCAGCACTTTGGGAGGCCAAGGCAGGTGGATCACCTGGGGTCAGGAGTTTGAGACTAGCCAGGCCAACATGGAGAAACCCCGTCTCTACTAAAAATACAAAAATTAGCTGAGTGTGGTGGTGCATGCCTGTAATCCCAGCTACTTGGGAGGTTGAGGCAGGAGAATCGCTCAAATCCAGGAGGCGGAGGTTACAGTGAGTTGAGATCGTGCCACTGTCCTCCAGCCTGGGCAACAGAGTGAGACTCCATCTCAAAAAAAAAAATTTTTTTTTTTCTTAAACCTATTCAAGGTCTAAATAATCCCAACAGTAAGGCTGGAATTTCCTCTAACTGTGCTCAACATCAAACTGACATTAAGATAAATTGAGATAAGCCAAACTCATAACAAAATGAATGTAACAATATTACAAAAATGAATGAAGAACTTAAGAAAGGGGAAGGTGCCAAATGTATAATGGAATGAGTGCAGAGAGAGGGAGGATTAATCGGGGGGAGGAAGGGGATGCAGATGCAATAGGGCACGCCCTGCCCTACCCCAGCATGCTCTCTGGAGTCTTTCATCCCTGCCATCAGTCAAACCACAAAGTGTGATGAA
Organism: Pongo pygmaeus; assembly: GCF_028885625.2. Taxonomy (NCBI): domain Eukaryota; kingdom Metazoa; phylum Chordata; class Mammalia; order Primates; family Hominidae; genus Pongo; species Pongo pygmaeus. Next base: position 36,943,445 of record NC_072373.2, on the reverse strand, counting down.
GCATTGCTCCCTGTATGTTATACCCTCCCACCACCCCCACCCCCACACACAGCAGTGTCTCTTAAGCCATTTGTCCATTATTTGGTTTGTTGAGATATCTTTTCTCTTGCATTAGGGATGTGGGAGGCAAGGCAGGGATGGAGAAAGGCCAGTGCCAAACACCATCCACTTAACCCATCTCCTGTCTTTCTTGGTCTTTTCTCCCCAAGACGGGTCTCACGGCCAAGGAACTGGAGGCCCTGGATGAGGTCTTCACCAAAGTGTACAAAGCCAAATACCCCATCGTCGGCTACACGGCCCGGAGAATTCTCAATGAGGATGGCAGCCCTAACCTGGACTTCAAGCCTGAAGACCAGCCCCATTTTGACATCAAGGACGAGTTCTGATGTTCCCCCTGCAGGAGCAGGTTCTTGGGAGCAAGAGGCAGGAAGACACTAGGTACTGAATCTCCTGCAAAACTGGCTGCCTGGAGGCCCTGAGCCACCCAGATCCGAATAAAACAGATGCTTACCCTGGAAGAGCCAATGCCTCCTGTTGTCCTTGGTCAGGGGTTCTGTCTACCTGGGGACCCCCGTCCACACACCAGGGATCAATAAGAGCCAAAGTGGGACACCTCCTAGATGTTGGTGTCAGCTGGCTGAGCAGTGAAATTTTGAGCGACCTTTACTTTATGCTTTCCTGTGCTTGCCAAATTTTCAACCATGACCATGTTCACTTTATAATCAAAACAAAAATAAAGGTCCCATTGTTACAAAAGGAGAATTCTTCCCCAGAGGCCATTTCCTTGGAGCCCCGTCAGCACCCCACGTAAGCAGGTGGGCTGTGTTGTTCTTCCGTAGTCCTGCGGGGCCGGATGGTGGGGCGTTTAGGCAGTGGAGCAGGAAAAGTGAGTGGTGAGGTGGGAGGGTGGGCGATGGGAAGGGAGCCCGGAAACCCGGCTGGAGTGAGGGTGGGAACTGGCGTCAATGCATGTGCAGCTGGAGATTGGTGAGGAGGGCCGGGGTCAGCATGAGCAGAGTCTGGTGGAGGTCATTCCAAGAATGGGAGGCATATTCCTTATGCTGGACTGAGGTCAGATTTTAAGAGGAAGCCCCTTTTGTTAGAGGGGGCAGATTTTTCCCTCTGGGGACATTGGGTGATGTCTGGCAACATTTTTTTTTTTAATTTTTGTTTGTCATGACTGCAGGATGCTACTGGCATCTTGAGGCCAGGGATGCTGGTCAACATTCTGTAATGCACCTGACAAAGCATTATCTGGTCCGAAATTTCACTCATACTGAGGCTGAGAAATACTGTGTTAGATGGATCCTGAACATTTTACAGTGGAGATGAATTTCCTTGACATAAAACTTGTATTTTATTAAAATAAATAGCAACTGCCCCCAAGAGAGAATTTTCACATTAAGCAGAATAATCTGTTAAGGTGATTGTTCAAAATGTTGATTCCTGGGCCCCACCCCCCAGCGCTTATGATTCAGTATTTCTAGAACATGGCCTGGAACAGTGCCTGTAGTGAGCTGCTCAGGAAGTTGTGATACAAACGGGCCCAGGCACACTTTGAGACACCACCTTATTGCCTTATCAGTCATCGCAAGGAGAACTCAGATCCTTTTTGAGGAAAAGCTTCGACCTTTAATGTGTTCCAGGGCTGGGAGTCTAATGGTAAACCTCTGGGTTGCACTCAAGAAGATGGGAGCTTGATGGCCATCCAAGAGTAACACGCCTGGATCTTATCAGATAGGACTTTTTGGCCTAGAATTCTAGAAGTTGCTCATGCAGCCAAGGTTGTCTGTATCAGGACATTTTGCCCCAAAACAGGATGTACAAATAAATACAAATGGTGTACAAGTCCTTGGGAATAGTCGAGAGATGACTTCTTTTACTTATGTGCCCACCATTCCCTACATCACTATGTAATGTGGGGGCGGGAGGGTGGGTACAATTCCACTCCTTAGACGCAGGTTTCTGCAGTGGATCAAGGTCTCCAAATTCAGGCTCTGGGAACTTCCCAACACCACTGTTTGCCCTACTCCCCACCTTTGCCCCCATGAAGGCAGTTTTCCCTCATGGTCTCAGGCTCACCACCCCTCCCGGGATTACCCTGCCCAGTTCCCTGAGTGCACATCAAAGGCTGCCACCCAGCCAGGACAGTGTGCAAGAAATCGGCGCCTGTGTGGGCTCCAGAAAGGGTGGGTGCAACCCCAGGGGAGGAGGCATAGGCCGGCCTGAGAATTCTGCATCATTGAGGTCTGCAGGGCCTAAAAGTCTCGCACAGATCCTGGGAGGCCTGAAGTCTCTGCCTCATGTGCCCCCTGCTCCTATGTCTATTTATAATGTTTTTTTCTCTGAAGGCTCATATCCTCCTTTTAAGACTCAGCCTAGGTGCACCTGTACCAGGAAGCCTTCCCCCTCCTGTGTGATCCCGTTAGCCTAGACTCACATGCTTTGCTGTGATTGCCTGTTTGTGAGCCTGTCTCCTTCAAACAGGGGCATCTTACAGGCACACTCTCCTACAGTGACCAAACTTTTTTCACTTTTCATTATCTTATCTCATTGGAAATTATACATAATGTAAACAGAACGTGATTCACTGATTTTTTTTCCTTAGTTTAATAACAAGTGTGCCTCACTTTAAGCAAAATATACTAAATGTTTTCTGAGACAAGAGTTTCCTTACTTTTTCAGTTAAAAAGATTTGCTTACAGAATTTCTTTAAATAACAAGGCTTCTTTGGCCTGTTTATTCAGATCACAGAAATTGATTTCACACACAACTTCTTTGAAATACCTACATTGCATAAAATGAGGCACACAGATACATGTGCCCATTCCATCGAGATTGCCTCATTATTTTGTGTTATTTTATATTTTTCATTTTGTCATTATTAACACTTCAGCATACCAGGTTCATTCACTCTCTATTTTAGTTGAGATGAGTTAGTGTTTCTAAGGAGTGTTTCGTAATCTCTTGTCCCAAACTAGGCTGGTTTGGGAATCCAGTGAGAGTGACTGAAAACTGAAATTCAAGTCCTGAACATCCTTCCAGAACAGCCTATCACCCTGTGGAAATAACACACAAACTATCTCAGAGGACCCCCACCTGTGGAAGTGAGAGTCATATGAGAGTCATAGTTCAAAAGAAAAAAGTGCTGGGCACCGTGACTCATACCTGTAATCTCAGCACTTTGGGAGGCCGAGGTGGGAGGATCACTTGGGCCTGGGTGTTTGAGACCAGTCTGGGCAACAGAGGGAGACCCTGTCTGTACAAAAAATTGGGCAGGTGTGGTGGCTTACGCCTGTAATCCCAGCACTTTGGGAGGCCGAGGCGGGCAGATCAGCTGAGGTCAGGAGTTCGAGACCAGCCTGGCTAACATACAGTGACCAAACTTTCTGATTTGCCTGGTACTTTCCTGGTTTTAGCACTGAAAGTCCTGCATCCCAGAAAACAAAACCCCTCTGTCCTGGGCAAACCTGAGGACTGACTGGCACCAGCAACAGAGTCAAGGCCTCCTCCCAGCTGGGGGACTCCAGGGCGACCACGTGCCACCCTGGGATGAAGAAGGAGGGAAGACATTGGGAGAGCGCAGGGGGCTGGGTTCTTAGCCAGTCCCTACAAGTTCCAATTCAACATCTCCAACAGGAAGCTCAATGCCTGGTCTGCAGAAGGTGCTCTGTGCACGGAGTGTTGTTGATATTGGTGTAATTTGTGAAGTTCTCCATATTTAAATTCCTTCTGCTGAGTTATAGCCCCTCCCCGCCCTTTCAGAGGAAACATGTTTCCTTGCACCCCAGAATGCTGATCAGTACCCTTCCCTCTCTGAGCTCCTGGGGCCTGGGGCACAGAGCCTTACCCCCTTGCAGATGGCTGGGGGTCAGCCCCCATGCCATGTAACGGGAGAAAAGGAAACAAGGTTTTGCTGTGTGGAGCCTGCTTCTGTATTTCAAACTATTGAAATAAGACTGCTAAGGGTCAGGCGCGGTGGCCCACGCCTGTAATCCCAGCACTTTGGGAGGCTGAGGCAGGCGGATCACCTGAGGTCAGGAGTTCGAGACCAGCCTGGCCAATATGACGAAACCCTGTCTCTACTAAAAAATACAAAAATTAGCCGGGCATGACGGCAGGTGCCTGTAATCCCAGCTACTCGGGAGGCTGAGGCATGAGAATCACTTGAACCCGGGAACCGGAGGTTGCAGTGAGCTGAGATTGTACCACTGCACTCTAGCCTGGATGACAGACGAGATTCTGTCTCAAACAAACAAACAAACAAACAAAAAAGACTGCTAAGAATTAAATGCCCCAGAGGGTAAGTGATGGAGTTGATTGTCCCAAAGAAGAGCAGGGCAGAGGGGTCTGACCAGCAGACCTGGTCCCTAGAGATGGAGGCTGTGCAGAGGTCACCTGGCCTAAGGTCTGGCCCAGTCCCCAGCCCTATCTTGGACCCAAGATGCTCACCCCATACCTTAGGCACCTGCTCCAGGGGGTTTCCTCACCACCACTACCCAAGGGCCTGAACAAAGCAAACTCATCCTCTACATTGGCTTCCTTCAGAAGGCTGCTTTTCAAGCCCCAATCTCCAAAAAGCATGGTCCAGGGCACTGCCAGCCTCCCAAGATGCTGCTGTGAGGGGCTGAAGCTGGAAATCCATGGCTGGAACCTGGCCCCTGAGAGGCAATGAGTGCCCTGGCTCCAGGCCCTCCCCTGGATCACTGTGATGACCAGAGATCACCTGCAGGGCCCAGAGAATGCAGCTGGCCCTTATGATGGATGGTGGCTTCCAGCACACTAGGGCCACACTAGGGCCTTGCTCAAGCAGGCCTGGAACTCCACAGGCTTGACTGGAGAGGCCTGAGCAAGCCAGTGGGCAAAGTGACCAACCAGGCAGAAGTTAGCCCTGTGGGCCTCTGTCCAGGACATTAAATGCAATCATTGCCTGGAGGATTATTTAATGCCATGTTGTGTCGGTCATCTTTTATGCTCCATTTCACAGCCTGTCAGCCCAGCTGTAATCTCTCAGTGCCTGATTTAGCTTTCTTGCCTGGGCTTCTCTGCCAGGCAGAGCTGCTTAAGCTGTTCTGGGACATCTGCAAACCAGCAGGTGCAAGGAATTAACATCCTCTGGGGGCAACCTGCAGCTGATAGGGGATGAGTAGACACATTCTCCCCACAGCCCTGAGGCTCACTCTACAGCTTCCTCAGAAGGCCTCCAGTGATATTGAGCCTCAGCTGCCCACAGTGGTATCAGCTTAACACACAGCCATGGACTGGCCAAGCCTCCTTCCCAGTTTCATTCTTCCCAGTCCCCGATGCCTGAGCCCATGGATCACTTCCTAAATGTGTGTTCCTGCATGCAAACCTTTGTTGCAGTTTCTGCTTTTGGGAAGAACTCAACCTGAGACACAAGTTTACTTCCTCAGATACCGACACATCCTGTTGTGCCAAACTCAGGTTTACTGATAACGTTTTACACATGTATAGTACTTTACAGCTTACAAAGTTCTCATTCCAGCTACAACAGCTGTGTAACCAGTTGCCCTAGAACTTAGTGGCATCACTATGATGACATCACTCAGGATGGAGCCGCTCATGATGCTCAGAGATTTTGTGTGCTGGGGACTGAGAGGGTGCAGTGGGCATAGCCTTTCTGCCCCTGATGTCTGTGGCGGGTGTCACATGGCATGATGAGGGCTCACTCACATTTCTGGCGAGTGGTGCTGGCTGCCAGAAGCTCTACTCCTCTCCATGGGTAACTTCTCACAGCATGGTGGCAGGACTGTCCCTTCTCAGCCTCTGAAGTCAGGCGGCATCATTTCTGTTCACCAAGGCAGGCAAGCACAAAGTCTCACCTAAGGTCAGGGAGCATGGGGCCATTTTGGGAAAATACAATCCCCCATGGTTACGTCCCACATTATCTCCTTTGATTCTCACAAAAGAGACTGTATCTAATCTTTGAATCTGCAGTGATGAAGTCAAGTAGCAGGTGTGCATGCAGTAAATCACATTTGCCTTGTGGACAGACAGGTTTTAGAGTCAGACTGATCTGCCTTTGAATCCTGGTTTCATCACTTAGTACCTGTATGATCGTGGAGAAGTAATTTAGCTTCTCTGAGCCTCAGTTTCCCGATCTTTACAATGAGGGCCAAAATACTCATTTCCCTTGCTGGTGCTAGAATTTGATGCAGTTGTGTGTGTAACATGCCCAGCAGGCTCCTGACACCTGCGGGATGTTCAGCTTCTCTCTCTTTCTTCCTCTTCTACTTCATCCTACCTCCCACCTCCCACCTCTTGCACTGATGAGCATCTTGGACTTCCCAGCAGGTGCAGGGACATAGGTGAGCAGAAAGCATTTAGGCACGCGTCCAGGGTCTTGACAACAGGCTGGAGTTTGGAAGAAGTCCGGATAAGCAGCTACAGTGCCCTCTTCCTCATCCCTGGACACATCCCGCCCAGCCCAGAACTGAGAGCATTAACTCAGCTCCTCTGATGGAAGACTCCCTCGTACAGCCTCAGAGTCTCAGGTTTCCCAGATGCCCTATAGATTGTCCCAGAGTCCCAAGGGCAATGGGAAAGCCTGCTCCTCTCTCCCAGGGGCCTTGCCCAGACTGCAGTCTTGCTGCCAGAGGCCTAATAGCAGGTGTGCCTGAGTGTACCACTGTGGTGTAGTTTCTCTCACCCCCAACCCCTGATGGTTTGGGTCTCTACAGCTTTCCACTTCCCACTGGGTTGGGCCCTAGCCCTGACTCCAGAAGTGAAGTGACTTTTGTTCCAGAAGGTGCTGTATTCACAGTCTCCCCTAGGCCTTTGCACATGGTGTTGTTCCTCTGCCTGGAATGTTCTTCCTACTTGCCCACATTGCATGTAAAACCCTATCTTGGCTTAGATATTACTTCCTCAAGGAAGCTTTCTCAGACCTCTCCCTGCCAAGGTGGGCACACAGTACCCAACTTGCCCCAGTGGTATCAGATCTCACTGAACTGTAATTGTATTTACTTTGTGTTTTCCTCCCCACCAGGCTGGGACGCACTTGCCCCATTCACAGCTGTATCATGTAGCACAAGCCCAGCACCTTTGATGTGAGATAAAAATGAATGGATGGGCAAATGGACAAGTGGTGAATGAATGAATGAGTCAATGGATTGGTGCTCCCTCACCCAGGGCACATGCCTTCCTTGTAGCCCTCTTTCACCCCTTACTCAGGGATGTGCATCTGATTCCTGGAGCATCAGAGTGGCTCCGCACCCTCCAGCCAAGTTTCCAGCAGAGCCTGCCTGGGCATCGCTTCCAGGATTACTCCTGGACCAACTTTGCCTGAGCATTTCTGCAGCCTCATCATCTGGGGAATATATAAAAATAGTAAGTGGTTCCCCTGGCAACCACCACAGCAAATGGTAACTAGGGTGGGCGGTCCAGGAAAGCCTCGAGGCTGGGAGGAAAACAAACGCCGCCCTCACTGCTCACTCTCCAAATCTTGGCTGGCCAGCGTGCCCTCTGAGCTGCCTCTCCTAGTCTCATGGCTTCCTGGAGACCACCTGCTCTGAAGCCTAAAGGGAAATAACGGGCTGGAGGAGCTGCCCCATCAGCCCAGACCATCCGCTCCATCAGTCCCTGGGCTGCTGCCCCTGCGCCCTCTCTGTAGGGTCACCAAGGTCCTCTTCTGGCTGCCCTGCTCTGTCCAGTACCTTATCTGGGTAGTCAGAGGACTTCAGAAGCTGCCAGCGAGAGACTCAGCCTTGCTGCCAGGATCTAATATCATGTGTGCATGTGTGGACCCCTTGTGCTGGGCTGACCAAGCCCCTTCATTGACAGTTTGGTCTCTGCCCAGGTCTTCAGCTTCCCTGCCCTCCAGCCAGGCTCATGGCCTAGCTCTTGCAAGTTTACCCCTCCACCAAGGTTTAGTCTAGGTGCTGCCCAAGGCTCAGATCTTGTCACCACCACCTCCTCTCTGGGATGATTAGAGGGCATGGGGCTTCTGCATGCTAAACCCTTGGGGTGAGAGTTGGGAGCACGGGCTGGGAGGGTGCTTGGAAAGCATTGCCAAGCTGGCTGCAAACTGTCCACAGGAAGCCAGGCTCTAAGAGATCCTGAGAGAGGGAAAATCCAGCAGCTGAGACACTAAGCGGGGCTGGAGGCAGAACCTGGAGTGAATGTGACCCTGAGGTGTCAGGGAGCGGAAGCCTAAGGTCTCCAGTGGGTGGCTGGTAGGTGCAGCTATTTCAGAGTAGCCCGATCAGCCAGGCTGCTGCTGTCTTTTCCCTGTATGTGAGCAAGGCTTTTGCTCCCTTGCCATCCCCCCACGCCTTTGGCTGTAGTTACCTCTACCCTGTCCTTGCCTCTCCCAGCTGAAGCCTACTTCCTGCCTCACTGCCCCTGCCCCTGCCTCTCGTCTAAGTCGGTGCTGATGGTCATTGCAATAGCGGCACTGGGCTAGCATGAGCCAGGTGCTGGCATGCCATGTTTGTGGCTTAATTTGATTCTCTTCAAGGAGGTACTAACATTTGGTTGGGTCTTAGGAAGCATAAGTAACTTGCGAGGGAAGCTACACCTCTGACAACTGAGAAGTGCTGGAGCTGAGATTCCAAGGCAAGTCTTCCTTCCAGCCTGGGCACTTTCCATTCTGCCCTGTTGTGCCTGAAGATCGAGCCTTCCAGGGAGCCCCACCCCAGGGCCATTGGAATTAGGATGTGGCATGCTGAGCTGGTGGCAGAGACTCTAAAATCACAGCCAGGGAAGGCACCTGGAGGTCCTGTGGAGAGAGACTACTTCTGTGTGTGTGTGTGTATGTGTGTGTGTGTGTGTGTGTGTGTGTGTGTCTCTGTCTCCCAGGCTGGAGTGCAATGGCGCAATCTGCAACTTCTGCCTCCCGGGTTCAAGTGATTCTCCTGCCTCAGCCTCCCAAGTAGCTGGGATTACAGACACCCGCCACCACACCCGGCTAATTTTTGTATTTTTAGTAAAGACAGGGTTTCACTATGTTGGCCAGGGTGGTCTTGAACTCCTGATCTCAAGTAATCCTCCTGCCTCGGCCTGCCGAAGTGCTGGGATTACAGGCATGTGCCACTGCACCTGGCCTTGTTTTTTTTTTTTTTTTTAGCACATAGTTTAATCCTTCAGTTAACAGGTATTTCTGTGCTCTAGTCTTCACAGAATTCTGTGGTGAACAAGGCCTGTGGTCATTTGAGAGAGGCTTTCTCGGACTAAGGATGTGTGATACAGGCTCAGGGAACTGAGCCCCATGGCATCACCTAGAGGGAGGTCGTGGGACCCAGGCCCATCTGTGGGAGCTCAGAGCCTGCTGGTGGCAGCTGCAAGCCACCCCAAAGATAGGAGAGGTCATAGTGGCTGTGGTGGCCGGTGATGCCCACCTGGAGGCCATGTGAGCTGTGGCTGGGACTCCTTTGTCTAATCTCCCCCATATTTCTGGATTTGGCCTCCGCATTGAGGAATCTCTTACTACTCAGGATCCCTGAAATACATCTGTTGCCTTCCTGCTTGAGCCCTCTCACTTCTTCCCCTTTCCCATTTATCCATGACCCTCCCCTTAACTGTCACTCATAACCCCTGTCTGATTCACACCACTGCACTGTCTCTGCCATTCCTTCAAACATCAAGCAGTTTCCTTCTGTTAAACAAAATGTATGGGAGGCCATTATTTGGACTGACCTCCTGCATTAGGCTCCACCAGACCCATCCAAAATGGAGTCACTCGTGCTAAGGTTCTGCACCACAAAACCAAAAACGAAGCTGTTTACTTATGAGATCTGAGCTTCTGAGAAATCAGGAGAGAGTTGATAGTCATATCCCATTAAGCTAACAAGATCCTCAATAAGGAAAGTAACTTTGAAACAGCCAATCTGCATCTTATTTCTTGTTTTGGCTTTCCTCAGCCTTTTCTGCCTATAAAGCTCAGCCCGTAGCTCAGCTCATGGGAGTTCCTTTTTATTTTGTAGACTGGATGCTGCCCAGTTCATGAATTGCTAATAAAGGCAAACTAGACCTTTACAGCTCAATTTATTGAAATTTTGTTATTTGATACGTCCCACAATTTATCAATCACACCTGATTTCACATATCCATTAATCAACAAAGGAGATGCATATTTCTTGCTTATTATATGTCCAGCACTGCCCTAGGTCCTGGTTTTGGGGTGAGGTGGGAGGAAGGATTGATTAAAATAAATGCAGGAACCTGCTCTGCTCTTAAGGGTCCTCAAAGAGGAGAGCAGTGGGCTGAGTTGCAAAGTGGTTTCTCTAGGACCAGGAGCTGTGGAGATCTACAGGGATCCTAGCCACAGAGTCCTGGGCAAGGCAGGCTGGGGTAGGAGCTTGCTGAAGAGTGTTGGTTTTTTCTTGGAAACTTCTGTGCTGGTCCGACCCACCAGCAGTTGCCTGCATGGAACGACAGTGCCCTCTGGTGGTCAATTCCGGGAACTCTCCAGCAGCTGTTTTGTAAAGCCCAGAGGATTAAGCTCCCTCAAGAACTTCTATTTTTGGTTCCCAGTATTTCCATAATGAAATGCTAACAGAAGCAGCCAAATGGCTTCCCAAAGGACCTGAAAGCTGCACTGCCAAACTCCCGTGTTCTCCAGCTTTCTGCTTCCCAGGGGTCAGATCTGCTTTTGGTTCTCAGGGGCAGTTCTCTGTTCCATACGGTTTAATTAAAGGGTCCCAGGGATTGCAACTATATGTTCGCCTTGCCGAGTCTGACCTCAGGCTGTGTGCACATTCAGAGTGACGTGTTGGAAAGAACACTGGATCCAGGATCAGGAGGCTCGTCCCACGCCAGACGCTAAGTAGCTGTGAGATAATAATTTCAATAATAGCTACGTTTATTCAGTATTTACTCTGAGCCAGACATTGCACCAAGAGCTTCACATACATTGTTGACTTTGATTCTCACAACAAGCCTATGAGATTGATACTGCTGTCATCTCCACTTTACAGAAATCAAGGCAGACAGAAGTCAAGTAACTTGGCCAAGATCATACAGTGTGTGGTAGAGTTAGGACTTGAGTTCATGTTTCTCAGCATCCACTATGCTACACTGAACTGTGGACCTCAAAGAATCGGAAACTAGTGGTAGTGTCCAGACACTGATGTTTTTAAATGTTCCCCAGGTGATGGTGATGTGGAGCCACCTTTGAAATCTATGGGGTCCCACCAGCTATAACACTCAATGAGCCCCATGCCTTCCAAGAAGCAGAGGTGAAGTTGTGATGAGGGGAGAAGCCTGGGTTCAGGCCCTAATATCCATGGATGTACAGGGCTGAACAGGGCCACAAGCACAGCAGAAACACCATGATGGCAGAGCAGCATCCTGCCTGCTGTCCTCTTTATCTGGAGATGGTTTGTAGGACAGGAGAGCAATTGCCTTCCACAACATTCCTCAGAGTTCGTTATGTCACATACACCCCAATCTACAGATCCATCACCTGTCCATTTATCTCAATGCCTCTAGAGCCATTTTCTATTTTTTAATAGATTCATTTGACAAATACTGGAGACTTATGACATGCCAGGCCCTGAGTCTGCAGGGGTGGAAGAAGCTGGCATGGCCCCACTCTTGTGAGTTGGCAATCTAGAGGAGGAGATAGGCAGTCAGCACATTATGAAAAAAAAAAAAAGCACACTGTGACACATGCTCTGAAAGACACAGCAATGCACAGTGGTGGAAAACAATAGGACAGCAGAGGGACCTAATAAGACAGAATGAGCTGGGATTAAACAGAGACCAGAAGAATGTTTTTAGTGTGTGCCTCCTGTTGGTAAACGAGCTCTGTTGTGTTCACTACATGCTGGGCAGTTTGGTGCAGAGCTTGCTTTTCCCTGGGCCTCTGCTGGAGTCCCCTCCAGGACATGGGGTGGCTGCTGTTGACATTTTCTCCCTGAAAGCCCAGGTATCTCTCCAGAGATGGAGAACTCTGAGCTTCCTTTTTACAGAAAGGACTCAAACTGGTGGCTGTTTGGGGATGGGGCGATGATGGGTGATGTTTGAGGCTGGAGTTTCAGAATCGGAAAAGTCTCTGCAGTCAGGGCCTTGAGGTTTGCTGACTTTGTGTGACACTCAAGGCATAGGACCCACAATCAAATCTGTGGGGAGGGTGCTTGTGGTCCAGGTGTAGGTGTATACCTATGAGCATAGGCAAGTGTGCGCACACACATGTGCATGAGAGCAGGCTCAGGCTTCAGCTCCCAGTCACACTAATCCTTCTTCTATTCTCTCTTCTGTGATGGTAGGGCTGGGACTTGGCAAACCACTTTTGGCTTTGGCAGCTGCTTCCTGTCGGATTCAGCCAGTAGGGGGTGCTAGAAGGACACTGGAAAGCTGGAGGGAAGCCCTCTTTTTCTTGTTTACTTCTATTCTTGTAAGCGGCTCCGGTAGTACTTCTTCACCCCGTCAGCAGCAGTTCCTTACCATAGCAGCAGCTAAATTCAGTTTACAATCTTTCTAACACTTGTAGAACTAACTTCACCCCTAACTCAGAGGCCAACACCAGCCGGCAGGCACCCCCCACCTCACCAGATGTCTGGTTCCAGCCCCACAAGGTGCTCCTGTTTCTAAGTTTTAATCATTCCAAATGCACCTCTTTGCTGCCTCGTCCTTGGGGTAGTAGTGCTTCCTCCGTGATACCTTCTTAGCATTCTCTGACATTAGTGTTAAGGGGTCCCAACCCCTAACATGAGTTTCCTGGACTATGGGGGGCCTTTTGTGCCCTTGTGAGCCCTGAGGAGATCAAAAGCAGTTGTCTAACCCCTCGGTGGTTAGTAACTGCTCTACTCTGAGAAAGAAGGGCTGGCTTATCCTTGGAGAGGCCAGTAACTCTGTTCTCAGCTCTTCCCTGTGCGGGCCTCCATATCTCAGGAAGAAAGGACAGGTGCCATCTCAGTTCCAGTCATCTTAGCACACGCCTCCTACTCTGCCTCCCAGCTGATCTGCACCTTACCTGTGGCCTGGCCTGGCCTCAAAATGCTCCCAGGAGGAGAGGCCATGGCCTTCTCCATGCCCACCCACCCCTCCAAGTGTGAGCAGAACTGATGGAGAAGCTGGGCTGAGGGAGGAGGGAAACTCAAGTGGGAGACCTTAGGGCCGTTGGGAGAGGGTACAGAGACGGTGGCTGCCTCGGATACAGTGGGTTTCTGTTTCCTTCCCCATTGTCTTTCTCACGGAGAAAATCTCTTTTCCCTGAAGTAACTTGACTGAGTCTTTGACTGATTCCCCTTTGCAAGGTGAACCCAAGAAAGAAAAGAAAAGAAAGGACAAGAAATCCAACATCCACAGAGGACCTGCTATGTGGCAGGAAGTGCTGGGAGCCCTGTACACATGTATGGCCCTTGAGGACTGATTGAGCAGCTCTGGCTGATGGGGGCGCGGCTGAGGGGGAGGAGGGGAGGGGCCAGGAGGACAGTCTCAGAAGAAAGAATAATGAACACTAGATGTGAAAATTTCCACAAAGCAGGTGGCCCACCAGGTAGGATCAGAGCAGTTCCCTGCCATTATAGATTTTCCTTTTGCCTAGCTCTTCTGTGTTTGTGTTGGGGTGGTGTGTGTAGGGGGAACAGTTTCGTTTTGTTTTGATCATTTTTAAAGCTTTACTGAGGTATAATAGATACACAAAAAATCTCATACATACAAAGAGTACATCTTGATGAGTTTGGACATATGCATACACCTGTGATACCATCACCAAAATTTAGGCACTAAACATCTCTATCGCCTCCAAAAATTTCCTTGTATTCTTTTGTGTTTTGGTTTGTTTTTTTGGTAGTAGGAACAATAAACATGAGATCTATCCTCTTAACATATTTTAAAGGGTGCAATTCTGAATCGTTATCTATAGGCACCATGTTGTACAGCAGATCTCCGGAACTTACTCATCTTGCATCACTAAACTTTATACCCATTGAGCAACATTTCTCCATTTGCCCTTCCCCCAGCCCCTGGAAACTGCCCTTCTATTCTCTGCTTCTATGAGTCTGACTATTTTAGATACCCATTTAAGTGGAATCATGCAGTATTTGTCGTTCCGTGTCTGGCTTTTTTCACTTAGTATAATACCGTCTTGGTTCCTCATGCTGTTGCAATTGGCAGGATTTCCTTCTTTTTTAAGGCTGAATAATATTCCATTGTATGTATTTGTCACATTTTCTTTATCTATTCATCTGTTGATGGACATTTGGGTTGTTTCCCTATCTTGGCTATTGTGAATAAGAAAAAAATACAGTTTCTCAACCCAAAGCAAACAAAGAAACATTGTGCAAAATATAAGTGTTGACAGAAAGGCAGGCTGGGAGGGTAAACAATGGCTGGCGTACAGCACAGATCAGGCTTCTGAGAGAACCGTGATGCCCCGGGCATACCTCCTCTGCCAGGACTAGCCTCACTGGGGGAATTTGTCAGTGCTTTGCAGACCCATAGGTCTCACCTGGTTCTGGTTTGTAGAGGGAGGCAGTGGGACCCAGGCCCACCAGTGGGAGTTCAGAGCCTGCTGTCAATTCTGCCTTTTCTGCCACGGCTGTGTCGGAAAGGACTGATATAAAATGCTCCTGTGTTTGACTCTCTCTGCACCATTTTAAAACTCTTTGGTAGTGATCAGCACAGCTGTTAAAGGTATCAGGTGGAAATCAGCCACTCAGGGCTGACAGGTGGCTGATTCTGATCCCCACTCCCCAGCCATACATGTCTGGGGTAGGAACCACTCACACAAACAGGAACTACAGTCTTTCTCAGGCTTTGCACTTGTCCCAGCCTCTGAGCAGGGCCTCTGGGTCTCCCTTTTGGCCTTGTCCCAGCAAGCATCCTACCTGAGCTCACTCCTCACCTGCCCAACTCCAGCAATCTGGGGTGATATCTGCAGCAGCTGCCCTCAGTGCCTCCAAAGCTCGAGAAGGTGCTACATCACAGGTGGAGGGAGGGATGCTGCCCGTGAAGATTTCCTCCCCCACAGAGTGTCCCGGACTGCCGTGGTGCATGTCGCCCTCTTTGGAGGGGAGACAGCTGCATCTGTCCTAGGCCACATGTCAGTTCTGACGCTGCGTGGCCATGTGCTCCCTGGGTCTCACCAAGATTCTTGGGCGAGCAGCCTTCCCTCTAGTCTCCTTAGGCTCAAGCCTTCATGGACCAGGCTAGAGGCTGACCTGAGTGACCAGCACCAAGCGGTCCTCCAAGCTGTTCCTCCTCCTGGACCTCCCCAGCGAGGTGCTCATCACTCTCAGACCAAGACCTCTAGTCTTTCTCTTGGGATGAGTTATTTCTCATCCTTAGTCTGTCATACCAGTGTACTCTTGGGGTCCCAGCCCATAAGACATGTCTGAATCTCCCCTATGCAAACACCCCACTGTGCACAGGTGTTGTTATCCTCATGTTGTGGGTGGGGAAACTGAGGCCCTGAATGTTGGATGACTTGCCTGAGGTCACTCAGAGTCTCCAGATCCCTAACACTGAGTCAGCCCTATGCTCACCACACAACATTGTGTTACCCACCACCTCACAGTTGTGGCCAAAAGTTATGCTTTGAGATTGTCACCTGGCTCTGTCCAGGGACCTGCAGGCTGTTCTGAGGTTGGGATTGTCACCTGGCTCTGTCCAGGGACCCGCAGGCTGGTCTGAGGTTGGACTGTGGTGGTTCCCATGTAGGCCCAGCGTCAGAATTGCCTGTGAAACTTTGAAAAACTCAGGTGCCGGGGCCTAAGCCCAGCGAATTCTGACTCACTAATCCAGGTGGGCTCAGGTGCACAGGTATCTGTAGAGTCAATTCTCATTCTTCATGGTAGTTATGTTTTATAAAGTCTCTGTGAACACTGAATGAGCAGATACTGAACCTTTGCACCTAGGGGAAACACAGGGTTAGATTTCTGCCTGCCTCTGGTTACAACCAATACATAGCCTTGTTTTATGTGTGTTCTATTAAAGACACCTTCTTTACTCTCTATGGTTGATTCATTGACACTGAATTCATGGCCAACAGCACCATAACTTGTGTCTGAAAGAAGCTTGTCTGATACACGTGTTTTCTCTGTAAGGGACATCATGGCCTTCTTGTGCTTAGGAACAAACACCAACCCACTGCTTGGGGACATTAAATTTTTTTTTTTATTTTCATAGGTTATTGGGGAACAGGTGGCATTTGGTTACATGAGTCAGTTGTTCTTTAGTGGTGATTTGTGAGATTTTGGTGCACTCATCACCTGGGAAGCATACACTGAACCCAATTTGTAGTCTTTTATCCCTCATCTCCTTCCCACCCTTTCTCCCTGAGTCCCCAAAGTCCATTGTGTCGTTCTTATGCCTTTGCATCCTCATAGCTTAGCTCTCACTTATGAGTGAGAACAGACAATGTTTGGTTTTCCATTCCTGAGTTACTTCACTTAGAATAATAGTCTCCAGTCTCATCTAGGTTGCTTCGAATATGCTTAGGGGACATTTTAAACAGTGAAATCACCAACACAAAGCACAAAAACATGAAAAATGTGGCACCAAATAGCCTGCAAAAAGGACACTGGTTTGTTTGCATTGTGGGAGCTGAAGCCAGCAGGCTGAGTGGGCCTTGTTCCATCCCCACTGGGAATATGCGTGTTGAGCAGCCCTCATTCTTCCCCACTCTGTGTGTGTCCGAGAATGACCCCAAAAGTGCAGCCAGTATTGATTTTGGGGTTACAGATACAATTTTGCAAGTAGGTGAATTTGTATATATGGAATCCATGAATGGTGAGCATGGGCTGCATTTTGCAAGCTCTGTTTGCCCAGTGGTGTGCTGGGTCTCACAGCAACTGGCAGCAAGAGTTGGCCAGGCATGAGGATGGTGCAGGGGAGCCATGGAGTGGGGGCGTGAGTTGCTGTGGAGGGTCGAGAGGGCAGGTTGGCTGGTGCCCATCGAGGACTGGGGACCCAGCAGTGCAGCTGCTGCAGGCTCTGGGCTGTGACTTTTGCCCTTGCATCAGCACCCAAATCACCGCAGATCTTGGACTTCCACCCTCAGTGGGCTGATGATTCAAAATTCAGAACTTGGTTTTCCCATACAAACCGTGTTATGAGCGGTGGGTTGGTCCTCAGCTTAAAAGAGACAGAAGGGAGAATTCTGGAGAGATGAGTTCAGGGAGCTTCCGTTTTGGTGTCAGTTCCCTGCAGCTTCTGAGTAAACACCTCACCCTCCCCAGAGGATAACCATAACCCAGTGACAAGGGCTTCCCAGATGAGCCACCCCTCTCCTCCCACACAGGTAGTTGGGGGCCCAGGAAACTGGAAAGGTAGACAGGAATCCGAGCTTCCTAGGAGGACAGGCTGCAGATGTCCCTGGAGGCACTGACTGTCAGAGCTGGTATGTCAGAGCTGGTGGGTTACAGAGACCCATGTCACACCTGGTTAGACGAAAGGGGTCAGTGAGGCATTGTGGGACCCCCCACACCTGAAGCCACCCCAGCAAGCCTCCCCGCAGGGCTCAGGGCTCAGGCTGTGAGAAGGAGGGGCTCCTTCTGCTCCTTCTGGGGTCCTGAGACTGAGGGGTTCCTCCAGGAATCTCTAGGGAAAGGTGAGGGCAGGAGTACCAGACAGGCAGTGGAAGATGGGGTGGCAGCCAAAGTCAGGGTTTCAGTGGGGAGGGGTTACAGGCATCTAGGGCAGGGCGGTGGGGAGTGGATAGGAATGTGTGAGGAGGAGCCAAAGAAAGGAAGGTTTCTGCAGCCACAAGCCTCTCTCCGCCTGCTGCCCTGCTTGGCCGTGCGCATCGTCTAAAGTCATGGCACGGGCAGAGGAGCCCCAGCCTCAGGGCAGCTCTGTAGGAGTTTCCCAGGTTGCAAAGCTGGATCCATGCGAGACCTGAAGCTGAGGCCAAACTCTGCACGGCCTTGCTAGCTCTTGCCACTGGAGCTGGACACTATATCGTTGGGATGCCCTCTCCCACCCAGAGCTGACAGGTGGCTGAACACCCTGCCTCTGCCTCAGACACTCTTGTTTGCCCTGTCCCCACAGGTCTAGCTGCAGTGAGGATGGGGAGTGGCTCAGAAGGAGCATGATGCACAGCCTGTGGGGTGGGGCCCAGAAGATACTGACTGCTCATCAATACCTAACCTTGCTTTGTGCGTATCCACGTAAAGACATCTCATTTACTCTCTGTTGTTGGCTGATGAGCGTTGGACTATAACTCATGCCTGATCGAAGCTTACGTAACCCACGGACGCTCTCTGTAAGGTGCAATGCAGCCTTCTTGCCCTTAGGAACACCCCAAGTTTGACTTGACTCCTCATCCTCTACCTGACTCAGCCTGTTCTAAAGTAGATAAATAGAGCTCATAGGGAACATTCTTTCTCCAGGAAACTCAAAGGAGGATGTGGGTCCCGGCCAGGCAGTGCTGAGGACTGGCTCCCAGGACTAGGGCCTTCCCAGCACTGGGGAGGAAGGAGGTGTGAGGGTAAGAAGGCCCCAGATCTGAGCTGGGGAAGGGGAATTCTGAGCCACTCTATGCATACCAGCTCTGACAGTCGGTGCTTCCGGGGACATCTGCGGCCTGTCCTCCTAGGAAGCTTGGATTCCTGTCTACCTTTCCAGTTTCCTGGGCCCCCAGCTACCTGTGTGGGAGGAAAGGGGTGGCTCATCTGGGAAGCCCTTGTCACTGGGTTATGGTTATCCTCTGGGGAGGGTGAGGTGTTTACTCAGAAGCTGCAGGGCACTGACACCAAAACGGAAGCTCCCTGAACTCATCTCTCCAGAATTCTCCCTTCTGTCTCTTTTAAAGGGTTTAATCTTTACAAGCTCCAAACAGCTTATTCAGTAAAGTCATTCAGCAAAAAATAAATCCTCATTGATAATGGTTTAATTTCCTCCTTCCCTCCCTCAAGGACAAGGATTATCCAGCTAAGGGATCCATTCCCTCCCTCCCTCTCTGCTTTCCCGCATTCAAGCATCATTTCATTTACATTTGCTACATGGCAGGGGCTGGGTGCAAGCGGGTTTCTCCCCCAGATAATTGCCTTGGCTTGTGGGTCCCTTCTGCCTAGCTGCCTTGTCTCCCACTGCTGCCCCTCGCACATCCCAACTGGGATCATCTTGGACACCTCCCGGAAAGTGCTCCACCCCACTTCCGGCACAGGGCACGCTCTGCCTGGCACTCTCTGGCCCTGGCCATGTGTAGCACCCGCCTTCCTGGTAGCCTGGGCGGCTTCAGGCATTTTTTTTTCTCTCACCGCATGCCACTTCCTTGAAGACTTTTCTCCGATTGCCTCATCTGGCTCAGCCCCTGCCTTTGCGTCAGCAGCCCACTCAGAGGCCTGTTGCCCTGCAGGCTCTGGAGTCTGGGCTTGCTTCTGTGGGATTTCTTGTTTGAACTGGCTTGTGTGTGTGTGTGTGTGTGCGCGCGTGTGTGCCTGTGCGTGTGCATACTCTCCATCAGTCCTCACTGGAGCTTCCTAGGGGCAAGGATCAGTTCTTTTCCTCCATCTGGACCTTTGATCTATGGTCCTGACTGACTGTCCTGAACTCAAGGGTGAAGGGACACCTTGGGCCCCAGGCAGGATTTCTAGGGGAGAAGAATTAGAGAGCTGCCCCCCTCCGCACTCCCTGACTTTCTATCATTCTCCCACTGCGGCCTGGCTTGCCCAAGGAGGCCACCCCAAATGGGGTTTTAAGGACTCTGATTGGCAGAGAGGGGCTGCTGAACCTAAACAAAACACGACTCCCCCAGGATAGGGAGCTCTCAGCCAGGAGGACTCTGGGATGGTTTTCAAACTATGAAATGACATGGCCTAGGGATTCCTTGCAGGTCACTGCAGGGCCTGGGGAGTGAGGGGTTGCCTTGTTGGGGTGGGGAAGGCAGGGCCCAGCCCCAAACCTAGATCAGTCAAGCAGCGTCTCCAATTTTATTAGGCTGTTGTGCTTAGTTGAACTTGAAAAATGTGCTTCTGTGGCCTCAAAGCTTAGAAAACTTTCACCCTATCCTAAACCTACAGCCTTCGATTCCTGCCATACTCACAGCTGTCAACCAGGGGCTGGAGGGTTGGAGGGAGGAGCCCACGCTCGCCTTCTGGAAGCTGGGACCCCAGTGGCCATGTCTCTGCAGGAATCCAGCCTTGAGCCTCTGCTTGCTGCTAGTTGGAGAAGGCAGTGCCCAGGGCTAGCTCAAGGCTGCAAGCACTCACGGGGGCCACACTGGGTGTGGAGAGATGGGACCCTGGCGCTTCCCTGACCTCAGACCCAGAGGGCTAGGGATCCCAGATGCATGACATACACCAGGAAGTGCCACTTTCTGAAGGAAAGAGCCTTTACCTAGGAGTCCAAAGGCACAGACTCGAGTCTGGCTCCCACTCACCAGCCAAGGGGCCCAGTTTACTCACTCACTGTGTAGATGGAGGTGACAGCCCTGCTCCTCCTTCCTCACTGGGTCATACTGTGAAGCTGCCAGTGTGCTCTGAAAACTGTTGAGTGCTGTTGACATGCAAGGTGCTGCTGTGGCTCTGGTCACAGTCCCCAGGTGAGGAGGAGGGCCAGGGCTCTCCTGGGGTATTTGGGGTAGCCCTTGGCCTGGTGCTTCTGGGCTGAGCTTGAGAAGAATGGAAGAGTCACCAGCTTAGTTGTGGGCAGGGTTCGCTTGGGAGATCCCAGCCTGTCTTGGTCCGTATTGTGTTGCTATAACAGAGCTCCTGAGGCTGGGCAATTCATTAAAAAAAAAAAAAAAAAAAAAAAAAAAAAAAAAAAAGAGGCTGGGCGCAGTGCCTCATGCCTGTAATTCCAGCACTTTGGGAGGCAAAGGTGGGCAGATTGCCTGAGCTTAGGAGTTTGCGACCAGCCTGGGCAACACGGTGGAACCCCATCTCTACTAACATACAAAAAATTAGCTGGGCGTGGTGGCGCGTACCTGTAGTCCCAGCTACTTGGGAGGCTGAGGCGGGAGAATCGCTTGAACCTGGGAAGCAGAGGTTGCAGTGAACCGAGATCGCACCATTGCATTCCGGCCTGGGCAACGGAGTGAGACTCTACCTCAAAAAAAAAAAAAAAAAAAAAAAAAAAGAGGCCTATTTGGCTCACAATTCTGGTGGCTGGAAGGCTCAAGATTGGGCAGCTGCACTGGTAAAAGACTCAGGCTGCTTCAACTCATGGAGAAAAGAAAGGGGAGTGAGTGTGTGCACGGAGATCACACGGAGAGAGAGGAAGCAAGAGAGAGAAACTGAGGAAGCAAGACTCTTTTTGGCAACCCTGCTTTTGGGAACTAATCTATTCTCTTGAGAGCCAGAATGCACCAATGAATCTATTCACAAAGGATCTGCCCCATGACCCAAACACCTCCCACTACACCACCACACTGGGGATCAAATTTCAACATGGGTTTTGGCAGGGACAACCCACATCCAAATGGTAGCATGGCCAGACCCACCAACCTGGGCAGTATGTGGGCATCTAGGGTTTTGTCAGGAATGGAATAGGTGGCCCTGGGCCTCCTGAGATGGCTCCAGGGGCTTTGGAGGAAGGTGAGCTTTTCTGTTAGGCATAACTTTGGACTTTTCAGAGTCAGCCCCAAGACACAAGTCTGTTTATTGCCATTCTTCTAGTCCTGGATGAACTAATTTGCCCACCCTAATCCAGGGCAGGCACAAGACCCAGGTGTCTTCCCAGGGGAAGTGGAATGAGGGTGGCCTGCCTGGTCCAGGACGTCAGCTGAGCAGGAGGCCTAGAAAAGGGGAACCTTTGACTCAGGAGGGCTCACATTAGTGGTAGGCTGGGAAACGCCCCACAAGTGATGGAAAAGAAGCAGATGGCAGATCAGGAACTGGATGTGGCAGTTAGGGTGACCTGCAAAGGAATGCAAAAGAACGGGTTTGCAGGTCCCAGGAGGGAGTTGCGGACGTGCAGCTTCCTTCTTAGGCTGCTTTTTCTCCCATCCTCCCTACAGAAGGCCTGTCAGCTTTGCCAAGATCCAGGGATCTGGAGATCAGTGAGCCGCAAGCCGCACATGCACCCAGGGCTGCTGTCTCTGTCAGGCATCTTTGAAATATCTTTGCATTATACAAGTCATAGGTGCTTGCAGGGGAAAAAAATGCAAACAACAAATGTACGAAGAAAATGAAAGTTCTCCTCCCTGCTCACCAACAGCCTCTGGCCCCTTCTGAAACCAGGCCCAGTAAAAGAATTCCTAACTTGGGAAAGCCAAGGACTCGTGTTGAAGTGTCATTCTACCTGCAGGCATGCCTGTTAACGTGCATTGCCAGGTGACAGTCCAAATCACACACTCAGCAGTTAATTTTCCACGAACGTGGGCATCAATAACAGAGATAACCCGAGCAGCAGGTAATCTCAAGCCAGCTCTCTTCATGTGGGTTGCATTATTTGGTTGCATACATTTTTGTTTGCTGCGAAGTTACCTTTCTAGAGATGCCTGGTTCTGGCTGAAATGGAGTCGAGTTTGGATTAAATGAGCCTAAATCCATCAGTGGAGTTGGGTGGGTGACCTGAACCCAGAGGTGATCTTTTGGTGTACGGGTAGGATTGGTGAGAAAGCTGGAGTGAGGACTCTGCAGCAGGAAGTGACCTGAAAGACAAAAGACCTTGCTGTCCCGAGGCATCTCTCCCCTGCCGGAAGTCTTTTCCTCTGGGTTAATAAGAACTGGGTCTGGCACTGGCTCCATGACCTCTAGGAAGCATTTGAGGAGTGCTCCCCATGTGCTCCTCCAGCCAGCCCTCCATCCCTCTCCTCCTTGCTGGGGAGGCTGCCTGAAGCCACCCCCGTGGGCTGCCAGCTGGTTCAGGCAATGTGTGGGAGGAGCGTGAGGTCCTTTTGTCAGCAGCCTGACTGCCTCCTAAAGGACTGGGGTGTGGCAGTGGCTGATTTCTCTCCTGAAGGCTTCCTTGTTCTCACGGACGCAGGCAGCCCTCTCCTACAGCTACAGCACACGCCAGGCCATGGAAACCAACCAAGTGGCCATTACTACTCAGTCAAACTCCAACTAATCCAAACCACAGGTGAGGGGGTGGAGGACTCAGAAGAGAGAAACACCATCCCAGAAAGTGACAAGAACACATGCTGTGGTGAAGATCACGGACTTTACCTGAGTTGGGTGAGACTCCACATCACCGCTTACTAGCTGGTGGCTTTGGGCAACGTACTTAACCTCTTGGAACTTCAGTTTTCTCCTTTTCTCCCCTCCCCTCCCCTCCCCTCCCCTCCCCTCTCCTCTCCTCCCCTCTCCTTTCCTTTCCTTTCCTGAGTCTCCCTCTGTTGCCCAGGCTGGAGTGCAGTGCCACGATCTCGGCTCACTGCAACCTCCACCTCCCAGGTTCAAGTGATTCTTCTACCTCAGCCTCCCGAGTAGCTAGGATTACTGGAGGCGTGTGCCTCCAGGCCCAGATAATTTTTGTATTTTTAGTAGAGATGGGGTTTCGCCATGTTGGTCAGGCTGGTCTTGAACTCCTAACCTCAGGTGATCCACCCCTGCTTAGCTTCCCAAAGTGCTGGGATTACAGGCATGAGCCACTGCACCCGGCCTGCATTTCAGTTTTCTTATCTTTAAAATGGGATGGCCGGGCACGGTGGCTCACACCTGTAATCCCAACACTTTGGGAGGCTGAGACAGGTGGATCACCTGAGGTCAGGAGTTTGAGGCCAGACTGGCCAACATGGTGAAACCCCATCTGTACTAAAAAATGCAAAAAAATTAGTTGGGCATGGTGGCAGGCACCTGTAGTCCCAGCTACTCGGGAGGCTGAGGCAGGAGAATCTCTTGAACCCGGGAGGTAGAGGTTGCAGTGAACTGAGATGGCACCATTGCACTCCAGCCTGGGTGACAGAGTGAGACTCCATCTCAAAAACAAATACACAAAAATTAAAATAAAATAAATAAAAAAAAATAAAATGGGGCAATAATACTTTGATTGCATTGTGGCTGTGAGGATTAAATCAGTAATGTATGTGAAGGACAGTGTCTGGCCCACAGTAGGAGCTCTCTAGGTGGCATTGTGGAGGGGCATTGTGTTTAAAGCACAGACTCTGGAGCCAGATGATTTGGGTTATAATTTTCTTTAGTAGCTGTGTGACCTTGGGCAAGTTATTTTGTGTTTCTGGATAGAATTTTCTCATCAGCAAAATGGGTTCACTGATGTTTTCACAGGGCTGTTAGGATGATCAAGTGGGATAGCACAGGTCAAGGACTTAGATAGTGACTGGCCTTTGTATTAAAAATAAATCAATTGGCCAGGTGTGGTGGCTCACGCCTGTAATCCCAGCACTTTGGGAGGCCAAGGCGGGCGGAACATGAGGTCAGGAGATCGAGACCATCCTGGCCAACATGGTGAAACCCGTCTCTACTAAAACCCACAAAAAAATTAGCCAGGCCTGATGGTGCACGCCTGTAGGCCCAACTACTCAGGAGGCTGAGGCAGGGGAATCGCTTGAACCAGGGAGGCAGAGGTTGCAGTGAGCCAAAATCACGCCACTGCATTCCAGCCTGGTGACAGAGTGAGACTCCATCTCAATAAATAAATAAATAAATAAATAAAATAATAATAAATACATCAATGTTTTATTAGAACCTTTCCGACGACGGCGAGCATGTGTCTGCTGTACCTGGTGGGCCTGGGGTGTGGTGTGGAGAAGTCAGAGCCTGTGTCCTGGTCTGCAGGAGAGTTTGATCCTATTCTGCCCACACCTGTCTGACTACTTTCTTCCTCAAATTTTCCCAACCTGGATCTTCTAACTTTTTCATCTTCCATCTCCAGCCACTGTCTGCAATCTCCTCAGACACCTCTCGGTTAGCCCATGGCAGCCCCAGACCCTTGCGGGCAGAGCTGCTGGACTCATTGGTCTGTGTGGGAGGGGCCTGGGCCTGAGAAGCTCAGTGCTGCGCTGCCCTTGCCCTGCGAGCACGTGCACTCGCCAGGCAGTCTCAGATGAATCACGTCCCACACCGAGTAGTTAGCCCAACTCGCAACAGAGGCCCTGTGTGCTGCTTTTGTGTGTAGTGTTTATTTCCATTCTGTGAGTCAGAAAACACCATCACTCAGCCATGTGATCCCCCTATCTTCTGCCAAGGAGCTGTGTGCAAAGGATTGCTGGAAAACCCTCGACGGATGAGGGAGGGCAGCCGTGACTGTCAAGAGGGAGGCTGAGCTGAGAGAACTGGAGGTTGGAAGTCATCTCACGAAAAGAGCGTTCCGGGCGGCTCTGGGATGGTGAGACCGGAAACCCGCCCACAGGGGCAGCTGCTGGTGGGTGAAGGGCCCCACCTTGGCCACGTGTGGGTGAGATCTCCACCCCCTCGACCCCTGGAGTATAATCTGATTATTTTGTCTGATTGTAAATGGAAAGCTTGCTTATACAAAATTCCAGATTGATACAGAAAACTATAAAAAAGAAAGGACATATCTCCCACCTGCCACCACCAGATGCTGTATTAATCCAGTGAGACATTTTCCATTTGCCTTTGGGCACGGACCTGCCAGGCTCCGGTCCATTGAACTCCATTGAGCTCCTAGCTGCAGTTCAGGTCTGTTCCTGCCCCGGTCCTGGGACTCTGTCCTTCCAAACACCACGGGGAGAGGTTCTCGTCCCAACTTGGCCATTAGCTTTCTGTGTGCCCTTAGGCAAATCACTCTGTCTGAATCTTATTTGTCTCTTCAGTTAGAAATGAGATAATAGGGCTGGGCACCGTGGCTCACGCCTGTAATCCCAGCACTTTGGGAGGCCAAGGCGGGCGAATCACCTGAGGTCAGGAGTTTGAGACCAGCCTGGCCAACATGGCGAAACCCCGTCTCTACTAAAAATACAAAAATTAGCCAGCCATGGTGGTGGACACCTGTAATCCCAGCTACTCGGGAGGCGGAGGTGTGAGAATTGCTTGAACCCGGGAGGTGGAGGTTGCAGTGAGCCAAGATGGTGCCACTGCATTCCAGCCCGGGCGACAGAGTGAAACTGTCGCAAATGAAATAATAAAAAAATGAGATAATAATTGGGCAGACTTGTTGAGAGAGTGGAAGGCATGGGGAGATATGAAAATAACTGCAACATCGCAAAAATCTCTTCAACGTATGAGAAGTTGCTGGCTTGATGCCCTTTTCCCTGCCTCAGCTCATTTATCCCCAAGGGTGGTGTTGAGCCCAGCTCCCCTGCTCCACCATTGACTTGCCCATGTTGGCCTAAGGCCTTCCCCAGACACCCTAGGATTGGCTTAGGGCAGGGAGGTCTCAGGCTGTGGTTCTGACTGACCACTGAGACCCCATCTCTGAACACTGGCCAAGCCCTGGGCCAGCAGTCACCTGGTTCAGAAGAACTCAAAGCCCTGTTTTGTTGCCAGTTTGGAACCAAAATAACTGTGCCCCCTGCTCCCCCATGCAGGCACTCATCCCCACCATGGCTGGAGTAATAATCAATGCTGTTCTTGCTCAGAAGCCTTTTCTGATTTCAGAAACCTTTGTAACTTTCCCAATTTGTTGTGTTATCTTTAGATTGTAGTGATTCCTGTAAAATCCTTAACATGAAAAGGGTTTGTGTACTTACCCCAAGGATAATTAATGACACTATAAGAACATTAGTTTAGCTGTTTGCAAACCTTACTCCTTGTGTTCATTTCAGTAACACGCCTATGAACTTATATATTGGAAATCATCGCCATTCCCACCTTCTAGAAGAGTAAAAGGGGGCTCAGGGGACAAACGTCTCTTAGTATACAGTGAGTATTCTGTGAGCCTATTTCCCATGCCCGCCTCCTGGCTCCGGGAGTGCAGAGCCAGCTGCAGGCTCTGTTCCCACTGGCCCACACCCGTCTTCAGGCAGGAAGACCCCAGGACCAGCACAGCCCCTCCCCACACAGCAGCCTTAGCAGGGAGGGGTTCAGCCCCTCCAGGCTGACCCAGGGCTCAGGGCCCAGGTGGGTCGCTGCAGCGAATCCCCGCATTGGGCTCATCATCACCTGTGCTCATAGACTGTCCCCATGTGGATTCCGCAGATGGTGAACCTTCAGCTACCAGTGTGTGCGTCCAAGACTTTTCCACAAAAACAAGACATCACAGAAACTCTCCCCGCCCAGGTTGTGTGTCTGGGCTCCAGCCTCAGTTCCCTCAATCTGAGGTCCTGCTACCATTGTGTGTCCCTTGAACTCTGTCCAGCAGATGGACAGAGGCTGCCTGCCTGCTCCCGGTTCCACGCCCTGGCCCCAACATGCATCCTTCTGCCTGCTGGACACTAGCTGCTACTTCCACCTGCAGCAAGGAGCCATGGTCACAAACCTTAGGCCCTGGGCCTGAGGATGGGTGAGACCATCCTCGTTGGTGGGGTCTCAGACTCGGTACCCGTCTCCGGTCCATCCTGTTTTACTTGAAGGACACAGCCATGCCTCCCTACAGGCAGCAGCCGAGCAAGGACTCTAACCTGGGTCCTTTCATGCCAGACCCCACGTTATCTTGTTCATACTGTGGCAAGGACTGTGGAGCTAGCGTCCCTCAAAGCCAGCCTTGGGGTAGAGAAGAGAGGTGAGCTACGAAGAGGTGAGACAGCAGGCAGGTCCTGTGGAAGGCAGAAGGCCTCACAGTGGGAGAAAGTCAGTGAGGGTGATGGAGAAGTGGATTTGGGGAATCAACCAGGAGGGGCCCTGTGGGGCTCTCAGACCTATGGCAACTCTGGGGCTGCCTGGAGACTGTCATAATAACCACAGTCTTTACGATGATGGTAGGTAGTATTTAGTGAACACTTACTATATGCTGAGTATTGGATTACCTGCCTTCCTGTATTACCTCATTTTATTCTCATGGCAACCTGCTGAAATAGGAGCTATTATTATCTTCCACTTTACAGGGGAGGCTGCTGACCCTTGGGGAGGCTAAACAACCTGCCCACAGGCATTCTCTCATAAGCAGATCTGCGATGAGAGTCCAGGCTGTCTGATTCTGGGCCCCACTCTCTCTGACTTCTAGAATATTTGCTTCTTGGAAAAAAACAAAACCACCCTGCCCAGATGGTGGGGAGTTGGGGGTGTCAGGAGCTTCGGTTTTGTGGAGGAAAGATGAGTGCATTTATGTGGTTTCCACACAGAGGCATACCTTTGATTGTAGGATCTGGAGATGGGCCCTTTTGGAGAAGGTCATCTTCCCTGAATGAAGATGCAGCTCTGGTTGGAGGGGCCTCTGAGAAGCAGCCAAATCAGTCCTGCTAACCCACAGGCCAGTGAGCCATGGCCAGACCACTCTCCCATTCACAGAAAGTAGGTCCATGCCTGGGATACACGGAAGAATAAGTTCAATGCATTCAAGGCCAGGCGTGGTGGCTCATGCCTATAATCCCAGCACTTCAGCAGGCCGAGGCAGGAGGATTGCTTGGGGTATACCTGTGGGCTGCCAGCTGGTCCAAGCAATGGGTGAGAAGGTTCAAGACCAGCCTAGGCAACAAAGCAAGACCTCCAGCTCTAAAATAATAATAATAATGATAAATAAATAAATTCAATACATATGCCAGGCCTTGTTGGTTAGAGACGAATGCTTAAGAGCCTGTGGAAGAACAGCTTACGACCACTCCGTGGTTTTTCCTCTCCATTTGGCGGCCTGAGCGGTGCAGTGGGAGCTTCAGTAGGCAACAGCTGAATAGGCAAGAGGGCATCTGCACGCCGTCTGGCCAGTCTTGACCTCGGGTTGGGTAGCAGCGAGCCTTGGGGTTTTCACGAACAGGTGACTGGGCCAGGTGCAGTGACTCATGCCTGTAATCCCAGCACTGTGGTTGGCTGAGGTGAGAGGATCGCTTGAGGTCAGGAGTTTTGAGACCAACCTGGGCAACATAGAGAGACGCCATGTCTATTTAAAAAAAAGAGAGAGAGAGAGAGAACAAGTGGCTTAAGATAGGCAGGTGAGGAGCGGGGCCCTCATTGTGAGCTGGTTATTGTCCATGCAGCCCTTTGGCCAGCCCTGGCTCTGCTGCAGTGTCTGGAGCCAAGGGCTTCCCTCGTGTGCTGGCTCAGCCTGGCTCCTCCGCTCCTTCACAGGTCCGCGGATAAAAACTCTTTTTTCGTATTTCCTTGAACAAACCATAGGTTGTAAAACTGCTGCAAACAATTATTGTGAAGCCAGAGGGAGAAAATATTAAGATATGTGGTGCTTTAACTTTTTGACTGGACTCACAGTAAGAAATGTATTTTATATTGTAATCAAGTGTGTACACACACACACACACACATACACTCAGATACACACAACTAAAACAGAAATTTTCTTGAAACAGTTATTAACTGTACTATATGCAATACACTTCATGTTTTGTATTTCATTCAATTTCATTTAAATAAAATGTGATTTGAGATGCTAGTTAGTGGGTCATGAAATCAATTTAGAGACTCTCAAACTACATTAAAAAACACCAGGTTAGCCGAAGATGCTGATAGCTAGAATAAGGAACAGACTGAATAGTTCATCTGTCTTGATTCCCCCTGGGACCTAAATTTTCTGAGGTCAGAGGCTGAGCCCTCCCTGTGAGTCCTAATGTGGGATCCCGCACCCATTGACCTTCTGAAAATACAGACACTGTGGCAAACACCAGGACTCCAAGCAGAAAGGGGGGTCCAGGGGAGAAGGCAGGAGGTGCCTGTCTTCAGAGTTAACATTTCGTTGGGATTTATTTAGCCATAAAATGACTTCCAGGGAACAGGAAACAGGTTGAATGAGGCTAGAGAACAAGATGAGGACATTTGGAGGCAAAACACTCCCCAAAGCTGTTCTGAGCATTGTGAGCATTGCTGTGTGATCAGCACAAAGAGGCAGGAATAGCAAATGGTTAAGAGGATAGACTCAGGAGCCAGCTGGCCTTGGGTGGAACCTGCCTTGCTATGCCTCAATTTCCTTATTCCTATAAAATGACGATGTAGTAGTATTCAATTCTTAAGAGTTGTTACCTAATCAGTATGCCAGTTATCAATGCTAAAAAAATAAAGCAGCTGAACTTCCCACACAAATCAGGCTCCAACTCTTGCCAGTGATGGTCAAGATTTTGGGGCTCCAAGTATGTGGGCAGGTCCGTGGCTTTCTTCCACATTGTGCAGAAAGGGGAGAGCATGGGTTTCTGGGTGCAGCTTTGCAATTCCAGCATGTCTGGCATATGTCTTAGGTGAATGAATAAAGGATGAATGGGTTCTCTTTTCTCTGTCCCCACTGACATTGCTTAGGGCAGGGCCTCAGCTACTAGACTCTCTATTCCATACTCCACACTCTTGCTAAAATGATCTTTCTAAAGTGCAAATTTGATAATGTTTCTTTCTAGGAGGAATCCCTATATTATGCCCCTGCTTAAACCCTTGGAAGGTTTTCAATGGTCTATGATGCATTCCAAACTCCCTTCTAGGCAAAGCCTCAGGCCATGTCTCAAATCCATTCTTCTTCTTTTTTATTTATTTATTTTTTATTATACTTTAAGTTCTAAGGTACATGTGCACAACGTGCAGGTTTGCTACATAGGTATACATGTACCCTGTTGGTTTGCTGACCGAGGTTGCGTCATTTACATTAGGTATATCTCCTAATGCTATCCCTCCCCCAGTCCCCAAACCCCTGACAGGCCCCAGTGTGTGATGTTCTCCGCCTTGTGTCCAAATGTTCTCATTGTTGAGTTCCCACCTATGAGTGAGAACATGCGGTGTTTGGTTTTCTGTCCTTGTGATAGTTTGCTCAGAATGATGGTTTCCAGCTTCATCCATGTCCCTGCAAAGGACATGAATTCATTCTTTTTTATGGCTGCATAGTATTCCATGGTGTATATGTGCCACATTTTCTTTATCCAGTCTATCATTGATGGACATTTGGGTTGGCTCCAAGTCTTTGCTATTGTGAATAGTGCCACAATAAACATACGTGTGCATGTGTCTTTATAGTAGCATGATTTATAATCCTTTGGGTATATACCCAGTAATGAGATCGCTGGGTCAAATGGTCTTTCAAGTTCTAGATCCTTGAGGAATTGCCACACTGTCTTCCACAATGGTTGAACTAATTTACACCAACAGTGTAAAAGCATTCCTATTTCTCCACATCCTCTCCAGCATCTCATCTGTTGTTTCCTGACTTTTTAATGATTGCCATACTAACTGGCATGAGATGGTATCTCATTGTGGTTTTGATTTGCATTTCTCTAATGACCAGTGATGATGAGCATTTTTTCATGTGTGTTGGCAATATAAATGTCTTCTTTTGAGAAGTATCTGTTCCATATCCTTTGCCCACTTTTTGATGGGGTTGTTTCTTTTCTCATAAATTTGTTTAAGTTCTTTGTAGATTCTGGATATTAGCCCTTTGTCAGATGGGTAGATTGCAAAAATTTTCTCCCATTCTATAGGTTGCCTGTTCACTCAGATGGTAGTTTCTTTTGCTGTGCAGAAGCTCTTTAGTTTAATTAGATCCCATTTGTCTATTTTGGCTTTTGTTACCATTGCTTTTGGTGTTTTAGTCATGAAGTCCTTGCCCATGCCTATGTCCTGAATGGTATTGCCTAGGTTTTCTTCTAGGGTTTTTATGGTTTTAGGTCTTACATTTAAGTCTTTAATCCATCTTGAATTAATTTTTGTATAAGGTGTAAGGAAAGGATCCAGTTTCAGCTTTCTACATATGGCTAGCCAGTTTTCCCAGCACCATTTATTAAATAGGGAATCCTTTCCCCATTTCTTGTTTTTTTCAGGTTTGTTAAAGATCAGATGGTTGTAGATGTGTGGTGTTATTTCTGAGGCTTCTGTTCTGTTCCACTGGTCTCAGACCCATTCTTCACCACCCTCTCCACACCCTACCTTCTGGTCCTACCAAATAATTTGCATTCTCTGATGGTGCAATATAATCTCAAGTCTCCATGCTTTTGCCCATGTCATTCCCTGCACCTTGCCTGTCACGGCCCTGCCAGCTGGTCTGGCCCCATTATAAAGAACTATGATGCTCAGTGGAAGCACTGTGTCCTCTGACCTGTAGAGCCGGGAGCTTCTCCTCTGTGCTCCCACTTGCTCTGACATTATTCTAAGGAGGAAAGCTGAAAGGTTTGCCCAGCTTCCCGACTCTGGCCACTAGAGAGCAGTAAAGGGTAGACAAGCATCTGGCCTGGGAAACCCCAGACCTGCTCTTCTTGCTCTGTCCTTCCTGACACCCGCACATCTCACTCCCGGAATGTGCACAGCCCCTTTGTGGGTCTCTTGGCATCTGCCACGCCATCTTCACTTTTATGCACAGAGCTGGCCAACCAAGGGCACTGTTAAAAAATAAAATTTCAACATAGTGAAACAAGTAATTGGCTTTCCTCTTTTTTTTTTTTTTTTTTTTTGAGATAGGGTCTTGCCCTGTCATCCAGGCTGGAGTGCAGTGGTGTGATCTCGGCTCACTGCAGCCTTGACCTCCCGGGCTCAAGCGATCCTCCCACCTTAGCCTCCAGAGTAGCTGGGACTACAGGTGCGCACCATAAAGCTGACCTATTTCTTTTGTAAAAGAAGGGGTTTCACCATGTTGCCCAGGCTGGTCTTGTGCTCAAGTGATCTGCCAGCCTTGGCTTCTCAAAGTGCTGGAATTACAGGCATGAGCCACCACACCCAACCTTTTTTTCTTTTTTAATTGAGACAAAGTCTCACTCTGTTGTCCAGGCTGCAGTCCAATGGGGCAATCATAGCTCACTACAATCTTGAACTCCTGGGCTTAAGTGATCCTCTTGCCTCAGCCTCCTGAGTAGCTGGGACTGCGGGCATGCACCACTGTGCCTAGCCCTACTTGGCTTTTATTGGTGATCCAGGAATCAGACAGCATATCTTCCAAAATGGAGTTCCACTTGGCAAGACAGATCCATTGTAAGGTAGCTTGAGCAGGAACAAGGAAACAGAATACCACAAAAAAGCAGATGAGTTAACATCAGGTTGCTTTCCTTATAAGGGTTAAAGGAAAGAGGACTGTCTTATCGTGCCAGCTCAGGTTGACTGGGCCCTTTCCAATTGGTTGCCATAAATCTATTTTTAGGAAAACATGGTCTGTTAGGGGATTTTCCTGCTCCATAAAGTTTCAGTTTGATTATGCAGCACTTAGCACCACTGACTCCATTTTGGCTTGGTCTGTTGGGGCCTAGTGTAGGACCTCAGTCCAAAACAATGGGCTCCTATAAATTTTATTTAACATCACCACGGAGTGGGGCAGTGAGTGAGAGGGGTGAAGTGTGACAACCTGTGGATCATATCTGTGAGTCCTCTTGCTGCAAACGGCAGAAACTCACTCTGGCTAACTCAAGCTAAGAACGAGCTGATGAGAAAGGATATTGGATGGTTTACAGAATTGATTCGTGTCTGGCAAACCAGGTTCGGGAAAATAGGCAGGGAACATCCTGAAGGCCAGGTAGCTAAGAACCTAGTCACAGCCACTCAGCCTCGGGGTCAGGATGCCTGTGTGAGCTCTGCTACCAGTTACCATGGACTGCTGGACTCTCGACCCCACTGCCATGGCTTGACCTCCCAGGCTCAAGCAATCCTTCCACCTTAGTGTTCTGAGTAGCTGGGACTACAGGTGTGCACCATCTCTAATTACCTGTCTCTCCCTCGAGAGTCAAAGCCCCCAGCCTGAGCATCCCACGGGCTAAGCCTGGGTCAAACATGGGCCCTAGAAGACTGTATGCTTCCTGTTGAGACCACCCCCTGGAGGACTCCTCCATATAGGACGGACTCAAATGTAGGCAGACAAAAATCAACAGATGTCCTCTGCGGGATTCACCGGTTCCCTCTCTAGAATGAGCTCGTTCTAGAAGGCACTCAGGAGTTCATCTGAGTATCCAAGAAGTCCTTTTGCTGCTTTGTTGGGGTGAGGGGAGTGAAGACAGAGAGGCGTGTCAGTTGCCCCGTCATCTCTAGCACTGGTTCCCACAGAAGTCACCAGTATCCACCCAACAGAACCAGGATGAATGGTTTGAGTGTGGTCATTCCTCACAGAAGGAATGGGCTGGGGAGCAGGAAGGGGAAAGCAAGGCAGCTGCAGTTTTATAATGTGCCTGCCCAGGACAGGCGGCCATCTGTCAGGGAGAAGGAGGACCTCTGCGGAAACAGGGTATGAAGTAATCTGTTTCACTTGAAGTGACGGTGTGAACTGATATAGTTGTTTGTCATAAATGTTGGCTACGTATGGAGTTATTCTGACCCTCAGAAAACACTCCATCCAGGCATAGTGGCTCACGCCTGTAATCCCAGCTACTCCGAAAGCTGAGGTGGGAGGATCGCTTGAGCCCGGGAGGTCGAGGCTGCATTGAGCTGAGATCACATCACTGAGCTCTAGCCTGGGTGACAGAGTGAACCCCTGTCTCAGGAAAAAAAGAAAGAAAAAAGAAAACTCTCCAACGCTTCAGGAAACTGAGTCCATTGTTTCACAGACTTTCCTCCACTGGAAGAACACAGATGCTGGGGTCTCAGGCACTGCTGCTGGGGAAGGAAGCCTTAGCTCTGCTCAGGAGCAGAATGGCTCCAGGGACAGGAGAGGGAAGCAGAATGAGAGAACCACACTTTTCCCTAAAACTGTGGTTTAGAAACTGGACTGCACAGACCCCAGGCACCTCTGGGACCCCAGGCATGCACAGACCTGGGTAGAGGTCTGTCAGATAAAACAGAGGACACTCAGTTACATTTGAAAATCAGATAAAATTTTAGTATAAATAGGTCCCATGTAATATTTGGGATCTTTACACATTTTTCATTTTTTTAAAAATTCAAACTTAACTGGATGTCCTGTGTGACATTGTGATATAATAAGAAATAGATATTTGGCCTTCATCCCCAGTTCCTGGACAGAGCTCCTAAACACTTATAATTTCCTGAGTGACTGGGGAGATAGGAGCATCTCTTGTACTATTTGGTCTCAGTCTCCAGTTCCTAATGCAAAACTTCTAAGACCCTTGAAATCTCCAGAGTGCTGAGTGTCTTTTTATATGTTAATGAGATAACTGGTGGCTGGGGGCCCCTAGATAGCTTCAGGTTGGGAGACAGTAACCAGAAAGACCAGAGAATGATTAGAGTTTTGAGTTCCCTCCCAAATCTGAGAAGGGGTTAGGGGCTGGAGATTGAGTTAGTTAACAATGGTCAATAATTTTTACCAATCATGCCTGCATAGTGGATCTCCCATAAAAACCCTACATAACACAGCTCAGAGAACTTCCAGTTGGCAAATGCATCTGCATGCTGGGAGGGTGGTACACCCCAATTTCATGGAATAGAAGCTCCTGTGCTTGGGACCCTGGACCTCCCTGTATGTACAGTACCTTCCCTCCTTTTTTTGAGATGGGGTCTTGCTATGTTTCCCAGGCTGATTTTGAACTCCTGGCCTCAGGTATGCTTCTGCCTCAGCCTCCTGAGTAGCTGAGATAATATACACAGTACCTCTTCGTCTGGCTGTTCATTTGTATCCTTTATAATATCCTTTATAATAAATCCATTATAGTAAGTAAAGTGTTTCCCTGAGTTCTGTGGGCCATGATAGCAAATTATTGAACCTGAGGAAGGGGTCATGGGAACTCCTGATTTGCAGCCAAGTGTGGATAACCTAGGGACCCAGTACTTGCGATTGGTGTCGGAAGTGGGCGCAGTCTTGTGGGACTGAGTCCTTAGCCTGTGGGGTCTGTGTTGACTTTGTGTAGTGTCAGAACTGAATTAAATTGTAGGACACTCGGTGTCCTCAGAGACTTAGAGAATTGCTTGGTGTGAAAACCTCACACATTTGATGTCAGAAGTGTTATGTGAGTAGAGAAACCATTCTATTTTTCCTTTGTTCCTGTATTTTTATTTGCTAAACATGGCAACCTTACTTGAGTATGCTGCTTTTTGAAAATTTATTTTGGGGCTTAGGCTGGGTGTGGTGGCTCATGCCTGTAATCCCAGCACTCTGGGAAGCTAAGGCGGGTGGATCATTTGAGGTCAAGAGTTTGAGACCAGCCTGACCAACATGGCAAAACCCCATCTCTACTAAAAATACAAAAAAAATTAGCTGGGCGTGGTGGTGCATGCCTGTAATCACAGCTACTCGGGAGGCGGAGGCACAAGAATCACTTGAACCCGGGAGGTGGAGGTTGCAGTGAGCCTAGATTGCACCACCGCACTCCAGCCTGGGCAACAGAGTGAGAATTTGTCTCAAAAAAAAAAAGAGAGAAGAAAAAGATTTCTTTTGGGTCTTAGGTTAGATTTTCTTGGAATAAGAAAGGTGTTTTGTTTTGCTTTGTTTGTTTTATAAAAATGCAGCTATGCATGGAAGGAAAGGTTTGTACTGCCAAAAAAAATATAAGTTTTGAAAGTCATGCTGACTCTTCATTTTTTTCCTCTTTACATGGAAAAACTTAGCTGTAATGAATATTTAATTAATTCTTTCACCCTGTACATTTTTTTTTTTTTTTTGAGATGGAGTTTTGCTCTGTTGCACCAGCTGGAGTGCAGTGGTGAGATCTTGGCTCACTGCAACCTCTGCCTCCTGGGTTCAAGCAATTCTCCTGCCTCAGCCTCCTGAGTAGCTGGGATTACAGGCACATGCCATCACACCCAGCTAATTTTTGTATTTTGTAGAGACCATGTTGGTCAGGCGGTCTTGAACTCCTGACCTAAGTGATCCGCCCTCTTCGGCCTCCCAAAGTGCTGGGATTACAGGCATGAGCCACCTCACCTGGCCCTGTACATATTTTACAGCGCCTCTATCACAGCCCAGGCACTGTTGCAGATGATGGGGACAAAACGAAGTGAAGAAGGCAAAGCTGTTGCTGTCTGACAGGTCTCTCCAATTTATTGGGGCAGACAGACCACATGGAGAGATCATGTGTGGTCGGAGGTGCAAGGTGCAGAGAGGGAGTTGGCACCGCTTGGATCTTGGCAGAGCAGGGAAGAATGAAGTGAGGCTGTAAGTGATGGGAGCCAGATATTGACACGGACACTCTGGTTTCAGTGGGTCATTGGTCAAAGCTGATGTATAGGCAACCAGAAGAGACTGGTCCTCTTGGACTTCTTCCCTTACTATATGGTTTAATCCTGTCTTGGTTAAGACTGATTAAATAGTAAAGCAACTATTTTCTGTTTGGTTGACTTCAAATATGTGGCATGGGTGAACCATTTCCTCAGGGCATCTTCAGGATCTGACTGGAGGATCCAGCCCAAGGCCCTGTGGGTTTGAGGGGAGGAGAGGACACAGTTCAGGAGCCACCTTTACCTGTGGACTTGAGGCTCCTTCCAGCCCTGACCAGTGACAGGAGCATGGCAGAGGGAAACCAAGAGATTCTGAAGGAGGAGGAATGTTCAAAGGGCAAAAAGCTCTCAACTTTATTAACTCTTGAATAAACAACTCATCCTTAAGGACAGATGAGTAACCCAGGAGGAACCCGACTCTATGAAGGGCAGAGTTGCATTCTATTGCCCCAGGAAACAACAAGGGAAAATGAGATTTCTCTGTTATCCTGAACATGGATTATTCTTGTCCCCCCTCTCTTTTTTTAAATCATTAGAGGAATTTATTTCCTTTCCAGAAGAGTCACTCTTCTGCAGTCCTTCCACACCCAGCTTTGGACTGGGCCACCTGGCAAGGGTGTGAAGTGGACTTGTGGTTGATAGTCTAAGGTTCTCCAGCCATACACGTGTTTGGGCCCAGCCATTGGCACCAGGTGACTCAGACTTTGAGCCTGGCCATGCTTGGTCAGGAACACGTGAGATCCCCAGCATGTGACCAAGCCTCAAGCAGTCATATGGGCTGTGGACATGGAGGCTTAGAGACAGCATGGTGGGAGCCCAGAACCACAACCAGTAGCCCAAGGATTAGTGAGCCAACCGCAAGTGTGCAGAACACAAGAGCATCATTTTCTCCTGCTCCTCCAGGGAGCTAGAAATAGAACTCTGCCCTTTGTCCTTGTGGAGCTGAGGCAACTGCCTGGCGTGGCGTGGGTGTTGGTGACCACAGGCCCCTTTGTTCCTCTCTCCCACTCACCCTCCCGCTCCTTCCTCACTCCTGTGACCCTCGGTCCCTGGCCCGTGGAGACTGTGGGCAGGGCTCAGGGCCACTGGGTGGTGTCTGGGTGAAGGTGGCTGCTTAGCACTGGCACATCTGGAGAATGTGGTGGTGAGCTTCCTCTCAGCTGCTGTTTCCTGGCCGGCATTAACGTTGCCACCCAAAGCCTTCCCGAGCGTGGCTGACCCTGACCTGGGGCATTCAGAAGTGTCTGGCTGCTTCCTGGCAGTAACTTCGGTGTCAGACACGGGCCTCTAGGGTATTGTTTTTCAAATGTCATTAACTGGCCGGGCACTGTGGCTCATGTCTGTAATCCCAGCACTTTGGGAGACCGAGGCAAATGGATCAATTGAGGTCAGGAGTTCGAGACCAGCCTGACCAACATGGTGAAACCCCATCTCTACTAAAAATACAAAAATTAGCCGGGCGTGGTGGCACGTGCCTGTAATCCCAGCTACTTGGGAGGCTGAGGCAGGAGAATCGCTTGAACCTGGGCAGTGGAGGTAGCAGTGCACCAAGATTGAGCCACTGCACTCCAGCCTGGGCAACGAGAGCGAAACTCCATCTCAAAAAAAAAAAAAAAAAAAAAAAAGTCATTAACTGAAACCCATAGTGAAAAACACTTGTACATTACTTTGCATCCCGTGCACACATTATATACTGGATGTTTCTGAACGGCCTCCTCCCTGGCTCCCCTGCTCTCAGTTTCCCTTGGGTTCAGCGGGGGGGGGGGGGGGGGGCGGGGGGGGGGCAGGCCTGGCAGGACTGCAGAGGGAGGGAGAAGGGGGAAGTACTTACTCTCCAGTGGGGTTGCCATAGGCTAGCTGGTCCCTCACCTGATGATCGCCGCTCTTTCCACATCATTCTCTGTCTCCAGGTTCTGAAAACACTTTCCTCTTTCAAGGCTTGAAGCCTAAAGGTGATAAGTGAGCCCCACTGTCCCTTATGATTTACCCACACCCTGTCCCATCTTTGTAAATAGCCTCTATCAAATGCTCCCAGAAACTATTCCATTAGAATGTGCTGTTTTTCTATTTCAGGGGCATTGGCTCAAGTTTATCCATGTATTATGTGTGTGTACATACACCCATACAACACACATACATATACACATATATGTATATATACACACCAATGATTCATGAAGTAATACTCACCCTTACTCGGCTGTGAGACACTCTGTTATTCTTTTTTCTTTTTTGAGACAGAGTTTCACTTTTGTTGCCCAGGTTGGAGTGCAATGGCATGATCTCGGCTCACTGCAACCTCTGCCTCCCAGGGTTCAAGTGATTCTCCTGCCTCAGCCTCCCGAGTAGCTGGGATTACAGGTGCCCGTTACCATGCCCAGCTAATTTTTGTATTGTTAGTAGAGATGGGGTTTCACCATGTTGGCCAGGCTGGTCTTGAACTCCTGACCTAAGGTGATCCACTCACCTCAACTTCCCGAAGTTCTGGGATTACAGGCGTGAGTCACCACGCCCTGCCCTCTAATATGTTATTGTATTCTGTGGACTTTTTAAAGAATGATCATCCCACCTACTAAAGTGACTCCATGACCCACTTATGGGTCTTGATCCATAGTCTGAAAAGCATTGCATTAGGGCCAGCCCAGGGTAAGTGGCCTTAGCTGGGCTGGATATAGTGTGTAGTAGAGGTCAGTATGGAAAATGGCCCTGGGTGCATTCTGGGGCTCCCCTTGGGGAAGTCTCCTCTTGGGGGGGTCCCCTAGAGGGTATTTCCTCCCTGTAGTCATCACATTCCAGGGGCCAGTTTTCCACTTTGTAGGCCTAGAAATCCAAGTTGGTTAGGCGCCTTGGAGGTGGCTGAGTTCAGGGGTGACTCACACTGCAGCCCAAGTGTAAATATCAGAGTGCTGATTCAGTCGCTCATGGTGAGGATCCAGCTACCCAGTGGGCTGTGTTCACCCATCAGCACCTGTTCTCCGGTAGGGAATTCTACCCAGAAGGCCAAACTGTCATCAGAAGGTGCTTGGCCAGCACAGTCCTGGAGCAAGGGAGTTAGGAGAGGCCCGGAGATACCTGCTGCACACTTGGGAGGCCTGAGCACCTCTCCGGGATACTCTCGAAATGCCTGCCTCCCGGCCTCCTTGGTCCTCACCACCTGTGCTGACCCACCTCTTTGGCTGATCTGTCAAATCTCTTGTTCTGTCCTCATCTATGTCTGCACAGTTGAAGCTTTCTATTTCAAGTTCTGGTGGTGGGCGACGGGGCTGGTTGTGTGCATGGTGGCCTCCCATGGCTGCCCTGCAGGTGAGGTGGGTGGTACACGTGTTTGGGGAGTAGCAGGAGCTCCCTCTGATTTACCTTCACATAGTCCAGAGATGTGTGGCCAGGGTCTACCCATCAGCAATAACCATACACGGCTCTTTGTTGAGTGCTTTGTAGAATGCTGGGTATGGTGTTAAGCACTTCACTGGCACTCTCATTTCTTTCCCATAACCATCTGATGAAATAGTACTACTTTCCCTATTTTGTGCATAAAGAGATGAAGGCTTAGAGAGGTCAAGTGGCTTGGCTGAGGTCACCGAGTAAGCCAGTGTGTGCTCTAAAAGGACAGGAACCATGCCTCCCCATAAGCTCTGACTCCCTAAGGGTAGGACTGTGCCCCCCTCAGCAGCTTCCCTCCCCACCTTGCTAGCCTCCCTGAAGTGCCCAGGGCAACATGTGGCACAGCAGGGGTGCTCTGTTGCATGCTTGCTGACAGTCATGGACGGGGGACCAGCCTCTTGCCAAAGAGAGAAGGCCCGTGGGAGCCTCAGACCACAGAGGAGTGACTGCGTGGATGCACCAGACCATGGCTGAGTGACTCAGCGGCTGGCTGACGGATGGACGAATGGACGTCAGTCCTATGGTGTGGCCCTTCCCTTTTCTCCCCGGAACAATAACACATCCTGGATCTGTGATTTGGTCGCCATAGGAACTGGAAAACATTTGATAACATGGAGCCTCTGGGACAGGTGGGCTGAGCAGGTCTGAATAAAAACAACCCTTTCCTGCCCCTTCACCCAGAATCCAGGCATCTGGTCTATTTGCAGCAGGTTAGGTAAATAGCCTGGGGGGAACCATGCAGCCACCTGAACTGACCAACCTTGTCCAAACTAGGAAGTCAGGGAAGTCACTGTCTATGCTGGCAGGACCTGGCACAAATTCCTGGTAGGAGGAAATGGGGCCTTAGGCACCCTGTCTGGACATTCTGAGTATCCTATGGTGTGCCTGTCCCCAGCACATGTGGGCTCTGTCCTGGACACTGTGGGGAATTAGAAGAAGGAAAGAAGGGGGACAGGGCTCCAGGCTCAGAAAGCACCTGGTCTGCTAGGCGGCAGGGCACATATGGGAACAGTGCTATTAGGTCCCAGTCCTAGCACAGATCGGGAATCACAGGGATCAGTAGGGAAGGAGTTGAGAGGTAGGTTCTGGGAGGGGATGGGGTTTGGTGGAATGGACCAGAATTCTCCATTCCCCAGCAAGCCCTAACCAAGTGTGGTACCATGCTCACATGCACAGTCTGGGTCCTGGGGTGACTGCTGGGGGCCAGGGCACTGCATTCTCTTATAGGCTTGGCCATCTCAGCCTTCTCTACCTGATGCTTTTCGGTTCTATAGTCCTTGCTTTGACTCTTCCAGTGCTATTGGGCACTTTCTATGTAGGGCATTTGGCTTGGACATCTTTTTTTAAAATTTAATTTAATTTTTAATTGACAAATAATAATTGCATGTATTTATAGGGTATAATGTGTTTTTTTTTTGAGTTGGGGTCTTGCTCTGTCACCCAGACTGGAGCGCAGTGGTACCTTTGTGGCCCACTACAGCCTGAAACTCCTGGGCTCAAGTGATCCTCCTGCCTCAGGCTCCCGAGTAGCTAGGATGCCAAGTGCACGCCACTGTGCTGGCCAATGTGATGTTTTGATACACGATACATTGTGGAATGACCAACTGATCATCTAGATGTTAATATGTCCCACCCGCCCCTAAGATTAAGCACACTCACCCCCTACACCAAATGTCTCTTCTTCCCTAAAGCACTGACAGCATTCCAGGTTAAAGCCATTCTCTATATCCAGCCTGTTGCCAATGTCTAAGGAGTCTCAGACAGCAAACCTCTCACAGGGGCCTCCCTTCCTTTCCCCACAGCCAGTGCCCTTGGCTGAGGTCACATCTTGTACAGAACCCCCTGGGGTCATGCCCTGGGGAAACTGTGATG
Organism: Pongo pygmaeus; assembly: GCF_028885625.2. Taxonomy (NCBI): domain Eukaryota; kingdom Metazoa; phylum Chordata; class Mammalia; order Primates; family Hominidae; genus Pongo; species Pongo pygmaeus. Next base: position 36,901,323 of record NC_072373.2, on the reverse strand, counting down.
CCTCTCTCCTCCTCCTTGCTCCCAGCCCATTGGTGACAAACGCCTGTCAACTGTGGCCTAGTAATGTTTTCCACAGGCAGCCTCTAACTAGTCTCTGTCTCCTGGCTCTGTCCCCTCGCGTCCTCCTCCCTGCAGAGTCAGAATCCACTATTTTTTTTTTTTTTGAGATGGAGTTTCGCTCTTGTTGCCCAGGCTGGAGTGCAGTGGCACAATCTTGGCTCACTGCAACCTCCACCTCCTGGGTTGAAGCGATTCTCCTGCCTCAGCCTCCCGACTAGCTGGGATTACAGGCATGTGCCACCACACCCGGCTAATTTTGTATTTTTAGTAGAGATGGGGTTTCTCTATGTTGGTCTGGCTGGTCTCGAACTCCCAACCTCAGGTGATCTGCCCACCTCAACCTCCCAAAGTGCTGGGATTATAGACGTGAGCCACCGCGCCTGGGCAGAATCCACTTTCTAACACACAGCTCTGGTCCCAGCACTCCTGCTCAGAAACCATCGATGGTCCAGCCCAAGTTCATGTTCAATGTGTAGGCTGAAGCATAGCATTCCAGAGCCCTGCCCAAGGTTAAGTAGTTCATTCTGGGTACTTGGGGAAGTTGCCCTGCCAGCCTTTGTCTCCTCTCCTGTAAGGTCATGGAGGAGGTGGGAGCTCTGCAGAGCACCCCTGTCCTGGCCCTCCACAGGCATGTGAAATGATTTGCTCATGGACCCAAAGTGAGTATGTGGGTGCAAGGCTGTGCTTTGATTCCAGGAAAATAAATGGACAGAAGCAGAGGGAAGGAGGGGAATCCAGGGTTTTCCGGTACCAGCCATCCTGAAGAGGGGAAAGGGGAAAAGAGGTACACAAAAGCATATAAGGTAGCAGGGCCTGGCCCTGGGCCTTTGTGGCTGATCCAAAGAGGCTCAGAATCTTAAGTATGTTCCGGGACTGACACAAGAGGGGCTGGACACCATCATTTCCTCTGCCTCAGGGTGTCAGCCCACAAGAAATGAGATGGCTCCAGGTCCAAGTCCTGCCAAATTCTCTGTAGAATATGTTTACAATCTGGTTATCTTGGAAACTTCCTCCACCCCAGTCCAGGTTTACTATTTACCAAAAACAAACAAATTAAAGAGCCAAGCATCAGAAATGATGCAAGTTCCATGTCAGCTCGCGGAGGCCGTGAAACACCTGGGCAATCAGCAAGGGTGTGATGTCATCTGGAGAAATGCTTGGCTCACAGACATCTCTGGTCACATGGGGGCTTTCCCCACTGAGCTCAGTGTTTCTGATGGACAACCAAGACACAACAGAAACTGTCATGTCACAATAAACTCTGTAAGTCATGTGATGGAACACAAAGCTGTAGCCACAGAGCAAAGATTGAGAGCAAGCATTACTTAGCAGAATCTGGCTCTGCTGGGATGCTGGCCTGCTTTTTGCTTTGGCTGGAAAGTCAGCTCCACTGCAATTTCAGCCACTCTCCTTCCAGGAAAGAAGTTCTCTATGAAAGGGTTTTCTCAGAGGCACCAGCTCTAGAATTTCTTTAGCAAAAATCCTGAACTCAACACCAGTCTTCCCTACTGGGCTGCTGTGTCCTTGTGTGGGCTTGGCCTCCATGTCTGCCCCCAGGGAGAGGCAGGCAGCCTGAGCCAGCCACTCCTTCATCCCAGACCAGAGTGGCCCACGTGGAGGCTTTAATGATTACTGGTTTAAGCCAAGGGAAGGGTTTGGATTTATGCAGACAAAGCATTCTGCTCAGAAAATGCCTGGTAGCAAGTTGCGAATTTTAGGAAGCAGAAAGGTAAAGAGGCATCGCGATGGGAGCAGGCTGTAGCCTACACCATTCTCTTGCCCTCATTCTTCCAGACTCCCACTCTTTGCAAAATAGCTGTTGACCACCTGGAATCCTGGCACTGGGCCCAATGATGTAGGCAGTTCATAAGTGGACAGCCAGGTCACTGTCCTCAAGGGGCTTATGTTCTACTCAGGAAAATAAAACTGCCACAGCCCAACACAATAACAAGCAATAGAGAACAGCATGCAATCTAACACTGGAGCAGCAATGCCACATGGGGGAAAAGCACAGATGTTCCCAATGCAACTGAATTCTAACCCGGCCACTCACTAGCAGCTGTGCGACTTTGGGCAAGTTGCTCAAACTCTCTGAGCCTCAGTCTACACATCTCTGAAATGGAGATAAAAATGCCCATCTCACAGGGCTGTTGTGAAAAATGAAATAATGGCTGCAAAACAGCTGATCAAATGCCTGGCACGTAGTAAGTACTTAGGAAATCATTATAGTCCCCTTAATTCCTTTTACGGCCAAGATGTGCTATCAATAGATGAATCATTTATATCTGATCTCTAACCTCAGAGCAAATTAGAAGCAATAAAGTGAAAGTACTAGAAGGGCAGCTCAAAAACAGCAAGGAAAACTCACACATGAAAGCCTAGTGGTGAGGGAATGCCTGGAAACAAGTATAAAAGTAGATGCAAAGACAAAGTAACACCCGGGGGCTACCTAGTTGGGCAGCAAACAGCCACAACCCCGAAGGCCATCATCACATTACAAGACAGCAGAATAGATGATGTTTGTAACAAATATGTTCAATAGCCTCTAAGATGCCAGGGATGCGTGTAGCACATTTTAAAAGTATTTTCATCCAAAATATGTAACATTTACAAAATTCTCTTAAAAGTGTGTGTGGATAGTGTCCAAAAAATTCCTCTGCCATAATTTCCAAGTGGATGCATTAGCTGGATTTTTTTCTACTTCTCTACTTCTCTTGTATTTGACAGAGAGCTTAGAGTCATGCTGAGCACATCAGGAGGGCTTAACAAATCCCTGTTTACTAATGAATCCGTACAGCACTGGAATACGGTTTGTTCTGTTTTCCATTTTCAACCATTGTATGCATTAACTGATTGAGGTCAAGGATGGGCTCCACCTTCTCTTTGAAATAACCGATATCTCCAGTCTCCCCTGGCACCCTCACTGACCTGTTCCTCTTTCCATATTCCGGATTTTAGTTAATGGGGCATCATCTACCAGAGAGCAAAATGTTAACAACAAAGATAATAGCTACATTAGTCAAATTAGTGTGTTACCTGTTCTAAGCACTTGCTAGGATTCTGGCTCTCTGTGTATGTCACCTCACAGGGTAGGATTAATTATTTAGGTTTTTAGATTCAGAAGGTGACAGTCAGAGAGGTTATCACCCATCTCGTCACATCTGACCCCAACTCGCTCTGCTTGCAGTCCCGGGGTCCTGTTGTTCATGGAGGTGGTGGTGGGGAGTGCTTGGCCACAGCTACTGCCCAGGGATCCCCACCCCTCCCGCTGTCCCCCTTACATTCTCTAACCCCCTGAGTTGCCAAGTCTGGGGTGAAACTCAAGGCCCTAGGCTTTGTGACATGCCTGTGGGGGTAGGCAATTTTCCACTCGCTGAGGCATGAAAATGACCCCGAGAGCAGGAACGTGGCACCTCACCCAAGGTGAGGATGTCCCCAGGATTCAAAAGAGCCTGGCCACACTCCTTACCTGTCTGGCCTCTGCCCTGCTCCTGGCAGGTGTCAGCCACTGCTGGCTGCTGCCTGAGGACAGAGGGCGCTGGTCCTGAGCAGCGAAGACCCCTGTTCACCAGTCCCGGCCTCCCAGCCTGGGGTCTGCCTCCCATCCCCTGCCTTGCCCTGCCTCCGGGGTCTCCAACAGAAGGCTCTCGACTCCCTCCGCCCCACCACCAAAATGTCTCCTTCCATTTTCCACTTCATTTTGACTTTCATTTTTTAAACGTAAAAAAGACTAAATCCTTTTGGGAATTATCTCGAGTAAATAAGATCTCTCTGTGTTCAGAGATTTCTGCTTTGAGCAATCGGAGACTCTGCTCTTCCTTTCCCTTCTGAGGCCTAGAGCCCGTCAGTGTGTCCTGGAAATACACGGTGACCTTCCCCGTTTTGGAGTCTTTTTCCTTCCCATCTACATACACTCATTGGAATGGGGAGGTGAGCCCAGCAGAGAAAAGGAACTCTGCTGGGTTTTGGAATTGGAAGCTGGACTCTGCCATTTACTTGCCATGTGACCCTGAGTGAGTGAGTGGACAGCTCTAGGTTTTGTTTTCCTTATATCCGAAATGGGAACTGAAACTGTTCCCTCACATGTGAGTTTAACAGAAGGAGCCTCCCCTCCCCCACCTATCCAGCAGGTGATAAAGTTCTTGGTATGTGCTAAATTCTTGTCTGAATTCTACTGATGCCCATTTCTTCCACGAGGTCTTCCAGATTATCCCAACTGTGGTAGAGACAGCTAACTGACCACCCTGTATCTACTTCCTCCACTGCTTCACTAACAGAATCCCAGTTTTGCTTTGGGGAGCAATGTGCCCAGCTAACAAACTTCCCAGGCTTCCTGGCTTTCAGGGGCTCATGGTCACAGGTAAGGCCAATGAGATGAGGACGGAAGCATCTGAGGATGACTTCTGAGAAAGCTCTTTAAAGGAGGCTGACTCCACGGATGTGTGCTCTGCTGTCTCTTACCCTCTTTTCTCTTTTATTCTATGGGATGAGAATATGATGTCTGGAGCCACAGCGGCCACGTCACGACCATATGGCAACCTTGAAGACGGAAGTCACATCACATCCTAAGTATGGCAGAGCAAAAGGGTAGAAGGAGCCTGGGAAACTGAGGTGTGGTGAGGAGCTGCAACACAAGCTCTGGTCCACCAGACTCCAGGGTTTATGTGACATGAGGAAAGAAGAAACCAGTCCTGCTGGGCTATTGGCTGGTGTTCAGCCCCTGGCAAGGTGGCTAGAACTTGTGAGGCTCTCAGTACATTTGATGTTAACTGGCAGGTACCAAGGGAGCAAGATGAGAAAGGAGATGGAGGAGCCTGGAAGGCTGTTCAGATTTGATCAAACATCCCACAGTTTATCCTATAAATACATTACCTGCACATAACATTGTGTGTGGGTGAGTTTATTCACTGCAGTATTAGATGTGATAGCAAAAAACTAGAACCAGCCTAAATGTCCATCAATGGGACATTGTTTAAATACATTATGGTTTATCCATACATTGAAATATTATATTTTTGTACAGCTCTTGAGCTAAGCATGGTTTTTACATTTTTAAATGTTTAAGGGAAAATTAAGAATAATATTTATTTATTTATACATATATTTTTGAGACGGAGTGTCACTCTGTCACCCAGACTGGACAGTGCAGTGGCTATCGGCTCACTGCAACCTCCACCTCCCGGGTTCAAGGGATTCTCCCGTCTGTCTCCCCAAGTAGCTGCGAATACATGCGCGTGCCACCACACCCAGCTAATTTTTGTATTTTTAGTACAGATGGGGTTTCACCATGTCGGCCAGGCTGGTCTGGAATTCCTGACCTCAGGTGATCCGCCTGCCTTGGCCTCCCAAAGTGCTGGCATTACAGGCGTGAGCCACTGCACCTGGCCAAGAATAATATTTTGTGATATATGAAAATTAGATGAAATTCAAATTTCAGTGTCCATAAAAAAATTTCACAGGAACACAGCCACATTCATTAGTTTAGGTATCATCTGCGGCTGCTTTTGTACTACAATGCAGAATTGAAAAGTTGTGAGAGGAGGCCTATGGCTCTCAAAGCTGAACGTATTTTCTACCTGGCCCTTTACAGAAACCATTGGTGAGGCCTTATGCAGACATCTCTGGAAAGCTGCAGGAGAAACTAACCACAGATGGAAAGTGAGTGCCCACAGGATAGGGTCAAAAAGGAGACTTCTTACAGCATAACTTTTGTATGTTTTGAATTTTGAATCATGTGAATGTTTAACCTACTGTAAGCTTACTTTGAAATCTATTTATTTATTTTTAATTTTTAAAATTAAAATAATAGAGACAGGTTCTTGCTGTGTTGCCCAGGCTGCTCTCAAACTGGCCTCAAGCGATCCTTCTGCCTCAGTCTCCCAAATTCCTGGGATTATAGCTGTGAGCCACAGCATCCAGCCCTTAATTTGAAATTTAAAAAGAAAAAGAAAAGGGCCCCACTTCCCTTCTGGGACTGAAGGAAGAGGAAGAAGAGATGGAAGAAGGGGTGGCTAACTTAGTGCTGGTCTGGGTGAGGTCAGGGGCCTACAGTGGAGAGGCTGCAAGGTGATCCCAGACTTGCCCTCAGCCTTGTGCTTGCTACGTGACCCAGGACATTCCCCTTCCCTGTGGGAAAGTGGTCAGTGCTGCCCATATGCCTAGAGGCCCTGGCCCAGAAAGGGGCCAGAAGATTGGCCTCCATCTCTCTGCCTGCAGGGGAAACAAGAGAAATGGACCCGTACACCCAGACTGTGGCCTCATCAGTAGCTGATAAACAAGAAGCAGAGTGGATTGGGAATGTGGAATGGTGAGAAGGACATGGACACTGGCTTTTAGTTCTGCTTAGCCACCAACTGTCCCTGTGACCTTAGATAAGCCATTTTCCCTCCAGGGCCCAGCTCTATCCCTGCCAACTGGGGCCTTGACCAGACTGATGGTCCTGCAACTGCCATTCCTCTACCCCCTCCACCCACTCCCTTTTGTTTAGCCTATCGGGCATCCACTCAAGACTTCACAGAGGCCCTGGATTGAGAAAATGACAACATACAAGTCAAAACAACAGCCAGTGCGCTAAATGATCTGTAGGACACATGGTTCTGCCACTCCATAGCTCTGAGAGCCTCCCCTGGTACAAGTTCTTCAGGCAGAGAAGTCCAGGAAACACCCTTCAGACACAGGCAGAGCCGTGGGGACACCACAGCCCTGGGGATATCCAGTCTGGCAAAGCAATGGCAGGCAGGAGGTGGCGGGAGGGGTTCATGGACATGGTGGAGGGCTTCTCATGAGCAAATCCAGGTGGATGCACTAACACCCTGAATGTTGGGAATTCATGGCTGCAGCTCCAGAAGATCCTTGAGGAAGTCCTGCTGGCGGCGAAGCCCACACAGACGTGGTGTTCTGTGGAGCTCTGTCCACCCAAGCAAGGTGTGTGGCTGCATCCTTCTGGCCCTCATAGTGAGGACCAGCCAGCTCAGAGGCCAGCCAACATCCTCAGAGGGTGCTAGCTATACAGCCCCTGCCTGTCCTCAAGGCTCCCTCAGGCCTGGAAGCCTTTCTTCTCCCTCTTCTCTAACAAGCCCCCATGCCTTGTTCATGACCCAGTTCAAAACTTTCCTCTTGAACCCACAAGCCAACCTGAAGGGGCTGCTGATGGCCAAAAATTAGATAGTTGGAGCCACAAAATAAATAATGATCACAATAGATTATAACTTATAGCATAAGGATAAAACAAGAAGTAATGAGTCTATACCAATAGAGGTAAATATTTGAATAAGTAAATAAACAGGCGAGAAGGGACAGTTCTTCCTTAAAGTAGGATTATAATTAGTAGGAATTAGAAGGCATGATGGAAATAGAAAACACTTGGCAAACACTTACCATTATAGTTGTGTTAAGCAAGAATCATCAATGGAAACAAACACTCATGAGCGAAAATGTAGAGAAACAAGACGCTTACATTACCTCAAAGCGCCTTCCCATAAGATGGTTAGTAATTGCAAAGAGAAAAGTAGTCACTTTATAGTAGAAAAAATGTGGCAGACTCCACCTTAATCAGGCGATCAGAGTTAACGTAATAAATAATAGAGCATATCAACCTCATGTACCATCTGATATAATGCCCCAAGAAAGTCACAACATAAACTTATGTGGTGCTCTTAAAAAATCCAGCTGAGCGTGGTGGCTCGTGCCTGTAATGTCAGCACTTTAGGAGGCTGAGGCAGGAGGATTGTTTGAGTCCAGAAGTTTGAGATCAGCCTGGGCAACAAAGGGAGAACTTGTCTCTATAAATAATTTAAAAATTAGCTGTGGCGTGCTGTGGAGTGTGCCTGTAGTCCCAGCTGCTCAGGAGGCTGAAGTGGGAGGATCACCTGAACCTGGGAGGCGGACGTTGCAGTGAGCCAAGATCGTGCCACTGCACTGCAGCCTGGGCGACAGAGAGAGACCCTGTCTCAAAATAAATAAATAAGTAAATAAATAAATAAGTAAAGAAAAAAATAAATAATAAATAATTCACAACCTGAGGAAATACCAGCTAAACCCAAATTGAAGGACATTCTACAAAATAAGTGTCTAGTATTTTTCAAATGTTTGAAGGTCATGAAAGTGTAAGTGTAAGCTGAGGAACTATCCCAGACTAGAGGAAACAAGGAAGCTTGGCAACTAAATGCTCTATGTGATCCTGGATCGGCTCCTGGTCAGATAAGGACATTAGTGGGGCAATTGACAAAATTTGAATCAGGTTTGTAGTTAATGTCAATTTCCTGGTTTTGATGATGCACTGTAAATGTGTAAGATGTTAACATTTGGGGAAAGTGGGTGACGGGTATTGGGAATTCTTTGTACTATTTTTGCAGCATTTATGTAACTTAGAAATGGTTTTTTACAAAATAAAACAAAAACCTCTTCTGTCCAACATCCCCAGAATCACTCCTACAACTGTGTCACCAGCTACTTCACACGTTGTACTGCTGTTGTTTACACATCTGTGTCCCTCAGGCTTTGAGTTCCAGGACAGGAACTCTGTTTCTTCAATCTTCAATTTGGCCTCATTTTAGAAGTCATGTTTGGATAGATGCTGGCTGCCCCTCTTCAGAACAACTCTCCACTCTACCCCTTCATTATCCCACCGTAAAAAGCAGCGCTGTCCACTCTGTTGCTCAGACCAAAATCGTAAGGGTCACAGTTGACTCTCTTTCTGTCTCATCCCACGGTGGGTCCACCAGCAAGTCCTGTTGGAGTTCTGCCTCCAGAGTTTATCACCAACCAGACCACTTCCCTGCTCCTCCACCAGACCCCTCATCTGAGCCTCCATCACTTTGCAGCTGAACCTGAGCCTCACCTTCCTAGCCGGCTTTCCCCTGCCTCACCCTCAAGTCCACTTGGGGCAGCCAGAGGGATCTTTTCAAGGAGAAAGTAGGGTCTCACATCACTCTTTGCCTAAAACCCCTCCCCGCATTGGTTTCCCAGCATGTCCCATGAAAGTCCCTACCTGCTTCGGGGCCCTGCCTTCCTTCTGCCCTCACCTTGAACCTGTCCACCCTCCCTCACCTGGCTCCAAGACACACACCTTCCAGCTTTGCTGCAGATATGGCAGGTTTGCTTCCATCTCTAGGATGTGGATTTTCCCCGGCTTTTCCTAGGACCATCTCCTTCTCAATATTCAGGTCTCAGCCCCAGTGTCACCTCCTCAGATAGACCTTACCTGATCTGGTAGCCAAAATACTGCTCTTCCGCTGACACTCTTTGTCCCTATATTAGTTTGCAGTGGCTGCTGTAACAAAGTGCCACTAACTGAGTTACTTAAAAGCAACAGAACTGAACTGTCTCACAATTCTGGAGACTACAAGTCCAAGATCAGGGTTGGTTCCCTCTGGGAGCTGTGGGGAGAATCTGCCCCAGCCCTCTCTCCTGGCTCCTGATGGTTTGCTGGTGATCTCTGGTGTTCCTTGGCTTGTAGACACATCGCTTCAGTCTCCACCGTTATCTTCACATGCATTCTTCTTGTGCACATGTCTGTCTCCAAATTTCTGTTTTATAAGGACACCAGTCATATTGGATTAGGGCCCACCCTACTGACTTCATTTTAATTTGATTACCTCTGTAAAGACCCTATCTTTTCACGCCACTGCACTCCAGCCTGGGCGACAGAGTGAGACTTTGCCTCAACAACAACAACAACAACAACAACAACAAAACCTATCTCCAAATAAGTGTACTAGGGGTTCATGCAGAACCTAGTTTTTTTGTGGGAACATAGTTCAACCCATAACAGTCTCATTTCCCTGTTACATTTAATTTACAGCCTTTATAACCATTTTGAAGTATATTGTTTACTTGTTTGTGTTCATTTCCTGTGTCCCTACACTATATCCAACATAAGCTACATGAAGACAGAAGTCTCCTCCAACCTCAGTGCTTGGTGCTTTTGCTCTGCACAGGGGGATCTAGCCTCTGTTTCTACTGCATGGGTCAAGATACCTCTCTCGGGCTGCCCCAAATGAGAGGAACTAGCCCTGCCTTCACTCAGTTTCCACAAGCAGCCAATGGGATTGTTCCACATGCATTACTTAGCTCAGTGTCCAGCCAAAGGTTTGCAGCATCCAACCCTGGATCCAGCCATGAACTCCAGAGCTTCAGAAATGCCCTACATATTGTAGATGCTCAGTAAATACTTGCTGAAGGAGTGAAGGCTGCATATAGTTTGGACTTTGACTCAGGTTGTGTGCCCTGCAGTCAGGGGGAACTATTAGCATAAGCTGATAGTTCCAGGCAGCTGCTGTGGAGCTAGACTGCTTGGGTCTGCGCTTGTGCTGTGAGATGTGGGCATGCTACTTATCTACTCTTTGCTTTGCTTTCTCCAACTGTAAAATGGGGACAATAATAAAAGTAATAAAATATCTCCCTAGTCGAGTTGTATGAAATGAGTTCACATATGCGGACAGAGTGCCTGGCTGAAGGTAGTGCTCCATGCTCACCCAGGCTTGGTCTGAAATCTGAGAAATGTCCTGGTAGCCAAAAGAACCAAAGCCCAGAGAGGCTTGTTGGGTCCATCAGGGATGCAGAAGCTCCAGGTTTCTGCTCAGGCCTCTGCTTCAGAATCCCCATCTGCCCCCAAGGAGAGAACAATTGAGCATTAGGGAGATTTTGACCATAAAAGCTTTTTTCAGTTACTAGCTGGGTGGACCTTGGGGTTTCATAGGTGCTTCTGGCTGATTGAGAAGGAAAAAGCAGATCTAACTCCTCCCACTCTTTCTGAACTCGCGAAGCGAGGTGTGGAGCTTCCAGATGACTCAAGCAGCGCCAGTTCCTTGGAATTAGCCACTCTGGCTCAAAACCATCTGTGTTGCAACAGGCTCACTCAGCCACCCCCAGAAAAGCTGACCCACCACTCACTCAACTGGCTTTCTGATAAGTATGCCTATATATAGCCATACTTACAGAGCTTTGTATAGATGCATGCACTTGGAAACCAGCGAAGCTAAAAATACCCCCTCCTCATACCTAATTTACTTATTTTCTGTAGGTTCCTCATTCTAAATTTATAGCTCAGGAGACTGAAAATTGTTGTCAGAAAGCAGTGACCTTTCTGTGGTTGTGGGCGGGAGGGGGACCAGAGGACAGGCCCTGTCTGGGAAACTTGGGGATTAGGTCTCAGTCCCAGCTCTAAAGGCAATGTGCTGTGATGCTTTGGGATATCCTCCCTCTTGCTGGGCCTCAGCATCCCTCAACCGAAGGAACAACTGAACATGATGGTGTAAGGTGTTTCTTTTGTCCTTCTATTCATTGGCACCCAGCTTAATGTGCTAAATGCAATTGTACTCATGGGAAAAGTCAATACAGATACACCAGAGCCATTGATTTCTGTTCATTCATTCACTTGACAAATATTTACTGAGCACTTGCTATGTGTGAGACAATAATTTCTACTCTCAGATAACTTACAACTTACATTCAAGTCAGAAGAGACAAATAATAAACAAAATATAGTAAGCATTTAGTATGTTTGATTGTGATAAATGTCATGGAGAAAAATCAAAAGGAGGGTATAGAAGAAGGGTGTAGTTTTAATTAAGGAGGTTAGAGAAGACCCTACCAAAAGGTGTTTTTTGTTGTTGTTGTTGTTTTTTTTTTGAGATGAAGTGTTGCTGTGTCGCCCAGGCTGGAGTGCAGTGGTGTGATCTCAGCTTACTGCAACCTGTGCCTCCCGGGTCCAAGTGATTTCCCTGCCTCAGCATCCCAAGTAGCTGGGACTACAGGCACACGCCACCACACCTGGCTCAATTTTGTATTTTTAGTAGAGATGGGTTTTTGCTGTATTGGCTAGGTTGGTCTCAAACTTCTGATCTCAAGTGATTTGTCCACCTCAGCCTCCCAAAGTGCTGGGATTACAGGCGTGAGCCACCGCGCCTGGCCAAAACGTGGTATTTGACTAAAGATGTGAAATGCCCAGTAGTGCAGGGAGATAACCACACAGACACTGGGAGGAAGGGTCCCAAGCAGAGGAGACACCAATGCCAAGGGCCCCAAGGGAGTAGTGTTGCCTAGTGGATTTGAGGCCACTGTGGCTGGAGCAGAGTGAGCAGGGAGACAGTGCTAGATGCTGAAAGTGAGAGGGAACATGGGCTGTTGTGATGACATTGGCTCTTACTCCTAAAGGAAGGGGACGCCATTGGAGGGCTTTGAGCTAAGGAGGGACCTCTGCTGAGTTTTGCCTTCCCAGGGTGGTCTGGCTGCTGAGTTAGTTCATAGCCGACTGCAGAAGCACAAATGTGGAGGCCGAGAGACCTGTAAGGAGAGTATTGCAGACTAGGCAGGGGTGGTGGGGGAGATGGGGAGAAGTGGTCAGAATCTGTATGCAGGCTGAAGGTTTTGCTGATAGATTGGGTGTGGGGATGAGAGTAACAGAGGCCAGGTGTGACTCCAAGGCTTTTGGCCTGAGCAATGATGGAAATGCCATGAATTCAAGCAGAGAAGATTGTGGGAGGAGGAAAGACCAGGAACTCTGTTTTGGACCTGTGAGGTGGGAGATACCTCTTTGACCTCCCCGTGGAGGCCATGAGTGGGCAGTTGGATGAATGAGTCTGGAGTTCTGGAGAGGGTCTGGGCTGGACATACACATTTGAAAGTCATCTGCATGTACCTATACATGTTACATAAAGCCATAGTCCTGGGTGAGATTGCTGAGATGGGCCATGTGGGTGTGTCCAAGCACTAGCTCTGGGGCACATCAACATTCAGAGAGGAGGTGAGGAGGTGAGAAGGAACCAGCAAAGGGGGAGAGAAGAATCAGCCAGGGAATCATGGGCTTCAGTTTGTCTATAACAAAGGGGGCCTTCAGGGTCCCCTCCCAATTTTTCTCTGGGATGGTCCTGGGACCCAGGCTCCTAACTTAAGGTGTCCCTTGTTAAGCTGGCATCCACAGCTGGTCACAATGAGGAGTGTGGGGAGTAGGAGGCTGGCAGCCCTGCTCCCCCTGTGGAGGGGAGAGGGCCCCAGGCTGCGAGGACGAGGGGTGTGCTTCATTAGGGCTGGAGAGGCAGGAGCTGGCTTTGTCCTGACACTGCTTTCACCCTTGGACAAAGAGAAGCTTAGGTTTTCTCTTGTGACAGAAACCAAAAGGGGAATAACTGCTTGGGTTATTAACCATGAATATAGTTCTGAGTGTTTTTAACAAAAAGGAGCAGAGTGGTCTCTAACTGATATCTCTATTCACTTCCCCACAACACCTTGAGAATTTGAAAAACCTTTCTTCTTTGCCTGCCCAGAGATAATGCCCAAGTCAAGGTTTTCCTTAGGACCCTAGGATCTAATAATGGGCAGAGCAGCTGGAAACAGCTGGAGTGTCAGGCCTGCAGGCTTCCGGGACTGAGAGTGCCAGCTTGGCCCTGCCAGGGTCTGAGCCTGACCTGATTCCAAATGGAACCTTGAATTGTTTCTCACTGTGCCCACACCTCAGCTCAGCTGGGAAGCTCTTGTCTTACTACCACTAATTAGTCACTTTCATTGCATACTTACTGTATGCTATGGTTTGAATGTCCCTGCCAAAACTCATGTTGAAACTTAATTACCCTTGCAATAGTATTTAGAGGCAGAGCCTTTAAGAAGTGATTAGGTCATGGGGGCTCCATCATCATACATGAGTTAATGCCCTTATTATGGGAATGGTTTAGTTATCTCAGGAGTAGCTTTGTTATAAAATCATGCTCTCTCTCCCTTTCTCTCTCTCTCTCTTTCTCTCTCTTCTACACACATGTTCTCTTGCTCTTCTGCCTATTTGCCATGGGATGACACAAGAGGAAGACCCTTGCCAGATGGCAGTGCCATGCTCTTGGACTTCCCAGTCTCCAGAACCAGAAGTCATAAATTTCTTTTCTTTGCAAAATACTTAGTCTGTGGTATTTTGTTATAGCAGCAGAAAACAGACTAAGACACTGTGTCAAGGATTTGACATATAACACATTTTATCCACAATAATCCAACTATAAAATATTATAATGATTGAATTCAGATACAACAGAACTGGCTCCATGCTCCGCATCTCTTCTTTATCCTCACCATAAGGAGACTCCAAGTTTGGTGCAATTGAATTCTTTGGCTCCTACTTAAGGTATTCTAATTGGGTTTTGGAGTATTAGTATCTTTTGCAAACAAGAAAATTGAGGCTTAGAGATATTAATTTACTTGCCCAAAGTCACTCAGAAAGCTGGAGATTTGTACCAAGATATCTTGATTCTGTAGTGTGGGCTTCACCCTCCTGGCATAGGGCTCCCTTATGCCTTAGAAGTCAACTCACTTGACAGTTGGGAAAACCAAGGCCCAGAGAGGAGAAGGCCTCTGACAGAGTTGAACCAGGCCCAGGAGTCCTTTTGTGGGCTGCCTGCAGCTATTTAATAGAAACTCTTGAAGTATGCACCATGGGTATGACCCAGGGAGATGGTGGGGAGGTGGGGATACCACAGGGCAGAGCACTGGCATGGTGCCCCTGATGCTCGGTGGCCCTGTGACACTCAGCATGGTGCAGGACAGACATGAACTCATCTGGGAAGGCAGAGATGAGCCAGTGGAAATCCTGCCCTTCAGCAATATACCAGTTGACCCCCCCGAACCACAGTGTGGCATCACATCTCCTGCCTTCCCCAACTGCCTCCCCACCACCACACCTGCCGAGATTCCAAGCACTTTTCAAGGCCTGGCTCTCTTGACCTCCTCTGGGAAGTGTCTCCTCCCTGCCTGCCCCAACCCACCTCCCTGCAGCACTCAGAGTTTCTTCCTCTCCTTATTAGCACATTCTAAAGGTCTTTCTCTATTGCTAGGCTCACAATGAAAATAACAAGCAGCAGGGCTGAGACTTAACTCCAAAGCCTGGGAGGAAGGTGGATTGGAGTTGGTAATGGTGGTGTGGTCTGGAATAGCGGCAGTGGAAATGGAGGAGATGGCTGAGGCAGGAGTATCGAGGAGGTGAAATCACCCAGATTTCAAGGGTGAGGAGAAGAAGGAGGGGCAATGATAGTGCTGGTATCCTAAGCCTGAGCAGGGGACAGCAGGAGTGCTACCAAGAGAAATGGCTCCTCCCAGTCCCCTTTCCCAGCCATACCACACTCCATGGAGTCAACCCAGGTCTCAGCCCAGAGCACAGAAGAAACTCATGAGGTGAGCATGCCAGAAACCAGGTCACAGAAATTAAAGAAATCCTATAGGGTCTAAATACATACATACATACATATGCGTGTGTGTGTGTGTGTGTGTGTTAATCAGGTAGAATGACACATAAAGAAGCTCTATCTTGGCGTTTAGATTCAGTCTCTACTCTCTCCACACACTGAGACCACAGCCGGGCACGTGTAGGAACATGCCCTCCTTCTAGAGATCTTGTGGGGACACATTGAGGAAATGTGTTTTCATGGCAGAAACTTCTCTGAGGAACCCTGAGTTCCTTTTTCTCACTTCCAGCCTCCTGCCCCATGTCCACTGAGGTCTGGCCTATGGAATGTGGGGAGAGGGAGGTGGCCACTCCCGGGCCTGTCCCACTCACAGTAGCTTCCCGTGTGGTTCTCGGCCTTTTCCTCTTGTCTGGCCATAGTATGTCATTGCTCAGAGTATGGAAAAGGGGAGTGTCTTCTCAGGCTGGGCTCCTGAATGACAGTGTTTTCTCCCCATAACGAGGGTCAGCTACACCATGCAGTGAACTACATCAGATTTTACTCTGGGCCAGGTGCGGTGGCTCACGCCTGTAATCCCAGCACTTTGGGAGGCCGAAGTGGGTGGATCATTTGAGGTCAGGAGTTCAAGACCAGCCTGGCCAACATGGTGAAACCCTGCCTCTACTAAAAATACAAAAATTAGCTGGGCATGGTGGCTGGAGCCTGTAGTCCCAGCTACTTGGGAGGCTGAGGCAGGACAATTGTTTGAATCCAGGAGGTGGAGGTTGCAGTGAGCTGAGACTGTGCCACTGCACTCCAACCTGGGCAACACAGCAAGACTCCGTCTCAAAAAATAATTTTTTTTTTAATTGTAGTAAGCCACTGTAGTTTGGGGGTTTAAGCATTGTGTTACCTCAGAGAATATGGATGTTACCTCAGAGAGTATGGGGAAGCTTTTTGAGAACTACAAGATAGTATAGGACTATAAGACATTTTAGACTGTTCCCGTTTTTAAATCCCAGGTTTTGCAGTCTGGGAAGACTGTTTGGAAGGGCCAGTGGGGCAGGTGACACCAGCTTGGGTTGTGCTAGGACCAGCACTCTCCTGGGGTGACACCCACTGGCTGTGTGAGATCAGCTATGTCTCAGAGCCCAGGGACCACTCAGAATAAGCCCCTCCTTTATTATGCAGATGAACTCACAGAGAGATAGGGAACCTGAGGTTACATGGCACCTTCCTTGGTACCATGTGAGCACTGGCAACACAGATCCTTGTCATAGTGGAAAAATGACTGTGGAAGATGGTTATAGCAATGGCTCACAATCAAGACTCCTCCTTGTTTCCACATCATTGTGTAGTCCCTGCCCACACTGGCTCTGGGCTTGACCATGGGATTTGTTTTGGCCAATGGAACGTCAGCACATGTGATACAAGCAGAGGCTTGACAGGCACTGGTGCATCGGGGCTTGCTCCCTCTTGCGGCTGGGACCCCTTCTGCTATCACAGGAAGAAGTCTGGGCTGGCCTACTGGAAGATGAGACCAGGGGTAGCAAAGACAATTCAGGCCTGCTGAGTTCCACTAGTTCCCAGTTATTCTCAACCAAAGGACAACTTGGTCCTCCAGGGAAGACCTGGTAATGACTGGAGATATTTTTGACTGTCCTACTGGCATCTAGTGGGCAGAGGTCAGAGATGCTGCTACACATCTTATAATGTGCGGGACAGTCCCCCCATGACAAAGAGTTACCCGGTCCCAAATGTCAGCAGTGCTGAGGTTGAAAAACCTGCCCATGACCAACCAGCCCACAGCTGACCTCCCAGCTGACTGCAGCCCTGTGAGTGAACCCAGGTGAGACAAACAGAAACTGCCCAGCTGATGCCACCCTAAGAATTATGAACAATAAAAGAATGAGTGTTCTAAGCCGTTAAATTTTGGGGTGGATTTTTATGCAGTAAAGGCTGATATGGAACATTTGGCTAATGGGTCCATCACTGGGAATTTCCATACATATTCTCACTCTTCATAACTGGGAATGTTGAGGTGGCTGGTCTGTGTGCATGCACACTCCAACCTGTGGATATTTACCTGTTTGGTGCCGTTTGTTACTCCTCCCAACCTCCTACTATTGTGGGCCAGTTACTGTACCAAGTACTCTGTAAGTATTAATTCATTTAATCCTCATGACAACCCCATGAGGGATTGTTCCCATTTTACAAACGAGAAACTAAAGCTCAGAATAACTCACTTGTATGAATGGCCACACGAGGGTTTAGCTGTCTCTTACTTTTAATCAGTGAAATTGACCTATCCGTGAAGAGGCAGATGCTCAGGGTCACATGTTTCCTAAGTAGGGCCAGAATTTGGACGTCTAGCCCGGAGTCCATGCTACCTCCTGTCAGTAACGCTTCTTGGCTTCACTCTGTGCTCAGCCCTTTCATGGACTGGCTGCCCCTTCCCTACCCCAGCTGCTGCCCACTGGGAAGGTTTGGCCATTACTGCAGCACCCAGGTGGTCACGGGTGTATCTCTCTTGTGATACATGTGCCTTGAAACAGCACTGTCTAGAAGGGTGAGTGTGAGCCATGGTTCACAGGGTCAGACTCCAGCCTGGAAGCCCAGCTCCAGTGCTATTCACTGTGGGATCTTGAGCAAGATCCTTAACATCTCTGAGCCTGAGTTTCCTTGCTGGCAAAATGGGGCGAGTGTTACAATCAGGGTAGCACAGGACAAAGTTCCAGACACCTGTGAAAGAAGGCAAACAAGGGGCACTGGGTCCCTGCTCTCAGGGAACTTACAGTCTGACGGGGAACAGAAACATGAAGCAAGCACAAGAAGGGTGATAAGGGGCCAACCAAGTGTCAAGGTCGACCCAACAGGGTATGTGTAAGGATTAAATAGACAGCAATTGTGAACGCATTTAAAAATTGTCCGGTGGGGTGTGCTTGGAAGGTATCAGTGGAACGTAAATTCCAGGTTGCAGTGATTGATCTCTCTCTCTCTTTTTTTTAAGTGTTCATATGTAAAATTAAAAAAAAATTATTTCCATAGGTTACTGGGGAACAGGTGGTGTTTGGTTACATGAGTCAGTTCTTTGGTGGTGATTTGTGAGATTTTGGTGCACCCATCACCTGAGTGGTATACACGCACCCAGTTTTGTAGTTTTTTTTTTTTTTTTTTAGATGGAGTCCCAGTCTGTCTCCCAGGCTGGAGTGCAGTGGCACGATCTCGGCTCACTGCAACCTCCACTTCCCAAGTTCAAGTGATTCTCCTGCCTCAGCTTCCCAAGTAGCTGAGATTACAGGCGCTCGCCACCAAGCCCAGCTAACTTTTGTATTTTTAGTAGAGACGGGGATTCACCATGTTGGCCAGACTGTCTCGAACTCCTCAGGTCATCCGCCTGCCTCAGCCTCCCAAAGTGCTGGGATTATAGGGGTGAGCCACCATGGCCAGCCCCCAGTTTGTATTCTTTTATCCCTCATCCCCTTCCCATCCTTTCCCCTGAGTCCCCAAAATCCATTGTGTCATTCTTATGCCTTTGCATCCTCATAGCTTAACTCCCACTTGTGATTAAGAACATATGATGTTTGGTTTTTCCATTTCTGAGTTACTTCCCTTAGAACAATAGTCTGCAATCTCATCTAGGTTGCTGCAGATACCATTAATTCATTCTTTTATATTGCGGTGGTTGATTTCTAAGTCCATGGCTGCGACCTTGCTCTCCTCTCTGGGGACCTAGGCAGTAAAACAGAAAGAGGGGTACTAGTAAAGATCTCCAGAAAATAAAAAGTAGCTTTTCTTTCAGAAAAGAGTGATAACCCCTGTGATTTAAGCATTTCTCTCACTCTCTCTGATTATAATCGTGCTGCTGCCATTAAAGCGTAGCAGTTACCAGCCCAGAGCCTACAGTGGGATGCTTGGGTTCTAGTTCCAGCAGGGACCTTGGTCAAGTGCTTATCTTCTCTGGACCCCAGTTTCTCATCTGTCAAGTAGGGAGAATAATTGACCCTATCTCATGAGGTCATTGGGAGGATTAAAGGAGTTAAAGAATAGAACAGCACATTGCATGCATTGTTATTGAAGCATTAGCTGTTTTCTATTATTCCGCCTTGCCGCACACCCCAATCTTCAGCCTCTCTGAATTCTAAGAATTCTGTCTGGAAGAGGAGTGACATGTTCCCTGCTGTTAAGGAATCTTTCAGGCTGACTGTCATTTGTTCCTTTTAGGGGCCCTGGAACTTTCCCTCCTACCTTCCCCACTCAGGGATTCAGTACCTCCTACTTTATTATTGCTATTATTAATCAAAACTTCAAAGGGAATGTATAATCCTGGTACAAAAATTGAAACATACAGATAAATTAAAAGAAATTAAAATCAGCCCCAATACCACCATCCAGAAAGAACGATAGTTAACATTTTAAAGTATATCTCTTTCTAGACATTTCCCCATTCAATACATTTGTTTAAATATACATGTACATATATTAAGGCCAAGGGGTCAGCACTCTCAGCCTTAGGCCTTCCATAGAGGCCTGTCCCTTGGGTGGGGCATAAGACCACTGTTGGCTGCTCTGAGCCCAGGACCTTGGAAGGTCAAGGGCAGGACCTTTCTGCCTGACTCCACTGTGCTCCCCAGCCCCCAGCTGAGCCCGGGGCTGCCTTCCTCCAGCTTTGCACGAAATGCCCATCTTGGAGCTGCTTTTGATCCATCCTCTGGAGGTGGCTTATTGTATGGGGTGATTGTGTCAGAAGGAAAACCCTCCAGCATGTCCCTGGGCATGAATTGGGCCTTTATGTGAAAAGCCACTCTCTGCCGAATCCCAGCTCCTCATAACCCACTCTGAAAGCTGACTATGACATCACTATTGACTGGTATGGAGGGGCTGGGTGGGAGGCTGCAGGATATCTGCTGCTTAACAGCCAGAGAACCTACTGACGAATGCAAGGGCGACGTTCTACCAGCCTTTCTCGGCTCCTCCCAAACGCTGGACAGTGAAATTTTGTTTTCATTTTATACCCTGGAATTTCTCAAAAACGTTAAAAATCACAATGACTATAATTTACCAAACATATATCCTGTGCCAGGCCCTTAACAGTCATTGTGTTCATTATATTTCATCTACACCTTATATTTCACTTATATTTTATCTTCACCTCCATTTTACAAGGCAGACAAGGAAATTGAGGCTCAGCGAGACCAGTGGCTTGACCCAGGCTCTGCCACCAGTAAGGGTTGCAGAGTGGGACTTGAATCCAGGCAATGACTCTCAGGCCCATGCCCTTTATTTTTGCATAAAAATTAATGTTATGTTTTATTAAGGTGACCCATACCCGTAGTTAAAAATCAAATAGGGCTAAAAGGCAGAGCAAAAAAAACAGCAGCTGACAGCCTTGACTCTTTCCCTCCTCTGCCCTGCTCCTCTAAAGCAGCCACTTTCCACTAGGCAGATGTCTTTTTCTGTCTTTACTTTAGATTTCTTTTTTTTTCTTTTTGCTTCCTTTTTTTTTTTTTTTTTTGATGAAGTCTCACTCTGTCGCCCAGATTGAAGTGCAGTGGCATGATCTCGGCTCACTGCAACCTCTGCCTCCCGGGTTCAAGCAATTCTCCTGCCTCAGCCTCCCGAGTAGCTGGGATTACAGGCACCTGCCACCACGCCCAGCTAATTTTCGTATTTTTAGTAGAGACGGGGTTTCACCATGTTGGCCAGGCTGGTCTTGAACTCCTGACCTCTGGTGATCCATCTGCCTAGGCCTCCCAAAGTGCTGGGATTACAGGCGTGAGCCACCCCACCTGGCCCTACTTTAGATTTCAAAATGTTCAGCTAAGTGCCATTTCTCAGACAATTTTTTTTCTAGAATAAGTAAGACACCATCACTCCCTTTCTCGTTTCTTACTGATTGCAATTTCCCCCAATTCGTTTATTGGGTCTATCAAAGGTATAGCAATAAAATGTCCCACTACTTATACATGCCATATAATTTACCAGTTCTTCCCATCTCCCAGTCACTCGGCGAGACTTCCCTCCCCAATTCTCTGTTCTACTGTTTCAGGCTGAGCTGGCTACTCTTTCCCTGCCCTGAGATTTTACTTATCGTTTGCCACCCATGTTCCTGGATGCCTTGGCTTCCTCCTTCATGGTTTTGAGTTTTTGAGTCCTGTATTCCAGAAATGGTTTTATTTTCCCTTCACATTTGATTGATCATTTGGCTGGATATAAAATTCTGGGTTGAATTTTATTATCTGGGTTGAATCTGAGTTGAAAATCATTTTTCTTCAGAATTTTGAAGGCATTTCTCCACTGTGTTCTGTTTAGCGCTTCTGATGAGAAGTTCGATCCATTCCTGCTTTCATTCCTTTGTCTATTAGGTGTGTTTCTCTTTCTAGGACTTTCTGGATGTTCTCTTGATCATTTGGTTCTAAAATTTGATACTGATGTGCTCTGGTGTGAACCTTTTTTTTTTTTTAAATGCCCTGTACTGGGCAGCTTCTATTAAAATTTTTTGCTTTAGTTATATTTTAAGCTTCAAAGAGCTTTCTTCTCCGACTGTTCCTTTTATGTCGTACTTTTCCAAGATTACTAATTTATAGCTTCCTTTTTGTTTTTTAAAGGTTTTTCTACTTACTGTATATTCTCAGTGTCTGATTCTTCTGAGTCTTTTTTTCTGTTTTTTTTTTTTTTATGAGTCGAAGGCTCACTCTTGCCCCCCAGGCTGGAGTGCAATGGCGCAATCTCGGTTCACTGCAACCTCCGCCTCCCGGGTTCAAGAGATTCTCCTGCCTCAGCCTCCCGAGTAGCTGGGATTACAGGCACCTGCCACCACGCCCGGCTAATTTTTGTATTTTAAGTAGAGATGGGGTTTTACCATGTTGGCCAGGCTGGTCTTGAACTCCTGACCTCAGGTGATCTGCCTGCCTTGGCCTCCCAAAGTGCTAGGATTATAAGCATAAGCCACCGCGCCAGGCCTTTCTGTTTGTTTTGACCTGTCTTTTTCATTTCAAATATCTGGTGATCCTTCATATTTAAGAGCAAGGAAGTCTTGTAAGTTAGTGAGCATCATAGTAGGGTGACCAGATGGCTAGAAGGCTGTTTTACTGAGAATCTTCAAGTAACATTTTGTGGAGATCTTTTCTAAGAGTGGAGGATGTGGGTGAAGAAGAAGCTCAATCTATGTAGAGGAGAATCTTCCAATTACCTGCCGGAAAGGCAGTGACACCCAGCTGCTAGTGTTCTGGGAACAGCCAGAGAATCTGAGAGTCCATAGTTTATATATATTTTAAAATTACTCTCCCATTTTTCAAACTCCTGCCTCACTGTCATGCTGTGCTGTGACTAGTGTCTTGAGTTCCAGACCTGACTCAGAGCATCTCCAGGTCAACTTCTCCAGATAATACATTTCTGGCCTCTTCCATGCAAAAAGAGAGGAGGGGTGGCCTCCTATTGCTTAGCCCTGGGTCTCACCCCTGCTTTTGGTGGTACCTGGTGCCTTTAAGCATCAACTTTTTGGAGATTCCATGGAGCACCTTGGTTCACTTCTCATCATACACTTCTCTTGTATGCATGTGGGGTGTGACTTCCTCAGCTCTGTGTGGAGACTGCTCCTCTACCTACCTGCCCATCTATAAAAATGTTTGGAAGTCTTTCCTCCCCAGTGGTTATCTTATTATCTCTTCATCCTTTTGACCCAACGGCTTTGTAATTCCATTATTAGTGGGTTTTTTTTTTTTTTTTCAGGGAGGTGAGTGAGGTGGGACTTGGAAGGATGTATCAGTTATCCATTGTTACATAATATATCGTGCCAAACTTCATAGCTTAAAGCAACAATAATTTATGATTTCTCATGATTCTAGGAACTGACTGGGTGACCTCTTTGCTGGTTTCACCTGAGTTCACTCATACTGCTGCATTCAGTTATCATTGGCTGGCCTGGAAAATACAAGTTGGTGCTGGCTGTTGGTTGGGGTTCCTCAGCTCTCCCTGCTTGGTCCCTCATCTTCTAATATGCTAGACTAGCTTATTTAAAGGGTGGTCTCAGGGCAGTGTTCCAAAAAGTTAAAGGCAACATCACTTCCACTGAATTCTGTTTGTCAAAGCAAGTCAGATCAGATTTAAGACTTTTTATCTTGATGGGAGGACTGACAAAATCACATTCTAAAGAGGCTTGTTTCAGGAATAGGAGAAATTATTGCAGCTATCTTTATGAAAAATCTATAAGAAAGTGAGAAAAAATACATGCAGAATGCCAATCCACCATGTTTAGCAGGAGGTCTTCCCATGCTTTTTGTATTGCCCCACACCACCATGGTCTGTGTCCTGTACGCTCATATAAGACCTTTTATAGAATTTTGTTAACCAAATCCTCATGGCTTTAGGTAGTTACAAATACATATACCATAACCTCATACTGGGGAAAGAAGCAGAATGCACTAATTATCATTAAAGGATTTGGAATTGGAGAAACTTGGGTTCAAGTCCCAGCTTCACTACTTATTAGCCCTATTACTTTGGGTAAGTAATCTCTCTGAGCCTCAACTTCCTTAGCTATAAAATGTGATTTTGCAGCTGGGCACAATGGCTCACACCTGTAATGCCAGCATTTTGGGAGGCTGAGGTGGGTGGATCACTTGAGCCCAGGAGTTTGAGACCAGCCTGGGAAACATGGCAAAACCCCATCTCTACTAAAAATACAAAAATTTAGCTGGGCGTAGTGGTGTGCCCTTGTAGTCCCAGCTACTCAGGAGGCTCAGATGGGAGGATCTATTGAGCCTAGGAGGTTGAGGCTGCAGTGAGCTGCCATCAAGCCACTATCTCTAGCCTGGGTGACAGATGGAAGCCCCGTCTCAAAAAAAAAAAAAAAGTGGTTTTGCATATAACAAATGAATTAACATACGTAAAACGCATACTTAGCACACTGTCTGGCACTGGGAAAGGGATCAAATAATAGTAGTACCATTAAGTGTTTTTTGGGGAACAAATTCACATCTCTAATAATATAACCACTGGAGATGGAATTTGAGAAAGAGTCTAATTTAAATCCAGGCTCTGCCACATAATACCTTACAGGACTGCTGTGAGGATCAAATGAATTCAAGCAGAAAATGCACCTAGAAGCATGCCTGGCACATCACAAATGCTCAGGACGTGCTTTGTGTGCATCCCTGATTTCTTAGGTCATGGCACCAAGCATGAGCTCAGCTCCAACAGGGCCATTGTGATGAATAGCACCTGTCAGGTGTGGGGTGCGTTTTCTCCCACAGGGACCAGCCGCAGTGTGAAAAGCCATTTTGTCTCTTCTTTAGGGTTCTTCTACTCTTTCTCACACTCTCAGGTGATCAGCTCCCAGGCGAGCCTCTCTCTACATCCACAGCTCTGGTTATTAACCTGTGTCCTGTGGGTGAGCCTCATGAGGCTAAAATTAAAGGAGGAGTCAACAGGATCTGAGAAAGAGCCAGAGGGGCTCTCCTGGCTCTTTCTGGTTTTTTGTTTGTTTGTTTTGTTTTTTGTTTTTTTCTGGTCACCTGCAATTCCGGAAGGTGTTTTCTTACACTGGTTCTTCTCATACAGTCAGGGAGGGGAGTGTGCTTCACAGTGAGTGACATTACAGGCCCATTTCACTGCCTAGCCACCTGCTTTTGCAACCTGACTGGCCATTAGACATTTGGAAAATGTGGGTAACTAGAAAGGCAACCACCAGTGAAGAGAGGTGGTTCTCACCTTGTCCATGCTACAGATAGTTAAGTGTCTGTCAGGCAGTCTGTGTGTCCTCAGCCCTGTGTGAATACTCCATCCTAACCTCTGGGTTTGGGTATATCAAAGAAATCCCTCATACTGCCCCCGGGAGCAGATGGGGAAGGATCAGATTTGTTTGGCGAGTTGCGGTGACATCTGTCTAAGGAGATCACCTGCAATTCTGGAAGGTGTTTTCTTACATTGGTTCTTCTCATACAGTCACATTTATGACTAACTTCTGAGGCTGGAGATTTTTCTCATGAACATAGTGTTTTGTAGTTTTTAAGGAAAAAAAAAAAAACAATCCCAGCAGAACGGCAACATCTAAGCTAAATCTTCTTGCCCCTGAAGTTTAGTTATTTGTCATTGTCCTCATTTGTGACTCAAAGGCAGAGAGGAGGGTTCACCCAAACACTTTGAAATATCTGTTGGCTGACCCAGTGCTGGGGAGGGCTGAGCAAATGTGGTGAAGAGGAACAGAAGAGTGGCCTGGAGCCTCACTTGGGCATCCTGGGACACTCAGTGGCAAGCAGAAAGGGAATTCTGGAGCCCGTGGCGCGTAGTGTGAGGTCTAAGCAGATCCACTGCAGGCACCACCTCCTCCCCTACTGGAGGCTGCCTGCCCTCCCCAACTGTCCTCATCTACCTGCATCACTGGCCACCACTGACCCTCTGGTGGGGAGGTAGCCAGACCCAAGGCAGCTGGGGCCAGGGTTCCCCAGTTAGCTGATGCCCCTCACCGCAGGGATTCAGTGACTCACTCTGAATGAAGCATCATAAATTTCTTCCTAATAGCACACTTGTCACTGAACCATTCCAACAATTTGGCAGGGCAAGCCATTTGGCTCAAGGCAGCAGAGGTAATCCTCTGTTTATAAAGTGTCTCCTGCTGAGCACTGCAGAGGGTGAGGACCACCAAGTCGATGTCACAACATCCATTTTGAGCTGGCACGATCATGTCCACTTTACAGATGAGGGAGTGGAGTCCCAGGGAGATCATACGGGAAGAATTAGTGACTCAGTCCCTCAAGCCCAGCTGGGACAGACACGGGCACCTCACCCCCAGCGGGCAGCACCGTGGAGTGGCTGGCAGCGGGGGCCTTGGCAGCAGACAGCTAGGGTTTGAATCCTGGCGCTGGGTGACCTCAGATAGGTTCCTTAGTCTCTCTAGGGTCTCCTTCCCTCATGTGCGCAACGGGGATAATGCCTAACTCATGGGTCTTGCGTAGAGATTCAGCACAGTGCCGGCGCCCAGCAAGCGCCCCTGAGTGGCTGTTTGCTGGTGTACAGTCAGTCTCCAGGCAAGCGCCACGTGCCTCCCGGTAGCTCGCTCAGCACCGCTACTGGGCGCTCTGTGTCCTTCCTGTGGCACTCTATCCTCTCATTGTTCTTCTGAGTAAAGAAAGGTGGCCATCGACATTATATTATTTAATACTCCCAGGGGGCATTTGCGGAGGTATTATTAGCCCTAGTTGACAGGGGTGGGAACTGAGGTTTGGGTTCTTCTCCAAGAGAGTTTGGGTGACTTCTCCAAGACCCCCCAGGGGCGTGCCTGGGTCAGACTCGGAATTCATTCACCAACACAACAGTTGCCAGGGGAAGCTCATGGTCAGGGACCAGCTGCCACCAGGGAAGTTCCGGATACAGCTAAGTATTTTTGTCGCTGCATTCTTCCCAGGCAGATCACTCCCTGGACTCTGGACAGTTGCCAAGGAGGTGTGAAGGGGAAGGCAAAAGGAGGACTTCCTGTGGAGGGCGCAGGCCAGGCAGTGAGGTAGCCGAGCTGTCGCTTCCGGAGCTAACATTGCACATCTCGCTCATGCATGCGACACTGCTGCCGACGAGGCCTCGTGCGTCCGTGTTTTTCAGAGGCAAAAGAGTCACAGAGAGCTCCTGTCCCTTGCCCCCGCCTGCCCTGGCGCCCACCTGTGCTGCTGCCCTACTGCCTTCCATCAGGGAGGATAAAGCCGCCCGGAGCTGTTTGGAATCCACGTCCAGACCAAATGACCCTTCCTCACCACTGCAGGCGCCACAGCCCTCTCTACCTGCAGCAGGCTCTGGGCCTCTCACCAAGCAGGCCGGAGCCTCCTTGAGCCCTCGCGTTGGGGGCGGTTGGGGGTCAGGGAGGGGCCTCTCCTGCTATCGCCACGCATCCTGGGGACACAGAGGTGGCATCAGCCTGAGCAGCGTCTTCAAGACTCCACACCTCAACGCTACCTCTGTGTGCCGGCCATGAAGCCGGGACTTCGTTAGAGGACCCGGCGGGTCCTGGAGCCGGCAAGGTCCTCGCAGTGCCCTGCACCCCCCGCAGCCTCCCAGCCCCCGCCACGTGTGCCCCGAGCGCGCCGCCGTGCCCCGCGCCCCTCCATCTCCACGGTCTGAGCCGCGCGCCCCCGCCAGGTCCCCGCGGACTGGAGGCGCCGGCCCCAGCCAGAAACAGCGGGAGCCAGCGCCGCCGGACTGTGCTGGGCTCAGGCTGAGGAAGCTGAGGGGCCCAGTGGCTCCCCAGGCGGCCTCCTGTGAGGGGCTCAGGAGAGCGCCTGCTCCAGCGGCGGCGGGCCCTAGATGCTACAGACCCAGACCGCCCAGGGGGCCACAGTCGGGCAGTCCAAGGCTGCCCTGGGGCGACCCGGCCTATGTCACAGGATTTCAGAGCTGCTAAGGGACTGGCCTCCTCTGCCGTCACCGACACCCCGAGAGGGAGCTGCAGGGTGGGGGAATGGTTTAAGCTTGGGGTTCCAGAAGCTAGGGTGGAATGACTCCCCCGACCGCCCCGCCCCGCCCCGCCCCGCACGCGGGCCGTGTCTTCCCTCCGAGAGTGACCCTGGGGAGGTCCTTTCACCTGTGGGCTGTCTCCGCACAGCTTCAGGGCCTGTGACATGGAGGGCTGCTGTGGAGGAAGGAGCCTAGAACTTGCTAGACCTTCACACATACCCGCCCGGGAGCCTGGCCTCCCTGCGGAGCAGTCCCTGACACAGAAAAGGAAGGAATTAGCATAATCACCAATTACACTCTCTCCACTAGCTTCCCTGTGAAAATAATTTGCCGGTGCCCAGAGGCAGGGCTCCTCTAAACAGCCACCAGGTCGGGCGACGTGAGGCTCAGGGAATTGTGGAATTAAGCTAATTAAGTGGAAGCCGTCCTCCTGGGGCTGTGTGTTCCTGCGGCTCTGAACGCATCGTCTTACACACAAAAACAGCTCCAGAAAATGTGGAGAAGGCACAGAGTGATGCCAATGACGAAGATGATTAGAGGGTTGGAAAATGAGATGGATGTCACATTAAAGGTTAAGGCAACTAGGAGTGTTTAGCAGGAAGGAAGAAAGACTGAGGAGCAGGAGCAGGCAACTTAATCGTCTCTTCCCATGTTGCATGAAGAAGATACCCCTCGGCTCCTTCCCTCCCCGAGCCTGCGCTCTCCCGCCCTCACTCCCTGTATCTTTATCTCACTCATCTTTGTGTTCTATTTACTTTTCTCTCTTTTGTTTTTTTCCTTCTTTTCTTTTTCTGTTGTTTGATTGTTTTGTTTTGTTTTGTTTCTTTTTCGAGACCCGATCTCACTCTTCCAGGCTAGAGTGCTGTGGCACGACCATCACTGCTGCCTCCAACTCCTGGGCTCAAGTGATCCTCCCACCTTAGCCTCCCGAATAGCTAGGACCACAGGCATGCGCCACCACACCTGGCTAATTTTTAATTTTTTTTGTGGAGATGGGGTCTTGCTGTGTTGCCCAGGCTGGTCTTGAACTCCTGGCCTCAAGTGATCCTCCTGCCTTGGCCTTCCAAAGCTCTATTCACTTTTCAATTCATTTTGACCTTTATGGAGCATCTACTCTGCGCCAGACACTTTACCAGATTCTGGAGCTACCAATGATGAAAAGACAGGGTTTTCTGCCTTGCAGGTCAAGTAGAGAAATGAGTCCATAACCTCAAACTATGCACACTGTAGGACTGTAGTGCTTCAGGTGCTACGGGAGCTCAGGAGCAGTGTGGGCTGCTCAGCCCTGTCTGGGCTTCAGGGTAGTTTGATGAGATGATGCCCAAGTGGAGACTTGAAGAATGAATCAGTGAGCCAGGTGAGGACAGGTGGGGAGAGCATTCCAGACAGCAGAAGCAGCCTGAGCCCAGAATGCTAAATGCAGTGTTTGAAGGCAACTACGGCTGGCCTTTACTGAAGCCAAAAGTAGAGAAGCAAAAAGGGTGGTTCAGCGTGTGGCCAGAGGGCCAGGCAGGGCCCAGATCCCAAGGTCCTGCACCCTGGGATAGGGAACATGAGCTTTATCTGGAAACCAGCACTTCCCAGAGTGCTGAGAATAATATAGGTTACATGCAGCGTTAATAAAAGTTCCAAAATAAATAAAAGGTGCTTCTTGGTAAAATAAGTTGAATTGACCTTGAGTTAAACCAATGATTCTCCACTTAGGGCTGATTTTGCACCCCCGCCCCCAACCCACCCAGGGGACATTTGGCAATGTCTGGAGATATTTTTGGTTGTCCCAATTTGGGGGTGGGGTGCTATTGGCATCCAGTGGGAAGAGACCAGGGATGGTGCTTATCATCCTACAATACACAGGGCAGAACCCTACAAAAACTGCTTCCCCCTCCTCAGGTTCCCACAGCCCCTGCACAGGCCCTGCAGATTGTTCGTTTCTGTACTGTCATGATCTTTTCATTGGTTGGTCTCCCTGCTGGACTGTGCAGGTCCTAATGGCTGGGTTCAGGTAGCCAGGATTTGGAGGAGGACAGAGGAAGATGTGGAATAGAGGACATCCTGGTAGGGTTGGATGGAGGCAGCTACACTGGGTGGAATCTGGCTCTTTGGGGATACTTCTGCCATCAGTGTTGGTGGTTGGTTCTAGGGGCTCTTTCCATTCTAGCAGCCCCTCACTAGCTGTGCCTGGGGCGTGGGGAAATTAGACCTGACCCTGAGGAGCTGGCCAGGTCAGTTAGAGTCAGGGACCTGCTCTCTGCTGGGCACTGTGTGGGTGCTGGGAAGACCATCCTCTATGGTCAGGGTCTCTCCTGTTTAATTTTCTTCCCAGAATCTTGTAACATATCTATTTTTTAGTTGGTTTGCCTGTCTCTTCTCTCTCTCTCTCTCTTTTTTTTTTTTTTTTTTGAGATGGGGTTTCGCTGTTGTTACCCAAGCTGGAGTGCAATGGCGCAATCTTGGCTCACTGCAACCTCCGCCTCCTGGGTTCAAGCGATTCTTCTGCCTCAGCCTCCCGAGTAGCTGGGATTATAGGCATGTGCCACCATGCTTGGCTAATTTTTTGTACCTTTAGTAGAAATGGGGTTTCACCATGTTAGCTAGGCTGGTCTGAATCTCCTGACCTCAGGTGAACTGCCCTCCTTGGCCTCCCAAAGTGCTGGAATTACAGGTGTGAGCCACTGCGTCTAGCCACCTGTCTCTTCTCTTCACTCCCCTCCCCACCCCTGAATGTCAGCCCCATGAGGGCAAGGCTTTTAATCTGTTTTGTTCACGGCAGTATTCCCAGTGTCTAGAGCAGTGACTGGCATGTAGATTGTGCTCAACTAAAATTTGTTGAATGGGCCAAGCACAGTGACTCATACCTGTAATCTCAGTGCTTCGGGAGGCCAAGAGGGAGAATCTCTTGAAGCTAGGAGTTTGAGACCAGGCTGGGCAACATAGTGAGACTCTGTCTCTATGAAAAATTTAAAAATTAGTTGGGCTTGGTGGTGCACGCCTGTGGTCCTAGCCACTTGGGAGGCTAAGGTGGGACGAGCTCTTGAGCCCAGGAGGCAGAGGTTAGAGTGAACTATGATTGTACCACTGCACTCCAGCCTGGGTGACAGAGCAAGATTCTGTCTCAAAAAATAAAAATAAAAATAAAAATAAATTGTTGAATGAATGAACCTCTGAATCCCTATCTTGCTCTACAGCTAGCTCAGAGTGCCTGGTGCTGGGGTTAAAGTCTACCATGGCAGGAACAGGAAATTCCCAGGAAGTCTCCCTCCTAAAACATGTAGCAGTTTTTCATTATCCAGAGTGATCATTCTGAAATTGCTTTAGGGGGAAAGACTTGGGAACTTCACACTTCCACCCAGGGTGCCCCCTCAACAATCTGGAATGATGGACTAACCATTAGCTGAGGGAGGAGGAAGCAGGATAGGATGATGCAAAAGGCCAAGCTAGCCGACCGCCAAATGAGATTGTAGTCACTTGACAGGGCAATGGCATGAGCAAAGGTCTCCTGTCTCCCGGAACTGTTGCCAAGCATTGTGACACACGGGCCTAATCGCATCTGAGTGCGGTGCTGCAGAGGAGCGGCCCACGCGGCTGGCAGGGCTTCAGTCACTGCCTGCTTGCCTGAGGAAGCCCATGCATCACGATGGGGGCCAACAGGGCTCCCCAGTTACACACGGGGAGTGAGGACCAAAGCGGGAGAGCAAGTGCCTGCTGGTCCCCTTGGAAACAACACAAGAAAATAAACACTGGTGGGTAGAAGCAGGTGTCCAGGCCTAGTCAAGGTTGCCAGGGAATTTTGGCTAATGGGGGTTCTGTTTACCCCTAAGGCAGCAGCTTGGGCTATGAGCAGAGCAAGGCTGTTAGGAATCTGGGTTCAAATCTCAGCTGACCCTCCAAGCTGTGGGTTCCGGGCTGCGGAGGCTAAAGATCTCCAGCTGTGCTTTTAAGCTTGGTGGCCACAGGAAAGTCATTTATAAAAAGTGTGTGTAGGTGAAGGCAGGGCTTGTTGTCTGCTCTGCTAAACTACAGGTTTATTGGGAGGATCAAAAAGATAAGGAAGGGTGGGTGTGATGGCTCACGCCTATAATTCCAGCACTTTGGAAGGCCAAGGTGGGAGGATCGCTTGAGGCCACGGGTTCAAGACTAGCCTGGGCAACACAGCAAGTCCCCATCTGTACAATAAATAAAAATATTAACCAGGCACGGTGGTACATGCCTGTGGTCCCAGCTACATGGGAGATTGAGGTGGGAAGATCACTGGAGCCTAGGAGTTTGAGGTTATAGTGAGCCATGATCATGCCACTGCGCTCCAGCCTGGGAAGAGTGAGATCTTGTCTCCAGAATTTAAAAAACAATAATAAAACATAAATAAAAATAAGTTGAAAAAAAGGTAGAGCAAGAGGAAGGGCCTTGAACCCTAAAGTGTGAGGTGTAGGTAGGAATGAGGGGGATGCAGCAGTGCCCCCCAGGATGGGGATACGCGTCGGAAACAATGGCAAGCTCTCCCGGGGTGGGGGGTGGCCTTTGAGTTACCAGTGGAAACCAATTGGCTTTCATGCATACTCCTCACCTGCAGGAGATGCCTTCTCAGTCCCTGGAGTTGTTGGAATTCCACTTAAGGCCTCTTAATGGACAACTCCCTGGAGGCCCAGAGACACACAGGTCATATGGGCTGTATGAATGATTATTTTATTATAGTAAAGTAATTTATTATATAGTATATAATTTATAGTCAGCTTATAGTCATATAGCATTTTCAATTTGTCAAACTCTTTCCCACAAATGTAATCCTGAAATAACACCAAAAGCTAAGAATTGTTATGCTCATGTTACAGAGCACAGTTTTACAGAGGCTCAGAAAGGGTGGGTGAATTTCCCAAAGTCACACAGCCAATTAGCATCAGAGACACGCTTTGAGTTCAGACCTCTGACTGCAGGTTAGCTTGGTGTTTGCTGTGTACATAAGACTGTTCTCTCCTTCCATGGTTCTGTCCTCGCCTCCTTTTTTTGGGGTCTTTGGTTTGGGGCCCACTTTTTTTGTTTGTGTTGTTTAACCACCCTCCCCTGACAAATCTAAGCAGAACCCTCTTTCTGATGAGGACAGCCTGGAACACAGAATTCTCTCTGGGACAGGCTACTGTTCTGAGAGCTTAGCCTGGGCAGCTTCCTTAGCTGGTGCCACGCCCTTGGGGTGGTGCGCCTGGCATGGCTCCTTACCTAGTCTGTGCTCCATCTGCCGAGAGAACCTGCCATCCTCAGGAAGGAAGACATAATTTTTGCAACATGTATAGATTGCCTGAGAAGATGATTTCCTAGATCTCCCAGATATGAAGTGATGAACACTCTCTCTCCTTAAAATAAGTACAGTTCACTCACTTCCCTGTGGAAAGGGAATTTTGCACTGGGATTCTGAATGCTAGGAATAAAACGAAGGAAAGAGAGCGTTAGTTTACAATAAAGATTAAAATACTCTCTGATGTTTAAAATAACACTTCATATGTACCAATTAATTTCACATCCATTACTACATTTATTCCTTACAATAGCCCTGTGAGGTATTATCAGCCCAATTTGAAAGACCGGGGAAACTTTGGTTTAAAAGTGCATAGATGACTTACCCAAGGTCACAAGGCTGACACACAATAGAGATGGAGCAAAGATGTGGCCCTTCTAGGAGTCCAGGGCTTCACAGATGGCAACAACTGTTACTTTCCGTAGGTAAAAAGTTAATCAACAGTAAATTCAGGCTGGGCTTGGTGGCTCAAGCCTGTAATCCCAGCACTTTGCAAGGCTGAGGAGGGTGGAACACTTGAGCCCAGGAGTTCAAGACCAGCAACATAGTGGGACTCCATCCCTACAAAAAATTAAAAAATTGGCTGGGTGTAGTGATGCATACCTGTGGTCCCAGCTACTCAGGAGGCTGAGGTGGAAGGATCACTTGAACCCAGGAGGTCAAGGCTGCAATAAGCCATGTTCACACCACTGCACTCCAGCCTGGGCAACAGAGTGAGACCCTGTCTCGAGAAAACAAAAGACAAAATTCAAAGGTTGATTAAAAGTAGGGACTTCTAATGAGAAACCCTTTAAATTCCACAACATTATTACTTATCTTTTCTCCAAGAATGAGAAAATTAGGCTAAGGCATCTAATTGATGCTCACCACAAACCTATGATCCAATATTATAGCAGGTACATGAAGACGGATGAGAGGTATATATTAAGAGACTCACTGGCCATTGCTTGATGTTGGGTCCATGGGCATCGTCCAGGACTTTGACTTTAAGAGCGTCCAGGCTGGTGTTGTCTCTATGAGTAGTTACAGAGCAATACTCGGTTTCTTACCCAGACGCCCAGAGGAATGTAAGAATAAGTGTACATCATCAGGGCATGGTGGCTCATGCCTGTAATCCCAGCACTTTGGGAAGCTGAGGCAGGTGGATCACGAGGTCAAGAGATCGAGACCATCCTGACCAACATGGTGAAACCCCGTCTCTTCTAAAAATACAAAAATTAGCTGGTCGTGGTGTTGCGCCTGTAATCCCAGCTTCTCGGGAGGCTGAGGCAGGAGAATTGCTTGAACCTGGGAGTCAGAGGTTTCAGTGAGCCAAGATTGCTCCACTGTACTCCAGCCTGGTAACAGAGCAAGATTCTCTCTCAAAAAAAAAAATAAATAAAAAAATAATAAGTGTAAATCACAGTCTCCACCTTCAAGGAGTTTACAATTTGTCAGGAAGATAAGGTTTATTATGAAATCTTTGAATTGTCATGTACAAAACAGAATGGAATTGAATGCTCATCTGCTTGGTACCTAGTCTGAGAAGGCTTCATGAAAGAAGTAGGTCTTGAGAATGGGTAGGACTTAAAGGGAGAGGAAGGAGAAAGGGTTTCCAGTCTGGTGGAGGAGTTACCAAGCAGCAGAAGGGTATTGGGGGTGCATGGCTCCCAGGGCCACCCTACCAACAACACTCCTGGCACTCTGGTCATTCTGCATACATTACCTGGGTCCTTGCACAAGCCAGGTTTTAACTCTCAGCCTTTGTACCTGCTATTTCCTCTTTTGGAAAGAGCTTCCCTCCCTTGTGTTTTTGTCCCCTGTCTCTCATGCCTCATTTACCTGTTAATCTCTTCTCTCCTGCCACTTCAACTTCGATTCTACCATGAGACTGTCTCTGACCCACTGTGGTGCTTTGTCTTCCTCTTTGTGGCACTAACCACATGGAGCGATGTTTTGTTAGTGAGCCTGTGTCCTCCACCAGATCATGCCCCTTGAGAACAGCGACTCCTTTCTGTAAATTTTGTATGGTATTTGTTGAATAAATATAAATAAAAGATGGAAATATTGAAGGAATGAATGAATGAATAAGTCTGCAAAAAGATGCTCTTACTATAGGTTCACCTAGAACTAGTGGTGCCCTGGGCCACTAGATGAAATATGCCTAATAAATTGCACAGAATTAATGATTCTGCAATGAATGATCGATGAATTGACTGAGTTATATATACATGAGTGTGAAAACACATCATCGCTATTCAGCTGACTTGGTTGACATTTTTGTTTTAACCTTTTTCCTTGAAGTCAGTGAGGCTGAGACCTGGAGGATCAGGAGGAGTTCATCGAGGGTAGGGTGCAGAGCATGCTGAACGGCCTGTGCAGGGGCTGGAGGAGAGACGGCATGGGCTCAATGCAAGTGGTTCAGCAGCAGCTCAAAGGCCATGAGCAGAATCTGGAAAGGCAAGAGAGGAGGCCAGAGAAGCGAGCAGGGGCCAGAACTCCAAACGAATTCAACTGCTTCCTGAGGACAGTAGGATATAATTAGAACCTTTAATTTAAGCAGGGTGTGTTACAAGATTTTTTTTTAAAAGAAAGAGAAACTTGACTGAAATGTAAAGAATGGTTGGAGCAGAATAAGACTGGAGGCTGCTGGGAGGCTGGTTTTAAGGCTGTTGCAGAAACTTGGGTATGGGATGGTGGGGGCTGGACGAGGGTGGCAGCTGTGGGGTTGGAGAGAGGTTAAGGAGGTAGAATGGACATGCCTTAGTGACAGTAGGATTGGCGGGTGGTGAGGGTGCTGGTGGTGAGAGTCTAAGAAAAGGAGTCAAGGGTGATAATACTAAGGGGGTCTGGCTTGGGAAGCTGGGTGGATTTCAACTGAGACGAGAGAATCTGTGGGAAAATGTACAGTTGGGATGAGAGGGAGGAAAGAATAAGTTATTTCCAGGAATTTTTCTAAACATAGGTTTTGTTGAGAGTCTTAATTATATGATATATAGATATAGATATACACACACCTAGATGTTTTCCGATTAGTATAATTGCAGTAATTCAATTAATTAATTTGGTTACTTAATGCAGTTGAAATAGTATGCTTTTTCAATTAATGTAATAACTATCTTTCCACACTATTATAAACTATATGCTATTATAGAATCTTCACGAACCTTAAAGGGCAAAATGTAAATAAATAAGTACGCTGTAAGAGAAAATGAGGGTCAGGTACGCTGATTGAAGGGGTTCCCCTGCTGCACTCCTACAGGAGCAGGACAGCCTCAGCGGCCCACCCCCAGCATCTTCTGGGAGAGGCCTGTTCTTAGGGCAGAGAGTGAGAAGAGTCTACAGCTGTACCCAGGAGGCCCCAGGAGCATCACTACAAAAGGGGCAGGGGACCTAGGGGGAAGTCAACCTCAGGAGCAAGGGCGGAAGGGGCTCAGGCGAAGATCTGTGACGATGAAGGGGATCTGAAGAAAACTTTCCCAACCTACTGGCAAGAGAAAATGACAGTGTCTTTGAAAGTATTCTGTAATATCAAAAACGGAATACAAAATTACGGAACTATCACTGTTAACCACAATCAAAACTATCCATTTAAAACTGATGGAAGTTTTCCTAGTATTCAGCTGTAAAACAACAGGTGTTGTGAAGGAGACTTTTTTACCACCTTCTCCTTTGTACATTTTGAACCATTCAACTATATATATGCGGGTGTGTGTGTGTGTGTGTATATATATATATATCTCCACCTCCTGGGTTCAAGCCATCCTCCCACCTCAGCCTCTGGAGTACCTGGGACTACAGGCGTGTGCCACCACGCCCGGCTAATTTTTGTGTGTTTAGTAGAGTTGGAGTTTCACCAGGTTGGCTAGGTGGTTATCTGCCCTCAAGTGATCTGCCCACTTCCGCCTCCCAAAGTGCTGGGATTATAGGTGTGAACCACTGCTCCTGGCCACAACAATAATTTTTAAAAAAATTCTCTAAATTTATGTAAATCATTCTCACATGCACTTATTCATTATTATTCAACCATATAGAGACAAGTCAGATCACTAGGATTTTTTGGTGTCAAGAAATCATAAAAAGGAAGGCAGTGATTGTGTCTCACAGTAATTTTATTCAACAGAAAAGCATGAGGCCCATGCCTAGGATAACATTAGATGATCGCATATTGAACTAAAAGTAAATGAGTCACAGTGGCTTGCAGAGGGAAAGGGCATGGAATGAAATGTACAGGATTTAGATTCCAGTTGGGCTAAACTTCTTGGTGCCTCAGTTATTTTCATCTGTAAAATGAGTATAATTGAACTTTTATAAAGAAACATTATTGGACTCAACCAAGATAACTTCTGGGAAGCCAGCTGGCACCTGTGACCTACAACTCTCTATGTGCCTGTTTGTTGAATCTTAGAAATAACAACTTTTCACGTGGAGAAATGCTTTTGACTACAAATAATGCAGAAACCTGACTGGATGGCTGGGATAAATAGGGGCTTATTTTCCTCACTGTATAACATGTTTCTGGAGTCAGTAAGTCCAGGGCTGGGGTAGGGTGACCAATGTCCAGATTTGCCCAGGATCATTCCCGTTTTAGCATCTTGGGAAACCTCCACACAGTTGGTCAGCCTGGGAGTAATGGTCATCAGGAACCAAGGTGCTTTCTTCTTTTTCCCTTGGCCAGTCTGACTGTGGCTTGCTGCCTCATGGTTGCAAGGTGACTGCTGCATCTTCGGGCATTACATCTGCACTCCAGGTGGGAGGAAGGGGGCTGGCAAAAGGATCCAAGGCATTCTTTTAGAGAAATTTACCTCTTATTCTGGAAAGAAAGTGTTCCTCGAAGACTTCCACTTACAGCTTATTGGCCAGAGCTGTCTCACTAGCTGCAAGAGTAGTTGGGAAATTGAGGTTTTGTTTCCACACTGGTAGAAGAAGGCTAGGGAAGAAGGCTGGGAGAGGCTTTTGGGCGGCCCCTCCGCAGTGCCTGGCCCAGTTCCTCCTCTTTCTTACACCCAGCCACGGTGTACTGAGCACCTGCTATGGGATAGGCACGGAGCTAGAATCTGCGATGGACAGAAAGATGAATAAACGCAACCCCCAGCCCGATTAAGCACACAGCCTGCTGCAGAGGTGACTATGTCAGAGGGCAGCTGTGAGAGGGTAGGAGGTGCTGTGCTGCCAAATCTCCCTGAGATGCAAGTGTGAGTGACAGGATAATATTGAACATGATGTACTTTCCAATAAAGGTGAATACCAAGACATGAGGACAGGACTTGGCAACGAGAAAGCTCCGGAGAGAACAGCCAGCTGGGTGTGAGAAGAAGGAATGTGTGTGTAGAGGTAAGCACCTCTCACCCCTGAAAATGACCAGGCTGGGGGCCTGCCATGGCATTAGGGAGCCCTTGTGAATACAACAGTGTGAGAATGGAGATCTGAGTGACCGTGGGGCACACCAGCATAGAGCCACAAGAACTTGTGGAGATGAGTCACCACCCACAAATGAAGAGTCCAAACCTGCCCTTGAGAAAAAGAAGACCAAACTTTATCTCCTGCCTGAGGATCCTGCTGGGTGCTCAAGCCTCATCCAGCCTAGTTTCCTATCCTTTTGGCCTCTGATGCTAGCCCCCTCCTCACTTTTCAACCTCTCTCTACTTCCCCAGCTCAGTTGCTAAATCCACCGCTAGGCCCAGGTCTGGCCAGCCTCTGAGCCAGGCAGGCCAGAGGCAGCAGCCTCAGTTGCCAGCCAGGGTTGGTGCCTGATGCCAGCGACCTGCTTGGGTTCCTAAGCGAGCAGCAGCATGCTCTGCCTCCCCTGCACTGGTACTGGCCAGGTCACAGCACAGTTGTGGCTCTAACCCGCTCCCAGCAGCCTCAGAACCACGGGAGCAGACCTGGAATTATCCTGCAGGTGCTTCATGTGAACTCATGGAAACAGAAAAAAAAATCCCGCAAGGTAGGAGAGTTACTCTCATGTTGCCCATGAGGAAATGAGGCCCAGGGAGGCCAGGTGAGCAACTGGAGGTTACCTGGACACTCAGGGGTCAAGGTGGGTGGTAAGGTAAAGCCCTAGGACTCCAGACTTGACCCAGTAGTTGAAACAAACCCAAGAGTTGTCCCCTTTTTATTTTTTTGAGAATGAAGAAAGCTTCACAGAGCAAACCTGTCCCCTTCAACATCTCCATTGGTTCCTAAATTCTAGATCTGGACAGTATGAAAAATTCAAGTTCTTGAAAAATAAAAATCAATAATGCATTTTTCTTTTGGACATACACAGATGTAAAAGCATTTTTTTAAAGGACTGTGAGACTATGTACAAAGCTGATTGTACGTGGCACTTTTGGAGAGAGGCTTCTTCTCAGGGCCTTCTTCCAGGAAAAGAATCCATTCTCTGGCAGTTCTCTCACAGCCAAACTTTCCTCTTTGGTTTGATACCTAGCTACTGAGCAGTGGTTAAGGAGGTTCTTCCCATTTCAGGCTACTAGTTCAGAAGGGCTCCTCCATTCCAGGGTATCCATCAAGCAGGGATTGCAAGAATGTCTGGGTGACCAGAGCCCTCTGTAGGGTATGGTCAGCAGGGAAGAAGGGCCCAGTCCCAGGCATTGGGTTACTCAGAAGCTCACCAGACAGAGACCCCAAGAGGCAGCCAACAGGGAAGACCTTATTGTTCACTGCAAAGCCACATTCTGATGACAATAAAAGGACACCCATGCAAGGGCCTGTAAGAGAAGAAGACTCAACATGGGTTATGCTCCTACTTGTGCCAGGCACCAACAGTACCAGGATGCCTTGGCTGAGGAGAGATAGTTTGACGAGGAACAACCTTCTGTTACTGAGCAAAGGGTGGAAATGGTGAGAACTCTTCATTCACCCACAAACTCTTCTCTGGGAGCCACCTCTCATTGTGTGTGCACTTGCTGGTCTTTGTGTCTTCACAATGCATGCCGTGAAGACACCTCTATTAAAGCATTTTCATAGAAAAAAAAGAGGTCTTACATTGAGCATCTGATTTAATCTTCCCTAAAAACCTGCAGAGATGGGTACTATTATCCCCATAACACAGATGAAGAAACTGAGAGACTGAGTTATTTGCTCAAGCTCACTTAAGCTCCTAACCACTACTCTACAGCTGCTCTGGAGAGAAACCAGAAAACCGAAAAAGGGTGGAGGGGAGAAAACAAACACATACATTCCTCTCAATCATTATCTTAACACTGGAAGGTAGGGAGTGTTATCCCCACTTTATAGGTGAGGAAACTGAAGCTTAGTTAAAAGGCATCCCAAGGTCACACAGCTGGTAAACATTGCTCCAGGTATGGAGCCCAAGCCTGTCAGCCTCCAAAGCCCAAAACCCCTGATTCCCCAGTGATGATTTCCAACCAGGGAAATGGAGCAGGCTTCATTCAGCATAGATGGCATTGGAACGAAATGCAGGGTTCACTGGACACAGGTGGGAGGGCAGATAGGCCATGCCATAGGCCTGCATCAACAAAGTCCCAGGGCTTGAAAATGCGTCGTCTGTCTGTCAATAGAGGAATGGCGCCTAATGACACATTCTTTTAGTACAGTTCTAACTGGACAATAAAATGCCACATCTGACTATTTTGAGATGTGAAAATGATTACAAAATAAATATACATTGAACTCAGAATATAAAACTGTATACACCAAGATGCCAATTTGGTAGAGGTGTGTGTGTGTGTGACTACAAGAAAATCCACTGTCTTGTTAAGTGGATTTTTCAGGATGTGAGGCTCATGAATTATTTTAGTTTTCTGATTTTACTTTTCTGTATTTCAAACACATGGAACGGTACCTTTACAGCTATGAAAAGAGATCTTATTTGCTTACAAAGATGCAAGGCACAGCTTTTTCCTGATACCATTGCCAGGGAAAGGATGAACCTCTCCTCATCTCATGGACCCTCCTCCTCTCCTGTCTTGCCAGCTCACAAGGTGATTTTCCAAGACTTTCCATTTGTGAGCTCTTGATGTTTAATTCAACATCAAGGATTCAACATTCAAATTTGTTAAAACAATTTTGGTGGGAGTGGAAGAGATGATGTCCAATGTGATCTGCTTTGAAGACCTCAGGGAGGCCTATAATTTACCCATGCCTGGAATACACATGTGAAAGCTTTAGGTTTCCCTGAGCTGTTCCCATCTGACCAGGGCAAAGTGTGGTTTCCCCTGAAATCCTCAGCAGACCTGTGAGCACACAGCCCGTAAGTCTCATCCTGCTGTCTCTCTACCTCACTCTGCCCTTCCATGACTGCCTGTGTAGAAAGCAAACCCTTCTAAGCAACTGAAGTTGAAGTTGCTATGATTTTAAAAGCTTTTAGAGACAAAATGAACCTGGAATGTAGTGGTATGTAATGACAAAGTTGACTCCATTTACTTTCGTTCTTATGACTTTGTTGTCATATATTCCCATTTGTATTTTAAGGAGTTTATCACAGATGCTGTCATTTAAGTGTTATTAAAAAAAATTCTGAAGCTAAAGAAAACGAAATCATATACAAGGAATGGCCACCTGGATTGAAACAAAAAAGTTGTTCCAGTTTAAAAGTAGTCCTTGGGTTGACTTAAAAAGAATTCAAACATCCCCTCCCCCTAGATTTAAAAAGCATCTCTCCTTCTCCCCACTTTGTATTTTTTAAAAGGTCTTGGGTTCCATTTTCAAAATAAGTTCTATATTTTTAAGGGTGACACATACCAAGTAACCAGAAACTGGCCTTGGCTTGGAAAACCTCCCAGTTCTCATCAACATGCAATCACTAGCTCCTTTCAGCATGATGAATACTATTGATTGGCTCAGATAGGCTTGTGACCCAGCAGGGGTATTAGACATTGGCTATAAAACATCTCCTTATGAATTTTTTATTGGCTTGAGTGTCTGGAGAGCTGGGCAGCTGCCTCCCCAAGTGCTCTCCCTCCCTCCTTGCTGTCCCTCCTCCTCTCTGCGTCTCTGGGCGGATGATGCCACTCTGCAGGGCCACGTTATTGGATCAGAGTGATTAGCTTTACAGCCTGTTTTTCCGAGTAGAATCCAATTTCTTTTTCAGGTGCAGTGGGCTTACGAGTAGTCATGTGCTTTTTGTTTTGCGATGGCATCACAGGATTACTAGAAGATGCAGTAAACTGAAGTCATTTCCCATTAGCTGTACTTCTCGGGATACTAAGACAGTGTGTCACTCTGCACTTGCAGCATCACAAGCACTTTTCAGGAGAAAGAGTGCCTTCAGCAGCTCAAGGAGAAGCTGACAAAGAGTTGAATTTCTCGTACTGTCCAGATCCAAATGAGATGTAGAAGAGGACAAGTTTGCTCTGAGTGAAGTTTTCCCCATTCTCAAAAATAAATAAATAAATAAATAAATAAATAAATAAATAAATAAAAAGAGGGGGCAACTCTTGGGTTTGCTTCAGCCACTGGGTCAAGTCTGGAGTCCCGGGGCTTTACCTTACCACCCACTTCAGTGTGAGCTTGATAAATCCTCAGTAGGAGTCTCTGAGAGATTACCGAGGCTTTCAGACAAAGCAGGCTCTCGAGAAGCACTGTGGCAGGCACTGCCAAACACCTTGGCTCACGATTCTCATCATAACCACAAGAGAGGAGGAACATTGCTCCCACTTTTACACTGGTGGAAACTGAGTAGCTGAGAACCTCGGTAATCTCTCAGAGACTCCTGCTGTGGATTTATCAAGCTTACACTGAAGTGGGTGGTAAGGTAAAGCCCTAGGACTCCAGACTTGACCCAGTGGTTGAAGCAAACCCAAGAGTTGCCCCCTTTTTATTTTTTTGAGAATGGGGAAAACTTCATTCAGAGCAAACCTGTCCCCTTCTACATCTCCACTGGTCCCTAAATTCTAGATTTGGACAGTATAAAAAATTCAAGTTCTTGAAAAATAAAAATCAATAATGCATATCTCCTTTGGACATACACAGATGTAAAAGCATTTTTTTAAAGGACTGTGAGACTACATACAAAGCTGATTATATGTGGCAGTTTTGGAGAGAGGGAGAGAAAGAAATAGAAAGGAGGTAGGTGGAGATAAGGAGTGATTATGTTATTATAGGAAAAGAGCACTTAGCTTTATCTGTGATGCTCTAATACTTTTTAAAAAGGGTAATGTGTTCATGTTTTACTTTAATCATTGTTTTAACATATATAGAATAAGCATATATAGAAAAAGCAAGTGTATCAAATAAATGATAAATTTTGAGTCATTAAAGAAAAATTCAAGTTCTCATGTTTAGAAATTGGCTTTCTTTTCAATAACACTTCTATCTAGGTGAAATTGGGTTAAAATAAACTTCAAGCACCAATTTTGGGGAGAAAATAAATAGCACAAGGTCCTTGGGTAGTCTGTGGAATGGAGAGGTTAGTGGTGATTGGGTAGGGTGAATGGCTGAGGGATTAACATGTGTATATGACCTCCTCTCTCATGTGTGGTCTTCTCTCTGGTCCTGCTTCCTCTGTAAAACATGGAGTGCCTATGAAAAACTCATAACACAAAGTGAGGAAGAACCTTGAGTCTCTATGGTTGACTATCCCAAATAAGTCTGCCCTCCTT
Organism: Pongo pygmaeus; assembly: GCF_028885625.2. Classification (NCBI taxonomy): domain Eukaryota; kingdom Metazoa; phylum Chordata; class Mammalia; order Primates; family Hominidae; genus Pongo; species Pongo pygmaeus. The sequence goes on along the minus strand of NC_072373.2, from coordinate 36,857,854 downwards.
ACTCCTGGGTTCTGCATCAGTGGATTCAAGCAACTGCAGATAAAAAATATTCAGAAAAAAGAGCACGCCTGTCTTGAATATGTACAGACCTTCTTCTTGCCATTATTTCCTAAACAATACAGTATAAAAACTATTTACTTAGAACTTACGTTGTATTAGGTATTACAAATAATCCAGACATGACTTAAGTGTACAGAAGGATGTGCGTTTTATATCAGGGACTTTATATCTGAGGATTCTGGTATCTTCAGAGGTCCTGGAATCAATCCCCCACAGATACCAAAACATGACTGCATTTTGTTGTACAATCAAAGGAGAAAAAAATAAAGTAAAGGAATCAGGAAATGCCATGTTGTAAATGAAAGTGAGAATTCTTCCTGGTTTCAGTCTCTGTTAAGGAAATCCAAATCCAAACTCTACCTGGGAACAGTGGCTAGTTTCAACAAAGTGTATCACTCGTCTCATTCACAGCAACCTGCATACCTGAGCCACAAAGCTACAGCTGCCAAAAACAACTATGCCAAAAGAAACTGTTTTTTGCATCTATCTCCAGAGTGCTTATCACCGTAGCACAACTACACCGTCTGTTCTTGAGCCATTGATATAAATTGTTTGGTAAGTTTGAAGAATAAAAACAAATACACACCCACCTAGTCCCTTCTACAGAGGCCAGTTGAGATAAATACACTGAGATGCCTAAGAAGACTATATTGTTTCTGCTCCTAGATATTAGGCATTTTCCTACATCTGCTCCCTGATTTTATAGACTAAAACTCCCAAGTGAACATGAACTTGTCTATTTCTAGACAGAGAGCTTCCAGAAGCTAGTTTCCAAGCCAGAGTGGATGGAAATGTCATGTTGTGGATATTTCAAAACTCATGAGCCTGACCCCTCTGTTGCAGTGGTCATGATTTTCCAGAGAGCAGCTGTTAGCCCATCCATTTCATGGTTATTACAGACTCCTTGGATGACGGGATCCTTTGCCATTCCTCTGTGAATATCTCATACTGATTACACAGTTTCTAAGCCCTCAGGACTTGTCTGCAAATTTGCACTTATTAGTAAATTTTTAATCAGGGAAGATGTGCAAAGTACTGTATTAAACTCAAGGATAATCATTCCGGAATATCATAGTTGGAAGGAATTCCCATTGGTCCTCTAAATTGCCGTGTGCACCTACAGTCCTCAGCCTCAGTGGATCTCCTTTTTCTGCTTCTCTTTGTTTTGCCCTCAGGAAGCAACAGCCCTTTGTAGAATTATAAAGTCACTCTTTATAACTATGCTCTCCTTAAGTTTTGGAAGGCCTATTTTCCTTGTATCTTTAGGCTTTTCGTCATGTAGTAAACAAGCTGAGTATTAGAAATTAAGTGGCTCTTAAGAAAAGGGTCTGATGTAAAGTGGTATTAAGAAGGACAAAGTTCAACCAGTTTCTTTAAAACTACAACTGTGATGATGAGGGCTACGTGGCAGGAGAAGGTCTGAAGTCACATGTGTCTTTGAGGGACGCCGTCCCTGGTCTCATGACAAAGATGACACAAGATGACAGGGCATCTGGGAAGGCTGTTTGCATCTGCTTGCAGTCAGTGGGTGAGAGAGTGGGTTGATTCTGATGACTATGGTGAGTTTTTCCTTCCTCCTATTCTAAAAAGGTGAGCGGCCGGATGTTGCGTGGCCTAGAAAGTGTCCTTCACATGAATATCATACATTGTGAAGATCTATGAAGATTGGATCTTATGAGATTGTATTTTTTTTTTTATTTCGGTGGAAAATGTTTTCTTAACTAGTAGTGTGATCATGACACAGAAGTCTATTTCCACCTCCAGCTCAGAGAAATAGTGTGGGAACAACAGAGAAGGAGCAGAAAATAAACTTTTTCTTCAGGCTTTAAGGAGGGGTAGCTCCCTCCTCAGGTCAGTGAATGGCTTTCAAGATCACTTTTGTAACCTCCTTTGCCCTTAGGCCCCTGCAGACAGGCAATTTCACTGCCCACAGAAGGCAGTCCTCATGCTTGCGCTGTCTTCAACAAGTCTGTCCCCAGGCTGAAGGTTGCCTTCTCTTACTCATTCTGACTCCTTCAAGCCAACCTTCAAATTCAGCTTAGGGATGGATACCTCCCCTTTTATTCCAGCCCCTCATTATTCCAGTTAAGAACCTGTCAGTATGAGGCAGGAGAATAGGGTTTGGAGACAGAGAACATAAGGACTTCCTAGAACTAAATCAAATGGAAACACTTCAGCTATGACAGGAAATATCCTCTCCATTTACACAGGGCGTAGGCAGAGTAAGTAACTTTGTAACTTTACTTCATCCTCTTCATTTACATAGGGTGTACACCAAGTAACCAATAGAAACCTCTAGGGGGTATTTAAACCCCCCAAAATTCTCTAAGGGGACTCCTGAGCCCCTATGCTTGGGCCCATTCCCAGCCAGTAGAGGATACTTTCATTTTCAATACATCTCTGCTTTTGTTGCTTCATTCTTTCCTTGCTTTGTGTGTTTTGTCCAATTCTTTGTTCAAAATGCCAAGAACCTGGACACCCTCCACCTGTAACAAGTAGACCGATCCCACCTTTAGGCAGAGACCTGATTCATCCCTCCCCCAATTCTTCCTTTACCCAGATACCAAACCTGGCACAGAACAATGGTCAATGATGTTGGTGAACCCAGTTGATTAATTCTGGCTCCACCCTTGGCACAGTTCTTTTCCTTCCTCCTGTTCTAGAAAGGTGAGTGTTACATATGTGGTCTTTTCCCACCTACCGTCTCCTGTCACCCCTTATGTCTGCACTTCTGCTTCTCCTTCCACAGCTCTCAGTTTCCACTGCTGCTTTAGGAGGTCATTAGCAACTGTTTGTCGACTGGCCCTCAAGAACAGAACATGTCATGGGAAGTTATGTGACAGACAGATCCTAACCTGGACTGGTGTGTAGTTTCAATACTTTGGGCAAACTATTTACCTAATAATGGGTGTCTACAAAAACAGCAAGTCAGACAACTCTTTTCTCTCTCCTCCCACCCCTTCCCACCAAATTTCTTGAGAGAGTAATCTGTACCTACTGCCTTTATCTCATACCTTGTCCATTTAAATCTGATTTCACTTCCCATGCTCCCTCCACACTTATGCAAACTCTGAAATTGCTCACTGCTATGTAATAGCTTTTCCTGAATTTTATCCTTGCTAATCTTCCTAATGAGTTTGATGCAGCTATTCCATTCATGACTGCCTTGAAAATTTTCTTCCCTTACCTTTGGAGTGACTGGAAAACAGTTTGCCTCTCACCTCTCACTAACTTACTTCTCTCTCCTTGTTGGCTCATCTGTGCCTTACTTAAAACACAGGTGTGTCCCAAGATTTCTCCTCAATTCTGTTTTTCTTCATTTTCTATATTTCCTTTCTGATGATCTCAAGTACCCCTACTATTTCAATTAACACCTCCATGCAGATGTTATCCTAGTCCAGATCTTTATCCCTAGATCAAATTATCTACAGAGTTCTAGTTTCATATTTTCTTTTCTTTTTTTGAGACAGGGTCTTACTCTTGTCACTCAGGCTGGAGTGCAATGGCACGATCTCAGCTCACTACAACCTCCACCTCCTGGGTTCAAGCCATTCTCCTGCCTCAGCCTCCAGAGTAGCTGGGGTTATAGGCATGCACCACCATACCCAGCTAATTTTTGTATTTTTAGTAGAGACAAGGTTTTACGATGTTGGCCAGTCTGGTCTCAAACTCCTGACCTCAGGTGATCCACCCATTTCCGCCTCCCAAAGTGCTGGGATTACAGGCGTGAGCCACTGTGCCCAGCCCATATTTTCTTTTCTTTTAGAGACAGGGTCTTGCTCTATTGCCCAGGCTGGAGTGCAGTGGCACAATATGGCTCACTGCAGCTCGACTTCCCAGGCTCAAGTGACCCTCCTACCTCACCTCCCAAGTAGCTGGGACTATAGGTATATACCACCATGCCCAGCTAATTTTTGTTTTTGTTTTTTGTTTTTTGCAGAGATGGAGTCCTGCCATGTTGCTCAGGCTCATATTTTCAGTTGTCTGCTGGATGGCTTCATCTAGATGAGTCTCCTGGTCTTTCAAATGCAGGGGTTAAAATGAGAACAAATAATCTTGTCCCTCCAACCACCTCCTCCTCCTAACTTCCCTATTAATATCTGTAAAAGAACATAAGCCACTAACATTGAAATAAGGTTTAAAACAGAACCATCTTTCACGCCTCCATCTCTCTTAAGCCCATTTCTAATGAGTTGACTAATTACAGAGTCAACATGCATTCACTGAATGCCTACCATATGCCTGACTCAGGGGATGTAGTGTGGAAAAAATAAAGCAGAGAGAGAAAAAGAGCAAGAGTGAGAATGAGAGAAAGAGAGGGGAGAGAGAGAGAGAGAGAGAGAGATAAGGTCTTACCCCTGGTGAGCTTATGGTCTAACGGGAGAAAAAGACATTCAGCAAACAATCTCACAAATAAGTTGATGATTACATGTAAATAGTGCTTGAAAGAAAGCTAGATGCTGCCCTGAGAACTTATTTTAAAGGGAGGACAGAAAAAGCATTCATTCACTTGATGAATATTTATTGACTATCTACTAAAGGCCAAGCACTGTCTGGATGCCAAAGTGTCAAGCCCATCTGCAGTGCCTCTCAAGGCTTCTCCAGCACAGTGCAGTCCCTATTCCCTGTTCTTCAAGCTTCCTAACAGCCCCTCCTAATGGTTTATCCACATTTCAACTCAGCCCAAATGCTGCTATCAGGCAAATATTCCTGTCAGGCTGCTTTCTTATATTAGTTGCGGTAAAGAATTCAAAGCTGGGCGTGGTGGCTCACGCCTGTAATCCCAGGACTTTGGGAGGCCTAGGTGGGCCGATCACGAGGTCAAGAGATCGAGACCATCCTGGCCAACATGGTGAAGCCCTGTCTCTACTAAAAATACAAAAATTAGCTGGGCATGGTGGTGTGCCTGTAGTCCCAGCTACAGTCCCATCTTCTCGGGAGGCTGAGGCAGGATAATCATTTGAATCCAGGAGGCAGAGGTTGCAGTGAGTCAAGATCATGCCACTGCATTCTAGCCTGGCAACAGAGGGAGATTCCATCTCAAAAAAAAAAAAAAAAAAAAAAAGAATTCAAGACCCCATCTGAGGCCTGACCTCCCATCTTTCTTTCTGGTCTTACCTCCTAATCCCCTTTCATGTTTACCTGTCTTCCAGCCAAACAGAATTACTCTGTGTTCACAAACACGTCCCATGCTTTTTTACCCAAAGTTATGCTTTCCACTTGGAATCCCATGTGGTCTGTTCATTGAAAGCCTTCTTTCCTCTTTCAAAGTTCAGCTTAATGGCTTTATAACTTAAAGATTTGTGCCTTATTTCCCCTAATATCTTGCACCAATGGCAAGGACTGGGTTCTATTTATATTTATAGTAAGTCCACTCACCACTCTGCATACAACTTGCAAAGGAACCTTCTCATTACAGATGCTTAATAGGTATTTTCTTATTTTTGTCAGTAATAAGTAAATGCTTGTTGCTGACAAATAATTGTTGTCAGAAATGTTTTTCTAGTCATTTGCATGTATACATTACAATATCTCTTTCCAACAGGATTGTAAATTTTTTTTTTTTTTTTTTTGAGGTTGAGTCTCGCTCTGTTGACCAGGCTGGAGTGCAGTGGTGCAATCTTGGCTGACTGCAACCTCCACTTCCCGGGCTTAAGCAATTCTCCTGCCTCAGCCCCCCAAGTAGCTGGGATTACAGGTGTCCGCCACCAGGCCCAGCTAATTTTTGTATTTTTAGTAGAGATGGGATTTAGCCATGTTGCCCAAGCTGGTCTCAAACTCATGAGATCAAGCGATCTGCCCGCCTCGGCCTCCCAAAGTGTTGGGATTACAGGCATGAGCCACCATGCCTGGCCTGGATTATAAAATCTTTAAAAGCAGAGGAAATGTTTTCTTCTTTTCCCTTTGTTTTCTCCATAGTTCTTAGTATAGAACTATAAATAGAGCAGGAATATAAATATTAGCCAAATGAACAAGTGGTAAGATATGCTTTTTCATAGGAAAATATATATTAAATTAAAATCCATGGCTATATTCCTCAGTTTAAGATAATGCCATGTTTGGATCTTAGGAAAAGAAAAACCTATAGCTGGTATATAGCTGGTATATTGACATCCATAAATTTCTTTTTTTTTTTGAAATGGAGTCTTGCTGTGCTGCCCAGGCTGGAGTGCAGTGGTACAATCTCGGCTCACTGTAACCTCTGCTTCCCAGGTTCAGGAGATTCTCCTGCCTCAGCCTCCCGAGTAGCTGGGATTACAGGCACACACCACCACACTAGGCTAATTTTTGTATTTTTAGTAGAGACAGGGCTTCACCATATTGACCAGACTGGTCTCAAACTCCTGACCTCAAGTGATCCACCTGCCTTGGCCTCCCTAAGTGTTGGGATTACAGGCATGAGCCACTGTGCCCAGCCTCCATAAAATTCTTTAGCTATGTTTTGGCCTTTGTAGTTTCCTAAGCAACCATTGCTCCTCTACAAGCTATCACTTTTTAACTCTATGTTGTTAAATTCCATTCTTGGTCCATTAAAAAAGTTATCTTGAGTTTTCCTGATAGATTATCATTATCTATAAAGATAATTTTGTCTGTACTTTAAAATAGTTATATCATTTCTTTCTTTTTCTTATCTTATTGCATTGGTTAGAACTGCCAGATCAATATTTTTAAAATGGGAAGAATAAGCCTTTTGCCTTAGTGGGGTTTTTTTTTTTTTAATTTTCCTACTAGCAATTATTATGTTAGCTGTTGGTTTGAAATAAATACTTTTGAAAAACATTTGTCTATTCTAAATCATGAAATTGCATCTAATCATTTCTTTTTATATTAAAACATTATTTGTACACTTATTAGATTGCTCTGTCAAACTGAGCTACATAACTTAAGTGAAGGGGAGATTTGGCTACTATTTGGTGATAGGATCTGTTATAGAGTGCCAAGCCAGATAACTTAAATCATGAGTCATTTGGCCTATCTTTACTGAAAAAATTATCAAGAGAATTGGTGAACCTACATTAGCCTTTGTGCCATTTAGACACAAAATCTCTGGGAAAAGGTGACAAAATATGAAAATGCTCATGAATTTGTCTATCCTTTCATTCATCATCTATTCATTCATTTGACAAATATTTATTTAGTATTGCTATGTGCCAAACACTATTCCAGCATTGAGCTATAAGAATAAACAAGACGGCTGGGTGCAGTGTCTCACACCTGTAATCCCAGCACTTTGGGAGGCGGAGGCGGGCGGATCACGAGGTCAGGAGATTGAGACCACCCTGGCTAACACAGTGAAACCCCGTCTCTACTAAAAATTCAAAAAATTAGCCAGGTGTGGTGGCAGGCACCTGTAGTCCCAGCTACTCGGGAAGCTGAGGTAGGAGAATTGCTTGAACCCGGGAGGTGGAGGTTACAGAGACTCTGTCTCAAAAAAAAAAAAAAAAAAGAGTAAGATGCCAGCCATGGTGGCATGGTGGCTCATGCCTGTAATCCCAGCACTTTGGGAGGCTGAGGTGGGCGGATCATGAGGTCAGGAGTTCAGGACCAGCCTGGCCAACATGAAGAAACCCTGTCTCTACTAAAAATACAAAAATTAGCTGGGGATGGTGGCGTGTGCCTGTAATCCCAGCTACTCTGGAGGCCGAGGCAGGAAAATTACTTGAACTGTGACCTGGGAGGCGGAGGTTACAGTGAGCCGAGATTGCGCCACTGCACTCCAGCCTGGGCTACAGAGCAAGACTTTATCTCAAAAAAAAAAAAAAAAAAAGAATACACAAGACAAAGTCCCTATTCTTGTGGAGCTTTCTGTCTAGAGAGGGCAAACAAATAACAAGTTGACAAATAAATGAACAAGATTTTTAAAAATAAATATTCATGGCCAGGCATGGTGGCTCACACCTGTAATCCCAGCACTTTGGGAAGCTGAGGTGGGAGGATCACCTAAGGTCAGGAGTTCGAGACCAGACTGCCCAACATGGTGAAACCCCATCTCAAAAACTAGTCTGGCTTGGTGGCAGGCCCCTGTAATCCCAGTTACTTGGGAGGCTGAGGCAGGAGAATGGCTTGAACCCAGGAGGTGGAGGTTGCAGGGAGCCAAGATTGTGCCACTGCACTCCAGCCTGGGCAACAAGAACGCAATTCCATCTCAAAAAAAAGAAAAAAGATATTCATAAATGCTATAAAGATAACAAAATGAAATGATATGTTAGAGAGTGACTTATGGAGATGGGATATTTCAGCGAAAGTGGTCAGAGAAGGCTTCTCCAAGGAATGATATTTGAACAGAGACCTAAGTGACAAGAAGAAATCAGCTATGTAAAGATCACAGAGGCATTGCAGGCAGAGGAAATAACAAATGCAAAGACACTAAGGTGAAAATGTTCTTGGCATTTTACAAGAGCAAAGAGAATGATGAGAAGCAGTGAATGGAAGGAGAACAGTAAAATATAAAGTTGGAGTGGTAGGAAGACCAGATGATGGTGAATAATTTGGATTACATGTATGCATGAAAATCATTTTTAAGGATGGTAGTAATACATTTGATAAGATGAAATACATTTAGAAGATTTGCAGTGCAAATTATAAACACATAAAATTAACTGAATATCTTAAATAGCAAGGAAAAATGCCCAAATGAGGCAAATAAGCTCTTTATTCCATTCTATTCCACACCCACCTCTCATATACTTGTGTTTTGCCACTTTGAATGGCAACAAAGACCTTGAAATGATAACATGCATGCGTTCCTGGGGGCAAAATTGCTTATGCAACAGATTGTGGGCCAAGATCTGTTTGGCAGTTTAGTACATTAGAGAGACATACCATCCCAAACAATTAGCGTGGGCTTTCCAAAGCTGAGGAATCACATCATCCATACTAGTTGCAGCCTTCATGGTAAGTCAAACAGAACCACATGACTTACTTCCTTTCTTTGTACTTTTATTGGAGAGAACCAGCAAATGAAACACTTTTGGTGCCCACTAAAGCTATCCAAAAATAAAATGTGTAACAATTGAACTTGGGTGACTCAGGGTGGTCATTCTCCGCCTGTCTTGATTTAGAAGATGGGGCTATTTTTGGTTTGTCCTAACTAGTTGGTTGTTGCGGTCTCAGACCAGGCCCAGCACAATGGTCAAAGCAGTGCTTTGTCACATGGCACAGAAGCTTGTGCCCCAAAACCTGGCAACTTTCTGTCCCTTTGTGAAAGAAGAACATCGAATCACAGTGTGGTTAGATTCTGCTGCGGCAGCCTCCAAAAGGCTGCTCATGGCTTTGTTATGTTGGAGTTTTAAAATTTCACATAGTGATCATGTCTTCGGAAAGAGCAACCCACCAGTGAGCTTTCCTGGGTTGTCGTAGTTGTTGTGGTGATCAGCATCAGACAGAGGCAGGAGCAGGCTCCTCTACTCACACACGATGGGGAGCTCATCCCTCCTCAGGCAAGCAAAGCACTGGGCACAGGGCCTGGAATTAGAGTCACCCCTCAATGAAGGTCATCTGCTTGATTTTGGATTTCACATTTACCTAGCCCCCAAATGGATTAGTTAGCAGTCTGTAGAGCAGCTCCCAAACAGCAGTCCACAGAACTAGGCCAGTCCATTTTTAGTGGTCTCCAGCAAAATGAGAAGAAACTATTTTTTGAAATAATTGAGTAAACACCCATGCATACATGTGAGATGGTTTAAAGTGATCATTGGCCACTTCTTGTGAATTGCCTTGACTCTGATATTTTTGTCCTGCCTACCAGGTTTTTCTTAAAGTTGACACACTCTGTCTTTTAATAAAGAATGTTGTCAGTATATGGCAGCAATTGTTGGTTTAAATATCCTTACGTGGCAAAAGTAAGAGTAAAACATGGAAGGAAGTTTTTCTAATTATCTCTATGCCAATCCCACCTGCCCCCCCAATTTTTTGAAATTTTACTGAGCCCAGCATTCTGAATCTGGAAACCCCTAATCTGGATAGCTTCAGTCTCTAGTTTTCTGGCCTTTCTAGTCCCTACTGAAGTATATAGGATGGTTAAATGCTTACTCTGTAGTCTCTTTACCAGTTTACACCCTTTTTCGATGTAGTATCTTACAACTGAAAGCTAGAGACCTGAAAGAGAGAGAAGGGGCATGATAAGGAAGCAGGAATAAATAATGGCTATTATTTATTTATTTTATTTAATTAATTTTTTTTTTGAGATGGAGTCTCGCTTTGTCGCCAGGCCGGAGTGCAGTGGTGGAAGCTCTGCTCACTGCAACCTCCCCTTCCTGGGTTCAAGAGATTCTCCTGCCTAAGCCTCCCAAGTAGCTGGGATTACAGGCATGTGCCACCATGCCCGGCTAATTTTTGTATTTTTAGTAGAAACAGGGTTTCACCATGTTGGCCAGGCTGGTCTCAAACTCCTGACCTCAGATGATCTGCCCATCTTGGCCTCCCAAAATGCTGGGATTACAGGTGTGAGCCACCTGTGTTCTGCCGGCTATTAATATTAATATTAATATCGCTGGTATTTATATTGGTATTGCAGAGGGGCAGAAAATAAGGCCAAATAAAACATACAGCTTTTTAGAATGATAAATATAGAAGGAAGTTTTTCTAATGAGTATATCACTTGTGAGTGATTTGTTTTGTGATAATATGAACAAATTTTTTAAATTGCATGCTTCTGTCCCTTCAACTTTTGCTGCCCTTAGTTTGCAAACATAAGTGGTGCTTTAGACATTCCTTTCAAAAAATATTTAATGCCATAGGGCAAATGTAGATTTTCTATAATTAAATCAGTCTAAATTACTGCTTACATGATACAGATGGTAAATAAGAATGTAAAATAACAAAATGGCTATTTTTGTCTTAGCAGGACTTCCTGGCCACAGTACAGGACTCTGAGATGTAGGTCTTGTATTCAGCTAAGCCACTGCTTTGCTGTATCTCATTGAGAAATGGCTTAAGCCACCTCTGTTCCCTGTTTATGAATTTGAGATAGTAAAATTTGTCACTAATGGTCCATCATCAGGGTGTTGATTAAAACAGATTATTAGAAACGATGGCCTTATATACTGGGAAGGCAGTTACCTGTGTCTTCATACCATACCATGTCTATAATAAATAATAGCATAAGGAAGGCCGGGCCCAGTGGCTTACACCTGTGAGGCTGAGGTGGGAGGACTGCTTGAGCTCGTAAGTTCGAGACCAGCATAAGCAACATAGTGAAACCCTGTCTCTACAAAAAATATAAAAATTACCCTGGTATGGTGGCACGCATCTGTAGTCCCAGCTACCTGGAAGGCTGGATCACTTGAACTGGGGAGTTGGAGGTTGCAGCAAGCCATGATCGTGCTACTGCACTCCAGCCTGTGCGACACAGAGAGGCCCTGTCTCAAAAAAAAAAAAAAAAAAAAGTAAAAATAAAAATAAATAAATAATAACATAAAGAAAAACTAAAAATGTGGATTAACAAGTTTGTAATGCTATTAATAATAGTTTTTATTTACCCTGCATTTATTATGTGCCAGGCATTGTGCTAAGTGCTTTATAAACAACGTATGATTGGCCCTTTAGAATAACCTTGCAGGAAGGCACCATTACGACCTTCAACTTAAAGTTCAGGAAACTGGGGCTTTTTGAAATAATTCCCCAAGAGTAACAAATGGCAGGCTGGAAGCCCTCTTGGGAGACAGGCAGCCCACCTGTTCCCATAGAGTAGTGTGACTGCCTCTGAATCTGTGTTGACCAGGCTGGTGAGTATGTACGTCCTCCTCCAACACCTAATAAGGCAATATTTTCCTTTTTCTTCCTCTAGTTCCTTATGTAAAGAATGTTTAATTTCTCTTTGTCTTTTGTCATTTGACTTTCATTTCCCATTTTGGGTTTTCTGCTTCTCTGACACGGAGCCTTCTGTTCTTCCCTGCTTCATTTCTCTTCTTGGTGGATTTGACCTAAGTTCCAGTTTTTGTGCCTTTTCCTTTGTGTTTCGGTTCCTTATATAGTCTGCACGCAGCCAAGTGAAGTTACCTTCTATGGTTGACATCCCTTTTTTGTTCACTGGAAGTTTTCTAGTTTTCCTGTGTTCTTTTGATACATATATACTTATCTGAAAGGGGTTTCCGTTGGAGTCCTCTAGGTTAGACTTCACAAAGAATTTTCTGATTTAAGTGCAGTAGTGCATTAGAATATTTTACTGAGAAGGATTATAAAGTGCTTACAGGTTTTTTGTTTTTATAAAGAAAGAATAAACAATGACAGAAGGAAGAGGGATGGAGGGGTTAGAATATTATCTTGCTGAGATGCAGAGGATGGGAGAGAGAGAAAAATTGGTGGCTTCCACTGATGGCATTCTAGTTAAATTCTGGACTATTTGTACTATTTCAGTACATAGAATAATAGAACTCATAAATAGAAATTATCATCGTCACAACATTGGATATTTTGTTAGGTTTTGTTTTGTCTGGAAGTAAGGATGTTCCTCTACCCAGTGTGGTTTTGGTCCTGATCAGGAATTCAGGTTCTAAATGGTTCAATAAAGTGGCCATGGCAGCAGAGCACATGAAACAAATACTGGATTCAGGGCCAGAGACCTAGACCAAGTCCCGGTTTTCCTAGTGACTAGCTGTGTGATCTCTAGCAAGTTATCTATCTTCTCTGAGTCTGTTTTCTTACTAGTATAATGAGTGGAAAGGATTAGATAACCTACTGCTAAACTTTTCATACATTATAGTTCTCAGTGTAAACACATTTTCCCTCTTTCTTGTAAAAACTTGGAAAATTCTCATTACTAAAAGAAAGTTATCTGTGGTGAGGAAGACCATCAGTAACTCCAGCCTTGCCCTAGTTAGATCTTGGCAACTAATACTTCCAAGTTCCCTATATACGTGCATATCAGCTATTTTCTAGAGAATGGTAAAATTCTGTTGTAATGTCCCCTCACAATTGTGATTATATCTGAATCAAATACCTTGTTTAGACGTTATCTAAGCTCCTTTTCAGAAGAAATACAGTAACATGCCATGCAGGTTTGTAGACTAGAAGCAATAAGCTATACCATATAGCCTAGGTGTGTAGTAAGCTATACCATCTAGGTTTGTGTAAATACACTCTAGGATACTTCCTGACAAAGTTGCCTAATGATGCATTTCTCAGAACATAACCCTGTCATTAAGCGAAGTATGATTGTAATTGCATCACATTGCACACACAAGTCTTTATTTCATCCACTTTCATTTATGTCTGAGCTACATTAACCAAAAAATTGAAAGTTACATTCCAAAGGCAGAGCAAAGACAACTTAGTATCTCCCCACTTATTCCTGTAAAAGAAAACGTTATGAGTTTATCTATAGTTAGGCAAATGTCTTTTCTTATACTTTAATATCATTCTCATCACAGATGAAGAAAACAATAAAATAAGTTACACTACAAATACTGATTTTCTTAGATCTTCAAAGCCTCCTCTTGTTTCTTTTCTCCTAAAGCAGATATAAGAACAAGGTTAGTGCCTGCCCTGGGTTTTTCTAAAAAGTGCAAAAGAATATAAAATGAAAAAGTAAAAATCTTCTCTTTATTCCTAACCCCCAATAATATTTATCAGCGTTAACTACTATTAATAGTTTCTTGTTTAGCTTTCCAGAATTTTCTAGGCATATGCAAGACCTACTTTTTTTTTCATTAATGAGATTATGCCATGGATGCTCATATGTATCTTACCATTTTTAAAAACAATTCATCTTGAAGATATTTCTATGTCATCACGCAGGGAACAGGCTTATCTGCTAAAGTTCTTAAAAAACTAATGAGGCCGGGTGCAGTGGCTCACACCTGTAATCCCAGCACTTTGGGAGACCAAGGAGGGCAGATCACTTGAGGTCAGGAGTTCAAGACCAGCCTGATCAACATGGTGAAACCCCATCTCCACTAAAAATACAAAAATTAGCCGGGCGTGGTGTCATGTACCTGTAATTCCAGCTACATGGGAGACTGAGGCAGGAGAATCGCTTGAATCCAGGAGGCACGGGTTGCAGTGAGCCAAGATCATGCCACTGCACTGCAGCCTGCGGGACATCTCAAAAAACAAGACAAAACAAACACTTAAATGAGATAATTCTGTATCATGATCAACACCAGATACGGGGTGCATTCTGCTCTCAAAAATATTAGTTTCCTTCCTCCCTTTCTTTAACAGAAGAGTCACCTGGATTTGTATTGTGATTCTGAAGGATTCTATCATCCATGGGTAGACACAGATGTAGTAAGTCACAGAATCACAGACTTTCTGAGGGGATGGCTCTTAGAGATTGCTTGGTTCAGGTGGCAGAGTCTGTACCAAAACCAAATTTTTGCTTTCAATTTGGTGCTCCTTTAATCCTTTTTGTTTCTAATATAATTCTGACTTGTATTTATTGTTTATCTTAAAAATTAAAGTATGATATGTAATGGTGTTAGATGATAGTTATAAATCAGGTAGTATATACTGCTCAAAGAAGACAAGTTTTTGATTTTCCTTTAGAGAAGAAAGTTTTAAAAGTATCGATGTCATTTTGCAATATTTGATGTCCTTGTGTTTTATCTAGGGGATCTGTATCTCAAAGCCTTTAAAATGCTGATGGAAGGAGTGGAGATCCAGTGTTCAGGGTAGAAAAGAGGTGGATAAACATCAAGAATCCAGGAGAATGCTCTAAAATTGGAAAGGGAACAGAAGTTGGGAGCTACTTGGAGAGGGTAAAAGGAATTATGGAAGGAGTTTGGAATACCAGGAAGCGTGAACAGTGATTTTTACATTGCATTTGTTCCAAAAAACATTGGTTTGTTTGCATATAAGACAGGCAGGAGGAAAATCTGAACAGTGAAATTACTCAATTTGATCTAAAAATATTAGTGAATAACAGATTGAGCCAGCATCGCAGTGATGTAGAATAAGCTCTTTTGTCCTGAGGAGTCTAGCTTGTTTTCCTCCTCCACGGGAGCTAGCTGCCTAAGATGAGGTTAGGCAATCTATCACATGACTCAAAGTCAGGCGGCTCAGACTCCCATCTGAAAAATGGAAATTCTGAAAAACTCACGTTTGCATCATAATGATTTACTGAAGGCACAATAGAGCAAAGAAAAAAAAAAGCCTTAAGGCCTAAATTTTGGCAATTCAAGTATTCTGTTATTTAGAAGTTATTCAAAGCACCGAACTATAGAATTGGAAAGAATCTTAAAGGTCATGAAGCATCTTCATTTTACAGATGAAGAAACAGGCACCCAGAGGCTAGTCTAGCCTCACGGCAAGTCAGAGGAGCGTGGGACTAGAATCCAGATCTCCCCAGTCAGTGCCTGGGATGTACTACTGAACCTCCCCCCAATAGAGCATTTATTTCCAGTCATCTGATGTTTACTCCATCCCATGGCAACACTCTCTTTAAAAAAATGACTTTATGTTTATCTTTTCTCTCTTCTAATTGTATGAAATTGCACATCTAACACAAAGGAATCGGAATCATGTATCTTTACCGGGGAAAGTGTTTAATGGACATTTAAATTGTGTGAAAACACTTCTTTTAGAAGTGGGAAAATCATGGCTGTCTCTTAAATCTTTCTGATCCAAGACTATAAGGGTGGCGTTGAAACATTCACATCACACACACACACACTCACACACACCATATAGACAAAAACAGACCATGCCTATTGGGTATAAAATAGAGATTGTAGGAGAAAGGATAAGAGTAGAGAGCCTTATTTGATTTATTTCAAAATGCTGCTGATTATAATTCACCATTTGTAGTGATTTGCTAGTCAAATTCACTCAACAAGAATTTACTGAGTGCTTTCTGCTTCTTAAGCACTAAGTATTTAAATATGAAAAGACATAATTTCCCACTCAGGGAGCTCACAGTCTAGAGGAAGATATAAGTATGTCAGGCAACAAGAAGATTTGGTGTCATATGCTAAAAGTACAGCTAACCGGACAGTTGATTTTTAGAAAGCAAAACCTTTTTAAACATTGTACTTAGCAATTCTTCAAATTTCTAGTTTCTAAAAAGTTTAAGAATATTTTGTTTCTATTCCATCCATAAAATGAATTTAACACTGAGAAACTAAGTCAGTCAAACAAGGAGTAATATTGGTTCTCCCCGTAATTGGATGACATAAATACATACAAGAGTCTTTAGCCAGTTAAATTGAAGCGTTAGTATATACTTTTGAATATTGATGGAATTGTGGAAGGCAATAGTCCGTTTTTCGCTATTAATATCTTATGGCTATAGATTTACATGCAAGTTAACTAGTTTCTCTATTAAGCGGTATTTTTTACATAGCACAGAATTTGAGAGCTTCTGGATGCAGAAAATACAAGGTTCAAACAAATGAAAATTATATTCTTATTGTATAGATTTTTCCAAAGTCAAAATAGTCTGTTAAGTTTGGGAACAAAATTTTACGAAGAAAAAACTTCAACATTTGTGATATAGTCTCACTTATAAAAATTATTTCTAAATTTATGATGGTTCTATTTACAGGAACACATCAGTTAGTACTTCATGGATCATTGTTTATAAATCTCATCAAGTTTGAGAAAAACATTTTTCTGTTTTTAAAGAGAGCTAAAAATTAATAGTAGTTATGATAAATAAAAGAACTGGTTACACTTATTTTTAGAGCAATACTAAATGTAGATTTAACTGTGAAGAAATATTTTTCCTGAGTCTTCGTTTCATATAATACATGGTAATTTATTTCAGGTCAGAATAAAAATGTTACCATGAATGCTATTGGACTACCATAGCATTTTCTAGTCTTTGATATCAAGCATTTATTAAAGACAATAGAAATTCTAGCACAGTAATATAAGTGGACCATCATTGGCAGGCAGGTAGTTTGTTACTCTGAAAGATAATAAGCCTCCTGGCAAAGAGAAGTGAATACTGTACAAACAGAAATCTTTTAAGGTTTTTATTTTAGGATGTCAGAGAGACTTAGCTATCTTTCTGTGACTAAACATAACCTACTAAGCATAAAAGCGTTAATGGTACACAATTTTATCTTCCTAGAGATTAGTTCTAAAGCTATTTTAAAAGTATTAAGTTAATGCAAAGGTAATCGCAGTTTTCGCCATTACTTTCAATGGCAAAGAAATAATATAATCACATTTTCTTTCTCTCTTTTTTTTTTTTTTTTTTTTTTTGAGGTGGAGTTTTGCTCTTGTTGCCCAGGCTGGAGTGCAATGGCTCGATCTCGGCTCAAAGCAACCTCGGCCTCCTGGGTTCAGGCGATTCTCCTGCCTCAGCCTCTTCAGTAGCTGGTGTTACAGGCATGCACCACCGCACCTGGCTAATTTTGTATTTTTAGTAGAGACGGGGTTTCTCCATGTTGGTCAGGCTGGTCTCGAACTCCTGATCTCAGGTGATCCGCCCACCTCGGCCTCCCAAAGTGCAGGGATTACAGGAGTGAGCCACCACACCTGGCCAATAATATTTTCAATGGCAAAGAAATAATATATTTCTTTCCAATGCTTATTTAACAACTAGTGAACTATAGGTTAAACAATGTCCAACACTGAATGGATCAGAAAAATTATACTTGGTTTTTCAAAAACTATTAATGGAAAGTATACCAAATGAAAGGATAAGGGGTTGACTTTTTCAAAGCTGTACAGTGAATTCTCATCATTTTTTAGGGAGATGATATGTGATCAGTAACTGAAAATTCTGATTAGTTGTCCAAACTTTATTGTGTTTAACTAAATGCAATGTCACTTATTAATAGAAGCCTGGTTGCAGGAAATAAATGCTATGGCAGATTGCTTGAGGGCATGATAGGCTGAGTGTTACCTGTGGAAGAAGGATAATCAGAAAGTGCTCCATTTAGATTGTGTTCAGAATTGGATTAATGGGAGAGCCAGGTAATCTAGTCTAAAGGTAGTAAAACATTATTGGAATTGTAACACATTAGTAAATTTTATTTACCAAAATTTCTCTTAGAAATTAAAGTAGGAAGGTGGCTGGGAGCTGTGGCTCACACCTGTAATCACAGCACTTTGGGAGGCCGAGGCGGGAGGATCACTTGAGGTCAGGAGCTCGAGACCAGCCTGGCCTACATGGTGAAACCCCATCTCTACTAAAAATACAAAAATTAGCCAGGTGTGATGGTGCACGCCTGTAATCCCAGCTGCTTGGGAGGCTGAGGCAGGAGAATCTCTTGAACCCGGGAGGCAGAGGTGGCAGTGAGCCACGATCACGCCACTGCACTCCAGCCTGGGTGACAGAGTGATACTCCAACAGAAAGAAAGAGAGAAAGAGAGAAAGAGAGACAGAGAGAGAGAGAGAGGGAGAGAGGGAGGGAGGGAGGAAGGGAGGAAGGGAGGGAGGAAGGAAGGAAGGAAAGAAGGAAGGAGAAGAAGGAAGGAAGGAAGAAGAAGGAAGGAAGGAAGGAAGAAGAAGGAAGGAAGGAAGGAAGGAAGGAAGGAGAAAAGAAAGTAGGAAGGTATACTCCAGTGAGCCATTTGGGGTGGGATAGGGTGGGGCGGGGTGAGGCATGAGAACCCAAATGAACATGCTCCAGTAACCAGACAGCTGCTAAACTGTGCCCTAAGGAGGATAAGTGCAGTTAAGAGCGCTTTGTTTTGCTTAGAGGGTGCTAGTTTGGGGCAAGAGTGAAATTGTTCAGGATACTAGAGAGCCTAACCTGCCACAGCCATCCTCCTCCTAGCCTCCCGTGAAGTCTATGGGATGCCAATTCAAAATACCTGACCAGCCATTCACATGCCCTTGGTCCACCTCTGAGATCCCTATTGAGTCCTTATAGAATTGCCTTTACTTAACAATGCTTTGGGGGCCATAAGGTATGCTACAAGAAACAGTAAAATGAAACACAATAGTTGATTGTAGGGATAAGGTTAAGAGCAAAGATCTTTTTCATAAGATCCAGAGGAGGTCTTTTGGGAATCAACTGTAAAGGATATTATGCAACTTGCAACTGGGCATATTTTCCCCTTGGCTTTGGATGTTAGGAAACCTGAGAGACAGATTTGCCATCCAGTTTTTGAAACTGTATAGGCTCAGAGTATGCATTTCTTTTCCTCTTATCTCTACCTTCCATTCTCTCACCTATTTTTTTTTCTTTCCCCTATCTCCAAATTTTTATTTCAATCTTCCATGTGACGAGTATTTTTGATTATTCTCTGTTCTTTGGTAGCACTAGTTGAAGCCCCTGGTTCTAGCATCCTTTGCCTTCCTCTTTCTTAATTTATTCCTTCATTTGATAGAATACCCCCTCCATAGCTTCCTGAGAAAGGGCAAAAAAGAAGCAATTTTTTTGACACCTGGCTTATTTAATATTTTATTTATTCTACCCTCACTCTTGACAGTTTGGCTGGGCATACATAGAAAATTCTCTTTTCTGTGTGAATTGGGCAAGAAAAAGTGGCACTCTTTGTTTCATTATGTTCATAATTTAGCTGCTCTAATACCATACTACTGGTCAAATTACTTAGCAACTTTAGAAAATCAGAGCAGGCATATGACTTTAAGCCACTGTTTACTGAGATTTATTACTATGTAATATATCCAATTAACACTCTATAAAAGTAAATGTTTGCATTCTCACTTATTTTTTTCAAACATTTAGATACGGATTTTCTCTGTGTTCTTTGTATAACTTCCTTAATCTTTTTCTTTTTTATTTTTACTTTTTATTTTTGCAGAGAGGGTCTCACTCTGTCGCCCAGGCTGGAGTGCAATTTTGCCACCATAGCTCACTGTAGCTTGAACTGGGCTCAAATGATCCTCCTGCCTCAGCCTTCCAAGTGGCTAGGACTATAGTCGCATGCCCACCATACAAGCTAATTTTTTTTTTTTTTGAGATGAAATCTCTCTCCCTTGCCCAGGCTGGATTGTAGTGGCACCATCTCGGCTCACTGCAACCTCTGCCTCCCAGGTTCAAGGGATCCTCCCACCTTGGTCTCCCAAGTAGCTGGGATTACAAGCAAGCATCATCATGCCCAGCTAATTTTTATATTTTTAGTAGAGACAGGGCTTCGCCATGTTGGGCAGGCTGGTCTTGAACTCTTGACCTCAAGTGATCTGCCTGCCTCAGCCTTCCAAAGTGCTGGGATTACAGGCATGAGCCATCTCACCCGGACTTTTTTTTTTTTTTTTTTTGTAGAGCCAGGGTCTTGCTATTTTGCCCAGGCTAGCCTTGAACTCCCAGCCTTAAGGGAGTCTCCCACCTCAGCCTCCCAAAATGCTGGGATTACAGGTGTGAGCCACCACACCCGATCCTTTTCTCTTTTTATTATGAGTGACATATGGCAAAATGGCATATATTGTAGGTTGTAGGATGATGTTACTATTTTTTGGTGTTTTGCCCTCACGATTTACTCATTCATTCATCATTGGTTCAATAAACAATTATCGTCCTCAATTTCTCCATCTTGTTTCATTTTTCTTCATTGTCACTCTTTCTTTTCTCACTCTGAGAAAATCCAATATATGAAAACCTGTATTTACCCAAAAGAAAAATCAGAGAGTAATTATTCCCCTTGAGCCCACAGGCCAGTTCCAGCCACCTGCATCTGCGTTCTAAAAGACAATTCTTCTCTTCTCTACCAGGGACAGGTGTGGTATCCTATTTAAGGTAATTTCTGAAGATTTTGAGGGTAAAAAGCAGATAAAGAACTGGCATTTCAAAGAGTGATGAGAGCAGGGTACACTTAAATCATTTAATTAACACTCCAAAGCCTCAGTGCTTCTGTCTCGGGGTTGTTGTTGTCCCCTTTCCTCTCTCTTTCCCTTTATGGAAGTGTCACTTTCCCCTTCATATTTGCTGTGCCTCCTTTCTCTCTTCCCCACTTACACGGCCACAGTAAAGACTTGAAGTATTCTCTATTTTCACATTTGCTACATTTTATACTTTTCACTTTTAGTTTTCTCGAATTTGCATGTCATCCTTCTCTGTATCGTTCCAATTTTACTGTATGTGCTGCCAAAGCAAGCACTACTCCGATTTTACTATATGTGCTGCCAAAGCGAGCACTACTTTTAGCTTCCCAACTAGTGAATTGAGACATTTATTATTAGGTCGATGCAAAAGTAATTGCAGTTTTTGCCATTACTCTCAATGGCAAAATTACTTTGGCAATTACTTTTGCACCAACCTAATCGTTTCAAAATCAAACAAAACCAAACATGAAAGTGCTTTTTATTGCTCCATGGTCCCTAATGAAACTTTTCCTGTGGAATGATAGACATGGACGGGAAAGGAGTGCTTTAGGCCCTGCTTACAAGAGGAAACTCCTCAAGTGTGATTTAAATGATTCAATTAAGTGACTGTTTACAAAAGTGAGGCTAGGGTTAAGGAAAACCGACTATAAATGGTGAACAGCCAGGGAGTCCTTAGAGCAAGAAGCCTTTCCACCCCCAGGTCTGAAAAGGCCAGGGGAAAGAGCTCTTCTCAGAAGCCAGAGAGAGCTATAGTTGTGTGGGTAGGGTGGCCTTAGGTAGAGGAAGACAGCCACTGCCAAACCAAGGTTGGCAGAGAGGGAGCCCCAAACTCAGTCTGCTCTGTTTGCCACAGTGTGGAGAAATTTTATTATAAAAGCCAAAAGATGGAGATTACAATGAGCAGCCTAGCTAATAATCGTGTAGGGCAATAATCAGGCAGGCCAATCAAGAAAAGGGCCAATCAAGGGCCAGGCCCCGGTGGCTCATGCCTATAATCCCAGCACTCTGGGAGGCGGAGATGGGTGGATCACTTGAGTCCAGGAGTTTGAGACCAGCCTCGCCAACATGGTGAAACCCTGTCTATACTGAAAATACAAAAATTAGCCAGGCATGGTGGCAGGTGCCTGTAATCCCAGCTGTTTGGGAGGCTGAGGCAGGAGAATCCCTTGAACCTGGGAGGCGGAGGCTGCAGTGAGCCGAGATCACGCCATTGCACTCCAGCCTGGGTGACAAGAGCAAAACTGTTTCAAAAGAAAGAAAGAAAGAAAAGGGCAAGGGTCCCTTGACTCAACTCCACTACTGGAATGGGTAAAATGACCAGCGGGTAAAGAAAAGAAAGATCTTCAGAGTCAATGGTTTTGGGGATAGATGAATGAGTCCTTAGATGAATAGATGATGGTTTGTGACACGGTCTGAGTGTGGTGGACTTCTGGCCTCCTCTCCTGTGATAAGAGTTAATCATCAGAGGTTTGGTAACAATTGACTTCATCTTGTAGGATGTGTCTTTAGGCAAATGGAGGGAAACTCAGAGAACCTCTCCATTTTGCAATTTTTCAAGTGCCTTTAGCTCAAAGTAATCAATATACAAAAATATATATATACCAATATACATATTTTGGGGTGGCATTTCCTGAACTCCTTCAATGGTGCTGGGGTTCAGAAACCAGCACCCTAAAGTATGGCACTTTAACATGCTGAACTTCAGATGAAGCCCCTCAAGGTCTCTCTGGCATGCCCCATCCCTCTCCGCACACTCTCTCCCAGAGCACAAGGCGAATCTGTTCTCTGAAGTTCCCTGATCTGCCTAAAGTTTGGACCCACCAAAGAAGAAAAGAATTACCTGTGGTCCCTTCCCTGAGTTTTCAGTAACTGAACTCATATCACAGGAAGAAAAACTGAAGTTTGTCAACAAATTTGGACAGACTTTTGTCACAAACCATTGTCTGCTCTGCAGGCCCAACAGACTTTGTCTCAGGCCGTTGTGTGATCCTCACGCCTATTGAATTCCCCAAAATTCATTTACTACTACCCTAAAATCATCCACACTTCCCCATCTCCCTTTCTCCTAAGAAGAAGGGTATATACAAACATCTGTGTCCCATTGCATGGTGGCGTAATCACTCTGTGATAGTTCCCCTATGCATGCTAATAAGTTTGTATGCTTTTTCTCCCATTAATCTGCCTTTTGTAAGTTGATTTTCTCCTTATGAAAAGAGAAATATTAAGCTAATTGGGCTTACTTGGTATATTAAATTATACGGGAAGCGTTGCCAAATAAGAAGTAATGCTAAACCTTCTTTGGATTATATTTGTATGAATGTGTTATTAATATGTTTCAGAAATTGTATGAAATTCATAGAAATTTGATAGTTCTGGAATAACATTATCAGTCATAATTCTGGTTACTATCTTAAAATGTTGCATGCAACAGAAATAACCAAATTTCCTTCTCAATTGTGTTATCATCGTAATGAACTCTCATCAGATCTTTAACTACAAACATTTGAAGTCTTGATATTCTCAGCTGGAAATTGTTTACTGTGGTCTATCTTTTTTCTTTCTCCCCTGTTTCCTTATGTCCTAACTACTTCCTTTTCCTTACAGGAAAATCCATGGAACCGTAATCTATGGATGGCTTTAGGTAAGGCTTATGCTCTAGCAAAAAACCAGAGCAACTGTTAGGCTTATGAAGATAAGCTAGTTTCCACTGAGGAATGATTCCAATGGGGTTCTTGAGGGCTCACTCTTGGCAGTAGTAGCGTATCAGTCATATGGAATTTGAAACTAATCCATAAATTGGGGAAAAATCCTGGACTTTGTGGCTAACCAGAACTCCCAGAGGTTCAAACGGGCAGAAGTCATCCTTTGAAAGGTGGATGATAGCATATATACTTTTTTTTTTTTTTCTGAGATGGAGTCACCCAGGCTGGAGTACAGTGGGGCAATCTTGGCTCACTGCAACCTCTGACTCCTGGATTTAAGCAATTCTCTGTCTCAGCCTCCCGACTAGCTGGGATTACGGGCGCGTGCCATCACGCCCGGCTAATTTTTGTATTTTTAGTAGAAACGGGATTTCATCATCTCGGCCAGGCTGGTCTTGAAGTCCTGACCTCGTGATCCACCCGCCTTGGCCTCCCAAAGTGCTCGGATTACAGGCGTGAGCCACTGCGCCCAGCCAGCATATATGTTTTAAGAAAAAACATTTACTGGAACATCATGTGGCCTTAGAGCTCCTTTTCGCCCAAATTGGAGCCTTGTATATAGTATTGACAAAACTGAATATTGTGCCTGTCTCTCCCCTAATTTTCTTACTAGAGGAAGCTTAACTAAAAACAAAGCTGAAACTGCTGTTTCTTTAGACACTGCCATCAAATATATGAAGGAAATTTCTTAAGGGAAAGGAACACATGCTGTGTCCATGGCAGCAGCTAACAGTGGGTTTGCAGGAATCCTGAGTGGTGGATGGCAAGCTTGGCTTTTCCAGGGTTTTCTAATCTTTATGTTCTTCTAGTGGGTCTCCAGGTTACTAAGGCCTGTGTTATCAAGTTAATGACAAAATTGGATACTTATTTAAATCAGATCATTCTATAGCAAGCTGTGGTCCTTAATTTCCATCACACTTTGAATAAGGATATGGCCAAATGGACTCAAAGACTGATGAGCTGCCTATATTACTTACCTAAGCTTTGACTTGTTTGATTTGGATCAATTTGGTCCCTCAGGGCTCCTGTTAAGGAATACGCTTCAGTTTTTTGGTATTATCCTAAATACCAAATCCTATCTAACAGTCATCATGATAGTCCCCTGCTGTGGTGTATCCTCTCAAGTCTTAAATGTTTGTATGCAGCCATCCATTGAACACTGAATGATCTCACTTTGACTAAATCAGCAAGAACATAAAGAATTATTCGACTGATGTGATAACTTGTGAATTCCATATTGAGACCAAATAAGTCCATTTATGATGGCGACAGACAGTGGCATGAATCAGACTTGTTTTTAGAAAGTTTTATTTATTAATTTTATTTAAAATTTTATTTTCAGGAATGGGATTGACTGCAAAGGAGCACAAGGGAACTTCCTGAGGTGATGGAAATGTTTTGTCTTGATTGTGGTAATGATTACATGACTATGTTTGTCAAAATTCCAGAACTTTATACCTAAAAGGGTGAATTTTACTGCATGTAAATTATACCTGACTAAACATGACTTTTTAAAAAGGCCTGAAATCTCAACTACTCAGCTAAAAATAAAATAAAATAAAATAAAATAAACAATTTAGGTGCAAAACAAGTTTTGTTTTTGGGACTGACAGAGATCCAGTGATTGTATTTATTTATAAAGCTAATAATCCAATCCAATATATCAATACTTTTAAATAGGATATAAAAAGTTATGAGATTTTTTAAAATAAGGATTTAGACTGCAAAATATTTATTATGACTACAATGTTGCTGAAGCAATGCTATCTTAAAAAATATCTCAAACAGAAAATAACATTCTAATGCTCTTAATCATTGCAATAATTGAAACTTCCAGAATATTACCATAATGCTGCTTATATTTAATAAATATACCCTATATTTAATAGTTAAAAACAAAGAATTATTTAATACCAGCTAGCTTCATTACTTGATAGATTAACTTGCTTGATAGATCAACATTACTTGATAGATTACTGGATAGATCAACTAGCTTCCTAAAACATAACTGTAGCTCAGCTTCTAAAAAAGGTGAAATAAATTATTATATTATATTCAACTGAACTAGATTTTAAAAATAAAGACTATCAGGAACATAGGAAGAGGTAATTAAATGATGGGTCCTCTCTACTAAGGTTTCAATGGAAGCAAATACATCCGAGAAACCATTTACAAAGAACTCACCCTCATAAATTGCCTTAGAGACCAAAGTCACAATTTTAAGGCCAAGATCTTTAGAAATCAGATAGGTCAGTGTGATGGTTAATTCTGTGTCAAACTTGACTGGATTATGGGGTGCCCAGATATTGTGGTCAAACATTATTCTGGGGTTATCTTTGTAAGGGTGTTTTGGGATGAGACTAACATTTAAATTGATAGACTAAAGCAGAGTGCCTTCTATAATGTAGGTGGGCTTTATCCAATCATTTAAAGGCCTGAATAGAATGAAAAGGTTGGCCCTCCCCAAAGTGAGAGAATTCTTCCTACTTTTCAACTGTGGCACGGGCTTTTTCCTGCCTTTGGACTTGGACTAGAACTACACCATCAGCTCTCCTAGGTCTCAAGCTTGCTTACTCACCTTGCAGATCTTGGGACTTGCCAGCCTCCATCACTGCGTAAGTCAATTCCTTATAAATCATATATGTACACACACAGGCATGCCTCAGAGATATTGCAGGTTTGGTTCAAGACCACTGCAGTAAAGTAAATATCACAATAAAGGGATCCACACAAATTTGTTGGTTTCTCAGTGCACATATGTTGTGTTTACACTACACTGTAGTCTCAAGTGTGCAACAGCATTATGACTTTAAAAAAAGTACACACCTTCATTTAAACATTTTCTTGCTAAAAAAATGCTGACAGACATAAAGTGAGCACATGCTGTTGGAAAAAACGGTACCAACGGTACCAATTTGTAAATAACACATCTGCAAAGTGCAATAAAGTGAGACACAATAAAATGAGGTATGCCTGTATATCCTATTGGTACTATTTCTCTGGAGAACCCTAATACAACCTGCTTTCAAATCAATTTAAGACCCTCCCCCAATAAGCATTACATTGAGGAAAATGTGGTTGCAACTTTGTCCTACAAATTAGGACAAAGAGACCTTTGTTGCTATATAACAATATTAAAAAACCAGTATGCCTACCTCTGGATGTATTTGTTACAAATACGAGTATTAGATTGTAACTGCCAATCCTTTAAAACCAGTTTTAAGATGGATATAAAGCCCTAAAAATCTTGCAGTTTCCACATTCACATCTGAAAAACTTCCAATTTACAAGGGACATTGTGGTATTTTTGGAAAACAAAGGAAAATGACACATACCAATTTCTGTCATTTATTCATGTCATAATCCCCAAAGCTACCTTTATTCCACAACTCTTTCCACCATTTTCCTACGGTCAGCTTTTTTTAAGGCTATAGCCTTTAAAAACTTGAAATAGAAAATTTTAAGGATGCAACCATTAGAAAATGTTCCCATACTACCATTTAACATTCCCCATTTATCATTATGTTTACTATCGTGTAATTTCCAACATAATATTATGAGGTCAAAGGCTCTACGAACGCCGTTTTACAGTCTACCTAGGCAGGCAATGGCTGTGAAACACACCACACCAATGACAGGAATGCGGGTCACTGTGACACAGCTGATCCCTCTGCAAAGTCAAAACTAGAGTTCACTTTACGCTGACGGAGCTTCTTTCCAGGACCCCCACCCCCACCCGAGGACAGGAGAGTGTCGATTTCCCAAGGTGTCTGGCACTGCTTCTTGAAAACGCAGCTCTCATCTGGTTCCTGGAAGGTCATACTGGTTCGCGCAGGCCTCGGGACGGGGCGCTTGGCTTCTGAGGCACCCGCGCTGGCTCCTCACCCGGTGACCTTCAGGCCTCTGCGCTTGGCCTGACCCTAGAAGGGCCACTGCCCTTCACAGCGGGCGGGCACTGTCCCTCCCACGGCCCCGCCGACTGCTGACGCGGTGGCCCCAAGGGTCCAGGCCCGCACTTGCCCCACTCCCGCGGCGCCGTCCCCCATAGTCGGTCCCCGAGGGCCGCGCCCAGCTCCTGCTCGGATTTCAGCCCGCACCGCACCCCAACCGCCAGGGAACCTTCCAGAACCCTGCCCCTCTGGCTTTCTCCCGAAAGCCCAGGGTCGCCGTCCAGGAAGAAACTTCGATTCATTTATTGAGCGCCAACTGTGTCCAGGGCCGAGGGAGGGGCGGGGTTTCCACGCGAGGAGACCCCTAGGCTCTCGCCTCGGTAAGCGCCCGCGTTCCAGCACCTCGAGTCGCCCGCGGGCCCCCACCCCTCGGGCCGGGCCCGGTCCTCGAGGAAAACCCACGGCGGGGCAGGAAGGGACAAGGAGAGCCGCGCTCCTTGCCCGCCTCGTCCCCTCCACTCGCCTTCACCTCACGGGACCCCAGGGAAGCCGCCGGAGCTAAAATTAGCAACTCGCGCGGCGCGCGCTCACGTGCGCGCGGCCGGGCGGGGGCGGGGAGCAAGGGGCGCGGTCCGGGTGAGTCACCGGCCCCGCCCCACTCGCCGAGAACGCGCTGACGTCAGCCGCTTCCCCGAAGGGTGACGTAAGCGCGCCACGGGGAGGCCGAGGCAGCTGATAGAATGTTCTGAGTTTTGATGCCTTAAAGGGACCAGGCCTGGGATCGTGAAACATCTGGGGAAACGACTCCACTCACCCACCTGCAGACTGAGAGCCCATCTTGTACCGTTTTATACTTAAAGAGAGTTGACTGTTGAGATGATGATGAAAACGGAAGAACAACTGAGCCTAGTTGGAGGCTCTTTGAAGTCCCAGAACCTCCTCCTGGAAGCCCTCCTTGGTTAACCAGATGGACATTTCAGTTGCCCTCTGAGCCTGAACCAAGTGTCAGGAAGAGTTTTCTATGGCCCTTGACTCCCTAACTCTTTGCTTATAGCGTCTCTGCTGTCTGATGCCTCTGCTGTCAGAGAAAGGCTGTGGTTTAAATATTTATTTATGAATCCATCAACTTGGGCCAACTAGGCCCATTTATCACTGTTTTGACTGTGTCTAAACTGTCATTAGTGGTGTGACTAGAAACCAGTTAATGTCGCTGGATGGTAAATTCGTGGACTGATCTCCAAACCCTCCTACTGTGCTAATGTTGCCATGGAAGTTTCCAGAGGCCAGGATCCCTGGCCAACACGTGATCGTAAACAACATCAGGGCCTCACAGGGAACTCACAATTTACTGAGGTTTGCTCTGTGCCAGGTGTTTTCATGATCCTCCGTCCCCTTGTCGTTTAGTCCTCTTCTCTGAGGTAGGTATTGTCCTCCCCATTTTACTGATGAGAACGGAAATCGAGGCACACGATTAAGCGTGTTTCCCTGGGTCACACAGCTAATGAATGGCGAGCTGGAAGTCAGTCCCAGGTCATCAGACTCCGAAGTCCATGGTTTTGGTGATGAAGGTGGGCTGTGATATGTGTGTCTTATTCTGTGCATGTGAGTCCCCTAGAACCAACTTTTCCACTTGGAACACAATCTCAGTGCCTTTCAGCAGGTAACCGGCGCCAGACCAGATCTCCAGAGATGGAGGTGGCCAGCCTCAGGGCCCAGCCATGGGAAGGTGTATGAGGAGGCATTGCATCAGGCGCCCATCCTGTGCTTGCAGGGCCTGACCATGAGCGCCGCCTTCAGTTTTACACCTTAGGCACCCCACTTGGCTCCCCTTCGTTCCAGCCCTGCCAGACCCACCCTTGACTCTGTGTTTCCTTTCTGGAAACTCGAGAGGCCATTCTACTTAAAGAGTCCTCACCTGGCCTACCAGCGACCAGATCTGCCCAAGTGCAGAAGAAACTTGGTTATCTCCTCTTTCATCGTCCCCGCTCGAGCATAAAACAACAGAAAGTTTCCTATCGGAACAGCATGCTTGTGCCAAAAACAAATTAGAAACAACAACAACTTCTCAAAATTTTGAGCAAAATGATGGTGACCGTGTCCTGGAAATGGAGCAAAGTGAGTGAGCCACTGTCACTGTTACATCTGACAATCACTACTGGTACTTGGCTAAGTATTGCAGCCCCCTCTTCAGGTTACACATGCCAGGTGTACCAGAAGCACCTTCTGCCTCCAGCTCACTCCTGGGAGATGTTTAGAGCTGACTCCTCTCCCCTCCCCAGTCTCCAGCCATCACCAAGCTCTCTCCTTGGTGTCCCCAGCTCCTGCCCTTCATGCTGATAGAAGCATTGCCCGCTGCTCTTCCTGTTCTTACAGGTTTCCTAGTGCCTGTGACCAAACACCTTGTGTGGGCTCCCCAGGAGAGAAAACCGCTAGCAGCCTCAGGTATTGTTGGGGGTGGGGAGGATGGGGGTTCTCTGGGGACAGGAACTTCTTCCTCTGTATTGGGGGTGGACACACACATGGAAACTTAGAGTGGTGTACTACCTCCAGGCCAACCAGGCAAGTCCCTGTTTTATAACTAAGGTCTAGGTGAGGTGGCCTGCCCGGGGTCCCGTGGCCTGTTAGGGGTAGAGATTTCTAGTTACTTGACTTCCAGCCTGCTTCTTTCCCATGGATCACACACACACTACTGTTACAAGACACAGGTAGGACAAAGGGCATGAACGTGCATGGCAAAATGAACATGCATGGCAAACGGGAACATGTCATATATACAATGGAAGGGAAGACAAATGACATGAAGTAAATATAGACATGAAATCATAGGGAAGAATTGGAGAACACGATTTCTGATGACCACCAGCTATTCCCACTTCCTCTTTCCTTCTCCCTCCCACCTTGTTTGAAGACAGGTGAGGAGTTGTTCCTCCTCAGACCCAGGAATCATTTCCCAGTGGAATGACACAGTGAAGTGGATCACCATTTTTAAACCTTCAATAATAAAGAACTTGTGTGTCATTTCAGTTTTAATTTTTTATCTTCCAGTCTTTACTCTCCATCATTTCTTTATCCCAGAATCCCCATTGAATGTCATTAAGAACCATAAATGTAACTGGCCACTAATGTGGAAGGATTGTGATCTCCGGCAAACAGCC
Organism: Pongo pygmaeus; assembly: GCF_028885625.2. Taxonomy (NCBI): domain Eukaryota; kingdom Metazoa; phylum Chordata; class Mammalia; order Primates; family Hominidae; genus Pongo; species Pongo pygmaeus. The sequence goes on along the minus strand of NC_072373.2, from coordinate 36,827,364 downwards.
CCAGCAAGCAAAAGAACAGGAATCCTGGGTCAGTTTCCAACTGTGCCTGTGACTCACTGTGTGACACAAAGTAAAGCTCCACTTTTGCAGGGGGAGAGCTGTGGGGCAGCGAGACACACATGGCCTGTGCCCTGACAGAGGTGGAGGGGTTTCCCTGTGTGCTGGAAGCTCAGGGGTCCCTTTTGGAATCAGTGCCATAGTAACTCCTTAGTAATGGCCATGAGCTCTGCCTCCAATGGAGACACTACCATGGCTTGGGCTGGATTATGGCACTTGCCCTTTGTGACATCATTCTCATAGGTTAGGAATGCACCCTGATTATTTCTAACTCCACTTTAATAACTTGTTCTGGATCTGCCCTCCAGGAATTTATTTGAAACTTTCTTTATTCTATTTATATTTCAGCCTGTACAGCCTTTTCAGGCAACAAGTAGATTTACCATTTATGTAAAAACACTTAAGTTCTAAAACACAGGAAGTGCTGCATAATGGTTTGTTGTAATAATAATTACAATAATTTGATATCTATATTGTTATACATAACAAATATTATATTACAGTTTGATGATAATTATGCAGATGGCCTCACGGGCTTCATATTTTCAGTCACTCACTATCTTTGTGTTTATCCCCCCACCCATCTCTCCCCAACCCCAGTCAAAAAGTATCTCTGGGTACAGTGGCTCATGCCTTTAATCTCAGCACTTTGGGAGGCCGAGGCAGGAGGATTGCTTGAGCTCAGGAGTTTGAGACCAGCCTGGGCAGCATAGTGAGACCTCGTCTTAATTTTTAAAGAATTTTTTTTTTTTTTTTGAGATGGAGTTTTGCTCTTATTGCCCAGGCTGGAGTGCAATGGTGTGATCTCGGCTCACCGCAGGCTCCGCCACCCGAGTTCAAGCTATTCTCATGCCTCAGCCTCCCGAGTAACTGGGATTACAGGCATGTGCCACCACACCTAGCTAATGTTGTATTTTTAGTGGAGACAGGGTTTCTTCATGTTGGTTAGGCTGGTCTCAAACTCCTGACCTCAGGTGATCCGCCCGCCTTGGCCTCCCAAAGTGCTGGCATTACAGGTATGAGCCACCGTGCCTGGCCAGAAATTTTTTTTAAGTGTCATAGTGAAGATAAGGGGCGGGGGAAGCATTTATTAATGGAATTAGGTGCTGTAATGGGTGCAACTCTGTGCAGAAACTTACCTAAACAGATTCAATGTTCTCTAGGGATTTGTTATCTAAGATCAACATATGATAGGTGCTTGTCTTAGTCAATTTGGGCTGCTATAACAAAATACCAAAGACTGGGTGGTGTAAACAACAGATATTTATTTCTTACAGTTCTGGAGCCTGGAGAATTCAAGATCAAGGTGCTAGCAGATTAGTGTCTGGTGGGGACCGGCTCCCTGGGTTGCAGACCTGCCTTCTTGTTGTGTCCTCACGTGGCCTTTCCTTGGTGTTGTGCCTGTGAAGAGAGAGAGAGCTCTCCTGTCTTTTCCTCTTCTTCTAAGGGCACTAATTCCATCATGAGGGCACCATCCCCATGACCTAATCTAAACCTAATGATCTCTCAAAGGCTACACCTCCAAATACCATTACACTTCGGGTTAGGGCTTCAACATACAATTTTGGAGGAGACACAAACATTCATCCCATTTACTTGGTGCTCAGTAAATATTGGATGTATGAATGGATGTTGGATAGAAAACAAGTGGACATACAGTCATGTGCCACATGATGTTTCAGTCAATAGTGAACCGTAGATACAATAGGAGTCCCAAAAGATATAATGGGCCAGGAGCGGTGGCTCACACCTGTAATCCCAGCACTTTGGGAGGCCAAGGCGGGCAGATTACTTGTGGTCAGGAGTTCAAGACTAGCCTGGCCAACATGGTGAAACCCTGTCTGTACTAAAAATACAAAAATTAGCTAGTCACAGGGGCACATGCCTATAATCTCTGCTACTTGGGAGGCTGAGGCAGGAGAATAGCTTGAACCCGGGAGGCGGAGGTTGCAGTGAGCTGAGTTCACACCATTGCACTCCAGCCTAGGTGACAGAGTGAGACTCTGTATCAAAACAACAACAACAAAAATCAAAAAAACAAACAAAAAGATATAACGGAGCTCAAATAATCCTGTCATCTAGTTATATAGTTGTCATAACATAGTAGTGAAACATATTAACTTTGGTTTTTTTTGAGACAGAGTCTTGGCCTGTCGCCCAGGCTGGAGTGCAATGGCACAATCTCAGCTCACTGCAACCTCCACCTCCTGAGTTCAAACGATTCTCCTGCCTCAGCCTCCTGAGTAGCTGGGATTACAGATGCCTGCCAACACGCCAAGCTATTTTTTGTATTTTTAGGAGAGATGGCGTTTCACCATGTTGGCCAGGCCAGTCTCGAACTCCTGACCTCGTGATCTGCCCACCTCAGCCTCCGAAAGTGCTGGGATTACAGGCGTGAGCCACTGGGCCCAGCCAAACTATTAACTTTTTTATGTTTAGATATGTTTAGATACATAAATACTTGCCATTGTGTTACAGTCGGCTACAGTATTGAATACAGTAACATGCCATACAGGTTTATAGCCTAGGAGCAATAGGCTATACCATACAGCCTAGGTGTGCAGTAGGCTATACTACCTAGGTTTGTGTAAGTACACTCTATGATGTTGGCACAACAATGAAATCACCTAACGATACATTTCTGAGAACATATTCTTGCTGTTAAGTGACGAAAGACTGTATATGACATTCTGGAAAAGGCAAAACTATGGAGACTGAAAAGATCGGTGGTTACCAGGGGTTGAGGAGTGGGGGGTGATGAACAGGTGGAGCACAGAGGGTTTTGGGGGCAGTGAAACTATTCTGTATGATATGATAATGGTAGATACTTATATTTAAAAATCTGCCCGAACCCATAGAATGTACAACACCAAGAGTGAACCGCATTGTAAACTATGGATTTCAGGTATTAATAATTTGTTAATTAGGTTAATTGATTGTAACAAACGTACCAGTCTGGTGGGGGCTATTGATAAAGGAGGTGGCTCTACAAGTGTGGGAAGAGGAAGTATATGGGAAATTGAGTACTTTCCAATCAATTTTGCTGTCAATCTAAAACCGTTCTACACAATAAAGTTGATGTTTAAAAAAGCCAAGTGATGTGGTAACACCTTTCTGTAGAGTTCATTCCGCTGTATCATCACACAGATTTGGGTTGGAATCTGAGCCAAGCCCTGTAACCTGGGGAAAGTTACGTACCCCTCTAATTTTAGTTTCTCTAACTTTATAGAGATTGTAATGCCTTCCTCAGAGTGTTTTGAGAACTAAATGCAAAACTGTATGTAAAGAATCTAATCCAGCACCTGGATATACAGCATGGTAAATATATACAGGCCTCCCCGTTCCTCCCTATGACATGATTCTTATCTATTCTGATGGCTACTATTTTCAAAGTCAGCCAGGGGAAGAAAGCTGTCTTGGGTGAAAGTGTCTTCTACTAGGAAAGGAATCTGTGCATGGGGGGCATGTGTGTCCTCAGTTGCTCATGTGTGTCCCCAGAGGTGCTGGCTACAGAAGGCCAGACATGAACTGGAGCCCCAGATCAGTGTCAAGCCCCTCACTCAGCTTTCTCCCATGAAAAGGTCAGGATGATGGAAGGCTGTCATATTTAGATGATGGCTCGTAGGGAAGCCTTGGTGGGTTAGTCACCTATGATATGACATCATATTGCCACTCAATATAGTAACAGCTGTTGGTTGCTTTGTGGGGCGGAGGTGGGGTTAGCTTTAGTTGACCAACCATGCCTTGAGGATAAATTGGATGGGATCAGATGGGAAGATGTGACAAGAAGAGAAATCCTCCTCTATATAGGATGCTTTGCTGTTTCCTAAGGATTTTCAGCACCTTGCCCCAAAACGTGAGTCTTGACTTTTTCTCTGGCTTTGGGGCTAAATGGGAAAAATGTTACAGGAGAAAGGTGTTTGGTCAGGAAGCCTCTAGCTGGGGGAGTACCCAATGTGGCCCTGCTGGGTGGGTGCCACCCAGAAGAGGGGTGGGAAAGTGAGCAGTTCGGTGCATATGGTACCCGATGAAGTGATCTGAGGGATAGGGATCGAAAAGTCCTGGAGTTAGGGTGCTGCAGAATCTCTAGGTTGGATTAAGTTTTTTACTGACCCCTCTGCAGGTTACATAACACCTGTGGGATGACCTGTGGCATCTCAGTGAGGCAACGATGCCATCTCGGTCTCATCCAGGATTAAACCGTGGTTTGGGGATACCACTAGTCAGTGTTGTAGTCAATGTAGGGCATTGATTACTCATAATGGGAAGCCATTGGAGTTGGTTAACCCCTTCCTTCTAGTGTGTTCTCCTTCTTGACATTCCTGCCGGTTCTGGAGCCCTTGTGTTTTGGGAATAGAATGCTTTGTATCAGCAGTGTAACATGGATAGGTTAACTGGATATGGGCTGGATATGGGGAGAGCTGGTTCTTCCTGTGTTTAAACTGGAATAAGTCCAGAGTGAGGAAGTAAAGAGGTTAGAGAGGAAAAGCCCTGGAGTGAGGGTCAGGAGATCTTGTTTGGCAGCTGGTTCTGCCAAGTAAAAGATGTGTGACCTTGGGCAAGTCATTGTTTCTCTTTAGGTTTTGGTTACTCCTCTCATCTGTAAAAACATGTGCACTTGGGGTTCTTCCAGTCCCGCTGGTCCTCTTCTGTCCTTTAAGTGTGGATCTGTGGTTCTGTTGTTGGGAGACCAGAAAGGGCACAAGTTTGAGTGTCTGGCTCTGCCATTTGCTGTGCGACCTTGGACAAGGACACCCCTTCTCTGAAACTCAATTTTCCCATTTATAAAATATGGGTTATTGTGAGACATCAGTGAGGATGAAGCTGAGAGCCTTTTCAGAGGCACGATGTGGATGTAAAGCAACACCCTGAGTTTGGACAGGGCAGGTGGGGTAAGGCAGGCTGAGGGGTGATGTTTGGGGTTACTGGCAGGTTGAACTGTGACCAGGGCATAGAAGGGGTGGAGGTCACGGTCAGCCGTGCCGTAGAAACCTCCCGCCCTGTCCTGCTCAGTTCCTGTTCCTTTCCCAGCAGCCGAGGAAGGGGAAACAGTTGAGAGGTTATAAATGACGCTGAAAACAGCTCACAAAAGTGTCTGAGGGGGTCATGCTGCTGGAGCAAAGCACGCGCTGGGAAGCCCATCCAGGGTCTGGGGATCCCTGAAAATTGAGCAGCCTCCTGGTTCCTATTGGTGCCCAAGAGGATGCACCTCCTGCACTGCTTGGCATCACTTCCTGGGAAAGTAAAAACTCGTACGGCGACTAATGGATCACGACTGAACAGTGACCAGAGTGACCTGTCTTGAGCCATCTCTGAGGGAAAGTCACAGATTCCCTAGAGAAAGTCTCCAAATTCCTGTGTATTCTTCACATAAACAGATTAACCTAGGGGTAGCGATTTTACTTAACTCTTCCTTTCATGTTGCAGCGAAAGTGAGATTGGCCACTTCTTTGAAGCTGTTCTTTGAGCCATAAATATAATTTCTCTTCCCGCCCACAGAAAGGGGTTTTCTTTTTCTTTCTCTCTTTTTTCTTTTTTTTTTTGAAGCCCCAGGCACTGAGACATTCAGAGGTTGGCAGGAGGTGCAGCTGCTGTAGGAGCAGCATGCTGTCCGCCTGCTGACTCATCTGACATTAACATAATTATGTTTCAGGAGTCAAAGTGATTTTCAAACTATGAGTAATGCAGGGTGTTAGAGAGAGTGTTTACACGGCAGTGGGCATTTCAGCACACTCAAGTAACCAGCTGCTGCTAACAGCTGCAATGAGTGAAGGAATAAGAAAATGCTCTCAGGAAAAACAGCCCTTCTCTCTCGTCTCGGTTTCTGTGCAAAGGATTCAGATGTCATGAAAGGCAGGTGAACTTAAGAGTTCCCTGAGGACCAATCCAGATCTAGCATTGTTATCTGAATGCCTTGATGTCTGATCTTTTTATAGGGAAAAAAATGTCTTTATAGCTTATTTTCCATTTACTCAACTCTAGGGAAAGGTGGATTTAAAGACTTTAGCAAATTATTTATTTTTTATAATGTTACCAGTATTAATAATTATAATAATAGTCTAAGGTTGTGCTGCTGCTTCTGAAATAGGAACAAGGACAAAAATCATGTCCCCCAGTTTTAAAGATGGGGGCAGAAGCCCATGGGGAGGGGGACTGGGGAATGTCTTCTTAAAGCTCCTTTGTCTCATTATTATGGGAAAAGTTCTGAGAACCATGGAGTGCAGTGTGCCAAGTATTTAGACCTCAGGAGAGAAAAGCTGGGCTCCAGTCCTATTACAGAACTGAATATTGGAATGGGAATGCCTCAATTTCCTCATCTCATAACGAGAATATTAATAACACTTTATCTGCCTATGTCGGAAGAAGAGCCTTGAACTTTTGTAGGGTAGGGACAGGGTCTGCCCACTACTATAGCCCCAGTTTCTAACTTACAGCCTGCACATAGAAGGTGCTCAGTAAGTATTTGCAGAATTCACAAATGAGATAAAAGCTATAAACGCTAGAGCTCTGCTCTTGTGGTTTGTTACTGCATCTAGCAAGGTGTCATTCACATGGAGAGTGGTCAATAATTTTTTTAATGTGTTAAGACAAAAATCATGAACTAATTATACATTCACTTATACATAAGTTATTCATAAACAAATTGGTTATTATTTTGGGGCTACCAAGCTGAATTACACACAAAAATATTTCTGTTTACTTAAGAATGTCTTTAATGACCAACACAATTTTATTAAGCCTCGTCCCTTGAGTATATACATCCTTTGCATGCTCCACATTTGCATCATGGAAAAAGAAGGAGCCCCAGAGAAAAAGCACACCAAAAACATCGGCCTGCCCTGAACTAAGGGGCTCAGGTGTGTTTTTGTGGACTACTTGTATTGAGTAATCTCTTCCTCCTGGACCCATTAATAATTATTGTTAGGCTTACTTCAAGTAGTAAATCTAAGCCAGTCCATTCATGGCAAATCAATCCAAAATGGCCATTAAGGAGAGTCAGGATCTGTGGTCCCATCCCAAATATTTGAAGATGATGCCAGAAAGCAAATTTAATGTGTCCTCCTGGTGACTGTCATTTGGTATTTCTGTCCTAGGCCGATTCTCTGATGGGGGTAAATACAGGCTAGGGCACTTCTAGTGTCTAAACCTCCACTGCTCTCTTTCTCTCAAAATTGCCTGTCCAACACAGTCGTAATTTCACCTCCCCATCTCCGTCGTTACTGTAGGCTCATTAATGTTTGTTGGACCAGCATCCTAATTTGGGTGTGGACGACTATTCCTTAAGCCATCTCAAGTAAAAAGGCTCCTTACTTCTCATCTTGGTTTATTTATTTTAAAAATACTTGTAAACAATTTAATATTAATTTAATAGGGTTTTTAAGTTAGTAGCAGGTTGCTGAAGGATCTAAATGTTTAACATATATTCTAAAATAAACATTGGCTGTTTAGAGCCCTTACAGAATAAACTTATTTGAATTTTTCCCCTGGAACCCTTTTCTTTATTTCTTCTACTCTTTCTTCCTTTCCTCTTTTCCCATGTCTTCCTCCATCTTTTTCCTCCCTGCATTCTTTTATTTTTATTATCTTGTGTTTCATTTGTTTGTTGCTTTTGGTAAACGTCTTTCTAAAAAGTATGTCTGGAAGGAGATAAAAGAAACTGATTAAAGAGCCTAGGACGAGGTAGAGAGACTTTTCATCATATACACTTTCTGACTTCAAATTTTTAATCGTGGCAATACTTTTTCCCCAATAAAAAAGTTAACCAGAACAGACTTGTACACCCTTCTTGTTTTCATTTTTCCACTTTTCTAATGCGAGCCTATTTCCTCCTTACTAGGATGAAAGACAGAAATGGCTTCCAAAGAGAAATGGGGAGAAGAGAAGGGAGACAGTAGACAGAGGCGCAATGCCTGTGTGTCCACAGTGGAGATGCAGGGGAAAGAGCTAGTGTAATAGAACCAATAAATTTTTTGTGGCTTTTTTTTTCACTCGAAATGTAAACATCTTCCCACTTCATTCTTTCCACTTCATAATTCTTCTTCTACAACATAATTTTTAATTTTTAATGATTGTACAGGAGTCCCAATTAATGTAATTTTTTTACTGTAGTTTACCTTACTAATACTCTATGTTAAACATTTGGGTAATATCTGATTCATGAATATTGTAAATAGTACTGTAATAAACATTGTAGCTAAATCTATGTTCATGGCAATTCTTATTTACTTTAAATATATTTCCTCAAAAAGAATCAACATATTTCTCAAAAATAAATAAACCAAATAATATATGAATCATAGTCTGATATATATTGCTCTTGATGTAATTTTGATTTCTATAAACACAAAGAAATATTCCCCATGTTTGTTAACAAGTTTGTTTTCTGTTTATGAATCTTCTATTCAGAGCCTTTGCCTGTACATCTGTTGGAATCTTAATATCTGCAGTGATTTAAAATGTTTTATACATATATAAAATATATCAACAAAGACCTCCCTATCTATTATTTTTTAAAATAATAATAATTCCCTGGCTTGACATTTACATTTGAATGTAACATATTTATGTATTTTTGGCACAGAGAGATTTTAAGATTTAAAGTAATTGAATCTGTCAATTTTTTTTTCTGGAGAATGACTTTTTCCATATAGAACTTTTAAAATTATTTCATATTTTCTTCTAATAGAAAACAGCTTTTAAAGGTAAAATTTCCATATTTTATGTAATTACAGGGAAATGCACAAATCTTAAATGGATCATTCAGTGAGTTTTGACAAATGACAGATGCATATGCCTAGCAAGATATAAAACTCAAAGGGTATGACTTTTTCAGGTGATGGTTGCACATATCTATGAGGATACAAAAAAACAATGAATTGTACACTTTAAATAAGTGTGTTATATAAATCATATCTATAGACTTTTTTAAAAATAGAAATTACCATCATCCCGGAAAGCTCCCTCGTGTTCTCTCCCAGCTGGTCCTCACTCCTACTGTACCCATATAGGCAACCACAGATTTTAGCTTTTTCATCATTAGTTTGGTCTGTTTTTGACCTTTATATGGAATGGAGTCACACAGCATGAACTCTTTTGCATAAGGTTTCTTTGACAGCATAATGTTTTTGAAATTCATCTGTGTTGGTGAGCTTCAGGAATTTGTGTCTTTGTTACTAAAAGTAAGCTTTCATTATAGTATGTCTATATGACAGTTTATTTATTTCTCTATTGATAGACACCTAGGCTTTCCCCAGTTTGGTGCCATTATGAATAATGAAACTATGAACATTCTTGTAAATGTTCTTTTATAGACATATGCTTTCATTTTTCTTGGATAAATACCTATGGGTGGAATTTCTGGGCATAGGATAGTTGCATATTTCATTTTATAAGAATCTACCAGCCTTTTCTCCAAAGGAGTTATACCATTTTACACTCCCACCAACAATGCATGAGAATTCAGTTGCTCCAAATTTTTGTCAACATTTGGTGTTGTCAGACTATTTTAGCCATTCTGTTGGGTGTGCAGTGGTAGCTTATTGTAGTTTAAATTTGCATTCCCTTGATAAACTTATTGAACATTTTTTCATGTGCTTCTGGTTTTTCTTTATTTTATTTTAATGTGTATGTATTTTACATCTAACTATATCTCTTTATCCATCAAAAGTTATTTTGATTATGACTTGAGGTAAATCTCTAAATTAATTTTTTTCTAAATAATCAGTTAACCCAGAACTAAATAATACTTTTATTATTATTATTATTATTATTATTATTTTTTTTTTTTGAGATGAGAGTCTCACTGTATCGCCCAGACTGGAGTGCAGTGGTGTGATCTCGGCTTACTGCAACCTCCACCTCCCAGGTTCAAGCAATTCTCCTGCTTCAGCCTCCTGAGTAGCTGGGATTACAGGCTCCCACCACCACGCCTGGCTAGTTTTTGTATTTTTTAGTAGAGATGAGGTTTCATCATTTTGGCCATTTTCATCTGGTCTTGAACTCCTGACCTCAGTTGATCTGCCTGCCTTGGCCTCCCAAAGTGCTGGGATTACAGGCGTGAGCCACTGCACCCAGCCAATACTTTTATTCTCTGCTAATTTGTGATGCTTTATTTACCATAAAGTTCTCATATGTACTGTGGTCTCAGAATATCTATTCTATGTCTTGATATGTACATTTTTACACTTGTTCTTTTGTCAGTTCCATACTCTTATTGATAATTGCTTTTAAAAATGATTTAAGAGCTGGCAAGGCCCCTATCTCATCATTCCTTTTCATGTTCAACATTTTCTTTGTTGCTGGGCGTGGTGGTTCATGTCTATAATCTCAGCACTTTGGGAAGCCGAGGCCGGCGGATCACCTGAGGTCGAGAGTTCAAGACCAGCCTGACCAAGATGGAGAAACCCCCCATCTCTACTAAAAATATAAAATTAGCTGGGCATAGTGGCTCATGCCTGTAATCCCAGCTACTCAGGAGGCTGAGGTAGAAGAATGGCTTGAACCCGGGAGGCGGAGGTTGCAGTGAGCTGAGATTGCACTATTGCACTACAGCCCAAGCAACGAGATTGAAATTCAGCCTCGAAAAAAAAAAAAAAAATTGTTTGCTGTTCATACTTAATTATTATTTTGGTTGAACATTAGAATGATTTTGTGAAATTCTGAAAAGAATACTGTTGAGATTTTTATTGAAATTATATTGACCATTCAAATTAATTTGCAAAGCACTAACTTTGTTGCCATAAAGCTTAGTATTCAAATCTTCTACATTTCCCAATAGCATTTTATAATTTTTTAATATGGGTCCTTCACATTCTCATTATAGCTTTTCCAAGGCATTCCACAGAAGTTTCCAATGTCATCATTGTTGATTTTGGCTATTGTCATTTTATCTTTTCTAAAAGTTATATTTTCTAATTGGATAATAGTTCTATATAGAAAAGCAATGTAGCAAATTTCTATATACAAATTTTTATACAGAAAATTTGTATATACAAAAAGTACTGGCTTTGTGTCTTTTTTATATTTAGCAGTTTTCTTGGGCTCTCACATTGATTCTAATAATTCTTAGTTGAATTGTTCTTTTGAATTTCTGGGAATGTAATTATATCATGTACAAGTAATTGCAAATCTATTTTCTCCTTTCCAGTGTTTGTGCACCTTATTTTTATAAGTGTCCTATTTCATTGGTTAGAACTTTCAGGTCAAAATTTAGTAAAAATGGCAACAAACTATATCTTTGTTTTGGTCCTGATTTTAATAATATTGCCTTAGTATTTCATCCTTAAAGATGACTTTGACTGTTTGAAATAAACACTTTTTGTTATGTTAATAAAAGTTCTTAAATTTGTAATTATTTTTTAATAGGGACCAGCTGTTGAATTCTAACTTATTTCCTGCATTAATTGAGAATCTTATTTGGATTTTCTTTTTTAGCCTGTGGATGTAATATATTATACTATTGGATTTTAAAGATATTAAAACATAAAATCTTTTTATTTTAGATTAAACCCTCCTTGGGTTATTTTGATACTATTACCTGAATTTGGATTTTCTTTTCTATGTTCATAATTTAGATAGGTTTATTATCTTCTTTTTTTGAGCTGTCTTTTTCAGGGTTTTACATCAGGGTTATCTCTATTAAGTAAATTAGATAAATTTTCCATATTTGTCAATGTTTGAAATTACTGAAACATAGTGATTACGTATTCCTTAAGAATTGAAAGATTTTTTTCCTATAAAGTTTTCTAGGCCTAGACACACTTTTGTCCTGGAGGGAAATCTTTCCTTTTTTTCTTTTTTAAGTTCTTCAGCAGTGATTGGCATATGTAGGTTTTATACTTCTAATTTCGATAATGTATATATTTTCAGACTATTCATTTCATCTGGGTTTTCAGATTTATAATTTATAATTTTGCAAAGTATTGTCTTATATATAAAATATCTCCTCCTTATCTGGTGCTGAACCTCCCCTTTTTATTTCTAATTTTATTATTCATAGGGTTTTTTTTTCTTCTTCAGTTTCTCTAATATTTGTCTACTTTATTACTTTTTTTAAAAAGTGCTCTTGAATTAATTCTATAAGTTTTCCTATATCCTAATTCAGTTAGTTTTGGTTTTGCCTTTAGTCTTTTCTGTCTACTGATTTCTAAGGGATTTTGTTGTCATTGTTGTTTTTATAAACCCTTGGGTTGAATGCTTTTATTTTTCCTTTCCTTGAAAATAAAAACAAGTAAGATTGTAACTTCAACTTTTAGTACAACTTTGACAATATTTCACACCTTTTGATATATTGTGCTCTTATTTTAATTATCTTGTAACTGCTATGTTCTTACACTTTAATTTCTGTTTTAATTTTCTGTCCTTATATTTAATTATTTTTTGTTTTAATTTCTATTATTAATAGCTAGTTATACTGCACTGTGATCAAATAATCAAGTTTATACAATTTTTGTTTCTTAAAATATCTCTCATTTTGGTATATTCATCGCAAATACTTTCTCCTGTTCTATAATATCTTTTCATTTTCTTTGATTGTCTTTTTTAACACATAGTTTTTTTCTCTTAATGTAATCAAATATACCCCTCTTTTATTGTTTGTATGTTTGTATCTTATATAAAAATATTTCTGTACTTGATGATAATGAGTGTATCTTCCTATATATTGTTTTTTCTCAAGGTTGCAAAGTTTTGCCTTTCACATCTATGTCTTTAATCTTTATGGCTGATGTGAGTGAGAATCTAATTTAACTTACTCCCGTATGGATAACCAGTTGTCCAAGTCTCACGATTTCCTCCCATTGCTTTGTGAGGCTATTTCAGTCATGTGCAGAGCTTCCTCGTGTATATAGGTTATTTATGGGCTTTTGTTCGGTTCCATTAATCTATTTCTATTCCCTATGCCAGTACTACCACAATCTTTTCAATAAGTCTAAATATCTAACGAGACAAGTCCTGCTACCCTCTTTTCTTCTTCTTCCAAATTTTCTTGGCTCTTCCTGGCCCATTCACATGAATTTTAGAATTAGCTTCTTAAGAATTGTGCACACACACACACATTTTGAGGATTTTTAATAAGAAAATTTCATCAAATCTATAAATAAATATGGAGATGGCTAATATTTTTATGGGAATCTTCCATGATACCACTACACCAGAGGTGCCACCAAGATGACTAACATTTTTATATTATTGAGTACTGTAATCAATAAACATAGTAATCCTCTCCATTTATTTAGGTCTTCTTGTATTTTATTCAATAATACTTTCATAGTTTTCTTCTTTGAGGTCTTTCATACCTTTTAACAAATTTATTTCTAGATACCATGTAATTCTGTTACTATTATAAATGGGATTTTTTCAATTATATTTTCTAATTAATTATTACTATTAAGAATGCTATTGATTTTTGCATGTTTTTTGTATCTAGCAACCTTTGCTGGACAGTTTTTAGTTCTAAGAGTATGTGAATGTTCTTGAGTTCTTTATGTGGACAATCACATTTTCAGCAAAAAAAACAGTTTCTAATCTTTCTCTTTTTCCATTGTTTTATATTACATCAGTTAAGAACTTCAGTATAATGCTGAATAGAGGCTTATAACTTATATCCTTCTGTAATTTCTGACTTTAATGAAAATGTCTCTAAAATAGTACCAGTTAATGTAATATTTGCTTGTAGAGTTTTGATGTATAGCCTTTGTCAGGTAAGGAAAGTTGCCATCTATACCTAGTTTGCTAAGATTTTTAAAACCATGAATGAATGCTATATTCTGTCAATACCTTTTCTGCATTTATTGAGATACTAAAAAGATAAAAGATAAAGGAAAAAGGCCTTTCTTTTTAATTTGTTAATTTAATAAGTTTTCGAATCTTGAATTATTCTTTCATTCTTGAGATGAAATTCCACTTGGTCAAGATATTTTCTTTAAGATTTTGTATCTACATGAAAAATGAGATTAAGTTATAATTTTCCTTATTTGGATTGTCTCTGTCTGGCTTTAATATCTCAAAAAATAAGTTAGGAAATTCTCTTCCTTATTCCTCCCATCCTCTGAAAGAATTTTTGTCTTTTAAAGCAGGGCTTATCTATTTCTTAAAAATCTGGTAAATGTTTGGGCCTGATGTCTTTGGAGATGGAAGAACTTTTGATTAATAATTTAATTTCTTTAGTAGCTAAGGCTTAGTTCTGGTTTTATCTGAATAAATTACCAAATTTTAATTTTTTTCTTGAAAATTATTTATTTCTCCTAAGTTTCCATATTTATTCAGATGCAGTTAATAGTATTCTTCTATGTATTTTAAAATCTCCACTGTATCTATTTCTATCCCTTTTTATTGCCACTTTCTGTTTGTGTTTTTCTCTTTTTTATTGATTGGTTGTGCTCAGGGTTGATCTTTTTCTATAAGTTGTTTCAAAAAACTAACTTTGTGTTTTATTCATCTTCCCTAAATATAATTTCTTTCATTCTTCTCTTATATTATTTTCTTATTTCTAGTTTAGATTTCTCTATTGTGCTTGCCTAGTTTCTTAAGTTGAACACTTTACTTATTTATTGTGCTGTTTTTATTTGTTTATACAGTTTGCTTTTACTGATTTTTTTTCTTAAGTAGAACTTTACTTGTCCTTTTGACCACAGCAAGGACCTCAGCACTTTTTTATTACATGTGGACCCTGTTCCCCATCTTATTTTTATTCCAGAGTTAAAGTTTTTAAAGATAAAAAAGTTATTTAAAAAAATTCTTTTTTTTTTTTTTTGAGGCAGAGTCTCGCTCTGTCACCCAGGCTGGAGTGCAGTGGCGTGATCTCGGCTCACTGCAACTTCCGCCTCCTGGGTTCAAGTGATTCTCCTGCCTCAGCCTCCTGAGTAGATGGGATTACAGGCACGTGCCATCACACCCAGCTGATTTTTTTTTGTATTTTTAGTAGAGACGGGGTTTCACCATGTGGGCCAGATGGTCTCCATCTCTTGACCTCGTAATCCACCCGCCTTGGCCTCCCAAAGTACTGGAATTGCAGGTGTGAGCCACCGAGTCCGGCCCAAAATAAAATATTCTTCAGTAGTTCTTTAAGTGACAGTCTGTGGTTGGTAAACTCTCTTCATCTTTGGATGCCTGAAATTCTTTATTTTTCAGGGTATAGAATTCAAGACTGATATTTATTTTCCCTCTGCACTTTGAACATATTACCCTTATTATCTCCTAGAATCTATTGATCTCTATGAGAAGGCTGCTGTCAGGCTAATTTTTATTCCTTTGTAGGTAAATTCATTTATCTCTTTAACCTTTTTTTAACTGACAGATAAAATGATATATATTTATAGTGTACAATGTGATTTTTAAAGTAAAATTATAACATGGAATGACTAAATCTAGCTAATTAACATGTACATTACCTCACATAGTTATCATTTTTGTGCTGGAAACACTTAGCGTTCACTCTGTTAAGCATTTTTCAAGAATACAATATATTGTTATTAACTATAGTCACTATGTGGTACAGTAGATCTCAAACTTATTCCTTCTAACTGAAATTTTATGTCCTTTGACCAACATCGCTTCAACTCACCAGCCCCACCCCCATCCTACCCGCATCACGGCCCCAGCTCTCGGTAACCACCATTCTGCTCTCTGCTTCTGTAAGATCAACTTTTTTCAGTTCCCACATATGAGTGAGATCACGTGGTATTTGTTTTTCCGTGCCTGGCATATGTCACGTAACATAATGTCCTCCAGATTTATCCATGTTGTGGCAAATGACAGAATTTGTTTCTTTTTTCACAGCTGAATAATATTTCATTGTGTACATATACCACATTTTCTCTATTCATTCATCAGTTAATGGCCACTTAGGTTGGTTCCATATCTTGGCTATTCTGAATAATGCTGCAATGAACCTGCAGTGCTGATATC
Source organism: Pongo pygmaeus (assembly GCF_028885625.2). Classification (NCBI taxonomy): domain Eukaryota; kingdom Metazoa; phylum Chordata; class Mammalia; order Primates; family Hominidae; genus Pongo; species Pongo pygmaeus. The sequence goes on along the minus strand of NC_072373.2, from coordinate 36,811,401 downwards.
TCTTTGACATACTGTTTTCATTTCCTTTGAATATATTACTCAGTAGTTGGATTGCTGGATCATATGGTAATTCTATTTTTAATTTTTTGAGGAACCTCCATACTGTTTTTCATAATGGCTGTTCCAATTTATATTCACACCAACAGTGTGAAGGGGTTTCCTTTTCTTCACATCCTCACCAACATTTGTTATCTTTTGTGGATAATAGTCATTCTGACATGTGAGGTGATACCTGTTAACTTAACGATTATCTCTTTATCCATAGTGTTCTGCAATTCAGCTGCAATGTATCTTCACTTCTAGAAAATTCTTAGCCATTATCTTTTTAAATATTGCATCACTGTCATTTCCTCCTTTCTCTTCTTTCAGAATTTTTATTACATGAGAGTTGGTATCTATGAGAAGGCTGCATGCTGTCAGACTAATTTTTATTCCTTTGTAGATAAATTCATTTAACTCTTCAATCTTTTTTTAACTGACAGATGAAATGATATGTATCTATAGTGTACAATATGATCAATCAATCTTCAATGTCTCTTAGTACTTTCTCTTCTTTGCCTGTATTCTGGGTGTGTTCCTCTGCACCCTTTTCCACTTCACTAATGCCTTCTTCAACTTTATCCAGGCCAGAAATTTTCTATCTGGTGCATTTTAAATTTCAATGTTTATACTAATCATTTCTGAGGTTTTTTTTTAGTTGGCTTTTTTTTCTACCTTTAACCAGGAGTAGAATCTTGTCCTGACTATTCACTTTGTTGGCTGTCTTCCTTAGCATTAGATTTCTTCATGTATTTTGAAAGCTGAGTTTGCAGGCTCATTTCAGGGGAAAGTGTTGTTTGTTTTGTTTGGTTTTCTGTCTTTTTCTCCCTCACTTGGTGCTCATCCCTCTCTCTTCTCCACTATTGCAGTGGTCCACTCAGCCCTCCAGCTCCCCATCCCAGAACCAGAGTCTCTGGGAGCGTTTCAGGGTTACTGCTGCTCAGTGACGATAGGGACAGAGCAGATCCAGGCACGGACTCATTCCCAACCACCAGGTTGTGTCTGTGTCCTTCCACACCCCTAGGCAAGCAACTTCTAGGAGCTAGAGCCCCAGGCAGCTCTCTGGAGCTTTTTTTTTTTTTTTTTTTTTGAGATGGAGTCTCACTCTGTTGCCCAGGCTGGAGTGCAGCGGCACAATCTCAGCTCACTGCAACCTTCACCTCCCAGGTTCAAGTGATTCTCCTGCCTCAGCCTCCCGAGTAGCTGGGATTACAGGCATGCACCACCACGCCTGGTTAATTTTTGTATTTTTAGTAGAGACGGGGTTTCACCATGTAGGCCAGGCTGGTCTCGAACTCCTGACCTCAGGCAATCCACCTGCCTCAGCTTCCCAAAGTGCTGGGATTACAGGCATGGCTCCCGGCCTTCTGGAGCCATTTTATTTAGCCTTCCTTTCCAAGCTTGGGAAACTCAGTTCCATGTACCTTCCCCATCATAAAACTCTAAGCACCACAAGGAGCAGGGCAGTATATATTTTTTTTATCACCAGCATATCCCCAGTGCATAAAATAGTGCCAACAAATGGTAAACTGAGTGAATGAATGATGGCTAACATGTCAAAAACTGAAGGACTGAACCTTTGGAGTTTAATCTGGAGCTTTGTTTACTCCCAGTCCCTCTGGGGGAACAGTCAGCCTAGTACACAGCACAACTTTTATCTGTAGAAGAGAAGAAGCATTGGTGTAAGAGTTAAAAGACCTTGGTTTCAGGGATGGCTCTGCCCTTGCCTAGTTAAGTCACCTAATCACCCTAAATCCAGGATTCCTCTTCTGTAAAATGAGCATCTCATGGTAGAATAACAATGCTGTATCCAGATGTGATGGCTGCTTCATTAGCCTGGGCTCCGAGAAAAACAGCAGATCCCAGTCGATATGGAGTAGGGTGAATGAGAAATAAACTACCGTGGTTAAGAAACAGATTTGTAGATTGGCCACAGTGGCTCACGCCTGTAATCCCAGCACTTTGGGAGGCCGAGGCAGGTGGATCATGAGGTCGGGAGATCGAGATCATCCTGGCTAACATGTTGAAACCCCATCTCTACTGAAAAAAAAAAAAAAAAAAAACTTAGCTGGGCATGGTGCTGTGTGCCTGTAATCCCAGCTACTCTGGAGGCTGAGGCAGGAGAATCGCTTGAACTTGGGAGGCGGAGCTTGCAGTGAGCCGAGATCAAGCCATTGCACTCCAGCCTGGCGACAAAGCTAGACTCCGTCTCAAAAAAAAAAAAAAGAAAGAAACAGTTGTAGAGTTGTTTGTTACTACAGCATAATTTAAGCTATCCTGATGGATACAATTACTTACCTGTATCCTTCTTCTCCACAGAGTGTGAGCTCTATTGGGAGGAAGAATGTTTTCATTTTCACTACTGTTTTCTTTCAAATTTCCACTTTTTTTTTTTTTTTTTTTGAGGCGGGGTCTTGCTCTGTTGCCCGTTCAGTGGCACGATCTCTGCTCACTGCAACCTCCGCCTCCCAGGCCCAAGTGACCCTCACACCTCAGCCTCCCGAGTAGGTGGCACTACAGGTGCATACCACCACACCAGGCTAATTTTTGTATTTTTAGTAGAGACTGTTGGCCAGGCTGGTCTCAAACTCCTGAGTTCAAGTGATCCACCTGCTTTCACCTCCCAAAGCACTGGGATTACAGGCATGAGCCACCATACCCAGCCTTCACTTTCTTATGTAATATATGATAGTCATTCTTCACGCTGTGTTCACTACTAAGGACAAACATTAAAATCCAGTAATTATCCCACATTTGCAGCACTCTAATTTTCTGAGAAAATTGTGACATTGTCTAGGATTCCCAAAACTGTAGTAATATATTTTGTTTGTTTATTTATTTATTTTGAGACAGGGTCTCGCTCTGTCACCCAGGCTGGAGTGCAGTGGCACAATCTCAGCTCACTGCAACCTTCACCTCCCGGGTTCAAGTGATTCTCCCACCTCAGTCTCCCGAATAGCTGGGATTACAGGTGCCCCCCACCATGCCCGGCTAATTTTTGTATTTTTAGTAGAGACAGGGTTTCACCATGTTGGGAAGGCTGGTCTCGGACTCCTGGCCTCAAGTGATCTGCCTAACTTGGCATCCCAAAGTGCTGGGATGACAGGCGTGCGCCACCGCGCCTGGCCATATAATAGTATATTTTAAAGTGCTGTGGTACTTTTTCCAAAGACGGATGGGAAGACAAAACTTTTGACTTGGATATAATTTAAAGTTTTCATGAAGACATGCAACATGATTATATGTCTCAGTAACACAGTGCTGCCTAAGGGCTGGTGCATGCGCAGGTCGGCCGGCCCCTGCAGGGCTCTTGGAGTTTTTGGTCCTGTGTCTCAGTGGGGCTTCTGCTCATATGCTCTCGGTGTACCTGACTTTAGTGGAAGTCCTAGCCACATTCCTAGTTTGTTCCCCTCTACCTGCTTGAGATGGAAAGTCAAAAAACCAATAACTTTTTGAGTAGATATGTAAGAAAAGCTCAGCAGTGCCCTGAGTGAACTGCATGAACCCCATGGCATTTCTTATGAGTGTCATAGGAGTTTTATTTTGTTGTTGTTGACGTTGTTTGTGTCAATGGAAGAATGTTTTATGGAATTTAAAATACAAAAACTCTTTGTGGTTCCTTAGACACTTGCACTGCAATAAAAAATTATACTTTATCGTATAATTATTAATGGTTTGAAGAGAAATAGACAGCACAAACAAAATACGGTCCATACTATGAAAATGCAACCATACAATGGTGATTTTGATTTTCATAAAATTAAAATCATAAAATAATTACTCAGTACCCAGAGACATACTTAATATATACATGTGAAATATCTTACACACAGATATAATAAAAGCTTGTCAGCATTTTGATATTTGAAGTTTTCAGATACGTGGCTTCTAGATAAAGGATATAACTGCATATTCTTAAGGAAATATAGTTTTATTACTTTCGAGGAATAGACATCAGAACTCAGTTAAGAGGATGCTATTTGGAGTCCTCCAAATGAATATAAAAAATATAAAAAATATATAAAATATATAAAAAAGCAATTCATAACAAGCACATTGGTTTCTGAGTAAAATGAAGCTTCTGAAATGTGTGAAGAATGCTTGAAAACAATGTTTTGTAAGCCAGTGAAACATCTCCCTTCCCCTCACTTACAGGATTGCAAAATTTAGCAAATGAAAATACACCAGGCCCAGGTAAGCATGAATTTCAAATAGAAACAAATAATTTTTAGTGTACTATGTCCCAAACATTGAATGGGACAGACTTATATTTGCGATTTACCTGGAATTCACACTTACCTGGGTGCCCTGTACTTTATCTGGCAACCCTTCCCACCTCAGAAGTTAACCTTCATTGTGCACCACCTTTTAGAAAGGAACCAGGCCAGCCTCTGTAAATTCTGTATTGGTGAGCTCGTATTAATGCATTTTCTTTTGCACATTTTGAGGCTTATAAAGAGACTGAAGTCACCAACCTATGGCTCTCAAACCCAATGCACCCTGGCAGAGCAAAGCAGGGCAGCCTTCAGAACTTCTCCAAGGGGGGAGGGCTGTGTGGGTTCTCCCCCACAAAGCTCTATTTTAGTCACAGTCATTAGTGCTGGAGAAAACACACTGGTCATGGGATTCACCTTTTGCCATGTCGCAAGAAAGTCAGTAAAATAATGCCTGAAAGAAGGCTTGGGCTTCTGTCGCCTGCACTGAGCGCTCTGGAAGCCACCTTCTGAAACATGCCTGTGCGTTTTTTTTTCAACAGTCAAAGCTCCTGACATCTCTCCCTGCAGAGGGATTGAGCAGCACTTTTAAACCAGAGACTGAGTGATTTCAGGCAAGTATTCCGGCCTTTCCACGAGACCTGCACTTAGGAGAAAGGAGGGGAAAGGACAACTTGACTGAGCTCTTGATAGAAATACATTTGCTTACTTAATCCTCATTAGCTCCCGCTGAAGTATAATTCTCAGTTTACACACTGAGAAACAGAGGCTCATAGAAGTCAAGCCGTTGCCGAGTCACAGAGCCAGTAGCAGAGCTTGGATTCCAATCCAGGTCTCTTGGGTTGCAAAAGGCTGAGCCCTATTTCCATGGTACAACCCTTCATCTCTCCAGGGAAAGGGAAAGCGCTAAAGAATGCCAGGGTTATGGAATGTTCTAGGGGAGAGCATAGGCTGTCATGGGGCAGGCTCATTCCTAACCGGTTTCTGAGAGAAGAATATGAGGCATAACAAAATGAAAATGGGCTTCATAGCTAGACACTTCAGTGTCTGAAGCCTGCCTCCACTGCTTTTTAGCTGTGTGACTTTGTTACCTAATTTCTCTCTCTGTTTTTTTTTAAGTGATGGGATCTCGCTATGTTGCCCAGGCTGGTGCAGTGGCTGTTCACAGGCATGCTCATAGTGCACTACACTCTGGAACCCCTGGACTCAAGTGATCCTCCTGTTTCAGCCTCCCAAGTTTCATTTATCTTTATCAGTCAAGATGCCAGCAGGAAACTGATGGTACACACAGCAGATTTAACTGAGAGTTTAGCAAAGGGACTATTAACTGAGGCTTGGGCAGGATTACAGGAACCCACAGGGGATGGTGAAGCACTGAGGAACTAGTAATTGCAGAAAGCCGTCACCACCCAGGCCTACAGGGCAAGAGGAGGGAATATTTTATTGGATCCTGTTGAAAGCTGGCATCATGGACAAGGGCCAACTGACAGGGGCTGTGGCCCTGGAGAAACACGACCGCTGTCGGAACAATACCCTGGAACAGAGGTCCTAACCTTGACCTCTCTCCTTCCCTAGCCAGGAGTGCAGGTTATAAGTCTGTAGAGTTTAGCCCCTCAGGGCACAGAGGAGGGCAGGAAGTGGATGGAAGGGGTGGGGCATAGTAATCGGAGAATAACAACACTCCCGCTGGGCATCAGTTTCCTTTTTTTAAAATGGGAATCATAGTATCTACCATGTGGCATTGTTGTAAAGATTAGGAATACATAGACTGACGCATTCAACAGGTATTTGCCAAGTACCTACCATATCCTGGGCTCTCTCCCACAGATACAGTGATGACCAAAACAGACCGTATCTCTGCCCTCATGGTAGGTGAAACGCAAGAAAGCCAGACGTTACATAAGTATTTACAAGGGGGAGGAGATAAAATATCACCTCTCACACACAGGGTACTCATAGTACTTGTAAATAGTAGCTATAATTATTTCTTAAAGTCCCCCAAAAGAGAGCTATGCTGCATACCACTTCTTGATTTCTTATACCAATATGTATTTATGAACAACTTTTACCATCCGGACAGATTTTCTCCCACTGGAGTACAAAGTTTTGAGCATCCTGAAAGCAGAAAACAGCTGTTACTCCCTGTGTTAGTCAGAGTTCTCCAGGTAAACAGAACCAATAAGATGCAGGTGTATAAGAGATTTATTGTAAGGGACTTGGCTCATGCAATTATGGAGGTTGATGGGCCACTAGATCTGTAGTCAGCAAGCTTGGGGAGCCAATGGTGCAGTTCCAGTCTGACGCTGGGAGGCTCAAGACCCAGGAGGAGCTGATGTTTCAGTTCAAGTCCAAAGGCAGGAAAAAACTGATGTCCTAGCTCAAAGGCAGTCAGGCAGGAGGAGTTACATTTTACTCAGCCTTTTCACTGTCTTCAGGACTTCAGACAACTGGATGAGGCCTACCTACATGGGGGAGGACAATCTGCTTCACTTGGTCCATCAGTTTAAGTGCTAAGGTCATCCAAAACACCCTTACAGAAACACCCAGAATCATGCTTGACCAAATATCTGGGCACCCCATGGCCCAGTCAAGCTGACACATAAAATTCATCATCATGCTATGCTGGAGTTAAAATTCTTTATAAAGTCGCCCCTCACTTTCCCCCTCTGGCCTAACATGGCCTCTCTCTTTCACCTGGAGTCTCTCCAAGTGCGGCTCCCGGGCCACCTGGATGGAACTTTTGTGGGAACTTTCTGGTCACTCAGATAGCAGGGCCCCAGGCAGGCTTTGTGTGTGAGTCTCTGGGACAGAGACTCAGGAATCTGCATGGTAAACACAGCCCTGTGGCTGCCCATTCTCCAGCCCTGTGATCACCTTATGGTGTCCCCTCTCCAACCTGTCAGATACCAAAAGGAGGAGAAGAGAAACCCTACAAGATAAGATGTGTTCTGAGTGTCGAGGGGGTGGGGAGGCCTCTAAGGGGACAGGGAGAAGTGCCTGAATAGTGAGGCCGATCCACAGGATGGTGAGAGGAAGGATTACTAACAGAGGTGGGGGGTGAAAGGCAAGCGGGGCTCCTGTGCGTGGCAGCTCTGGGGCTGCTGAGCCCTGGGGACGTGAAGGCGCTGCTGGAGCCTCCTGCCTGTCGACCTCTCCAGACTCAGCCTGGCTCCCTCTGCCTTGCCCCCGTGCCCAGTCCTGGCGAACTTCCTTCAGTTCCTCAAACAGCTGAATCCCTTCCTGCCTCAGGACCTTGGCTGGTGCTGTTGCCTCTGCCTAGAGCCCTCTTCTTAGGATTCTCTGCATGGCTGGCACCTTCTCCTTCAGGCTTCACCATCAGGGGAGCTCTCCGTGGAGGGGCCACCTCAAACCACCCCATCCGATGTAGGGGCTTGCCTCTGTTTCACCACCTGTTTGCTTTCCCAGAGAATTTATGAAGACATGTGGTTTTAAAGATTTATTTGTGTGTGAAGCAGGAGCAAGTTTCATAGACCACATATTCATGTGTGCAAAACTGTAATAGATTATATTTTGTAATTCTTAGTTTCTGAACCCTCCCTTTGTCACAGAAAACAGAGTCTTCTTCAGATAAACTCAGCCAAATGAAGAGTTACAGGGTCATTTCTGGTTATCGACCTAGGCAGATTTTCTCCCATTCTTCCTGGAGGGGTCTCAGTTCTAGGTGTGTGTGTGTGTGTGTGTGTGTGTGTGTGTGTGTTTGTAACGAGGGTTACTTTTGCTCTAGTGCCGAGAGAGATGCACCTGCTCCATGGTTGTTACTCTTTGTCCACAGTGGCTTTGTTGAGGTGTGGGGTCCCCCGGGCCTTTGGTCATTGGCACCCATCCTCCTGACTTCCTCCCAAATGACCTAGGATCTGTTGTGGTCTCCAGTGGCCTTGGCATTCTCCTTTTCCCAAAACTGTTGGGTCCTCCAGCCTCTCTCGACCCTCCGGGGTCCTGCCCGTGGGCAGGGGAGGTCCTGGCTCCTTTTTTTGCACCAGACTGTGAGTCTGTCCTTAGCCCATCCACCTGGATGCCTCACTCAGCCATACCTCTTCTACCTTCACACACAGGATTCTGGGGGAAGTTACCTGTGGAAGGGGGCTCAGGGCACCTCCATCCTGGGGTTCCCTAATTTGTCGTGAAGTTTCTATTATCTCTTGATCCAGAGCTTGACTGGGGAAGGAAGACCCACACAGGCAGCTCCCCTATGTCTCCCTCTCCCCTTTCTCCCTTTCTCCTAAGCTGGTGAATTTTTATTTGGGGCAAGCCAGTGGGAGGGAATACTCTTCTTAGGACATGGCACTTTCTTCCTCTTTGCTGCTCAAAGTGCAGAGTTAATGACGTAGCAGTGACTCCACGGGGCATCTTCAGCACCAAGCGCAATGCCTGGCATGCAGTAAGCACTAAAGGAGTATTTGGTGAATGAATGAATGACTACATCGGTATGAGTTTGCCATCTTGAATAATATTCCTGCCCTGAATAACTTTGGAGAAAGTGCCAAAGAACTTCATTTGGTGAGAATTTCCAATCTCCACCACAAAGTAGCTGTCACCCATGCCTCATGAGTGACAGCATGAGCCCTCTGGAAGCCAGACATGAATTGACATGGGAGAAAATAAACATGTGAAGCACTGAGCTGGCAACATGCCCCAGTTACCTTTGAATTTTATGGGAAGGCAAAAAATAACCAACAGTTATCACGCTAAGCCTTAAAAAGTGACTTTTTATTCAGGTCAGTGCTGCAACCTTAGGAATCCCAAAGATAATTGATGGGGAGCCAATTCTCAGTTTCACCCAAGTCCCTGCAGGGCCCTGGGGAAAGTACAATGAGCAGCTTCTTACCGTGAAAGTGACGCTGGGCTGGGCCCTCTGCAGGGGAGAGGAGCCCTCCAGGTGCAGAGAAGCTCTGGGGACTTTCTGCCTCTGACGAATGAACATTTTCACCGACTCTGACACAAGTTTTACCTTTTTCTCTTTAAGTGGAATGGGTGAGTTAGAGGGAAGGAGGGAGAAGAAGATTACATTTTGGAGAAGAGCTTCGAAGTTAAAAACAATGGAAGCTAAAAAATAGAGGAAAGTGATGTATTTAAAAGATTGTGTTTGATAGAATCCTACAATAATAATATCATGCTTAAATTACACTTAATTGGTGTTCAATAAATGCTTGGGATGAATACATTAATAAATGAAGAATATTTGTACCTGTGAGTTTTTATCTGCATTAGACAGACTTTTTGGAAAGCTGACCTGAGAATTAAAATATTCCTTTATGATATTGTTTCTATGGGAAAATATGTTTTGCATTCCAAACAACTGACTTGTGAGTGGGCTTTTGCAGAAGTCAGGATTGCTGCCATGGGGGTGGGTTATGTGACGCAAACCACAATCTCTAGTCTGTACCTCTTGTGACCAACCCACATGCTTAGAAGCCCACAGGCTGGACTCAGGGAAGCTGCCATTGGTCAAAGGACAAAGTTTTGCTAACATGGAAATACCCCAGAATATGAACTTAAAACAGAGGGGAGAAAACAGTAAATAAAATCCAGCCTTTCCATTTGAAAGTCAGTTGTAACTTCAGTTAAAATGAAGCATTAACCATTTATTCACTCACTCATACATATGTGTGTATCTCCTATCTTTCGTCCCAAGTCCCCTGCAAATAACACTGCAGGGATTTAAAAAATGAATTATCTTAAAGGACAGACAGGACAGGAAGACAGATAACAGCAGACAAGAGATGTCAACAGAATTGCGGAAAATGGGGAGTGTGGGATACGGTGCCTGTACTTAGTTTAGCAATGCAGAAGTCCAAGCAAGGCACCTGCTGGGGCGGCGGGGGTGGGAGTGGGGTTCACTCCCTCTGTAGACCCCTGTGAGACTCAACATGTGGGGTGACAGTGATTATGGGAGGTGAGTGAGAGGGGGAATGTTGAGACCAGGGAAAATTAGCCATTAAGTCTGACTCAATTTTGCTTTCCTCAGTAGCTTCTTCTACCCCTGCAGCCAGGTGTCTATCCCTCTCGTGTTGAGAAGCTTGTTTTAAGAAGACATTGAAACCCAATAGAAGAGGCTTAGGACTAGGAGACTCCAGACAGGGTGTGGATTGGATGAAAACAAGGGGATTAATTGAAACTGCACGTTCTCCCCTCCCCACCCTGCTGAGAATCAGCCCTAACCCAGCATGTTTCCACCAGCTCCCACCAGGGAAAAGGTAGAACCAGTTGGCTCAAGAGTAAAGACAGGTTTGCTGACATTGTGTCTACCAATAAAGAATCACATCTCATCACCCTAGGGTGTCACCACCGGGACACACAATTCATTTCACACAAAGAGCTTTGGATTCTCTTTTTAGTGCCTCATGCCTATCAGGTTGGGGCAGCAGTAATTACCTTGTGGGTAGGATGAGAAGGACAGTTACTCTCTTTTTAAATTTAAATTTACTTTTTATCAAAGTAATACACGTACAAAGTTTAAAAACTCTAACAATACTGTAAGGCTTATAATGAAAAAAAAAAAAAAAACAGTCTCCCGGCTCATGCAACCCCACACCTGATTCCCACTCCCTGAAGACAATTGCTTTCCATTCTTTTCACTGTTTCTTCTTCATATTTATAAATCATGTGTGTATACTGCCCATTTCCTGATTTTTCCATTTGGACATTATCTATTTATTTCTCATTTTGGACATTTTGAATTTTGCTTTCTTCCTCCACCATCCACATAATCACTCCTTCAAATGCTCAAAATGATGCCATATTTTAGTTGCCTTCATACTTGGCAATAACGTCCTTTTCAAAAATATAAGTAATACATGTATATACTTTTTTTTCTGTGAATAAGAAGACATATTTATATTTTTAAAACAAAATTATTCTTCCAATCTGAAGCCAACTAAAGAATAGCATCACTTTGAACATTTGAACCCAGGTCATAAGAGAGAGTCTGTTTTTCTGCTTTCACTAGGCACATTCTCCTTGAAGTGGCCATGAGTGGTGACTGTGGCCGGGTGGAGAAATGTGATCCTAGCACACTCCTCGGCGTCACAGCAATCCCGGGTTGACATACTCATAATAATGCAAACCTTGTCTATTAGCTCTCCACTCTTAAAATCAACCTACCCACAAAGCAAGGAAGACATGAGAATGGAAACAGAGCTCATTGTAAATGTTTTCATTCTTGATGCAAAATTAAATGTACAAATAGCAGATAATGGGAGCAAGGGAGAGACAGAAAGACGGGAGCTGTGCTGATATCCTCAACGAATGTACTAGGGAGTCAAAAGTTACTTTCTAGATGGAGGAAGAAATAGAAGATTAAGTATATCATATAAGTGTACAGAGGGAACCCATAGAGGAACTAAATTATAAGTTAAAAAGTTGGGGGAAGGGAATAGGAAATTATGTTCAATTTTATAGAGGTAAGTCCAAAGAGCACCTGTAATCCCAGCCATTTGGGAGGCTGAGGCAGGAGAATAGCTTGAACCCAAGATCGTGCCACTGCACTCCAGCCTGCACAACAAGAGTGAGACTCCATCTCAAAAAAAAAAAAAAAAAAAAGAAGAAGAAAAAAAGAATGTATTAAACTGACCAAGAAACTGTTTTTAAAAAGTCACATAAGCATATTTTTTGGAGTTAGGAAGTTCACCATCCAAATAATTTTTAAAAGAGGCTGTTAAAGGTAGTAGTCTCTGGCAGGTGGCATGTGTGTGGGGTGAGCCCTGCTAGTTTTCAATATAAACATTTCCTTATTATCTGATTTATTTTATCTTGTGCATATATTACTTCAATTTTTAAAATGTAACAGGTGGAAATACTCAAAAATTGAATTCAATGTGAACACAGGAGCCATAAATGCGGATACTCATTTTGCAATGGCCATCTGTATTATTGTGCCATCAGAAATTGCACATTTCCCGGGCACCACTTTGAATGGTAATATAAGCTTAATGGGTCTCCTGTTGAAAGACTTACCAAGTTAGCATTGGATATGGGCAGCATTAGGGAAGCAGGATAATGTACTTTCATGGCTCTTACTGTAAGGTAGGTGTGCCAGCCACTTAGATGAGGAGGAAAGACTGCACAGAAGTGAAAAATATTCCTTTATCGTGGGCCTGGTTTCTTGTACAACTTTGCAAAGAACATGGCTCTTGGTAACCTCTCAGTTTGTTGAAAGAATACAATTCATAGCAATACACATAAGACCGTCCACCATCTGATCCCAACTTTTCCAGCCGCCTCTTCCCCTGTATCCTGTACCAGGGACATGTGGCTGCTCTCCCTGTCTGGAGAGATACATACTCCTTTATGCTTCCATATCTTTGCATATTCTGATCCTCTACTTGGAATGCTTTTCCCCACCTTCCTAAGGGCATGTGTTAAGACCCATCTTCCTAACGGAGCCTCCTGCACTGCAGTCTCCCTAGGCTCCTTAGACAGAGAGGACCTCTCCTGAGTGTTCTCACCAGCCTGTGACATTCTGTTCCTCAACTATATTCAACAACTGCCACCAGGCTCCTCTTGCAAGGGAGAAAATCTAAAGTGATATCTTGGCTTATGTCTGTGGAAAAAATCTAATCCAGAAGCTCAGGAAACCAGTTGAGAAGGTCATTGAGATGTTCTGGCAAGAGCAGAGGTCAGGATGTGGTTTTGAAAACGTAAGCGCTCTTTAGACTCGATGGCCAAGGATTGGCCATGGGGAATGCTCTCCATCCCCCCGGCCCCAGTCCATTGTGTGCACTCTTCCAATCAGCTGGGCTCAGCTACGTTTGTGGGCAGATTTGCACTGTATTCATTTATCCTTGATTGTAAGGCATTCTGCAGTCATTTTTAAACTTTTTAATCATGGGAATTTGCAAACGTACACGTATAAATCCTCATATACCTGAAATCCAGCTTTAACGATTATCAATACTTTGCCAATCTTATTTCATCTCCCCTTCCACACAGTTTTCTTTTATGGGGTGGTAGGGTAGGATGGGCATTTTTAAAATTTTTATTTATTTTATTTATTTATTTATTTATTTATTTTTTGAAAAAGGGTTTCATTCTGCTGCCCAGGGTGGAGTGCAGTGGAGCGATCTCGGCTCACTGCAACCTCCGATGGGTGGGAGTATTTTAAAGCAAATCGTAGGCATCTCAGAGTATGTTTCTAACAGATAAGGACTTCTTTTAAAATTGCGGTACAATGTACATAACATAAAATATTCTATTTTAACCATTTGTAAGTGTACAATTCAGCTGTATTAAGTACCTTCACATTGTGTGCGACCATCACCACCATCTGTCTCCAGAACATTTGCATCATAAACTGAAACTCTGTATCCATTAAACAATAACTCCTCATTTCTCCCTCAACCTAGCCCCTAGTAACCACTATTCTACTTTCTGTCTCTGAATTTGACCATTCCGGACACTTCATCTAAGTGAAATCATACAGCATTTTTAAAAATCTGGTTTATTTCACTTATGTTTTCAACGTTCATCTAAGTATTTTATTCCTTTTAAAGACTGATAAGGGCTTTTAAGATAATAATCACAACATATCTAAAAAATTTAATAATAATTTTCTAATATCATCGAATTAGCTAATCTATGTTCACGTTTCCAAAAGTATGTCTTTAAATGTCATTTTACAGTTAGTTAGACAGAATCAGGATCCTAACAAGGTCCACACATTATATTTGGTTGATATGTCTCTTAAGTCTATTTTAACCTACCATATTCTTTCTCCTTATTTTTCATGCTATTTATTTGTTGAATAAATGAGGTAATTTGTCCTGTAGAATTTCCCTCATTCTGGATTTGGCTGATTACATCCTCAGCATTGTTTAACCATTTCCTCTATCCTCTGAATTTCACAAAAACAAACGATCAGATCTAGGGGCCGGATTGCATTCAGGTTCAACTACTTTGGTGGGCTGTGTGCTTTCAATTACATCACAGCAAGAGGCCCTTGTATCTGATGGTCTCACTTCTTGAGATAGTAAAACAGATCTGTGGGTTTGGGTGCTGCCAGCCCGATACATCCATTGATAACATGGCATTTAAAAATAAGTGTTCTTGGTAAGTGTGGTGATTCCTCAGGGATCTAGAACTAGAAATACCATTTGACCCAGCCATCCCATTACTGGGTATATACCCAAAGGATTATAAATCATGCTGCTATAAAGACACATGCACACGTATGTTTATTGTGGCACTATTCACAATAGCAAAGACTTGGAACCAACCCGAATGTCCAACAATGATAGACTGGATTAAGAAAATGTGGCACACATATACCATGGAATACTATGCAGCCATAAAAAATGAAGAGTTCATGTCCTTTGTAGGGACATGGATGAAACTGGAAACCATCATTCTCAGCAAACTATCGCAAGGACAAAAAACCAAACACCACATGTTCTCACTCATAGGTGGGAATTGAACAATGAGAACACATGGACACAGGAAGGGGAACATCACACACCCGGGACTGTTGTGGGGTGGGGGGAGGGATAGCATTAGGAGATATACCTAATGCTAAATGACGAGTTAATGGGTGCAGCACACCAACATGGCACATGTATACATATGTAACAAACCTGCACGTTGTGCACATGTACCCTAAAACTTAAAGTATAATAAAAAAAAAAAAAGTGTTCTTGGGTGTGGTGGCTCACAGCTGTAACCATAGCACTTTGAGAGGCTAAAGTGGGAGGGCGGCTTGAGCCCAGGCATTCAAGACCAGCCTGGGCAACAAAGTGAGATCATCTGTACCAAAAAAAGAAAATTAAAAAATTAGCCAGGCATGGTGGCATGTGCCTGTAGTCCCAGCTATTTGGGAGGCTGAGGCTAGAGGATCACTTGAGCCCAGGGGATCAAGGCAGTGAGCTATGATTGCCCTAATGCACTACAGCCTGGATGATAGAGAGAGACCCTGTCTCTTTAAAAAAAAAAAAAAAAAGTGTTCTTAAGACTTTGTAAATGATTGTAAGCATACCTATGTGTCTGTGTCTCTATTTATATCAGTCACCATTCTCAGCCCTATAGCTGTCTTTATTTTTCTGTAGATCTTTAAAACTCCCCAAAGTTCCTGTTCAATCTGTGATGTTGAGTAGCCACTCCCAGAATTCTTGAGCTCTCAGATTTCACATAAGATAGCTCCCTATTTCCAATTAGTCCTTGAGTTGCCTGCACATGGGTGCTCACTCAGAGGCACACACATCCACCTGGAAGGAATCATCACCCACCCGCCTTGGTAGCCTGTTTCAAAGTCTAAGCACTCCCAGAGCATAAGTCTTCCCTTTGTCTGGTCTAGCCCTCCCTGTGAGGTTAAATTCCATTTCCTCCAGTTCGGGGCTCAGTGGAGCTGATGAGCAGCTGGCCAGCAGCCCCTGCAGATGAGGCCTGGGGAAATGATGCATGAGGCTGAGACACATTCCAGATAGTCTACATGCTTCATGAATTTAATGGAAGACTGGCAAGGACTAGAATATGTTTTATTGTAACTTTCTAGCTAGGATCCATTATTTTTCTTTTAAAATTAAATACAAATAACTTATTTCTAAAACATAAATATTCAGAGACTACGAACGAAACAAACAAACAAAAAAGAAAACAAAAAACCTAACAATTTTCCAGAGTTGGCATTGTGCTTATTTTGTGCCTTTATAAATGAACAGAGTCCTACTGGTGTCAGATTTAAAAAGTCACCCTACCTCTTAAACATTTTGCCTTATTAGGGTGGAAGGGTCAAAGAGCAAGGAGGGAGAAGACAGAGCAGAGACAGAGGGCAGAAGAGTCTCAGATGAGGGTGGCAGGGGTACAGGAGAGCCTGGGTCTATAGACAGAAACAGAGCATGTTGCTGAAACTGCCCAGACTCTTTATTTCAATCTCCAGTCTGTAAAATGGAGATGAAGCGCCCCGCCTGATTGCTTTTTAGGGTTGTGGGAGATGCAGAGGAGCTAATGGGTGTGAATGTGCTTTGTGGGCTAAAGCTACTGGGCCCCTTACAGGCCTACAGGTCAGGGGAAAGAAGAGAGTGTTGCCAGCACCTGTGAGCAGAATTAACCCATTGGTTGATTGCCTGGCCACCTGGACTTAGCATGTATTGAACTGAATACATGTGCAAGGGCTCACCACCATTCTGATTCTAAAGACTGGTTAAGTTTCACAACAAAAATTGAGGATCATTGCAGGGTTGTCAATTATTGTTTTGCCATCTACTATTACAATTATATTTATTTAAAAAGTAAAAGGATATTTTAACAATATCTCAACCACTCAACCACTGAGGATGGTAAGATGAGCAAAATAGGATACCCACTCCCAAGGAGTTCATAAAACTGTAGGGAAACACATGTATAAAAATATGTATATAAAGACCAAATAGATGTGTAGCCCCTAGGACTCTTTGGCTTGTTAGAAAAAACAGTACAAAATGGCTTAACAAAAAGTGGGGATTTGCCGGTTCATATAACTGAAAACTCTGCAGAAAGTGTGGTTGTCACCCAGCTTGATGTAGAGCCTCTTGGCTCTATCCTTTTTCTCCAGTTGCCCATGGCAACCTCAGCAGCCCCAGGCTACAGCCCCCTGCCTTCAAGTCCAGCTAGTGAGCTGCCTCCAGCAGCCCCAGCCCAGTGCTCCTGCAGCACAGTGGCTCTACATGGATCCTGAGCCCTTTCCTGGACCAACCACAGTGGTCCCTGGCCTGGTTTGCTCTGACTGGTCACCCAATGCACAGGGACCAGAAATGTGAGGGAAGTGGCTTTCCCAGAGGAAAACTGGGAAACCATTACTCAAATTGGGATGGATACATGCTGAATGGCCAAGAAACAAAAATATCCTCTAAGAACTATGGGAACACAGAAAAGGTGTGTCCATGGCTAGCCTCATAAGTCGGATGACCTGTTCAGTCCCACCCTTAACAAGTTTCACATTGGCTTAATGCTCTGCTGTCACTGACTCGACATTCTTAATAATTTCTGAACAAGGGGCTCCACATTTGCATTTTGTAATAGGCCCCGCTAATTACATGGCTAGTCCTGGATGTGACCAACATTTTATTACCTACACAAAGAAGTGACTTTGAAACTGGATTTTGAAAGATAAAATAAAACAGCACTTTTGCAAATGGAAGGGTTTGGGTGGCAGGAAGAGGAGGAAATTCCGTCATAGGCAAGAATGTTGGATGTGAGAGGCTTGATGAGAAAATGAAACCACTAGCACCTCAAGTGGTTGGGGTTTAAAGTGGGTGTGGCCCCAGTGGAGTGGGAACAAAATATTCCTTCAGTGAATTAATATTCCTTCAATGAATTAATAAACACAAGTGAAGTGAAATTTAACATGACAAAAAATAGTTTATATTTTTTAAACCTCCATGATTCCAAATGGCCATTTCAAGATAACTCCTATTTTCCACCTCACTTTTCTACTGCACACTAAGGCTAACTTTCCCCTGTGTAACATAAGTGCCTACTGATCTTTATCACTAGCGTGTTAGCAAGGTTAGCATTCCACTTCTGTGATTTCACCACCCAAATATTTATGAATCAGAGAGATGTTTCTAAGAACATGTTTTCCAATTGTTTACTTTATAACAATAATAGTGTGCTTTAATTACAAAGATGACGTTCTACAACCTAAATAGAACAAGCCTCAGTTGTGTGGGAGTTGATTGCTTTGGTGATAAAAGAGAAACACAGACAGTGACTCAGGTGGAACATTCGTTTCATTTTCACTTTGTGTTTCCTTTGGTTCTACATGTCAGGACATGTAACAGAGCCAAGGCAGAGGAGTGCTGTGGGAAATGTGAAAGTTAAAGCTAAGGCTACTATATACCAGAAAGAAAGGACAATGTCCGCTCTCACCCACTGGCTCCCCTTTCAAGGCCAATGTGAAGGGGGAAAAAGAAGGTGGCTTCCCTCTAGCACATGAATGGTGAGCTAGTTAACAGTCAGTGTTTTGTTCTCAAATTCTTTAAAGGAATACTGAAGAGATAACACTGGTTCTTCTGAATTGAGAATCTCTTTGAATTCCCACTGCTGTCTTATTTCCATTTAAATTAAGCTTAAGACGAGAAATTAATGTTGGGGTATCTGCTAAGTGCCCAGTGTGGAGCCTCTTTCTGTCTTGTTCATTCTTGGATTTCCAGCTCTTTGAACAATGCCAGGCATGCAGTAGGCACTCAATACATACGTGATGAAAAAGTGTATGAATTTATTCCTCACAGCACTTTTATGTGAGGAAGTTGCGGGGGCAATCTTCAGATAAGAAAACAGACACTAAGTGTTGGAAATTGAGAGAAAGAGGTGGTTTGTCCAGCAAGGCATGTCCAACACAGAGACGATATGGGGCCTCCTCGGTGACTCACTTTTATGTGACCAGGTATGTGTCTCTTCTGTAGAAACTTGGTCAATAGGGAATGACAACAAGATAAAAGGGGCCCTTAGAAAATAATATCACCATCATGATCATCATCTTCATCATCATCATCGACTGTAGACACAGCGCTTATAATCACAAAATTGAAGAACTGTAAGGAATTTCAGAATTTACAATAATAGAAGCTCCCATTTACTAATGTGTTGTTATATTCTGGGTACTGAGTTCTATCTATCTATCTATCTATCTATCTATCTATCTATCTATCTATCTATCATCTATCTTTCTATCTCTCTATCTAGCTATCCATCCATTCATCTATCTAGCAATCATCTATCTTTTCACCCCCCGCCCCATATCAACCCTGCAAGGTAGGTCGTACTAGCTTTATGTTCAACGTCCCAGGCCAGCAAGTGGCAGAGGTTGAGACTCTTGCTGCCTTCTGGAGCCCTTCCCTTAGCACAGCCTCCTTGACTAACACAGGAGGAATTTGACCCTCAGAGAGGGACCTCAGGTTTCTTAGCTAGTGCAGAACCAGAACTTGAACCTTGGCCCAGTGTTGTTTCCACTTACCACAGTGTTCTCAGTGTAGATGACTACACTTTGGATTTCTTTCCGTTTCGCTTAGATAAGTCAATATGAGGTTTAGCAGGACAAAAACTGAGCTTACCGAAGATTAATTCATCATTCCATCTCTTACCTTAGAAACAATTTTATTCTTTCCTGGATTCCATCTCAGCCCCTGGCACATGGTAGGCATTCAAGGAGTGCTCGATACATAATTAAACCAGGATTTGATTTGGATGGGATCTCAGTCTTAAGTACCCCTTAATGGCAGGACTGGAAAAAAGTAAGCAAATACACTCTTCGAAAGACACACAGTGATATTAGTTTTTGCCTTCATGAAAGTTTATACTTTCATCTTTTCAGAATTAACACATCCACACTACAGAACAATGGGAAAATTCAGAAATATATAAGTAGAAGAAAGAAAAAGTTACCCACCCATACTTCCAACAACTAAATACTTTTAATATTTTATGGAAATTTCTTTATTTCCCTTATTCTATGTATTTTGTTGTTTATTTATAGCTTTTATTGAGTTATGATTGTTCTGTGTTGATATATATCTTGCTTTTTAAAATTTATTTTTAATTTTTATGGGTACATAGTAAGTGTGTATGTTTATGGGGTACATGAGATATTTTGATACAGACATGCAAGATGGAAAAATCACATCTTGGGAAATGGGGTATCCATCCCCTTAAGCATTTATCCTTTGTATCACAATCCAATTATACTCTTCTAGTTATTTCTAAATGTACAAGCAAATTATTTTGACTACAGTCACCTTGTGGTGCTATCAATAGCAGGTCTTATTCATTCTAACTATTTTTTTGTAACCCATTAACCATCCTCACCTTCCCTCACCCCCATTACCCTTCCCAGCCTCTGGTAACCATCCTTCTACTCTCTATGTCCATTTGTTCAATTGTTTTATTTGTAGATCCTGCAAATAAGTGAGAACATATGATGTTTGTCTTTCTGTCCCTGGCTTATTTCACCTAACATAAAGACCTTCAGTTTCATACATGTTGTTGCAAATGACAGGATCTCATTCTTTTTTATAACTGAAAAGTACTTCACCGTGTATAAGTACCACATTTTCTCTATCCATTCATCTGTTGATGGACACTTAGGTTGCCTCCAAATCTTGGCTATTGTGAACAGAGCTGCAACAAAATAGGAGTGCAGATATCTCTTTGATATACTAATTTCCTTTCTTTTGGGTATATACTCAGCAGTAGGGTTGCTGGATCATATGGTAGCTCTACTTTTGGTTTTTTTGAGGAGCCTCCAAACTGTTTTCCATAATGGCTGTACTAATTTACATTCTCACCAACAGTGTATGAGGGTTAACTTTTCTCCATATCCTCATCAGCATTTGTTATTGTCTGTCTTTTGGATAAAACCATTTTAACCGGGGTGAGATGATATGTATCTTGCATTTAAAACTCACATTATCTCTACAGCATTCCCTAAGTTGTAACCTCTTTGTGAATATCTTTTAAAATAGTGGCATAGCACTGAAAAAAGACTTATTTAAGTAAGTGTCTAGTTTGTCAGTTCTCAATTATGTCAGGCTGAGGATCATTGGCTTTTCCTGGTTCTTGAGGGCCCACTCCTGGTCCTCATTAATCACTTTATCAGAAAGCTAGCTGGGATAAATATTGTTATCCAAAGCCTGAGGAAAAGCACAGATTACAGCTGTGAACCAGTGAGGTAGATTTTCATGGTACTTGGTAATTATCCATAAATTTCCAATAATCCACACTGACTCCTACATTACGCCTTAGGCCCCAACCTGGCTCTCCTTTCTCCCTCTCTCTCCTCTCTCCTCTGAGTCTTTCCATTACTTTGATATCCCCAATGTGCTGATGGCTAGGGGCCATTCCTCTCTTTGACATCCCACTGCTAAGCATTTTGTCCCGAAATGCACTTATTAGTCTTTTCCCACTTCTACCCCCTACAATACCCAATCAGTTCCTTCCCACCCCAATGCTATGTTCTATAACATGTGAGATAGGGGCATTCCTCCCCTCTCCATCTATCCTAACACCAAGCTGCTGCCAAAATCCAAAGATGTCTGCCTGGAAGTTTCCCAAAATCATCCCCTCCTGTTCTTACCAGCCCTGCTTCAGGTGAGGCAACACTGCTGTACTGCCAAGACTGATCAGATGCCTGCTTAGGGTACCTGTAATGGGGAGGGCTCCCAAAAGTGAGGGAAGCTCAGTTTTAATGAAGCAATCCTGAATTTTGCAATGAAAAGATTCAGGAGAAAAAGGCTATTTTAATTTCAGTACACATAAGAGCATTGTGTTTTGTGAATAATTTTTATTTTGAGTGAACAACATATGAGAGTGGGGATACCACCATCTTCTCAGTTCATCTGGCCTCCGATGGCCTCACCTGACCAGTGTTGCAGCCTCCTGATGGCCTTCCAAGGGCATCTTCCTCTCCCATCCAGCCCACCCTCAGCCCTCTACCAGCAGTCTTCCTGAAAAACATCTGCTTGTGTCCATCTGCCACCGACAGACCCTTTGACCCCCTCCCTTTGTCCCTGGGGACAGAGTCCAAACTGACTATTACATCTTCAAAGGCTATCACAGTCTGTTCTTCCCAGACTTGCTTCCCTAACGTCTCCTCCCTTCCACAAATACTCCTGCTCAGCAATTGCCTCACTGTTCTCCAAACACTCTGCATGTTCTCTCCATTCCGTATTTTCATGCACTGAATGCATATTCACTGTGGGACTGGCATGTGCCTGGAACTGTGCAAAGAGCTGGAAATAAGGACAGAGATGAGCAGGGCACAGCCCCTTCCTGGCACTCACAGCCTCTTCATATGACTTTCTCTATGCCTGGAATGCCTGTCCACTTCCCTTGCCTAGAAAATGGTCAGCTCAACATCCAGCTCGACAGTCACCTCAGCCATCAGCTCTTGCCAGCTCTCCTGGGCAGAGCCGTCCTGCCCCACTTTAGCCCTTGCTGCATCAAGCTGTAACTATTTGTTGTCAAGTCTGTCTCCCCATGGGCTGTGAGCACCTGGAAGGCAGATATGCATCACTGTGTACCTGCAGCTTCTGACACAGTATCCAGCATATAGTTGGTGCTCGTTAAAATGTTGGAGGACTAAACATACATGCATATATATAGTATATATATAAAATACCTACTATATTGCTGGATATCTGCTTCATGTATATTAATTTGCCACCTAAACAAGATTTTTAACTTGACTCAGGTCAAGAAATGCTCTTATGTTGTCCTTGTAACCCCAAGGTGTCTAAGTAGACTGCTGAGAGCAGTGTCTGGTAATAGGACACAATTTGATGCATTGATTGATAGGCATAAACTCACTGGAGTGACTCACTTTGCCCTCGGCCACTCTAGTTTCAAGTACAAGTTCATCATCTGATGATTCAAGTTCATCGTATTTTGGGAAAAGAATAAAAGTCCAAAAAGCCCTACTCAGTTTACTCAGTCAATAACAGGGCTTATGTTTGTGGTTAAAGCAAATTATGAAATAATTGCAAATTTGGCAGGGGGGAAAAGTATCCCTGAGGGCAAAGAGATCTGGAATTTATTAAGCATGAATCCTCTGGGACATCAGGAGTAAGAATTTTCTGGTAAGGTCAACTCCAGAAGCATCTGTGCATTCAGCAAGACTTTGGTAAAGCGAGGGTGCTCGTTTTCAACAAGGAAGGGAAGGCTAAAGAAAAGTAAACACTCGTCATGCTCTCTAAGATTTTGAGGACAGTATCGCTTAATATAAGTTTTGAAATAAGTTAGATCTGTGTTTAAATCAAGTGCCTATGAGCGATTTTCTTAACCTTTCTGTGCTTTGGTTTCCTCATCTGTAAAACTGAGATAAAAAACCTACCTCACAGGTTATTATAAGGATGAAATAAGACACTGGGTATTTTTAAAAGTGCTTACTATTGTGCCTGGCATGTAGTATGTGCTCAGTAAATAGTAATTACTAAATAGGACCTGGCCACACATCAAGTTTTTTAAAATTTGTTTTCAAATCAGTCAGTAAGTCAGCCTGAGGGCTGGAACTTTCCATGAGGGTCTAGACGCTTTGGTGTCTCAGGTTTCCATATGATTTGGTAGCTTCAAGGGTAAGGCGTGAAGAGGGAAAAAAGTAATAGTTATTGAATGTCACTTTTGAGGGTGAATTGTTTTTTAATTTTGGGGGGTATATAGTAGGTGTATATATTTATTGGGTATGTGAGATATTTTGATACAGGCATACAATGTATAATAAAGGTGTATTGTTCCTTAATCCCATGATTAAGGAAACAGATATAAATGAGGAAACAGATATTATGCTCATTTTACAGGAGAAACTGAGGTTATAGGACCTTCTCAAAACTAAATAAGCAGTGGCAGAAAGAGGATTTGAACTCAGTTCTATCTGACCACAGGTTCTTTCTGCCATCCCTGGCTTCTACCCTGCACCATCCCCTTTTCAGCCCCAAGGGTAGTATGCCTTGCCAGCCACTAGCTAAGGATGCCCCTAAAATGTTTTAGGGTGCTCTTCTTACAATCAGCTTTTTTCACCTTGGCCCTATTCTTAGCAAAAGCAGCATCTCCCTAGGCGGAGGGCAAAAAAGGGGTTCACAAGTCTCAATGGCTGCTAAGGTTCCTTTTGGTATGAGAATTTATGATTCTGACACGATGTAGAGCCACATTTTCTCTGTAAGCTCAGTTTCCTCATCCATCAAAGGAGGACCCTGAACTGCATCAGAGCATCCCAAGTTTCCCGTTAGCACTTGCCAGGAGGTAGTAGGTATCGTGGTTGCACACTCAGACTCGGGAGTCAGAATGCCTGGGTTGAATCCTGCTCTATTGCTCACTAGCTAGGTAACTTCTGGCAAGTTATTTACCCTGTCTGTGCCTCAGTTTCCTCATCTATAAAATGGAGATGTTTACGGTCCATCAAAGGGTGGTTACAATAATTAAAAGCATTAACTGTACGTAAAGGGCTTAGTACATAGCCTGGAACACCCAGAATGCTACATAGTAACATTTTACACTTAGAAAGAAGGGAGGGAACTAATCCTCTCAAGGTCCCGGGAATAAAACTTTTGGCAGCCGATGCTAGACCCAGAATGTATTTGATATCTTCTCTCTTTCCTTAGAAATCCTTGCATGACTTACATTCAAATTCCACATATCTATATACGTTTAATACAACACAATATTTTAAGGATTTTTTATTTAAGGCAGACACTCAAGTAAGATCTCCTTTCTCATTGCCCTGGTACACCCGTGTGTGCTCATGTCCAGTTTGAGAAAGATGGAAGTGAATGACTTCTAGGGTCCTTTTGTCTATGGTGTCTTTTAGTTCTGAGAATCACCACCAAACATCTGCACCTGCTCAGGTGCAGACGGAAGTGACCAGCTACCTGGTAGCCACTCATGTCACCAAACTGGCATAGAGATGCTAGAGCTGCCCGAGCTACAGTGAGAATTTTGCCTGAAGGCACAGAGAGAAGCACAGCCTGGCTGCTCTAATTCTGTATTACTAGCCCATGCTGCAGACTACATTTTCTGCTTCAAGGTAGATGAAGAGAAAATAAAGGAGGATGGGAAGTAGAGAGGGGCAGCGATTTAAAAAAAAGAAAAAGCGCCTGCAGGATTTTTTGTTTTGATGTTAGGAAACAAGGAAAATGCACAAGTAGTCACAATCTTTGGGGGTCCTTCCATCTTCCACCATATATATGCCCTGTGTAGCATTTGAAGGTAGACATCAAGACTCATTCTTTAACCCCATTTAAGCATCCTGAGCAATGATGGTATTTGATATCTCTTCTCTTATAAAAAGATTTAAATTTGTATAGCATTCAAGCAAAATATTAGCAACACTCTAAATTCTAAAAGTAGGGAAATGATTAAGTAAATCATACAACATCCATTGGCAAGTTATGGTAATAAGAATCAGGATAGTGGTTACCTCTGGGAAGCAAAGAGGTCTACTTCTTGAGTGGTGAGTTCCCAATGTGTTTGATTATTAATATGTGTGTATATATATATATACACATACACACATATATATACACATATATATACACACATATATACACACACATATATGTGTGTGTGTTCCATATAATCTTTTGTATATATGCTATACTTTATAATAAGACATATTTTTAAGAAGAAAGACCATATACCATTCGAGGTAATAAGCAAAAGAGCAAATTTCAAAGGTGCATGCAATCTAAAATCATAACTATATTTTAAAATCATGTACATGAGAAAAAAGATTAGAGGGAAACACACTACAGTGCTAATAGTGTTGAGATTGTGGGTAATATTTTTCCCTTGTCTGTTTCCCAAATTTTCATAATGACAAAAAAATTACAGTAAAACTTTCCCCAAAGAAATCTTTAAAACTATGAATCTTTTATCTTCAAATCACTTTCACATCTACTATCTCATTTGATTCTTACAACAACCTAGGGGGAGTCAATGCTAAGTAGTTCCATTTTATAGACTGGGAAACTGAGACATCGTGTTTATGAATTGTATACTCACTCAGTTGACTGGAGGTAAACCTGTGGATGAATCCCAGGTCTCCTGAGTCCTGCTAATCCACTGACTTCCAGGACTTCATCTTGGATTCTGGGGTCTCCAGGATTCAATCTCTCAAATGGGAATATCTGCTACCTGGGTTTTGGCCCTGTAGACCAAGGTAGATGTCTATGGTTGTTGATGATGGGCTACACACAAGAAGTCCCCAGAGATGTAATCCATGCCTGGGGTGTTCTGCCATGCCCCTCTCTCACAAGGCACCTAGTCCATGGGCGTGAAAACTCTTGGAAGTATTGGAGGTAGGAGAAGGACAGGCTGTGTTTAAGTTGGACAACATTTCTTAACTCTAGTTTTTGGAGGGGAAGAAAGGTTGCAGAAATGGGTCTGTCCTTGTGCTATTCAGTGCCTTACCTATGATGTCTTCTCTCTCCCCATCTCTCTTAGGGAAATTTGCCAGAGGCTCATAGGGTGGCTTTGGCAGAGGGTCCCCATTCAGGACCGTCAGAGCTCCGCCCAAGGCTCCTCACTTGAGAAAAGTTGGGAGCCTTAGAAACGGGGAGTGCCTTGCTCAAGAATACCAAAGACAGAACCAGACCCCGAACCCAAATCCCCTGCTCCTAGCCCAGGATACTTGGCAGGGCCACCCAGCATTGAGGAGAGCCCCAGGTGTGTGGTGGAGTTGCTGTGATGGGGAACGAGGACCGCTCTCATGGCTGTCTGCCTGGTCTCTCATTCCCGCCCCCTCTTGATTGTCATTCCTGGAGATCGCTTGACTTCATCCACTATTTTCCACTGACAAGGGGTACTGAATGAGTTCCTGGAGAGATTCAAGGGTACCTCAGAAAGCTTCTCTTGATTCATAATTAATTAATGATACCACTACTGAGGGGTGACTGGGTGCCACATCCTCAGAGAAATGTCACACAACAGTCTTATGCATTAGGCGCTATTGTTAGTGCCATTTTTCATTTGAGGAAATAACTTACTTAAGGTGACACAGCATCTAAGTGCTGAATCCAGAATCCAAGTGCCTTCCACATTTTGGTGCCTACTGTGTGATGCTGCCCGTTTCCTAACAATGCCCATTTTGGACACTATTAAACTAGCAATCCCCACATTCAAACTGACTTTGTAGAAAGAGTGGGCTTCGGAAACAGAATAAAGTATAAGAAAATCGACTCCACTCTCATTCCAAAGCGAAGAAGTAGGTTGAGCCAGGCAGACAGAGCTGCTAGTACTCTGCCGCTTCTCTGGCAGATCTTATCTTGTGTTTCTAGCATTCTGGGCATGAATACAGTCTTAGGGTTTAGAGAACAGAGTAATGGAGCAGAGGAATGTGGGAAGGGACTGTGCACTGAACTAAGAAACTGCTAGAACCTTTAAATATCTCGAACTTTTTTGTTTTTGTTTTTTTTTGCGTTTGGCTCCCTGCAATGTTTTTCTGTTTAGATTTGGTTGCCACGAGTGGGCTGTTTTTAGTTGCCTAGTTCTTTCCCCTCCCCTTTTAATTTTTTCCCTTCCTTTTGCACATGTCCCAGCATGAAGTCTCCAACTCTTATCTCACTCAGCAAAACATACCAAGGCTGATCTGAATGTGGATTCCCCAGGCAGTTCACCATCATAAAACCTCAGCAATCTTTAAGTCTCTGCTTAACCCTCTTTCATTGAGGATTAACCCCTGAAATCACCCTAGCCAGAGCTTCCTTCTAAGACGAGACAGCCATTCTTTGGTTTGCGTGGAGAAGAGTTTTGGTGTGGAAAGCTTTTCTGTCCCCTCCACTTCATGGCACTGCCTGTGTGTGTGCTGAGAGTGTGCACACTGGACATTGGTGGCATTAACTTAAGTCAGGGTGAAATAAGGATGCAAAGGACTCAGATGTTGATCACTCTCCTGTGGCAAAGACCTCAGGGGCTCTGCCTTGCTCTGTTCTTTTCCAGTCTCTCAATTCAGCAGGCATTTCACGGTTCTCCTGGGGGCTGAGCGGAGGGAGGCAGGCAGGAGTAGTTTTTGTTTTCCCTGGATAAGAGTTTCATTCAAGTGGGAGTGGACTTAGTTCTCTGTCAAGATTCTTATCACTTTTCAGGTTTAGAATATCAGGATCAGACTTCTGTGAACAGCTGACAGCATTTCTATCCAGATGTAACTTGGAGATTCCAAACTAAGAGTAATTAGAATGAAGCAAGATTGATAAAAGGAACTGGAGGCACAATGGTAATAAGAATAACCCAACCAGGGTGTTGGGGGTTTCTCCCCCCACCCCTATTATCCTTCCCTTGCATTGTTTTGTGGAGGACGGTCTGGCTGTTTGTTTACTTGACGCCCTAAGTTGAATTTCCCCTTAAGGACAGGACCAGATCGCCACAGATCTGGCTTGGGTGTATTAATGGAATCATAGTTCAACTGGTAAACTGGTCAAAATTTCTGTTTCACAGCAGAAAGAGTAAAAAGCTTCACGTGTTCTCCCTTCTCTCCTTGCTTCACTTTATAATGGTGCTACTTATTCCAGGACAATCTATAAGTAGATAAAATAGCGAAGTAGAGATAACAAATAACTTCATTCAAATGCACAAACACTCCTCCACCTAATCCCGCCCGGTGTTCTCGGGGTTGCTCCGACACGCCCGGGGTTTACCTGCGCGCACTCCAGCGGGAGGGCGGGTTGTGGAGGTGTGCTGAGCGGCGCGCGGGGGTGAGGGCGTGGAAGCGGAGGGTGGGGCCCGGAGAGCCGTTACCAGGGCGAAAAGTAAAGCGAAAACACCCGCCCTGCACTTCCCGCGCGACGCCGCTGGAAATCGGGTCAGGTCCAGAGCAGGATCTCCGAGGATCCCGCTTGGAACTCCACGGCTCCCGGGTCCGCCGGGGCGCAAAGACTTCCGAGGCCGCCCTCCGCGTGTTCCCAGGCCCGTGGGGAGGTGGGTGGTCTGAGTGAGGTCGGGCTTGGCGGCGAGGAACCCTGGTGAGGGGAACTGGGGACTTCAAGTGAGACCCAGGCTCCAGACACCTCTAGTTTCTACCCCAAATTACCAAACTGTGACCTTCGACCGCCTCTCTCCCAGAGGCAGGTGGAAAGGAGCAGGTGTTTCTGCCCTTCGCCGTGCCCCCACACCCTGCGGCCGCGCAGGTCTCCCTCCCAGGCAGGTGCGAAAGTCCCAGGCCACACTTGTGTCCACAAATAGTCATCCACGGGCAGTCAAGAAGGTTCCTGGTTCTGCTGCTCTCTGAGCAGAAATTGTTGGGGTCGGGGAATAAGAACCAGGAAATCGTATTTAAGGTTCAAACCCAGTTCTGCTGAGGTCTCAGCTCGAATCTCGGACCATGGGCCCCCGCCTTTCCCGCCACCCTGGCTTGAGGGCAGAGGGGATTTCTGCTGCGGGTTCCGCCTGTGGTCAGTGCGTCCCCATTCCGGGCCGTCCGGTCCCAGTCCAATCGGCTCTGGGAGCAGAAGAACACGTGAAAGCTGAAGATGGGTTTTCCCTAAATATTGCCTGAGAGCTGGGCGACCCCCAGGCCTGGGCAGTTTCGCGGACCCCAAAGCACCTTCTCTTTCCCCCTCCTCCTGACCGCTGGCTTCCGCCCCTTCCTACCCTCCCACCGGGTTGCCTCTGATTCCTCCCGGACTCCGATCTTTTCACGCTCTTGTTGGTTTCACTGACATGTTCTTGTCAATTTCAAACGCTTTGTGATTGTAAAAAAAAAAAAAAAAAAAAAAAAAAAAAATCGAACCGATACGGTCCTACCACTCGCCCTAGTCTCGGAGCCCGGAGCTGTCCTGCGTGTGCGTCCATGTGGAGTGTCCGGGGCTGCGGGCTCGGGCGCACGGTGCCAGCCGAGGGCTGCCCTCCGCTTTTGTGTTAACCGGCGGGCTTCTCGCGGTCCCCGCTGCGGAGGTCACACCCGGCGGGTAACGGCGTGGATACACCGAAGGGTGACTTTGGACACCTTCCCCACACCACAGACTAACGCTTCTGCCCCTACTCCGCCCCTGCTAGAGAAGTAGGAGGCCAGTGGGGGAGGGGGTATTTTCCTGAAGCTCCAGAAAATGACCACGCATTTTAGAGAAAGGTCGTGCCCGCTTCCCAGCCTCACCTAGTCTGGGCTGGGGCCGGGACCCGCCTCCCCACCTTCCCCGCCCCCCCGCTCCTCAACCTAGCGGAGGGAGAGATGCCAGCGCGGTGGAGTCATGCCGCTGGCTTGGGCACCATTGGTCATGCCTGGAACACGCAGCAGCGAGTACGCACATCTGGCGGCTATCCCGGGAGGCTCCGGTCCTGATATGGAGAGAGAGGGCGGGCTGGTGCGTGTCTCAGTGAGCGAGGCTGGGGGAACGCGCCTGGGCTGGCTCCTCCCCGAACTTGCATCACCAGTGCCCCCCCTCTCCACCCGCCTTCCGCCCCGCCTTGGCCCCTCCCCCACCCCCCTTCCTCCGCTCCGTTCGGCCGGTTCTCCCGGGAAGCTATTAATAGCATTACGTCAGCCTGGGACTGGCAACACGGAGTAAACGACCGCGCCGCCAGCCTGAGGGCTATAAAAGGGGTGATGCAACGCTCTCCAAGTCACAGTCGCACGCAGCCAGGCGCGCACTGCACAGCTCTCTTCTCTCGCCGCCGCCCGAGCGCACCCTTCAGCCCGCGCGCCGGCCGTGAGTCCTCGGTGCTCGCCCGCCGGCCAGACAAACAGCCCGCCCGACCCCGTCCCGGCCCTGCCCGTCCTCCGGACCCTGGCCGCCCCGAGCGGAGCCTGGAGGTGAGCGCTGGAAGCCGAGGGAGTGAGCGCGACGAGGGCTGCTCGCCTTCGTTCCCTTCGCGCCCCTCTAAGTAACCAGTCCGCCGACCCCTGACCCACCCCGGATCCGAGCCCGCAGCCTCTGGCTTGGAAATAACTCTGGCTTAAACTTCTTCTAAGCCACCGCTGCTCCTCGGCGCTTCGAAAAGTTTCCCGCAAAGCGAAAGAACTAACTTTCTCTTTTGACTTGGGGCGCGAAAGTTTCCTGGTGACGGAGGTCGGGCGTCCACTCTGCCGCCAGCCTCGAGCGCCGCTTCTCTCCGCCGACGGCGCTGGCTTGCCCGGCTGGGAGAGGGCGTAAGGTGGGTGGGCGGGTGCGCTGGGGTGTCCGAGGCTGCCCCGCTCGACGTCCCGCTCCATCCCTCGCTTCGAGACACGGCACTGTGGAGCCGATCCTTCCCGGGGTGGGCAGAGAGGCACGAAGCCCGGAGGCTCGCGGGAGGGCTGCCCCACGCGCCGAGAGGAATGAATGGGGAAGGGGCGGGAGGGCTGGCGGCGTCGCGGGCGCGGCCGCTGGGGGTCGCCCTGGGCACCCCGCAGCACTGGCGGCAGGACCGTGAAGGCAACCCCGAGAAAAAGTTAGCTGGGATAAGCTTGCAAGTGGCGAGCGCTGGTGTCGCGCTGTCCCGGGGCGGAAGACGGGGAGGGCTCCCGGCACCGGCTGGTGTCCGGACCCCGAGCCCGGGACTCCCACACACCTGGGACTCTCACTTTGGCTTTTCCTTCGGCGGGTCCGCGGGAGACCCACCGTGGCGGGGAAGCGAGGGTGTGGAGCCAGTTGTGCAGATATTTGAGAGAATGGCTTTGTGGTCTAGTGCCAGGACTCTGAGCGCTTACACTGCAATCGATGTCGTTGGGCCTCAGTATGCGGAGCCGGCAAATAGGGGCACATGGGCAGTACCGGCCCCCTCTGCGTGTTGGAGGGCACAATGCAGTGGTTGGACCAGATAACTACTAAGATCCTTTCTGTCTGGAGATTTTCAGATTCTGGAGTGGTGTAGTGGGGAGGAAAGGAGCCAGTGAGGGGACTTGAATGGGGTGGGTCTCTATCTAATGTCATTCACCAGTGTCCAGACAGTGGGGGAAAGGGGACTTTTCTGCAGGGCATCTTTTCCCTCACCAGCTTTCTTTCCACTGGATTCGTTCTCCTTCTCTGCTCCCCTACTCTCATTTTCATCTCTCATCTACTTCCTTTCCTCCTAAACATTTTCTTTTCCCTAATTTCATTGCATAGGTCACATATGCTTTCTTACAAATAAAATAGTTACTAAATCCTTGATGAACCCAGAAAAAAAGGAAAGCCAGAAAATCTGGATGTTCTCTCAGTGTACCCCTTTCGTTGTAGGTGACAGTCATATCTTCTATTCGAAGTTTCTGTCTCCGCAACTTAAAGTGAAGGCAAAAAATTGATATTACTGTCCCCATTGTTTTGCAGTTAGCATTGGTTGTAGAATAATGCAACAACATACAGGCTCCTGCTTTGAGGATATCCTGGACAAAGATGGGATGGGGTGAGGATTGCAGTTACTGTCGGAATGGTTTCAGAGACAGCAAAGAAGGCAGCACCCCACGCCCGTAGTGGGGATAAGATACAGCACCCAGCATCTGTGGCAGTGATGGGAGCCTTCTTTTTCTCTTTCTCTTCCTCCTTGCCCTTTAGCCGTTATAGAATTCCTTTTTCTCCATGGCCCTTTTCTTCGATAGCCCCTCCCTGTCTCAGTCCTGTCAAAGTCTCCTCTGTGGTTGGTACCAGGTGCCAGGACTCTTGACCCCTTATCTACCTGGCTAATGGCTCTGTTCTCTGGTTGCCTTGTTGGTTGATCCCTTGAGGCGGTCGATACCTATTGGTGATGGAGCAAAATGAGCAGTCGGTGGGTGGTCAGCAGCTTGGCATGGGCTGAGCCACTCACCAGCTTTATGACCTCAGGGAAGTCATTTTTACCTCCCTGGACCAATGTACTCATTATAAAATGAGAATCTGACCTAGATGATTCTAATATTGAGAGGGCGTGATTTCCATTAGATAGAGTCCATGATTCCTTCCTTTTTAAAACTGGCTGGGCATGGGACAGGGCCGGTGGCTTCAAGTGTTACCCAGCCAGGGGAGGAGGAAGGACATAGCCAAGATGCCTCAGAAGCTTTCCAAGGGAGAAATGGTTTATATGTGAGAACTGGTTCTCTTTCAAATACGTAATGGAGAAATGCTGGTGTCAGCAAATAGTGGGGTGAAACCTACCTGGTCTGTCAAGAACTTGGGGTCAATGAGAGTACAAAAGAGGCTCTGACTGACCTGAATGTCTTGAAGATTCCAGTTAATTCCTCACTAACAGGGCTTTATTGAATTGATAACAACAGAATGAATTTTTCCTGAAATGGAGAAGATGGAGTCACAGTGGTAATGACTACCCAGTGTGTATGTAAATCTCATATGTCCTTCTCAACAGTCCTTTGGGGCAGGGAGTTTTGATCTCAAATTACGGAGGAAGAGAATGAGAGGCCCAGAAAGCCTAAGTGATTTGTTGGTGGGTGCTCAGCTTATGAGTGGCACTGATAGGCTTAGAAACATTGTCTCTGGCCCTTGATGCCCAGCTTTGCACCTCTTCAAGAGGTCTGGGAGGAAGACCAAGCTATGAAGAGTTAGTGAAAGGCCAGTATTGGCTTCCTAGTAACATAAGATGGTTAGCGAGCAATGCTTCGTGGAAAGAGGATGAAAATTAAAAGTGAAAATTCAATGTAGCTGTAGCTACTAGGAAATAAAAATCTGGGAGCTGAATTTCCAGTTAAAGGAATACATGAGTAAACTTTCACTTTCTTGAAAATGATGAAACTGCCAACGATACAACATGATTTCTGATCGGAAATAATCAAGCAGAAACAAAATGCAAGTTCTTGGTAGCAAGTCTGAACAATTTTATGATCAGCATAGAAAGTCAACTCTGATCTGAGGTCCCCAAACAATTTTTTTCAATGACCAGGATGTTTGAGGATCTCAACTTTCTGAAAAATTGTGTGGAGATTTAACTTCATTTCCTTGTGGGAACACAGCCGTAGTCTAGGCTGAATCATACCTCAAGAGACTGAGTAAAGGAATAACTAGAAAGTATCCCAAGAAGTTAAGCTTTAGCCTAGTGCCGAGAAAACCCAAATCTCGACAGATACATCTGTTTTATTCTCTGAAAGGCTTTTAACATTTTTACAACCATTTATGTCCCCAAGGAAGCCCACCCAATGCTTTTCATAAAAGCATTCCATACCACTGACATTCTTCAGCTTCTTTCATTGGGACTGCTGACTTTACATAAGAAGAAGGGTGGGGGGTGGGAGTCATAAACAGCAGACCCCAAGCCCTGAGAGCTCATTAATAAACCTAGTTGGGTGGCAAAATGGAACTACACTCTAGTGCAGTGGAATTCAAAGTACCCGTGTAGAAGGGAGCCATCCAGGCCTCCGAACAAAGACCAGCCCAGTGGTAGCTCTGAATGTCATCCCTGAATCACTGAGTTTTTAATAAAGTTGGAAAGGGAAGGGAAACATGAATGCATGGGAGCATCTTAAGCCTCTGGCTTTAGAAGGCTAGTTTCTCAGAGTTTATTGCCTGACAGCGACAAGTATCCTCCCAGCATCCTAAGATTATAGGATTAAATTGAGAGAAGAACTTCAGTTCTGACTCATGACACAGGGCTTTGGGAAAAGAATTACCTACATAGCCTGGGTTTCTTTGACTAGTCAGGGGCAGATTTCATTGGCCTGGAAGTCTTGCCTCCATTGGTGTATGTTAGATCTCCAGGGGGAGTTTGAAGTCAGGGTATTCTATTCAGAAGCCTTTGAGATCAAAGCGGGTGACCAGCTGCCCTCCTTCCTGGACCCCACAGAGCCTCTGTCAGAGAGCCAGCCCTGGGCTGGAGAGATCTCTGGGAGGCCTAGTAATCATAGAGCTCCTGGCCAAAGAATGTTTTCCAGGGCATATTCATGTATTAGTTCCTCAATTCCTCATAGGATATTATGGGAAAATAGGGCGATTGTTACAAGCCCTCTTTAACAGAGGAGAAAAAGCCACTGGGAGGTACAATGATAACACGTAATGGAGTAAGTGGGCTTCAAATCTTCATCTTCTGACCTCAGTCTGGGAATTTTGTGGATAAGAGACCCACTTGCTCACACTCCCAGAAGGCAGGTAGCAAGCAGCATGGGTATGCACCCTGACATAAAGATCAGCAGTTCATTAAACAGAGTTCAATTTATCCCGAGGAATCTTTACTTAGCCTCCCCTCCATCACTTCATTTCCAGGCCTCCCACCTACCTTAAGTCCTGCCCCCAAAAAATTTGCTCTGGTTTTTTGTTTGTTTGTGCAATATGACATAATGCTTGTTTGTTTTTGTAATGTAGAATAATATTTGCTCGTTTTTTGCAATGTACAAATTAAGGGCATGAATCCTGGAGCCAAACTAACTTAATTCCAAATCCTGATGCTGCCCCATATTAATTCTGTGAATTTGGGCAAATGACTTGGTTTGTCTAAACCTCAATTATCTCATCTATAAAAGGCAGCTAGATCCTAACTCACTGGGTTCTCATGAGGATTAAATTAGATAGTGCCCCTAAGGTTTCTGGTATGAAGGAGGCACTCCTTAAATGTTCGAGACTTGCCAAAGGGCTTCTTCTCTGTCTGGACTGCGCTAATGACCACAGATCCCCGGTTGAGAGGAATGCCCAGACCACACTCATCCTACACTCATCCCTATACTCATTGCCCCTTGGGAACCAACTGCAGGGTGGAGGAGGAATGGCCACCGCTGGAGGGAGTACACAGCAGGCCAAGACTTATGGGGGACTCTTCCAAATTGGGGCCATGGAACTGTCACTATTTCTACTTTTTATTTTCCTTTTGTCATCCTTTTGGGTTCACTGAGCTATAGAATAATAGAGGGAGATGAATTTAGCAAATACATTGCTGAAGCTTCTCCCCCGGAAGTTGGGCCCAAGCAATGGGAATGAGAAAGGTAACCTTGGACCGTGGGGGCCATTTGATTTGATGACCCCATCCCCACTTCATTTATTCAGTTGGCCAATGAGGCATGGCGAGTCAGGCACTGGGCCAGGCTCTGGGTAAAGCAATGGTGGAGACTCAATGCTTGCATTGGAGGAGGTGTCAGTCATTTACCAGACACAGACTGGGTCCTAGAGAGCTGAAATGACTAGCTCAAGTCACTGCTTTTTAGTGCCAGAGCCAGCCCCAGGGTTCCCTGCCCCCACACCCAGCCTAAGTCTATCCCTATACCAAAGGCCTGAACAACTCCCCCACAATACGGTGCCTCACTTTTCTTTAAGACCTTTTGCTTTGCTAACCTTAACCTTAAGAATCCACCTCCCCATCCCCTGCCAAAGTCTGGGGTGAAGAAACACACCTGGGTACAGTTACCTTTCTCATTCCCATTGCTTGGGCCCAACTTCCGGGGGAGAAGCTTCAGAGATGTATTTGCTAAATTCAAGGATTCCCCACTTTTTGCTTTTACTTCCACTCACTGATAGTTTCAGCTTGATGTCAAGCCTCTTTGAAAAAGAGGCTTTTTTTAAAGTGAAAGAAACTTTATTTTGAGTAATATACAAAAAAAAAAAAAAAAAAAAAGACAAAGAGGCTGAAAATGAGATTACTCATGATTTTTAAAATGGCCTCACTGATTTTTAAAAAATGTTCTTCCTCTTTCAGGACTGTTTGTGGCCACATTGGCACATAGGCACACCAGCCAAAACTCATAGATCTTGTGAATTCAGAGTAGCCTGAAACATCATCCCTTATAAATTTCAAATAGGCATTTTGTTCATGTCACTGAGCTGTGTGTATTTTAAGAACCTGTTTTACTTAAGATGAGGATGGCATGAAATGAAAACAAAACAGAAACCCAAGGGCTTATGGGACTTTTCTTTGAGGGTGGGGCTCTGGTGTTGGAGGTCTGGTGGGGGAGGGGGACTTGATCCCATGCCCCAGAGCCCCTGAAACAGTTTGGGTTTCAATGTGTCTTTCAGCAAAATGATGCTTCAACACCCAGGCCAGGTCTCTGCCTCGGAAGTGAGTGCTTCTGCCATTGTCCCCTGCCTGTCCCCTCCTGGATCACTGGTGTTTGAGGATTTTGCTAACCTGACGCCCTTTGTCAAGGAAGAGCTGAGGTTTGCCATCCAGAACAAGCACCTCTGCCACCGGATGTCCTCTGCGCTGGAGTCAGTCACTGTCAGCGACAGACCCCTCGGGGTGTCCGTCACAAAAGCCGAGGTGGGTTCTACCATAGGTGTTCATTCTTTCGGCACATGTTTTGCTCGCAGCCACTGTGTGTTGGGCATGTTCTAGGCAGGGGGCTGTTGTTGAGAGTGAAACAAACAAAACCACTGCCCTCAGGGAGCTTACCTTCTCCTGGGAGGAGACAGACAATACATAACATACGTAAATACACGTTAAGAGATGAGTGCAAAGGAGAAAAAAGCAGGGAGCGGGGCAGAGAGAATGGGTAGGGGATTGGGTTGCTGGGTTTAAAAACTTTTCAGGCCAGGCATGGTGGCCCACGCTTATAATCCCAGCACTTCGGGAGGCCAAGGTGGGATTATCGCTTGAGTCCAGGAGTTTGAGACCAGCCTGGGCAACACAATGAAACCCAATCTCTATAAAAATATTAGCTGGGCAAGGTGGTACATGGCCTATAGTCTCATCTACTTGAGAGGCTGTGGCGGGAGGACCTCAACCAGGAGGTTGAGTCTGCAATGAGCCGTGATACCTCACTGCACTCCAGCCTGGGTGATGGAGCAAGACTCATTTTGCTTTTAGAGACGGTGTTGCTCCATCACCCAGGCTGGGGTGCAGTGGGGTGATCACGGCTCATTGTAGCCTCAATCTCCTGGGCTCAAGTGATCCTCCTACTTCAGCCTCCCAAAACACTGGGATCACAGGCATGAGCCATCGCACCCAGCCGGGGTTGCTTTTTTAAATTAGGAAGTCAGGGAAGGATTCACTGATAGTGACTTTCGAGCAGAGGTCAAAAGGAAAGGAAGAAGGAAAGAGGAGAGGGAAGAAGCCACATGGGTATCTGGTAAAAGAAATTAAGGGTACTGAGGTGGGAGTGTTGGTGCCTGATGGGCTGTGCAGTGGGCAGAGTATAGGGGCGGGAGATAAATAGGGGCTGGTCATATTGAGTCTTACAGATTATTGTTGTATAGAGGCAGCCCTGTGCTCAGAATGAGGTGGGAAACCACAGAAGGCTTTTGAGCAGAGAAGCAACAAGATTCGACACACACACACACACACACACACACAGACACACACACATACACGTTTTTTTTTTTGAGACAGAGTCTTGCTCCGTCACCCAGGCTGGAGTGCAGCGGTGTGATCTTGGCTCACTGCAACCTCTGCCTCCCAGGTTCAAGCGATTCTCATGCCTCAATCTCCCAAATAACTGGGATTACAGGTGCCCGCCACACGTCTGGCTAATTTTTGTATTTTTTTTAGTAGAGACGGGGTTTCTCCATGTTGGCCAGGCTCTTCTCGAACTCCTGACCTCAGGTGATTCGCCCACCTCGGCCTCCCAAAGTGCTGGGATTACAGGCGTGAGCTACCACGCCCAGGCTTGATTTATATTTTTAAATGATCACCCTGGCTGTCATGTTGAGAATGGGCAGTAGGGGTAAGACAGAAGCTGTGTGCACAGAAAGCAGGCTGTGGCAGGAATCCGCGTGAGTCAGGGGGCCTGCAGCAGGAGGGAGCAGTGCAGGTGCTGAGAAGTGGTTGGCTTTGGATCTGACTTGAAGGTAAAGCTGATTTGCTGATAGATTGGATGTGGGGTATGAGAGAAAGGGAAGACTCAAGGATGACTGAGTTTTCTGGCCAGCATAGCTGTAAGAATGGAGCGCCCATTTGCTGCTGAGATTTGGGATTATAGGGGTTAGGGTTGTGGCAAGAGTAGGAGGTCTGTCCTATTCTGCAGACCCCTGTGGAGATGTCAAGCAGGCAGTTGGATATGTGAGTCTGGAGTTCAGAGGAGAGTCTGGGCTACAGATAATAGAGTTGGAAATTATCCGCATATAGATGGCACTTAAAACCATGAGTCAGGATGAGGCCGCCTTCTGTGTCCAGTTGTTCTGAAGAAGCATGGAGTGTGGTGGTCCCTGTTTTTATCACTACTAGGACCCAAGCACCCAGACAGTAGAGCAAGGACCAGGCAGCCTGCCCCACCCTTCCCTGTAGCAATGTTCACAGCCTTGGGACCAGGTGTTGCTCCAGGTTCACTTCTGTCTCACACACTTGCACTGTTCCACACTTGGCAACCTTGCGTAAGACCCCTGGAATAATAAACATGGTGAGAAGTCTGGGAGGCGGCTTCTGGCGATGCCATAGTGGCTTAAGGATGTCAGAGCTGGGGTTCCACCATTTTGTGGCCTTTCCCTCGTGGTGGCACGTGGAAGAGTTTCACGCTTACTAAACTGGCATGATTGCAGCCTTTGGGCAAGGAGTAGTGGGACTGACCTAAAAGACTGCCCTAGTTCACCACTTGCAGGTGGCACCCCAGCATGGGCCGATTAATGCCGCTTTGG
Organism: Pongo pygmaeus; assembly: GCF_028885625.2. Taxonomy (NCBI): domain Eukaryota; kingdom Metazoa; phylum Chordata; class Mammalia; order Primates; family Hominidae; genus Pongo; species Pongo pygmaeus. Next base: position 36,772,316 of record NC_072373.2, on the reverse strand, counting down.
TTGGGAATGGGCTTAGATGCCTTTTCTGCAGGAGCATCATGGGCTTCTCCCAAATTTGGGAAGCTGGTGCTCTGATGCTCCAGGTGAAGTCAGAGGTGAATGAGGTTGCCCTTGGGTCTTGAATCGAAGAAGAGGCTGGGAGAGGGTGGCTAGGTAATGATCCTGAGATCATCCCTGGTTCTCAAAGAAAGGAGATGTTTACCAAACAGAATCTGTTTCAGCTTTAAATGATTACAGTTAGTACCAATAGTTATCAATTTGCATATTATCCTCATCTCAAAATCCAAATGAAGTTTTAAAATTGGCTAACTTTTAATTTACTAGTATATTGCCGGTATAATTTTAACTTTGATTTTTGTTCACTCGTGTGTGTGTGTGTGTGTGTGTGTGTGTGTGTGTAGGGGTTTTCACACAAAAGTCTAGAGCTTTAGTTTTTCAGGGTCTTTTAGCGCTAGCATTGCCCTTGTCTGTCAGCTTTTGCTGGCAGTAAAAGGCAGTGTATTTGAGATAGGTGGCATTTCTTACTACCCTTTAAATGTGTTCCTTTTGGATTTTATAGGTAGCCCCTGAAGAAGATGAAAGGAAAAAGAGGCGACGAGAAAGAAATAAGATTGCAGCTGCAAAGTGCCGAAACAAGAAGAAGGAGAAGACCGAGTGCCTGCAGAAAGTGAGTGCCTTCTAGCCTTACCCTTCCTCTCGCTCACGCCTGTCCTCACCAGCTTCATGTGGCTATCAGAAGAAGAGTTAGAAAACCCCCTACTTGGTTATAGTTTCCCAAGAAGGGCTTTGTAGCTGGTAGCAGAAATGCCAGTTGCAGAATGAGGAGGTGGCAAAGCAGTTAACGCAATGGATATGACTGTGGATGTATAAAAGCAGGTGTGTGAATTCGTCTGATGCCCGACTCCCAGCAGCCTCGGCCGGTTCATACATGTCCATCAGCTTCCAGGCTGCAGGACATGCCAGCCCAGTTAAAGAGGCTTCACTTGACTGTTTTCCTGAGAAAAGGAAGCTGCCAGCTCTCATTTGGCTCACTATGAAAAGCTTTTAATTAATCTCTTCAAACAAGCTATTTCCTTAATCCACAAGCAGTGGTTACACTTGCTTGCTTTGCATTCTTGTCTGGTTCCTAACTCTAGAGCCCTTCTCCCTGGCTTAGCCAGTAAGCTGAGCCCCTGGCTGCGTTTAGCCGGCCCGCCTTGAGAGACACTAGGGGAAATAGCTTTTGTGGGCAAGCAGGGTGGCCGGTGGTGCTCAGCAGTCTTTCCAGTGGCTGTGTCCCTCCTCCAAATGTGGACAGGCCAGGACAGAGTCTTAACCCACGTCCCACAGATCCCCAAAAGTTCTGTTGATTGCTTCAGGGGATCAGTGAAAATTAGGGAATTTTGTGTGTTGCCATATACATTTTTTCTGGGGAGATGAGCTTCTCATTGAGATCTGTGACTCAGAATCGACTAAGCCACCATAAGTCTGGATTTCTCCCCAGCTCCCAAGGCCCTTTTGGGTCCAGAAGACCTGCATATGGGCTGTTGACTCATGCAAATGAGGTATCTGAACTGCAGCTTCAGTATTAGCAGAGTCACAGGCCACCTCTGTGGCATCACCAGGGCTTCTCTGAAGAAGTGGGTCTGCATTTTCCTAAACCCAGTGCTGCTCTCCCATCTCCCATCTTCCTCTCCCAGCTTGATGAGCCCCAGGGTGTCCCAGGTACACCCCTGCATCCAGGCAGCAGCCCAGGCCACCCCCTCCTCACTGGCCCTTGGCTCCTTTCTTGATGCCTCTGTTGCTTGTCCCCCAGGAGTCGGAGAAGCTGGAAAGTGTGAATGCTGAACTGAAGGCTCAGATTGAGGAGCTCAAGAACGAGAAGCAGCATTTGATATACATGCTCAACCTTCATCGGCCCACGTGTATTGTCCGGGCTCAGAATGGGAGGACTCCAGAAGATGAGAGAAACCTCTTTATCCAACAGATAAAAGAAGGAACATTGCAGAGCTAAGCAGTCATGGTATGGGGGCGATTGGGGAGTCCTCATTGAATCCTCATTTTATACCCAAAACCCTGAAGCCATTGGAGAGCTGTCTTCCTGTGTACCTCTAGAATCCCAGCAGCAGAGAACCATCAAGGCGGGAGGGCCTGCAGTGATTCAGCGGGCCCTTCCCATTCTGCCCCAGAGTGGGTCTTGGACCAGGGCAAGTGCATCTTTGCCTCAACTCCAGGATTTAGGCCTTAACACACTGGCCATTCTTATGTTCCAGATGGCCCCCAGCTAGTGTCCTGCCCGCCTTTCTTCTGGATTCTACAAAAAACCAGGATGCCCACCATTAGGGTTCATGCAGAAGTGTCTGTACCTTGGGTGGGAGGGATGGGACCATCTCCTTCACCGTGGCTACCATTGTCACTCGTAAGGGATGTGGAGTGAGAACAGCATTTAGTGAAGTTGTGCAACGGCCAGGGTTGTGCTTTCTAGCAAATATGCTGTTATGTCCAGAAATTCTGTGTGCAAGAAAACTAGGCAATGTACTCTTCTGATGTTTGTGTCACACAACACTGATGTGACTTTTATATGCTTTTTCTCAGATCTGGTTTCTAAGAGTTTTGGGGGGCAGGGCTGTCACCACGTGCAGTATCTCATGATATTCAGGTGGCCAGAAGAGCTTGTCAGCCCCTGGAGAACAGAATTCTCCCAGTGTTAACACAAAATCCATGGGCAGCATGATGGCAGGTCCTCTGTTGCAAACTCAGTTCCAAAGTCACAGGAAGAAAGCAGAAAGTTCAACTTCCAAAGGGTTAGGACTCTCCACTCAATGACTTAGGTCGGGAGTTGTGTCTAGGCTGGAAGAGCCAAAGAATATTCCATTTTCCTTTCCTTGTGGTTGAAAACCACCGTCAGTGGAGACATGTTTGGAAACCACAGTCAGTGGAGCCTAGGTGGTGCCCAGGCTTTAGCATTATTGGATGTCAATAGCATTGTTTTTTGTCATGTAGCTGTTTTAAGAAATCTGGCCCAGGGTGTTTGCAGCTGTGAGAAGTCACTCACACTGGCCACAAGGATGCTGGCTACTGTCTGTTAAAATTCTGATGTTTCTGTGAAATTCTCAGAGTGTTTAATTGTACCCAATAGTATCATTACAATTTTCTGTAAGAGAAAATATTACTTATTTATCCTAGTATTCCTAACCTGTCAGAATAATAAATATTGGAACCAAGACATGGTAAACATGTGTTGTGCTGGTTTCTGTTCATTTAAATCTATCGGTTGCTGAGATCTAGCAATTGCCTGCCTTTCCCTCCCCATTATGGGGGGGTGCCTAGCTTTAAACTTCTCCAGATGTCATCCTTTGCTCTTTGGGCATCACTAGATGGGATAGTTGGCTTTCAGTCCTGTTCCTCAGTCTCGGGCACCTTATTCTCAATTTCTCATTGACAAACCCTGAAACACGGCACCGAATATATCCTTTAGATCAACAGTTTGGTGTTTAGAATTTTGATATAAAATCTGAATTGCTAGATACCTTAATTATTTTCTCCGAATGTACAAACACCTAAAACATACACCTGTTGTTCAGCTTGAACCTTTGACCCCTAACATTCTGCCACAGAACTCCTCTCAGAGAGTTACTCACTTGAGTTACATCTGTTATCATGTCTAAATGTGCGTCTCATTGTTGCAAATACATATCAGAAAAGAAGGGGAAAGGGTACTGGAGGAAGAAAGAAAGAACCATTTTAGACAGCATGGGTGTGATAATTCAAAGAAAGGTATTCCACTGAATTTCCTGGAATTTCCAGGGCATATGATTCCTTAGGCCTGCAAGAGAGCCAGGCCCCCTTGCTTTTTGTGCTTCTCTACAGGCTAGAAATAAAAACTGGCCACTCGCCACTGGTGCCATTCTTCAGAAAGGCACTGTCTTCGTTAAATGTCAGATTCGTTCACATGAGTTCTGTGCCTACTTCTTTGACCTCATGTATGGTTCCTTTAAATGATCACTTATGACACAGGTGTCTTCATTTTACTCTCTTAATTGCACATCAGGGGTCTTTCCTAACCTGTCAAGAGCCATCTGATGTTAATACCATTCAGCACTTCTTTCAGGAGATAATTTATGTTCCTTTTCTTGGTGGAGGGGAAAACATCCCTTGCATTTACCTTCTAGTTATGGGTAGAGGCACCAGCCACCAGCCATTATGAAACGCAAGACAATTTGTAAGCTGCCAGGGACAACAATGGGTTAGAGAGGAAGGAAGTTGGGGGCAGATGGTGGCTATGGCAAGAAAACTTGATGTGTATGGTAAGCGTAAATGAAGGTCTATCACAAATGCATTAAAAATTGTTTTATGTAGCCAAGTTTATGCTTTGATACTTTAATTTTAAAAAGGATGATGACTATGCATTTACCATCAAGTCATTTAGTTTCTTTTGTTTCACATTTAGAGGAAAGGGAAGGTGGGGGAATCTGAGAGAATAAACTTAGATGGGGCCACCACCAATATCAAGCACCCGGTTTGGCAGTGTCTTTGCACTGAGCTGTCTCCAGTTGGTAGTGGTGATGTCACACTGCCAGGGTGTGGAAAGCCACCCTCCCTCCTCTCTCTTGCCTTCCACCTGCCCCCTTGGCTTTCCCTGAGAGCTGGCCTGACACCTGTTTCAGAGTCAAGAGCTTTTAAAGGGTTCTGGTCCAGGACAGGAGTTCCGGAATGGAATCTTTCCACTTTCTGTTAACTAAAATACTATTTTCCATCTGTATCCTAATTTCTCCCCATGGGCTTTGAATAAACCCTCAACATTCCAACCCATATCAAGCTTTCTCCTCTCTTCCCTGTCCCATAACCTCTGGTTGGGTTCATGTACTGTTTCTTTGTGGCATGAACAGTGTTTCCAATTAGAATCTGCCTGAAAGGAGGTCACATTTGCCCACTGAGCATCCTGTGTTCTTATGTTGGCTCTAACTCCAGAAGATTTTAACACGGTCTCATCAAACACTGCTTTCAGGAAGGAATTTACACTGAGGTTAAAAGGACTGTTGAGGAATAATGCTAACAGAAGCTAACATTTATTGAGGAGGACAATACACTAAACACTTCACATGTATTATCCCATTTAATCCTCACAGCAACTGCTATCCCCATTTTACAGGTGAGAGAGTGGAGAGCTCAGTAACTTGCTCCAGGTCTCACAGTGGATCTTTCCAAAGCTGAAGCCTATGCTTGTTTTCAACAGCAATGGTTTCAAACAAGAGTATTTACATTTGTGTGTGTGTGCGTGGTAAGATATACAAAAAATTTGCCATTGTAACTATTTTGAAGTGTACAATTCAGTGACATTAAGTACATTCACAATACAGTGTAACCACTACTATCTAGTTCCAGAACTTTTTCATTTTCCCCAGAGGAAATCCTGTACCCATTAAGGAGTCACTCTTCATTCCCCTTCCTTCCAGCCTCTGGCAACCACTAATCTGTCTTCTGTTTCTATGGACTTGCCTGCGCTGGATATTTTATGTAAATAGAATCATACAATATGTGGCCTTTCGCACAATACGGCTGGCTTCTTTCACTTAGCATAATGTTTTCAAGTGTCAGCCTAGCGTATTATGTAATAGTACCTTATTTCTCTTTATGGCTGAATAGTATTCTGTTGTATGGATACTATACTTTTTGTTTATCCATTCATCAGTTGATAGACAGGTGTGTGTATGTTAAGAAAGAGCTAGCCTTTATCTTCAAGGACTGAATCTCTAAGGTAGGATTTCAGGCCTAATGTCAAGCTGGGAGAAAAGAGAGTTGGAAGCAGGGGCTCCTTCTCAGAACTTCCAGGTAACAGCTTGGAAATTACTTACTCCTGGGCTCGCTCTGTGGGCATGGCAAGGCAGGAGGTATAGTGGCACCTGTTCCCCATGGATGTAAATGGCTTCCAAACTACTTCTGCATAGTAGAGAGGTTGGTAGAGGAGGGCCTTTGATAGGATCCTGGAATGTAAGCTCACACTTTCCATCTTACCCTCTTCTCCTGGCATTTCACAGGGTAGGGGGTAAGAAGAGGCACGGGGCAAACACTGGGGGCCTTGAGAAAGTATTTGGGCTCCCTGACACAGGATGTTGGTATAAACATGATGGAGGAGAGGAATAGAGGTGGCCCTCTGGATAATTTAATCCCCAACTCAGCCCAGCCCCTTTCTGAAGTGATTGTCCTGGATTCTCCATAACATGCATACACACACACACACACACACATACACACACACACACACAGAATTAATTATGCAACTTATTTGGCTTGCCCAAGCTTTTTTTGTAAGTTCTGTAATGGTTCAGAAGGAAGACTTTAAAAGCAGCAAGACCTGTATTCAAACAATGCCTCTACTGCCTACGAGTTCTATGAATGTAGGTAAGTTACACAACTTCGGTTTTTTTATCTGTAAGATGAGAAGAGTTGCAATAGTATCAAACTGGAATGGAGTTTGATACATAGTACGGCACCTAGGAGAAGAAATCTCTCATGTTATTATTAAAGATTGAAGTTATTACCAAAGATTTGCATTGTCAGCATGAACTGAGATTTTATGGAAGAGTGGGCTAAGAACCAAGACTGCGAATTCTAGGTTAAAAAAAATTTAAACCGTGTACTCAAATGGTTCAAATTTATCCCATCATCTTGTGTTCCTATAGACCCTGCCTGGTTGCTGAATCTTTTGAATTGGGGTTGAGGAAGGGGAAGCAACCACACAACATTTTCTCATTTGAAAAATTTTTATTTTGGCACCCACTTGAGTACCTGGCAGGGTGGGGCTGTCCTCTATGGGGGCAATGGAGTATTAGTGAGGGGATTATGGCCCTGGCCTGGGGGATGAGAACAAAGGGGTATGTGACAGCAACAGGTCACAAAGGGAAGCAGAAGATAAATATGGCTGCACAGGGGGTTTAGGCAGAGAGGGTGGTCACTTCCTGTCACTAGGACTACAGTTTGTAGTCACTCTCAGGGAGAGAGACTACAAACTGTAGTTAAAAAAATCAGAGGTGGAGGTCAGGGGGTTAGACCCAGAAGAAAACCTCTCTGGAGCCCACCCTGCATCTCTACGTCTTGGAAGAGTCTGGAGTCCAGGCACCTTACAGCACCTCCCACAGCAATCTTCAGTGCTCCCACCCCCACCCCGGCCTCTGAGAGGCTCTGAGGCAACAGCGGGGGCCTGTGGGGTGGGGTGGAATTGAGAGACCAGCTGCAGAGACATCTTTGTGACCCAGGAGCATCACTGGTCCCTCATCTGCCACCGAGGCCAAGGAAGACCCAGAGACCTGCCTCACCAGTGCTGCCGTTGTGCTGAAACACAACCATGAATGGTGATTCTCTGCTGCCGTATTATACGGCCCAGAGTGGCTCCAGCATGAGCATGTTCAACACCACCATGGGGAAACTGCAGCGACAACTGTACAAGGGGGAGTATGATATATTCAAGTATGCACCGATATTTGAGAGCGACTTTATCCAGATCACCAAAAGGGGAGAAGTGATTGATGTGCACAACCGTGTCCGTATGGTGACCATGGGCATTGCACGCACCAGCCCCATCCTCCCACTCCCAGATGTCATGCTACTGGCGCGACCGGCCACCGGCTGTGAAGAGTATGCTGGACATGGCCAGGCCACCAAGAGAAAAAAACGCAAGGCAGCAAAGAACTTAGAGCTCACCAGGCTTCTCCCCCTGAAGTTTGTACGGATCTCTGTTCAAGACCATGAGAAACAACAGCTGCGCCTGAAGTTTGCCACTGGCAGATCTTGCTATCTGCAATTGTGTCCCGCTCTCGACACACGGGACGACCTCTTTGCCTATTGGGAAAAACTAATTTACCTCTTGCAGCCACCCATGGAGAGTAACAGCAGTACCTGTGGCATTCCAGCTGAAGACATGATGTGGATGCCTGTGTTTCGGGAAGACAGGAGGAGCCTGGGAGCCGTGAATCTTCAAGGAAAGGGGGATCAGGACCAGGTCAGCATCCGGAGCCTCCACATGGTCTCTGAGGTGTGTGGGGCCACCTCTGCTGCTTATGCTGGAGGGGAGGGACTCCAACATGACTTTCACAAACCCACTAACATGCTCAATGTATCCATCCCCAAAACATCTACAGAGCTTGCTGAGGAGCCAGCAACAGGGGCAATTAAAGAGGCAGCAGCAGCAGGGGCAGCAGCAGGGGCAGCTGCAGGGGCAGCAACAGGCACCGTAGCAGGTGTCTTGAGTGTGGCAGCAGCCAATTCCGCCCCTAGACAGGTGAGCGCAGCCATAGCTGGGGTGGCCACCATCGGTGCAGGAGGAAACAAAAGCAACATGGCCCTTGCAGGCACTGCCAGCATGGCTCCAAACAGCACGAAGGTGGCTGTGGCAGGGGCTGCAGGCAAGCCCTCAGAGCATGTTTCCAGCGCATCCATGAGCTTTCCCCGAGAGGGCAGCATGAGCCTGGCCATTGCAGGAGTAGAACTGACCAGCAGGACAGCTGCAGAAACAGACATGGACGCAGCAGCGGGACCTCCCGTCTCCACCCGGCAGAGCAAGAGCAGCCTGAGTGGACAGCGTGGAAGGGAGCGAACCCAGGCCAGCGCTGAAGGCTGCAAGGAGGGGAGGGAAAGAAGGGAAAAGTACAGGGCTCTCGGAAGGAGTTCCCATCGCCTCAGGACAGGTGAAAGCCGCCACAAAACAAGGGGGGACAAGATCGCCCGAAAGTCCTCCAGCAGGTCCTCATTCAGCCACAGAGCCAGTAGAGATGACAAAAAGGAGAAAGGCTGTGGCAGCCCGGGGAGCAGCAGGCACGGGGACTCGCATAAAGGTGTCAGCCACACGCCCATCTCAAAGGAGTCCAGGACCTCTCACAAATCTGGGAGGAGCTTATCGACCACCAGTTCCGGTTCCAGCAAGGGACTTGGCAGGATCAGCTCTTTCCTGAGGAACGTCAGAGCCAACCTTACTACAAAAGCAGTGGGCACACCACATGGCAGAGATGTGGACATCATGGCTAAGATGGCGGAGAGGAGCACCAACGTGGCCATCACCGAGACAGCAGAGGGTGGCCAGGGGCTGGAGATGGTTGGTTCAAAGTGACCTTTGAAGCCCATTAAATAAGACCCAGAGCTGGAAGCTGCAAAGGAGCCCAGAGCTCATGGGAGTGTCCCTGGAGAGCCTATTCCAGTGTTCTTTACTGCCGTTTAAATAAAGAAACATACATCTGAGAGTGGCTTGCTGGCTGAATTTTTGTGTCCCACAGCCCAGCAGTGACCTCACAGTGGATTCTGTGATGTCAAGTGTGCTGCAGCCTGAGACCCCAGGATCCAGTCAAGGGGAGCCCCACCTCACACCCATGCTCAGCAGAGCCCAGATGAGTGCTCCAGCTTTCCTCAACCCCTTTCTGGCTTTGGCTCGCCAGGACTATGGCTGAAAGTCAGGCTGGGAGCTTGGAAGCTCTACCTCCACCATCTCCCCATCCTTTTTATAAACTTGCCCCCTCCCAACCCTAGAAAATCCAAAGACAAAGCAAGAACAGAACTCTTACCCCCTTGCACTATTCATAGGAGGGAGTAAGGGAGCAGCAGCATGTGTTGGCAACCAGAGCAGGGAGGAGCATTGTCTAGACTTAGCAATTCCACTCCTAAGTATACTCCCAAGAAACACACATGTTGCAGGAGACAGCCATGAGAAAGTTTATAGTAAAATAATACCGGAAACTGCCTAAATTTCTATCAACAGAATTGAGAGGAGTATATGCAGTGACAAATAAATGGCAGCTACACATATTAGCGTATTAGCACAGATAAGTTTTGCTCTTTCAAAAACTTTAGAAAGCAAATTGCAGAATAAGATATAATTCTACCTACAGGACAATTCAAAAACAAGATCAAATACAAATAATATGGTACATATTGGATACATGTTTGGTAAAACGAAACCTAGGGAGTGGGGAAAAATTCAGGACAGTGGTTTTCTCTGGGGTGGAAAGGCAAGAGATTGGATCAAGGAGGTGAACACAGTCTTTCAGTGGTGTTGGGAATTGTTTTAGATCTTAAGCAAGGAGATAGGTACAAGGCTGTTTATTATTTTGTTGGGTTTTGCATTTCAATATTGTGTTTTGCATTTTAATACCTCTGGAATCAGAATGGTCCTACAATCACCGTGGCAGTTCTGATGAAGTTATTGCTCCAGACATATATTCACCAATTCCTTCTCCTTAATGCTTTCATTTTTATCTATGCACAAAAGTGATCTAAGTCTGAAAGGCCCATTTTGTTAAGAATCAGATGAGGCTCCCTCTCCCTCTCCCTCTCCCCTTTCTTCGGTCTCCCTCTCCTTCTTTTTTCGGTCTCCCTCTGTTGCCGAAGCTGGACTGTGCTGCCGTGATCTCGGCTCCCTGCAACCTCCCTGCCTCGGGCTCCTGTGACTCTCCTGCCTTGGCCTGCAGGGTGCCTGGGATTGCAGGCGCGCGCCGCCACGCCTGAATGGTTTTTGTGTTTTTGGTGGAGACAGGGTTTCGCCGTGTTGACCGGGCTGGTCTCCAGCTCCTGGCCTCGAGTGATCTGCCTGCCTCGGCCTCCCGAGGTGCTGGGATTGCAGACGGAGTCTCGCTCACTCAATGCTCAATGGTGCTCAGGCTGGAGGGCAGTGGCGTGATCTCGGCTCGCTACAATCTCCACCTACCAGCCTCCTGCCTTGGCCTCTTAAACTGCTAAGATTACAGCCTCTGCCCCGCCACCACCCCGTTTAGGAAGTGAGGAGCGTCTCTGCCTGGCCGCCCATCGTCTGGGATATGAGGAGCCCCTCTGCCCAGCCGCCCCATCTGGGAAGTGAGGAACGTCTCTGCCCGGCTGCCCATCGTCTGGGATGTGAGGAGCGCCTCTGCCCGGCCACCCCGTCTGGGAGGTGAGGAGCGCCTCTGCCCGGCCGCCACCCCGTCTGGGAGGTGAGGAGCGCCTCTGCCCGGCCACCCCGTCTGGGAGGTGAGGAGTGCCTCTGCCCGGCCGCCACCCCGTCTGGGAGGAAGTGAGGAGCGCCTCTGCCCGGCTGCCCCGTCTGGGAGATGAGGAGCACCTCTGCCCGGCCGCCCCGTCTGGGAAGTGAGGAGCGCCTCTGCCCGGCCGCCCCGTCTGGGAGGTGAGGAGTGCCTCTGTCTGGCTGCCACCCCGTCTGGGAGGAAGTGAGGAGCGCCTCTGCCCGGCTGCCCATCGTCTGGGATGTGAGGAGCGCCTCTGCCCGGCTGCCCCGTCTGGGAAGGGAGGAGCGCCTCTGCCTGGCCACCCTGTCTGGGAGGTGAGGAGCGCCTCTGCCCAGCCGCCCCGTCTGGGAGGTGAGGAGTGCCTCTGCCCGGCCGCCACCTCGTCTGGGAGGAAGTGAGGAGCGCCTCTGCCCGGCCGCCCCGTCTGGGAAGTGAGGAGCGCCTCTGCCCGGCCACCCCGTCTGGGAGGTGAGGAGTGCCTCTGCCCGGCTGCCACCCCGTCTGGGAGGAAGTGAGGAGCACCTCTGCCCAGCTGCACCGTCTGGGAGATGAGGAGCACCTCTGCCTGGCCGCCCCGTCTGGGAGGTGAGGAGTGCCTCTGCCTGGCCGCCACCCCATCTGGGAGGAAGTGAGGAGCGCCTCTGCCCGGCCGCCCCATCTGGGAAGTGAGGAGCTCCTCTGCCCGGCTGCCCCGTCTGGGAGGAAGTGAGGAGCGTCTCTGCCCGGCCGCCCCGTCTGGGAAGTGAGGAGCGCCTCTGCCCGGCGACCCCGTCTGGGAAGTGAGGAGCGCCTCTGCCCGGCCGCCCTGTCTGGGAGGTGTACCCAACAGCGACCATCGGGACAGCGACCATCGGGAGTGGGCCATGAGGACGATGGCGGTTTTGTTGAAAAGAAGAGGAGGAAGTGTGGGGAAAGGAAGGAGAGATCAGATTGTTGCTGTGTCTGTGTAGAAAGAGGAAGCTAATCATAAAGAAATTATTTAATATGCATTGAGGCTGGGCACTGTGGCTCATGCCTGTAATCTCAGCACACTGGAAGGGTGAGGAGGGAGGATTGCCTGAGCCCAGGAGTTCAAGACCAGCCTGAGCAACATGTTGATTGAATCTACAAATGTGGAACCCACAGATATGGAGAGCCAACTGCACTTTCAACCAGTACACTATACAGACTTCTGAAATATTGATTATATATACACAAATACATAAAAAGACATTGGAAAGTAAAGCAAGTAGATGTAAATGGCAGCTATCTCTAAGTAGTGAAATGACAGGTGTCTTATATTACTGTTGTGCAGTTTCCAGATTTCCTGTAGTATGCAAAAATTAATTTTATATTCATAAATATATATGTATAATATACTTTATATTTATAAATATATATGTATAATATACTTTATATTTATAAATATATATTTATATTTAAGAAGGAAATTCAGAGGAATCTTCTATAGAACAAAGAGATTTCCATCTTTACATGAAGCCACACTATCAATTCAATAAAGTACAGACTCACCAAAACCACAAAAAAAAAAAAAAAAAAAAAAAAAAGAATCAGATGAGAACGACATTATTACCAAAAGCCTTGGGAAAGAAAGAATGATATCCTTATTTTACAGAAGAGGACACTGAGGCTCAAGAGGGTAACTTGCTCCAGTCACACAGAGGGACCTTTGCAGATCTACCAGCCACTTCTTTATGCAAAGACCTGTCTGAGCCATGGGAAGGAGGCAAACCCAGCAAATCCAAAGAGAATCGGGCAACGCAAGAACCTGAGACTTACCAGGTTCCTACCACCATGGTGTGAACTTTATAGAGACGAGCACCAAAATTCCCGGATTGAGAGGAGGGAATGTGGGGGCAGGGGAGATGTCTGGTGGTGAGCTGCTGTGAGTTGGCTTTGGAACTTCAATGAGATCATAGCCCTTAGTTGGCCTTATCTCAAGAGTGTCCAGACCACCCTTAAGCCATGTCTGGCTCCCAGGCTTTGCTCCCCAGCCTCTGCCTCAGCTATAAACAGACCTCCCTCCTGGAATTCCAGGCCTTGCTCCCCACCAGGGATCGCTTCTGACGGGGGCTGCATCTCTTTGCAGCCCAGTCCTCGCCCAGCTGCTAATAAAACATTTAAAAGCCAGGCCCAGAATGGTTTCTCCTTACCAGATCTTCAGGAAATTTTTTCTGCTGGGATTCCAAAAGCAATTAAACCACACGTGAGGGGGTTACGAGTTAGGTCACAGCATCCTTGCTACTTGGACCTCCACAGTTAATTCCTAAAGGTACTTTTGAGAAAAGTCACACACTTCATTATGCAGGTAAGGAGAGGTCTCTTCTGTCCATAGAGGGAATCGTAGGCATGAATCCATGAAAGAAAGGGAGTTGAGAAAGAAAGAAGGCTCAAGACATACACACAGCCACCATTTCCTACTGCAAAACAAGGCTCCTGACCCCAGGATGAGGAATTAATGGAGTGAGTCAAGTTATTCTTAATAAAGGGGGGAACATGCCAAAGATTAGACATGAACTGGCTCTGTGAGGAAAACAACTTCAGAATCATTAACCCAGAATTCTAGAGAAGATTGGGGGGCCTGCAGGGAGATGAATTAAAGGTTTACTCTTGACCAGTTTTTCCCTTGACCCAAGTGGGGAAATTACAAAAAGATCACATAGCATTCCTTTAATCTTCTGATTTCCACACAGGCAAGTGTAGGTAAACACTAGTCTGGAAGACAAAAATGCAATACAAACATTTGTACAGGCCTTAGCAGTTTATAACACCCTTTCATTATGTGTTCTCTTCTGATTCTCACATCTCTCCATTTTGCAGATCAACAAACTGGAGTTCAGGTCATCTAAAGGACTTGCTCAAAGTGGGAGGTGATGGGGCAGAAGGAACAACTCCAGTGCAACAGCTTTCAGGCACCACCGATGTGTGCTGGCCATGGGTCCCACATGGAGGTACAGAGCCAGTGGAGGACATAGGACAGGTGTGTGTGTAATTATTGCAACTCTTGAGTGACAGATACAATGAGAGATGCATGTTTAGGGAACAGGATTTGTTCAGAGGAGGGATTCTGGGCCATGGGTCAGGAAAGGCTTCGCAGAGGAAGTGGCAGTTTTGAAGGATAAGTAGGGCTGTGCCCGGTGAAGAAAGAATGGGGAGAAAGGGTAAAGGTGGAGGAGGTGCGGAGTGAGGGGTGGAGAGAGGGAATTAGGCCATGGAGAAGAATGTGTGCAAAGTACAAAGGCTTGAAACATCACAGTGTATTGGGGCGATTGCTGGGTAGAGGGCCAGGGAGAGGAGGGACACAGGGCAGGAAAATCAAGCAGCCAGATCTTGGGGCTGTGGGGTGCTGTGTGGATGCCTGGCCTTTCGGAGCCACTGGAGGCTGATGTCTGATGGGAGTGAGGGCTGTCTGGCTCCAGGGTAGAGACTTGATGGGCAAGGGGCTCCCTGGAGCCTGGGACCCTTCAGAAAGCCATTGCACTAATCCTGGCCAGAGAGTGGAGGCCCTGAACCTAGCTGGCTGTTAGGAAACCAGGGGGAGAGAGTCAAGAGGTGTTGAAAAGACGAAACAGGACAATTGTCTTTTCCATGCCCTGAAAGACAGGGCACACGTGGGTTAGGCCTGACACTCCCCTAAAGAAGGCAGAACTGACAAAAGTGGAGACATCTTCCCTCTATCATGACTGTTGTTCTGTAAAGGGGGCGGCAAGCAGAGGGGCTCATGGCAAGCAAGGAGGAAGATGTTAAGGTGTAACACAACAGCTTCTAGACCCATGAGGGGCAAAACACAAGGATAAGGCAGCCAAGTGGGGCTGCGGGGCTTCAGCGCTGGAGACCTCTGAGAGTAGAGGCCTCCTGAACTCTTCCTTTCTCATCTGATGGGAACTGGGTCAGATGCTCTCCCACTGGGCCTTTCTCCGCGGGGTACGAGTCGCCCAATAGAGCCTCTGGTGGCCATGTGCTGTTACTGCAGGTCAGGGCTGGAAGGAGGGAAGCCAGGATTGAGGCTAAGACACAGTCACCCTTCCCCTTTTTCACACCACAATCAGCCTGGTGCTGATTCACCTGTAATCAGCTCAATCCCTCAGCTGGCGGCTACCCCTGAGCAGGCAGCCGGCAGAGCTGCGAGCTGGTAAAGATGAGTGTCATCCAGGCAGTGTGGCTCTAGTCTCCTGGCAGTGGGGTGACAGAGCATGGAATGGCTGCAAGACAGGTCCCCTGAGAGGCTGGGATCCCGACTCAAGGGGACAGTGAGTGACTGCCAAGAGTCGGGGTGGGGTGGAGTTCATGTCAGGGTCCCTCTGCAGGCTGGTGGTCATTTGAGAAACGATTGTTGAGCACCTACGATGGGCCAAGATGGGAAATCAGGCACTGTGAAGATGCTGCCATACACAGCAGTAACACAAACCCAAGTGGGGGATGGCTCTCGGGCAGCACGCAGAAGGAGGCTTTGCAGAAGAGGGGAGGTCTGAGCGGAAACAGCAGGCTGAGCGCTCCTACAAGAGGCTATGGCATGACAGGGAAAGAGAAGGGCTTGGGCGACATGGGCCTGTTCATAGATGGCAGACAAGCTCAGCGTGCCCAGGCGCAATGTGTGATGTGCTGGAGGAGAGTAGGGGGTGGGGAGCGAGCAGTGGGAAGGAGCATGAGAGTGTGAGGAAAATTAGGCTGGAAGGAGGATGAGATCTGGAAGGGAGGTGGAACTGACTAAAGCAGAGTGTCTTCCCCCTGCAGGGACTGTTGGTTGTAAAGGGGACAGCAAGAAGAGAGGCTCACGGGAAAGCAAGGAGGAGTGTGTGGCTTTCTAGGTCTCCATTCCCGAATGCTGCATAACTCCCTTGAGTCCTGTGATTTTTCACTACCCAAATGAGAGCTATAGTGCAGGGGTGAGGAGTGTGCACAGCTGGGCTCTTTGAGAACAAAAGGGCAAAGGAAGCCCAGACTCTTCCCCTTTGCCAGTTTAGAGAACCTGAAATGTGTTGTGGAGGCCCATGTCTTACCCACACTCTCTAATGGGAGCTTTCCCACAGATGTGCCAAGGTATTGATCTCTCTCTTCCTGGGGGCGGCTGAAGAATGAGTCCAGTCAGCACTGACTGCAAGGAGCCCCAACTGGTATGTCAGTTTGCCATTCCAATGTTGTCATTTTCTGCATATGCCATGGTCTGCAAAAGGTTGGGAAGCATCTTCCTAGACATGCACACAACACAGTGAGTGTGAACTATGAGTGCAGAAGCCAGGAGCAGCTGAGAGGCACCTTCCTTAAAGAGCTGGCCTGTTCCTCACAGCATCAGTTGATGCCAATCTTGTCACCCCTGTTTTCTTTTCCCACTGACATTGGTATAGCCCCAGAACCCTGTCTTAAAGCAATTTACACTGGTTCAAGGAGAGATGAAGAAAATGTGGACAAATATAGTACATTTTTTGTAAAACTTTTCATAGAGTTAAATTTAGTTTTTAAAGACTTGTTCTGGCTGGGCATGGTGGCTCACATCTGTAATCCCAGCACTTTGGGAGGCTGAGGCAGGCAGATCACCTGAGGTCAGGAGTTCAAGACCAGCCTGGCCAACATGGTAAAACCCTGTCTCTACTGAAAATACAAAAATTAGCCGGTCTGGTGGTGCACGCCTGTAATCCCAGCTACTCGGGAGGCTGAGGCAGGAGAATTGCTTGAATTTGGGAGGCAGAGGTTGCAGTGAGCCGAGATCCTGCCACTGCACTCCAGCCTGGGCAACAGAGCAAGACTCTGTCTCAAAACAAAATAAAACAAACAAACAAACAACAACAACAAAAAACCTGTCCTTTGCTTTGAGACAATGTCCTTCCTCCTGTATCTTAATGTTTTATTTTGAAGTATATCACACATGCAGAGCAGTGCACAGGTCAAAAGCATACCACTCAATGGTATTTCATAAAGTGAGCAACCCCATGTAACTAGCACCCAGATGAAGAACCAAAACATCATGGAACCCCCAATACCCCTCTCATGTTCTCTTTCAGTCACTACCCCAAGGGTAACCACTATCCTAACTTTTAACACCATAAATTAATGTTGCTTCCTTTTCCCACTATATATAAATGGAATCACATAATAATGTACTTTTTTGACTGTGGTTTCTTTCAGCATCATGTTTATGAGATTTGTCCATGTCTTTTCTGGTAATAGTTCATTCATTCTCTTTGCTATACAACATTCCATGGTGTGAATATAGTACAATTTCATTCTGCTGTTGATGGGCATTTGGGTTATTTCCACTTTCTGGATACTAAAACATCACTGCTTCTCCCTTGACTGGAGCAAAAAAAAAAAAGAAAAGAAAAGATTACTGCTATGGACATTTGTACACAGATCTTTTGGTTAAAATGGTCATACATTTTGTAGGGTATATACTTAAGAATAGAATTGAATATATGCATATTTTCAACTTTAGTGGATACTACCAAGCTATTTCCTAAAGTGGCTATGCCATTTTACACTGCCACCAGGCATATATGAGAGTTCTGGTTGTTTCATATCTTTGTCAAAATTTGATAGTGTTTATCTCTTTCATTTTAGCCATTCTGGTTGGATGTAGTACCTTTTCTCCCTTTTTCATGATAAAATGTACTTTAAAAAATACAACATGACTGGGCACAGTGGCTCATGCCTGTAATCCTAGCACTTTGGGAGGCTAAGGTGGGAGGATCACTTGAGCCCAGGAATTTGAGACCAGCCTGGGCAATATAGTAATGATACAGGAGTTAAGAAGAAATTACTTAGGCAGATAGTGAGGGTCTGGGAGTCCTTGGTAAGGTTTTTCTTTTCATGAAAAGCAGTCCCAAAATAGTTGTTTTTTTTTTTTTCTACAAAGAGCAGCCTGTAAAATCAAGCTGCAGACATAGGTAAGCAAGCTGGAAGCTTGTACATGTGAATGCCAGCAGTTGTGCCAATAGGAAAAAGCTACCTGGGACTAGGCATGTTCAAAATGGCAGCTCCATCTTCCCTTCCCTTTGTCAAACCACATGTACAGTAAGGAGAAGACAATATGGTGCCAGCCAGGCAAAGACCCCATTTACATAATAAGATTAGGGTGGGGTGTGCAGCCTTCCATGAATACTATGTAAACATCATACTGGTCAAACAAATCTGTGAACCCTACATAAATCAGACACTGCCTTCTCAAGCTTGCCTATAAAATCGGGTGTAGTCCACCGCAGGCTGGGTTTTCGCCTTTGGGAGCCCCTCTCTTTTGCAAGGGAGAAAGCTGTTCTCCTATCTCTTTCTTTTGCCCATTAAACCTCTGCTCCTAAACTTACTCTTCGTGTGTATTCATGTCCTTAATCTTCTTGGCTCGAGATGATGAACCTGGGTATTTACCCCAGACAACAACACTACTTCATTGAGACCTCATCTCTACTAAAAAAATATTAAAAATTAGTTGGGCATGGTAGTGCATACCTGTATTCCTGGCTACTTGGGAGGCTGAGGTGGGAGGATGGTTTGAGCCTGGGACGGGGAGGGTGCAGTGAACCAAGACTGCGCCACTGCACTGCAATCTGTGTGGCAGAGTGAGACTCTGTCTCAAACAAAAACAAAAACAATATGATGACCTATAGAAGATGGTACTTTTGTACTAAAGTCCTTAATGGGCAAATTGAAAGTTGGCTTCCAGATTTCTTTTTTTTTTTTTTTTTGAGACGGAGTCTTACTCTGTCACCAAGGCTGGAGTGCAGTGGCACGATCTTGGCTCACTGCAAGCTCCACCTCCCAGGTTCATGCTATTCTCCTGCCTCAGCCTCCTGAGTACCTGGGACTATAGGCACCTGCCACCACACCCAGTTAATTTTTGTATTTTTAGTAGAGACGGGGTTTCACTGTGTTAGCCAGGATGGTCTCGATCTCCTGACCTCGTGATCTGCCCGCCTCAGCCTCCCAAAGTGCTGGGATTACAGGCGTAAGCCACCGCACCCAGCCTCCAGATTTCTTTTGAAATTTCACACCTCTAAAATCTTGAAGTCTTATTTATACATTTTTAAGGATTTTTCATTGCTGTTTGAAACAAGCGTTTAAAAACAAAAAAAAAATCTCCTACCATCCTGTTCCAGTGTGTTTTGTTTTATAAAAAAAGTCTCGGCACAAACACAGCAGGAATTTGGGTAGGGCTCAGCTAGGTGATTCTTCTGCTCCCTGTGGTATAAAGTGAAATTGATCAGTAATACTTAGCTGCAGCATGGGCTGGTCTGGAGAGTCCAAGATAGCTTCATTCACTTATTTGATAAGCCTTGAGGGAAATGATTAGAAGGCAGGGTTCAGCTAGGATTGTCAACAGGAATGCCAATGTGTGGCTTCTCCAGCACAACGACCTCAGGTAGTCAGAATGGCTTCCCTCAGAACAAATGTCTCAAAGTAACTAAGGGAAAGCTGCTTCTGACCAAGCCTCAGAAGTCACTTGGAATAACTTCCACCACATTTTATTGTTCATGCAAGTCTTAAGGCCAGCTCAGATTTAAAGGGAGAGAAACTAGACTGCATTTATCTTGGTAGAGAAATGGCAAGATCACATTGTATAAGAGCATGTGAGATGGCAATACTATTGTGACTCTCTTTGAAAAAATATCATTTTCCACACCCTCACAATCTACCCTGCCCCTAAGAAAGTAAACCTGGCCAGGATGTATCTGAAGAGTACTGAGAAATTGCAGCAGACATCTCTGTCTTTTGTACTTTCCTTATCTCCCTCTTTGACACTCTGCCTTCTTCCACCTTTTCACTTTATTTTCTTACTTCCCTTTCTTTCCCCCAGTCTTTTAGTTAACTAAACTCACAAGGACATATCTTAGTCCGTTCCTCCCCATCTCTCCTACACATCTGTAAATCTTTGATCCCTGGGTGACAGAGAGATTACTGGGACACTTAGACCATAGCATGTCAGGCTTGGAAGGGTCTTGACTAATCCCAGATGCACTTTTACGTATGAGGAAGTTGAGGCCTAGAGAAGGGACTTTCCCAAGGTCCTACTTCAAGTAAGTAGTAGAGTTCTGGCTAGCACAGCATAAATCATAGCCTAGAGTGGGTCTCAAAGAATGTCAACAGCTTCCTTTCAGTTTCAAATGCCTGGAACTAAAGCCACTTGTTTCCGTTTCGCATTAATTGCCTCATCATTCCAATGTCTTTAGGCTTCTTGGTGAAGGAATGAAACCAATGCTAACAGGCCCCTGTGCCCAGAAAGGCCTGCCCCAGCCCTGGCTTTGGTCCCAGTCTTCAGAGATGGATGAGGGGCTTGTGAATGGAGCAAGCTGGGATCAGTGCAACAGCCCCTGCATCCAGCCCCTGACACCCCCGACCTAGCAGCTGCTCCTTTCTAATGCTGAAGTCCAGGGAGTCTCTGAACTCTAACACCAACTGGCAGCCTACAGTCCACTTTTGAAATCCTCTGGGCATCTAGAGATGGTGAATTTAGCTGATAATGACTGCAGTCAGGCTGAGGATAAATCTGAGGTGATATAGGCCAAGAAAACACAACTCTCTGGTCAGGCCCAAGAGACAGCAACTCCGTCATGTTCAAGTCTGTTTCCTCTGATAACAGCTCCAAACAGGCGGAAGCTAGGGCTCGAGGTGGGGGTTGGGGGTGGGGGTTGGGGGAGCCCAAGTGGGGCCACCAGCCATCCCATAGCATTAGCGGCTGGATCTTGAGAGGAAGAGCAAGGCTGCAGTAAATGGAGGGGCTTGGCACCGTGCTCCGGAATCTGAATAGTTAGTGATGTGGAGAATGACCTTCTAAGAAGCCTCTCAGAACTTTTTTAAAAAAATCCACCAGCACATTGCTTTTAGCTGCAAGACAGCAGCTCTGCAAATCAGTGATAAGCTGAGAGTGCCACCTGGGTGTGCTGTCACCGTGGGGCCACAATGAGAGCCTCAAGGCTTCTGTGTGCCTGGGGCAGGGGGAGAAATAGTCTCCATGGACAACTCTGTTGATAAGAAGGGACTGAAATAATTATTTTAATTGGTATAGCCTGCAACCTCCTTTAGGGGAGTGGCCGTGTTTCTGGGTATCCAGGTCTACCACAGTTTGGCACATATTAGGAGCTCCACAAATATTTGTTATAAAGACCTTCTGGTCCTCCATCCAGGCATGATGGCATCCGTACATCCCTTCCTCCCGGCCTCCTTCCAGCAGATCTCCGCTAGCTCTGACAGGAGGCCTAGGACAGGGAGAAACCCCACTAAGGATTTTTGGTTTCTCCTGGTCACAGATTCAAGACTAACCAACCTTCCCCAGGGGCCCTCGAAGGGGAGTGGTAGAAACAAGTTATGAAGGGACCTGTGCCTTTCTTTGTGCCAGGGTCCCTCCTTCCAGCTCATGGATTCCTTCTCTCCAAAGAAAGGAAGGGACAATTTCTTTCCCTTATACTCCCCTAAAAAAGGAAAGGAAAACTTAAAACAGGAAGAAACATCATTAAACCAGGCGATACATCGTCAGCTAACAGTGTCATTTCCCAACCTGTGGTTGGCCAGAGCCTGAACCTGGCCCTCATCCACACAGCGTGCTGCCGTGGCTGCAGTAACTGAAGTTGAAATTGTAAGAGCAGCTGCCACATCGGGCATGGAGCCAAGCAACTGGGGGCCCATCTGGTGTTTCTCTCCAAGCTCTGCAGTCTTTCTATTGCATCTTATCAGGGCTGCCGTGTGTCATCATAGCCTCTACTGAGTGCTTCCTCTCTGCCAGCCACTCTTCTAAGAACTCTACAGGGATTATCGTGCTTAGTTCTTTCCCCACAACTCTATGAAGTAGGCATTATTGTTCCCATTTTACAGATGAGAAAACTGAGGCATAGAGGAGTTACAAGAACTTACCCAAGGCCCCCCAGAGGTGGAGCCAGGATTAAATCCCAAGGGGGTGACACTGGAGCCCACACTCCTGGCCCCACCATGGGCTGACTCTGCAAAACACACAGCCTTAGAAGGCTTCCAACCTACACTGTGGTGAGTGGCTGGTCTACAGTCAGCAGTCAATAAGCTCCATGCCTTAGAGCATTGGGTACCATGCTAGGTGCCACTCTCTCCCCTGGCTGGGGGACCGCTCCGTTTCTGCCGCAGGCATTGCCTTTCCCTCAGGCACAGGAGTGTCTTGGCCACAGGGAGAATGAGCTACATGTGTGGGTAGTGGAGCAGCTTGTAATTTCTAGAAAAAGAACTTGGAGTCCCATCTTGCTGTCATCTGCTGCGCCTGGAGTCACTTTCAAATTTGTCATCTGTACCTGTGGGCTCTTTGTGACACCTCAGACAGTCCCAGGGCAGACCCCAGCAAGAAACCCCAGTCTAACATAACCTGCCTGGCAAAAGAAAACAGAAACAGGCCAGGCGCAGTGGCTCATGCCTGGAATCCCAGCACTTTGGGAGGCTGAGTTGGGCAGATCCTCTGAGGTCAGGAGTTCGAGACCAGCCTGACCAACATGGAGAAACCCCATCTCTACTAAAAATACAAAATTAGCCGGGAGTAGTGGCGTATGCTTGTAATCCCAGCTACCCAAGAGAATGAGGCAGGAGAATTGCTTGAACCCAGGAGGCAGAGGTTGCGGTGAGTGGAGATTGCACCGTTGCAAAACTCTGTCTCAAAAACAAACAAACAAACAAACAAAGAACAAACAAACAAGAAAATAGATACAGCCCCTGGGGAAACTGCCTGACCATACACTCTCTGCCTTTAAACAGAAACTTCCTAGATCACCACATCCCCTTTCCATTCTCAACTAGCCATGCAGTGCTTGCCTGCCGGCTTGCCTCTACTTACCCCTGACTCTTGCCCCGTCTTACCTCTCCTCCCTGGTTCTCTCCTGTTCCTACGCTAGGGATCCACTTCCCACGGGCTGTCTCAATCCTGAGTCAGATTCTCTGTCCTCCTCCTTCTACATCTGCTCCCACCCCGTACCCAGCTCACTCTCTTTCTCCCACACTCTGTCTTTATTCCAATTCCTTGCTTTTTCCTGGCTTCCTTGCCTTTTTTGCCTTTACCCAAAACTGAGGATCCCTCCTCACCCAACTCCTAGCCCATCAAACACAACTCCCACACCTACCGCATAACTCTAATCCTCTCTCCTAGGCTCCAACATATTGAGGATGAAGCCTCAGGGTCCAGACAACAGAGGACTCCCTGGCAGGCTTCTCAGTGGGCTCAGGGTGAAAATCTGCTGGCCAGGGGGATGAGACCTGTTTCTTACAACTCAGCGCTGTGCGCTCTGAGGCTGAAGCTGTCTTCCTCTGCCATTTCCCAGGGGCACAGAAGCTTGAGCCTTTTTGCATTAATTCCCTGGCTTGCTTTGACTCAGAGTCCAGGACTTGGTAGCATGCTAATTTATGCAAACCAAATGCAAATGAATATAGAAAATTATGTGACCCTGGATTTACTGGAAATCAGAGGCTCCCCTTACGGGAAGACTTAGGGAAATTTTGGAATCTACTTCCCAAGAGAAATATTAAAATAGAATGGCTTTCAGTTTGGGGTCAGGGAGGGATGTGGCTGGAAGTCATTCAGAGGAAAGAGCGCGGTCTGGGTTCCGTGTGCATCCTCTAAGGCACCCAACAGAAGGCAGAGGAAGAAAAAGCATCTGGCTGCCAAGCCTGTGCCTCCTTTCTCCTGTCTTGACTCTGAGCTCTGGTTTAGCTCCACGGCCTGTCAAAACCACCCAACAATGTGCACGCCCGAGAACAGAGCCTCTGGGCTGTACTGCCTCTTTGGAAACAGGGTCATTTTATTTATATCTTACTTCCCATGACAGCACTTCACTATTCTCCTCTCCCCTTACATCTCCCTACACTGACCCTCTTGAACTTGGCTCTCATTGGGTATGCCAGTCAAGTGCACAGAATGTTCTGGGACATTGTTCTGGAAGCCGATCAGGGGTTAGGCATTCTGGAGGTTCCTATAAAGCAGCCCTCAGAGGATTGCTAAGGGGCAGGTCAACTCAGCCACAAAGGCTTAGGTGCCTCATTTCTTGAAGAAGGGAGAAAAGGACCACTCCGAGAAAGGACAGGAGGGATGAAGGTGGCTCCTGAAGCCTCAGCCCGTTCTTCTGATCCTAAACAGAAATGTGTTGAACAACCCCAAAATATAGAAACTGACCTCTTCTGGCCAGGAGCAGTGGCTCATGCCTGTAATCCTAGCACTTGGCAGATCACTTGAGCACAGGAGTTTGAGACCAGCCGGGGTAACATGGCAAAACCCAGTCTGTACAAAAACACAACCAAATTAGCTGGGCATGGTGGCACCTGTAGTCCCAGCTACTCAGGAGGCTAAGGCAAGAGGATCACTTCAGCCTGGGAGGCAGAGGTTGCAGTGAGCTGAGATTACACCACTGTACTCCAGCCCGGGCAACAGAGCCAAACCCTGTCAAAAAAGAGAAAGAGAGAAGAAAGAAAAGGAAGAAAGAAAGAAAGAGAAAGAAAGAAAGGAAGAAAGAAAGAAAGGAAAAGAAGGAAGGAAGGAAAGAAAGAAAGGAAAGAAAGAAAGAGAGAGAGAGAAAGAAGAAAGAAAGAAAGAGAAAAGAAGGAAGGAAGGAAGGGAGGGAGGGAGGGAAGGAGGGAGGGAGGGAGGAAAGAAAAGAAAAGAAGAAAAAAGAAACTGACCTTTTCTTAAAGATCTCAAGAGAAGGAAAGATTCTTCTTTCCAAAGTCTTTGTAATAGTCCAGTAGTTTCATCAGATTTTTTTCCTTCTATTAACATAAATGCTTGGTGCTGCCATGGAAGTCATTTTGTTCTGGTACTTTCCTCAAGGTAACTAAAGAACCACTGTTCCTGGTTATTCAGATAATGGCTCAGCAAAACCTCCACATATGTTGTGAAAAGACCTTAAGAAAAACTCCCTCAAGCTTCAGGGACCACCTTGCTGCCTCCCTGAAAGATCACTCAAACTCAACCCTCTACTCCCGGGGCATAGGAGCTGTGTGTGCTGATCCATATTCCCCTAATGAGATAAAAGTTTGCTGAAGGCCAGCTTTCAACTAGCCAGTATTTGGGATTGCCCAGAGGAAGGAAAAAGTGCTCATCTGTATATTTAAAATGGGAAGGGTGCAGTGGGTACCAAGCACGTCATGTATACTATTTCCTCTAAGTCTCACAACGGTCCCACGAGATCTGTATTACTCCCATTATACAGATGAGGGAACTAAGGCTAAGAAAGTTGAAGTCATTTGCTCAAGGTCACAAAGCTGATGAATAGCTGTGGCAGAACCTTTTAATGCTCATTAGTATCCACTGTCTTCATTTTTAGACACATGCTCAACTACATTTCCTAGCTCTCTTGCAGTTAGGCAGGCCACATGACTGAGTTCTGGCCACTGAAATGGGGACAGAAGTGATTTTTTTCCACTTTCAGGCCTGGCCCATAAAGACTTTGCAGATGAACCTCCACTTCCCTTTTTCACATCACTATCTGGATGACCCAGGGTGCCATGGAGCCATGTGATGAAGATGGGAGGCACTTGGATCCCTGAATGACTACATGGAGCAGAGCATCCTTCATCCTGCCCTCTGCCCACTGCACTAGACTATGACTTAGATGAGACAAAGTTTCGCTGTGTTATGCCACTGAGAGTTTATCCTCAATAACAGCGTGTTGGGGGCAAGATCTGAAACCAAGCGTGTCAAACTACAAAGACCATCTTTTCTCATTAAGCCGTATGGCCAAACAATATAGCAGAAATGCAAAAGTTAAACTGCAAAATGTTATCTAATCTCACACTTCATCTCTCCCCCTCTATGTGTCTCCCATAACCAAGAACTAGATTCCTAGAACCAAGAACTTTAGATTCCTAAAGATTTTAGAGAAATTGCCTATACAAAAACATAAAATCAAGCAAGTAGCTGATAAATATTTGTTGACTGCATACAACAACATGGGAGACAAAATTGCTTTTGTTGTTATTGGAGAGCTGGAGAAACCCTTTCAGCATTCATGCCAAAAATAGTCCTCTCCACCACCTTCGTCCAAGAACCACGTCCACCTGTGGCTTCATCCCATGTATGTGGAGCTATGAATTTAGAGGACATGGAACATGGTTGTTGCCATCATGAAAGCCTACCAAAGCCATTATCAGTGATTGATAGCTCACCATTGCATCCTGTCATCCCTGCCCCAAGCCAATGAGAGCTGAGTAAATACCATACAAGGACTACACTATGATCATAACAAAAGAAACAGACTTAATCAGCCTTTCCCCCACAGGCTGTCATTCTACAAAATATAAGCTAAGATTAACCAGTAGTTTTGGCATGATAGAATCAGACCAATCTGATTTTGAAATGAGGGGCAGGAAAAGCATTATTGGCAAGAATGGAAAAATAAAGGGTAAAGGTTTTAAAATTTTTCCATTAAGATAGGAAATTGGCCGGGCGAGGTGGCTCACGCCTGTAATCCCAGCACTTTGGGAGGCTGAGGCAGGCAGATCACCTGAGGTCAGGAGTCAGAGACCAGCCTGGCCAACATGGTGAAACCCCGTTTCTACTAAAAATACCAAAAAATTAGCTGGGCGTGGTGGCAGGCGCCTGTAATCCCAGCTACTTGGGAGGCTGAGGCAGGAGAATTGCTTGAATCTGGGAGGTGGAGGTTGTAGTGAGCCGAGGTTGTGCCATTGCACTCTAGCCTGGGCAACAAGAGCAAAACCCTGTCTCAAAAACAAAAACAAAAAAAGATAAGAAATCCTTTAGGTATAATTTATAGGGGCTAGGAAGATCTCTCCTGTTCCCCTCAAACATTTCCACCAAGGTCTAGAGAATAATTGATTGTTTTTATTTCTTTTTTTTTTTTTTTGAGACAGCCTGTTGCCCAGGCTGGAGTGCAGTGGTGTAAACACAGCTCACTGCAGCCCCACATGCTTGGATTATGGGTGTTGAGCCACTGTACCCAGTGAGAGAATTGATTCTTGGTCTTAACACTTTGTCCCTCCCCCTTTAAATGCTGGGCTGGTCTCTCTGGAAGAGTAACCCACAACTGTCTTATTAATCAATTATGCTTTATTGTGATTCAGGACTTGGGGGGAATTAATATTTATTGAGTCCTTATAATCTGCCAATTATGGTTTCAGGATCTTTAAATACATTGTTTTGGCTGAGTGTCGTGCCTCAGACCTGTAATCCCATCACTTTGGGAGGCTGAGGCGGGAGGACTGCTTGAGGCCAGAAGTTTGAGACTAGCCTTGGCAACATAGTGAGAATCTCTCTCTACAAAAATTTTAAAAATTATCTAGGCATGGCGGCAGGTACCTGTAATCCTAGCTACTCACAGGAGGCTGAAGCGGGAAGATCACTTGAGCCCAGGAGTTTAAGGTTGCAGTGAGCTGATCACACCATTGCACTCCAGCCCAGGCAACAGAGCAAAATGCTACCCTTCAAAACAACAACAACAACAACTATATATATATATATATATATTTAACTCAATTTTCACCTTTTACAGATGGGCAAACTGAGACTCAGAGAAATTTGTAATGGCCCATGACCACAGTGGCAGAAGCTGGATTTGAACTCAGCTTTGTCTGATTACAAAGCCCTTGCTCATTGCACTACGCCAGTGTTTCTTTTTTTTTTTTTTTTTTTTTGAGATGGAGTTTCGTTCTGTCAACCAGGCTGGAGTGCAGTGATGTGGTCTTGGCTCACTGCAACCTGCACCTCCCAGGCTCAAGTGATTCTCGTGCCTCAGCCTCCCAAGCAGCTGGGACTACAGGTGCCCGCCACCACGGCTGGCTAATTTTTGTATTTTTAGTAGAGATGGGGTTTCACCATGTTGGCCAGACTGTTTTCGAACTGCTGACCTCAAGTGATCCTCCCACTTCGGCCTCCCAAAGTGCTGGGATGACAGGCATGAGCCGCTGTGCCCGGCCCAGTGTTTCTTGATTTAGGGGGCTCTTCAGAATCACCAAGAGGACAGTTAAAAATTCAGATTCCTGGCCTTGGCCCCAGCCTCCTCAATCACTCTCCTAGGGGCAGGGCTCAGCAATCTGTGTTTTCAAACACCCCCAGATGCAAGTGAAGATGAGCCAAGTTTGGGAAATATCACACTGTGCTTTGCCGTGGGAAACTGGAAGAGGGTAAGTTGAGCGGGGATGGTGAGGGAATGCAGGGAGGAGGGAAAAGAAAGGGACCTTCTACAGTGCTGCTCAGGGCTGGCCCTGCTTAGACAGACACCGGTGCCTGTCCTGGGAGTTGAGCTCCTGACTGTGGAGCCTGGAGGAAGAACTTCAAATCAAGAAACAGACTTCCCAGCCAGATGTTCCCCACATCTCTACTGTGGAAAGGGAGTATCATGAATGTAGAATTCAGCTGCAAAAAGTCATCTCCAGGCCTATTTTTAAATTCACCATAAATAAAGAAAGAAAAGCCTGTCAACATTCAAAATGCGCTAGTCCTTTTCCTGCTTCAATAAAACAGCCTTGATTTAGTGCTCACTCCTTCCAAGCCTGTGACCACTAAGAGGCAGCTGGGATGAAGCTGGCTGCCACGCAGTCTTGGAAGCCAATTCATAAAGAATGGAGCCAAAATGGGGGTGAGGGTACTGTTTAGGTGTGAGGAACTGAACGGCTACCTTAAAAAATTTTAGTATATGCTTGTATATACATAGGCGCTATAAGAGCTTGACTTGGGAATGGTAATAACTGCTGCCGTTTATTGAGAGCTTAACTTTGTACAGATTCACAATCCCTTATCCACAGATTGACCATATAATTTATCATTGCAAACCAGGCAATTTTGAAAGTGAAAAGGAGGGGTGGGGGAGCTATCAATAATTTCATCAGGACTACAGTTGTAAAACTGGGATGTATGATCACCTGATTTATCCAAAACCCTGCAAACGTGCTTCAAGTTCAGACTTTTTTTAGATTTTATAAAGGTAATACTGTGTACATGCATATGTGTGTATGTGTATATATACTGTATGTATGCAGAGGGATCCAGGGCAGTACCTCATAATCAAACACATTATATTTCTGCAGCAAATAATATGAATATTCACACCAAATGGAATAGACACATCAGGTATGATTCTGCCGACTAATGATTTATGAAAATACTTTTTCATACAAGTTTTCAGAGAAACTTGGAAAATTCTTTTTAAAATTGTGGAAAGGGCTTATGGACCTGTACCAAGAGCTCTGCTAAGTGTCTTTTTTTTTTTTTTTTTTTTTTTTTGAGACGGCGTCTTGCTCTGTCACCCAGGCTGGAGTGCAGAGGTGTGATCTCAGCTCACTGCAGGCTCCGCCCCCCGGGTTCATGCCATTCTCCTGCCTCAGCCCCCCAAGTAGCTGGGACTACAGGCACCTACCACCACGTCCGGCTAATTTTTGTATTTTTAGTAGAGAGGGGGTCTCACCATGTTAGCCAGGATGGTCTTGATCTCCTGACCTCGTGATCCACCCACCTCAGCCTCCCAAAGTGCTGGGATTACAGGCATGAGCCACTGTGCCCGGCCGCTAAGTGTCTTTAATTGCGTAGCAGAGACACTAGCTGTCCCACTGTAAATACCTTCTCCTTCTCCCTCAATACTAGAACCTCCAACTTGTGTCTGGATCCAAGGCTGTCTGGAGTAAAGACTATGCTTCCCAGCCTTCCTTGCAGCTAGGTGTGGTCATGTGACTAAGATCTGCCAATGAGATCAGTAAATGGAAAGATGTGATCAGGGCTGATAGTTACCCCACATGCCCAGGTAGAGATGTACCTGTTGTTTATAGCTGGCATTCGTTCTGATTAACTGAAACCCATGCCTTACTGGTCGTTAAATATTTTCAAAATTACTCCTGGTGTAAAACTTTCAGGAAGTCTCCTTAAAGGGACAGG
This sequence comes from Pongo pygmaeus, assembly GCF_028885625.2. Taxonomy (NCBI): domain Eukaryota; kingdom Metazoa; phylum Chordata; class Mammalia; order Primates; family Hominidae; genus Pongo; species Pongo pygmaeus. Next base: position 36,742,547 of record NC_072373.2, on the reverse strand, counting down.
CATGTCCTTCTGCCATCCTTCAGTCTTCCTTCCTGCTGGCTAGAATGTGGACCCTGATCACTCACTCCACTTTGGATCATGAAGATGAGGGCCACAACCTGAAGAGGGTGAAACTGAAAGCTGGAAGGGTCCTGGGTCTCGGTGACTCCTTGGATGGCCTACCTTTGGACTTTTACGTGAGAGAAGAAAATCTTTTTGTGTTAAGTCACTGGTCATTTGTGTTTTCAGTCTTTCTCAAAATAACTGTATTCTAGGGTTTGCTCTGACCATGCTGCTTAACAAACAACCCTGAAATCTCAGATGGCAATTGTATTTATTTCTCATTCACTAGCCTGCACATCGGATGTTGTGGCTGTGCTTCAGGCTGTGGGTCTTTGTCCTGGGACTAGCAGACACTCAGGACAAGCTCTAGCAGACACTCAGGACAAGCTCTCCTCATGACCAGTAAAGCTCAGGAGACGAAGCCAAAACACACAAACCCATTTAAAGCTCCTGCTAGTGTTGCTCTCATATTCCATTGGCCAAAACAAGTCACAGGACAGCCTGACATCAAGGGGAGAGAAAATAGGGGAAGAAAGGATAAACACCTGCTGTTGATACACAGAATTGATACATGTGCAACCCAGGCCGACAGCTGCACAGGCACCAGGGTCTTCTGAGCATTCTGGGCTCCTTCCAGCCCTCCCAGCATCACTGAGGCGGGGTGGGGGAACCACTGCTCCCTCCCTGATCATGGCCTGAAATTCCAAGTGTTTGCCCCCCACCCCAACCCCGAGGACACTACCAAGTAGGTGGCAACAGGAAAGTCTCTCTTCCTTTTACTGCCCCTCTCTACAGTCACCCCAGACCACACACCAGGCTGTACAGGTGTCTCTGGCAGTCTTTCCCAAAGGGGTGAGGGGAAATGTTAAAGCTGGGAGCTCTGCTGCCTTACATTTGTGTGTCTCCCAAGGTTCCCCTTCTTCCAAACTTCCTTTGAGAATTTCAACCCACTGGCTGTGTGCAGGTCCTTCCCACACATCCAGGAGCACCTGGCACTTCTGGAAGTTTGCTCAGAAGAGGAAGGAAGTGCATTTCCTACAGTTCCCCAATAAACCTCTCCCAGGGCCTCATCGTCCAACTGCCAGGACCCACCCTCAATTCATTAACCATAAGGTTTAGGGAGGGGATTTGGCAAATCAGCCTCAGCCATATCCAAATGCCTGAAAGAAAGCACCAAGAGAAGTTGGGGGGCAGGGTGAACGTTGGGGATATTGCCAGTAGGTAATGGGTCTGGGGGAAGAACAGACCTGGAAGATTTTACCACTGACTATGTGACCTCTGGCAAACCAATCTCTTTTCTGGGCCTTTATTTGTTTTAGTGTTGTTTTATTTCTTGAAAGAAGGGGATTGCCCTTGATGGCATTTAAGGTTTCTTCTAGTTCTAACAGCCTGTGATCTAAGGAGCAAGGGGTGAGAAGGAAAAGACCAGCATGTGGGTGCCCAGAGGGACACAGCACGGTGGGGGCCCAGTCATCTGGGGATAGCATTAGGCTAAAGTTCAAGTTCTTCAGCCCTTATCAGATTGTAGTCCTTATCACCAAGCTTAGCTTTACCTCTCAGCCACATTCAGGGCCGTGGACTAAGGCCACGAAAATTGTGCACAACAGGGGCTACCTATCATGACGACTGCAGTATGTATGGCATCCCCCGGAGTTACAGCAGTTCTGTCCTCATCGGTCACCACTCTCTGCCTCAAACCTCAGTTCCAGCAACTCCAAACTACCTTCAGTTCTCAGCACACGTCATGGTGCCTTCCACAGTTCCCTCTCCCTGCTACACCACTATCCCTTGGTCTCCCTTCCCCTGCCCCCACCTTCCTCTGACTATTGCCTACTCACCCTTCAACATTCAGCTGAGTCTCCTCCCCACCCAGGTTCGGAGCCCCTCTGCGTCACTCCCATAATGCCTTATTACTGCTCTCACTACACTGTATTGTACCTATCTGCTGTGAACCTCAAACTACTGTCTTACTAGACTCCAAGCTTCCTTGGGGGCTGAGGGGAGAAATTGTATCTTATCTATCTTATTTTATGCCCAATGTCTTTCACAATACCAGACAAACGATAAACGGGCAATTTTTGATGCATGAACAAAGAAACAAACGAACTGGGAAGGAAAACTAAAAGGAATGTCACATGTAGATGGTATAGGCCACCTTTGTTTCTCCCCCACACCCCAGCTGCCACACATACTACATCTATAATTCAGTGAAATCATGTCAATAAACACCAAGGGTGAACGGTAACCTTTGAGCTAGGGAAAATAAATTGCCCGGGGAAGAAGCCTGTTGTCTGGTGGGCGAGAAAAGCCTTCCTTAGTGATGGTGGAGAAGAGAGTAAGGTTGGGGTGTAAGGTCGACTGGGGGCAGGATAGTCAGGAACGAGGTCTCGAGGAGAGCAGGACTTGAGGGGCCAGTGGGGAAGAGGCTGGGTTTGGTGGGCAGATGGACACCAAGCTGTCACACACCTGTGGCTCCACCAAGACAAGAAAGAGCCTGTGGCCTGACCAGAGAGGGGGAAGAGGATTTGAGTTGGAAATCTGAGTATGAGGTGTATGAGAGCAGTGAGAGAGCTCCAGCTGATGGGGACTGAGACACAGAGGGACCCAGAGGGCAGAAGGAAGTGGTGTCCCTCCGCCCCCTTCTCCCACTCCCTCGGACTGTGCCCAAGGTGTCCAGAGCTGCCTCAAGCCGGGTGGTCTAAGCAGGAGACTTGGTGACGCTCCTTCAGGGACTGGCTTCAGGAAGTTAAGTGGGCCTGATAATCTGGCGGAAATTTCTGTTTGTTTAGAGAAGATGATTAAAATTGCCTAGTCGCTGGATTTGAATACTCAAGAATGAGTTTAACTGAGAAGAGAATGTTTTTTTTTAGATGAGGCAATAACCCACCATTGCTGGGTTTGTTTGCACCAAGAGGAAGAACTTAAATATCTGAAACGTAACATGTCCTAAGATGATGGCCGGGGTGGGAGCCAGGGCTGTCATGAAGTGTAAGGATTGAACCTTACTCTGAAACCTCCATCAAAGAGGTCTTTTAGCACGGATTAAAATCCAGGCATTCACCTCAACATACCCTATGAATCTGCCCTCTCTGGAGCCAGGAGCAGCCAGTTCAGGACTTTCACTGGCCTGGCACCCGGCCCCGGTCTCACTTCACTTCCCACCGCAGTCTGTCGGCCGAGAGGCAGCACCGTGCGCTTGCAAGTGTTTGGGCTGTGTGCGCATGTGCAGTTGCGGGTGTGCGCATGCACATCGCTGGCTGTGCGCGGTCTTGCAGCGTGCTTAGGCAAACCTCACCCCCACCTGGGTCCGGGGCCTCAGGCCTGGTGAAACTGATGCTGTGCGAACACGTGTTTGATTCAGTTTAAATGGAGGTGGTGCGGACGAATCAAAGTTTTGCATCAATACGGTAGAACTTGCATAATCCAAGACCACCTGTTTCTTCTCTCTGCCTTCCCCATCCAAATCATCCCCAAATCATCCCTGAGAAGCCTCTGCTCCCATCAGTGTCATCCCTGCGGGCCCCCATCAGAGAAGTGTGTGGGAGAAGCAGGTGCAGGTCACAGTCCTCCCTAGTCCGTCTGCCTCAGAAACTATTCCTGGAGTCGGTGGCGTGAAGGACCCACCACCACGTGTCGTGGGCATTTGCCCCAGCACAGAGTTCACACCCCGTCCCCCAGTGGACCCCCTTGTGCGGGGGTCTGGGCAATGCGTGGACTGGCCACAGCCCGTGCCCCAAGCGAGTGGACTGCATTCTGAGGCACCTGCTCTATTTCTGCCCAGGCCAGGTGCTGTGGATCCAAGCACTGGGCATGGCCACAGCGAACTTTCCTGAACAAGTAGTACTCTTCCAGCTGATGAGTGCACTGGCATTTATTATGGTTGGGCCAGTGCTGGAAGTGGAGATGTCTATAAGATGATCATGAGGATAGGATGGAACCCATACTCTAAGAAAACAAAGAAGTCCATGGAAACGCATATCATGGGTATCTTCAAAGAGGACTTGCGTGGCGAGATCTTCAATGTGGCCATCCTTGGCTACCTCAGACCTGAAAGAACTTTGCTTCTTTAGAGTCACTTATTTCGGCAATTCAAGGTGGTATTGAGGAAGCTAAGAAACGCCTACATTTACCAGAACATTTGAAACTTAAAGAAGACCATTTCTTCCAGGTTCCTAAAAGCAAAATAATGAATGGCCACTGATAAAAAAAAAAAAAAAATCTTATTTATTCATTCACTGTATTCTAGTATTTCACTGCTTACAACTGTCCAGTCTCACCTTGGTTATAGTTTTAAAATCAAACATTTTCCCACAGCTGTGAACTAGTTTAAACAAAACAACGTAGTTACTATATTGTGCTTCAATCGTTAAATTATTAATAGGTTTTATTTATTTAAATACATAAGACGCTTTATTTAAAAATAAAGATTTTCAAAATATGTTGATTAGAATGTACCACTAGAAGGGTATTAAGTGTCTTATAATGGAAATGAAATGTTTATAAGTATGGGTTAAAAGGCAAGCCACTAATTTGAGATGAGAATTATAGTTCTCATGGCAAAAACCTTCATGTATGTACTTGTATAGCATATAGTCCTAAACAGAGAAGGCTTATAAAAGTAAATACATTAAATAGGAGTTGTATAGTTTATTATAAACCTAAGGGGAAAACTCCAGACTTTGTATTTGTGATATATGATGCATTAATATATTATTATAAGCATGAAGACATTTGTGAAACTTTGTTTTTTGTCATTTTCTTTTCTTTCTTTCATTTATTTATATTTTTATTTATTTATTTATTTATTTTGAGACAGGGTCTTGCCCTGTCACCCAGGTTGGAATACAATGGTGATCAAGGTTTATTGCAGCCTTGACCTCCCGGGCTCTAGCAATTCTCTCACCTCAGCCTCCTGAGTAGTTGGGACTACAGGGTGAGCCACCGTGCTCAGCTAAATTGTAACATTTTTTTGTAGAGACAAGGTCTCCCTACGTTGCCCAGGCTGGTCTCAAACTCTTGGCTCAAGCAATCCTCCTGCCTCAGCCTCTTAAAATGCTGGGATTACAGGCCTGAGCGACTGCACCTGGCCTTTACTCATTATCTGGGCGGTCACATCATTGCACCATTTTCATTTTTGTATAGAGCTGCTTCGGTTCTAAGTGGTCTAGACTCCCTCTGCATATCTTTATTGTTGTTAAGACAGTAAGGTAGATGTTTTTTGAATCTATAGGTCTCCTTTTTGTTGGATAACACTTCTTTATTCTTCAGAGTAGATATTCTTGTAGATATCTATAAGACTTTAACGTTTTTCTTGACTTTGATTTTTTTCCTTTTTTAGGAAAAACAAAGACACAACAGACTTCATCTTTAGGTTTCCTCAAGATTTAAGTGAACACATAGCCATTCGTTTATATGTACCAGTTTCTTAAAAAAACATAAATAAAATGATTGTTTTCCCTCTAGCCTAACTATTTAAAGACAATTAAACTATAAAATACTGAGAAAATTATCTATTCTTAATGTAACTATATGTTCCAGGACAAATCTAAACTGGCGTACTTGTATACACACAATGTAATTTAATGCTAGTCTAAGAATGCTTGTAGCTTGAGAGAAAGGCATAGAGTTTGTTAAACAATCTTCATACTGTAGATTTTTTCCTCCTGCTGACTGTGATTTTTGGCCACTTGAGTCTTTTTGTTGATATTGGCAGAAAGTTGAAATCTTTGGATATTTAGGAAATTAAGATTACAGATTGCGTTGGGCCCCTTCAAACAGTATATTGCATTATTGTTCACTTTAGCAATAGATTTGGTGGTTGGTTTGGTGGAGGGATAGAAGTATATAGAAGGTAATTTTAAAAATAATTCACTATGGATCATTTTTTCCTAATCTGCATAAATGAATTTGAACTGACTTTAATAAAAATATTTTGAAAGTACATAGAAAAACATCTGAAGCAGTTGTTGGAGAAGAGGAAAACATGTATAAATTTAGTTGGATTGTGTTTTACTTTTTGGTGTATGAATTTATGGCAAACAATGCAGCTTGTGGCTTTTCATTTCTTTATAGAGCTATGTAGAAAATACTATTTTTCATATTAGAAATCCTATACTTGAAAGAAGCCTCAATTATAAGTGGCTTCATGAAGCAAAGTTAAAAACAAACATGGAAAATGTGAAAATATTTGTGTTTGTTTTGTCTGACTAGCTTGCTGTTAATTATGTTCTCTTTAAGTGTGTGAATGTTCTTTTATACTTTATAGCCACCTTACATTTTGTTAAATAGCCATTGCTTTTAAGATGGATGGTATGGTGCACAGAGGTTAGTTAACTGTATCTACATTTTTCAAGGTTTTATATTAATTACCTACTATAAGAAGTTACAAGGCTGGGCCCATGCCTGTAATCCCAGTACTTTGGGAGGCTGACGCAGGTGGATCACAAGGTCAGGACATCGAGACCATCCTGGCTAACACAGTGAAACCCCGTCTCTACTAACAATACAAAAAATTAGCCAGGCATGGTGGCGCACGCCTATAATCCCAGCTACTCGGGAGGCTGAGGCAGGAGAATCACTTGAACCCAGGAGGCAGAGGTTGCAGTGAGCCGAGATCAAGCCACTGTACTCCAGCCTGGGCAACAGAGCGAGACTCTGTCTCAAAAAAAAAAAAAAAAGAAAAGAAAAAAAAAAGAAGTTACAGTAGTGCCATTTTGATTAGTCTGAATGTTTTCAGGCCTTGAAATAAATTTTGACTAAGTAATTTTTTTTCCAGAGCAGGAGTGGAAGTTTCCTTTAAAAGCTTTAGGCCAGTAAGGAAAAAAAGGAAAGGAAAGAAGGAAAATGCAACTTGGAAGAGGGCCAAGCAGGTGACTCGAGAAACCAAGTGCACAGCTTGACATCTTGACGTGGGGGTTTTATTTGTTGGCATACTTCCAGGATCTTATTGTGAAGCTGCTGATCAGTTTCAGGTGTTTTCTATCTATTAGGAGCCTACCTTTCCCTGGCACCAGCTGTGACTAATTATTACTTTAAACAAACTGTTAACAACCGCCTGGCCATCACCTGATGGTTGCCCAACACTTCTGGTGTGTGTGTGGTGGGGAGCCCTCTCCTGCCCTGCTCATACCTGACTAGCTACCTACTGTAACATTTACCCCCACCTTAAGAGTCCAAGACCCCAAATCTTTGGTGGAAAGTGGATGAAGGTCAGTCTTCTGTAACTGTTTCCTGCTGACAGAGGGGCGGTGGTGGTTCTGTGAGTCTTAGCCTCTCACTGTCTAAGCTGGTTTGGCTCCATGAGTTGCTGAAAGTGGTATCGAACCAGGTCCAAAGAAGACAGAAGCAGGATTTCGCCTCGGTCATATCCCACAATGGGCAGTCTAGAGGCCCCTGTAGAAGGTGATCCTTGAATATTGAGAGGATGGTGTCCCTTACTGAGGATCATCTGGAACTTAATGGCCTTACTTTGAGGTGAAAAGGCATTACTTATCTTTCTGCTTATAAAGGAACCTCAGATCTTCCAGGGACTTGCAAGCATGTTCGGGAGCTGAGGGCGTTGTTCCCAGCTCTGGTGTCTCGGAGCCTTTCCATGGCTTCACTCAGATGTGATGTATCCAGCTGGCAATCTCTGAGACTAAGTAATTTTTTTAAATGTTCCTTTTAAGTCTTTTTTTTTCTTTAACAACTCTATTCTTATAATTTCTTAAAATCGTGAACAACTAACCACACTACAAAGCTGGTGGACGTAGATATTCATGTTATAATCAAAGTAAACTTACCCAGCTGTTAATAAAACTTGTAAAATCATATGAAGCATATAGTCATGACTTACTTCCTGGTAATTAATCATGGTGGCCATAAGTAAGTCCAGCCATTGCCTTCCCATTTCCCAGGCTACAGGCTCAATAAGGGCTTTTCAAATTCCTGGATATTAGCTGGGCCATCTGGCTTTGTTTTGGCCAAGTAGCATCCAACTCCTCTTTCCTATTGGAGGGAAATCTCCTATTATATAGTCTTGGTGGGTGGCCACTTTGGAGACTAAAAAGGCCAAGTCTTCCTTCTCTCTGCACTCAGCTATCCAGGTCATAGGCCTGAACCCCAGCCTGAGCCAATACTATATTGCTGCCAAGACTTCAATCTTTTTTTTTCTTTCTTTCTTTATTATTATTATTATTATTATTATACTTTAAGTTTTAGGGTACATGTGCACAAAGTGCAGGTTAGTTACATATGTATACATGTGCCATGCTGGTGTGCTGCACCCATTAACTCGTCATTTAGCATTAGGTATATCTCCTAATGCTATCCCTCCCCCTTCCCCCCACCCCACAACAGTCCCCAGAGTGTGATGTTCCCCTTCCTGTGTCCATGTGTTCTCATTGTTCAATTCCCATCTATGAGTGAGAACATGCGGTGTTTGGTTTTTTGTCCTTGCGATAGTTTACTGAGAATGATGATTTCCAGTTTCATCCATGTCCCTACAAAGGACATGAACTCATCATTTTTTATGGCTGCATAGTATTCCATGGTGTATATATGCCACATTTTCTTAATCCAGTCTATCATTGTTGGACATTTGGGTTGGTTCCAAGTCTTTGCTATTGTGAATAGTGCCACAATAAACATACGTGTGCATGTGTCTTTATAGCAGCATGATTTATAGTCCTTTGGGTATATACCCAGTAATGGGATGGCTGGGTCAAATGGTATTTCTAGTTCTAGATCCCTCAGGAATCGCCACACTGACTTCCACAATGGTTGAACTAGTTTACAGTCCCACCAACAGTGTAAAAGTGTTCCTATTTCTCCACATCCTCTCCAGCACCTGTTGTTTCCTGACTTTTTAATGATTGCCATTCTAACTGGTGTGAGATGGTATCTCACTGTGGTTTTGATTTGCATTTCTCTGATGGCCAGTGATGATGAGCATTTTTTCATGTGTCTTTTGGCTGCATAAATGTCTTCTTTTGAGAAGTGTCTGTTCATATCCTTCACCCACTTTTTGATGGGGTTGTTTGTTTTTTTCTTGCAAATTTGTTGGAGTTCATTGTAGATTCTGGTTATTAGCCCTTTGTCAGATGAGTAGGTTGTGAAAATTTTCTCCCATTTTGTAGGTTGCCTGTTCACTCTGATGGTAGTTTCTTTTGCTGTGCAGAAGCTCTTTAGTTTAATTAGATCCCATTTGTCAATTTTGCCTTTTGTTGCTATTGCTTTTGGTGTTTTAGACATGAAGTCCTTGCCCATGCCTATGTCCTGAATGGTAATGCCTAGGTTTTCTTCTAGGGTTTTTATGGTTTTAGGTCTAACATTTAAGTCTTTAATCCATCTTGAATTAATTTTTGTATAAGGTGTCAGGAAGGGATCCAGTTTCAGCTTTCTACATATGGCTAGCCAGTTTTCCCAGCACCATTTATTAAATAGGGAATCCTTTCCCCATTGCTTGTTTTTCTCAGGTTTGTCAAAGATCAGATCGTTGTAGATATGCGGTGTTATTTCTGAGGGCTCTGTTCTGTTCCATTGATCTGTATCTCTGTTTTGGTACCAGTACCATGCTGTTTTGGTTACTATAGCCTTGTAGTATAGTTTGAAGTCAGGTAGCGTGATGCCTCCAACTTTGTTCTTTTGGCTTAGGATTGACTTGGTGATGCGGGCTCTTTTTTGGTTCCATATGAACTTTAAAGTAGTTTTTTCCAATTCTGTGAAGAAAGTCATTAGTAGCTTGATGGGGATGGCATTGAATCTATAAATTACCTTGGGCAGTATGGCCATTTTCACAGTATTGATTCTTCCTACTGATGAGCATGGAATGTTCTTCCATTTCTTTGTATCCTCTTTTATTTCATTGAGGAGTGGTTTGTAGTTCTCCTTGAAGAGGTCCTTCACGTCCCTTGTAAGTTGGATTCCTAAGTATTTTATTCTCTTTGAAGCAATTGTGAATGGGAGTTCACTCATGATTTGGTTCTCTGTTTGTCTGTTATTGGTGTATAAGAATGCTTGTGATTTTTGTACATTGATTTTGTATCGTGAGACTTCACCGAAGTTGCTTATCAGCTTAAGGAGATTTTGGGCTGAGATGATGGGGTTTTCTAGATATACAATCATGTCATCTGCAAACAGGGACAATTTGACTTCCTCTTTTCCTAACTGAATACCCTTTATTTCCTTCTCCTGCCTAATTGCCCTGGCCAGAACTTCCAACCTATGTTGAATAGGAGTGGTGAGAGAGGGCATCCCTGTCTTGTGCCGGTTTTCAAAGGGAGTGCTACCAGTTTTTGCCCATTCAGTATGATATTGGCTGTGGGTTTGTCATAGATAGCTCTTATTATTTTGAGATACGTCCCATCAATACCTAATTTATTGAGAGTTTTTAGCATGAAGCGTTGTTGAATTTTGTCAAAGGCCTTTTCTGCATCTATTGAGATAATCATGTGGTTTTTGTCTTTGGTTCTGTTTATATGCTGGATTACATTTATTGATTTGTGTATATTGAACCAGCCTTGCATCCCAGGGATGAAGCCCACTTGATCATGGTGGATAAGCTTTTTGATGTGCTGCTGGATTCGGTTTGCCAGTATTTTATTGAGGATTTTTGCATCAATGTTCATCAAGGATATTGACCTAAAATTCTCTTTTTTGGTTGTGTCTCTGCCAGACTTTGGTATCAGGATGATGCTGGCCTCATAAAATGAGTTAGGGAGGATTCCTTCTTTTTCTATTGATTGGAATAGTTTCAGAAGGAATGGTACCAGTTCCTCCCTGTACCTCTGGTAGAATTTGGCTGTGAATCCATCTGGTCCTGGACTCTTTTTGGTTGGTAAGCTATTGATTATTGCCACAATTTCAGAGTCTGTTATTGGTCTATTCAGAGATTCAACTTCTTCTTGGTTTAGTCTTGGGACAGTGTATTGAGGAATTTATCCATTTCTTCTAGATTTTCTAGTTTACTTGCGTAGAGGTGTTTGTAGTATTCTCTGATGGTAGTTTTTATTTCTGTGGGATCGGTGGTGATATCCCCTTTATCATTTTTTATTGCGTCTATTTGATTCTTCTCTCTTTTTTTCTTTATTAGTCTTGCTAGCAGTCTATCAATTTTGTTGATCCTTTCAAAAAGGATCTTGAATGAGTGACACATAGCCCAGAAGCAGTAGAATTCTTCTGCTGTGATGAGGAATCCACACCAGGCCACTCCGGCTAAAAGGCATTTATTGTGCTTCCTGGTTTTTTTCCGGGCTGTTTCCTCCAGACTCACACCACATATTTCTTCCAATAAATGTCCTTCCTGGTTACAACCACCAGATAGTCTTGGTTTCTTGCTCCTGAACGTGTTCCCCCTGATTGTGGCAGGCACTGTTGGTCACCCAGTGGCTGTTCCCCTTCCCTTTCTTGCTAATAGAACCCCAAGTTTTTATTTCTTCATATCTCTACCTGGTCCAGGTATAGGACCATGACTGGTCAGTCCTATCCCCTTGTCCAGCGACAGGTCTAAGGTTAGGCCTGTGACCCAGCTCTAGCCAAAGAGACCTGAGGGGAAACACTGGAAGCTTCTGGGAAAGGCTTTCCTCACTGATTGTGTCCCTGGCCCCTTTCTTCCTGCTTGAGAAGCCACCACATGAGAAGAAAAGCTTGGAGCCACTGCAGCCATCTTGCCACCATGAGGGAAGGCAGCAGCAGCCCTAAAGAAGGCAGAGGGAGCCTGGGTCCTTAATCTCTCGGAGCCACCACAATGACCCTGGAATCACCTCCCTCTGAACTGCGGGTTTTCTGTGATTAATCAGTCCTTGTCATTTTGTTCTCTTATACTAAGTGTTTTGTTATTTGCAGCCAAAACATTCTGATAAACTGATTCTCTGAATTTCACTACTTTCCAAAATAATCATCTGTTGTTGGAGCTGGAAGAGATCTGGGAGATCTTTGAGTATCTTTGTAATAGAAGAATCTGAGTTGGATATGGAGGCAGAAGCAGAGGGAGAACCCAGGCCTCCTGAGTCTTATCCTGTGATGAGCCTTTTCCTATGGTGGTCTCCCCAGCACCCTGAGGAGGTGCCCAGGACATTCCACAGGGAGCCATGCGGATAGAGCCTGGATTCTGGCATCTGAGAATCATGGGCAAAGGGGCAAATAAGAAGGGGCAGAGTGAGCCTCTGCTGGGCTTGGGCAAGGCTGTGGGCTGAGACACCTAAGATGCCAGAGCTGTGTTCCCAGCTCTTTCTGTCGGATTTCCTGTTGTATCCATGAGTGTGTGCGTGTGTGTGTGTGCACATGGGCGCACACAAACCTTTGCCCTGGGTTCCACTTTTCAGCCTCCCTGAGTCTCTAGGATCTCCTGCTTCCCCACCGGCGTGGCAGCAAGGTCCTCTTCTTCTCATGGATGAGTACTTTTTGCGGTTTCTGGTTGGTTTCATGCCCTTTACTTTTTTCTTTTTTCTCTTTTTTTCCACCTTTTAGGGCTTTATTTAGAAAGTGTATATGTAAGGATGTAAAGCTGTTTCCATTTACTGTTTACAAACTAGAACCAGCTTGCCTTGGAAGCCCAGTCTGGGTAACCAGCCATGTCCAGGCTGGCACAGAGGAAATCAGCACTCTTCCTGTACACCTGTAGTCAGCAGGTGAGATGAACAGGGCTGAAACAGCTCTTCAGTGTCAATTTTCATCACTGTGAAATCACCACTGTATAAATTTCACCACTGTATAAATCTACATTTATAGAGGGTGAAATGGGAACTGCTTTGAAAACAGTAATTGTGAGTATATTCAAAACCAACCATAATGGAAAAAAATACAAGTGCATCAAATAAAGCCACAGTATTGTTTCTGAATACCATTTGGATAGAATGCATAAGAATGTATTACCACACACATACACACACGTGTGTGCGCACACGCAAAAACTGAAAACCATGTTGCCTAGCCCAGAGTATTTGCACTTTATATGCAGGTATATAAAAAATATATTGGGCACCTACCAGATGCTCACATCCTATAGATTAGCAGTTGTTCCCCCAAATCCAGTGTAATTCAAGAATTCTCATTTTCAGGAGAAACATTAATTTGGGTAAACCAAGGATTTTTATGGTAAAGATATATAACGACTTTCAACTGAATTATCCCTTAAGTATATTTGTGTATATGTGTATGTAGAAATACATTTACCTTACAATAGGACACAGTATTTTTATTTTTTAAAATGCAGGGTTTTTTTAAAGAAAAATTGCAGAATTTACTACACTAAACCCTTCACTTTTTTCATGCCACTTCACAATTTTTCCTACAGCTGTGCCTGGACCAAAGAGAGCTCAGAGAAAGCTAGGAATTCACTTCTGGGCCTTGCAAAGCTTCAAAAGAGTGAACCAGAACTAGGGGGAACACTGATCCTGGATGCAGCTGGCTGGCAGAGATGCTGGTGTGCTGTTTCTTCAGAGGTTTCAGGAAGGCCCCCCCCATCCCAAAATCACCCTTCCTTCACCTAGGAAGTCAATGCCTGAGACTCCACCATTAGAGATACAATGCAAAGCTTCCTGGGAGACAAAACTCCTCATATACACCTTAAAGTGAGTTTGTATGATCTTTTCAAGAGGGTCAATGTTGAGAAGAATCCGAGTGGAGAAAGGATGAAGTTGGTTGAGGGTAGCACCAAAAGATTCTCTTTTTCACTCAGAATAGGTGCTGCAAGTCTGTCCTGCTGGTGATGCACATACTGGAGAACAAGAGGGTGGTGGAGACAATTATGTAAACTTCCAGGGAGAAAATCTGGGCAAGGGGAAGGGCATGGAGGTGGGAGGTCAGGTGTATCGGGGCATATTGTGGAGAGAAGTGTAAGAAGTATGTGGTTACTTTGGTAGTAGACACTAGAGAGACATTGAAGGTTCTTGAGGAGGAGAGTGACATAATCCAAAAGTCAAATGTGATGGCTACGTGGAGACGATTGAATAGAGAGACTGGCATCAGGGACTCCAGGGAAGACATAATGAAGGGCTGAACATGGCCATAAAGGAAGGGTAGAAAGGTCACAAGAAAGGCACAAAGTAGAATCCAGGTGACCTTGTCCCCAAAGACTTGTAGGAAGAATGCTGATTTCTTTAAAGGGAACTAGAAAGGGAGGCCAGAAAGCTGGTTTATAGTGAAGAAATACCGAGTTTAAGGTACTTGTAGGTCATCCAAGTGGAGATATTATTATTGTCATTAGTATCGGCTGACAAGCATTAAGAGATTACTCTCTACCAGGCACCATGCTAAGCCCTTCACATGCATTATCTCATTTAATTCTCATAACATCCCAAAGGGTAGATATTGTTATCCCCATCTTACAGATGAGGACACTACAGCTCCAAGAGGTTAACTACTTGCCCAAGTTCCCACAGCTAGTAAGAACCCAGACCCCTGGCTCCAAAGCTCCTAACCACCATGAGGCTCTGGTGCTTGGGGAAGAGGTCAGAAGCTGGTCTGTGGTCACAGAGATGACAAGGGAAATCTTAAGAATGGCTGGGACCTCCCTAAAGAAATTCAAAAAGGAAGAGGAGAGAACAAATCTTGATGGCGTATCATTAGACAAGTCGCTGAACTGTCACCATCTGTCAGCTAACCTTGAATGAGACCTCTAAGAGCAATTTCCCTATTCCCCAGGATTTAAATGGGGTTTGGAGTTGGCATTGACAACCCACTAACAACAGCTCACAAGCTCACTAGCAGAGTAACCCGTAACTCAGCGTGAAGGAGGCTATTTGCTCCTTCCACCCTCTAATCAAGACAACTTGCTTTTCTAAGTAGGACTTCTTTTCTGGTTGTAAGTCTTGGGACAGAACTTCGAAGCAAAATCTGGATGCAGAGGTGGAGTGGGATGGGAGGGAGCAGGTTTAGGGGTCACTGCACTTTTCAGCTATTCCTTGGGAGCTTCAGACATAGTCTGGAGGGTAGGGGAGACATTGACGAGACGAGAGAGTAGAGGATGGCCTGCAGAGGGAGGGAGGTGGAGGAGACAGAGGGACAGGGCATGAAGGCTCAAGGGAGCAGGGCCTTGGAAGCATTCACCCTCTCTCTGTGCTCACTTTCATCCACCAATTCCCCACTCTGTGCCTCTTCACTGTTTTTTCATCTTCTAAAAGAAAAGAAGTTCAAGGGAACACTTACACTGAAGCCAAATTGGTTTCCTTCCCCTTCAAGCCAGGTGTCAGTGGTACCCGCCCTCTTGGTCCCCCAGCACGATGGCTCCTCCTTCCTCATCCCGTATCCCTTCAGGAGCCACATCCAGCCCAATTAACTTCAGAAACTTCTCCTTCATCAGGCTTCGCTGGACCCCATGAGGTGAGCCTTGAGAACTAGGAGAAAATCTCTTACTCCCCTACCCCCAACCCCTCTTATGGCCTGGTGAGGAGAGGTGGGATGGGTAGGGTATAATCCCCTCTCAGCCTCCCCGTCAAGTCTGTCTTCCACACTGCAGGCCCCAGGGTCCAGCACACTTTGGGTTCCTGACACATGTTTGTAGAATGAATGAATGAATGAATGGGTGAATGAGTGAATGAATGGGAGAATGGACATGTAACAAAGATGCCAGAGCAGAGGCTGCTGAATGGAGGAGGCTTCGGTGAGTCACAGGGCTCTCCATGCCTCCAAGGCAAAGCTGTGAAAACCATTAGCTGCAATTCAAGCCCAGCAGGCACAGAGCAAGCTTCAGTCGCCCTGGCTGCAGAATTCACACCCTGAGCACCCATCCCCAGACCAGCAGCCTTGCCTCCTACACCCAACTACCCCAGTGAGATCTGGTCTCAGGCCTGTCCACACAGGCCAAGGGTATGGGGTGGAAGCTCCCAGCAGGCAAGGGCTTTGGCTTACTCACCTGTGTACCCCCATGGACAGGCTCACAGAAGATGCTTAGTAAATACCAAATGAAGGAAAATAGAGTTATTTGGTGTTTGTTCTGGTCTGAATGTTTGTGCCCCCCACCCCCCAAAAAAACTCAGATGTTGAGATCCTAACCCCAACATGATGGTATTAGGAGATGGGGCTTTATCGAGGTGATTACCTCCCAATCATAGGCCATTGGGAGGTGATTATGGTGGAGCACTCTTGAATGGAATTAGTGCCCTTATAAAAGAGGCCCAAGAGGGACCTCTCACCCTTTCTACCACGTGAAGACACAGGCAGAAGGCAGGCCTCACCCAACACTGAATCTGTCAGCACCTTGACTGTGGGCTTCCCAGCCTCTAGAATAGTGAGGAATAAATTTTGGTTGTGTGTAAGCCACCCACTCTATGGTACTTCGTTACAGCAGCCTGCATGGACTAAGACACTGCTCGTTAGGTGCCAGCAACTTTAACACGCAGATGTCACTGAAACCAAACAGTAGTTTTGAAAGGCGAGTCCTCCTATGCCTATTTTTGCTGATGAGGAAACCAACACAAAGAAGTTAAGAGACTTCCTAATGACCACAAAGTATTTTGGTAGCAGAGACCTGGCATTGGTTCAAATCAGGTCATTTTGCTCTTAAGGCCATGTTTGTTCCACCAAACATAAAAACCCAAACCATCTGGGTTCTGGAGGAGGAAACTGGAAGAGAAAATCCTGGCATCCCAGAGCTCACCTAGGTTTAGTGCACTTCCCTTCCTTCACCCCACTTAGGAGAGGCAAAGGAGGCACTGAGCAGGGAAGGATGGCAGCTCCTCCCATGTCTCCAGGTGTCTTGCTACTGAGGCCTCTCAGATGTCCAAGATGAGAGAGAAGGGGACTATTCCTGAGACCTAGAGGGCCTGGATAAGGACTATTCCTGAAAATTGGAGGGCCTGGATAAGGACTGATAAGACCTAGAGGGCCTGGATAAGGTGAGCCTCTAGTCTACCCCAGGCCCTGATGGCCTCATCCTTCTGCTGGGAGCCATGTTCTGAAAGTACAGTGGATGAGAAGAGAGAGCGAGTGAGCCTGGCAAGGATAAACCAGTCCACACTTGACCCCGAAGCAGTGTGAGCTGGTTAAGAGAGTGAGCTTGGCCAGGAAAGTCAGTCAAGACGGAAGCCCTTAGAAGACAGCGCCTGAGACAGATTGACATCAGCCCAGCCGGCCTCCACGAGCATGCTGAGGTGTCTGAGACGCACTCCAAAGGGCGCAGCCGGGTCAGCAGATTCCAACTGAGGTTGTGCTCTGCCTTCCAGAGCTTTGTGCCTGTGAGCAAGTCACTCACCTCTTAATGGAGATCATGATATACTTCACAAGATTGTTATGAGCATCGAAAGAGATGGGGCATTTGAGTGAATCCCTACCCAACAAAATATATGGAAGAAATAGAAAAAGGCATTCAACTAACATTTGTTAAATTGAACTGTTCTTATGTCTAGCTAGATGTGGGTTTCATAGTTTTACTTGACTGGATTTGGGTTGTATTTCCCCGTATGTCCTCATTTTCCCTTTTGATCTGTAAGTGGATGGGTGGGGAATGACAATAAAAATTCATTGCGGATGGAGCCAAGATGGCCGAATAGGAACAGCTCCAGTCTACAGCTCCTAGCGTGAGTGACGCAGAAGACGGGTGATTTCTGCATTTCCAACTGAGGTACTGGGTTCATCTCACTGGGGAGTGTTGGAAAGTGGGTGCAGGACAGTGGGTGCAGCACACTGAGTGTGAGTCGAAGCAGGGCAAGGCATTGCCTCACCCAGGAAGCGCAAGGGGTCAGGGAATTCCCTTTCCTAGTCAAAAAAAGGGGTGACAGACGGCACCTGGAAAATCGGGTCACTCCCACCCTAATACTGCGCTTTTCCAACAGTCTTAGCAAACGGCACACCGGGAGATTATATCCCACGCCTGGCTTGGAGGGTCCCACGCCCACGGAGCCTCACTCATTGCTAGCACAGCAGTCTGAGATCAAACTGCAAGGCGGCGAGCCTGGGGGAGGGGCTCCCGCCATTATTGAGGCTTGAGTAGGTAAACAAAGCAGCTGGGAAGCTCGAACTGGGTGGAGCCCACTGCAGCTCAAGGAGGCCTGCCTGCCTCTGTAGACTCCACCTCTGGGGGCAGGGAATACCCAAACAAAAGGCAGCAGAATCCTTTGCAGACTTAAATATCCCTGTCTGACAGCTTTGAAGAGAGTAGTGGTTCTCCCAGCACGCAGCTGGAGGTCTGAGAACGGACAGACTGCCTCCTCAAGTGGGTCCCTGACCCCCGAGTAGCCTAACTGGGAGGCACCCCCCAGTAGGGGTAGACTGACACCTCACACGGCTGGGTACTCCTCTGAGACAAAACTTCCACAGGAACGATCAGGCAGCAACATTTGCTGTTCACCAATATCCGCTGTTCTGCAGCCTCCGCTGCTGATACCCAGGCAAACAGGGTCTGGAGTGGACCTCCAGCAAACTCCAACAGACCTGAAGCTGAGGGTCTTGACTGTTAGAAGGCAAACTAACAAACAGAAAGGACATCCACACCAAAACCCCATCTGTATGTCACCATCATCAAAGACCAAAGGTAGATAAAACCACAAAGATGGGGAAAAAGCAGTGCAGAAAAACTGGAAACTAAAAATCAGAGTGCCTCTCCTCCTCCAAAGGAATGCAGCTGCTCACCAGCAATGGAACAAAGCTGGACAGAGAATGACTTTGACGAGTTGAGAGAAGAAGGCTTCAGATGATCAGACTACTCCGAGCTAAAGGAGGAAGTTCAAACCCATGGCAAAGTTAAAAACCTTGAAAAAAAATTAGACGAATGGCTAACTAGAATAACCAATGCAGAGAAGTCCTTAAAGGACCTGAGGGAGCGGAAAACCATGGCATGAGAACTACATGATGAATGCACAAGCCTCAGTAGCCAATTTGATCAACTGGAAGAAAGCGTATCAGTGATGGAAGATCAAATGAATGAAGTGAAGTGAGAAGAGAAGTTTAGAGAAAAAAGAATAAAAAGAAATGAACAAAGCCTCCAAGAAATATGGGACTATGTGAAAAGACCAAATGTACGTCTGATTGGCGTACCTGAAAGTGACGGGGAGAATGGAAACAAGTTGGAAAACATTCTGCAGGATATTATACAGGAGAACTTCCCCAATCTAGAAAGGCAGGCCAACATTCAAATTCAGGAAATACAGAGAACACCACAAAGATACTCCTCGAGAAGAGCAACTCCAAGACACGTAATTGTCAGATTCACCAAAGTTGAAATGAAGGAAAAAATGTTAAGGGCAGCCAGAGAGAAAGGTCAGGTTACCCACAAAGGGAAGCCCATCAGACTAACAGCTGATCTCTCGGCAGAAACTCTACAAGCCAGAAGAGAGTGGGGGCCAATATTCAACATTCTTAAAGAAAAGAATTTTCAACCCAGAATTTCATATCCAGCCAAACTAAGCTTCATAAGTGAAGGAGAAATAAAACACTTTACAGACAAGCAAATGCTGAGAGATTTTGTCACCACCAGGCCTGCCCTAAAAGAGCTCCTGAAGGAAGCACTAAACATGGAAAGTAACAACCAGTACCAGCCACTGCAAAAACATGCCAAATTGTAAAGACCATCAAGGCTAGGAAGAAACTGCATCAACTAACGAGCAAAATAACCAGCTAACATCATAATGACAGGATCAAATTCACACATAACAATATTAACTTTAAATGTAAATGGGCTAAATGCTCCAATTAAAAGACACAGACTGGCAAATTGGATAAAGAGTCAAGACCCATCAGTGTGCTGTATTCAGGAAACCCATCTCGCGTGCAGAGACACATATAGGCTCAAAATAAGGGGATGGAGGAAGATCTACCAAGAAAATAGAAAACAAAAAAAGGCAGGTGTTGCAATCCTAGTATCTGATAAAACAGACTTTAAACCAACAAAGATCAAAAGAGACAAAGAAAGGCATTACATAATGGTAAAGGGATCAACTCAACAAGAAGAGCTAACTATCCTAAATATATATGCACCCAATACAGGAGCACCCAGATTCATAAAGCAAGTCCTTAGAGACCTACAAAGAGACTTAGACTCCCACACAATAATAATGGGAGACTTTAACACCCCACTGTCAACATTAGACAGATCAACGAGACAGAAAGTTAACAAGGATATCCAGGAATTGAACTCAGCTCTGCACCAAGCAGACCTAATAGACATCTACAGAACTCTGCACCCCAAATCAACAGATTATACATTCTTCTCAGCACCACACTGCACTTATTCCAAAATTGACCACATAGTTGGAAGTAAAGCTCTCCTCAGCAAATGTAAAAGAACAGAAATTATAACAAACTGTCTCTCAGACCACAGTGCAATCAAACTAGAACTCAGGATTAAGAAACTTACTCAAAACCGCTCAACTACATGGAAACTGAACAACCTGCTCCTGAATGACTACTGGGTACATAATGAAATGAAGGCGGAAATAAAGATGTTCTTTGAAACCAATGAGAACAAAGACACAAAATACCAGAATCTCTGGGACACATTCAAAGCAGTGTATAGAGGGAAATTTATAGCACTAAATGCCCACAAGAGAAAGCAGGAAAGATCTAAAATTGACACCCTAACATCACAATTAAAAGAACTAGAGAAGCAAGAGCAAACACATTCAAAAGCTAGCAGAAGGCAAGAAATAACTAAGATCAGAGCAGAACTGAAGGAAACAGAGACACAAAAAAACCCTTCAAAAAATCAATGAATCCAGGAGCTGGTTTTTGAAAAGATCAACAAAATTGATAGACCGCTAGCAAGACTAATGAAGAAGAAAAGAGAGAAGAATCAAATAGACTCAATAAAAAATGATAAAGGGGATATCACCACCGATCCCACAGAAATACAAACTACCATCAGAGAATACTATAAACACGTCTACGCAAATAACCTAGAAAATCTAGAAGAAATGGATAAATTCCTCAACACATACACCCTCCCAAGACTAAACCAGGAAGAAGTTGAATCTCTGAATAGACCAATAACAGACTCTGAAATTGAGGCAATAATTAATAGCTTACCAACCAAAAACAGTCCAGGACCAGATGGATTCACAGCCGAATTCTACCAGAGGTACAAGGAGGAACTGGTACCATTCCTTCTGAAACTATTCCAATCAATAGAAAAAGAGGGAATCCTCCCTAGCTCATTTTATGAGGCCAGCATCATCCTGATACCAAAGTCTGGCAGAGACACAACAAAAAAAGAGAATTTTAGACCAATATGCCTGATGAACATCGATGCAAAAATCCTCGATAAAACACTGGCAAACTGAATCCAGCAGCACATCAAAAAGCTTATCCACCATGATCAAGTGGGCTTCATCCCTGGGATGCAAGGCTGGTTCAACATATGAAAATCAATAAACATAATCCAGCATATAAACAGAACCAAAGACAAAAACCATATGATTATCTCAATAGATGCAGAAAAGGCCTTTGACAAAATTCAACAACCCTTCATGCTAAAAACTCTCAATAAATTAGGTACTGATGGGACGTATCTCAAAATAATAAGAGCTATCTATGACAAACCCGCAGCCAATATCATACTGAATGGGCAAAAACTGGAAGCATTCCCTTTGAAAACTGGCACAAGACAGGGATGCCCTCTCTCACCACTCCTATTCAACATAGTGTTGGCAGTTCTGGCCAGGGCAATCAGGCAGGAGAAGGAAATAAAGGGTATGCAATGAGGAAAAGAGGAAGTCAAATTGTCCGTTTGCAGATGACATGATTGTATATCTAGAAAACCCCATCGTCTCAGCCCAAAATCTCCTTAAGCTGATAGGCAACTTCAGCAAAGTCTCAGGATACAAATCAATGTACAAAAATCACAAGCATTCTTATACACCAATAACAGACAAACAGAGAACCAAATCATGAGTGAATTCCCATTCACAACTGCTTCAAAGAGAATAAAATACCTAGGAATCCAACTTATAAGGGATGTGAAGGACCTCTTCAAGGAGAACTACAAACCACTCCTCAATGAAATAAAAGAAGATACAAACAAATGGAAGAACATTCCGTGCTCATCGGTAGGAAGAATCAATATCGTGAAAATGGCCATACTGCCCAAGGTAATTTATAGATTCAATGCCATCCCCATCAAGCTACCAATGACTTTCTTCACAGAATTGGAAAAAACTACTTTAAAGTTCATATGGAACCAAAAAAGAGCCCACATCGCCAAGTCAATCCTAAGCCAAAAGAACAAAGCTGGAGGCATCACGCTACCTGACTTCAAACTATACTACAAGGCTATAGTAACCAAAACAGCATGGTACTGGTACCAAAACAGAGATATAGACCAATGGAACAGAACAGAGCCCTCAGAATTAATGCTGCGTATCTACAACCAGCTGATCTTTGACAAACCTGACAAAAACAAGAAACAGGGAAACGATTCCCTATTTAACAAATGATGCTGGGAAAACTGGCTAGCCATATGTAGAAAGCTGAAACTGGATCCCTTCCTGACACCTTATACAAAAATTAATTCAAGATGGATTAAAGACTTAAATGTTAGACCTAAAACCGTAAAAACCCTAGAAGAAAACCTAGGCATTACCATTCAGGACATAGGCATGGGCAAAGACTTCATGTCTAAAACACCAAAGCAATAGCAACAAAAGCCAAAATTGACAAATGGGATCTAATTAAACTAAAGAGCTTCTGCACAGCAAAAGAAACTACCATCAGAGTGAACAAGCAACCTACAAAATGGGAGAAAATTTTCGCAACCTACTCATCTGACAAAGGGCTAATAACCAGAATCTACAATGAACTCCAACAAATTTGCAAGAAAAAAACAAACAACCCCATCAAAAAGTGGGTGAAGGATATGAACAGACACTTCTCAAAAGAAGACATTTATGCAGCCAAAAGACACATGAAAAAATGCTCATCATCACTGGCCATCAGAGAAATGCAAATCAAAACCACAGTGAGATACCATCTCACACCAGTTAGAATGGCGATCATTAAAAAGTCAGGAAACAACAGGTGCTGGAGAGGATGTGGAGAAATAGGAACACTTTTACACTGTTGGTGGGACTGTAAACTAGTTCAACCATTGTGGAAGTCAGTGTGGCGATTCCTGAGGGATCTAGAACTAGAAATACCATTTGACCCAGCCATCCCATTACTGGGTATACACCCAAAGGATTATAAATCATGCTGCTATAAAGACACATGCACACGTATGTTTATTGCGGCACTATTCACAATAGCAAAGGCTTGGAACCAACCCGAATGTCCAACAATGACAGACTGGATTAAGAAAATGTGGCATATATACACCATGGAATACTATGCGGCCATAAAAAATGATGAGTTCATGTCCTTTGTAGGGACATGGATTAAGCTGGAAATCATCATTCTCAGCAAACTATCGCAAGGACAAAAAACCAAACACCGCATGTTCTCACTCATAGGTGGGAATTGAACAAAGAGAACACGTGGACACAGGAAGGGGAACATCACACACTGGGGCCTATTGTGGGGTGGGGGGAGGGGGGAGGGATAGCATTTGGAGATATACCTAATGTTAAATGATGAGTTACTGGGTGCAGCACATCAACATGGCACATGTATACATATGTAACTAACCTGCACGTTGTGCACATGTACCCTAAAACTTAAAGTATAATAAAAAAAATTCATTGCAGGTCTAGTATGTGCTAGATTAGTCCTTCTCAAAGTCTGGTTCCTGGACAGATTGCACCAACATCCCCTGAGATGCAAATTAGAAGTGCAAATAAATTATTGAGCCACACCACGGTCCTACTGCTTCAGAAACTTGAGGTGGGGCCCAGCAACTCATATTTTAATAAAT
Source organism: Pongo pygmaeus (assembly GCF_028885625.2). Taxonomy (NCBI): domain Eukaryota; kingdom Metazoa; phylum Chordata; class Mammalia; order Primates; family Hominidae; genus Pongo; species Pongo pygmaeus. The sequence continues at coordinate 36,718,750 of NC_072373.2, read as the reverse complement.
CCTCAGGTGATGCTGATGCACACTAAAACCACTGTGCTAAGTGTTTTACATGAATAATCTCATTCAATTCCATACAAGCCTAAAGAGGTGGGAAGTATACTAATATCCCTGATTTACAGATGACAAACATGGGGTTTGGAGAGGTTAGCGGCCTGCCCCAGGTCCTCACCTGGTAAGGGGGCCCCAGGTCTGCGTGACCCACACCACTGCCATCTCCCCTCACCACCTCAATGCCTCCCTGAAGTGAGACGCTTTTGTTCCAAGAGGGCTTCCTGCAGGCAGATGCGGGAGCAGGAGTCACTGGTGACACTGGAACATTCTCCTGGGCTGAGGGGTAGAATAGACAGCTATTTTTACTAGGTTTGCAAGACCAGCTGGACTGTTATCATCTATGAAACTAGGCAAACATCTAGCACTAGGACTGTCCCATTCTTGGGCAGGAGCTAAGTAGACATCGCTACTAGTCTGCAATATTCCCAGAGCACCTACCATCTGCTAAGCATGAGCTTCCGCAACATTGAGACCTGTTGTAACCACTGACAATGATGTCGCCTTCAAGGATGGATTAAGTTCCTACTACTTGGAGGCACTGTGCTAGAGGCTTCACAATATATTCTCCTCCTGGTGTTATTATGCCCTTTAACAGATAAGACCGTTGAGGCTCAGAGAGACGCGGGACAACAGCTCATAGGCAATGGGGCAGGGTTCTGGCTTGCATACTCTAAGGATGATTTCTTCCACTATGCTATACTTTGAGAAGACAGGAGGGAGCAGGGGAGAACGGTGGGGGCTCCCAGCAAAAGGACAAGGCCCTCAGGGCCTGAGGTAGAACTGGAGGCCCACTCTTGACAATCAGTCCTTACCCAGGAGCACAGAGCCAGGCAAATCTGGTCCCAGCACCCATGCCCCCTTCCCCTCCTGGCTCCCCGACGCAGGAGAAAGCACCCTGGGACTCACTGCGGGCCGGCGGGCACCTGCCACTGATGGGAAGAGCTCCTGTTTCCTATGTGCGCCAAGAGGGCCCAAGGCAGACCTGCCAGCAGCCACGAGATGGCGCTGCGATCCAGGCGACTCCGGGCCCTGCAGCCACCCTCCCCGAGGCTGCCCCGCGGGAGACCCAAGCGGTCGCGGGGGACGCTCTCCTACTCCCCAACTTCCCTCTTCGTTCCCTCCTCCTTCCTCGCCCCCTGGCCCTGCGAGGAGTGGAGGCCGCATCAGGGAGCCCTAGGCCCAAGGGCAGACTAGGACTCCCCACCGACTCCCAGGCAGCCCGGGGACAGCTGCTTCTCCCCTCCCCTGCCCTCCGTTCGTCTTTCCCTGGGCTCCTCCCCAGCCCGGCCAGCCAGTCCTGGGCCACTGCGCTCCCACAGCACAACTGAAGCAGGATCGCAACTCGCAGACTTAACGACTGCACAACTAAACATCAAAATTGAACTCTTCGTTAGAAGACATCCCTCTGCTTGAAAACGTAGCCATCGAAGTTCCCTCTATGTGTCAAAAATAAGTTATGCGCAGGAGCCAGAGTCCCGTGCCTGGTGTCACCTCTCTTTCCCAAAGTCCTCTCCCATCCAGAAAACCATGCATGTGCGTGGGTCCCTGCGCGCGCACTTGGAGAGGTAGAATTTTGAGTTGAAAATCTGAATCTACCATGAAAAATTGTGTGACACCAAGCAAGTTCTTTAAGACTCTTTGGGCCTCAATTTTCTCATCCATAAAGTGGAAATAATACTAGTAATCACTTCATGGGCTGTTGGAAAAATTAAATACATCTAAACCATTTACAGGTGCTTTAACACATAGTAAGTACTCAGTAAATATTATTTCTTTTCCTCTGACACTTACAGTGTGTGTCCATCATTTGGCATTCAATGCAGGCAGCCTTGTGTTTTTGGCTAATTTCTCCTATAGGACATCCCACCCCCAAGGGCCGTGTCTTGCATATCTGTATGTTCAGGAGCACCCAGCACAGGCTCTTGCCTGGTACATAGTAATTAGAGTGGGCCATAGTGACCACCACAAACCACAGCCTCTGGCTTCAGTTCTGCCTCCCTCCTGTCTTCTCTCAGGTGCCGGCTTCATGCGCAGCCCTGCTAGCGCAGCTACCTAGTGTCCTCTCCTCCACTTCTCTGCTTTGGAGCGGGTGGTGCCCAGCTTTGAGTGGTGAGAGCTGTAGCCTTTTGCTCTCTGCTAGGCCAGGAAGCCCCTTCTGAGAGGGTGAGGGGGGCCAGGATGGAGGGGGCATGGTTCTTGTTTTGTGTCCTGGAGAGAGTATGCTCCACATAAAGCCTGCTTGAGCAGAGGAGAAGAACCCAGCCCCGGCACCTTAGCCTTGACCCAGGTTCGTATGGTGTGGAGCCCTTGCTTCTGCTGTGATCGGGCCCAAAAGGTTAACAAATCAGTTTGTAGAGGTCTGTGTCTGGGAGTTCTTTGGGGTTTTTATTTGTGTCTTTCCTGACTTTTCTATCTCTAAGAGTCAGGTCTTTCCTCCACATCTGTGTCTTGCACTGCAGTTCCCCAGTGCGCAATCATTCCATGTGTGTTGATGGACTGCAGGACACATTGGCTCTGAAGGCTTTACCAAGCTGGCTCTCAGTCATATATATATTTTTTTAATTTTTGAGACAGGATCTCACTCTGTTGCCCAGGCTGGAGTGCAGTGGCACAATCATGGCTCACTGCAGCCTCGAACTCTGGGGTTCAAGCGATCCTCCCACCTCAGTCTTCTCAGTAGTTGGGACTACAGGTGCCTGCCACCACACGTGGCTAATTTTTATTTTATATTTTAGAGATGGGGATCTCATCATGTTGCCTGGAGCTGATCTCAAACTCCTGTGCTCAATCAATCCTCCCTCCTAGGCCTCCCAAAGCACTGGGATTGCAGGAGTGAACCAACAAACCTGGCCTCAATCGGATCTTTAATCATCCAATTTATTCAATTCTGCCAGAGGGCCCCCTGCTGAAGCTGTTCACAGATTGCTCTGATATCATTAAAAAGCTGACCACATATGCAAATAAAGCGTTGGAGGTGTGAGGGTGGCTTGGGGTAGAAAGTGCTTCTGGTTCATCCAGGAAGGCTTCCTGGTGGGGGAAGGGGAGGGGCTGAAGTTGTCATTGAAAAGGATGGAGTTTGATACAATGAGGGGGGTGGTGTGGTTTTAGGCCATAACCCTCCCTTTCCTGGGGCAGGTCCTCACATGAGTCATTCCAGAGTTCCCTTGCTGGTCAGTGGGAACATTCTAGTGTGTGACATCTCCCTGGCAACAAGCTGAGTTCCTGGAAAACAACAATCACAGGGAGATAGTCCACCACCTCTACCCTCTTAACTCTTCCTTAGAAATCCTACTGTCTGCAGCTGGAAATGAATGGAATGAAGGTCAAGGATAAAGTAATAACCAAATATTGGGTTTTGGGTGCCCTGGTAACTGTCCGGTTTCCAGTTAGGGTTCCTGGGTGACATCTTCTTTCTGGGGGAAGACAGAGTCAAATGAGAAACGTGAGTTGAGCCTAGGGGAAAGGGGATCATCCGGGAGATGCCTGAGGGGCTCCAGGGCATCGTAATCTCTTGCTCAGCTGGCAGAGTGGGGCTGACACGGCCAGCTGCTCTCTGGAGTCCTTGGCCTTCCTGTTTCCCCCTGAGGACTTTGAGTGGGGAATCTAAACCATATGTCTCTGATTCATTTACTGTGAACTCATCAAGTTGCTGTTTGGCAAGAGTCCTTGGATGTCTCGGAAGAGCTTTCGGTTTGGTTTCATTTGTTCTTTCTAGTGCTTTTCCTTTGAAATAGGAAGTTTATGTTTGCCAAAAATAAGTTGAAAAGCTAGATTTGATATTGGATCAGAGCACAAAAAGAAATCAAGAAGATATTATCCTTTGTGTTTCCCTATTTTTAACTTTGCAATGCAGGCAAGCCATAGCTGACATTTAATTCTGTGAATTGGGTGCTATCGTTATCCCCATTTTACAAATGAGAAAACTAAAGCCCAGAGTGGTTGAGTAAATTGCCCAAGTCCACATAGCTAGTAAAGTGGCAGCTTTATATACGTGCACACTAGCATCGCCAAGGGCCTATCATGCTTTTAGGGGCCTATGTAAATATTTTAATTTATTTTAAAATCAGAAAAAAATGAACTTGATGTTGAAAGAGAATGTAATGTATTTGTCTTTCTACCAATACAGTCATATAAAGTTTAACTCTTTCAGAAGCAGCACCGTCTTGAGTACCAGGGAGAAAGAGAGAGAATGGAAGGAGCAGTGGTTGGGTGTCCACTGTGCTCGGCGGGGCTGACCACTGTGTGAAAGTGGCCCAGATGCCACGTCAGCCCCCTCACTGAGGGGACTAAGCCCACACCCTAAGATAAAGAAGACTGTATTTAATAAAGTGCCACTGGGCTTGGACTAGGTAGATCACACGAGGCTTCACGAAGGAGCTGGGATTTGAGGAGAGGGTTAAACGTGAAAGGATGGGAAAGTAGAGACAATTTGAGGAATGGAGAATTCCTTGTATTGGGGGAGACTGGGGGTAGCTGATGTAGAGGTTGTGTTAATTATTAGTTAAAACTCGGTTTCTAAACTACTTTTGAATTGTATTTTGTTTGTATTTCACATTGAAGATCTGCATCTAGCTGTTACTTGTTTTCATTCTGTCAGTGATAATTAAAGCTCAATTGTTACTTAAACTCACAAATGATTATCTTCTGTAATAGAAAGGCAAACAGGACTTTTGTTTTTGTTCATTTTGTTATTTCCTGTTAGAGGTTAACTAATATTCATTCTTTAGCAGTTAATGTCTATATAGCAGACATAGATATAGCAGGTATAGATATTGCTGTTTAGCAGCAATAATTAGGAAATTGTCCAAAAGGTCATAGGAAACCATCTCACTTCCTTATTTTTGCACCAAAATGACATACCAAACATTGCAGTGTGATTTCCATGGAAGGGACTCATGGTTTACAAACGGTGCCCTCAGAGACAGGACTTGGTAAAGACACCTTGGGGCACAAGGGGTAGGAAAGGCGCCGGCAGGGAGTGGCCGGGGGGTGAGCGGCAGGTGGGTGCTGAGGTCCTTTTCCCCGCTTTAACCTGATCAGGCTGTTTACATATGTTAGGGTTTCTAGAAAAGATTTCATTTTTTAAAAGGGGGATCCTCTGAAAAAAATGAATTTGAAAACCACTGCTATAAAAACTTTAAGAAAGTTAAATAAAAACTCTAGGAACTAGGTGGTTTATTTCTTTATTCTCTGCCTATTCCAGGAATAACCTAAGATGGCTTATCGAATATTAATACATATCATTCAGCAAGTTTTTTTAAGCAAAGCAGAAATGGAAAGAAGGAAAAATAATGATAGAGACGTCAGACATCCCCAGGGCAAGGTTCATGTACCAATGTACCCGAGGAGGAGCAGGCCAGCGGGGCTGGGCGGCACAGGCTGCAGCTGGCAGGCCTGGTTCACAGAAGGGTCACGCAGACGCAAGCCATCCTCCCTCTGCAGGATGAGGCAATGGTGGCCTGGGCAGAGCCCTGAGATCCTGTGGAAGCTCCTAGGATATTAGTGAGAGTCCTTGGGAGGTTTGTTTGACTTTGCACAAGTGCGTCGTTCTCCATCCCAGCCACCATCTTTGTCCTTTTCTTCCCTAAAGACACATAAACCATGGCAAGTGGAGGTCTCTGCCTGCCCACCCAGCTGTCCTCAGTCCTCTGGCCACACACCCTTCACACCCTAGTCACCCCCCCAATCAAAAATTATCAAAAGCCAAATTTGATCATTTGTCTTGGGTTTACTCTGGGCCAGGTACAGTTCCAAGTACTTCATACATTCAGCCCTCCATGTCTGTGGGTTCAACCAACTGTGGATAGAAAATATTTTTAAAAAACCAAACATCTGTACTGCATATCTACATTTTTTTCTTGTCATTATTCCCTAAACAATAAAGTATAACTATTTACATAGCATTTACATTGTATTAGGAATTATAAGTAATCTGGAGTTGATTTAAAGTATACAGGAGGATGTGCATAAGTTAATGTAAATACTAAGCCATTTTATGTCAGGGACTTGAGCATCTTTGGATTTTAATGTCCCTGAAGACTGCTAGGTAAATTACTGTGTGGTTTCTCCCTGAGTCATCAGGGCAGGGATGAGGTTGGAGGAGCGAGGTTTTCCTGCCAGTATTTGGGTTCTCTTTACCCAAAGAAACCAATCCCCCGAAGATACTGAGAGACAACAGTATGTGTTAACACTTTTGATTCACACAACATCCCTATGAGGTGGGTACTATTATCATCCCCATTTAACAGATCAAGAAACCGAGGCACGAAGAGGTTAAACAACTTGCTCAAAGTCATACACCTGGTGACAGAGCCGAGATTTGAAAGCAGTTTGGTTCTGCGCTCTTTCTACTCTACCGTGGAGCCCCAATTTCCCAACTCATTACAACCTGCTGGTTGCAGAGTGGGAAGTTATGCTGTCCCTGAGGCTGAAGTCCCAGGTTTTACCCTCAAGTGAGCTACTCAGTCACACCTTGGCCTGTCCTGTTTGGGAGCCACAGATGGCACCTTGCAGTCTGTCCAGCCATTTGTTAATATTGCAGATCCCAAAGAGAACCCAACGTTGGAAGGAGTAAGGGAGCTCAAGGCAGGCTTTTCTCACAAAGGAAAAGGCAGCAAAGAAGTAGGATATGCAAGACAGGATCTTGGTTGCTCCCTGGTTTCATCTTATTAATAATAATTAATATTATGACAGATACCACTTAGAGCCAGACACTGTTCTAGGTATTTTACATTCATGATCTTATTTAATCCTCAAAGCCACTGAGCAAGGTAGGTATTATTAGTCTCACTGTACCAGGAGGAAATTGAGACCTAGAGGCCACAGTGAATTCATCTCTGCTTTTCCCCAGGCCATAGCACCCAAGTTTTCTACATGGTCACCACCCTTGTGCCCTCTACACCTATTTGCACAGAAGCTCCTTCACGGGGTTCTCAGGATCTGTATTTGCTTCTGCTCTTGCCTGTCAGTTCCTCAAAAGCCAAGGCTGTGCTCACTAGTTCTCTTCACATCCTTCCTCTCTAACTCCAAGAGCCCCACATAAAGCTCTTCGTAAGGTAGGCTCTGGTTCGATGCTGCAACTTCACAGCTAGGATGACATCAGCAGCTGGCACCGCTGGTGGAAATGCAGAAATGGGGAAACAGCCAAAAACAGAGTTCCCTGATCCTTCTTCACCCCCAACAACTCCTTACTTGCATATATATGCATAAAGGATGAATCTGCCTAAACACCTTAGAAAAATGCCTACCCTTGAGCGTCCAAGCCTCAGCCCTGTAAATCATCATGCAAATGAGGCAGCAGCTGTGGGCCTGGTTGCCAGAGCCATTTGTGTCCTCTCACACATAAAACACAAATACTGGTAGGAAAACCCCACTCCTCCATCCTCATCCCTGCCCTGATGACTCAGGGAGAAACCACACAGTAATTTACCTAGCAGACTCCAGAAGCAGCCTCTTCACTTCCCTGCCAACCCTCCTCACCCACCCGCACCCCCGCACAGGCAGGGGGAGGTGATAATAAGCAGGCTCTTACCAGCTGTCTTTGCAGGGGCAGCGAAAATGATTGCTCAGCCTTGTTCAGGAGAACACACTCCTCCAGCCCTGGCTAATTCTTGGACACGTGGGGCATGGGAAGGAAACTGATGCCAGGCTGGCTCGGGTCTTAGAAAAGTGTCATTCCTCTGGACAGTGCACAGACTTTGTAACAACTTAGTGATGGAACCAAAGCTTACTTTTGTGCCATTTATGAGGGAACTAATTTATAAGCAAAGGAACTCAACTATTTGCTCATTTATTCAATGTATACATGACAACACAATAAAGGAGAGCTTTTTAAAAAAAACCCTAAAAATGGCTTTTATTAGCATGAAAAATCAGCTGTAGCACTTTAGCCTATGGGAGAGAATTAGGCATTTTCAAGTTGTTTCAAGGGTCTTGAGTTTAGTAGAAAAACAGACCTAGAAATTTCAAATAATGCTTTTCTCTTTATTGAGGTAGATTCACAGAACCCCCTTCTTGTCAACCTCTCTCACTCCATGCAATGAAAATACATAGCCTTCAAAAAAAAAAAAGGCATTTGTGTTTTACAATTTTTAAATAATTTACTTCTTCAAATTTTCAGAATATCTTCCCTACATCAATTATTGTGAATGAATGAGATAACTCAAAAGAATGCTTTTATAAAGTGACTTTGGCTTTGGGATGCATTATTTGGGATGCATTTGTAAGTCTTCTACATTTTGGTCTGCAGACCAGCAGGATTGGCATCAACTGGAAGCTTGATTGAAATGCAGAATCTTCAGTTCCTGATTCTCCTGGTCCAGGAGCTGCAATTTAGCAAGATCTCCAGGTGCTTTCAATGCACATTGAAGTCCAAAAAACACCTGTTGGATATTGTCCTCATGGGCAATGACCTTTCAGAGTTTTTGCTTTGCTCCCAATGATGCTAGAAGGGCTGGTTCTCTCTGAGCAAGTGGCAGTGTTCTGAGGACAGCTGGTACTAGACCTTGTTGGGGTTTGGCCTCAAAAACAGATCAAGTGGGTGGGTTCACACACCATGACCTTGGCAGCTGGCCTCCAGATCAGGAGGAGCAACAAGGACATTTCTTGAGCTACCTGTTGGATTCCCCTTTCTTGACTTCAAGGAAAGGAGGAAGCCCTCACAAATCCTTTTGCAATCTTCTCTGTCTCCACTCTTTTAGATCTTCAGTGTAACTGAGAGGTTTCACCGGTCAGGTAACCGGTCTTAAATTTCTTTTGTAGTAAATTTTGTATACAGCCTAGCACTTCCTTTAGAAAGTAGCATCTATTATAACTTGGTAGCTGATTCAAAACTTCAACATTACATCTTGTGGCATATAATAGAAAAAGAACTGGGAAAGCCCTAAGTGTTTACCAATTATTGGTTCAATAAATTATAGAACATCCATGCCATAGAGTATTAGGCAGTAGTTAAAAAGAATAGGGCCTGTCTCAGTGTGTGAACATGAGATAGAGTCCAGGATGTATTACATGAGAAAGCAAATACTGTCGTCCCTCCTTATCCACACGAGATTAGTTCAGGAACAATGCAAGAATACCAAAATCTGAGAGTGCTCAAGTCCCTTATATAAAATGGTATATACTATTTGTATATAACCTATGCACATCCTTCATATACTTTAAATCATCTCTAGATTACTTATAATACCCATTACAATGTAAATGCTATGTAGGGGTTGTTATACTATGTTGTTTTTTATTTGTATTATTTATTATTATATTGGGTTTTTAAAATATTATCAATTCACAGTTGGTTGAATCCACAGATGTGGAATTCTCAGATACAGAGGGCCAACTGTATCTAGTATTACCTCATTTGTGCCTGAAAGAAGAGGAAACGATCTTCACGTATGGTCTTTATGTGCACAGACTATTGCTGGTTGTATATCTTAGAACCTGGAATAGCCACTGCTTCTAAGCAAAGGGTCTTTTCTTTTTGAGACAGGATCTCACTCTGTTACCCAGGGTGGAGTGCAGGGGCATGAACACAGATCACTGCAGCTTCGACTTCCTGGCTCAAGCAATCCTTCCACTTCAGCCTCCTAGGTACTGGGACTACAGGTACACGCCACCATGCCCAGCTAGTGTTTGTATTTTTTTGTAGAGAAGAGGTTTCACCATGTTGGCCAGGCTGGTCTTGAACTCCCAGGCTCAAGCGATCCACCCACCTCAGCCTCCCAAAGTTCTGGGATTACAGGCGTGAGTCACCAAGCAAAGGGTCTTAAAGGCCGGAGCTGGGAGAAGAATTACTTTCACTGTGTACTATTTGGTACTTTTGACTTTTTTTTAACTGTCTGTATATATTACATTTTAAATTCCCAAAGGATTATATAGTCATTTAAAAATTATGGTTATGAAGATTAATATAGCAGCATGAAAAATTTTTATGATGTAAAGTGAGAAAAGCGAACATCCGTAGTCAGTACGTGCATTCCAATGTCATCTATGTAAAAATGAGCAAATAAAAAAAAGACTCAAAGAAAAATGAACAAAATTTAAGAGTAGTTATGTTACAGCATTGGGATTTTCCATGGTTATAAAAATCAACTTTATTGATGTATAGTTTATATGCAAAAATGCATCTATTTTAAGTATACATTTGAAGGAATTTTGACAAATTTATATGCTCATATAACCATCACCACAATCAAAACACAGAACATTTCCATTATCCCAGAAAGTTTCCTTGTACTTTGTCTCATTCCATCCTGGTGTGCAATCAATGATGAGTTTTCTGTCACTATAAGTTAGATCTTGTTTTCTGTCTCTATGAATTAGAATCATATACTATGTACTCTTTTTGTGTCCTGGCTCCTTTTGCTCAGCATAATACCACATCCATCCTCTCCTTCTTCCTTAGTAACTGCATCCTGGGCAATATCCCCAGCTGAAAGATTGCACTTCCCAGCCTTCCTTGCAGCTAGACGTAGCCATATGACAAAATGACGCCCAATGAAGCATACATAGAAAAGTCATGTGAGACTTCTGGAAAAACTTCTGTAAAAGTGAGGAGCAGACACCCTTTTCTTTTTCTTCTCTTTTCTCTTGCTGTTGGCCTGGAATGTGGACCTGATGGATGGAGCTCTGGCATTCATCTTGGAGTATGAAGTGACCTTAAGGATGAACAGAAAAGAAAATGAGCCTGGGCCTTTAATGACACAGTGGAGCTGCTCCCAGCTTGGCTACCTTCCTCTTAGTCTGCTTTTATACGAAAATATATATATATCTTGTTTAAGCACAAATATTTTGGGTTCTTCTGTTGTTTGTTGCTAAAAGTAATTCTAACTGTTCCATAAGCCTTCTAGCACTATTGCATTTTTAAATTATGCATTTTTTGATCAAAAATTAAATTGCAATGTTAAAAAATAAAACTTTATACTAAGATCTGACAAAAACAGTCTAAGAAAAACATTACAGGCTGGGTGCAGTGACTCATACCTGTAATCCCAGCGCTTTGGGAGGCCGAGGTGGGTGGATCACCTGAGGTCAGGAGTTCGAGACCAGCCTGGCCAACATGGTGAAACCCCGTCTCTACTAAAAATACAAAAATTAGCCAGGCATGGTGGCATGCACCTGTAATCCCAGCTACCCAGGAGGCTGAAGCAGGAGAATTGCTGGAACCCAGGAGGCAGAGGCTGCCACGAGCCAAGATCGCACCACTGCACTCCAGCCTGGGCGTCAGAGCAAGACTCTGTCGAAAGAAGGAAGGGAAGGGAAGGGGAGCAGAGGGGAGGGGAGGGGAATACAGTCCAATATCCCTCATGAACATAGACGCAAAAATTCTCAGCAGAATATTGGCAAATTGAATCCTCATATAAAAAATGAATATGCATGACCAAATGAAAGGTTGACTCAACATTAAAAAATCAATGTCTGTAGTCCCAGCTACTTGAAAGGCTGAGGCAGGAGGATCACTTGAGCCCAGGAGTGTGAGGCTGTAGTGCACTATGATCACACCTGTGAACTGCCACTGTCTTCCAGCCCAGGCAACATAGCGAGACTCCATCTCAAAAAAAAAAAAAAAAAATCAATCAAGTATTAATAATTCTCCACAGAATAAAAGAGAAAATCAAATAACCATCTCAATTGATGCAGAAGAAGCATTTGACAAAACTAATATTCCTTTATGATAAAAATTCTCAGCAAACTAAGCATAGACAGGAACTTCTTCAACTTGACAAAGGGCGAATCTGAAAAAAACTACGGCTAACAACATAATTGTGAAAGACTGAATGATTTCCCCTAAGATACAGAACAATGAAAGGATAACTGCTCTGAACATATCTATGAAATATTGTGCTGGAGCCCCTAGCAATGTCTAAGGCAAGAAAAAGAAATAAAAGGTATAAAAGGTTGGAAAGAAAAAGTAAAACTTTCTCTAATTACAGGTAACATGATTGTCTATGTGGACAATCCTATGGAATCTAACAAAAAAAAAAAAAAACCCCAATCCTTCTAGAATTAATAAGTGAATTGAGCAAGGTTAAAGAATACCAGGGTGATATACAAAAATGAATATACTAGCAACAAACAACTGAAAAATTAAAATTTTATAAATCCCATTTACATAGCCTTGGAAAGCATGAAATATTTAGGCACACGTTTAATGAGTGATTTGTAAGACTTCTACACTGAAGATTATACAACATAACTGAGGCTGGGCATGGTGGCTCATGTCTGTAATCACAGCACTTTGGGAGGCCAAGGTGGGCGGATGGCTTGAGCCCAGAAGTTCGAGACCAGCCTGGGTCTTGAACAAGGTGAAACCCCATCTCTATAAAAAATACAAAAATTAGCCGGGCATGGTGGTGCACGCCTGAAGTCCTAGCTACTCAGGTGGCTGAGGCAACAGAATTGCTTAAGCCTAAGAGATCATGCCACTGCACTCCATCCAGCCTGGGTGGTGGAGCAAGACCTTGTCTCAAAAAAAAAAAAAAAAAAAAAAAAAAATCAATGAGAAAAATTAAAGAATATTTAAATACATGAATAGATGTATTACCATCTACGAATAGTGAAGACTCACTATTAGCAGGATGTCAGTTTCCTCCACATTGACCTATAGATTCAGTACAACCCTATGTGAAAACAGCTGGAGTTTTTAGACATTGACGAGGTGATTCTGACATATAAATTTACACAGAATTTTAAAAATCATACAATGAATCTAAAATAGAAAAAAATAAGACCAAGATTGTGACAGAGACACACATGAGGTTCTGCAATGGCACAGAGGAAGAAAGAATAGCTCTGATTAGGTGACTCGAGGGAGGCTCCTCAAAGGAGATGACTGAACAGCGAGCGCCAGCATCTGGGTGCTCAGGTAAGCATCTGACTTTTGAAAAAAAACTCCCTGCTTGATCCTGGTTGAGAACTATGGGTTCAAACAAGGTGGTGCCTGTAGGGACAGAGAAGGGAGAACAGATGGAAGACAGGATGGATATGAACACCAACTGGACTTGGTGGAAGAAAAAAATCCAATTAACTCTGGTTTCCAGCTTGGGAAGCTGGGTGGATAATGATTTCATATTCCAGGATTTGGGAAATGGAAAGCAAATTAGTTTTATACATGGCAGTGGGGATGAGAGAGAGGTTGAGAGAAAAATGATCTCTATATGCCCTCCAGAGAGCTCAGAAACTCAGTCCTCCCAAGTGGGTCCAGCAGGGCAGAGAGCTGGAGACAGGCTGACCCCAGCTGCCCTTTAGGTTTTGCCTCCATGGAGCAGACCCTGCTGCTGAGGAAGTTGTGCTCTGAGCATTAGTTGGACAGCTTAGGGCTCTGAGCTACTATAAAGCAATTTTCTCCATGGTTTTGTTGTTTAGCATGGACTTTGTTAGCCTCTAGACAATTGTCCCTTGGTTTAGAATGCCAGAACAAATTTGACCAGTGGAGTCCAGTTCCAGGATTCTACTCACATTGTTCCACTGAAGAGATTTTAATAAAGGGATATTTCCAGGGATGAGAGCCAAGTTAGGGAGCCGACCAGGGATGTGGAGGCACACAGGAGCTCTCCATAGTGGAAGCTATTACCACATGGAGGCTGGAAGGGGCAGAGGGAGAGGATGGTATTACTGAGGCCCAGTGGAGATTAGAGTCATGGAGGAGCTGGGCCTCTGGAAGAATGCAGCCACTGCCAGGCCAAGCCTCTGAATCAAGAGGGTGCAGACAAAAAATACCCTCCATCACCACTCTCCTTACCCCTCAGTCTCCAACTGGTGCCTCCCACTGGCTAATGCCGATTGGAAGCCAGCAATCAGGTGAGCATGAGCAAAGAAGGGTAGGGAATGGACCAGGTGTGTGGGGTCAAGGGCAAGCAAGATACCAACACAGCCACACTGGAACACGGCCTGTGTAAAAGCAGGGGCATGGGTAACTCGGAGGAATGACAGAAAAACCATAGCACAGAAGTCAGGACTCTTGGATCCCTGCCCCAATGCACACTGAGCGTCCTGGGAGGCATGCTGCTGGCATCTTAGGCCTCTTCTGCTTTGGCTGCAAAATGAGTAGGCTGGACCATTCAGTTGCGTGAACTTTGTGGCCTTCCACAGAGAGTCCTCTGACCCTGCTGTAAGTCAGCTGGCCCTCCCACCAAGCACAGACTGTGGCTCGACCCCAGGCAGAGAGGAGTAGTGCTGAGCGAGGCGAGTGCCGGGGAGGCCTGGGACTGGCCAGCATCTGGGACTAGAGCTGATGCTCCTCTTTTCCAGCAAACCCATGGGACATGCAGAGTCAACAAGGGACTTTTCTTAAACGTACTTTTCACGTTGGTGAGATATATTCAAAAAGAAAGAAGAGTATTCATCTCCAGAGAGCAGCAGTTTCACAGACCCATGTTGCTGTAGCTCCAAGTCCTGGTGCCCCCTGCTCAGTTCCTGATAACTGAAGATGAAACTTGAACAGCAAAAGGGAAGTTCTCCTGTCTCCTACAGGGTATCAAATCCTGTTTCTAGATGGTTTCAGTTCTTAAAGACACAGGATTCCATATTTTCTCACCCAATAAGCTGGAGGCAAAGAAGCTTCAGTGACCACCAACCACATTTGCACAGCCCTGGGGTAAAATGCGGCTGCACCGCAGAGCCTTTCTGGAATCCGGGTTTGAAAGGGGGTCCCGATATTTCTAACATGTGTCATCTTTCTCCTTATTAATGTAGAGAATTGGTCCAGGTAAGTGCACAGATTTGCTCAGTCAGCTCTGGGTCCCAGAGGGCCTCTTAGTTTTCTACAATTTTCTCCCTTCCTAGTTTCTACAGGGTCAGATGCCTCATAGGAGCACATGCTACTGTTTTCTTTTGGAGGTGGGAAGGGCCTATTCACACTGGCTTCAAAGTCACTCACAGGTCGAGGTCAGGGAGTTGCTCGTTCCCTTACTGTGCCCATGAAGTGTCCCTGGCCTCTGGGAGGACAAACAGAGACTGGAATCTTGCTGCCTTCAAAGTGTTTGGTCACAAATACATGTTCAAATATGTGTTCTGCAGTTTATTTAAGGAGGATAAAGCAGGGAAACAAGAAAGACAAAGAGAAAAATAAGAAAATGAAAAGGTGGAACAGGTGGTTAGCAAGGGTTCCCAAGCATGTGGAAATACATAATAAAGAAAGAAGGTGATGCGTCCACTGAGGAAGAGGAAAGGGAAACGCTACCACAAAGATTTCACTGAGGCCCAAGGCGTTTTTCTCCTTGAAGTCAGACACCAGACACTGGAAGAGGTGGATACAAGATGCTGTGGCATCTTTCACATCAGGACACAGTCATTTGTTTACTCATTTACTTAAATAAACAACAACAATATGGCTGGGTGCGGTGGCTCATGCCTGTAATCCCAGCACTTTGGGAGGCTGAGGCAAGTGGATCACCTGAGGTCAGAAGTTCAAGACCAGCCTGACCAACATAGTGAAATCCCATCTCTACTAAAAATACAAAAATTAGCTGGGCATGGTGGCACGCACCTGTAACGGGAGGCTGAGGCAGGAGAATCACTTGAACCCAGGAGGCGGAGGTTGCAGTGAGCCAAGATCACGCCACAGCACTCCAGCCTGGTGACAGAGCAAGACTGTCTCAAAACAAACCCCCCAAAAAAACAAAACAAAAACAAAACAAACAAACAAAAAAACCCAACCAATATAATGGGATGCATGCTGTGATTCAGAGTCAAGGGAAGCAAATGGGAAAAGCCTCTCATCAAATTTGTCAGAGATCACAGAAGTCTTCTGAGGAAGCGGTGTCTAGCTTGTGCCCTAAAGGTGCTTAGGAGTTGGAGAGAAATGACGGGGAGGAATAGCAGCTATGAGGGCCTAATTCAGGACAAGGCAGCCCAGGACAGCAGAACAAGTGAGGTGGCTCGGGGACTCTCTGCTCCTTGGAAATTACACAGTCAATACATCATGCCGTGACTTTCTCAGTGTCTGTATGCACTTGGGGGTAAATAAACATCTTCCAAAAACACGAGCTTCATTTGACACTGTTTAAATATATTTTTTTAAAAAGGCAAAATCATGTTCTTATTTATACAGGAAATATACAAGTGTTAAGACTTATTTACTGGAAATCACTAATCAATGAGGGAGCCAAGCGATTGTAACCAGTTCAAAAGATAATCTGAAAAACAGGCATGTTTCCAGATTTGGAATATCAATATGAATGTGCAAATGGAGGCAAACTGGTCTTTCCAAGGGAGAGGGAGGAGGAAAATCAATTGATCATCTATGGGCAGGACATAATTTGCATGTCTACAGATAATGACTTTGCATAGTTATGAATCAGCTACAATTGACAGAGTTGTCAAAGCTCAAAGACACTGCAAGACTCTTATCAGATAACCTGAGGGGTGTCCCCTAGACAATGCATAGTTTCCTCTTGCATATTTTCCCTACGTGGCCAGCCTGTCAAACTCTCTTGCTTTTTGTCTCTTCTGGCCAGGACCGTGGGTGATTTGTGTACCCAACTCCTCTGTGCACACATGATAAATGAAGTAATCCTAAGCAAATATTAAGGTCTTACGCGGTAATGATGTTGAACAGATAGAAATGTGATAACTATATTTACAGCATTTAAATGAAATTAAAGTTAACAACTGAAGAGATTTGTGTCCTGTGTCTATTTCTGTCTCACATCTCCATCATCATCATCAACCTATTGTCACTTTCATCACTGTTATTACAAGGCCTTTCTTAAGCAGCGTCTTTGCTGATTTATGGGAACTCCACATTTACAACAGGCAAACTGACCTAGATGATGAATTATAAGAGCAAAGAAAGTAGGTTATGTCCATGCTCTTAAATGGGGAAACAACAATGAGAAATTCATATCACAAATATGAAAGTGATTTTGTAGGGGTTGGAGTAGGGGTGAAGGCTTAACTGGGATGAAGACAACTAGGGAGGGAGTACCCATTCAGTCAGTCAGTCACACAGATTTTTTTTTTTTTTTTTTAGTGCTTACCATGTGCTAGGCATGGTGCTAAGCAACCAGGCATATAGGAATGAATAAAACACTCTCTGACCTGTTGCTTACAATCTTAGTAGGTATGTTCCCTGTTCAGACCAGATGGGGGAAAGCATTAGATTTCCTCTGATCAAAATGAGACAGGTCTGGAGGTGAGATTTCGGAAGTTGTATGATAAGGGGGCCCTTTAAGGTGTATGTGGGTGAGGGATGTGTCTTTCCCTTGTGTGTCTTGTTTCACCACGATGTACACAATGGGGACTTAAACTTTTATTGTTTGAACAATAATTTGTAAATTAATAACTAATCATTATTTTAATCATTTTTACATTATTAGCATTTATTTTTATAAAAATTATTAGTTTATTGAAAGTAATATTTATAATTTGCATAAATGATTAATAATATTTAAATATTTATAATTAATATGATTTATGATTAGCATAAATAATTTATTACTAATAAAGATTCCATATTCCAAACGGTCACAGCTAATTTGCAAATTAGCTGTGACAATTAAAGAACTTCTGAGAGGTACTTTCATTTATTCTTTCAACTCTCAGCCTCAGGTTGCTGTCCGCCACTGGTGTTTCTCAAACTTTCTTGTTTTCTCAATTTCAGAAAGTACTGCCTGGTGAATTGAGCCTTCTCTGGGTTTGTGACATTCTGGAAGGTACTTTTTGGTCATGCCATTAGCCTGAAGGAAAGCCTAAGGAAGCTCTGTGAAAGCTGAGGATGCTTGGAAAATGGTCCTTCCTCTCAGGCTTCTGGAAAACAGTAACGATTACACATTGTCCAAGAACCTGCCACCCCCAAGTTCAGACAACCCAGGGGCCAATTCAGAGCACAGCAGAAGCTTATATCCTACACAAGGCAACTGAAAACTTAACCCAGTTCCAGATAAGTCTTGACTAAGAAATGAATAGATAAGTAGCAGGTTATTAAGGGAAATCAGGGAAGTTCCAGAGCCCATCTCTGGCCTTTCAGGATGGTGTGGTAGAATGCCAACAATGGACTCTCCCTTGCACTTTCCCTCAGGGCTGTGGTTAGAATTCTGTGCTAGTAGCCTTCGTTCTGATCTGTGATGATATTTCTGGTCTTCTCAAGAATATCATACCAGAAAAAGATGATGCTAGAACAGCCAAGAGAACAGGTGAGCTGTTTCAAGGGGCAGTTTGTCTTGAACACAGCCTTGGAGTTAGGGTTCAAGCCCTTCAAGCGTACCACGCCAAGAGCACTACCACTGTTAAATACAAACTTTTGGTGTGGGTCACGCTAATGGTGATGATGTCCATGGTGGTGGTGTTGACCACACCTATCTCCTTTGTCTCACATAGATAGGGTGGGACACTTTCATCAAGGTGGTCCATTTCCAAATGGGCACTCCAGAAAAGTTCCCTTGACTCCAAGCATACAACAGTTTCCAGATTCGGGCCTTGGTTGGCCACACTCTCAAACCTCAAATTATGCAGCATTATGGGGGTGTGAGGGAACTTCCCCCAGCACACCCTCCTGTGGATTCAGCAAAACCTTCCCAGGAGAAGGGATGATTTAGATTCAGAGAACAAGGATCCCCATTCCCTCCTTCCCTTTTCCATCCCTCTTTCCTTCCCTTCCTCCTCTCCATTCTTGCTTCTTTCTTTTTGCTCCCTGGCTCTCTTCTACAAGCCTCCTTCATGCAGCACGGATGACCCTGCCAGTACTTCCTGGACCTCAAGGGAGGGAAGGTGTGTCACTGAGAGCTGGGGCCTCCCTTTTTTTTTTTTTTTTTTTTTCTAGTACTTGCTGGGGCAAAGCCCACAGCCCTGTGTCAGTAAATACCCCCTGGGTGGCGGAGACCCCAGCATTGGTGGGAAAGAAGAGAGGGGCTTTTGGGACCTCACTTTCCTGTCTGTTAGAGTCATCATTCTTTACCAAGATTTGGGGTCAAAATTGGGTCCTGATTACTGAATGGAAACCCCAAGGTTCAAGGCTGACTGGTGCAATACAGGGCGAGATTGCGGACAGGAAGTGGTGTGGCTGTGTGGGTGTGAAGGAAGGACTTCCTCCCTCTCTGACACTTTCTATGCCGAGAGGGCCTTTCTCAGGCTGCCTTCCTTCCTTCAACCCAGCAGGCAGCCGCTCTGAGACTTGAGATGCAGATGCCCAGCACAAGGCCTGCTGCCCAGCGGCAGTACGAATAGAACCATGCAAATCCAGCCCTCAGCACCTTGTGTACTCCCCTAGTCCCTCCTGGAAGAATACAGCATCTTCTCAGGCTTATACTCTGCAGAATTTTTACTTTTTCAGGTAGGAGTAGCCCAGGGGACATTTGTTTTTCAGGACTCTGGTCCCATCTCTAGTTATCTCGGAGGGGACATGACCCTCAGCACCATGGGCTGCCTTAATTTTGGTTCCCTGCTTCCAAATATATTGCTTTCACATTGAAAGTGGAGGCAGTCTTGATCCTCCCAAAATTCAAGCTCAATCTCAAGCTCAACACAGCAGCTAGGGAGGAGGAAGCCTGATTCAGTGGCTAATTTGAATGAAGTTCTCGATCACAGATAAAGCAATTGACATATTGCAGCAAAGTAGCTGGATCTGGGAGATATTTAGGAGACACAATGGACAGGACTGGGTAGATTAGCTTGGGAACACAGAGAAATCAATAGGTTTCTAGCCAGGTGGGTGATGGACACTTGATTAAATAGGTAAAAACAGATGAGAAGCATGTTTGAGGGGAAGATGATGAGATCATGAGTGTATCTTGCGCCACGTTGAGTTGTTGAGTGGGATGTGCTGTGAAACATCCTCTGAGAGACACCTAACAGGCAGCTGGTTGGATCCACAGGGCTGCCCCCTGGAGAGAGAACTGGGCTCTGGGTACAGATGGGAAAGTTACCAGCATAGAGATAGATGGTGGCTGAGAACAAGCAGGTAGAACAAAGAACAAAGGTAAAAGCCATTTTCGTAGGCTGTTGGGAAGTAAATGAAAATAAGACTTGAGGTGTGACCATTAGATTTAGTGACCAGAGCTTACTGTAAACTCCAAGGAGTCAGTTTCAGTGAGGGGGTGGGAGAAAAGGCTGGATCTTATGGTAGAGCCTGACAGATATTCACCAAACCCAATTCTTCCTCACACTGAGCCCTTGGCTAAATTTCATTTCCTGACCTCCCTTGTAGCTGGATGGGGCCAGGTGACCGAGTTCTGGCCATTGAACTGTGGGGAAGTGATACACCGTCACCTCCAGGACATAGTCCTTTGCCTCATCCCCCATGGACCCTCTCCTCCCCAGCCTCCCGGCCAGAGTAGAGGGGCTGGGGGATGGCAAGGCCTTGAGGGTGCACAGCAAATGGAAGCTAGGGGACTAACGAGGATTATGATGTGGAGCCAGGGGATTACACCTGAGATCAGGCTGGATAGGGCTTAAGGATAAGCAGGCCAACGGGGCCAGCAGGCCTGGACACCCTGGAGTTAGCAGTGGAGTAGGGGAGCAGGCAGTAGAACAGCAACGACCACAAGGGTCGGAGCAGGTCAGCGGACAGTCAGGACAGCTGGATTTTGGAAGTCAGGTCAGCCAGAGTCCAGGTCCACAAGCCTAGAGAACTTGGAAGTTCTGCAGGATCAGGCTGAGACTCCTTCAGGGCCACAAATTCCTGGAGTTGAAAGTCAGCAGCAGTAAAACTCCTGCATGTGCCAGGCACACACTTTGTATGTTCCTCCTCACCACTGCAGAGACCCCTGGGACCCTGGCTCTAAGTCAACCATTACAGACAGGGTGCTCATCTGAACCGTGCAGATGGAAGGACAGGCCACATTTAGACACTAGCTGAGCCACACCCAGAGTACCTCGTTGTTACATCAGCCTGACTCAATTCATAGAGGATCAGGTGGAAGACCACCTGAAGTCTTAGCCTGGTTCTGCTGCTCACCCACAGGGGACCTTGAGCAAGTCCCTCCCCCTCGCTGCAGCTGAGCCCCTTCTCTGCAAAGTGGAGGGGTCAGAATGGATGATTTTAATGTCTCTTGTTCTAAAACCTTGTATCATGCTTTCTACCCCTGAACTCCTAGCAGGTATGAGTCCTGTTCTCTAACAGCAGCCTTCCAACACGCCTGACAAGGGCAAGTTTGCAGCCTTCAGCCTGTGAGTGTTAGAGACCAGGCAGGCCTCCAGTAGGAAGGGGAACTCTCCCTAGGAAAGGGGGGGTTGAGAGGAGTAGCCGAGAGTCAGCAAGTCCTTCACCCCTGGGAGGGGCTGCCTTCTATTTCTTTCTTGTTTCTTTACTTCTTTAACCATCTACATTTACAGCCAAGCACTTTCCTTTCTGTTCCCATTTCTTGTTCCCTTTATGATGGAATGGCTCCACCCTCCAGAACCACCTCTTCCAGGGAAAAAGAGAATTGGAGGATGAGGAGTGTCTTCCCAATTGGTTTCAACTTCATCCTGACTTGGTTCTGTTTTTCCCAAAAGATGAGAATCAGGCAGACAGGGCTTTTTGAAAAGAAATTGCTCCTCTTCTCATCTATCCAAATATTTGTTTAAATAAGGAGACAAATGTCCCCACTCAATTGTGACTCAGACTAATACAAAGTTTCTCCCCTATCCTACACCTACTTATAGAACAAGAAGGTGGCCTTGGAGTGGACGGTGCAGTTGAGAAAACCAACCTGGAATAGAAAATCTCCCACGCCAGTCCAGCATGGGTGTGAGAGGTGGTGCAGAGCATGACAAATACCGGGTCACACCCAGCATGGACCTTTGTGACCCAGCTGGGTCAAAGACTTCTGAAGGCCTAGAAGTGGCAAGAAAGTCCCATTGGCTTATGCTCCACCATAGCCCCCTAAAGCCACCTCCCCTGTCTGCCATGGATGTGGCTGTGGGAGAGTAGCCAGGCAGGGAGGCAAGACCCATGAGCAATAGAACACCCGGAGAAGACAGAAGACGACCTCTCCAGGAAAAGGAAGTGTATTGTGCCTCTAAATTCCAAGAACTGGAGAAGGGAGAGACAATAAGCATCTTTATTATCCAAATTCTAGAGGAAATGGCTCTGCGTAACAGCAGAACCTACTAGCTGCCAGGGTGGATGAAAAGTCACTCCTGAGGGTATCTCCATGCTGGATCTGCACAAGGGCTCTGTGAGTCTGGCGCCTATTGGATGTCGGGCTGAGCCCAGTCTGCAGGGAACACAGCTGGCTGGTCCTGGAGCTCCCAGGAGGAGGCCTGGCCACAGGTGCCCCCTGTATACAATTGTGAAGGGAAAGCCTTCCTCCCAGGTGTGAAAATGACCAAGGCTCCTTGTTGGGCAGAGGAGTATCCCCAGCTTCATCGGGGCAAGCAGCCGGCGACAGGGTCTGGCCGGGGAGGCACTGGCACAAAGTTCATGGGGCAGAGCAGCAGCGGGCACATCTTCTCATGCTCCTTCAGTGCCTCTGTCAGGTGCTTCAGCTCCTCCGTCAACTTCCCGATCTCCCTCCGCAGCCTGCTATTTTCTTGCTCCAGGCACTCATATTCCTGGGGGAGACAGAATGGGAAAAATCATTTCTGATGCGGTGTTCCCTTCCTCCGTCCTCCGGTGCCGCACTGCTTGTCTCTTGCCCATGAAAGCTGTCTCATTACGCATGTCCCCTCCACTGCTCAGATACACAGATATTTGTCTATTTGATGAGTGTCTCTCCCCTCCCACTGGGAGAAACAATTTATTGAGTGAGGTATAACTTACATAAAATAAAATGTATCTATTTTAAGTATGATCCAGTGAGTTTTGACAAATGTATACACCTGTGTTGATCAATACACGGAACATTTCCATCACTCCAAAAAGTTCCCCATGCCCCTGTGCAGTTAGTCCCCCCAAATGCTGATGTGCTTTCCGAAGATCTCTGTTGGGTTCACAGCTATACCCCCAGCACCTAGAACAGTACCTGGAACATAACAAATGTTTGTTGATTGCACTAACAAATGAATGAAAACATCCCTTGCCTTGGCTCTGCTCCAGCACTCACCTGTTCAGTTTCCTCTCCATCAGGGTTTACAGAGGCGCAGAACTGCAGGGTATCAGAGAGGTCCCTTAGCCCAATCCATACAATGTAGAAACCATCCATATCCAACTTGTTCTGGGCACTCCTGCCCTCAGTGGACAGACTCTGTCATTTCTGGGCTGCTGTACTAGACAAATCCTCTTTGCTGGGCATGGTGACTCAAGCCTGTAATCTCAGCACTTTGGGATGTCAAGGTGGGAGGATCACTTAAGGCCAGGAGTTTGAGACCAGCCTGGGCAACACAGTGGGACCCCATCTCTAAAAAAATTTTTTTTAAATTAGCCAGGCATGGTGATGCACACCTATAGTCCCAGGTACTTGAGAGGCTCTGCTAGGAGGATTGCTTGAGCCCAGGATTTCGAGGCTGCAATAAGCCATGATTACAGCACTGCACTCCAGCCTGGGTAACAGAGAAAGATCCCAACTCAAAAAAACAAAAAAACAAAAAAAAAAAAGAAAGAGAGAGAAAGAGAAAGAGAGAAAAGAAAAAAGAAAAGAAAAAGCTCTTCTTTGTACTGATCCAAATGCTCTCACTTTCAAATGTACCTATTGGGTTTGGTTCCATTTAATAGAACCACATCTAGTAGATCCAATGCTTTTTTCAATATCGCAGTTCTTGAAATGTTAGGATACAGCATCGCAGGTCCTCTGAGTTCCTTGCATCAGGCTCTTCTTTGCCGTTCTGGGGACCCTCACCAACACACACTCCAATTTACCAGAATATCTCAGAAAATGTTGCTCCCAGGATGCAATGCATGGTTCTGGAGACCATGCCAAGGGCAAATGTGTGGCAGTGACCTCTCCTGTGCTGGGCCCAAGCCGCTGAGGATTCTCCCTGAGCCTGCAGAGAAATGCAAGCTTTATCTGCATGTGCTGCTTCTCTGTCTGTCCTTGGATGATGATGGATGCTACGGGGCTTAAGGGTAGGATTTTACATCCATCTCCACTGAATTTCATTCCTTATTTGGACATCTTCCAGACCAGCAAAATTGCAAAATCTTTTGGAATCTCAATTGCATCGTCTCATGAATGGTGACAGCACACAGCTTTAAGCCATCCACTAACTTAACACGCAGGTCTTCCTTTTCTTCATCCAAGTCATTAATAAGTTCTACAATAAATAGCCAATGGCAGAGCTCTACGGCATGCCAATAGAGATCCTCTCTAGGCTGGCAATCTCATTTAAATCTTGCTGAAATGTTTTTGTTCATTTCTAGTTTATAGTAAGTCTTTGTTGTACCATGCACACCATGCATTTCCCAAGCTCAGGGCCCAATTGTGTTATGCATCACACTTTCTCTCTGACTAGTAATTTTAAGGGAGTATCACTAAAGAAATGTGATCTTATAGCCCCCAAAGACACATGCAAATTCTCAGCCCTGCCCCTTTGCTCATGCAGTTATCCTCAACTGGACAGCCTTCCTCCTTTTATGCATGAGTCCAGCTCAAGCCCACCACCTCCAGGAAGGCTTCCCTGACCACAGCACCTATAGGAACCACATCTTTTATTATGCGTTCTATTCTATTTTGTATCACATCCAATTTCACTCATATTAAGTAATGTTTCTCCCCAAAGATCAGAAATGTAAAGGACCCAGGAACTTCTGCTACTCCTCTCCTCTACCCCCACCTGATGCGCCACAGCACCAGCATCTACATGCTCAGTGATTCCTCAGCCCTTATTCTCTGTTTCTTCTTTAACCCCATCCTTTCCTTTCAGAAGGGACTCTCAGCATCCTCCTCCCTTTAAGAACCAAGGGGTCTGGTGGGGCTGCCTGTAGGGTCTATCTGAGCCATTCCCCAGGCAGGCTCCCAGGGTGGTCTGGAGCACTCTCCAGGGCAGCAAGCTGTTCTGGGGCCATGTGGCTTCACCAGTACACCGGCCCCATTCTGCCTCCATCCTCCTCCCTGCCTCCCACTCCCAAGCCCTCATGCCCTCCTTTGACCTCTGACAAGCTCTAGTTCTGGAGTCAGAATTCTGTCTACAAACCCAGCCACAAGCCCTCCGTGGGCAAGAGGAGAGTCTGGATGAGAGGATGGGATGGAAGCCGAGGCGTCAAGGGAATCTTGCAGGCAACAGAGGGATGAGAAAAGCTGCAGCACGCACACACGTCTGCAAACACACACCTACACACTCTCATACACACTCACACTCTTACACACATACACATATACACACATACGTCTGCAAACACACTCACACACTCTCATACAGACTCACACACTCTTACACACATACACTTATACACACACTCACACACACATCCGCAAACACACTCACACACTCTCATACACAGCCCAACACACACTCTCACACACATACACACTCTCACACACACACTCATATACAACCACAGACACACACACAGATACACACACAGTCACACACACGTCTGCAAACACACAGTCTCATACACAGCCACAGACAGACACTCTCACACACATACACACTCAACACACAGTCACACATACACTGTCACAGTCAGACACATACAGTCATACACACATACACACACCTCACACAGTCACACACACTCACAAAAACTCAGACTCACATGCACACTCCCCACATTCACTTTCACATACACACTCACACACACACGCACACTCCACCCTGCAGCTGGAAATGCCCTTCACTTTCAAGTAAAATGGAGAGTACGTTTGAATAGTTCCAACGTGCTAACATTGTAAGTAGATTCCAAAGGACAAGAAGCCCTCTTCCTTTGGTAGAATATTCCAAGCTGCCTTTCTACATATACTGAATTCCGCAGCAAGACGCTCTGAGCTTCCCAGTTTTGTCTCTGGAAGCCGTGTGCAGCCCTGTGGCCTGAGGTTTCCCTGAGGTCCACTGCCCTCCCCCAACCCATGCTCAGAGTCTTCAGAGCCGCCCGTCACAGGTACCCCACAGGCCCCTCATCTGCCTTCTCCATAGGGACTTTCTCTTCTAGGATTTAAGCATTACTCATAAACCCGCTGAGGGACTTTTATTGAGCTGAGGGAATAACAAGAAGAGAAGAAGTCAAAATCTTTAGGTGAGACGAGCCCTATGAAAATAAAAAGAGGAGCTGGGAGGGAAGAAAGAAGAGGCCAGAGAACACCGAATAGCAGCAAAGGGGGAAGAAATGAAACCACCTCACACCCAGAAGAAATTCCTGGAGCAAACGCAAACAAAAAGCAAGCAAAGAACATTAAACCCTTCATTATTTCCAAAAATATGACCCCTCTAGCTCGAATTCTGCCAAGTTCCAAATCCTTTGCTATGGGAGGGTTTGAGGTTGCTGTGCTCCCTCTCTGGGTATTTGCCGGGACAGTTTCAAAGCAGACACCTAAAAATTAGAGGTGGTGAAATCACTGTAGATCCCAGCTCTGCCTCAGAAATTAAGCTGCCTAAGGCAGTGGATCTCAAGTAGGGCAATTGTGGCAGTCTGCAGGGGACACTGGCAGTGTATGGAGACAGTTTGGGTTATCGCAGCTGGTCAGGGGTGCTACTACATCACGTGGCTAGAGGCCAGGGATGCTGCTCAACGTCCAGCAGCACACAAGACAGGCCCCCAACAACAAGGAATTATG
Source organism: Pongo pygmaeus (assembly GCF_028885625.2). NCBI lineage: Eukaryota > Metazoa > Chordata > Mammalia > Primates > Hominidae > Pongo > Pongo pygmaeus. The sequence continues at coordinate 36,692,135 of NC_072373.2, read as the reverse complement.
CTGCCTCATGCATAAACAGTGTTGAGGCTGAGAAACCCTGTTCTGGGCATCTAGGAGCAGGTGACTGGGATCAACGGGCTGCCTAGGGATACGCAGGGTCCAGGGTGCCTCTGAGGCTGAAGACAGGATCAAGGACTGGTAAAGAAGTGGGTACCAGGGACCAGATATGACAACTAAGGTGAGAAAGAAAGCAGTAGGAACAGGCCAACAGGAGGCCATAGCCACACACAGACCCCATTTCACAAGTTAGAAAACTGAAGCTCTGAGAGGTACAGTGACTTTTCCAAGGTCACATAGACTTGGGATCTGACTCCTAACTTCAAGGTCAACTGCAAATCTCTTGTAGCATCAACAATTCTGCTTTTGGTTGGCAGTGCCTGGGTCCAGATTTCCCCATGATGGTTACCAGAAGTAAGAGGCCCTAAGTTCTCAGGACTTTAGAATAAGTCCACTGCCAAGCCTTCACTGATGCACTTCCCAGCAGAAAAACTGTGTTACCAGGAAGGGCTGTACAAATGAGTGCCATAATCAGTTTCTAAGCCATGTGGGTGCTGGCATGAAGCTCTCTCTTAGAACATGCAATATCTGAAAAAACCATGGCAACACACACCACAATCACATTGCCCAAGTCATTTGTCAGTTTGTGACATTTGGGGCTCCTGAGGATGGCACTGCTGCTTTCCTTTTGTGACTCAAAATTCTTTCTCAGTCTTACACCTTTGGGGTGCCTGGTCGAACCAGTCTGACCCACTTCTGAGCCACCTTTCAACCTGGGTGAGATGAGACCCTGACTGTTCACTTTGGTTCTCATTTGTCAGTGTGGACTTTGGCATGCGCCTAGTGTTCAGAGATGAATGCAGGTCGAAATCCCCACGGGAGGTGTAAGCAGGTTGAAGGGATGATTTCAAAGCCCACAGTGAACTCTGAGGTCTACAGACACATGTTAAGAACTGCTTCTCATCACCGTAGTCCAACTGCCAGCAACCACTGCCCAGAAAACTCTACGTGAAGGGGAACCCCAGCCCCTGCCTCTCTGGCTTGACAGAGCCTCTTCCCCATTCTCCCCTCCAAAGAGGTCTCGCCTTGACGGACACTCCTAGGACTTTGGAGATGGAGAACAAGGAGGGGAGGGAGGTGGCCGAAAAACTCCTAAGAGCTGCAACTGGGGCAAGTTTCTCAGGGTGTTGAAGGCAACAGAGGTTCAAGTACTCGCTTCAGCAGCACATATACTAAAATTGGAATGATACAGGGATTAACATGGCCCCTGAGCAAGGATAATATGCCAATTCATAAAGTGTTCCATATTTTTTTAAAAACCCAGGAAGATGAAAGAGCAAAAAAAAACCCCAAAAAACCAGAGGCTCAAGTACAGGTGGAGTATGTGAGTGAGGTGAGGAGAGAAAAGTGGAAACTCTTGTTGCCCAGGCTGGAGTACAGTGGCGTGATCTCGGCTCACTGCAACCTCCGCCTCCCAGGTTCAAGCGATTCTCCTGCCTCAGCCTCCCGAGTAGTTGGAACTACAGGCGCACGCCACCACACCTGGCTAATTTTTCTATTTTTAGTGGAGATGGGGTTTCGCCATGTTGGCCAGGCTGGTCTTGAACTCCTGGCCTCAAGTGATGCACCCGCCTCAGCCTCCCAAAGTGCTGGGATTACAGGCACGAGCCACTGTGCCTGACCAAAAAGTGGAAACTTTAAACAAGTTTGCTCCAAATATCCCCCCTCAGGATATGCAAGAAATGCAAGTAAAGAGCTTGAGTTACTTTGAGATATTCAGGAATGCAATCCCTGCAGTGTGGGATAGAGGAACACATGAAGAAAGCCCTTTTGATGTGCTACAGTCTCCAGGGAGCAGCAGGCAGTGGCTGTCAGTGGCTGTTTTCTGGGCCCCTGGTGTCTCCCAATGAGCTGGCCTCACTCCAGATTTGAGGAGGAGGTTCCTATGCATGGTGTCCCCATCCTAGATTGGCCTGGGAGGTCCAGGGGTCCCAAGAGGCTTTCTGTCACGGCCCGCAGTAGTGTGCAAGGCGCTCTGTGCTCAACTCACTGGAGCTTGACAAAAGGCTTCTTTACACCATTTTTAAACCAGATACCTTGCCTCCAATAGTAGATTTGGTCATCCAATGACCCCTACAGCTACAATGCCCTCCTGGAAGGAACAGGGAAGGGATTACTCACGTGGTGAGTAATGATTTGGTTCAGAGATGACGTTCCTTTGGTTCTGCAGAAGGTTTGGGATATATTTCCATTCTCCTAAGCCAGTCATCTGCTTCCTCACCCACTTGTGACCAGCGACACTCGTGTGGAGCTAGTGAGGCTAAGGTGAGGGCTACAGCTCTGGGGTCTGTATACAAGTGGAGCCGCTGTCCTGGCCTCTTTGACCCTGTGATTCTCAATAAAGCTGGTCTTGCTGAGGTGATCTGCCAGTGGTGAGTAATCCTGACCCATTCCTTCAGCCCCACAGATAGAGAGGAGAAGGGGGTGCTCTTCTATGGAGTGTCTGGGCTTCAGATCAACCCACCCCATTTCTGAAAAGGGCAGCTGGCATGACTGTCATGCAACACAGTCTCTGGGTTGGAGAGCAGGCCAGGGACCCTACAGAAGAGGTCTCCACCCCACAGTTCCAAGAGAGGTCAGATAGTGGTAAACGTGGCACCACTCTGAAGTTCCCAAGCACCTGGTTCACTCGGTTATCAAATGCAGCAGTGACAGAAAGCGCGAGAGAGCCAACACTTCATATGGGTACTTTTTTGATATTGTAGTAAAATTCCGTGAGTATTTACATTACCTTCTGTGGTAGGCAGCATAATCGATTCGCCCCTCACAGAAGTTTACATTCTAATCTCTTGAACCTGTGACTATGTCACCTTACATAGCAAAAGGGACTATGCGGATGTGATTAAGAAGCATGAGATGGGGAGACTATCCTGGATTATCCAGGCAGACCCAATGTAATCATAAGGGTCCTTGTAAGTGAAAGAGGGTGTCAGGGAGTCAGAGAAGATGTGACAATGGAAACAGCACCAGAGTAACGCAGCCTGAGAAAAATGCAACCGGCCATTGCTGGCTTTGAAGATGGAAGGAGACTACAAGCCCAGGAACACTGAGGCCTCTGGAAGCTGGAAAAAGCAAGAAAACGAATCTTCTCCAGAACCTCCAGAAGGAAGGCAGCCCTGCTGCCATCTTCATTTTGACCCAATATGACCCACTTCTGATGTGTGACTGCCAAAGCTGTAAGACAGTAAATTTGTGTTGTTTTAAGCCACCAAATGTGTGAGAGTTTGTTTCAGCAGCAGTAGGAAATTAACATCCTTTCCTTGGGAAATTCTAGGCTTCCCACCGACAGGCAAGGCATGAGATCTTCCTCCTCTCTTTGTGACCCAATGGCAATGCCTTCGTATTTGGGAAATGGATCTACTTAACTGCTCCATGAAAGATCTGGTCCAAGATATTGTCTTCCGGATACATATTCAGTCCAGATTTACAACTGATGTTTTTAAAACTAGTTTTTAAAAGTATTAATGCACCTGGCTGGGACTAGGAGCTTCTTCAGGAGTAACGCCTTGGCCATCCAGCAGCACATGTGGTCTGAATACAGGGCCATGCACTAACTGGGAGCCACAGGTCCCCTCTGGGGGCTATTTTGGTAACATGACGCTAGAACCACAATTGCTTCAGGAGCAAGGGGGAAGAAAGAAAGGAGGCAAAGGGCATTGCCATTCTTCTGTGGAAATTCTTCAGAACAAAGGCTGGGAGGGACCTTCTGTGACACTAGTCTAGAGACCCCAGTCTCTTTCTAGGGCCCAGCCTTCTGACTTCTAGGAAAGAATCTGACATTTATGATTTATGCCACACTGTGAATTTATATCGGAAGGTCACCACTCTGTGGAGCATGTGTGTTCTAAATTTGTTCTCTGTTCATTGTTAGATATTTAAGATTGCCGTTTTCCTCTCCTCTCCCCAACACACCTCAGAGTTTTCACGTTGCCAATGCCCCAGAATGGCCTTGCTGAGAAAAGCATGGCAGGAGACCTGGCACAATGCCTCATGCCTGTAATTCCAACACTTTGGGGGGCCAAGGCAGGTGGATCGCTTGAATCCAGGAGATTGAAACTACCCTGAGCAATGTGGCAAAACCCCATTTCTACAAAACTACAAAAATGGCCAGGTGCAGTGGCTCACACCTGTAATCCCAACACTTGAGAGGCCGAGGCGGGTGAATCACAAGGTCAGGAGTTCAAGACCAGCCTGGCCAACATGGTGAAACCCCATCTCTACTAAAAATACAAAAAATTAGCTGGGTGTAGTGGCGGGCGCCTGTAGTCCCAGCTACTTGGGAGGCTAAGGCAGGAGAATCGCTAGAACCCAGGAGGCGGAGGTTGCAGTGAGCTGAGATCATGCCACTGCACTCCAGCCTGGGCAAACAGAGACTCCGTCTCAAAAAAAAAAAAAAAACAAAAAGCCTACAAAAATAAGGGCTGAGGGGCTGAGGTGGGAAGATTGCTTGAGCCTGGGAGGTGGAGGCTGCAGTGAGCCATGATCATGCCATCACACTCCAGCCTGGGCAACAGAGCAAGATCCCATCTCAAAAAGACAAGAAAGTATGGCAGGAGAGAGCTAAACTAAAATCTTTAATTACACACACCAACCCCGACAAAGACAAGAACATGGAATGGTGGCCCATTCCTCAGATAGATCCTTGGATGCTTTTGAGGCCAGTTCCTGGTATGGAGCAGCTCCATGTCCCAACTGCAGGATTATGCAGGTGTATGCATGAGGGCAGAGGGAAAAGGAATGGCTTAGGATAAATCCTAGGCTTCTGATTTGAGTGATGAGAAAGATGGTTCGCTCCATTAACTACAGTTTGAAGACAATGAGAAGAGAAAGTCTCAGGGTAAATGGACAATAACACTCTTTTATGGATGTGGTACATCACAGGAGCCTGCAGTGGACCCATGGGGAAACAGCTCAGCAGACTGAAGTTATGGGGTCTAGGGTCCAGGACAGAGGGCCTGCCTGGAGTAATCAATGTTGGGAGCTGATGCTGGGAGAACAGATTAATAGATTAAGTCTTCCAGGGTGAGAAAAAAAAAAAGGGCAGAGTTTGAAACACTGGTCACCACCAACATTTAAGGAAATAGAGGGTAGAAGGCTAACAAAGAAATGGAGAAAAAATTGGTGAAGAGGGTCAGGAAAACTAGGAAATGTGGTCTTTTAGAAGCAAAAGAGGGGAAAGCTTTAAGAAGAGATGGGTCCAAAGTGTCGAATGTTCTAACAAGGTAAAGGATGATGAGACCAGAAAGAAAGTCCTGGATAGGGCAGTGCCAGGGCACTGGTGGCTGCAATGGGAGCAGTTTCTGTAGGGTATGTGTGTGTGTGTGTGTGTGTGTACACACACACATTGGGTACATGTGTGGATGTGTGTGTTTGTGTGTACATATATGTGTGTTGAGTTGAAAGGGGGTAGCAGAAATTAAATCACAGAGGATTGGGGAATAACCAGGAACCAGGGACACAGAGACAACAGGTGTAACTACTCTTTTTTAAGAAGCAAGGATGTTAGCGGATTACTTTGGAGGGAAACAAAACAAAACAAGAAGCAAGGACGTGAGGGAAGAAAAGAAATGGAGCAAGAACTTGAAAGGGAATCAGGGTCCAGAAGAGGCTTTGTTTTGTTTTATAATGAAAGAAACTTGAGCATGAGAAGCACTCAGTGGATGAGGGAGAAATGAACATGTCCGTGAGCAAACAGTGAGAACAGTGGGCTGGAAGGACCTGGCAGAAATTAGATATGAGTGTTGCTGAAATCGTGATAAAGAGAACAGTGATGCCATCACCCCCACTCCCGTGCAAGGGCAGAGGCTGTGTGGCTCTAAGCTGGCTTGCCCCCACCACGGTCTCACCTCATGGAGCTTGTCAGCCTTCTGGGTCTGCTTCTTCCGACTTCTCTGAGCAGCAACTCGGTTTTTTTCTCTCCTTCGGACCTTCCTGTCATCATCCTCAGGGCTCTGGGGAAAAACATTGGGTGGGTGTGATGTCGTGGCCCCTTGCCTTACCCTTTTCTGCCCTGTCTCATCACTCAGCGTTGTTCACTGAGCTTCATCATTTGCTTTGCAGTAGACAGCAGCACTAGTTGCTACACCAATGGGCTCACAACAGCCCCTTGCCCAGGAGCACTCACCATGTGAGTGTGTAAAGTGTGTGGTGTGACTGCCGTTTAAAAGATGAGGAATAAGAAACTCAGAGAGGTTAAGGACCTTGCTCCAGGTATTACAGCCACTAAGTGGGTGAGTGGGAAGTGGAACTCAGGTCTGTTGGTCTCCAAATCAACGTTCATAAACCTCTAGCCCACAGGGCGTGTGCCTGGAAGAGCTGTGGTGTCAATGTCGTCCATCTGAGACTGGAAAGCTGGGTGGGGGCGGGGGGCGGTGGAGAGATCTGCTATCTGGAACTTGCTGTTTGTCAGTCCTTACACTACTACGCATGAAAGGTACTTTTGATACTGCATGCAAATCATGATTACACTTACAACTAATTGCAGCCACATAACTCTACCAACACACCAAATGACCTTAAACCCCACTGACAGTGTACTCATTTGAACAATGCTTGGCTGACATTTTGTTTCAGAAGTCAGAGTGAATCAGAAAGCAAATTTTTGATGTGTCTTGAAAGCTGTTAGCTATATGTAAGATTTAACCAAATTCAGTCAAATCCCTCAAGAGTGATCATGAAACAGGCAGGCGGAAAAATGCACCAACCATGGTAAAAACACTTCAATCAGCTATAGAAAACATGAAAAAGGAGAGCACTATTTGCTTTCTAGAACCCCATGAGAAGACACCACCAAGCGGGAAAAATACCACACTTACAGAGTTTAAGAGCCAAGAGGTACAAACACAGGAAAACTACTCGGTTATTAATATTCACGGAACGCAAATATTAATAACACAAAAAAGGATATTTTCAGTTATCATTTGATCTCATCTTGTATTCCACATAAGACACACATCTTCCCAAGCTATTGCAGGTAAGAAGTTTCAGATATGCAAGAATATAAAGGCATAAAAAGGAGAGGAATAAATAACAGACATAGCAAATAGAAGCTTAAGGGAACAAAGTATGATAATACAGTCTTCTAGAGAGGCAAAGAAGTCTTGATAAACAAAACCAGAACATTACAGGGGAACATGTGGTTAGAAGACAGCTCTTAAGCTTTAGAATCACACAGATCCTAGTTTTGTCTCTTAGTGTCAACATGGCCTTGTGTAAATGGTTTAAATTCTCTAAATTTTCAGTTTTCTCATTTATTGTAAGCATAATTCATTCATTCTTTCAGTATGTATTAACTGAGCACCTACCACGTGCCAGACACTGTCCTAGACACTGGGGATACAAGCCCTAAACAAAGGGTCAGTGAACTCTGCAGACTTGGTGCTAACAGCCTAATGCTTAGGATTGGGATGCGATGAAATGAGATTTTGTCCTAAAGCTCCCAGCACACAGTATGCCCTCAAGAAGTTATCTGCCTTTGTTGAAGTTGCTACTTTAAAAAAAAAAAAAAATGTATTCTGTATAGTGCTTTTCATGCCTCTTTGCTCTCTGTAATCAAAAAGTCACTAGCACAAGAAAGCAGCCTGCATGCTGCCCTCGGGGAGCTGACTCTAAACTGGACTCATCACCATGATCACACCTGCCAACCCAGCAGAAACATTTAATCAAGACAGAAAAAGGTGAGCAAAAGTTAGAGATAGTATTACGTTATTAACCATATCTGATTCAGTCTCAAAAATCCTGAGAGGTTGATGTTACTATATTCATTTTACAGATGGGGAAACGCAGGGTCCGAGAGGTTAAACAAATTGCTCAAGGCTGCTCAGCTTGTGTGGGGCAAAGCCCAGGCCCAAACTCAGATCTCTGTGACACTCCAGCGACACCTGATGACATGTGCCGGGCGCTGAATTGGGAAGGTGGGGAGTAAGGATGAAAAGACCCAGTCTTCGTCGTAAGGCAGGTGGCCAAGACCCAGGCAAAGTTTCCAGACGGCCGTCCCTGTGGCCAACCTGGTCTCTTTCCTGACTGCGCCGCTGTAAACGTTGCTAGGGGACAGAGAACTGGGAAGGGGCCAAGAGTTTCCACCAGCTGGGGGCGGAGTCGGCCCTTTGTGGGTCTCCCCCTCCCAGGCTGACTAGTCCCGCGTTCTCCATTCCCGCGGCAGCACCCCCCCCCCCACACAGGGGAATCCTGGAGGGGCTACATGCGCGGGCGGTGGGGTGGCAGTCGCTGGCTGCGCCAGGATGGGGCGGCCCCCAGGGCAGTGCGGAGCCCACGTGCCGGGGAGCACCGGCCATGCCCTGCCCAGCCAGGCGTCGGCGCCCTCGGGCTTCTTCCCCCAGAGGGCGCAGGAGCTGGCTCAGGAGCCATTCCAGGCGCCGCGGACACTGTGCGCACGCCAGGGTCCCTGAATCGCCCCCACCCCCCCACACACCCCTACGCCCCTACCTCTGCTTGTCTCTGGCCGCACCCGCCACCTCTGCACCTCCGCGGTCACCACCACGGAACTCCGGCACCCACCTCCTCGCCCCCCGCGGCGCGCCGGTCCCCGCACTCCACGGCCCTCCCTGAGCCTCTCGCCCTCTACCTGCGGCTGCGGCTGCGGCTGCGGCTGGTTCCCGGGCGCCGCGACGCTCCTCTGCAGGACGCTGCCGGCGGCCGGGAGCCCTTGCGACATGCCGGGCGCTCCTCCGGCCCGGCCCGCCCCGCCCCGCCCGCGCGCCCTGCCCGTGGGGCTGCCTACGGGCGCTGTCCCGCCGCCGGCATCCTCGTGCCGCACCCACGGCCTCGCGCCGGCCCCGCCCCCTCAGGCTTCCCGCTCTCCGCGCTCCTCCACGCGTCGGCCCGGTGTCCCCGCGCGCCAGTCCCGGCAGCCGTCCTTCCCGTCCCACGTCTGCCCCGCCCTCCTTCTCCCACCCCCGCCTCGTTTCCTCCTCTGCCCGCCCTCTCTCCGCACCTCGGGGTCCCAAATCCCACCCCTGCCGCGGCTTTCCGCCGGCGCCCCGCGCTTCGTGGAAGTCACGTGGTGGCTCTGAAACCCCGGAGGGAACGCGAAGCCCACCCACGCGAGGCGACGTCCGGGCGGGTGGGGGCCACGGGGGCGCCATGCAGCCTTTGGGGTCCTTCGGCCGCTGCTGGGGAACTCAGGTTGAGAAACACAGTGGGTGTTTTGGGGTCGGTGGGTTTTTCCGGGTCCCATCGCGGCATCTTCCTGCGCCTCAGCCACGCCCTGCGCCCGCCCCCCGGCGCGGGGGTCACAGTCCCGGGGGACTTTCTCCGTGGCGATCAGTCATCCGGGCGCCACTCTCGCTCCTCCAGCGGCCCCGAAGCCGCGGCTCTGGGGCGAAGAAGCCGGCTTCACCGAGTCCCACCGCGCACCCCGAGCCACGGGCGCCCCAGGGACTCTGCAGGGAGTGCCTGCCCTTCCCGTCTCGGGTCCGCCGGGCTGTGGGAGGGAACGAGGCAGGGCGGCCCCGAGGGTGAATTCCCGGAGCGGAGGGTGGGCGTGGGGAGGATGTCCCGGACAAAAACGGTGACGGGCTTCCCTGAGAGCGAATCTGCCACGTGGGACGTCACTAGTGACAGGTTTGGGGATCTGGACCCGCCATGCCACGGTTAAACGGCCCAGATCATTTTTCTTTTTCAAGATTTATCTGCTCGTGCCAAGCTGGGGACCGGGTTGAGGTAGGGCAATTCCCTGTCCACCTGCCTGCCCGTCAAAAGATGCGAAGCCAAGACAATTACACGTGGTCCTAGCGAAGGAAACACTAGCGACCACAGGCTGTGGTCTGCATGCTGTGAGCACCGGGAAAGATAACCGCGACTCGGGATGGGCGGGTGGGAACCAGACCAGAAGGGCAGAAGTGCCTACTAAGTGTGGTCCCTTGGGTCTTCAGGTTTGTGGGCAGCAGTGGGCATGGGGGACAGGCATTTCCGATTCCTTTTTAAGTCTTAAATGAGTGCACGTGCCCCCCGCCAGGATTTAAGACCCACTCTTGCAAAAGCTTTGAGAGAGCTTGAGTGAACTTGGCTGCCTGGCGGCCAGCGGGAAAACGAGCGGAGATTCTTGTCTGTGTGATCAGAAGCTTCGGCCAACTGAGAGGTGGGGAGGAAGACGGAGGGTGGACGCAGCCCTTTAGAGTTGCAGCGCCACACTCCACACTAGCAAGGCTGCGCAGCAGAGCCAGCGCTACGCTGGGTTATCTGCCCGGATTAATCTTCTCATCTCCGTTATTTCATCACTCAGCTTAACTCGTGGTTGCCCCGGGACTATTTTGCATCCCACAAGGTACCCAAACAAGGTGCCTAGCATAGCACGCTACATACACTCAACAGGTGCTCAGTATATGTATTGCACTAGGTCAGCTGAAAGCTCTCATTCTTGAAGCACTAAAAGGACTCTAACGAGCTAGGAAAACCTCTGGGTCAAGGGGTTATCATTTTCAGAAGTGATTTCATTCCCCAGTGTTTTTTGTGCACAGAAAGGGCAAGGTAGAAACACGTCGGGAACATTCCCGTGCACTCCTACGCTTTATTCTGGTCATGCCCACTTTTCTCACTGAACCACATCACATTTTCAGTCCTTTGGAGCTGCTGCTTCCCTGTCTCTCCCCAGGGAGCCTAGAACCATGCCCCAGCACACAGGAACTCTTTATATAGGCATAGTCTACTGTCTTGTGTTACGCAAGGGTTTCTTCAAATACATTTAGTCTTGGTTAACTAGGTAGCATTTAGGGCAGAGATCAATTTGATGTAAAGATCATACATCAAAATGAATGGATTAAATAGCTAGATACAGAAATGAAAATCAGAGAGCTAAAGCAGAATTAAATTCTTATTTAAGTCATGGAAGCATAGGCAACATAGTGAGACCCCCAACTCTACCAAAAATTAAAAGAAATCAACTAGCTGAGTGTGGTGGTGCACACCTGTAGTCCCAGCTACTCAGGACGCTGAGGCAGGAGGATCACTTAAGCTCAGGAGTTTGAGGCTGCAATGAGCTATGATTGCACCACTGCACTCCAGCCTGGGCAACAGGGCAAGACCTTATCTCAAATAAATGAAATAAAATAAAGTTGTGGAGATAAGACAAGGAAAGGATTTTATAAGAATACATGTAATAGAAGAAATTGACTTGATAAGATCTGAACTATATAAAAGGACTAAATTGTTTTAGATGACATTATAACCAGGAATGGAAAACAAACAGATTGGATCAATACAGTGCATATGAGAAAGGGTTAATATACAGCCCATGAAAAAGAATAAGAAGAATACTGAGACAACCTGCAAAGGTAAATTGCAGAAGGGATGTGAAATGGCATTTCCCAGCAGAAGAAATAATCAAGGAAAATAGATATAGGAAAATATATATTAAAATAAGAATCCTTTTTAAATTAGCAAAATAAAAAGTAGTAATATCAAATGCTGGGGAGAGTATGGTGAAATTAGTACTCAACACGTTTCACTGGCTTCATTGTAAATTGGCACAAACCTGCTGGAAAGCAGTTTTACTGTCACTTTCAAGAACCATAAAAGAGTCAACACTTTTGACTCAATTTTCCTACTGCTAGAAAATCATCCTAGAAAGATCATTGAAAATACTAGGGAGAAAAATACTATATGCACTAAAAGTTCATAATAACATTTTAAGAGTGAAAAATGTAAGCAACATAAATGTCCAATTATAGTTGAATGGCTAAACAAAATATGTTATTGCCACAGGATAGAACGTTATGCATCTTTAAAATTACAAGCATGCAGGCTGGATGCAGTGGCTGTCACCTGTAGTCCCAGCTACTCTAGAGGCTGAAGTGGGAGGATCATTTGAACCCAGGAGTGCAAGGCTGCAGTGAGCCGTGATTTCACCACTGCGTTCCAGTCTGAGCAACAGAGTGATACCCTGTCTCTTAAAAAAAAACAATTACAGACATGCAGACAAATTTGCCACATGGAATGTTTATTTGATCTAAAGTAGAGTGAGAAAAAAAAATCAGGATACAAAAAGTACATATATGACATGAACAGTATGTATGAATGTATGCATATGAGAAAAGATTGGAAGAAAACGTACCCTGATGGTAGCCTTTCTCTCATAATGGTGGCATTATAATTTCTTTTACCTGTACTTGTTGAAAAATTGTTTTTATTATGTTAGCATCTTAAAACATTTCATATGTGTAAGTGATATAAATATATTTGCATGGCACTAAGCTCACTGGCCTCACCAGAATGCCAGCACTTCTCTGATCAAGTGGTTTGCTCTAATAACAGACTTTTCCTTGCTTTTCTGTAATATCTTCTCGTTTGTTTTATTCTCTTTAGTCAGGAGAAAGAAAAATGAAAGTGAAGAAAAGATAAACAAGAATAAGCATTTCAAATGTCTCCTTTTCTTCTGCCTTTTATTTTCTTTTTATTTGTATTATTTTCCTTGAACTGGGAAGAGAAATTATATGATTTGGCATTTTCTGATTAATACCACAATTACCCTGGATTACATCTTTGGGGAGGGGGGAGGAGGTGCAAGAGGTTTATAGCTCAATGACCAAATCCTCTGGTGATTCACTTCACAAAAGACAACTCTTTATAAAAACGCATCACTCCAGTGCTAGCAAACACTGTCACTAGTTCACCTTTGCTTCTCTCTTTTAGGAAAATTGGCCTTTCAGTCATTGTAGTCTCATTGTCCTTCCTTAGAAGGTGGTCCTGTGGGCTCCTGGTGGGGCTGGAGAATAGAAAGCTGAAGGCAGAATCCTCTGTGTTTGCCAGAAGTCAGCCACTATGTGTGGGGCCCTGTTCTAGGCACTGGGATACAGCAGTGGACAAAAAACTGTCCACACCTCCCGGAGCTCTCATTTCAGCGGAGGAAGGCAGATAATAAAATTTAGTAGTGTGTCAGAGGGTGGTACATTTTATGGCAGAATACAAAGCAGGGAATAGGGACTAGGTATGGGGAGAGGTGCATTTTTGAATAGGGAGGTCCAGCCAGGCTTCTGGAAGGAGGTGAGAGAGGGAGCCCTTTGGATACCTGGAGGAAGTGGTCCAGGCTGCACCAACAGCAAATGCAAAAGCCCTGTGAAAGCCTGCCTGGCCACTCCAGAAACTGCAGGAGGCTCATGTGGCTGAAGTGGAGTGAGGAAGGGATGGAGGCCAAGAGATGAGGTCAAAAAGGCGGTAAGAGCCAGGTCTTGCGGAGCCTCCTGGGCTGCTTGCTTCTACTGCGCATGAGATGGAAAACATTGGAAGCCTTTGGGCTGAGGTATGACGTGATCTGACTTGAGTTTTTTGTGAGATCGCTTTGGTTGCTGTGTTGAGAACAGACTGAGAGGGGCAAGGAAGAAACAGGAAATGACAGCAGCAGTCCAGGATAGCTGGGATAGGGGCTTGGAAGATGTTGGGAATGGGAAGGCCGAGGCAAATTTGCCAGGAAGTTAAAGAGCTTAAGCTTCAGGGCACCTCACTTACACAGGCCCCTGTCATGACAGCTCAGAAGGGGCCCTAGCAATGTGTCCACATGGTGATATATTTTAATAAAATGCGCAAAAATGGGATATTTAAACCATAAGCTGTGAAGGCCACTGTTTCTTTTCACCCCAACATCCCCCAGTCTCTTCATATCTAGTGGTATTGCAATGGCTATGGACATTTGAGGGACCCAGCAAAGGAAGGTTTAATCAGATATATTAATATAGTAGGGTATGTGGGTTTCAGAAACTCCTGTATACAGTCACATATTTGCTACACATTTTGTATGGCCTCCAGGAATATTCCGACTGCCCACTGTGCTAACTCACTCGACAACATCTATTGTACTGAGACATGCTTATATCCTACACTGCCCTGCACCAGATATATATGTATCAAGGTGGTGAAGGGGAGCCCCAGAAGCAGTCTGTGAAAATCCTTCAAATGAACATATGTGTTAAGTTGTAAACAGAGGATTCATTTCTTATTTGCATCTAGTCAAAACCAAATTATCTCCTGTCGGGAATGAAAGCAATAATACAGCTTATACAGTTACAAATTGCATTTTGAAAAACCCAGAGGGGTTTTTTCCTTTGTTATCTGGAGTTGCATAGTTGAATTTTTAACTGCTATTGGAAATGTGTTGTGAAACATTTGTTCATGTATGAAGAGCACCACCCTTTTTCATCTCTAAATGTATGTGTGTGTTAAAGGACTGAAAGAAAAAATATATATAATTAATGAAATGTAAGAAAGATCTAAGGATAAGCAATTGAAATAAATAGAAATGTTTCTGATATTAATAAACAATTTGTAACAACATATTTCAGATTATACTAGAAGCAATAGTTTATTCAGAGAAAAAGATAAATGTCAAATGGAAGCAATGAGCAGGCTTTTGGGTTGTTTGATGATTCAATAATGAGGAAGGATGGATCATATAAACACAATAGGAAAATATTTACAATTCTTACTGCCCTCAGCTGAAATATTGACATTGATGAGGATAATACCAAGCTCATAATATGCCAACACGATGAGGACATTTATAACAAATTGGTTAATGAGTGTCATCAATTCTAAGAATATTTAAAATGAATCACTGGAAAAGAAAAATATGAAATACCCTGAAATGTTACAACCCATAAATAAAAAAAAAGAGGTTTTTTCCAAATCTGACAATTCTTTTTGTTTGTTGTTGTTGTTGTTGTTTTTGAGACGGAGTTTTGCTCTTGTTGCCCAGGCTGGAGTGCAATGTCATGATCTCGGCTCACCACAACCTCCGCCTCCCGGGTTCAAGTCATTCTGCTGCCTCAGCCTTCTGAGTAGCTGGGATTACAGGCATGTACCACCACACCCAGCTAATTTTGTGTTTTTAGTAGAGATGGGGTTTCTCCATGTTGGTCAGGCTGGTCTCAAACTCCTGACCTCAGGTGATCCGCCTGCCTTGGCCTCCCAAAGTGCTGGGATTACAGGCGTGAGCCACCACACCCAGCCCTACAATTCTTAAAAATTATATGACACTACCAATAAATAATGTGTTGTGAAGCTGAAACAAAATTATCTAAATATTTTTTACATTAATTTTTTACCCATTACATGGAAAGACTGAATTATCTTTCTAGTCTGTAGAAAATGTTATTATGGAATCATCGTCTTATGAATAGGAGAACAAAAGCATGCTACCAAAAACTATAGTATAAGAAAAAAGTATTAAAGAGGTATGTGGAGAAGTTAATTAAAACAGTATTTTTCCTGATTTTCTAATATTTTTGGTGTTTGTCAGCTTTTGAAATTTGTAATCTGCTGTACTTTTTTTTTTTGGGACAGTCTCATTCTGTTGTCCAGGCTGGAGCGCAGTGGCACAATCTCAGTTCACTGCAACCTCCACCTTCTTGGGTTCAAGCAATTCTCCTGCCTCAGCCTCCCGAGTACCTGGGATTACAGGCGCCCACCACCACGTCCAGCTAATTTTTTTTGTGTTTTTTTTTTTTAAGTAGAGACGGAGTTTTACCATGTTGGCCAGGCTGTTCTTGAACTCCTGACAACTCCTGACCTCAAGTGATCTGCCCACCTTGGCCTGCCAAAGTGCTGGGATTACAGGCATGAGCCACCTTGCCTGGCCCTGTACTTTTTTTTTAGAATGAGAAAATTACTTTCCTAACTCAGAGCCCTGTTCGACAGTCTGTGACACTGTGGTAGAGATGGGCAGCATCTAATAGCTAGGTAACTTCACAACCTTCCATATTTTCTTTTTTCTTTTCTTTTTCTTTCTTTTTTTTGACAGTGTCTTGCTCTGTCATCCAGGCTGGAGTGCAGTGGCATGCTCAGGGCTCACTGCAGCCTCAACTTTCTAGGCTCAAGCAATCCTCCCATCTCAGCCTCCTGAGCAGCTGGGACTACAGATGCACATCACCACACATGGCTAATTTTTGTATTCTCTGTAGAGATGGGGTCTCGCCATGTTGCTCAGCCTGGTCTCAAACTCCTGGGTTCACGTGATCTTTCCACCTCAGCCTTCCAAAGTGTTGGGATTACAGATATGGGCCGTAAAGGTCCATATTTTTATGAAACTTGGTCATCCATAATAATACAATCTAGAATCAATTGAAAAGCATAGAGAAGAAACAGATTCTCCATAATCCAAGCATCCACACAGAGATAACTGCTAATATTTTGGCATTTATTGTGTTCCCACTTTTTTCTATGCAAGTATATACTACATATATACTTATATGCATGAAATCATACTCTAGGCCAGGCACAGTGGCTCACGCCTATAATCCCAGCACTTTGGGAGGCCAAGATGGGCCTCAAGACTCTTGAGGTCGGGAGTTCGAGACCAGGCTGACCAACATGGAGAAACCCTGTCTCTACTAAAAATACAAAATTAGCTGGTCATGGTGGTGCATGCCTGTAATTCCAGCTACTTGGGAGGCTGAAGCAGCAGAATCGCTTGAACTGGGGAGGTGGAGGTTGCAGTGAGACGAGATCGCGCCATTGCACTCCAGCCTGGCAACAAGAGCCAAATTCCGTCTCAAAAAAAAAAAAGAAAAGAAATCATACTCTAAGCTGCTTTTTCACTTAGTGTTACAGAGCATCTTTTCATGACAATAAATATACATCTGTCATTATTTTAAATATGCACAGTTTCCATAGCAGAGATATGCCATAGATGGTCTAAGTAAGTCCTTACTATTCTGTTTTTAATTTTTACATATGATGAAACAACATTGTTAATATCATTGTACTCACGTATGTCTGCACTTGTCTGATTATGGCCTTAGGGATTTTTTTTTTTTTTTTGAGATGGAGTCTCGCTGTGTTGCCCAGGCTGGAGTGCAGTGGCGCAATCTCTGCTCACTGCAACCTCTGCCTCCCAGGTTCAAGTGATTCTTCTGCTTCAGCCTCCCAAGTAGCTGGGACTGCAGGCACCTGCCACCATCCCCGGCTAACTTTTGTATTTTTAGTAGAGACACGGTTTCACCATATTGGCCAAGGTGATCTTGAACTCCTGACCTTGTGATCCGCCATCCTTGGCCTGCCAAAGTGCTGGGATTTATTTATTTTTTTGAAACGGAGTCTCACCCAGGCTGGTGTGCAGTGGCATGATTTTGGCTCACTGCAACCTCCACTGTCCCGGGTTCAAGCAATTCTCCTGCCTCAGCCTCCCGAGTAGCTGGGCTCACAGGCACGCGCCACCACACCCGGGTAATTTTTGTATTTTTAGTAGAGACGGGGTTTGGACATGTTGGCCAGGCTGGTCTCGAACTCCTGACCTCAAGCAATGCACCCTCCTCAGCCTCCCAAAGTGTTAGGATTACAGGCGTGAGCCACCACACCCAGACAGGCATTAGGTTTAATCACTAGGAATAGAATTGCTGAGAATAAAGAATATTTGTATTTGCAAGGTATTGGACACATATTACCAAATGGCCTTGCAATTAAGAGTCCTGCCAGCACTGTGTGAAAATCCTACTAGCTAATTAGGTAACATTTTGAGGTGGGCTACATTTCAAGATCAGAAGAACTCAACTTGTTTCTCAGATCACTTGTTGAATCCTGATGAAGGAGAAGAAATCAGGAACAGATAAATATACGATGGGGACCTCCCCACCCTCCGCCCCCATCCAACTTCCACAGGCAGTTCTACATTGACTCCCTGAAGCTGTGTCCCTGGAGCCCAGGATTCCCCAAGGGGCAGGCAACCTTAGTTCTGCAGCCTAATCCAAAATGCATCACCACATTTGCTCCATCCAAACTTCTCATCTGGCAGGCTTTTCTCTCCCACTTTCACAGAGGAAAGACTAGGAAGAAAGCAAGTCAAACCCGGGTGTTCATCTCACCTCTGCTAAAGAATGGGGGAGTGATTTGGGGGAGAACACTTAATCACATTAGGTCAAGTTATTATCCTCTTACTTCTATGCATTGCATTGGTTATGGAAAAGGATAGAGGAAAAAAGAAAAATCTGAAGGAGAAAAAAGTGGGTGGGGGGGAAGAAGACAATAAAGAAGGTATTCATGGTGGGATGCCAGCAAGTGACTGTATCTGAGCCATAGAAGGTTCTGGAATAGAGACTGAGAAGTTTAAGTGACTGGTTCTCTGTCCTGGTGTTCTCCATCTCTCCCTCTCTCTCCTTCCCTCTTATTCTCCCTCGTCTCCCTCCCTTCCTCTTCCTCTCCTTCCCTGTCTCCAAGGAGATGGACCTCTCTCCTGGGCCTCTCCTGGGATATCCCACAGACATCTCAGACTCAGCATGCTCAGCATTAAGTTTATTATCAAACCAAATGTGCTCGTCTTCATGCACCATCTCAGGGACCTGTGCCAAAGGCTGCCCAGCCACCAGGGCGGAGGGCATGGCCACATTTTCTGCAGACCCCACACTCAGTCTCTATAGCTATAGCACCTACTCTGGGGCCGAGCCAGGTTTTGTGGGGCCTAAAGCTGATACTACTAGGAGCTGCCTCTTTAAGAAAAATCATTCAAATCTAGATATTCAAGTTAAATGTTAAGTAGAATGAGAAAATAAATCTTAACAAAATATTGCAAATATAAAATTCCAGAAGATTGCATACTTATTTTCATTAATGGCTAACACTCTACTGTGTCTGTTTTTGGCTGCATGCTTCTTGACCACTTCTTCACATAACAATGCTTTTGAAAGTTATTTTTATAGAGATAATAGAAAGATAACCCACTCTTGTGATTGATTAAAATTTTATTTTTGATATTTGAGATTACATAAATCATGTGATTGATTCTACCCAGAGATATACTTGCTGATCACTCACCAAAATTCAGGAATTCCGATCAATTCTATTTTCTATGATTCCCATCAAAGAGTATATACAGACCAGTCACAGTGGCTCACGCCTATAATCTCAACACTTTGGGAGGCTGAGGCAGGAGGATTGCTTGAGCCCAGGAGTTCAGAGACCAGCCTGGGCCACAAAGTGAGACCACATGTCTACAAATAAAATAAAATAAAATAAAAAAATTAGCTGGGTGTGGTGTGGCACACACCTGTGGTCCCAGCTACACATGAGGCTGAGGCAGGAGGATCATCTGAGCCCAGGAGGTCAAGCCTACAGTGAGCCATGATTGCACCACTGCACTCCAGCTTGGGTGATACAGCAAGACCCTGTCTAAAAATAAAATTTTTTTAAGTATATGCATTTATAATTGTATCAGCTACATTGGCAAGTGTATTCCAGGCAACTGAGAACTCTTTTTTTTTTTTTTTTAGGCTTCCATGAGAACAGAATCCTAGACCAGGCATGATGGCTCACACCTGTAATTCCAGCACTATGGGAGGCTGAGGCAGGTGGATTACTTGAGGTCAGGAGCTCTAGGCCAGCCTGGCCAACATGGTGAAACCCTGTCTCTACTAAAAATACAAAAATTATCTGGGCATGGTGGCAGGTGCCTGTAACCCCAGCTACTCAGGAGGCTGAGAGGCAGGAGAATTGCTTGAACCTGGGAGGCGGAGGTTGCAGTGAGCCGAGATTGTGTCACTGCACTCCAGCCTGGGCGACAGAGCGAGACTCCGTCTCAAAAAAAAAAGAACAGGATCCTACATTTTTACGTATCTAATGATTGGAAGCCTCTGCCACCAGCTAGCTTCCACTGCATATATTTCAAACCTCCACTGCCCACTTACTTCTGTTTTTGGCACTGTAGGACATGTTCATATCCAATCACCTCTGGCCCTGCACCTCGGCATCTCCATGCCAGGTAAGTTGGCTTGGTGTGTGTTAGGAGTATGTATCCTGGAAGCTTCGCTTTCACCAGTATCCTAGCAATAGCAACTCTACTCCCAAGTGAAACCCAAACTCACTGCAAACTCACCCAACTCCCCTTCCCTCTCTCAAAAATGCCCGTGGCCACCCATGCCACCTGCCCTGAAAGAATATATGTCAAAGGGAAGGCTGGAGTGGAAAGAGACACAATCTTAATTCATTGAAGTCAAAATACCTTTCTTTTGCAAATTTTGCAAAAAAAAATTTGTCTAGGCGAACACAGTACTATGTCCCCTCCCAGGGCCTGGGAAATGGATGGGCTGAAGCTTAAACATTAGTAGCTTCGCAGTGAGTCCATCTTCACTTTTGTCTTCACGACATCTCTATTCCTCTTCCTTTCATCTCCTTCCTCCCTTCCTTCCTCCTTTCATCTGGGCCACAGCAACAGCCCTGTGACAGGCCTTCCTTCTGCTCTCAGGGGCCTCCGGCCCATCTAACATGCAAATTTGTCATGTGACTCTGGTATTTAAAATCCTGCCAGGATGTAGCCCAGCGGCTCTGCTTGGCCTCCAAGGCTTTCTCTAGAGGCTGCTCTGACTTTCCCTCTCCCTGACTCGCCTCACCCTCATGCTCATGAAATAGAAGGACTGCTTGGGAACCTCCAGACCACACCAAGATGTCTCTACTCTCTATGGCTTTTGCCTTTCTCGGTCCCTCTTCTTTTCTCCATGCTTATCCCTTCCCCACCCCTAACTCAGTCGGCTTCATGAACATGTACTCCTCTTTCAAGAAGAAGTAGCTTCAATCTCTCTCCCTCCAGAAAGCCTTTCCTTGACAATCAGGTAGAATTAACCACATATTTCTTTTTTCCACTACTCTACTTTGTTATAAAGTTTTTTAAATTATGTTTTTATTTAATAAGAAATATATGTGAAGGAAGCAAGTACAGAAAAACATTTTTTAAAGGAAATATATGAATGCATTCCCAGAATAAAATGGAATTTAACCATTACAGATAAATTGAAAGTGATCAGCACTTTTTTTTTTTTTCCTGAGATGGAGCCTCCTTCTTTTGCCCAGGCTGGAGTGCAGTGGTACAATCTCAGCTCACTGCAACCTCTGCCTCTCGGGTTCAAGAGATTCTTGTGCCTCAGCCTCCTGAGTAGCTGGGACTACAGGCGCCCACCACCACGCCTGGCTAAATTTTTGTATTTTTAGTAGAGACAGGGTTTCACCATGTTGGCCAGGCTGGTCTCGAACTCCTGGCCTCAAGGGATCTGCCTGCCTCAGCCTCCCAAAGTGCTGGGATTACAGGGGTGAGCCATCGTGCCCAGCTATGATCATCACTTTCAATTCTGGTTATTAATTTGGTGTGTATCCTTCCAGATTTTATAATATGTATATACATACTCCTCATTTACAAATCTGTCTCCTCCTCCTAGATTACAAACCATATGAGGACAAAGGCAATGTCTTCATTATGCTAGCCCCTCCCAACTCAGTGCTAGCTGTAGTAATAAACAGCACTAGAAATGATTGCATTGAAGCGCAGACAGTTGAAGAAACTTGCCCACGTTACCCAGAGAAGTGACTGGGCTGGGATTCAAACTCAGGCAGAGCATGCACTTAATAAAATTTTAATTGGTCAATAATGAATAAATAGTCATGTTGCAGCAAGTGACATTTGGATTAGATAGAAGAGTTACCCCAAAAAGAGATCCAGCACATACTATCAAAGTACACATGAGAATGTTTAATGACTTCTACATGCATCATGGTGGCATACTTCATTCAAAAATTAAGAAAGTATTATTACCATTATTTTTGAGACAGAGTCTTGCTCTGTTGCCCAGGCTAGAGTGCAGTGGTGGGATCTTTGCTCACTGCAGCCTCCGCCTCCCAGGTTCAATCAATTCTTGTACCTCAGCCTCGCGAGTAGCTGGGATTACAGGGGTGTGCCACCACTCCCGGCTAATTTTTGTATTTTTGGTAGAGACGGGGTTTTGCCATGTTGGCCAGGCTGGTCTCAAACTCCTGGCCTCAAGAGATCCACCCACCTTGGCCTCCCAAAGTGCTGGGATTACAGGCGTGAGCCACCACAACCAACAATAACTTATTTTTTCTTATTTTCCCCAACTTTGTTTCTAAGGGAGAGGTGCCTAGCAAAAATGTGTTTTTGCTAAAGTCATGTAATGCTGGTTTCTACTGAAGCCCTAAATGATGCCACACCATAGGAATTATAGTAGTGTAGTATCTGAAGAGATTGCTCATTATCCTGTTTTAAACCATGAATAAGATATGTGCCATTTGTGATGTACTTAAAAAAATAATTTCACTCATTTCCTGTAGGACCTACTACCACCTACAACTAATTTGCATTTCCTTGGATCCATTTCCAACTTCTTGTGCCTGGCACAGAGCTGTGCTCACAATCCTGGTCACACATCTGCTGAATGAATAAACCACGAATGACTTCTACTGGCAGCAGTGGATTTCCTTACAAAGACACTAACAACTCTGGTAGTTCCCCTAACACTCAAAGTGGATGCCTGGGGCTGTTTCAAGAAATCTCTTTTCTTTCTTAACAATAGCCCATGCTCTTTGATAGTTTAGGGCAGAAAGAGCCTTAGGCCAGTGGTTCACGCTTGTAATCCCAGCACTTTGAGAGGCTCAGGCAGGAGGATTGCTTGAGCCCAGTGGTTTGTGATCAGCTGCGCAACATAGTGAGACTCCATCTCTATGAAAAATGGCACACACCTGTAATCTCAGCTACTTGGGAGGCTGAGGCAGGAGACTGCTTGAGCCCAGGAGTTGGAGAAAATGATCATGCCACTGCACTCCAGCCTGGTCAACAGAGACTGTCTCAGAAAAAAAAAAAAAAAAAAATAGCATCTCAGTCTTCTTTTTAAAAAAGCAGAGCCAGTTTGTTATTTCCCTCCAATAGACCTCACACAGGCAAAATTGGATTAACCTTTATCCTTGGTTCCTGATACTCTGACATCATTGTTTCATGAATATACTTCTTGTGTTTATTTATTACTCATTTGTTTGTTAATAATATAACAGACATCTCTAAACTCATCACCTAATCCAAGAACCAGAACACTGACAATCCCTTTTATTCACCTCTGTTCTCTTCACTATTCCAGCCCCTTTCTCCCCCATCTGTCTATCCCAAATTTTGTGTTTATAGTTTTGTCACTTTTTAAAAATTAAACTTTTTTATTTTGACATATTTGTAGATTCTCTTGCAGTGAAATCCCATGTGCCCTATACTCAGTTTCCCCCAATGGTAAAACCTTGCAAACCTATGTTCCGTATGATATCACAACCAGAAAGGATATTGACATCAATACAGCCGAGACACAAAACGTTTCCATCACCACAGGGATCTCTCCTGTTGCCCTTTTTTAGTCACAACCACTTCTTGCTCATGCTTTGCCTACCCGCTCCTTTACCCCTGGTGACCACAAATCTGTTCTCCATTTCTGTAATTTTGTCATTTCAAGAACATTATATAAATGTAATCCTACAGCATATAACCTTTTGAGATTGGCTTTTCTTCACAATTCTCTAAAGATTTCATGGAAGTTGTTGCCTGTATCAATAGTTTGCTCCTTTTTTGTTGCTGAGTAGTATTCCATATATGGCAGGGATGTACCACAGTTTGTTTAACCTTGTCAAGGACATCTGGGCTGTTTCCTAGTTCTTGGCTATTACAAATAAAACTGCTATAAACATTTGTGTATCTGGGCATGGTGGCTCATGCTTGCAAGTCCCAGCAGTCTGGGAGGCCAAGGCAGGAAGATTTCATCAGCTCAGGAGCTCTAGACCAGCCTGGGCAATATAGTGAGACCTTGTCTCTAATAAATAAATTAGCCAAGCATGGTGGTGCGTGTCTGTAGACCTAGCTACTCAGGAGGCTGAGGCAGAAGGATTGCTTGATCCTAGGAGGTGGAGGTTTCAGTGAGCCATGATCATACCACTGAACTTCAGCCTGGGCAACACAGTGAGACTCTGTCTCAAAAAAAAATTGTGTACAGAGTTTTGTGTAAACATAAGTCTTCATTTCTTTGGGATAAATGCCCAAGAGTGCAATTGCTGGGACACTTGGTAGTTGAACACTTAGTTTTCTGAGAAACTGCCAATGTGTTTTCCAGAGTGGCTGTATATTTTTAATTCCCACCAGCAATATGTGAGTGATACAATTTCTCTGCATGCTCTCCAGCATTTGATATTGTCATGATTTTTTATTTTATTCATTCTGATAGGTGTGTAATGATATCTTATTATGGTTCTAAATTGCATTTTCCTATTGACTATTAATGTTGAACATCTTTTCAGGTGTTTATTTGCCATCCGTAAATGCTCTTTCGTGAAATGTTTATGTCTTTTGTGCATTTTATAATTATGTTGCTTGCTGTTTTGCAGTTCAGAGTTCTGAGAGGCTTTTTTTTTTTTTTTTTTTTTCAAAGTCTCATTCTTTTGCCCAGGCTGGATTGCAGTGGTGCAATCACGGCTTGCTGTAGCCTCAATCTCCTGGGCTTATGTGATCCTCCCATCTCGGCTTCCCAAGTAGCTAGGACTATAGCTGTGTGCCACCGCTTCTGGCTAATTTTGTTTTGTTTTGTTTTACTTTTTGTAGAGATACAGTCTCATTATGTTGCCCAGTCTTGAACTCCTGGGTTCAAATAATCCTCCTGCCTTGGCCTCCCAAAGTGTTGGGATTACAGGCATGAGCCACCATGCCTAGCCAAGAGTTATTTATATATTCAAGATACTAATCCTTTGTCAGATACACGGTTTGCAAATATTTTCTCCCGCTTTATAGCTTGTCTTTTCATCCTTTTAACAACATCTTTCAAAAAGCAAAATCTTTAATTTTAACGAATCCAATTTATCCATTTTTAAAAATGAATGATGCTTTTGGTGTCAAGTTTAAGAACTCTTTGCTTAGCCCTAGATCCTGAAGATTTTCTCCTAGTTTTTCTAAATGTTTCAGTTATACATTTGATATTTAAGTGTGTGACCCATGTTAATTTTTCCATAAAGTGTGAGACTTAGGTGGATGTTCCTTTTTTTTTTTTTTTTTTTTTTGAGACAGGGTCTCACTCTATTGCCCAGGCTGGAGTGCAGTGGTCCGATGTAGGCTCAAACTGCAACCTCCACCTCTCGGGTTCAAGCAATTCTCATGCCTCAACCTCCCAAGTAGCTAGGATTACAGGCATGCACCACCACACCTGGCTAATTTTGTTTTTTTAGTAGAGACGGGGTTTTGCCATTTTGGCCAGGCTGGTCTTGAACTCCTAGCCTCAAGGGATCTACTGCCTCAGTCTCCCAAGGTGCTGGGATTATAGGCATGAGCCACCACACCTGGCCGGTTGTTGGTTTCTTTTACCCATGGATGCTCAATTGTTCCAGTACCATTTGTTGAAAAGACTTATCTTTCCTCCTTTAATTGCTTTTGCAACATTGACAAAACTCAGCTGGCCATATTTGTGTGAGTCTACTTCTGGGTTCTCTATTCTGTGTGTTCTTGATCTGTGTGTCTACCTCTCTGCCAATATCCCACAGTCTTCACTATAGCTATATAATAAGTCTTGAAATTAGATAGACTGATTCCCTCTACTTTCTTCTTTTTCAAGATTGGTTTAGCTATTCTAATTCCTTTGCCTTTCCATATACATTTTAAAATAATCTTGTGTATATATATTTTGGGATTTTACTTACTTACTTACTGGGATTTTGATAGAAATTACATTAAATATGTGTATAATTCTGGAGCGAATTGGCCAGATTGAGTCTTCCATCCATGGACATGTTGTGTCTCTTCTTTGTATCTTTGACATCCTTCATCAATGTTTTGTAGCTTTTGGCAAATAAGCCCTATACATGTTTTGTTAGATTTACACCCAACCACTTTTTGTTGAGTGATTGCAAATGGTATTGTGTTTTTATTTATATGTCCACATGTTCATTGCTAGTATAGAGAGATACAACTGATTTTTGTAGGTGTATCTTATGTCCCGTGACCTTGCTAAACTCATTCGTAAGTTCTAGGAGTTTCTGGTGCATTCCTTGGGATTTTCTGTGTAGACAATCATGTCATCTGCAAATAGGACAGTTTCATTTCTTCCTTTCTGATCTGTATACTTTTTCTTTTATTTTCTTTCCTTATTTCACCAACTAGAATTTCCAGCACTATGTTGAATAAACTTCTGAGAGTGGACATTTTTGCCTTATTCCCAATCTTAGAGGGGAAAGCATTCCATCTGTTATCATTAAGTATAATAATACTAGCTGTGGGGTTTTTGTAGCTGTCCTTTATCAAACTGAGGAAGTTCCCGTCTATTCCTACTTTAGTGGGAATTTTTATCATGAATCATTGTTGATTTTGTTTTCAAATGCTTTTTCTGTATCAATTGATATGACCATGTGATTTTTCCTCTCTAGCCTATTAATATGGTAGATTACATTGATTTTCAAAAATTGAACCAGACTTCCATTCCTGGAATAAACTCTGCTTAGTTATAAATTTTTTTTTCTTTTTTTTTCTGAGATGGAGTTTCACTCTTGTTGCCCAGGCTGGAGTACAATGGTGCGATCTTGGTTCACTGCAACCTCCACCTCCCAAGTTCAAGCGATTCTCCTGCCTCAGCCTCCCAAGTAGCTGGGATTACAGGCATGCGCCACCATGCCTGGCTAATTTTGTATTTTTTTTTTTTTTAAGTAGAGATGGGATTTCTCCGTGTTGGTCAGGCTGGTCTCAAGCTCCCAGCTTCAGGTGATCCACCCACCTCAGCCTCCCAAAGTGCTGGGATTACAGGTGTGAGCCACCGCACCTGGCCAATTTATATATATATATACTGCTGAATTCTTTATATTGCTCAAATCCCTTAGCTGTAATAGGACTATTAAAATTATTTCATATTGGGTGAGTTGTGATAGTTTGTGTTTTTCAAGGAATTGGTCCATTTGATCTAAGCTGTCAAATCTATGTGTGTTTCATTGTCCTTAGTATTCTTTTATTATCCTTTTGTTATCTGCAAGTTCTCTAGTGATAGTCCCTGTTTCATTTTTGATATTAATGTCCTTTGTCTTCTCTCTTTTTTTCCTTGTTGGTCTTGCTAGAGGTTTGTCAATTTCATTGATCTTTTCAAAGAATCAGCTCTTTGTTTCAGTGGTTTGCTTTATTATTATTATTATTTTTACCAGCATCATTGATTTCTACTCTTAATATTATTTTCTTATTTCTGCTTGCTTTGGGCTTATTTTGCTCTTCTTTTTTAGGTTCTTGTGGTGAAAGTTTTGAAACATTTCGTGCTATAAATTTCCCTCTTGGCACTGCTGTAGCACAAATTTGGATATATTGTGCTTTCATTTCCATTTAGTTTAAGGCATTTTATAAAAAGTTTCTTTTGAAACTTCCTATTTGACCCATGGATTATTTAGAAGAGTGTTATCTTGTTGTCCTCTTACCTTTCTGTTATTGATTTCTAGTTTCATTCCATTGTGGTCAGAGAATACACACAGTATGATTCTAATTCTTTAATTTATTGAGGTTTGTCTTATGGCCCAGGATATAGTTTATTTTGGTATACATTTCATGGGTACTTGAAATGAATGTATATTCTTCTGTCATTGGGTGGAGTGTTCTAGAAATATAGATTTGATCCTGTTTGTTGATGATGTTGCTGAGATCTACAGACTTGCTGATTTTTTTGTCTAGTGGTTCTATCAACCATTGTCAGATTTCTTAATTTTTGCCCATCTAGGAGGTGTAAAATGTTAAATTATTGTGATCTTAATTTGCATTTCCTTGAGTTCTAGTGAGATTGGTTATCAAATTATGTTTTTATCCCTAATTGTACTTTTAAAAATATATCATTGATACTTTACCAATGATATAGCTTATGAGTTTGATGCAAAAGTAATTGCGGTTTTTTGCCATAAAAGTAATGGCAAAAGCCACAGTTACTTTGTACCAACCTAATAATTATTCAAATTTATTGCTTTATTTTTCCTTATTTGTTTTTTTCCTGTTTTTGTTTTGTTTTTGTTCTTGTTTTTACATATGTAGTGACCTCTGCCAATGGATCTGAATAGAGATGGGTAATTCTCCTTGTGTATCTCTGCCTGGGACAGTGCCACAAGCAATTAGCCACACACTTAGGTCAAAACCCTTCAATTATTCCCCGTATTGTGACAAATATAATCCAAAACTTTAGGCTGACTTTTAAGTCGTATATGGCACACTTTAAATTTACCTAATCCAGCTGCGTCAATGCCTCCCTATTTCCCAGCTCAGCTTGTTCCTCCCTCCACGCTTTTGGCCACGTCATTTTCTTTGAATACAATGCTGTCAACCAAAATCCTATTTATGCTTTAAATGTGGCTCAAATGCTCCCTCTATGGAGACTTTCTTGATCATTCCAACTGGAAGTGATTGCCTTCTTCCTCTTAACAACAGATTATAGAACGTCTGTCGTATAATGACTGCACGGTTTGGTATCATAATGCACACAGCTGGGAAACCACTGGGTGGTCTCAGTGATTCAGAGCAGAAGTGTCTTGTTTCTTTACATCTATTTTATTGACTTGTAGGCAAAGTGCCTCTCCTTTATTAATATATTCTTTTGTTTTTTAGATGGAATCTCACTCTGTCGCCCAGGCTGGAGTGCAGTGGTGCGATCTCAGCTCACTGCAACCTCGGCCTTCCAGGTTCAAGCGATTCTCCTGCCTCAGCCTCCCGAGTAGCTGGGATTACAGGTGTGCACCACCACGCTCTGCTAGTTTTTGTATTTTTAGTAGAGACGGGGTTTCGCCATGTTGACCAGGCTGGTCTCGAACTTCTGATAACCTCAGGTGATCTGCCTGCCTCAGCCTCCCAAAGTGCTGGGATTACAGGCGTGAGCCACTGTGCCTGGCTTCTTTTATTAATATTCTACCTCATGTAGTGAACATTGTTAAAATTCCATCTCAAATGACTATATCCACCAAAAGTGGTGTATTGGACAAACTGCCAACTTGTTCAGCAGAAATATTACTAATATGATAGATTGGAGGAATAAATTATTCAGAATGCTGATAAACCCATGCTATGATGTGATTTCCATATACATGTCAGTTAGATGTGGGAGATGAACTATCAGTAGCAAAACAACTGAAAAAACGTATTTTACTTGTGTATTTATTTATTTTAGATTCAGGGGGTATGTTTGCAGGTTTGTTACATGAGTAAATTATATGATGCTGAGGTTTGGGTTTCTAAGAATCCCATCCCCCAAGTAGTGAACATAGTACATGATAGGTAGTTTTTCAACCCATTTCCCCTCCCTCCCCTACTCCTTTTGGAATCCCCAGGGTTTATTGTTCCCATAATTGTGTCCATGTGTACCCAATGTTCATCTCCCACTTATAAGTAAGAACATGATAGTTCATTTGATTTTCAGTTTCTGCATTAAATTGCTTAGGATAAAGGCCTCCAGTTGCATCCATGTTGCTATAAAGGATGTGATTTCATTCTTTTTTATGGCTGTATAGTAATCCGTGGTATATATGAACCACATGTTCTTTATCCAGTCCACCATTAATGGGCACCTAGGTTGATTCCATTCTTTGCTATTGTGAATAGTGCTGTGATAAACATATGAATACAGGTATCTTTCTGATAGAATGGCTTATTTTTCTTTGGGTATATTCCCAGTAATGGATTGCTGGGTTGAATGGTAATTCTACTTTTAGTTTTTTGAGAAATCTCCAAACTGCTTTCCACGGGAACTGTACTAATTTGCATTCCCAACAACAGTGTATAAGCATTCCCTTTTCCATGAAACCTAACATCTGTTGTTTTTTTTTTACTTTAATAATAGCCATTCTTACTGGTATGAGATGGTATCTCATTATGGTTTTGATTTGCCTCTCTCTGATGATTAGTGGTGTTGAGCGTTTCAAAAAATCTATTTTAAAAGTCTGACTTTTGGCCAGGCACAGTGGCTCATGCCTGTAATCCCAGCACTTTGGGCAGGCCGAGGCAGGCGGATCACCTGAGGTCGGGAGTTTGAGACCAGGCTGACCAACATCGACAAACCCCGTTTCTACTAAAAATACAAAATTAGCCAGGCGTGGTGGCGCATGCCTGTAATCCCAGCTACTTGGGAGGCTGAGGCAGGAGAATCACCTGAACCCGGCAGGCAGAGGTTGTGGTGAGCTGAGATCACGCTATTGTACTCCAGCCTGGGCAACAAGAGCAAAACTCCGTCTCAAAAAAAAAGTCTGACTTTTATTGTGAGTCAAAGTGGGCAACACTCCACTGAATTTTGAACTTTTGTATCTTCAAGCTAGTTAGCTGATGGCAGATTTTGGAGTAATTATTGTTAGCTGATAGTTTCAGTGGTCTGCATAATATAAAGGGATTTACAAAGAATAAGTCTAAATACACCTTTATATCATTATGATTTTATTATTATTATTATTTACAAAGTTCCCAAGAGCTAGAATGTTATGTCATTTTTTAAAGTAAGTGATTTCAGGCAAGTTTCATACAACATATCTATATATAAAAGTAGCCATGAATTTTTATATTTTGCATGGATACAATTTTATATACCAGGCAATTCCAGACTTCATTAAAAATTTAATCATAAATTTTTAAGTCACAGAAGACTAGAAGAGATTCCTAAAAATGAAGATTCTCATTACAAAAAGGGACATTACAGAAAATTTAAAAATTCAGAAAACAGCAATGATAATTATTGATCATTAATAATAAATTATTATATATTTCATTAATACATAGTGAAAATAATTAAGTTATTGTTACCACCAATAATCCCTTTACCCAGAGACAACTGCTGATAACATAGATCTTAGAGAGATTGTCCTAGAACTTTTTTTGGTTTGTGTCTAGGCAAGATTATACCTGAGGTTTGGTTTTTGTTTTTCTTTTAAGGAAGGACTCTGCAGTGCTTTCAGCGTTCCAGGACTTAACAACACTGATGATCGGCAGTTCTTTGCGTTTATTTTTGGTCCTACACGTTGTTCCTCAAACCCATTTCCTCTTGTTCTTTCCCCAACAGAGGCAGAGAAGCATTGGCCTCGAGCTCCACCTGTGATTTTCCTACAGAACTAAACTACCACACCTTAACCTGCTCTCCTCAGGGGTGAATCAATTCAGTGTCTTTCCTCTTGGCAGGTGAGTCTCATTCTCCAATTGTTTTGCCACTTTGGGGCATCCCTTGAGCCTTCTGAGAGGCTGAGCGCAAGGCATATTTCTTCTAACAACTAGCTCACTTTATTGACATTCACCTACCTGAAAGCAGGAAGCTGGATCAGATAACTTTGGGGACTTCCTTTCAGTTCTGACTTTATGTGGGCCCTCTCGGGACCTGGCTTAGGATTCTGCTCATGGCAAATATTTGGTAAGCCTTACTGGTTGTATGACTCATGAGTGTGGTTCCTAATAAGAGTCACAAAAAACAGTAAAAGCAGTTCCAGGAATTTGCTGCTTACTCAGTAGTGGTGGATGCAGCAGGGAAAATAATGCAGGCTTCCTGCCCATTTCCCAGCCACTTCTCCGTATATGCACCTGGTCACAAAGGGATGGTCACAAAGACCGTAAGACAGACCCCAGAGACCCCAGGCAACGTGTTGCCCGGCAGGGAGCATGTCCTGCGGATGGTGTTCCTCAAGGAGCACAGGCTTCTTAGGGGCGGCTTTCACTCAACTTGGAAGGGAGGTCTAGGTAGAGGGGCTCACTCAAGGGGACTCCTTCTCATTTCCTCGTTTCTTTCTAAGTGTGATGATGGCATTGAGACTGTGCTTTGCTGCACCCCAGTGCCGGTGAACCTATGAAATACAGCCGTGCTCACTCTGTGCCTCACATGGAATCCCTCTAGAAGTAACTGGGAAGTCAGAGCAGGAGGGAGCCCAAGCAGTGGAGTGATGGGGACAAAATGAGCATCTTTTGAGAGCTCAGACTCATCAACATTCAACCTTTGCAGAGGCACTCAAGGCCTTTACTTCTGCAGAAAGTGCCTGGACTAGTCTGTCAAACACCTTCCAAAACTGGCCCTTTATTCTTTGGAAAGTTATTCACTACTCCCGTTATTCATCTTGCTCTTGTGTCTCTGACGTTTTATTTAAGCTCATACCACTTGCTCAGAACACCCCCAATCAACCTCTATCTTCTCTCATCATTCTCAGGGCTCCTGAAATTACCTCTTCCAGGAAGTCTTCCCTGACTAACAAGAACAATGAAACTTCCTGGCTTCCTTCTACACTAACTGCTCTCCTCAAATAACTTCCTTTTTGTTTTCACAGAACATAAATGCTGCAATTTATTAGTTTAATGTGTGTTTTCAGACTCTCAGGAAGGATGTAATTATAGATGGTGACTTCTGAGAAGTAGGATGGTGTCCAGCTTGATGTGCAAATGACCCCAACATATCAGCAGCAAACAAAGGCTGTTGCCACAGGTGTGACTTTGCAAGTAATTGCTCAGACTTTGCCTTCAGAACCTGTTCTATATTTCCAGTGGTGCTGCTTATATGTGCAGCATTAGCCAGATCCTTCAGTAGTATTCATTCAACAAATGCTTATTGAGAGCCTTTTATGAGCCAAGCACTGTTAGGTACTGGAGATGTAGTGCCCATTGAATTTTTCTTTGAGAAATTTTATTTTTACCAAGCTCCCAAGAGCTAGAACTTTATGTCATTTTTAAAGTAAGTGATTTCAGGCAAGTTTCATAAAACAAATCTATATATAAAAGTCACCCAGGCTGCAGTGATCTCAGCTCACTGCAACCTCCGCTCCCCACCACTCCCCCACCCCGCCTGCCAGCTCAAGTGATCCTCCCACCTCAGCCTCCCAAGTGGCTGGGACCACAGGCGTACACCACCACACCCAGCCATTTTTTTTTTTTTTTTTTTTAGTAGAAATTGGGTCTCACCATGTTGCCCAGGCTGGTGAGCTCTCAAACACCTGAGCTCAAGTTATCCACCCACCTCAGCCTCCCAAAGTGCTAGGATTACAGGCATGAGACACTGTGCCTGGCTGAAATTTTTAAGATTATTGTAGTGGACCACCAATTTGGTGGCCCACACTGAACTATTTCTCTAAGTATTTATACCCTTGTGTAGTCTCCTACCCCTCTTGATTTTGAGCTGGGCTGTGATCTGCTTTAATTAACAGGATATAGTAGAAGTGGCATTGTGCCAATTCCAGGTGTAAGGCCAAGAAGAGCTGGCAGTTTCTGCTTTTGTGGTTTTGAGATCTCTTAGCTACCATGAGCATAGACCTGCTACTCTGCTGGAGAAATCGTGTGGAGAGTCCACTTGGAGAGGGAGTGGCCCTGAGACTACAGGGAAAGGGAGAAAAGCTCAGACATTCCAGTGTCCCAAAGAACCCAGTCTCCAGCCAACCCAACCGAATACAGACACATGAGTGAACACCAGCAACACCAGCAGACCATCCAGCTAAGCCCAGTTCATATTATAGAACTGTGAGCAAATAACCACTTGGTTGTTTTAAGCCACTAGTTTGGGGATTTTTTTTTTTTAATACGAGCAACTGGTAACTTAAAAATCTCATCACTTCTGAAGACAGGAGAGTAATATACGATCTTCCAAAGCAGTTTCAAGATACTTTGATAGATTACATGTTTAGACGTTTAAAATCAAGCAGAGGCCAGGTGTGGTGGCTCACACCTGTAATCCTAGGCATTTTGGAAGGCCAAGGCAAGAGGATCATTTGAGCCCAGGAGTTCGAGATCAGCCTGTACAACACAGTGAGACCTCGCCTGTACAAAAAAAAAAATTTTTTCAACAAATAAAATAAAACAAGCAGAGTCATGGTAGCAATA
The DNA here is from genome assembly GCF_028885625.2 of Pongo pygmaeus. Taxonomy (NCBI): domain Eukaryota; kingdom Metazoa; phylum Chordata; class Mammalia; order Primates; family Hominidae; genus Pongo; species Pongo pygmaeus. The sequence goes on along the minus strand of NC_072373.2, from coordinate 36,658,516 downwards.
AACCTTAAAAACAAAACAAACAAAAAAAAAACTAGCCCATATCAAGTTCTTAGGTAAGAATTAGCAAGTCCATCTTCCCTAAAATAAACTATGAAATTAATGCGATCCCCCAAAATTACCAACAGGATATCCTTGGCATCTCAGCCAAGCTGATATTAAAGTTCATGTAGGGAAATAAATAAGCCAAAGTAGCCAGGAACTTTATGGAAAAATAGTAATAACAAGTGGAGGAAGATAGTCCTAAGAAAAAATAAATCTATCATGATGCTATACAAGTTAAAGCAGCACGGTATGAGCATACGAAAAGAACAGACTAGGAATAGATCTAAATATATATTCGATTTTATTAGATGAAAAATGCGGCCTCTCACATCAGTGAGGAAAAGGAGGTACTATTCAATAAATGGTGTCAGAACAGGTGGTTAGCTCTCTGGAAGAGAATGAAAGGATCAGATGTCCCCCATAAACAACTACTCTACTCAGTAGGAAGAAAAAACCCCACAAAACAATAGCATTAGTTCAGTTCAGAAAATCCAGTTCAAGCCAATTATTGAAACAGTTTTTGGGAGGTAACACTGTCTCTATGGGAAGACTTGGTATTTTTCAGATTTCCCTGCTGTTTATCAAGATGGCATATGGGTGTAGGGAGAAGAAGAGGTGCTGGAGCCATCTATCCAGGTCCCTGTACTCTCTCTGGCCCTCTGGTCTCCACAGCAAATGCCCCTGTCCACCTCGTCTCTGGGCACATCTGAGGATAACGTCTGTGGGTAGTTTATTGAATTTGTTCTAGGCTTGTGTCCCCCACAGACCACCTGGCTCATCTCAGCTCCCAGCGGCACTGCGTTACCCCTGAGGTTGGCTCTTCTTCAATGTCCAGACCGCTGAGCCACTCTGCAGTCCTAAAATGCAGAGTGATTGGGTCACTCTCCATGGTGTCCATGAGAGGCTGCCGGCCACCTCGGTGGGGTCCTCCCACAATCCTCCACGTGGCACGTGGGGATCTCCAAATGCCTTCTGTGCAACAACAGAGCCGAGCCCGGTCCCAGGGGCTGAATGGTGTCCCTCCCTCTGATGGACACCAGCACAGCATGGTCTTTCCCGTCCTGTCTCTTCTTGGTGGGTGAAGAGCACAGGGACAGTGTGCTTCCTGGCTGTGTCCTCTCAGAGGCCCTCCAGTCCAGTCTACTCCAGCCTTGGAGATGACTGCCCAGAGAGGGAGGGCAGGCTCTGGGTCGCCCAGCTTCATCCTCTTCATCTTGCGCAGTTCACCAGAGGCAGAAGGGATGAAGGTTCCCCGATCGCCTTCTCTCCTAGACTGCCCCTAGAGCTAGTCCACCAGGCTTGGCTCCTAATGTGTTAAATGGGGGTGAATGGAATTTAGAAAATCTCTTTTTCTGAAAACTATATATGGCTTTCAAGACTTGCCTTGAGACTCACAGCTGTTTCACAACCCTTTGTTCCAGGCAGGGCCCAGGATCCCCTTCCGAATTACTGAGGGGCAGTAAGTCCCACCACTCAGCACATGGCAGAAAGGTCACTAAACCAGGGAAATGAGTATCAGTCAAGTTAATGTTTCCAAAAACATTCTCCTTGTAACAGACACTACCTAAATTTGGAAAAGTGATACAATTTCAAGCAGCAGTCAACTAAAACGATTCCTTCTGCAATTTAGGTTAATATCATAACTATACCACTGGAGAGAAAGGACAATGAATTAGACGTGTGGCACATACTTCTCTCAAATACTTTATGACTCAGCTGTCTGGAAGTTGTTTTGTAACCTTCTTCAATTCACACGTCACCAATTCAGAATTTATTATAATTATAATCCTGAACAATCAGGACTGTTAGCTTCCCACGATGAAAGAATGACTAACTATGATGATTTATATTTCCCAAGAAATTAACAGCAAAAGTTCATATTTAACCTCATTAAGATAATAAATTGCTTTAAACAACTTTGGGCACTTTCTTAGATGCTGGTATTACCTAGTAATATTCACTATTCATTAACTGCTGGGAAATTTAAAAATGTTTGTTGATACTCTCTGTTGCTATGTGTCATTGAAAAAAAAAATGAGAAGAACCAACGAGGTCGCTGTGGTGTAGTGGCGAGGGCGTCTGAGACTCTGGACAAGGCCTTTGCTGTGAACCACGGGGAGAAGGTGGAAGCAGAGTTTGTGGTCAGAAGGCCTCGCTCTGCTCTACATGGTCTATGGACCGCTGGGAAGGTGGCCAGGCACTTCCCTTCTCATCTCCACCTCTTCCTCATGAAATGGGCATGATAATAGCCCTTAATTCATGGATTGTCTTGAGGATTGAAAGAGATGATGCACGTGAAGCTTTTAGCATGATCATGGCATGTAGTAAGCACTTAATACATGGTAACTACTAGCATTATATTGCTATTACCTTCAGCAAATAAGCTGATAACATTATATATGTAAACATTTATTTATTTTTGTACAATTCCAGGCATAAAGTGGATTCTTGATATGCCTGTTTTTAAAATATGCTGCCTTTAAACAGTTCTACAATTCACGCTATTTATTAATGGCCTTTTACCCAATCTGGGACACTATTACAGTTGTGGCTTTACTCAATCTCTTCCTTTTCTTTGCGTAATCTTTTATCTTGAACTACCAAGAGTAGATGAATTGTGAGCTCATAAAGCTGGAACAAATCTGACATTGTGGGTTTGTTCAAACAATTTTTTCAAATCAGATTTACAGAGGGATATAAATGAGAAAAGGAGTTTTATGTTAGGAAAAAAATGGTTTCTGAGAATTCTGAGGCTCCGATGAGTGAAGGGAACCACAGGCTTATCTGCACATCACTTATACCATTTGATGACATCTCTGGAGAATGGAATATCTTCACAGACAACATCAGGGATAAACCTGATCACCGTCCCCTTTGTTGCCACATCTCACAGCTTCTCCCTTCTGTTTCCTCTCACTCTGACTCAAGGAGGGCCCTCAGCGCAGAGAAAATTAAGTCTAGTGTTTGCAGGAGGGCAAGACTGGGAGTGCTGGGGGTGGGGAGGTCACACAGTCCACCACTCTGGCAAAGAGCAGTGTTTATTTGTGTGTTTGAACGTTTGTTCCCTTTGAATATGAAAGAAAAAGAAATGAGGAGTAATTTTAGTAAGGAGGATTTCTAAAGAAGCAGTCATTTGTCAATCTGAGATTTTTTTTTAAAGGAAGAATTCTTGGGTTGGGCTTACAACAAAAATAAATTGCAGTAAGTGTTAAAACTTGCCAGTCAATTACAGGAATATCCTAGTGTTCCATCGTAGTTTCTAAAACCAGACAAAATCATTTCTTGCAAGCAGCTAATTCCACAGAAGTTTCCAAACCCATGAGTTTCACTCTCAGGTTCCCTCTAGGAGCAGAAGTGCAGGTTTGCTTGGGCTCCTAGCCTCTCCCTCAGCTCCCTCTTCTCCCTCTAATGGATCCCTAGATGCTACTGATGGCTCCCGTAACTGATGGCAAATTGCTTGTGGGCAGGGTCTGTGCCTTGGTTTACAGGTGTACATCCACACAGCTCTTAGCACAGTATTTAGATTCATCGAGTATGTGTAATAAAAGGTGTGGCTATGAAAAATCATTTTACAATATTGTTTGGTACGTGGCTAGGAAAGATCCTGAGGCTCTGGAGCTGGGGTGTGTGGAACCTGGAGCAGGGGTGCTCTAAAACTTTGCCCATTTTTATTATTCTGCCAGTGTCATCCCCTCATTTCTACACTTCCTAAGGATTAGAGGCAGGCACACAAGGCATAGACAGAATATGACAAGTCAGAGAGAATTCGAACACTTATTTTAACCTTTTCACCAAATTTTTGTCAGAGAAGGAAATGAAGCAAGATACCAAGGTCAAAGCCTCCTCTCTTTTCCTTTTTCCTATCCGCTCTTCTGGTGGAGATGCTCGGCTATAAAATGGCTCAAAAGAAAAACAGCTGGAACGTGGAAAAAGCAATGTAATCAGCTGGTGCTGCAAAGGGCAGTGATGCATGGATGAAGGGGTTGCTGGGGTGACCCAGGCAGCAAGGACCCTGAGGGGGCAGGTAACCAGAAGCTGCCTTGTGGAGGAACCAAACCTCCGGAAGGATTTTTTTTTTTTTTTTTAAGAATGAAATGGGCTGGGTGTGGTGGCTCACTCCTGTAATCACAGCACTTTGGGAGGCCAGGGCGAGTGGATCACCTGAGGTCAGGAGTTCGAGACCAGCCTGGCCAACATGGCGAAACCTCATCTCTATTAAAAATGCAAATATTAGCCCAGCGTGGTAGCACGTGCCTGTAATCCCAGCTACTCTGGAGGCTAAGGCATGAGAACCTCTTGAACCTGGGAGGTGGAGGTTGCAGTGAGCTGAGATCGCTCCACTACACTCCAGCCTGGGTGACAGAGTCTCAAAAAAAAAAAAATGAAATGCGCAAGTCTCAGGTATTTATGGACTGGTGAAGAGTTGTGTGGAGGGCGGCATTCCCATCAAGGTGGCATCAGGGGCAGAAATGGACAAAAGAACTCCAGTGCCATCATTGTAGAAGATGTGGGCCACAGAGATACATGAATGGGCACCAAGGGAGGTCTTAAAATCTGCAACTAGGTATGAGCCCAAAGGCATTGGAGCCATTCTGAGTAAGGCTAGTCAAGGTGACGATAGAAATGCCCAATCTTTACACAGGCACAGGAGTCAGCTGGAGCAGAAGGCCTGCAGGGAGAAGTTGAGTTTTCTTCTCTAGCTATCTCAGGCCACCCAGAAGTCAGGGGATGTGACCAAAGGAAAAGGTGATCAGAAGGCAACTATACCTGCTAGCACAGTGACATCACTGAGGGATATCAATGCCATCCTCTGCTCTTATGTCCTGCAGGGATATGGGAATTAGACTTAGTTCTAGTAGCCAGGAGACTCTGGAGTCCTAATTCAGGTCAGTTTCCCAGTGATCTGTCCTCAGTTTTTTACCTCTCCCCTCCCCACGCTCACCTTCTAAGTTCAATTAATAATGAATATAAATGCCACAAGCCATTAATGTGTGAGATTGTGATCCAGGGAAGCCGACAAGTTAGAAATTTGCAATATGAACTCATTCATTCAACGAATATTAGTTTAGAGCCCATGAGCAAAGTATGAGCAATGTAGAGACACAGCAATGAATTACAAGGGATTCTTCACCCCTGAAGCTTCAAATGAATATAACATTCATTTTCTCAAATCCTTTCATATAAAATCCCCAAGAACCCCCTTCAGTGGTTCTCTAGAGAGACATTTTTTTCTTCAGAGACTTTCATAATATAATCTATTTGCAAAACAAATAAATGGTCAGAGGGGAGAAAAAAAAAACAACCCGAGGAAACCAAAACTAGAATTATCAGCCAAAAACAGAGAATAGAAGTCTTATCTGAAATATACTGATAGGGCAGGTGCAGTGGCTCATTCCTGTAATCCCAGCACTTTGGGAAGCTGAGGCGGGAGGATGGCTTGAGCCCAGGAATTCAAGACCAGCCGGGGCAATATGGCAAGACCCCATCTCTAAAAAAAAATAAATTAAACTAGCCGGGCATGGTGGCACACGCCTGTGTTGAAACCCTAAGAAAGCTTCTGAAACCCTGAAAAACTGAAACTGTGAGAAAGGTTCTAGGGGATGATTTGTCTCTTAAACCAAATTTATTTTCCCTTAATTACTATATGCACTTAATTTTAAAAATCAAATCTATGAGGCTTCTATCAAAAATTATCAGTCCCTGGCCCACTTCCCCCACCTAAATTCATCCACAGAGTTAATACTTCCCACTTTGTCAGCTCTTTATTCTACTACACTAAATTATATCCATATTGTATGATCTTGAATCAGCTTTTTAGACATTATCCACTGACTTCCAGTTGTGGTGGATGAAGATTTCACTCCCCAACACTGCCATGTCAAAGCTGGTGTTTAGAGAGTCACACTGTTACAAACATATGGATTGTACTGGTTGGCACAGAAGCCTCCTCACTATCCCTACCACTCTCGCTGCTCCAGCTCCATGTCCTGGGACACCCCACCCTGCCCCAAGACCCAGCAGCTATAAGGGCCTCCACACCCCACCTTAGTGCTTTAACCAATGTCCATCTGACTGTTCAGTGCCCATGCTGTACTAATTGCTAATTCCCATCCTTTAGCCTCCCAGTATAACTGTCCCCAATTTTTTTTTTTTTTTTTACTGAATTCAGATTAAGGTTTTTATTATTATGGCTATATAAATATTGTTCACTGGAGAACTAATTTGTAACCATGATTACATTTCTTTTTTTGTACAGCTTTCTGCCTTTACTGTAGTGAATAACTGCCTTATTTTTTGTTTCTTTGAACATCTTAATCATATTACAAAACATCTCCTTTATACAATTTTCTGCATAGTTAACATTATCACTCATGTTGTCACTTTTATTTTTTTTCTGAAAATATCTCTTTTGGAGTCCTACATAGTCTTTTTTTTTTTTGAGACGAAGTTTCGCTCTTGTTGCCCAGGCTGGAGTGCGATGGCGTGATCTTGGCTCACTGCAACCTCTGCCTCCTGGGTTCAAGCGATTCTCCAGCCTCAGCCTCCTGACTAGCTGGGATTACAGGCATGCGTCACCACGCCCGGCTAATTTTGTATTTTTAGTTGTTGGTCAGGCTGGTCTCGAATTCCCAGCCTCAGGTGATCTGCCTGTCTCGGCCTCCCAAAGTGCTGGGATTACAGGCGTGAGCCACCGCACCCGGCCTACATAGTCTTATTCCAGCTTGGTCTGCCTATTGTCCAAATCTGCTGATTAGTTAGTAGCCTGTAGACTTGAGTGTGCTGTGTTTTGGGAGCCTTAGTTTCCCAGATCCCATGGCTGCTGCTTTTTTGGTTTACCCTTTGGAATAGAGCACAGCCCCTGGTAGAACCCCCAAACAGGATGCCTTGGAGGTAATTTTTTTTTGACGCTTTGCATATCTGAGAATATCTTTTAGCTAATCATGCACTTGACCATTAGTTTGACTGTGTATAAAATCCTAGGTTGTATATCATTTATGCTGAGAATATTGCTCCAGATGCTTCTAGATTTTAGGATTGTTGTTTAGTAATTTGATGCCATTCCAATTCCTCTTGGTATTCCTCAGGTCTGGGAATGTTTCTTGTGCTATTTCTATTTCTTTATTCTCTTCTTAAATTGAGATATACTTTACCATCTCACTCACCCTTTTAAAGTGTATTGTTCAATGGTTTTCAGTATATTCAACAAGCAGTTATGAATCACCATAATCAAATTTAGAGGGTTTTCATCACCCTCAAAAGACATCCCAGGCCAGGCGCCGTGGCTCATGCCTGTAATCCAGCACTTTGGGAGGCAGAGGTGGGCGGATCGCTTGAGCTCACCAGTTTGAGACCAGCCACATAGCAAAACTCCGTCTCTACAAAAAATACAAAAATGAGCTGGGCATGATGGTGCATGCCTGTAGTCCCACCTACTTGGGAGGCAAGGTGGGAGGATGGCTTGAGCTGCGGGGGCGGAGGTTGCAGTAACCCAAGATAGCACCACTGTACTCCAGCTTGGGCAACACAGCAAGACCTTGTCTCACAAAAAAAAAAAAAAAAAAAAAAAAAATCCCATACCCATTAGCAGTCACTTCCTATTCCTTCCACCCTCTCCATCTTTCCAGCCTTAGGCAGTGACAGATCTATTTTTTGTTTCTGTAGATTTGCCTATTCTGGACAGTTCATTTACATGGAGTCTACAAAAGACAGCAGTCTTTTGTGAGAGGCTTCTTTCACTTGGCATGTTTTAAGGTTCATCTACACTGTGGCATTTACCAGTACCTTATTTCTTCTTATTGCCAAATAATATTCCATTGAGTGGATAGTCCACATTTTATTTATCCATTCATCAGTTGATGAATGTTCAACCTGCTGCTACAAACATTTGTGTGTAAGTTATTGTGTGAGCATGTTTTCAATTCTCTTAGGTTTAGAACGTGGAGTAAAATTGCTGGGCCATATGGCAACTGCATTATCTCTTTGATAATTTTGACTCTGCTGCTTTTTCTGCATGCTCTCTCTGGAATGGGTATCAATTTGACTTTGAACTTTATGAAGTTATTCTCTTTATTCTTACTTTTCTAATTTGCCATTTCTTAATCTTTGTGTTTTACTTTTGGGAAAATTTCATTTTATCTCCCAGCCCTCCCACTGAATTATTTCAACTTACATATTTTTAATTTTCAAAAACTTTCTCTTGTTTACTGAACATTATTTAATAGCATACCAGTTTTCAAAAAATGCATGATTTTCTCTTCTTTCTGGGAGTACAGTTGTCATTCTGGGATTTTGCTTTTTATGTATCTGTTTTCTTTGAGGTCCTTTATTCTCTTTGGTTTTTGTTTTAATTCACTCAGTTAACCACTATGCATCGAGGGCCCATCATGTGCCAGCAATTATTCCAGGTGGATGGAACAAAGATTCCTGCCATTAAGGGACTCACAGTTTTTTGGTCTGTCTTTGATGCTGGAGACTCTCCTCAAATATTTGGTGAATCAGTTTTGTGCATTTTTAAAATATAAAACTTAAATAAAGTGCAGAAATTTTAAGTGTATAGTTCAACAAAATTTTACATATATACACAGCCATGTGAGCACCACTCAGATCAAGAACAGAACATTTCGCTCACCCAAAAATGTTTCCCGTGCCATTCCTAGTTAATATCTCCCCTCTCCCCAGAAGGAACCACCATAGCTTAGTTTTGCCCATTCTATGATTCCATACACAGTATGTATTCTCTTGTGCCTGGCTTTGCTTCTTTTATTCAATATAGTATCTTTGATATTGATCCACGTTGTTATAACAGTAATTTGTTCTTTATTCCTGTATTCCTTCCCTGATTATTTGCCTAAAACATTCAAGACTGCTCAAATGTCACCTCTTCTACAAAGACTTCCATGACTTCTTCCCTAAGTTCCACACATACATCTATCATACCATTTGCTGCATGGCATTGTCATTGTTTGCACACTCATCCTCTTCACTGGAATATGAGCTTCCTGAAGGCAACACTTATCCTGAGTGTTTTCATGTCCTTTATCAAAAGAAGTAATAACAGTGATCATAGAGTACTCATATGCGCCAGTTATTAGTCTAAGGCCTTCACATTATGAACTCATTTACTTCTCAGAATAACGTTATGAGGTAGGCATAATTATTATCCCCATTTTGCATATGAGAAAACTGCAGCATAGACAGGTTATGTAACTTGCCCAATGTCACTGAACTAATAATGGTAGAACTGCAGTCTGAACCCAGATGATCTGGCTCAGAGGCTGTGCTCTTAAGATCTCTGACTTGATCCGAGTAGGTGTCCAACTGTATGTGTTGAAGAGATGAATAAATGAATGAAGGTGGATAGAGAAGATAGGTGTTCACCAGAAAAGAAAAAGTACATCTTACAAGATGAAATCATACTGTTTGAAGCAAATAAAAAATTTGATTTTATTCACTTTGTCCTCTATGGAGCCCAAGCCATAAAGGGCCAGGGAAAGAGGTCTAGGATAAGATTTTCTGTAGGCTTGTGTTATGGACTCAATGTTTGTGTCCCCCCAAAATCTGTATGTTGAAGCCTTAACTCCCATGTGCCTGTAGCTGTACTTGGAGATGGGGCCTCTAAGGAAATAATTAAGGTTAAATGAGGCCATAAGGGTGGGGCTCTGATCTGATACAATTAGTGTCCTTATAAGAAGAGACACCAGAGAGCTTGCACTCTGTCTCTCTCTCCACACGCATGCACTGAGGAAAGGCCATGTGAGGACACAGTAAGGAGGTGGTCATCTACAAGCCGGGAAGACAGCCCTCACCAGAAACTGCGTTTGCCAGCACCTTCTCATGGACTTCTAGCCTCCAGAACTGTGAGAAGTAAGTATCTGTTGTTTAAGCCACCCAGCCTGAGGTATTCTGTTATAGTAGCCTAAATAAACTAATGTAGATTTTGGTACCAGTTTTCAGAAACCAGCTTTGACAGTGTTCTCTCTTCTTTGGGACTGGATTTAACCTTCTTGTGTTCTTCTTATTATTATTTTGAGACAGGGTCTCACTCTGTCACCCAGGCTGGAGTACAGTGGTGCCATCCTGGCTCACTGCAACTTCTGCCTCCTGGGCTCAAGTGATCCTCTCATTTCAGCCTCCTGGGTGGCTGGGACTACAGGTGTGTGCCATCACACCCTGCTAATTTTTGTACTTTTTTGTAGAACTGGAGTTTCACTATGTTGCCCAGGCTGGGCTCAAGTAATCTGTCCACCTCAGCCTCCCAAAGTGCTGGGATTATAGGCATGAGCCCACTGCGCCTGGCTATTTCTTTTCTGAAAGAGAATTTTAAGACCCTATTCAATCCAGACTTTTTATCATAGAGCAGGATTTGATTTTCAATTTTTTCCTTCGACCTTTCCAATTCCTTAAAACTACAGACTTTCTTGCTTTTAATCCTTAGCTTACTAGTTCTTGGCCTATGAAGAAATGCAACTTCTCCTCTTACACAGTATACTTATTCAATACTATTACTGCTATTGGTCATGCTTTTCTTAGTTAATAATGCTAATGCTAATATGTACTGTCTTTCCCAGTGGTATTTCTATTTTAAACTCTGCTATAACTATGGAGTAAAACTTTGGGCTCTCAAGAGGATTTCAAATCTCAGCTGTCTGCCTGGGGACTTTAAAATATAACCATTTTTTAAAAAAATATAAAAATTTCCAACACAAAGTAGAATATATTCATTACACAGATTCAACATTAACAGGATTTTTGTCACATTTCCTTAATCGATTCCTTTTCTTGTTTCTCTGCTGAATATTTCAGAGCAAATCTATCATGTCATTTAAAAACTCTATGTAGCACAATATACCTCTCTTAAAAGGGAGGAGGGACCATGTTCTTACATAATCAAAATGCAATTAGCTTATATAATCTAATAGAATTAACAATAATTCTTTTGTTTGGGGACCTCTGAAGTGAAACAAATCATACAGAATTTTAATACTATAAAAACATTAGCACTGTAAAAACAGCAACATATTATGCAGCCTCAAAACAGTTTTAAACTGAAGTCTAGCATGTTCAGAAATGCAGGGTGCTGACCCACCATCCAACTGAAGCTGAGCTCAGGAATGCCTAAGACAACTCATAAAAATACACAGCATCAAGATCAGTCTTTGTACAGTATTTCAATGAAAAACACATAGCTGTGTACAAATATACAGATCTCAAACTGTAACACTGAAACACAAAATGCAGTAAAGTGGCTTTATAAGTTTTCTTCACTGAGACAGACCTTCTGGTGACTTCTGGTGAATCTAGACATTTATGATTATTAATACATAATAAGCAAGAGAAATACAGATTTTCCAACCTCATGATCAGTAAATTCCTTTGAAAAATGAATGAAGGTATCAGAGTCATCAAAAGGGGAAACAGTTGGTAAGTTTGATGGCCCTGCCTACACTGTATAATGTAAGACACACAATAAAAGCTATAAAAAACTATAGTTAAATGTTAGAAGTAAAGCCAATATCGTTTTCTCAGACTTCTCCCAGTGATTATATACCTGATATATAAACATCTTCAAATGTAAAATAGTTCAATAACACAATGACACTTTGCCAGTGTATTAATCTGATATATATTTTGAACTGGAATGATCTGTAAAGAAATAAATAAGAAACCCTAAAAAGAAACCATTAGTTCCAAGTCAAATTATGTTAATGGTCTATAGAAAAAAGTAAGTGTGGGCAGGAAACATTGGCTACATGCCAATTTTTATTTCAAAGAGTAATGTTGCACAAATAATAGTTATCATTGTCTTACACAACAAAAAATCCTAAAATTAATCTCACAAACCTAAATTAGCTGAATATGGAGTAACAAAGTCAAAGCCAGTATTATCATCAGCACATTAATTTGATAAATCAAACTACATCTTTAAAGAAAAACCCTGCATCTGCTGCTGTGCAGAACTGATAATTACTTTTCAGCATGTAAACGAAAAATCATTATACAGCTCTCTCTTTTTTTTTTTTTCCTAGAAAGATGTGTACCAGGGAAACACAACAGAATTTGTTACTTGTTAAATCCCACAAAAGCTACAAGGGAGCTGAGAGTTGATGGCACTTAAGGACAGTAAAAGTCTGCACTTTTAATATTTTTAATGCCCACTGATGGGCTTTGTGTCAATACTTTTTAAAATGCTTTTTATTTACAATAGATAAAACAGTAAGGAAATACAATATTATATCATATCCCCGCACAGAGATACTATATCTGTATAAATGAATCACTAGTAAAAGAGTTATTTCTTATTTTAAATGAAGTCTTATCTAGGTATTAATTAGGCTGTAATCTAAATGTTGATGGTGCCTATTTTCAACTCCCAAAATAAACAGAAAGAGCTCATGTATCAAGATTAATTTTCTTTGGCCGCAATGGATACCATTTTCTTTGGGGGCAGTCTTTAGTTTGCTTTCTTTTCAGTACCACGTCAGAGGTTTTCCTGGAAGCAGTCTCTGTTGGTGTGGTTTCTATCTGTGTTATAAAGTTCTCAGGTTTAGCATCTGGTTTCCTACAACAACTGGAAAAGACTTCTTGGTGAATCCTCTGGAGGTGGATAACAGGCTGCATCCTGAGAACTTGGGAAAATCCCTCTCCTTGTTCAATTAATGCAGGCAAGGACTTCAAACAAACAAACAAACAGTAATATTCAACATTAATCTCAGGTTGAAACACAGACAAAGATGGACGCAATACTCTAAATTTTTTTTTTTCTTGAGAAGTCTTGCTTTGTTGCCCAGGCTGGAGGGCAGTGGTGCGATCTCAGCTCACTGCAATCTCCACCTCCTGGGTTCAAGCGATTCACCTGCCTCAGCCTCCCGAGTAGGTGAGGTGGATAACAGGCTGCATCCTGAGAACTTGGGAAAATCCCTCTCCTTGTTCAATTAATGCAGGCAAGGACTTCAAACAAACAAACAAACAGTAATATTCAACATTAATCTCAGGTTGAAACACAAACAGACAAAGATGGACGCAATACTCTAAATTTTTTTTTTTCTTGAGAAGTCTTGCTTTGTTGCCCAGGCTGGAGGGCAGTGGTGCGATCTCAGCTCACTGCAATCTCCACCTCCTGGGTTCAAGCGATTCACCTGCCTCAGCCTCCCGAGTAGTTGGGACTTCAGGCGCACACAACCACACTTGGCTAATTTTTGTATTTTTAGTAGACGTGGACTTTCACCATGTTGGCCAGGCTGGTCTTGAACTCCTGACCTCAGGTGATCTGACTGCCTTGGCCTCCCAAAGTGCTTGGATTATAGGTGTAAGCCACTGTGCCCTTGCTGATCCAGGCTTTAAATGCTGGATTGTAGGTTACTTATGTGGGCAATCTGCTCAGCCTCTCTGTGCCTCAGCTTCCTCAACTACAAAAGAAATAACAGTATCTGTCTCATAGGATGTAAGGATTACATGAGACAATACATGTAAAGCAGTTGGATGGTGCCCATACCAATTATTCAATACATTTTAGCTGGTATTATTATCCGAAACTGTTCGGTGAACTGCTAACACCCAGAACACAAAAATATAATCAACCTTTAAAGAAGACAGGTATATTACCTGGCACATAGTAGGTACCTGATAAATGGTAGCTATTCTAAATGTTACTGTTGCTTAATAAATTCATTAAAGATTTATTTAAAAGACCGCTGAAAATTCCTGTTACAGCAGACTAAAACACATATGAATGTTGAATGCAAATACCTAGCCATTTATTTTGTTCATTTGATAATTTTTTTAGCACATAGCTTTTACCTTCATGGCTTCATTGATCTCCTTTGCTACTGTTTCCCCTCTGCATTTCAAATTTTCCATATGAGGGGCTGCAAAAAAATGGCCAAACAGTATTTTAGGTTTTTATCTAATAGCAAATCATAAAAGGTATATAGATACTATCTGAAAGGCATATAGATGCTATCTGGACAAAAATCTGGTAGGATGATTCACCTCAGCTTAATCTTTCTTAGAGTGAGACCATTATAATAACAGAGTAAAACTAAAAGTTATAAGCATAAGATGGTAGACAAAATTCTATTTTGAGTAGTCATAACACTGTGTGCCCCTAAAAGAGAGTTCAATGTTCATTCTATACATTACCTACCACTATGTTTAACATCTTTGAGCACTATCGTCACATTTTTAAATAAATACTTTTTATATTACTCTGAATTTTATAAAAGTAACACATATTCGATCTTAGAATATACAATCACACTGCACTGAGATCATGCCTAGATGGAATTAATCTGGAACAGATTATCAGTACTATTACTTTCTCTTTCCTTACTTCCTAATATATATTTTCTTCTTCCAATCTTTGCATATTCAATGATACAGAAAGATAAAAATCTTACTAAAACTCCAAACAAAACTGAAAATAAGAAAAAATTGTTCCATTATGAAATGATCTATGAATTAGTTTTTAGAACAGTAGTTCTCATCAGAAATTTCTTAGAGTCAAAGCAAGTATATAACTATGTTAGGAGGGCCACATTTTTACTGGCTAGAAGAGATTGGTCAATAACCCAGGCAAAATATTTCTTTCCTAACTGCTATTTTTCTTTTCTGACTTGTCTTAGGTTCATCTTTAAAAAGTGAGAACATATTTAGAAAAATGGAAATGAACCACAAAAACAGTTAACTGAAAGAGGGCACTCAAAGAAGGAGACAGACAATGGCAACAGGATAATCTCAGAAAAGGGTTTTTTTGTTTTTTTTTTTTGTACCAGAAATTTCTTTGGCAATTTGGTGAAACCTATGAATACCTTCTCAGAAAAATTTTTAATGTACTTGTTTTTTAAATTGAGGTATAATTTATATATAGTGAAATGTATAGACAGTAAGTTCAGCATTCAATTGACAAGTGTATACCAAGACACAGGACATTTTCATCACCCTAGAAAGTTCTCTTGTGCCCCTTTCCCAGTCAGTTTTCTCCATAAGAAGCAACCATTTATCTGATTTTAATCACTATACATTAGTTTTGCTTATTCTTAAATTTCAGAATGTTTTAAAATAAAATTTAAAATGTTAAGTAGAAAATTGTGATAGGTAATATATGTGCTTCTTTATTGATGATTTAAATAACAAAATTGATGGCATAATGATTACCATAATATAAAAACAATGAGTGTAAACAACAGTGTGAGGTATCTACAACAACAGAAAATGAAAATATCTGTAGCTTTAAGTAACAGAAAGAAAGTTAGTGATACTGATAACATCACCACTATTACCTACATTCAAAATGGAAGGAAATGCTAAATTTCAGTTTGAGGCTAGTAAAAATAAAAATGTACTTTTTTTCCTATACAAGTTCATAGGAGAGTCCTAAGGATCCTTGCCTTGGAATAACATCATAATTTCTATTATTTACAATTTGAGGAGATTCCCCAAAAGTACTCAGGGGCATAACAATTGTTAAATTTTCTCTGTGGTATAGCAAATAAATAATTCATCGTTTGGGCCTCCTGTGGCAATATGGATTCTAGCCAGGCCCACACTTACTCTCTCTTCAAGCTTGCACACCTGTGTAGGAGCTATGCGTTCAACAAACATTTATGATGTATCTTCCATGGGCTAGGCTTATGATATGGTTTGGATCTGTGTCCCCACCCAATCTCATGTCGAATCGTAATCCCAATGTTAGAGGTGGGGCCTGGTGGGAGGTGATTGGATCACGGGGCGATTTCCCCCTTGGTACTGTGTTATGATAGTGAGTTCTCATGAGATCTGGTTGTTTGAAAGTGTGTGGCACCTCACCCCCAAAACAGCTTCTTCCTGTTCCATCCATGTGAGGTGCTAGCTCTGCCTTTGCCTTCTGCCATGACTACAAGTTTCCTGAGGCCTCCCAAGAAGCTGAGCAGATACCAGCATCATGCTTCCTGTACAGCCTGCAGAACTGTGAGCCAATTAAACCTCTTTTCTTTATAAATTACTCAGTCTCAGATATTTCTTTACAGCAGTGTGAGAACAGACTAATACAGCTGAGCAGTACGTACTTATAATAAGTAAAAATGGTCCCTGCCCCTCAAGGAACATTCAGTTTAGAAGAGAGAAACACAGGAAGTTCTTCAAAATTAGCTCAAACTTTTCCTGGGTAGTCTCATGTTTCCATGATCTTGGTTAACACATACCTCACCTCCTGCCTGAATGGGCCCTGCCTTGCTACAGGCTCCCACTGGGTCCTGCACAGTTCTAGTACAATGCCTGGAAGACATCATTGCACTAATTTGTGTAGAATAAATTTCTCAACCCTATCAGACCTGACCCAACACCGCCCCCCACTTCAGAACATATTTTGTAAAGATCCCATTACTATTCTAAAGCAAAATTCATAGGTAATATTTCTACACATATAAATAGAAATAAAGGGAGAAATAATAGTCATCAAAATATGTACTTAATATGTTTAAATATGCTCAGACCCAACTGTACCAGAAGACATAATGAAATACTCTCAGACTTGTGCCTACTTACAATGAGTAAGCTTGGACTTAAGAAAATTTACATTTGAAGCCATTCTACACAGAAAGCAGATCAGAAGTATGGATGGAACTTGAATAAAACTTAATGTTACATAAGAAATAATAGATTAGATTTATTTGAATATAAGAGGAAGAAAAACTGAAATAGAGATAACATACCAAGACAAAGTACTGACTGTTGAACTGGTGAAAATTAGGAAGTACATTATTTCTGCAAATGAGATGGCCTTATTAAAAGTGTAGTGTCAAAATTATCCCCTATAACATGAAAAAGTGCAAGATTAAAGTCTAACAGAAAACATATCTCCTGCTTCAAAATTTCCATAATTTAGACTATAGTCAATATATACATTAACTTAAAAAGACTTCAAAGATCATACTGTCGAAAGGTGATGAGAAACAGAGGATGGATTAGGCAAAAATATTAATACAAGAAACTATAGAGATGATATGTAGCTGACCTCTGTAGTTAATCTGACTAACACTCAAAACAGGCAATTCAAAACTATAATTAGAATATTTTAAACATTTTAAATCTTTACATAATTTCTTATCACTGTGGTACAAAAATATAATTTTTAATATTTAGTTTGACAATAGCAAATATACCTAAACCACTTTTTCTTACAAAAAAATGCGATCCCTATATTTTGTGTGCTTCTGTTAATTCAGTAACATTTGGTTCTAGTCCTAAGGACTCTCAAACTTTGTTACATATTTTCCATCAGCTTTGCTGCTTTTGCAATAACTAAATACTGCATTTAATTAAAATCCCTTTTAATTAAAATTGTTGGAAATGCTCTAAGTAATTCCTTAGGAAAAAACAGGTATGAAAGTCTCAACTGAATCTAAAACATTTACTGATTAAATGTAGCTCTAGCTGCAAAGATTTTTGTTTACTTTGTTTTTTTTTTTCTTTTTTTTGAGATGGAGTCTCCCTCTGTCGCCAGCAGGGAGTGCAGTGGTGCGATCTCAGCTCATTGCAACCTCCACCTCCCAGGTTCAAGTGATTCTCCTGACTCAGCCTCCCGAGTAGCTGGGACTACAGGCATGCACCACCACGCCCAGCTAATTTTTGCATTTTTAGTAGAGACAGGGTTTCACCATGTTAGCCAGGATGGCCTTGATCTCTTGACCTTGTGATCCGCCCGCCTCGGCCTCCCAAAGTGCTGGGATTATAGCCGTGAACCACAGCGCCTGGCCTATTTGTTTTTTTTAGCTCAATTTTCCCTTCCTCCACATGTTCATTAACAGGTTCCATGTTAATTCATTTGTCTCTTATTCTTTTTGTCTCTTCAAATTCATTTGTCTCTTATTCTTAAATACCTTGTATATACAATCTTTAAATATAATCACCCTATCTTAAAAATAGCATGCATAGGAGTGACATCATCAAAAATGGTGGCATAGGAGATTCCAAAGGCCCATCCCTCCACAGAAAAATGCTGGCAAAATCTGTCACAATCAACTTTATCAAAAATCTGGAAAACAGTCAAGGGTTTTCACCAATCAACAGAATGTTTAATCAAGGCAAGAGCAAGTGAAATCTGATAGGAGAACTTGGTGTATTTCAATTTACCCTTGCCCCATTCCCTTCTTCCTGGCTCGGTGGCAGTAATTCCCAGAGTGGGTTACTGGTGCTGGAGATAACAGAGTAGACTCTGCTCTCAAAGAATTGTATTGTTTTGACCTGGTGAGTGGCTCTCTGAAGGACTAATGCAAAAGGCTTGCCTTTATTTCACCTGATTCGGAACTCTCTCAGGGTGGAAAAGTGGCTACTTGGAGGTTATCTGTTAAAAACATTGAAAGGTAATGAAGCAGCAGATGGAGCGTGCAGCACAGGAAGTCAGTTGGGGCAAACAAACTGCTTGCTAAAAAGCTCCAAACAAGCAGGATGGGAAGACAAAGGCAGTTATGAACTGCCTGGCTGAGAGCTGAAGGCATATCCCAACATACACGTACAGAGTTTAATGTTTTGTTTTGCTCCAGGCATTTAAGGAAATCTCTGACAAATCACTAGCTGACCACTAAGCTAATGGAATGGAGACTTCAGTGACTACAAACAACAAAAAACATGGTATTTCCAAAAAAGGTTTAGAAAAGTCACTAAACAAACAAACAACTACAACTCACCACAAGCAGCAACATCAAATCCTGGGAAGATGGAAGAATCTCATTTCTAGAGTTACCATATTAAAATATTTGAAATGTCCAGTTTTCAACAAAAAATTATAAGGCATGCGAAAATACAAGAAAGTATGGTCCATTCACAGGAAAAAAAGGAAATGAACAAACTGTCACTGAGGAGGTTCAGACATTCGACTGACTAGATAAAGACATTTCATCAACTATCTTAATATGCTCAAAGAACTAAAGAAAACCTAAATAATGTGTGTCACCAAACAGAGAATACCAATGGCAGACAGAAATTATAAAAAGGAACAAAAAAAATTCTGGAGCTAAAAAGTATAATAACTGAAATGAAAAACTCAGAGGGGAGACGGTGAGTGTTCAACAGCAGATTTGGGCAGGCAGAAGAATCAGGGAACTTGAAGGTAGGCCAAATGAAGTCTAAGAGATCTGTGGGCATCATCAAGCCCTTCAATATATGCATAACAAGGCCGGGTGCCATAGCTCACACCTGTAATCCCAGCACTCTGGAAGGCCAAGGCGGCCGGATCACGTGAGGTCAGGAGTTTGAGACCAGCCTGGCCATGGTGAAACCCCGTCTCTACTAAAAATACAAAAATTAGCTGGGCATGGTGGTGCATGACTGTAGTCCCACCTACTCTGGAGGCTGAGGCAGGAGAACTGCTTGAACCTGGGAGGCCGAGGCTGCAGTGAGCCAAGATTGTGCCACTGCACTCCAGCCTGGACAACAGAGTGAGACTCCATCTCAAAACAAACAAACAAACAAACAAACAAACTATATATATATATATATACACACATATGCATAACAAGAGTCTCAGAAGGGGAAGAGAAGAGACAGGGGCAAAAAAAAATATTTGAAGAGATAATGGCCAATAACTTCCCAAATTTGATAATACACGCATTTACACGTCCAAGAAGCTCAACAAGCTCCAAGCAGAAAAATTCAAGGAAAGCCACATCAAGACACATAATAATCAAACTGCTGAAAGCTAAAGACAGAATCCTGAAAGCAACAAGAGAGAAGTGATTCATTACATATAAGACATCCTCAATTAGATTAACAGCCAATGTCTCATCAGAAACCATGAAGAATAGAGCAGTGGGAGGATATGGTTAAAGTGCTGAAAGACTTTTAAAAAAATCTGTCCACCAAGAATTCACTATCTGCCAAAAATATCCTTCAAAAATGAAGGTGAAATTAAGACATTTCCAGATAAAAACTGAGGGAATTGTCTGGACACTGTGGCTCATGCCTATAATCCCAGCACTTTGGGAGGCTGAGGGTGGGCAGATCACTTGAGCCCAAGAGTTCGAGACCAACCTGGGCAACATGGCGAAACCCCATGTCTACAAAAAATACAAAAAAATCAGCTGGGCTTGGTGGCACATGCCTGTAGTCCCAGCTACTCAGGAGACTGAGGTGGATGGATCACCTGAGCCCAGGGAGGCTAAGGCTGCAGTGAGCTATGATGGCACCACTGCACTCTAGCCTGGGTGACAGAGTAAGACCCCATCTCAAAAACAAACAAACAAACAAACAAAACAAAACAACTTGAAGGAGTTCATAATTAGTACACCTGGACTACAAAACTGCTAACAGTGTTTCAGGCTGAAATGAAAGGATGCTAGACAGCACCTTGAAGCCACATGAAGAAATAAAGAATACCAATAAAGGTAACTACATAGGTAAATATAAAAGTTAACATTACTGTATTTTTGGCTTGTGACTTCTCCTTTTTTTCTACATAATTTAAAAGACAAATGCATAAAACAACAATAATAAATCTACATTAATGGATATACAATGTATAAAGATGAAATCTGTGACAATGACAACATAAAGGGGGAGAAACAGAGCTGTATAGAAGCAGAAGTTCTATACAGTATTAAAACTAAAGTGGTACTAATTCAAACTACACTGTTATAAATTTCAGATGCAAACTGTAATCCTCAAGAAAACCACTAAAAAAAAACCCTAAGAACTATACAGAAAATAATAAAAGTGGCACGCTTCAAAAAGCTCGATTAAACAAAAAAGAAGACAGTAATGGAGGAATTGTGTAAGTAAAAAAGTATAGAAAACAAATACAAAAATGGCAAAAGTCCTTCCTTATCAGTAAGTGTAAATGGATTAAACTTTCCAATTAAAGACAAAAGTTGGCAAATGGATAAGAAAGACATGATTCCAACTCTATTCTGTCTATAACTCACTTTAGATCCAAAGACAAACATAGGTTGAAAATGAAAAAATAAACTAAGACGCTCCATGCCAAAGGTAAGAAACTGCTTAGATGAGTTGCACAACTTTATGAATGTGCTGCCAGTGAATCATACACTTCAAAGTGGTTAAAATGGTAAATTTTATGTGTATTTTGCCGCTGCCACAACAAAAAATAAGTATCCATATGTGTGGTAGTTAGCCTTCAAGATGGCCCCTGTGGCCAGGTGCGGTGGCCCAGGCCTGTAATACCAACACTTTGGGAGCTGAGGTGGGTGGATCACTTGAGCCAGAAGTTCGAGACCAGCCTGGCTAACATGGCAAAACTCCATCTCTACTAAAAACACAAAAATTAGCCAGGCATGGTGGTGCATGCCTGTAGTCCCAGCTACAAGGGAGGCTGAAGCACAAGAATTGCTGGAACCCAGGAGGCGGAGGTTGCAGTGAGCTGAGATCGCACTGCACTCCAGCCTGGGCGACAGAGCAAAAAAAAAAAAAGATGGCCCCCAGTGATCTCTGCCTTGTGCAGGGTATTCATGCTTCCTTGTGCAGTCCTCTCCCACAGTGTACTAGGTCAGCCTGCACGACCAGTAACTAACAGCTCAAGTAATAGCAAATTACTTCCAAGATTAGGTTATAAAAAAGACTACAACTTCTGTCTTGGGTACTCATTCATTCATTCATTCATTCTCTATGCCTTTCAGATCATTCATCCTGCGAGAAGTAGGTTGACATGTTACAGAAGCTTATGGAGAGGCCGAGTTGTAAGGAACTAAAGTCTCTAACACACCAGCCAGGGCTGTACTGCCAACAACTATGTGAGTGAGTTTGAAAGTGGATTTCCCACAGTCCCAGGTGAGCCTTGAGAGATAACTGCAGCTCCAAATGACATCTTGACTACAACCTTGTGAGAGCCCTATGCTAGAACTACCTAGCTAAGCTGCTATCAGATTAATGACCCTCAGAAACAGTAAAAGATAACATATTTATTGTTTTAAGCAGCTAAACTTTGGGATAATTTGTTAGGCAGCAATAGGTAACTAATACAACATGAGAGCAATATATTTTCAAAGGAATAAATTTAAGCCTATCTTAGGTAGAAATAAAATTCCTAGTGAGATTTATTTTCTTTTTTCTTTTTTTGAGACAGGGTCTCACTCTGTCATCCAGGCTGGAGTGCAGTGGTGCGATCTCGGCTTACTGCAACCTCCGCCTCCTGGTTCAAGTGATGGTCATATCTCAGCCTCCTGAGTAGCTGGGACTACAGGCATGTGCCACCATGCCTGGCTAATTTTTGTATTTTTTGGTAGCGATGGGGTTTCACCGTGTTGGTCAGGCTGGTCTCGAACTCCCAACCCCAAGTGATCCTTCCACCTTGGCCTCCCAAAGTGCTGGGATTACAGGTATGAGCCACTGTGACCAGCCTTACTTTCAAATAATATATGATTGTAGATAAATACTATAATTGCTTCACTTTAATGTGATTTATATCATCTTCTTGCAGTTTCAAATATATTTAATGATATGATAACATCTGTTAACTTTTTACTTATCACTGATTGAATAAATATTATGTAATATAATAACAATATGAATTGTTGTTAGGGATATGGAACAACTGTAACTATCATACCTGCTGTTAGAAGTATAAATTGAAATAACCATTTCAGAAAACTTTTTAGTAGTAGCTACAAAAGCCAAACATATGCCTACATGTGACCCAAAAATTCTATTGCTAGATATATATCTATGAGAGATGAGTATAAATGTGGTATAAGAATGTTCATAGTAGCTTTATTCATATAGCCAAAATCTGGAAACAAATCAAGTGACAACAGAAGAGAAGAGATAAATTGTCTATAGACACACAATGGAATACTACACAACAATAACAAAGAACTTCTGCTACATTCAAAACATGGATGAATCTCATAGGAATAACACCGATTTAAAGAAGGTAACACAAGAATGCATACTGTATGATTCCATTTACATGAAGTTCAAGAAAAGACAAAAATCTATGATGATGTAAGTGGTTATACCTGATAGAATAGTGGTTATACCTGATAGAAATGGTATAATGACTAAAAAGGGGTATGGGAAACATTTTGGGGTACTGGAAATGTTATACAGGGTATCCACAAGGCTGGGGAACAGGAAAAATATGTGCTAGTTACATTTTCAAATAATATGCTCAACATCTTTTTCTTCAACCTCAATATATTTTTCCAAGTAAAATACTTCTAAATTTAAAGCAGTGGCCCCAATTGTGCATATTTTTAAAAATACAATAAACACACTGTTTTCTTTATGCTTCCAGGTTTTTTAGACACTCTGAATTGTATTTATTGTATACATGAAAACATAATAGGCACAGTATTAAAAAAATAACCAATATACTGTTTAAAAATAAGTTTATCCTATATTTTCCAACTACACAGATATTCTGTTTCTAGATCATGGTGGCAGTTATATGTGTGTAGGTGTATGCATGTAAATAAATTCATAAAGCTGTGCATTATATGTTATACTGCAATATATGTGCGCACACACATACACAATAATGAACAAAATATTTCTTAACATTTAATATGAAAAATTATCTTTTATGAATAGGGTAAAGTAAAATCATATTCTTCTTCATTGTTATCATATTGCTTACATTACAAACTTTACAAAATAATCCATCACTTAAGGGATTTTGCGTTTTTTTGTTTTGTTTTGTTTTGTTTTGAGACAGGGTCTCGATCTGTCACCCAGGGTGGAGTACAGTGATGTGATCACTGCTCACTGCAGCCTCAAACTCCTGGGCTCAAGCATCTCACTCTGTCACCCAGGCCGGAGTGCACTGGCACGATTATAGCTCACTGCAGCCTCAAACTCCTGGACTCAAGCAGTCCTCCTGCCTTAGCCTCCCAAAGTGATGGGATTACAGGCATGAGCCACTATGCCCAGCCCACACTTTATTTTTTAACTAACGGCACTGATAACTATATTCACTGATTTGTGAAGCCTCCCACTAGGATTCTTAGAGACTAAGCACCATCAATGACCAATATAAAGAATTCCTAAAATATCTCATGCTACCTTAAAAAGAAATTTGTCTCTAAACTCACATTACTGAACAATAGCTGTTTTCTATCGGTTGCACAAGCAATGACGATGTAAAAAGTGCTAAGAGTAGTTTGGGTTTGTGTGTAAAATGGAATTAGGTCCTAGGTTGAATAATTATAAAAATATTTTAACAAATGAATGTCTAGTGAGATATCCTAAAGTTGTGCTGGACATATGAGACATCTAGTATGTCTGGCCCCTGACTACAAAGTGCCAGCTACACTTTCCCATTAATATGGCAACCAAAAACCTTTTCACTTTTTCAAAGGGTCCACTAGAGGGCAGTAATAACTCCAGTGAGAACCCTGGCATTCTTATTTAGCTTCCAGAACTCCCTTGGGAACAGGAACCACATTCTTTTAATCTTAGAATCCCTAATGTTGAACAGAGTGCCTGACGTGTACAGTAGGTGTTCAGTAGTCATGATGGACCAAGGCTATGATAGAAGGTGCCATGGAGGCACAAAGGAGGGTGAGATCAATCTAACAAGGGAACTGAAGGGAGAGGGAAATCTTCACAGGTGATGTAAGAAAATTGCCTTAATAGAGGATTTGGTGCTAGGTGAGCTGGGGGTCTGCTGGGGTAGGAGGTGGGTGGTAGAGGATGTGCTACATCAAAGACAAGAGAATAAATCAAGAAAGAGGAGAACACAGGAACCAGGAAACACGATTCAAAACATGAGAGAAGGAAGGGAAATTCCCAGGACAATGATGAAAGGAACAGGCAGGATGAAAATTTTGCGCCAGGCCTAGACAGCAGCCAGTCCAGACTGGAATAGGAGGACAGAAGGCTCCTAGAGAAGTATCTCCAAGGAAAAGATAAAGTTTAAAAATGGATCTGAGAGATAACCTTAAGTGTTTGCCATATTGAGATGAATTTGACAGTTCTGTTAGACACAACAGAAAACAAAGCAAACAGAAAAATAGGCCAGGTATGGTGAGCCACACCTGTAATCCCAGCACTTTGGGAGGCAGAGGCAGGTAAATCACCTGAGGTCAGGAGTTCGAGACCAGCCTGGCTAACGTGATGAAACCCCGTCTCTACTAAAAATACAAAAAATTAGCCGGGCATGGTGGCAGGCGCCTGTAATCCCAGCTACTAGGGAGGCTGAGGTGGGAGGATGGCTTGAACCTGAGAGGCAGAGGTTGCAGTGATCCGAGATAGTGCCACTGCACTCCAGCCAGAGTCACAGAGCAAGACTGTCCCAAGGGGAAAAAAAAATAATAAAGCAATTATTGTTCCAAAAGGGGTAGAAAGCTATTCAAAAAAGAATATACTCATAGTAATAATTATCTGACTCAGGAACAAAATAATAATAATTACCTGACTCAGATTCAAGAACACTTACATAGTCATAACAATATAAATATGAAATACTACTGATTTTTTTATAAGAATGAAAGATTAAAAGTGAAGCTACTGAGTATAGATTATTCATTTGAGAAACT
Organism: Pongo pygmaeus; assembly: GCF_028885625.2. NCBI lineage: Eukaryota > Metazoa > Chordata > Mammalia > Primates > Hominidae > Pongo > Pongo pygmaeus. The sequence continues at coordinate 36,633,011 of NC_072373.2, read as the reverse complement.
TAGTTATAAAAGGAAGAAGGGTACAAGGAAGAAAAACACAATGGCATGAAAGCTTTCCCTGCCTGTTCCGTGGACAGCCCATTCCTATAGTAGTATGGGCTGACATACATTCTCAATCTTATGCAATTTTAGCAACCCTGGGAGGCACGTGGGTTTCATCAGCCTCCTTTTGTAGTTAAAGAAACAGAAGCTGAGAAATGTGTCTAGACTTGAATAAGAACTCACATCTCCCTCCTAGAATCCAAAGCACACACTCTTCTACATTCTATAACTTTCCAAAATATTGCTTTGTCAGGAATTATACTGTCCTCATAAGAATATAAGTTAACTAATGGTAAAAAGTTGGCTTCAACATCATGAAAATCTCTTGAAATAAAAATAATTGTGCCTGGTAAAGAATTAAAACATTGAAACTCTAGAACAATTATAGAATTAAATGTTTTGACTATTAGCTTTATGGTACCTTTTTTTCTTTTTAAATGAATTAAGTCCTTTGCATTTAAAACTAAGTAGCACCAATAATTTAAAAAAACATTTTTTTTTTAAAGACAAAAGAAGGAAAACACACACAACTAAAAATGGTCATTAAATATATGAATATATTGTCTGTAAATGCATGAAAAAGGCATTTCCCAACAATATCTGCTTAGGAAATTTCAAAATATATATACTTTTCACTCCCTCACTCAATATTATTCTAAATGAATTTTTTCACATTTTGCAACTAGTAAGATCATACAATACTCCTGATATACAAGTATGTGACTTAAGACTGTCTCACATGCAGATGGCTGGTCCATGCCATGCAGGAGATGGGATGGGCTTTCTTGAGGACCATTCTCAATGCCTTCTCTCTAGAACCTCATGACACCACTACTTACCCTTCTCACCACCAACAATGGTGTTAAAGGAGCCAAACTATTCCATATAAAATCCTACTTAAATGTCATATAGTGGAACTAATATGCATCTGAAATATGATTTTCCTAATTTTTTCATCATAAATGTATAGTATTTCAGCTACATTATAGATTAAGGTTTAATAAGCCTGTAAAGGGTTTCCTAGAAACATATTTATTTATTTATTTGTACATTTTTTCCCAGTGGGAAATGTATTTCAAATTCCAAAACCCAGACTTACATGAATTTTTAAAGTGTAACTATTTGTGAGTGGCTACCTGTAAATATTGTGACAGTGGCTTAAGCAAGACAGCATTATTAGGAAAGAAGAGGAACTGCCTCCGAGTCCTCTGCCTGTAGGGTCAGCAAAAGAACTGGAAGTATCATTAAGTTTACCATACAGAAACTTAAAATAGCTCCTTGCCATCGCTACATGTTTAGTGAAGGACAGGGAAAAAAGGGAGTCTCTTCAGTTAATTTCAAAGAACTTTAAAAAAAGACGATATGGAAGCAATTATTCATTACAATAGGATTATAAAAGGTTGTATTGTCAAATGAGACCACATCTTATTGGTGGACAGCTCATCAGTAGATTGCTATAAGGATATTTTTAAAAAGAGTTTGCTCCTAAAAATGTGGAAGTTAGGCACCCTTGAGAACACTGCCTTCCCTAGTCACTTGCTTTCTAAAACACAGGGAAATGAAAAAGTGGAAATGAAAGATTGAGTAATCAACCTAGTTTTGCTTTCAGGTCACTGTACTGACTAAACTAGGAAACATGAACTTCCAAAAGCCTGCCCAAATTCAGAAATTCAGCAAAAAAAAAAAAAAAAAAAGCACTAAGTGAGTACTTCCTTTCTATTTCCAATGTATTTTATGAATATAAACAAGCAAACACACACAGCATTGGATGTGTGGCTTCTACTGGTTTCTAAAGAGGTAATTAAACCATTAGAACCAAGAATTGGCAAGCAGCATCCCTGGTGAAAATGAAACCAAAAACACAGCAGTGATTTATGATTTTCTGAAAGATAACCCTTTGCTACAATTTATAGAGATGTGTTGAACCCATTTGCTCAGTAGATGAAATCCTCTGCAGCACACCCTCCCACCTACACCTCACCACCTCCTTCAGTACCATGTTGCACCTCTCTTAAGCACACTTTCAAACTCCTGACCCTCGCTCATATTATCTGGCCTCAGCCAAGTTTTTGACATTGTCTTGCAATGCTCCTTCCCTCTATTACTCACTCCACTACAGCCTCTGTGGTCTTTTGTTCCATGAATACTCACGCTCATTCTTGATTTAAGAACTTTATTCTAGCTCTTCCCTCTGCTTGACAGCTCTTTTTCTTGATCATCACCAGATAAATTCCTTCCTGTTACTACCTCAGAAAAGTGTTTCCCCATCACCTAAACACACCACCCTAAAGCACTGATGTCACTTATTTATTTTTATATTACTTTTCTTCTCCCACTAAAATATAAACTCTATAGAGTAAGAACTTTGTGCTGCTCACTAATATTACATCTTCCACACTGAGAACAGTTCTGTCATACTGTAGACATTCAATATACACAACTGAATGGACCGATGAGTAACAGTCACTCACGATCTATTTATTGGGCATGCTGCTATATGCTGGCTACATATAATGTAAATATAATATTAAAAAACTCACGGAGCTTTCAGTTTTGTGAGAGACCATAAACAAGAAAATAAACACAAATACTTATAAGCTGTAACAAGTGCTATTAAGGAAATAAACAGGTGTCATGATAAACAACTGGGGAGAGTATTTTAATGAGGGTGGTTAGGTAAGATCTCTCTGAGGAGGTAACATCTAAATGAGAAAAGAAAACTGGGAAGATGTCAAACTTGGGCGAGGGGGCATGCATGTGTAACAGTAAGGCACTTTCAAAGAACTGAAAGACTGGCAGCAAACAGGAAAGTGCCTGAAATAAATCTGGAGAGGTAGGCAGGGGCCAGATCACCTAAGGGAATGCTAAAACTCTAGAGTTTAGGATTTTAAGCAGAGGACTGAAAACTGATTTGCAATTTTAAAAGTATCCTAGACTTCTTAGTCGATTTCAGAGTTCATTAAAACTCCCTTCCTTTGTCCAAAAGCATCAGTGAATATAGAAAATTAAAATGACATATCCTAAAGCATATACAAAATAAACATTTCAATGAACCAGAAAAAAGGAGAAGAGAAAAAGCTGCAAGTCAGGCTAAAGCTGCAGGCCTACTGGTAGGCAGAAGTAGCCAGGAATTGGTCTCCTGCAAGATAAAAGGTGTTCAAAGTGCTCCAGAGGAACAGGAAACGACGAGACAGCTTCACTGTTTGAAACCGAGGGCTGAGACAGAGTTTACCCACCCTGAATAGGAGGCTGAAAAACACTGCCACTAACCAGCCCGGCATGGTGGCTCACACCTGTAATCCCAGCACTTAAGGAGGCTGAGATGGGTGGATCACGTAAGGTCAGGAGTTCGAGACTAGCCTGGCCAACATGGTAAAACCCCTTCTCTACTAAAAATACAAAAATTATCCGGGCATGGTGGTGGGCACCTGTAATCTCAGCTACTCGGGAGGATGAGGCAGGAGAATCACTTGAACCCAGGAGGTAGAGGTTGCAGTGAGCAACCATTACATTCCAGCCTGGGAAACAAGAGTGAAATTCTGTCTCAAAAAAAAAAAAAGAACAACTCAAAAGACAAAACTGCTCCTAACCACTGCCAGGAAGCGAAGCTTACTTAAACCAGAAATGATGGGAAGCAGATAATGCCTCCAAGCCTGGGCCTGGACCAATCTCCAGTGTCACACTGGGACAGAGGCCCTCTGTTGCCAGTGTTAAGATATGGCTCCAGCCTGGGATTGTTTGGGGCCAGATGGAAGGCAACCAAAACTACTAGACAGAGGGAGTGAAAGCAGTGGTAGTCAGATATGCACATGAAAAATTCTAGTCAAGAAGCACTTGCAAATCAAAAGTCTAAAATACATGAAGAAATTAAAACCATGAAAGACAGTCAATATAACCAATGTCAGGGAGAGGAATTTACTGCAGATGAAATGAAAATAGAGCAATATAAAAATGACTTTAAAATGCTACACAGCTCCAATAGGTAAAGAAAATCATAAGACATTACAAAAGAAAAATAGGTTATAAAATAAAAACATAAAATACAAAAATAGAAGAAATGAGAAAGAAGCAAAGTTGAAGGATTAGGTTAAAGATTTTCTAGAATATAGGAGTCCTCAGATAAAAGTATATGTGGAGATGTTAATGGAAGATGGGAGAAAAGAGGAATCTAGCAAAACCAAATAATCTCTCACAAAAAACAAAAATACGTATATAATATTATTTAAATAAAATTGTCTCTGTGTGTATAAGCAAGAAAAAAATTACCAATAAAAACCACAGAGTTGAACTATGTTACATTGTTGAGTGAAAACAGAAAAACAATGACAGAATAAAATGCGTTATGTAATATTTATATAAACAACTAAAAAAAACCCTGTGTCTACCTATGTGCATACAAATGCATTGATAAAGATCTAAAATTAGACACAGCAAACCGATAATAGTTGCCTATTTGAAGATGTGTGGGATGTGACAGATTGGGAGGAGAGGTTATGGTATATTTCATATAAATATGAATATGTATATATTTTCATATATATCTATATGTAATTATTAAAAATTTTACATTAAGCTTGCATTTATTAAAAGCACAAGAAATACAATTTAAAAGATAACCACAATTTAAAACAATAAGGTTAGAGCTACGGCAGTCGAATTGGAGGATGTCTACCATAAACTTAAGCTAGGAAATTGCAGATAATTTGAATACACGAATAAATTTTCTGTAAATTATGCCCCCAAAATGTCCAGTGCATATTTATTCCTGTAGCAATTATATGAGCACAGAAAAAAGGATAAATGAATTTATACCAGGTTAATGTTGGATATCTAAAGGGGTGGCAGGAAGAGGGAGAAGAAACCAAAAACAAAAAGTAAAAATACAATGCTATCCTTGTTGGGTTTTTTTGAGACAGGGTCTCACTCTGTCACTCAGGCTGGAGTGCAGTGGCAGGACCATAGCTTACTGCAGCCTTGACCTCCTGGGTTCAAATGACCCTCCCTCTGCAGGTTCCCGAGTAGCTGGGACTATAGGCATGCACCACTATGCTTGGCTAATTTTTGTATTTTTTGTAGAGACGGGGTTTTGCCATGTTGTGCTAGCTGGTCTCAAACTCCTGTGCTCAAGCGATCAGCTTCCCAAAGTGCTGGGCTTACAGGTGTGAGCCACTGCATCCAGCCAACTTTGGTTTTTAAAAGGGACAATGTAATATATAATTCAATCCTGTTTATATAAAATTATGTATTGTTTGCATAAATATAAATACTTATTGAGTGTACCATGTCAGAGAATAATCTTAAGAGTCGGGGCTGGGCGCGGTGGTTCACGCCTGTAATCCCAGAACTTTGGGAGGCCAAGGTGGGAGGATCACCTGAGTTGAAGACTTTGAAACCAGCCTGGCCAACATGGTGAAACCTCGTCTCTACTAAATATGCAAAAGTTAGCCAGGCATGATGGCGGGCGCCTGTAATCCCAGCTACTCTGGAGGCTGAGGCAGGAGAATTGCTTGAACCTGGGAGGTGGAGGTTGCAGTGACCTGAGATCGTGCCACTGCATTCCAGCCTGGGCGACAGAGCAAGACTCCGTCTCAAAAAAAAGAAAAGAAAAAAAAAAGAGGGAAAACTGGGCATCCTAAAGTTCTTGCTCACAGGGAGCTTACAATACTGGGGGGAGGGAAGAGGAAAATAAGCAGAAATTATACAATATCTGTAAGTGGCAGAGAAAAATAAAGCAGGTTAAAGGGATACAGTATGATCAAGGGGGTCATAAGAGAATCTGACACAGGTTGTAAGGTGTATCAGATGAAGTGACACTTTGAACAGAGAGCTGAATGAAGTGCAAGAGTCAGGCAGGTAGTTTCGGAGAGCAGTTTCAAATACAGGGAGTTGCAAGTATGAAAGTCATAGGGCCAGTGTGTTCTTGGTATGTCCTGAAATAGCAAGAATATTAGTGTTAGTGGAGCACAGTAAGCGAGGGTGAGATGGTAAGTTAACACTGTCAGAGATGAGATCAGAGAAGCAGCCAGGGACCATATCATTGAGGGCCTCTTAAACCAAAGGAATTATAATGGGGAGCCACTGGAGGGCTTTCAACAGGTAGTGACATAATCTGATTATGCTTTAAAAGGAATTGTTTGGATGCAGTGTGAAAAGTAGAACTGGATGAAAGGAGACCAGGGTGTTAGTCTGTTTTATTACTATAAAGGAATATGTAAGACTGGGTAATTTATAAAGAAAAGAGGTTTAATTGGCTCACAGTTTGGCAGGCTGTACAAGCATAGCACCAACATTTGCTCAGCTTCTGGTAAGGGCCTCAGTGAGCTTTCAATCAATCATGATGGAAGCCAAAGGAGGAAGAGGTACATCCATGACAAGACACGGAGCAAGGATGTGGATGTGGGGAGGTGCCACAGTCTTTAAAACAACCAGCTCTCAGGTGAACTCAGAGGGAGAACTCACTCATTACCACAAGGAGGGCACCAAGCCATGGATGAGAGATCTGCCCCCATGACCCAGACACCTTGCACTAGGTCCATCTACAACATTGAAGGTCCCGTTTCAACCATGAGATTTGGAAGGAACAAAACATCCAAACCATATTAATCAGTGAGAAAGCTATTATAGTGGTCCTGCTAAGAGAATATGGTGACATGGATAAGAGCAGGAGAGACAGATTTGGTAAGCAGCAGGATTTGAAATATGTTTCCAAGGTAAAGGCAGCAGGATCTACTGATGGACTGAGGATGTATAGGCATCATGCAATATATCATAATACTGGTCACTGGTCATAAACATGCTAATAGTGTTTATCTCTGGGTATATGATTTCATGTGATTTAAACTTGTTTCTTATGCTTCTAACATTTTTGGAATGTGCATGTATTGTTCATACAAGCAAGAAAAAGCAATAACATTATTTTCAGTGTGAACAAATCAGAAAATGTACATATCAAACACCATACTAGAAAATAAACATCTAGCTATACTGTGGTAAACTTCAGAGCATTAAGAATATAGAGAATATCCGAAAAGTCAGAAGAGAAAGAACAATATCTATAAAGGCATGGCAATTACACTCTCAAGAGACTGCTCATCAACAATGAATGTCAGGCATCCAGATTAGAAAGAAAAGAAGTAAAATATCTGTTTGCAGATGACATGATCTTTTATATATAAAATCCTTTAAAACATCGATTAAAAAACTATTAGAACTAATAAATGAGTTTAACATGGTTGTAAGATACAAGATTAATATACAAAAATTAATTCTATCTCTACACACTAGCAAAGAGGAAACCAAAAATAAAATTTAAAAATAATTCCATTTACAAAGGCATCAAAAGAATAAAATATTTAGGAATAAGTTTCACAAAAGAAGTGCTAAAACCTGGAAGACACTGTTGAAAGAAATCAATTTCCAAATGGAAAGCCATCCATTATTCAGGGATCAGAAAACTTAACATTAAGATAGCATTACTCTCAAAGTGATCTACAATTTCAATACAATTCCTACCAAAATCCCAGCTGACTTCTTGGCAGAAATTGACAAACTGATCCCAAAATTCATATGGAATTTGAATGTAAGGGATCAGAAGAGCCAAAACTACCTTGAAAAAGAAGAACAAAGTTGGAAGACTCATACTTTCTGATTTCAAAATTTCTTACAAAGCTATAATAATCAAGACAGTGTAGTAGTGGCCTAAGGACAGACATAGATCAATGAAACAGAATTGAGGGTTCAGAAAGAAATCTACATATTACAGTCAACTGATTTCTGACAAAGATTCCAACACCATTCAAGCATTTTCAACAAATGGTGCTTAAAACAACTGGATATATACATACAAAAGAATGAAGGTGGAAAACTCTTAGGAGAAAGGCAAGCATCAATCTTTATACTTTTATATTAGACAACAGTTTCTAAAATATGAAACTAAAACCAAAGCAACCAAAGGAAAAAAAATAGGTAAATTAGATTTTGCCAAATTCAAAATTTCTGTGGTTCAAAGAACATCATCAAGAAAGTGAGATGGGGAGGGGGCTTCAAGATGGCTGACTAGGGGCACCTGGCACCTGCCTCCTCCACAAAGAAGGACTAAACAGTGGGTAGATAATCACATGTCAAAGAGAGCATCTAAGAAAAAAGAGTGGAATTCAGCAGAACAGTGACAGGGAACAACTGAGGCATGGAAAGAAAGGGAAGCAGGAAAAATGTAAATGAGAGATCCCTGGGGTTCCACATTTCTACTGCAGAATCCTGCAGTACTAGCCACAGGAGAGCCCCTTGGCCTCTGCAGGCCCTAAGACTAGTATAGTGAGCTGTCTGGAGTCCATACAACATTAATTCCAGAGAGACAGCACTGGGTACCTCACATACCCCCAAAGCCCAAGACACTGCAGCATAGCACCATTTTGAGAATTCAACCCCCACCAGACTATATCCTTCCCTAGGGCCCAACAGCCCCTACATCTCTACATCCCTGGAGCCCTGCTGACATCCCCACTGCATCCACCTGGAGAGCTGCAGTGGCACAACACTGACTGAACCCAATAGTAAAACCAGGTCCCCGGCACTCTAGCCTACACAGTGTCCTACACCCCAAGGAACCAGCAGTGCAGTGCACCAGGGAGGCTGCCCATGGGACAGAGGGAGCTGAAGCGCACACTCCTCAGAGCCTGAGAGCCATTTCCCTGGGGCCGCCCAGCAACAAGGCCACTGCGCACTGGCATGTGCCTTTAGTGTGCCTAGGGACGGGCCCACCCAGATGCTGTCCTGGGGTCCGGAAAATCACCCTGCCCTATCTGTCATGGTGGGTGTGTGAGCACATCAAGACAACAGACCAGCTCATCTATCGCCAGTGCCCAGTCATACTGTCCAGGGCCTGGGGATTGATCTGCCCTGCCAGCTGCTTCTGGGGCACACACACACACCATCAGGGAGCTTAACAGCAGGTCCAGCCTGTGGGCCACTGGTGCCTGAGCACACTAACCAAGGGCAAAGGGATAGCCCTGCCCTGGCCACCACAACTTTAGGCACACCATCAGGAGGCTAAGATCAGGCCCACTTGCTCTGTACCACTCTACCACACCAGTGTCTGAGAGCGCCATCTAGGGGCCCAGGAATAGCCTCATTCTGTCTGTTGCTGTGGACAGGCGCACACACTCAGCCATCAAGGGGCCTGATAACAGGCCCAGCCAACACACTGCGGGTGCCTGAGCATACCGTTTGAGGTCCTGAGGTTCACCCCACCGGTCACTACTGCTGGCATCCACACACTCCTCCCCAGGGCTTGAGGATGGGCCTGACTAGCCTATCATCACCACCACCATCACCGCCAGGACCCCCCTAAATGTGCTCTGGGGGGACTGGCCAGCCCAGTCCATTGCCACCACCACTGCCGCCTGTGCTTGCTGCCTAGGGGCCTGAGGGTTGACCCGCCACTGCTACTGCCATCACCACCACCACACATACTGCCAAGGGACTCATGAAACCACCTGCCTGCCCATCCCATTGCTGTCACTGCTGGTACCTTAGCAAGCCACCTGGAGGCCCAAGAATTGGTCTGCCTGGACCTGATAACACTAGTATCTGTGTACACTGCCAAGGGAACCAAAAATGGACGTACTCGGCATGCCATCACCACCAGTGGGGCCCAAGAATGGGCCTGCCTGGAGTCCCCATCCCAAGTAAAGACCTATCATACCCTCCAGTACCAACCATAGCGTAAGTCACTGAGGAACTCACAAACATCACTGACACTGATTACACCCAAAGAAATCATACAGAGACTATACTATTGTACAAACCTGGAATCAAAGCTAAAGCACCCTACCCAATCAATATTATAGATACATCTACAGGCAAAAGTCTTTTCCTATGAAAGCCAATCTAAAAATCTGAAAGAAGAAACTGTTTCACCAAATGTGCAGGTATCAACTTAAAGACATAAGAAACACGAAAAAGCAAGGAAACATGACACTTCCAAAACAACTACGATAATTCTCCAGCAAAAGATTCCAGTGAAAAAGAAATCTATAGGACAGGCATTCTGGCTCACCCCTGTAATCCTAGCATTTTGGGAGGCTAAGGTGTGTGCATCACCTGAACCTTGGAGTTCGAGACCAGCCTGGGCAACGTGGCGAAACCTCCTCTCTACAAAAATTACAAAAAATTATTAGGCAGGAGGATCACTTGAACCCAGGAGTTTGGGGCCAGCCTTAGCAACACGGCAAAACCTTGCCTTTACAAAAAACACAAAAATAGCTGGGTTTGGTGGCAGATGCCTGTTGTCCCAGCTACTTGGGAAGTGGAGGTGAAAGAATTGCTTGAGCTCAGGAAGGCTGCAGTGAGCTGTGACTGTGCCACTGCACTCCAGCCTGGGACCCTGTCTCAAAAAATAAAATATAAAAAATAAAACAACATGAAATACCTGAAAAATAATTCAAACTAATGATATTAAAGAAGCTCAGTGAGATCCTAGAGAACACAGATAAACACAAGGAAATAAGAAAAACAATTCATGATCTGAATGAGAAATTTAACAAAGAGATACCATTTTAAAAAATCAAACAGAAATCCTGCATCTGAAGAGTTCAATGAATGAAATAAAAAATACAATTGAGAGCTTCAGAAACAGACTAGATTAGGGGTGTCCAATCTTTTGGCTTCCCTAAGCTACACTGGAAGAATTGTCTTGGGCCACACATAAAATACACAAACACTAATGACAGCTGATGAGCTTTAAAAAAAAAAAAAAAAATCATGTTTTAAGAAAGTTTACAGCTGGGTGCGGGGGCTCACACCTGTAATCCCCGCACTTTGGGAGACTGGGGTGGGTGGATCACCTGAGGTCAGGAGTTTGAGACTAGCCTGGACAACATGGTGAAACCATGTCTCTACTAAAAGTACAAAAATTAACTAGGCATGGTGGTGCATGCCTGTAATCTCAGCTACTTGGGAGGCTGAGGCAGGAGAATCGCTTGGACCCGGGAGGCAGAGGTTGCAGTGAGCCAAGATCACTCCACTGCACTCCAGTCTGGGCAACAGAGTCTCACTCTGTCTTAAAAGAAACAAAAAAAAAGAAAAGAAAGTTTACAAATTTGTGTTAGACCACATTCAAACTGTCCTAGGCTGCGTAAGGCCCATGGGTCACAGGTTAGACAAGCTTGAATTAGATCTTTTATTTATTTGTTTTCCAAGATGACAGATAAGAGTCAGTGTTAGCATGCCTCTCCCACTTGGAAGGAAAGAATAGTGGCTAGAGAGTCACACTGTTAATTTTCTTTTTTCCAAGAACCACCACAGGAAGATGGAAGGAATCCACAAACCCTCTGAAAGAAGCAGCAGGCTGGAGCCTACTGCATGAGACAGGTGAAAAACTAAGTTCCCAGAGTGTAAGCAGGGGAATGAGCCTGTCTCGGAGCACACATCCCCACCTGCAAGTCTGAAAATCCAGACCATGAGAGAAAGCCTTAACCCTACTGAGAGCTGGAATGGACTTAGTCTATGTGAAATATAAAAGTAGACGCAGCAGCATGAAGTGCCTTGTAGGCATTCCCAGTCTCCAGCGTGAACAGAGGCAAGCCATTCCTGACTGTATCTCATAGGGGCCCTCAAAGAAGCAGTCAACGAGTTCAGGGAGGGGTCATAGGGTGAAAGAAGCTCCCAGGTGAATTTTGCGATATAATCTTGAGTAGGGATGAGCTCTCTTGAACAGAACCCACGGGGTGAGTGTAAAGTGTGCTACAGACATGAGCAGAGGAGCTGGGTGTCCGGCCTTATGGGAATATGGAGAGAGGCATGGTTATGGCCTTGGGCAGGTCTGAGTTCCATGAGCAGACTGCCTGGAACTAAATCCAGTGAGTGAAGCACTGCGGGAGTGAGACCAGCCTTGCCAACTGTGAAAGAGCTGGATGAGGCTCATTGTTGCCCACTGCTCTCCACTCCCTTTGGGAACTCTTCTATGCAGCAGATGCAGTTAACTACTCTCTGGAACATTATCCCAGGAACCTGAGGTCTTAAAGAAGTTCTAAAAGAAGTTCTGAATCTTGAAACAAAAGCTCTGACATGCACCTATATAGAAGCTCCTGAAAGCATAAATCTCACAGGGCCTAAAAAACAATAAAACAATAACAGAATGGAAAAAAAAAACAAAGTATCTAGGTAACAACTAACATGATGAATAGAACAGTACCTAACATTTCAATATTAACGTTGAATGTAAATGGCCTAAATGTTCCACTTAAAAGATACAGAATAACAGAATGGATAAAAAACCACCAACCAAATATCTGCTGTCTTCAAGAGACTCACCTAACATACAAGGACTCACAAAAATTTAAGGTAAAGGGGCGGAAAAAGACATTCCATACAAATGGAAACCAAAAGCGAGCAGTAGTTATTCTTATTTCAGACAAAACAGACTTTAAAGCAACAACAGTAAAAAAGACAAAGAAGGATGTTACACAATGATAAAAGGATTAGCCCAACATAAAGATACTATAATCCTAAATTTATATGCACCTAACACTGGAGCTCCCAGATTTATAAAACAATTACTATTAGATCTAAGAAATGAGACTGGCAACAACACAATAATAGTGTGGGACTTCAGTACTCCATTGACAGCACTAGATAGATCAAGACAAAAAGTCAACAAAGAAACAACAAACTTAAACTATATCCTAGAACAAATGAACTTAACAAATGTTTACACAACATTCTTCCCAACAACTGCAGAATATACATTCTCCTCATCAGCACATGGAACAGTCTCCAAGATAGGTGATATGACAGGCCACAAAATAAGTCTCAATAAATTTAAGAAAATCAAAATCATATCAAGTATCTTCTCAGACCACAGTGGAATAAAGCTGGAAATCAACTCTAAAAGGAACTCTCAAATTATACAAATACATGGAAATTAAATAATCTGCTCCTGTATAATTTTTGGGTTAACAATGAAATCAATATGCAAATTTTAAAATTCTTTGAAATGAATAATAGTGACACAACTTATCAAAACCTCTGATACAGCAAAAGCAGTGCTAAGAGGAAAGTTCACGGTGTTAAATGTCTACATCGAAAACCCTGAAATAGCACAGACAATTTAATGTCACATCTCAAAGAAATAGAAAAACAAGAACAAACTAAACCCAAACCCAGGAGAAGAAGTAACAAAGATCAGAGCAGAATTAAATGAAATTGAAACAAACAAACAAACAAACAAAACATACAAAAGATAAATGAAACAAAAAGCTGGTTCTTTAGAAAGATAAACAAAATTGATAGACCATTAGTGAGATTAACCACGAAGACAGAAGATCCAAATAAGCTCAATTTGCGGTGGCTCATGCCCATAATCCTAGCATTTTGGGAGGCCAAGGCAGGCATATCACTTGAGGTCAGGAGTTCGTGACCAGCCTGGACAACATGGTGAAACCCCATCTCTACTAAAAATACAAAAATCAGACGGGCATGGTGGCAGGTGCCTGTAATCTGAGCTACTTGGGAGGCTGAGGAAGGAGAATTGCTTGAACCTGGGAGGCAGAGGTTGCAGTGAGCCAAGATCACACCACTGCACTCCAGCCTGTCTGACACAGCAAGACTGTCTCAAAAAAAAAAAAGAAAGAAAAAAAAGAAACTGGAGATATTATAACTGATACCACAGAAATACAAAAGGTCATTCAAGGCTGCTATGAACACCTTTATGTGCACAAACTACAAAATCTAGAGGAGGTAAATAAGTTCCTGGAGATAGGAAATATATAACCCTTCTAGATTAAATCAGGAAGAAATAGAAACCCTGAACAGACCAATAACAAGCAGTGAGACTGAATTGGCAATTTTTTTAAATTGCCAACAAAAAAAAGTGCAGGACCAGGTGGATTCACAGCTGAATTCTATCAGACATTCAAAGAAGAATTATTACCAATCCTACTAAAATTATTCCAAAAGACAGAAAGAGGAAGTCCTCCCTAAATCATTCTATGAGGCCAGTATTACCCTAATACCGAAACTAGGAAAGGGCATAACAAAAAAAGAAAACTACAGACCAATATCCTGATGAACATAGATGCAAAAATCCTCAATAAAATACTAGCTAACCAAATCCAACAGCATGTCAAAAAGATAATACATCATGATCAAGTGGGTTTCAAACTAGGGATGCAGTGATGGTTTAACATATGCAAGTCAATAAATATGCTACATAACATAAACAGAATTAAAAGCAAAAACCATATGATCATCTCAAAAGAGATGGAAAAAGCGTATGGTAAAATCCAGTGTCTCTGCTGGGCAGAGTGGCTCATGCTTGTAATCCCAGCACTTTGGGAGGCTGAGACAGGCAGACCACCTGAGGTCAGGAATTTGAGGCCAGCCTGGTCAATATGGTGAAACCCCATCTCTACTAAAAATACAAAAATTAGCATGCCTGTAATCTCAGCTACTCAGGAGGCTGAGGCAGGAGAATCGCTTGAACCTGGAAAGTGGAAGCTGCAGTGAGCCAGGATCGCACCACTGCATTCTAGTCTGGGAAAGAGAGTGAGGCTCTGTCTTTAAAAAAAAAAAAAAACAAAAAAAAAACCAGCATCTCTTTACGATTAAAAACCCTCGGGCTGGGTGTGGCTCACACCTGCAATCCCAGCACTTTGGGAGGCCAAGGTGGGTGGATCATGAGGTCAGGAGATTGAGACCATCCTGGCTAACACGGTGAAACCCCGTCTCTACTAAAAATACAAAAAATTAGCTGGGCGTGGTGGCGGGTGCCTGTAGTTCCAGCTCTTCTGGAGGCTGAGCCAGGAGAATGGCGTGAACCTGGGAGATGGAGCTTGCAGTGAGCCGAGATCGCGCCACTGCACTCCAGCCTGGGCGACAGAGCAAGACTCCATCTCAAAAAGAAAAAAAAAAAAAAAAACCCTCAACAAACTAGGCAAAGAAGAGACTTACCTTAAAGTAATAAAAACCATATATGACAAATCCACAGCCAACATCATGTTGAGTGGGGAAAAGTTGAAAGCATTCCCATTGAGAACTGGAACAAGACAAAGATGCCCATTTTCGCCACTTCTATTCAACATAGTACTTAGCCAGAGCAATCAGACAAGAGAAAGAAATGAAGAGAATCCACATTGCAAAAGAGGAAGCCAAACTGTCACTGTTTGCCAGTGATATGATCGTATACCTTAGAAAACCCTGAAGACTCCATCCTGGCTAACACGGTGAAACCCCATCTCTACTAAATATACAAAAAAAATTAGCCAGGCGTGGTGGCAGGTGCCTGTAGTCCCAGCTCCATGGGAGGCTGAGACAGGAGAATGGTGTGAACCTGGGAGGTGGAGCTTGCAGTGAGCCGAGATCGTGCCACTGTGCTCCAGCCTGGGGCGACAGAGCGAGACTCCATCTTAAAAAAAAAAAAAAAAAGAAAAGAAAAAGAAAACCCTGAAGACTCATCCAAAAAGCTCCTAGATCTGATAAATAAATTTGGTAAAGTATCAAAGTAGAAAATCAGTGTACACAAATCAGTAGCACTGCTACACACCAACAATGACCAAGCTGAGAATCAAATCAAAATAAAAAACTCAACCACTTTTACAACAGCTGCAAAAACAAACAAACAAACAAAAACTTAGGAATATTCTTAACCAAGGAGGTGAAGGACCTCTACAAGGAAAACTACAAAACACTGCTGAAAGAAATCACAGATGACACAAACAAATGGAAAACACATCCCATGTTCATGGACGGGTAGAATCAATATTGTGAAAATGACCATACTGCCAAACGCAATCTACAAATTCAATGCAATTCCCATCAAGATACCACCATAATTCTTCATAGAACTAGAAAAAACAATCCTAAAATTCATATCAAACCAAAAAAGAGCCCACATAGCCAAAGCAAGACTAAGGAAAAAGAACAAATCTGGAGGCATTACATTACCTGACTTCAAACTATACTGTTAGGCCATAGTCACCAAAACAACATGGTACTGGTATAAAAATAGGCACACAGATCAAGGGAACAGAACAGAGAACTCAGAAATAAAGCCAAATACTTACAGTCAACTGATCTTTGACAAAACAAACAAAAACATAAAGTGGGGAAAGGACACCCTAATTGGCAAGCCACATGTAGAAGAATGAAACTGGATCCTCATCTCTCACCTTATACAAAAATTGACTCAAGATCGATCAAAGACTTAAATCTAAGACCTGAAATCATAAAAATTCTAGAAGATAATATCAGACAAACTCTTCTAAACATTGGCTTAGGCAAAGAATTCATGACTAAGACCCCCAAAGCAAATGCAACAAAGACAAAAATAAATAAATGGGACCTAATTAAACTAAAAAGCTTCTGTAGAGCAAAAGAAATAATCAGCAGAGTAAACAGACAACCCACAGAGTGGGAGAAAATATTCATAAATTATGTATCTGACAAAGGACTAATATCCAGAATCTACAAGAAACTCAAACAAATCAGCAAGAAAAAAAACAAACAGTCCCATCAAAAAGTGGTCAAAGGACATGGATAGACAATTCTCAAATAAGATGTACAAACAGCCAATAAACATATGAAAAAAATGCTCAACATCACTAATTATCAGAGAAATGCAAATTAAAACCACAATGAGATACCACTTTACTCCTGCAAGAATGGCCATAATTAAAAAGTCAAAAAACAATAGATGTTGGCATGGCTGTGTTGAGAAGGGAACACTTTCACAATGTTGGTGGGAATGTAAATTAGTACAACCACTATTGAAAACAATATGGAGATTCCTTAAAAAACTAAAAGCAGGGCCGGGTGCAGTGGCTCATGCCTGTAATCCCAGCTCTTTGGGAGGTCGAGGAGGGTAGATTACCTGAGGTCAGGAATTTGAGACCAGCCTGGCCAATATGGTGAAACTCTGTCTCTACTAAAAATACAAAAATTAGCCAGGCATGGTGGCACATGCCTGTAGTCCCAGCTACTCGGGAGGCTGAGGCAGGAGAATGGTGTGAACCCGGGAGGCAGAGCTTGCAATGAGCCGAGATCGGGCCACTGCACTCCAGCCTGGGTGACAGAGCGAGACTCCGTCTCAAAAAAAAAAAAAAAAACAAAAAAACTAAAAGCAGGACTACCATTCGATCCAGCAATCCTGCTACTAGATACCTACCCAAAGGAAACTAAATCATTATATGAAAAAGAGACATGCACACACGTTTATAACAGCACAATTTGCAACTGCAAAAATATGGAACCAGCCCAAATGCCCATCAACCAACTAGTGCATAAAGAAAATGTGAATCCTACTCAGTCATAAAAAAGAACAAAATAATAGCATTTGCAGCAACCTGGATGGAGTTGGAGTCCATCATTCTAAGTGAAGTAACCTAGGAACAGAAAACCAAGCATTGTATGTTCTCATTTTTAAGTGGGAGCTAAGCTATGAGGATGCAAAGGCATAAGAATGATATAATAGACTTTAGGGACTCTTTGGGGTAAGGTTGCGGGGCTGAGGGAATAAAAGACTACATTTTGGGTACAGTGTACACTGCTTGGGTGAGGAGTGCACTAAAACCTCAGAAATCACCACTAAATAACTTATCCATGTAACCAAAAACCACCTGTGACCCAAAAACTATTGAAATTAAATTTTAAAAATATACAGACTAGATCTAGCAGAATAAAGAATTTCAGAACTTCAGCTACTCAAGAGAATAAGGCAGGAGGATCCCTTGAGCCTCCCAGGAGTTGGAGGTTGCAGTGAGCTATGATCACTCCACTGCACTCCAGCCTGGGTGACAGAGTGAGACCCTGTCTTAAAACAAACAATGACAATAAAATAGAGGAAGAATTAAAAAAATAATAATGAAGAAAGCCTAACTGACTTTGGGACAGCATAAACTGGCCAAATATTTGAATTTTGGGTGTTGTAGAGGGAGAAGGGATGGGTAAAGGAAAAGAAAATCTATTTAACAAAATAGTAGCTGAAAACTTCTCAAATCTTGCAAGAGATATACATATACAGATACAGGAAGCTCAAAAGTCTGCAAATAGATTGAATCCCAAAAGGTCTTCACCAAGGCACATTATACTCAAACTATCAAAAGGCAAAGAAAGAGATAAAATTCTAAAAACAGGAGAAAGGCCTAAAGTTACATAGAAGGGAAGCTTCCTTCAGACTACAGTGTATCTCTCAGCAGGATCATTATAGGCCAGGAGAGAATGCAATGATATATTTAAAGTGCTGAAAGAAAAAAAAAAACCTGTCAGCCAAGAATACTATTCCCAGAAAAGCTATCCTTCAAAAATGAAGGAGAAATAAAGTCTTTCTCAGACAAGTAAAAACTGAAGGAATTCATTACCACTAGACCAGCCCTCCAAAAAATGCTTAAGGAAGTTCTACATCTGGAAGCAAAAAGACAGTATCATCTATCATCATGTGAAAACACATCAAAGTATAAAACTCACTGGTAGAACAGACATACAAATGAGAGAAAGAGAAAAAACTCAAATGTTACCACTACAGAAAACCACTAAACCACGATGATAAACAATGAGAGAAAGGAACAAAGGATATATAAAACAATCAGAACTCAACTAATAAAATGACAGGAATAAGCCCTCACATATCAATAATAATAACCTTGAATGTAAATAGATTATCCACTTAAATAACAGCTTAATGGATAAAAAAACATGGCCCAACTATATGCTGCCTACAAGAACCTCACTTCACTTGTAAAAACACATATAGACTAAAAGTGAAAGAATGGAAAAAGATATTCCACACAAATGGAAACCAAAAGTGAGTGGAAGTAGCTATACTTAGATCAGATCAAAGAGATTTTAAGTCAAGAACAGTAAAAAAGGACAAAGGAGGCCATTACATAATGATAAAGGGATCAATTCAGAAAGAGGATATAATAATTCTAAATATATATGTACCCAACACTAGAGCATCCAGATTAAAGCAAATATTATCAATCTAAACAGAGAGACACCAACACAATAGTAGTTGAGGACTTCAACAGCCCACTCTCAACAGAAAAGATAAATGAAATTGATAAATGGCTAGCTAGACTAACCAAGATTGGAAACAACAAAAGGAGGCATTATAACTGATACCACAGAAATACAAATGATCATCAGAGACTATTAAAACAGAACAACTATACACTAACAAACTGAAAAACCTAAAGGAAATGAATAAATTCCTGGACATATACAACCTACGTTGATTGAACCGGAAAAAAACAAACAAAGAAACAAACAAACAAAAAAAACCAGAAAATCTGAATAGACCAATAACACATAACAAGATTGAATCAGTAATAACAAGGCTCCCAAAAGAGAAAAGCCACAGACCAGATGGCTTTCCTGCTTAATTCTACCAAACTTATAAAGAAGAATTAACATCAATTCTTTTCAAACTATTCCAAAAACCTCAAGAGGGAAGAATTGTTCCTAACTCATTCTGTGAGAACAGCATTACCCTAATACTAAAACCAGACAAGGACACTACAAAAAAAGAAAACTACAGGCCAATATCCCTGATGAACAGACACAAAAATCCTTAACAAAATACTAGCAAACTGAATTGAACAACACATCAAAAGTCCCACTAGATCATAATACACCCTGATCAAGTGGGATTTATCTTAGAGATATGAGAATGGCTCAACATGTGCAAACCAATAAGTGTGATACATCACATCAACAGAATGAAGCACAAATATCATACTATCATCTCAATAGATGCAAAAAAAGCATTTGATAAAATTCAACGTTCTGTCATGATAAAAAAAACTCTCAACAGGCCGGGCGCAGCAGCTCATGCCTGTAATCCCAGCACTTTGGGAGGCTGAGGCAGGCGGATCACTTGAGATTGGGAGTACGAGACCAGCCTGACCAACATGGAGAAACTCCATCTCTACTAAAAATACAAAAATTAGCCGGGTGTGGTGGTGCATGCCTGTAATCCCAGCTACTCAGGAGGCTGAGGCAGGAGAATCACTTCAATCTGGGAGGCAGAGGTTGCGGTGAGCTGAGATTGTGCCATTGGACTCCAGCCTGGGCAACAAGTGCAAAACTCCATCTCAAAAAACAAAAAACAAAAAACCTCTCAACAAAAGAATGTACCTCAACATAATAAAAGCCATATATGACAAACCTGCAGCTAGCATAATGAATGAAGAAAAGCTTGAAGCCTTTCAGGAACTGGAACAAGACAAAGATGCCCACTTTCACCACTCCTATTCAACATAGCACTGGAAGTCCTAGCCAGAGCAATCAGGCAAGAGAAACAGAAGGCTTCCAAACTGGAAATGAGGAAGTCAAACTGTCCATCTTTGCAGATGACATGTTCTTATATAGAGAAAAACCTAAAGACTCCACCAAAAAAAAAAAAAACACAAAAAAAAAACACCTTAGAACTAATAGACAAATTCAGTAAAGTTGTAGGATACAAAACAAACACAAAAATCAGTAGCGTTTCTATACACCAATAATGAACTAGCTAAAGAAGAAATCAAGAAGTCAATCTCATTTATAATAGCTATAAAAAAAAATAAAATATCTGGAAATAAATTTAACCAAGGAAACAAAAGACCTCTATAAGGAAAACTACAGTACACTATTAAAAGCAATTGAAGAGAATATGATATAGTTTGGCTGTGTCCCCACCCAAATCTCATCTTGAATTGTAGCTCCCATAATTCCCACATGTTACAGTAGGGACCTGTTGGGAGATAATTGAATTATGGGGGCGGTTTCCTCCATACTGCTCTTGTAACAGTGAATAAAGTCTCATGAGATCCAATGGTTTTATAAGGGAAAACCCCTTTTGCTTGGCTCTCTTGATTCTCTCTTGCCACCAACATTTAAGAAGTGCTGTTTGTCTTCTGCCATGACTGCGAGGCCTCCTCAGGCATGTGGAACTGTGAGTCCAATAAACCTCTTTTACTTTATAAATTATCCAACGTCAGGTATGCCTTTGTCAGCAGCATGAAAATGGACTAGTACAGGATACAAATAGAAAGACATCCCTTGTGCACAAATCAGAAGAATTAACATTATAAAATAACCATACTACCCAAAGCAATCTACAAACACAATGTAATTCCTACCAAAACACCAATAACATTCCTCACAGAAATAGAGAAAGCAATCCTAGGCCAGGCACAGTGGCTCACACCTGTAACCCTAGCACTTTGGGAGGCCGAGGAGGGTGGATCGTTTGAGGTCAGGAGGGCAAGACCAGCCTACCTGGTGAAACTCTTGTTTCTACCAAAAAACAAACAAAAATAAATAAATAAATAAATAAGTAAATAAAAATTAGCTGGGTGTGGTGGTGTGCACCTGTAATCCCAGCTACTTGGGAGGCTGAGGCACAAGAATCACTTGAACCCGGGAGGCCAAGGTTGCAGTGAGCCGAGACTGCACCACTGCACTCAAGCCTGAGTGACAGAGTGAGACCTTGTCTCAAAAAAAGAAAGAAAGAAAGAAAGAAATCCTAAAATTAGTACAAAACCACAAAAGAGTCCGAATAGCCAAAGCAATACTGAACCAAAATAATAAAGCTGGAGGCATCATACTACCTCACTTTAAAATATACTACAAAGCTATAGTAACCAAAATAACATGATATTGGTATTTAAAAAGACATGGACCAATGGAACAGAATAGAGGCATGGAAATCTAGGTATTTATAGCCACTGATTTTCAACAAAAGCACCAAGAACACACAATGGGGAAATGACACCCTCTTCAATAAATGGTGCTGGGAAAATTGGATATCCATATGCACAAGAATAAAACTAGACTCCTATCTTTCATCATAGAAAAATCAGCTCAAGATGGATTAATAACTTAAACATAATACCCAAAACTATAAAACTACTATAGGGAAACACAGGAAAAACACTCTAGGACATCCAGGCAAAGATTTTACGGCTAGGACTTCAAAAGCACAGGGAACAAAAACAGACAAATGGGATTACATCAAGCTAAAAAGCTTCTGCACAGCAAAGGAAACAATCAACAGAGTAATGAGACACCTGTTGAAAGGGAGAAAATATATGCAAACTATTCATCCGATGAGGGACTAGTATCCAATATATACAAGGAGCTCAAATAACAGCAAAGAAAAAAAATCCTGTTAAAAAGAAGGTAAAGGATCTGAATAGACATTTCTCAAAAGAAGACATGCAAATGGCCAAAAGATGTGAAAAGATGCTCAACATAACTAAATATCAGGGAAATGCAAATCAAAACCACAATGAGTTATCAACTTACCCCAGTTAAGATATGACTACTATCAAAAAGATAAAAAATAACAAATGCTGGTGAGGATGTGAAGAAAAGGGAACTTTTAGACACTGTTGGGCAGAATGTAAATTAGTATAGCTACAATGGAAAACAATATGGAGGTTCCTCAAAAAAACTAAAAATAGAATTACCATACACTCCACCATTCCCGCCACTGGGTATTCATCCAAAGGAAACAAAATCAGTATATCTAGGCAATATCCACATCCCTGTTTTTATTACAGCACTATTCACAATAGCCTAGATACGGAATCAACCTAAGGGTCCATCAACAGATGAATAAATAAAGAAAAGTGGTATATATACACAATGGAATACTATTCCATCATAAAAAAGAAAATCCTGTCATTTGCAGCAACAAGGATGGACTGGCATTAGGTTAAGTGAAATAAGCCAGAGACAGAAAGACAAAAAAAAAAAAAAAAAATCCCATGTTCTCACTCACATGTGAGAACTAAAAAAATTGATCTCATGGAGGTAGAGAGTAGAACGATAGTTACCAGAAGCTGGGAAGGGTATGTGCGAGGCGGGGAAGGCGGTATGGAGGGCATGCAGAGAAGTTAGTTGAGGGTGGGGCAGGGGTTTAAAAAAAAATTATTTGGATAGAGACATACAGTTAGATAGAAGAATAAGACCCAGTGCTTGACAGCACAGTAAGGTGACAATGATTAAAAATAATATATCATATATTTCAAAATAGCTAGAAGAGAAGATCTGAAATGTTCCCAGCACAAAGAAACAATAAATATTTAAGGTAATGGATATCCTAAATACCTGATTTGATCATTACACATTGTATGTATGTATCAAAATATCACATGTACCCCATAAATATGTACAAATATTATGTACCAATTTAAAAAAAATTTAAGGAAAGTGAGAATGAGAGAAAATATCTGCAAATCATATATCTGATAAGGGACTAGCGTCCAGAATACATAAAGAACAAGTATAACTCAACAATAAAAAGACAAATACCTCCCTCAAAAAACAGTCAAAGGATCTGAATAGATATTTCTCCAAAGAAGATATACAGATGGCCAATAAGCACATGAAACGATGCTCAACATTGTTGGCCACTACAGAAATTCAATTCAAAATCACAATAAGATACCACTTTAATACCTACTAGGCTGATAAAAGAGCAGACAATAACAAGAGTTGGTGAGGGCATAGAGAACTGGAACCCTTACACACTGAGGGAGGAATGTAAATGGTGCAGGCACTTTAGAAAACAGTCTGGCAGTTCCTCAAAAGCTACATAAAGAGATGCCACACGACCCAAAAGTTCCATTTGTGGGTATACATACTCCGGAGAACTGGAAACATATCCATACAGTAACTTGTACATGAATGTTCACAGCAGCATCATTTGTAGTAGCCAAAATGAGTAAAACGTCATTGAGTAAAATGTCTGTATACTCTAGTGTGTGTTAACAAGTGACAAGAAGAAAAGTTTTTTAAAAAGTCTGTATACTCATGAATATATAAATATATAAAATATATAGTATATGTCCATACAATGGAATATTATTTTGCAATAAAAAGAAATGAACTACTGGTACATACTACAACATAAATGAACTTTGAAAACATTATGCTAATTAAAAGAAGCTGATCACAAGGGACCACATACCACATGATTCAATTTATATGAAATGTCCAGAATAGTCAAGTCTATAGAGATAGAAAATACATTAGTGGCCGCCTAGGACCAGGGAAGCGAGATGAGAGACTGGAAATAATGGCTAAGGAGTGTTGGGTTTCTTTTCAGAATAATAAACCATTTTTAAAATTGATTATCATGATGTTGCATAACTCTGTGAATAAACTAAAGCCACTGGGTTGTACACCTTAAATGGGTGAACTGTATGGTATATGAATTATATCTCGATAAAGCCATTTATAAAAAGAGTGTCAAAGATAATGATGTAATAGATTCAATATAATGAATGAAAGTAAATAAAACAAATTTCAAAAGCCTGCAATCTCAGCACTTTGGGAGGCCAAGGCAGGAGGATCACTTGAGGCCAGGAGTTAGAGACCAGCCTAGGCAATATAGCAAGACCCCATCTCTCCCAGATAAAAAAAAAAAAAAAAAAAAATTCAAGACCAAGGATGAAAGAAAAACTAAGGGAGTTTACCACCCACAGACTTTTAAAGTATCTACAGAAGCACTTCAGCAAGAATAAAAGTGAACCCAGAAAAAAAGGTATAAAATTCAAGAAACAATACTTACAAAATTTGAGAATTTTGATTCATAAATGTAATTAATCATTGAGTACAAAAAAAGTAGTAACCGTAAATTGGTGTTTTTTTGTTTTTTGTTTTTTTTTTTGAGACGGAGTCTTGCTCTGTCGCCCCAGGCTGGAGTGCAGTGGCGCGATCTCGGCTCACTGACAGCTCCGCCTCCCGGGTTCACGCCATTCTCCTGCCTCAGCAACCTGAGTAGCTGGGACTACAGGTGCCCGCCACTGCGCCCGACTAATTTTTTGTATTTTTAGTAGAGACGGGGTTTCACCATGGTCTCGATCTCCTGACCTCGTGATCTGCCTGCCTCGGCCTCCCAAAGTGCTGGGATTACAGGTGTAAGCCACTGCACCCAGCCCATAAATTGTGTTTTTTAACAATAAGGAAAATTGAGGAAGGGATATGCTTAGTCAGTGTGTAAACTGTGCTGAGGTCCTTGTCTTGCTTATGGGGGTACTTAAAATATCAAACTTTGTTAGGTAATTTTAGAATTATAGTGTGTTAAAATTTTAGGCCGGGCATGATGGCTCACACCTATAATTCCAGTACTTCAGGAAGCCGAGGCAGGAGGATCACTTGAATCCAAGAGTTTGAGACCAGCCTGGGCAACACAGTGAGGCCCCATATCTACAAAAAAATTAAAAATTAGCTGGGGGCCAGGTGTGGTGGCTCACGTCTGTAATCCCAGCACATTGGGAGGCCGAGGCGGGTGGATCATCTGAGGTCAGGAGTTCAAGACCAGCCTGACCAACATGGTGAAACCCTGTATCTACTTAAAACATAAAATTAGCTGGGTGTGGTGGCACATGCCTATAATCCCAGCTACTTGAGAGGCTGAGGCAGGAGAATTGCTTGAACCCAGGAGGCGGAGGGTGCAGTGAGCCTAGATTGCGCCACTGCACTCCAGCCTGGGCAACAAGAGAGAAACTCCATCTCAAAAAAAAATAAATAAATAATAATAATAATAAATAAAATAAATTAGCTGGGCATGGTGGCTTGCACCTATAGTCCCAGCTACTTGAGAGGCTGAGGTGGGAGGATTGCTTGAGCCTGGGAGGTCAAGACTGCAGTGAGGCTGTAATTGCAGCACTGTACTACAGCCTGGGTGACAGAGCGAGACTCTGTCTCAATAAAATAAAATTAAAATTAAAATAAAATTTATAGAAAACACAAATGGAACAGAAACACAGTATATAGTTTCCAAACTGAGAAAGAGGAAAAAGAAAATTCACTCAACACAATGGAAGGCAATAAAAGGAAAATGGTAAAACAAAACAAAACAAAACAACAACAAAAAAACCAACAACAAAAACTTCTATATAGTATTTGGAAACTAAAAAATAGAGCTGAACTATGAAAGTTCTACATGTCAATGCTTGTGGTATGTAGCTAAATCAGGACTTAGAGATAAATGTGTAGGCTTAAATGAATTTATTAAAAAATAAGACAAAAAATGAATTAAGCGCTCAATTCAAGAAGCTGAAAATAACGGGAACCTCACAAAAACAGGAGGATCATAATAAAGATTAGAAATCAAGGAACCAGAAAACAAACAAACAAAAAAATTAGAGAAGGCAACAAAACTAAAAGCTGACTCTCTGAAAAGACTAATTAAAAAAACAAAAAACAAAAAACAAAAAAAACCTAGGCTGGTGCAGTAGCTCATGCCTGTAATCCTAGCACTTTGGGAGGCCAAGGCAGGAGAAGCACTTGAGCCCAGGAGTTCCAGACCAGCCTGGGTAACACAGTGGGACTCCATTGCTACAAAAAAAATTTTTTTAACTAGCCAGGCATGGTGGCACATGCCTGAAGTCCCAGCTACTCAGGACGTTGAGGCTGGAAGATCACTTGAGCCCAAGAGATTGAGGTGGCAATGAGCCATGATCATACCACTGCACTTCAGCCTGGGTGGCTTCAGCCTGCCTCAAAAAAAAAAAGGAACCTAGAACAAGATGTCAAGAAAAAAAGTAACAATCTAAGTTAGTCCCCCTGTAGAGGAATGGATAGTGGCATAGTCATAAACTAGAATACTATATACAATAGCTAAATGAATAGAGAGCTCTGTGTGTACACAACGTTGATGGAGAAAAAAGTTACAAAATGATATGATCAGTATGATACAAGTTATATAAAAACTTAAATCCCATACATTGTTTATGGATATGTATCTATAAATTAAGTATAAAAACATGAATAGCAAGGATTTACAAAGCTTGAGCATCCTGGTTATACTTCTGAGGTAAGAGGGAGTGGAATGGAATAGTGGAAGACACAAAGAAAGTTTCAACTATATCTGAACATTTTAGTTCCTAAAAAGGTCTGAAACAAGTATGACAAAATGTGATTAACACTTAAATGTGGGTGGTGGGAACAGAGATGTTCATTATGTTGCATTCTTTATTTTCCATATTTCTTTCAAATATGTGAAATATTTCAAAGAATAAAATAATCACTTTGCCCTATGTATACAGAATGAAATGGAAGAGAGCAAGAGTGAAACAAGAAGACCTTCTAAGAAAGCATTTGTAGAAATCCTGACTAGAGTGATGGTAACCTAGAATAGAGATGACAATAGCAAGATGAAGAGAAGTCAACGAATGTGAGATTATATTAAGAACAATTTATGGGACTTATTGATGGACTGGGTATGAGGAGCTTGACAGACGAAGGAATCAAGGTTAACTTCAGCTAAAGCAACATGTGGGTATAGATGCCACTTACTCAAACAGGGAAAGCTGGCAAAGGAATCAGTTAGGGGGCATGAAAGAATCCTGTTTTATGTTCATCTTTTGTTTCTCCTACTCAGACATAACTCTTTATGGGGAGCTCTTTATGGGGAGAATCTGTCTGCTTTATCTTTGTATCCCCCAAAGTTTATAATGTAACTAAGTTGAATCAACGTTATACACACTGCCTAAATAGTTTTGAAAAAGACAACCCTCTTTAAAAGTGTCAGTTTTCAAAGAAATTTTATATCACTTAATATTACAATAAAGGAAAAAAAACTTTCAAGAGGGTCCCACAAAAGTTTTCCTATGCTGCTGATTCAGACTTTTAAGGCCCATAAAAATTTATGCTTTCCACCTTCTTACTAAGCCATTTAAATCAGTTTCATATGATTCAACCAGTTCAGTAGATTATAAGGTATACAATACTATAATGTATACTATTATAAATGGGATGCAATTTATAATACGGTTATTATTACACAATATATCCTTATAAACTACTGGTCATGTATTGTTTTCGTTATATAGTTTATACAGCCCCTTATGTGGCTTGGTTATACTACCACCTTGATAAGTAGGCAGGACATTCTGTAATATTTAGTGCAGAGCTGGAATTCACGCTTAAAGCATCAGGCGGCAAATCTAGAATTCGTCATTTTACTAATAATGAAACTGATGCTTGAAGAAGTCAGGTGACTTGGCCAAAGATATAAAGTTAATAACTGTAAGCTAATTTTGCTCTCCTTAAGGAACTGATGCTATTCTAAGCTTGTTAACATTATGAAAATGCATAATGAAAAAACTCAAAATGTATCCAAAAGATAGATTCTAATTCTTTTGCTTACTTTTGAAGTCTGAATCATATGATACAGAAGATTCTTCCACTAATACTACATAATCAGAACAGTGAAAGTAAAATCACATTTCAAAGGATCATTTAACTGTGTTTTCCCTACCATAAAAAGGTAACCAAATTTCTTTAGAGGGAAATTAACTGTATCTAAAAAGTAATACTTGAGTATATCATAATATCACAAGTTTCAATTACTGTTTTTATGTTATTCAAAACCAAAACAAGTATATGTCAACCACTGCATATTGGCAACTACCCCTTTTTAGTGAACCATGAAAACTGATGAGTGTTAGGTCCTAGGTCAATTTTTAATGTCACACACAGTAAGTGATGTGATTTTAGTCAACTTCAGAGTAGCTTTATGCTTATACTTCCCCCCTCTCAGTTTATCCCATTAGCTTAGGATATTTGGGAAAGGTAGAGGAACATATTAAGGAGTAGTTCAGAATTCAACAAAGTACTCAAAGCTGTAAGTATAAATATCCCATATAAATAAATCGGGGATTTAATTGTTTTATCCTAACAGTTCAGAAATGTCATTTTAAGTGCCAAAGGGAAATTCCAAAAGGACTCTTAGAAAAACTGTTATAAATTTTTAAATGTGAAAATACAGTCATTTGAAAATATACATAATCCACATTTTTAGCAATGCTAGTTCTGCTGCTGGATTTACATAAATTTGTTTGTGTCAAGTTTATTTCTCCCTGTTGTATGGGATACATCTAAATGGAAACAAAACTGAGTTCAAAGGCATAATGAGTATACTTATTTCTTCTTAAATTCGATATATTTTTATTTGATTTTAGAAATAATAAGAAACCAATGATGGTTACTGCACTGGGTGTGACACTATGAGAGAATGCTTTAATACTATAGCTTTGGCTATAATGCAAAGAATAGATAGTACAATGACAGAGATAGGAGGGTATTAGAAGTTAGAGATGGGTATGTGTTATAATAGTCTGGGTCAGGCGAGAACTTTACAAAAGCTCAGATTCCGGGGTAACACCCCTGGAATTCTGAGTCAGTGGGTGTAAAGCTAGTCCTCTTAATTCTAGGTGAAATGCTAAACATGAATGACTGGTAGGAAGTTTATCAGAAACCCATAAAAATTATAAGCAGATGCTTCATTTTTACCACAAATGGATACTGACTCACCTGGATCAGGGTCATATTTTAGGTCCAGTGGATGTACAACAGGGTGGTACTGCTTCTAAACATAACATAAATTAAAACAGATTTAATCACTTAATGCTTCATATAAACATCTCTTTCAGCTAATATGGGAGATATCCTATAGAGTCAGTACCATTCTTTTGAGGAAAAAAAAATTAAATCCTACTGTTGGGAAGAGGAGGAGAGAAGGTAAAACCAAACTAAGTCTGAATTATGTCTTTTACAGTACTGCCACCTACTGCATATACTAAGAAGTGGCACCATAAAAAAGTATAATCAGAAAAAGCAATCAAGCAAATTAAAAGCACAGAAACTGAATTTTATGTTTAAAGTACAGGGTAGTTTCCAATTATGAATGGACTATGTTTCAAAAGTTCATTCAGGACCACGTGTTTAGAACTCAAAATGCATATTTCCATGAAAACTCAGTTCTAAAAGGTGGCGAGGCTACATTACCACCACACTAAGCCTATATATCCTATGACACACTGAAATTATAGTAGCAGAATTACTGGCACAGAATCTACAATTCAGGCAAAAGAAAGAGGAAATTGCTTTTCCTTATTCTTGCCCAAAGCCAGCAGAAGCCAAAAAGGTTAAAAGAAAGAAAACAAGAAGAAAAAAAAGGTCTTCAGCCAGCTGTGGTGACTCAACACTTGTAATCGCAGCACTCTGGGAGACCCAGGCAGGAGAATGTCTTGAGCTCAGGAGTCTGAGACCAGTCTGGGCAACAAGGAGGGAAGAAGGGAGGAAAGATGCAGGGCAGGGCATAGCAGGGCAGGAAAAAATTTTAAAAAGGTCTTTGGTATCCTCACCTCATCCATTTTGCATTACTTTTTAAACTACCACAGCAGTACCTCACCTAGGCCAGCCATCTTTCTTTCCTGTAATATTGATTACTAGTTTTGGGGATTTGGGGGTAGTGGGGCAGTAACAAGGTAAACACTGAAAAATACACTTTGAATGTTTTTCCTGAAAAAAACTTTCAAGTGGGAGGGGTGGGGGAAGTGATGAAATGGGGTATTTGAGAACTGCTGTAAAAAAAATTAAAAATTCTGCTCATGAATACTGTTTTTCACAGAATAAAATATTTTAGATACAATATTAAGCCGGGGATATCATGACCTGAAACAATCCTGAAACTGAGGCAACTAGATTTATATGTGAACATTTATGTACTAATTTCAAAAACTAAAGGCAATAGTATAGCATAATCTAAACACAACATGTACCTCACTGGAGGGACAATGCTATTCCCAGCAAACCTCCCCTCCCCACCAAGGGAAGATTTGGGTCCAATTTTCTTGTGGATTTCCTATTTTTTATTTATTCTAGTCCTAATAAATCTGAAAAGATGAGGGTGTGATATGGTTGTCATTGATATCTACAGTAATTATAAGAAGGAAGTCTAAGGCTCTGCTTGTCTAAAAAGCTCGTGCTGAAGGAGCTGAATTCCTGGTCTTGTCACCCAGATGGTCATGATTTTTCCAGCAAAACAAATTACGCCCAATTCATAAAGCAATTTCAGTGTTATGAACAGGTACTAAAACAATCTTCATCATCAATTTAACTAAAGGGCCTTCCAAAATATACAAACATACAAATATATGCCAAAAACAAACAACAAACAGAAAGAAAAGTGTTAAAAGAAAAGCTTCTTTTTCCATCCTGGTCTCAGAATCATCAAGTCATTGTCAGTCTTCCATCTCCAATTTCAATTTTAACCACTCACTATAACTTTCATTTTTTTCATTTTTGAACCAGTGTGTTCAAAACACAGTATAGTATGACTATACTATGTCATAGTACAACTTAGAAGAGTAAAGTCTTACAAGAGACAAACAATACTCGTTGAAGCAGGAAAGAAAAAGACAACAAAATGTCACTTATCTCCACATAGAGCCTTATATTTTAATGTTTTTATTGTGGTAAAACATACAATAACATTTTAAAGGCAAATCATCTTACCAGAATTTCTTGTTTTGCTTTTATGGTTTTGATGACACACTCCAGGATCTTTCTGGGATACTGCTTACGTTTTGTGGCTATATCTACTATGATTTCATCAAACTGATCTTCAAGTACTTTGATGTCAGAATCTATTTGAGAAAAAAAAATGTATATATAAAAAGTTCCCTAAAACTCATTGTTTACATTCTGTATGGAAATGCGCTATAAACTAAATTTGGAAAACACAAAATAATGAAGGAAAACAAATATGGCAAGTTAATGAATGCCCCCACTTTGGTGATTAATTTATTTACGCATTGAACAATCAATTATTGAGCATCTATAAGAAGCTAGGCCTAAACAAGAGAAATACAAAGATGAGCACAACATGATTCCTACTCTCTAAGAGTTCACAGTTTGCTGAAAGAAACAGACAATTGCAAGGCAACCTGATAAATGCAATAGAGGTACGAACAAAATGCCATCAGGACACAGAACAATGGAAAACTGACTGACTGGGAAATGTAAGACTTTAAAGAAGTAACATTTGAGCTTGAAATAGAAGTGTAAGTCCAATGGATAAAAAGTGGTAGGGGAAAAAAGGAATAGGGAGAAGCATTTTAGGCAGTGGAAACAGTATTTGCAAGATCCTAGTCTTTGGAGACCTGAGAAAAGTTCTAAATGGCTACAGAATAAAGTAAAGGAAAAATGGATGATAAAATATATAAGAACCAGGCTGTAAAGGGTATTTAATATCAGGGATGCTAAGAAGTTTTGACTTATTATGAACTGACCCAAAGCTATGACAGTAGCAGTGAGTGGAGTAACTAGATCTGAAACAGGACTCAACTGGATTGATGGTAGGAAAAACTGAAAGATAGAGTGAGTTTAGAGTTTCTTTCATTTAGCTAACTCTACTTTATCGTATGCTTTTTCATGTTTTAAAACAGTGATTCTCAAACGTTAGAAGAATCACCTAATGAGTATGTTAGGAGTACAGATTTTTTTTTTAATACTTTAAGTTCTAGGGTACATGTGCACAATGTGTAGGTTTGTTACACATGTATACACGTGCCATGTCAGTGTGCTGCACCCATTAACTCGTCATTTACATTAGATATATCTCCTAATGCTATCCCTCCCCACTCCCCCGACCCCACGACAGGCTCCAGTGTGTGTTGTTTCCCAACCTGTGTCCAAGTGTTCCCATTGTTCAATTCCCACCTATGAGTGAGAACATGCGGTGTTTGGTTTTCAGGAGTACAGAATTTTGATTCAGTAAGTCTGAGATGGGGCCCAGAAATGAAGCACCCTAGATGAAAGGAATGTAGGTGATCCATCTAACTTTATTTTGAAAATCATTTTAAAGAGTAAAAATACTAAATAGTTACAAATACTAAAGAGCTAAGTTCTTAGCTTAAATGGTCCTCATACTGCTCTGCTGTGTCAAAGTCTATGCTAGAAATGGACCTATTTATGTTATTGATCAGAAGCTTTATTAGGAAGAAATCTAACATCTGAAACATAATTTTTTGAAACATTTTGAGAAATTGCTGATACGTTTTGGTATATACATATCAGATAAAGATAATCAAGTATATCAGGTATAGTCTTTCATTCATGTAACAAATATTAATTGAATTCCACTAAATTAGTTCTTTTGAGGGTACCCTTTTTTTCCTTTTTCTCTTTCTTTCCTTCCTTCTTTCTTTCCCTTTCCTTCCCATTCATTCTCCCTCCCTTCCTTCCTCCCTTCCTTTCCTTCTTTTCTTTCCTTTCCTCCCTCCTTCTTTCCTAGATAGATAGATAGAGAGACACATAGATTGATTTTCAATAGCTTTTGGGGTACAAGTGGTATCTGGTTACATGGATGAATAGTACAGTGGTGAAGTCTGAGATTTTAGTGCGCTCATCACCCAGTAGTATACATTGTGAAAGTACCCTTCTTTTGAGGGCAAGAAATAACAGTTATTTCTTACTTTGAATAATTATTTATATAAGCAGCCCTCCCTAAATTTTCATTTATCCATTAAAAACAGTTAAATAATTAGCCTGAAAAAAATAATGTACTATTTCACAATTAGTTAAAAAAAAAAAAAAGGCTCCCAGGTAAATCTTTTTTGTAGAGAAGAACATGCTTTCTTAGCACCACCTAATGATAAAGCTACAATTAAAATGTATCACAAAATTTGAACAGGAGCCAGGCGCAGGCCTATAATCCCAACACTTTGGGAGGCCAAGGCAGGCAGATCACCTGAGGTTGAGAGTTCGAGACCAGCCTGGCCAACATGGTAAAACCCCATCTCTGTTAAAAATACAAAAATGAGCCAGGCGTGGTGGCAAGCACCTGTGATTCCAGCTACCTGGGAGGCTGAGGCATGAGAATTGCTTGAACCTAGGAAGTGGAGATTGCAGTGAGCTGAGATCGCGCCACTGCACTCCCGCCTGGGTAAGAGTGAGAATCTGTCTAAAAACAAAGAAAAGAAAAATTGAACAGGAAAGAATTATTCATTAATTTAACATATTTCATAGGTGCCTACTATGAGCCAAGAGTTGAGAAGAAGGTCAGGTGCAGTGGATCACATCTGTAATACCAGCACTTTAGGAGATTGAGGCTAGGAGTATGAGACCAGCCTGGGCAACATGATGAAACCCCGTCCTCTACCAAAAATACAAGTTAGCCAGGCATGGTGGCGCATGCCTGTAATCCCAGCAACTCGGGAGGCTGAGGCACAAGAATCACTTTAACCTGGGAGACAGAGGTTGCAGTGAGCTGAGACTGTCATTGTACTCCAGCTTGGGCGACAGTGAGACTTCATCTCAAAAAAAAAAAAAAAAAAAAAAAATTGTCTTTTTAAGGAGCCTTCTACAAAGATGTAACCTCATCCTTTACATGGTACTTGTATAATTAATGATAACTTCACACTTTTAAGGGTACTTCACTATTCACTCTAGAGATCACTTACAAAAATACAACTTGCTTTGTAAATAATTACAGAAATTCCCTGGGCCTGTTTTGTCATCTGGAGATAGCTCTACAGTATTTTCCAATAAACTATTGACAAAGAAGACTACTGAAGTCATAATCTCAGTTCTTTATTATTCCCCTAGTAAAGAACTTCTTGCAAATAAATGACACTAAATATGGAGATTAAAAAACAGCATTCAAAACAAAATTAGCAGCAAAAATAACCCAGAAATTAATAATAGAAGGAAAAAGTCACATACCCATAAAACAATTATCTGAAGCTTCCTGCCATGCTTGCCCATTAATGCTGATATTCTCTTGCACAGCTGATTCAAAAGTCTGCAATAAATTCACAGTATTGTCAAGTCACTAAAAATAATTTTAAATACTAAATTCAAACGTTTTAGCAAAATAACACTTCCAGATTTGTGACAGAGGAAATAAAGAAAAGTAGCAGAATAGCTAATTAGTACATTTATTCTTTTCAATGAAGATTCCACTTCAATCATTGATTCTACCTACATTTTGGGTCTCATAGCCATTATGCTACCCAAGAGAAAATCTGATGCAAAATTTTGGAATATTCTTATAAACAAACAAAAAAAAGTACTCCTATAATGAAAGAAAAAATAAAATCTAACAAATTTAGACTCAGTTGAATCTCAGGGGTATAAGTACTATATATGCTGCTGAATGACTGTTGATGTTAACAAGAGGGAAAATATACATGCTTAAAAATAAAATTAATTTATATTTTATAAAGGGCTGTATTTTTGAGAGATGAACACTTATATAGTGATGAAATGACATGAGATCTAAGATATGCTTTAAAATAGCAAATGTAGGCTAGGTGCAGTGGCTCACACCTATAATCCCATTACTTTGGGAGGCCAAGGCAAGAGGATTGCTTGAGGCCAGTTCCAGGCGAGCCTAGGCAACACAGTGAGACACCCTTCTCTACCAAAAAATTTAAAAATTAGCCAGGCACAGTGGCACATGCCTGTAGTCCCGGCTACTTGAAAGGCTGAGGCTAGAGGATTACTTGAGCCCAAAGGCTTGAGGTTACAGTGAGCTATGATTGCCACTGTACTCCAGCCTGGGAGACAGAGGGAGAAGCAACTGTAACAAAATTTTGACAACTGTTGAGTTTGGTGGTGGATATATGGGTGTCCACTGTACTAAACTAATTTCTTGTAAGGTTGAAAATGTTCATAATACATTAAAAGATAAAGAACTAAAAAACAAAAACAAACAAAAAATAGACAAATTGGACTTCATCAAAAATTTTTTTAAATGATGGACTAAAGGAATTCGGCAGTACACATTTCCTATTACCCAACAATTTCACTTCTAGCAATGTATCCTAAAGGACTACTCTCATAAAAACATAAAGAGAATGTGCTAGAAATGTTCATTTCAGCACGTTTGAAATTTTTTAAATTGTGGGAAAAAACCTAAAGTCAAAATTAGAAGAGTTAAACAGACAATATTCATACCACGCAGTACCTAAAAAGAATGAAGACAATCTCTACGTAACACTAATAAATAATAGTCAGACATGTTTGGTTTCAAAAAAGGCAGGTCAATAACAATTCATCAGCATGACATTATTAATGGAGACAAACAAACATCAACAGAGAGAAAGAGGTAAAGCCACAGAAAGGGTGTATAGAAAGTTTACTCTCCCCAAGTACTCTCCAAAATAGTACGCTATGTCCTAGAAGGAAGAGGGATGGGGAAGGGGAACTCAAAGAATTTTTTTTGAATTTTTTTATGAGCATATATTTTGTACCCTTTGTATAATTAAAAATAGCATAAACCAAATTACTGATAATTATGAGTTAAAGTACATATTCTACATTTCAAAGATTTCATAAAGTAAAATCCTTATGTTTTTGTTTTTTTGTTATTTTTTTTTGAGATGGAGTTTCACTCTTGTCAACCAGGCCGGAGTGCAATGGTGCAATCTTGGCTCACTGCAACCTCTGCCTCCCAGGTTCAAGCGATTCTCCTGCCTCAGTCTCCCAAATAGCTGGGATTACAGGCAAGCGCCATCACACCTGGCTAATTTTTGTATTTTTAGTATAGACAGGGTTTCACCATGTTGGCCAGGCTGGTCTGGAACTCCTGACCTCAGGTGATCCGCCCGCCTCGGCCTCCCAAAGTGCTGGGATTACAGGCGTAAGCAATTGCGCCCGGCCTATGTATGTTTTAAAATTACTTTCTAGAATTACTTTCAAGAATTGCTGAGAAAACACATTGCCTTTGTAATATTCATTGCAGACTGCTACCAATACTGTTTTTAAAGAAAATCTGCTACTTAATATGCAATTTTAAACAGAGATACAACATAAAGCTTCTGCTTTACTTAAAATAAAACACAAATGAATTCCTGTGGTAGTCTAAGCCCTGGAAACTTTATCTTATAATTCACTTTATCATCCCACTAAATAGGATATAATAGGTTAAGCCAAGTTCCTCTTTTTCTGTAAGACACCTAAATGTTTTAAATACCTTAGCATTTCCTAGAATCAGACAAATTCTAAGATCATTATACAACAAAAGTCTTCTCCCAAAAAATTACTAAAAATGTCCTGAGATATATCCCTATTCTTGCCTTGCTTGCAAGGAGGGAATGACGTAAGAGTCACTATATACAAAACTACATAGAGAGTCACAACCCAGGAAGTGTTTCTTCATTCTTCCACTTAACCTTTTTTTTTTTTTTGAGATGGAGTCTCGCTCTGTCACCCAGGCTGGAGTGCAGTGGCGAGATCTGGGCTCACTGCAAGCTCCGCCTCCCGGGTTCACGCCATTCTCCTGCCTCAGCCTCCCGAGTAGCTGGGACTACAGGTGCCTGCCACCATGCCCGGCTAATTTTTTGTATTATTATTATTATTATTGTTTTAGTAGAGACGGGGTTTCACCGTGTTAGCCAGGATGGTCTCGATCTCCTGACCTCGTGATCCGCCCGCCTCGGCCTCCCAAAGTGCTGGGATTACAGGCGTGAGCCACCGCGCCCGACCCCTTTGCCTGTTTTAGAGTGAAAACATTTTCTTTACAAGACTAAAATAGGTTAAAAAAAAATTGTATTGGTTGAAAACTTTACTAAGATCACACATTTGCCCTTGTACCGCATTTCCCCAGCCTTTCTTAAACATTTTTACAAAGCCCTGAAGGTGGTAGTTTTTTGGGAAGACAAGAAATAAAGGGATTGTGTGCTTCCTTATAACAGGCACGAATCTACTTATATGTAGGGGAAAAAATTTAAAAGCTCATAATACCGCACATTTGTGAGTTACGAATGACCACAGTGCAAACAGTAAAAATAAAGGTTAATAGGCCGGGCGAGGTGGCTCACGCCTGTAATCCCAACACTTTGGAAGACAGAGGCGGGCGATCACGAGGTCAGGAGATCGAGACCATGCTGGCTAACACGGTGAAACCCTGTCTCTACTAAAAATACAAAAAAATTAGCCGGGCGTGGTGGTAGGCGCCTGTAGTCCCAGCTACTTGGGAGGCTGAGGCAGGAGAATGTCCTGAACCCAGGAGGCGGAGCTTGCAGTGAGCCGAGATCATGCCACTGCACTCCAGCCTGGGCGACAGGGCGAGACTGTCTCAAAAAATAAATAAATAAATACATAAAACAGGCAAAAGGAAAGATCAAATGCTGCTTGGGTGAATGGCTGACTTCCAGAATTACCCTTTCCAGGAGAATTCTTCATTGTCTACGGCTGCATTGTCCAACAGGTGAGCCACTAGCCACTTTGTAGTTACTGAGCACTTAAATGTAACTAGTTCGAAAGATGTGCCCTAAATGCAAGACACCAGATTTGAAAAGCTTAGTACGAACAAAAGAATGTAAAATATCTCATTCATTTGATATTATTAAATGTTAAAATATATTGGATTTATTGGGTTAAACAAAATGTCTTATTTCCATTAACTTCACCTATTTCTCACTTTTAGTTTAAAACTACATAAAGATTAGCTTTCCTTGTATTTTCACTGGACAGCGCTGGTCTAAGTAATTAATAAGACCCAGCTAACATTAGCATCTATTTCTTTCTCCCCTCGCGTTTCTCGAACTGGTTCTACAGTAGCCTGGGGCACCGTTAATTCTGCCAAGGCCTGGCGTGGGATCTTTCTGAATCCTAAGATCCTGGGTGTCGGGTAAGAGGATGATAAGTAAAGAAGTAGCTAACTGGTCCCGTACCCACTGCGCATCTCGCAGAGCGGGCTCCCGAATCTCCTCCGGCAGAGCGTCCCCGAGCTTTTGCACGAAGCGGCCGCACAGTTGTAGCATTTCGGTCACAGCCCGCTTCGAGGTGCAGCGCACCCGAAAGTCCTCTCGGGGAGTGGCGGAGACCAAGGCCTGGCTCTCTGTCCCTGCCGCGAGCTCCTTGTCCCATGGGGGGTCAAGGACCAACAATTCAGAAGACCCCGCCATTTTTCGTCTGAACTGTGGGCAGGGCACTCTGGGAGCGGAAAAGCGGGTTCACACTGGTGTAACTAGCATGCATCCGGCTGGAAACTCAGGACGCTGCAGCTGAAACGTTCCGGCTCAGGCTCTGCTGGCCGGTCTAAAGCGGCGGCCGCGGGGGCGCAATGCGAGCGGCGGGAGTAGGCTTGGTGGACTGTCACTGCCACCTCTCCGCCCCGGACTTTGACCGCGTATGTGAGGGCGATACGGGGCCAGAGGGAGCAGGGAGGCCCCCGTCCTTTCCCCTCGTATTATCTTTGCTCTCCTCCCTTGGGACGAAACCCCATATCCCCCGCCCAGACCCTTGTTTATGGCCATATGACCTGCGCCTCATTTCCCTATTCCCTATTTAACCTCAG
This sequence comes from Pongo pygmaeus, assembly GCF_028885625.2. Lineage (NCBI taxonomy): Eukaryota > Metazoa > Chordata > Mammalia > Primates > Hominidae > Pongo > Pongo pygmaeus. The sequence continues at coordinate 36,593,884 of NC_072373.2, read as the reverse complement.
ACATACCGATTTTTTTTTCCTGATTCAGTCGCGGTAAGCTATCTCCACAAGGCTTTTGTTTGCTCTTCTGAGTTCCTGGAATCGTTCCCTCACTCCCTTTGGCTGACCTGTTTTTCCCCTCAGGGCTCTCACCTCCTGGCTGAAATGCCACTCTTCGTGGGAAGCGGTCCTCGAAACGCGTTCAAACTGGGGAGAGGTCGGGCGCGGGCTCACGCCTGTAATCCCAACACTTTGGGAGGCCGAGGCGGGCGCGGCGCATCTCCTGTGTCCAGGAGATCGTGACCAGCCTGGGCAACATGGTGAAACCTCGTCCCTACAAAAAAAAAAAAAAAAAAAAAAAAAAATTAGCCGGGTGCCTGTGGTCCCAGCTACTCGGGAGGCTGAGGTGGGAGAATCGCTGGAGTCCAGGAGGTGGAGGTTGCAGTGAGCTAAGATCAAGCCACTGCACTCCAGCCTGGGTAACAGTGAGACCCTGTCTCAAAAAAAAAAAAAAAATTCACAAATGGGGGAGAGAGGCAAACAAACAAACAAAAATACATGGCCGGGTGTGGTTGCTCACACTTGTAATCCTAGCACTATGAGAGGCCGAAGCGGGTGGATCGCTTGAGCCCAGGAGTTTGAGACCAGCCTGGGCAATGTGGTGAGACCCTGTCTCAATTAAAATAATAATACACACATAAAATCAGTTACAAACTGTTTTACCCATTACGTGGAAAACTAGAGACTAATAATAGAGGATTAAGGGGGATTTTATTTCAGGGGGAAATCCTCCCAGGAACTGACACTTAAGGCTGAAAAGACAAGGAGCCACCCAAGCAAGGGGGTGAGTGTATGCTGGTTAGGGAAACAGGTTGCAGGCCCCCAGACAAGCTAGAATTTGGCACATTTCAGTTGCCAAAAAGCTAAGTGGAGCCTGATGAGCTAGAAAGAGAAAGGCATGAAACAAAACTGGGGAGGTTTGCAGGGGATAGATGAGGTGGGTCAGTAAGGAATTTGGATTGCATTTGAAGCACAATGCGGATTCATTAAAGGGCTTTTTTAAAATTTATTTTCTTTTTTATTTTTTTAGATTGAGTCTGGCTGTGTCCCCCAGGCTGAAGTGCAATAGCATGATCTCAGGTCATTGCAACCTCTACCTCCTGGGCTCAAGAAATTCTCCTGTCTCAGCCTCCCAAGTAGCTGGGATCACAGGTGTGTCCCACCACGCCTGGCTAATTTTTTGTATTTTTAATAGAGACAGAGTTTTGCCATGTTGTCCAGGCTGGTCTTGAACTCCTGGCCTCAAGCGATCAACCCTCCTTGGCCTCCCAAAGTCCTGGGATTACACAAAAATGGATAGGCGTGATGCTATCCATTTTAACACCATTTTGCTGCTGTATGGCAAATGGATGGAGGAGAAGAGTGGAAGCTACAAGACTAGTTAGGAGGCTTTGGCGGTATATAGGCAAGAGATGTTGGCTGTTGGTACTATGATGATAGCAGGTGAGTTTGAGATGAATACATGGATTCAAGATACATTTTAGAGAGAGAATCCACAGTAAGTACTGAAGAATTGGATGTGGATAGCAAGAGAAAGGGAGGAGTCAAGGATGACTCAGATTATTAGCTTGTGCTATAGGGAAGATGGTGGTGCTGGTTTACTGAGATAAGGGAAGACCAAGGTCTGAGGTGGAGGTGGGGAGGTCAGGAATAAGTTTGTGGGGAGAAAATAAAGATTTATGTTTGGGGCATATTGGGAAACCTAATCCCATCCAAATGAAGATGTCATAATTTTTAAACATGAGTCATGGGTTCAGGAGAGAATTACAAGTTAAAGATAAAAATTGGGGGCCGGGCGCAGTGGCTCATGCCTGTAATCTCAGCACTTTGGGAGGCCGAGGTGGGCGGATCACAAGGTTAGGAGATCAAGACCATCCTGGCTAACACGGTGAAACCCTGTCGCTACTAAAAGTACAAAAAAATTAGCTGGGCATGGCAGCGTGTGCCTGTAGTCCCAGCTACTTGGGAGGCTGAGGCAGGAGAATGGTGTGAACCCGGGAGGCGGAGCTTGCAGTGAGCCGAGATCGCGCCACTGCACTCCAGCCTGGGTGACAGAGCGAGACTCTGTCTCAAAAAAAAAAAAAAAAAATTGGGGACTCAGGCTGGGTGCGATGGCTCACACCTGTGGTCCCAGCACTTTGGGAGGCCGAGGTGGGTGGGTCACCTGAGATCAGGAGTTCAAGACCAGCTTGGCCAACATGGTGAAACACCATCTCTACTAAAAATACAAAATTTAGCTGAGTGTGGTGGCGGTCACCTGTAATCCCAGCTACTCTGGAGGCTGAAGCAGGAGAATCACTTGAACCCGGGTGGCGGAGGTTGCAATGAGCCAAGATCGCACCATTGCACTACAGCTGGGAGACAAGAGTGAAACTTCATCTCAAAAAAAAGAAAAAAAATGGGGGCCTCAGCATAATGGTGATAAAACCATGAGAGGAAGTGAAATCACTCAAGGCAAGTGCAGAGAGAGGAGCAGAGGTTCTTGAAGTCCGAAAGAGGAATGGGAGCTAGTCAAGGAGACTGACAAGTAGCCACCAATGAGAGAGTGGTATTGCAGAAGTGAAGGGTAGAAACCATTTCAAGAAGAAAGGAGTAAGCAAGTGAGGGATTCCAAATGCTGCTGAGGAGTAGAGTAAGATGAAGACAGAGGAATACCCTGTATATTTGACAATAGAGGCTTCTGTTTTAGTGCTGGGAACAGTAGCCAGACTTTACTGATAGTAAGTAAACAGGAGGTGGGTCAGTGTAGGCTCTTTGTTTTCCACCACTCCATTAGTTGCTATCATTGTTATTCTTTGTGACGCCACAACTACATTGACATATACAGTCCAAGATTAGCTGCTTATTCGTCTAAAATAATGGTGATTTCTTATGCTTGTTTTAGGATTTGGATGATGTGTTGGAGAAAGCCAGGAAGGTAAGTCAATATTTGTAATTGCTGTTTTGGTTTTTTATTTTAACTATCATTTCAAGCAAAAACAGCTTGAAATTTAGATATACTACTTTGATGTTGTTTCAGTAGTTATAGTAAGTAGCATTTTTTATTTTTATTATTATATTTATTTATTTATTTATTGAGACAGAGTCTCGCTCTGTCTCCCAGGCTGGAGTGCAGTGACATGATCTTAGCTCACTGCAACCTCTGCCTCCCAGGTTCAAGTGATTCTCCTGCCTCAGCCTCCTGAGTAGCTGGGACTATGGGCACATGTCACTGCACCCAGATAATTTTTGTACTTTTAGTAGAGACAGGGTTTCACCATGTTGGCCAGGCTGGTCTCGAACTCCTGACCTGAGGTGATCTGCCCACCTCGACCTCCCAAAGTGCTGGGATTACAGGCGTGACCCACTACGACCAGCCAATTTTTATTATTTATAATTAAAATAGAGACAAGGTCTGACTATGTTGCCCAGGCTGGTGTCAAACTTCTGAGCTCAAGCAATCTACCCACCTTGGGCTCCCAAAATGCTGGGATTATAGGCATGCGGCACTGCTCCCAGCCTAAGTAGCATTTATTAAGTGTTTGCTACATGCCAGGTAGTGAGCTAAGCCCTTTCTTGACTTTACCTCATTCAATGTTTCACAACAGCCTTCTGAGGAAATTACTAATTTATAGCCAATCATTCCCCATTTTTATAGATGAGGAATTTAAGGCCTAGAGATGAGTAACTGGTCCAAAGACACATGCTAATGAAGTGATAGAGACAAGTTAGTCTGAATTCAAAACATGTTCCTATAGCTACCATGCTCAACAGCACTATGGAACAAATTGGTCCATCTTTCAGTTTTTAAATTCACGTGGTTCTGGAGATCTGGGATATATTATTAAAGTTTTCTGAAATGTTTTGATTTGCTTAGAAAAATTATTTTTTTGGAAGTGTTTATGAAATTCATTGTAACTAGCATTTTGTGGCCATCTCAAAAAATAATACAGCCAGAAATGGTTGTAGTGCATTTTTACATACAGGTAACTTTTGCTGTGGCAGCTTAATTAGGAATGTGGGCTTTGGACATATATAGACCTGATGACCTTGGGCAAGTTATTTGACATCCAAAACTCTGTCTCCTGATCTATATAGTAGACTACAGCCTACTTTATAGGTTTCTGTAAATTAAATGAGGCAATATTTATATTCACTGAACATAGGGTCCGAAACATAGTAAATACTCAATGATAGCCCTTCTGATTGTATTGATGAAGCATGGCTGAACAAGGATAACTAAAATGCAGAGAAAACTTTAAAATTTTATATAATTTATATTAAATGTATATTGTTTGTAACTCTATTTTTTTTTTTTCAGGCCAATGTTGTGGCCCTTGTGGCAGTTGCCGAACATTCAGGAGAATTTGAAAAGATTATGCAACTTTCAGAAAGGTGCTACTTTTAATTAAGATTTTAAAGGGTTGACAATAAGAACACAGTTATGACATCCAGTTTATAATATCAAAGATCCATTTTTAAAGAGAATAAAGAGGAAAAAGCATTTTAACATAGCCCTAAAGAGATTATTTTTTACTTATTCCTTTTTTTTTTTTCTTTGAGAGATGGAGTCTTGCTCTGTCACCCAAGCTGGAGTGCAGTGGCGCAATGTCGGCTCACTGCAACCTCTGCCTCCTGGTTTCAAGCAATTGTCTGCCTCAGCCTCCCGAGTAGCTGGGACTAGGGCATGCACCACCAGGCCTGGCTAATTTTTATATTTTTTGTAGATGCAGGATTTCACCATGTTGGCCAGGCTGGTCTCAAACTCCTGGCCTTAAGTGATCCACCTGGTTCAGCCTCCCAAAGTGCTGGAATTACAGACATAAGCCACCATGCCCGGCCTCTGCTTATTCTTTAGAATACATTGTAATCTACTAGTCTACTGTTCCTGCTTTCTCAGTTGGTTCTACATTTTTAGGTATAATGGGTTTGTCCTGCCATGCTTGGGTGTTCATCCAGTTCAAGGACTTTCACCAGAAGACCAAAGAAGTGTCACACTAAAGGTAACAGTCATACAAAACAGGAACCATTACAAACAAACAAACAAAAGAATTATTTGACTCAGTAATCCTCCTCTTTCTAGTTTATATTCTCAGGAAATAATCCAAAAGAAGGAAACACTACCTTCTTTAACAAAGATGTTTGTTGCAACATTATTCGTAATAGAGAAAAAGTAGAAACAGCCTAGAGGTTCAGAAATAAAGGAATCATTAGTTAAGTTGTAGAGTGTTAAATATAGTACATTTATAGAAAATGAGGATTATAAAGTGTGTATAGCACATGGAAAATGCTTACTATGTAATATAGGGAGAAAAGCAGGATACCAAATAGCGTATTCACTATGAGTGACATCTACATAAGCATATATTCATAAGGAAAAGACTGGAGAGAAAACACAGAAATGATAGTAATTATGATGATCTGTTAGAATTATCTGTAACTTTTTTCACGTTTTTTTGGTACTGTAGTCATGTTGCTTTGGCAAAAAAAGTGATAGAATATCTAGAAAAAGAAAGATACAAATTCAGAGGTGCCATATACTATTAGGGAACAGATTAGTTCAAGTAAGTAGTATTATCTTTGAACACAGAACCATTGTTACAGGATTGCTCTCCAGCTATTAAATTGCACTGATTTTGTACCCTCTCTAAGAACATCCTACCCACACTGACTCATGATAGTCGGTATATCTTATATTTCACACTTGTCTCCTGACTCAGCATCTGGAAGATCCACAGTTTCATGAGTGTTTTATTGCATAATGGGGTTGATAGCTCCATTTCAAAGAAGTAATGACTTTTTGTTACCTATGAATAAATTAAGATATAGTGCCATTTAAAAAATAATAATGTAAGCTGGACACAGTGGCTCGTGCCTGTAATCCCAGCACTTTGGTAGGCTGAGGTGGGCGGATCATGAGGTCAGGAGATTGAGACCTTCCTGGCTAACATGGTGAAACCCTGTCTGTACTAAAAATACAAAAACTTATCCAGGTGTGGTGGCATGCACCTGTAGTCCCAGCTACTCGGGAGACTAAGGTGGGAGAATCGCTTGAACCCAGGAGGTGGAGACTGTAGTAAGCCGAGATTGCTCCACTGCACTCCAGCCTGGGTGACACAGTGAGACTCCATCTCAAAAAATAATAATAATAATAATGTATCTCTGTTCCTATATTAAGATACCTTAGGTAGCTCTACTTATTTCAAAATAAAATTCATGACCAGGCATGGTGGCTCACACCTGTAATCCTAACACTTTGGGAGGCTGAGATGGGAGGATCACTTGAGCTCAGGAGTTCAAGACCAGCCTGGGCAACGTGGTGAGACGCTCTCTCTCAAAAAAAAAAAAAAAAATAGAAATAAAATAAAATTCATTCATTTCAGGTAAAAATGCTTATCCTGTAGCTATCCTGAATTGTTAAGTATGATAAAATTAGCTACATTGCCAGATAGTCACAATTCTACAAATGTGGAATCATAGCAAGGCAGCACTTCTTTCATTTATGTGGGGATTTATACTAATAGACATTCATTTAGTTAGGTAGTCAACCAGTGTGTACTGAGCACCTGCTATATGCCAGGCACTGCTGTCAGCACTGCAGACCCAATAATGAGTAAGATCCCGCTCATGGAAGCTAGATTCTAGATGGCCCAGACAGACAGTCAACAATTACATGAACAGGAAAACTTTCGATAGCACTAAGTGCTTTGAAGACAGTAAAACAAGATTATGTAGTAGGTGTTGTGAATGCTGATTGTTAGATGATATCATCAAGGAAGGACTCTGGTAGTGACAATTGAGCTGCAACCTGAATGCTACAAAGGAATTGGCCATGCAAAGAGAGGATCAGGGTGTTATATGCAAAGGAAACAGCAAAGCACAAAGGTCCTAAGGTAGGAATAAGCTCAGTGTAGTCAAGAAACAGAAAGAGGGCTGATATGGCTAGAGGAAGAGAGGAAGTGATAGTGATGGGGTAAGAGGGATGGGCGGAGATCTCATACAGGACCTTGTTGGATTTTAGTTTACATGCAGTGGAGGGTTTAATGTGAGAAGTACCAAGATGTAATTTATGTTTTAAAAAGATCCCCTTGGCTCTGGCCAAAATGAGTTTGGTGAAGAAAAAAAACCCCTTGGCTATGGTATGAAGAGTGAGTTTTGAAGAGGGCAAAAAATGAAAAGGGGAAAAAGAAGGCTACAAATGATGCTGGATTGAACCAGATTACTAGCATTGGAGGTAGAGAAATGGGTGGATTTGGCATATATTTGGCATTAATATAGAATTGATTGGACTGGTTAACTTACCAAAGTAATTAATATACCAACAGTATGATAGGTACTTTTTTTTTTTTTTTTTTTTCTGAGATAGAGTCTTGCTCTGTCACCCAGGCTGGAGTGTAGTGGTGCCATCTCGGCTCACTGCAGCCTCCACCTCCCTGGTTCAAGTGATTCTCCTGCCTCAGCCTCCTGAGTAGCTGGGATTACAGGCATGCACCACTACACCTGGCTAATTTTTTGTATTTTTAGTAGAGATGGGGTTTTGCCATGTTGGCCAGGCTGGTCTCAAACTCCTGGCCTCAAGTGATCCACCTGCCTTGGCCTCCCAAAGTGCTGGGATTACAGGTGTGAGCTACCACACCCAGCCAATAGGTAATTCTTGATTATCAAAGCAGATATGAATCCATCAAATGTTGTGATAATACTCTGGAATAGACTAGAGATGAGCAGAGTTAGCCCTATTTTATTCCAGTTGCACTTGTAGTCCATACTGCAGTTTAGTTTTGTCCTGCTGATTAGATTATAAACCCCTTTAAAACAGGAAGTATGCCTCATTGCACCTTTACAGGCTTCTAAAATATGTGGTACAAAGCTAGGTGTGTAGTAAGTATTCATCAAATTAACTTGTTTTATAAGATGAATTGCCTAGCATCACACAAATCTTTTAACATATTCCTGAATTAATTCATTCATTCAGTAGATATTATTACCAGGCACAGTTTAGGCACTGGGGATAAACCACAGTGAACTGTGGTGAACCACAATTCACTGGCGGCATTCTGCTGCCCCTGCATGCAGGGTATTTGCTCTCCAGTTAGCTACTGTTTCTACTTGTTCCACTTTACTAATTTCTGTTAAACACTTGACCCCTGTTCTAAAGGTTCTGAAGACTAAACATTTTCTATAATAAAAAAATCTATTGTAATTATTTAAAATCATTCTGAATAAATCTTTTCTCCTCCTTTGATCCCTTTTGCCCTCCTTCCTTCTTTCATTCATTCCCTTTTTTGTCCCTTCTTCCTTTCTTCTTTCAGCAGCATGGTGGAAACAGCATGCATGAGCTTTGAAGTCAGAGGGACCTGGCCTACTGACTTCTGTGATCTGTGGCACATTACTTACCTTTGCCAAGTCTGAATTTCCTCATTTGTAAATAATGAATAATTATATAGTAGTATTATGCCCAATCATAAGGTATAGGGGTATATAATTTTTTTTTTTTTACAAAAACCATAATAGGGTGGGGTGCCATGGCTGACTCCTGTAATCCCATCACTTTGGGAGGCTGAGGTGGGAAGATTGCTTGAGGCCAGAAGTTGGAGACCAGCCTAGGCAACATACACAAAAATTAAAAATGTTAGCCAGGCATGGTGGCATGTGCCTATAGTCCCAGCTACTCGGGAGGCTGAGGTAGGAGAATCACTTGAGCCCAGGAGTTCAAGGCTGCAGTGAGCTATGATCGCACCACTGCACACTCCAGCCTGGGTCACAAACTGAGACCCTATCTTTAAAAAAAACAAAAATACAAAAGTATAATAGAACCATTAGCTGTTAAGGAACTTGAGACCTTATGAAGGGAGTGGGGATAGAACTGAGGGCAGAAATAGACCTATAAATAGCCTTATAAATATGTTTACATCTACTAAAATAAAATGACAAAGACCACACACACAAATGCATTTGTACATATTAAATAAGTAATATGAATTACATTGTACTATTAATTTCTATTTATCATTCTTGACTTGCTGAAAGCTTCCAGATCTATTTTATTAGGAGTTTGAATAGTCTCACTGTAAATCTGTTTTGCTTTTTCATAGGTAATACATATTCCAAGAGGCATGGCTTTTTCTTCATCTGATCTTCCTCCAAGTGTGTAATTTCTGTGACTCAGGCTTTCTAAGTGTTAGACATTTCCTGGGTGATTTCTCCTACTTCTCCAGTCCCTCAGAGATCTCAGAGACATAGAGTAGTTTGGATGTGTGATATGGAAAAAGCTTTGCCTGGAACTGTTTAACCTACTCAGCTTGTTGTCAAATAGCTTTTCTGACATCTAGGTTCATATACCCATCATTTTTCATGACAATGTTAATTCTTCTTCAAGTCTACTAGAACATATTTCAAGGCCTTAACTTACCCTCCTTCATCTTTGTTCTCTCTCTCATAGTTGTAAAATCTACTCCTGTTCCTCTATCATCTGCTTTACCTTCCTTTTCTTAATTCTCTCTTGTTCTGATTATCCTCAGGAGAAATACTTTGCAATTTATATATCCTGAAACTAAAATTTGCAATGTAGTCTAAAAGGTATCTAGAAGCAATTTTCTGTATGTTTATTTTCCCTCCCTAAGAAGGGAACCCTACAGGGCAAATTCTCCTCAGTGGAAAAGGTAGTGTCATTGAAACTAATGGTACACAGATACTTCAATATTTAACAAGCATATATGAGATACTCACTGTTTATATTGCTGGGCATTGAGAACAGGTAGTCAAAGCAGGACTATAAAGACAAATGAAATCAGTGAAAACAGTGCAAAGAAAGTATGGGATTATCATTATAAACTCACCAACCAGACGAATTCTAAGGGGAGAACACAACAATGCAATCGCAAAGCTCACATGCAGAGATGACTCCCTGGTGGTTTGCCTTCTTTTTCTTAGTGATTTCAGAATGTCCAAATGCCTCCTAAATGTCAGGAAATACCTCCTAAACAGAAGGCCATGTTTAAGTGGCGCTCTTCATAAAAAGTCATATTCTTGTAACCTGAATGGGTATGGGATATGTTTCTACTCAAATTTACAGGTAGAGGTACTCACCATTATAGAAGGATTACTATTGGTAGTTCTTTGACTGCTTAAATGGATTAAATGTATGTAAAGCACCAGGATAGCATAGCACCTAGCACATAATAAGAGCTTGTGAATTAGCAGTTCCTTTCTTCCATTTTAACAATTTTACTTTTTTTCTCCCAGGATTTGGATGTAGCTTTGCCCATTATCGAGAATTATAAGGATCGGTTGTTGGCAATTGGAGAGGTAAACACCCACTAGCTGATCAAATGACTTTTAATTCAGACTTCTATATGATATATGAAAATAATCTTTGGTTCAGTATTGGTGATTATAACTGACTTGTATAATTATGTTCACCCCACTTAGCCAAATAATAATTCGTTGATACTTCTTTAATAAGCAAGAAAGCTTGGGGATGAAACAATCAAAAGCCTTACCATAGGCCTACCTTAATTGGAGAAAAATAATAGCATTTCTAAATACTTTGCTTTTTTTTTTCTTGTGCTTAAATATGGGTCCTTGCTCTGGTGAGTTAATATAGTATCTATAATTCTTCATAAGTAATTTAGAAACACACTTTAAATGGGCTAGAGTTTGTAATTAAAGAACTTTTTTATTTAAATAATTTATAATTGTGAATTTTTTTTTTTTTTTTTTGAGATAGAACCTTGCTCTGTCACCTAGGCTGGAGTACAGTGGTGCAATCCCAGCTGGAGTGCAGTGGCGCAATCTCGGCTCACTGCAACCTCTGCCTCCCAGGTTCAAGTGGTTCTCCTGCCTCAGCCTCCCTACTAGCTGGGATTACAGGCATGCACCACCAACCCAGCTAATTTTTTGTATTTTTAGTAGAGACGGGGTTTCACCATGTTGGCCAGGCTGGTCTTCGACGCCTGGCCTCAAGTAATCCACCCACCTTCGCCTCCCAAAGTGCTGGGATTACAGGCATGAGCAACCGTGCCCGGCCAATTGTGAAATATTTTTATTAGTTGGTAATAAATTCCATTTTTAATTAAAGACAAAAGATAAGAATAACACTTAAATTCAGAATATAGATTATAGAATGCATGCCAAAATAGTCCCAGGAGAAGGAGTCATCTATGGTCTGTGCCAATATAGTGGCCACTTAACGGCTCCTGAGCATTTGAAATGTGATTGCTCTGAATTGAGATGTGCCGTAAGTGTAAAATACACTGTGTATTTCAAAGTTTTAGTACCAAAAAGAAAAAAAAAAAAAGGCTGGGCACAGTGGTTCACACCTGTAATCCCAGCACTTTGGGAGGCCAAGGCGGGCTGATCACTTGAGGTCAGGAATTTGAGACCAGCCTGACCAACATGGTAAAACCTTGTCTCTACTAAAAACACAAAAATTAGCCGGGCGTGGTGGCGGGCACCTGTAATCCCCACTACTCAGGAGGCTGAGGCAAGAGAATCGCCTGAACCCGGGAGGCAGAGGTTGCAGTGAGCCGAGATCATGCCACTGCACTCCATCCTGGGCGACAGAGCCACACTCCATCTCAACAAAACAAACAAAAGGAATATAAAATAACTCAGTATTTTATATTGGCTACATGTTTAAAATAATAATATTTGGGATATATTGGGTTAAAGTATATTATTAAGATTAATTTCACCTGTTTTTGTGAATATTTTTAATGTGGCTACTAATACTTTTATGTGGCGTGCTTTTGTGCCTCACATTATATTTCTGTTGGATAGTATCAATCCAAAGATCTCTTTTGAGGTTCCTTAAGCCTAAATATGTAATATCTTTTATTTTTCTGCTCTAGGTTGGACTAGATTTCTCCCCCAGATTTGCTGGCACTGATGAACAGAAGGAAGAGCAAAGACAAGTCCTAATCAGACAGATCCAGTTAGCCAAAAGACTCAATTTGCCTGTGTAGGTTAATTATTTTTCTATGTTAATAGCTATAGAGCAAATTAAATAATGATCAGAGTTCTCCTGAAATGGAACTCTACATTTATTTTTCTCTGAACTACTTTAATAGATCAAAAACAATACTTTCAGAATGGTACTTAAAAGAAATGTTGTTATCGTTAAACAGAAATGTGCACTCACGCTCTGCTGGAAGACCTACCATCAGCCTTTTACAAGAGCAAGGTATTTCGTTTCCTGAGAAAAATAAGCCTGATGTTTAAGTTTGACAATTCCAGTTTATGTCCTCATAAAGCAAGCCATGTTTTAATCTGATTTCTTGAAGGGCAGGGGCAAGAAGGGGGGTAGAAATCATCTAAGATGATGTTGCAGGTCAGGCTATTGTTTACAAGGTTTTCAGTGTAATTATGATATTTCCCAGGCCCAGATAGAGTAAATGAAAAGTTGAATACAATAATTTATGTCCCTTAATTTAAAAATTAGCAGCTTCATAAAAAAACGAAACAAAATTAGCAGCTCCAGTTTCTTTTATTTATTTATTTTTTGAGACGGAGTCTCACTCTGTCGCCCAGGGTGGAATGCAGTGGCGCAATCTCGGCTCACTGCAACCTCTGCCTCCTGGGTTCAAGCAATTCTCCTGCCTCAGCCTCCCATGTAGCTGAGATTACAGGCACCCACTATCACATCCAGCTAATTTTTATATTTTTGGTAGAGCTGGGGTTTTGCCATGTTGGCCAGGCTGGTCTCGAACTCCTGACCTCAAGTGATCCTCCCGCCTCAGCCTGCCAAAGTGCTGGGATTACAGGGTGAGCCACTGTACCCAGCCTATTTTATTTTTTGAGACACAGTCTCGCTCTGTTGCCCAGGCTGGAGTGCAGTGGCGCAATCTTGGCTCACTGCAACCTCCACCTCCTGGGTTCAAGCTATTCTTCTGCTTCAGCATCCCAAGTAGCTAGCATTACAGGTGCGTGCCACCACACCCAGCTAATTTTTGTATTTTTAGTAGAGACGGGGTTTCACAATGTTGGCCAGGCTGGTCTTGAACTCCTGACCTCAGGTGATCCACCCGCCTCAGCCTCCCAAAGTGCTGGGATTACAGGCGTGAGCCACTGTGCCCGGCCAGCAGCTCCAGTTTCTTAATCAGCTCAATCAGCTGATTAATGGGGAAAAGGTTAAAAAAAGAAGGGCAATCACACAGCAATCACATTGGGTCACTGTTTTTTTATGTTTTCTATCTGCTGCTTCAGAAATGCAGAATTTACAGAAATGCAGAAATACAGATTTTGGCCATGATACATACACACACTCTCTTCTTTGCCAGTTGTTCCTAAAGTAAAATTACATCTTATAGCATTATTTTTCAACATTTTAAAGGTGCCATCCACAGTAAGAAATATAGTTTGAGACTCATATTTACATAAAGAAAGCTAACAAAAGTTTAACAAGCAATCCACATATGTGTATATATGTATAGGTATGTAAGTGTGTGTGCTACATACACACACATACATATAAGCACTCATTGGTTGTGACCTACTAAGTTGGTTTCATAACTTGCTTATGGTTATAACCCTCTAATAGTCATTCATACCGTTTGAAAAAACTGTCAAATAATAAAGTAAATGTAGTTGCCTGCAACTAGAAATCAGTGATGAATAGTTTTGGAGTCACTGAAAGCATGATTTTTATGCAGGCTGAGCAGCTACCCTTTTATAACTGGGGATAGTTTTATGAAGCCCACTCTGACTATTGAATTTGTGTCACTTAGTTCCCCATTTCTTCTTTCACTAGCATTTTTGTTAAGATAATCCATTTGACTGCTTAAAAACCTCCTGTTGGAAACAGTTAGCTCACAGACTTCTAGAAAAGGTCTGATGGTGCAGAAAATTTATATTTGTCTTTAAAATTGAATCTCTCTCTCTCTTTTTTTTTTTTTTTTTTTGAGACTGGGTCTGACTCTGTTGCCCAGGCTGGATTGCAGTGGGGCGATCTCTGCTCACTGCAACCTCCACCTCCCAGGCTCAAGAGATCCTCCCACTTCAGCCCCACAAGTAGCTGGGACTATGGGCACACACCACCACACCCTGCTAATTTTTTTGTGTGTATTTTTAGTAGAAACTGGGTTTCACCATGTTGCCCAGGCTGGTCTCAAACTCCTGAGCTCGCTCAAGAGATCCTCCCACCTCAGCCTCCCAAAGTGCTGGGATTACAGACATGAGCCACTGTGCCTGGCCAACATTATTGAATATTTCAATTTTATTCTGAAGATTAAGAATTTATTCTCTCTCTGTCTCTCTCTCTATATATATATATACACATATATATATATGTACACACACACACACACATATATATATATTTTTTTTTTTGAGATGGAGTCTCGCTGTGTCTCCCAGGCTGGAGTACAGTGGCACAATCTTGGCTCACTGCAACCTCTGCCTCCTGGGTTCAAGTGACTGTCCTGCCTCAGCCTCCCAAATAGTTGGGATTACAGGTGCCCGCCAGTATGCCCCGCTAATTTTTTTGTATTTTTAGTAGAGATGGGGTTTCACCATGCTAGTCAGGCTTGTCTTGAACTTCTGACCTCAGGTGATCCGCCCACCTCGGTCTCCCAAAGTGCTGGGATTACAGACGTGAGCCACTGTGCCTGGCCTATATATGTTTTTATTAGTTTATTTTTTGAGACAGAGTCTCACTCCGATGCCCAGCCTAGAGTGCAGTGGTTCGATTACAGCTCACTGCAGCCTTGACATCTCAGACCCAGGTGATCCTCCCACCTTAGCTTCCCGAGTAGCTGGGACTACAGGCCTGCACCACCATGCCCAGCTAAATTTTGTATTTTTTGTAGAGACGGGGTTTCACCATGTTGGCCAGGCTGGTTTCGAACTCCTAGGCTCAAGTGATCCGCCTGACTTGGCCTCCCAAAGTTCTGGGATTACAAGTGTGAGCCACTGTGCCTGGCCTAAAATTTACTATGCTTTTATTCCACTCTTTGAACACTGTACATTCATCTGCCCTTTAGAAGTTATAGAACCTCTTGTTTATATCCTAGTGACCAACATTTACTTAAAATTTCAGACTTATGTTATTTAATTTGATTGATGGGACATAAAATGGAATACTGCCTTATCTTCCATTTTTGAAAGGTGCTGACAAGGTGCTGCTGCATGCATTTGATGGTCGGCCGTCTGTAGCCGTGGAAGGAGTGAGAGCTGGGTACTTCTTCTCAATTCCCCCTTCTATCATAAGAAGTGGACAGGTAAATTTTTTCATTGAAACTCATCTAATACTTTATGAAATAAAATTTAAAACATGAGCTTTTCTTACATACTTGTGATACTATTCTAGTTACATTACAAAAATTAATCTTAGGTCTCTACCTCACATATATATAAAAATGAACTCAGAAATTGATCGAAGACTTAAATATAAAACCAAAATAAGGCCGGGCACAGGGGCTCATGCTTGTAATCCCAGCACTTTGGAAGGCTGAAGTGGGTGGATCACCTGAGGCCAGGAGTTTGAGATCAGCCTGACCAACATGGTGAAACCCCGTCTCTACTAAAAATACAAAAATTAGCCGGGCGTGGTGGCATGTGCTTGTAATCCCAGCTACTTGGGAGGGTGAGGCAGGAGAATTGCTTGAACCAGGAGGTGGAGGTTGCAGTGAGCCGAGATCAAGCCATTGCACTCCAGCCTGGTCAACAAGAGCGAAACTCCATCTCAAAAAAAACACTAAAAATTCTTAGAGGAACATAGGCCTTAATTTGTGTGACTCCTTGATTAGGCTGTGGCTTCTTAGATAGGTCATTAAAACCGTAAGCAACCAAAGAAAAAAACAAATTTATTGGACATAATCAAAATTTAAAATTTTCACAATAAAATATTTAAGACTTTTATAATTCAAAGCACGTTATCAAAAAAGTGAAAATGTAACCCATAGAAAGATAAAAAATATTTTCAAACCATGTATCTGATAAGGGTCTAGTATCCAGAATATATAAAGCACCATTACAACTCAATAAAAAGACAAATAACCTGATTAAAATATGTGCAAATTATTTAAATTAGATATTTCTCTAAAGAAAACATACAAATGTCCAATAAGCTCATAAAAAGACGCTCAACCTCATTAGCCATTATGGAAATAGAAATCAAAGGTACAGTGAGAGATACCACTTTATACCACTAAGTTTGGAGTTCCTTAGAAACTTAATAAAATTACCACGTGACCCAGCAATTCCACCCCTAGGTAGATACCCAAAAGAGATTAAAACATATGTCCACACAAAAACTTGTACATAAATGTTTATAGCAGCATTATTCATAATAGCTAAAAAGTAGAAACAACCTAGATGTCCGTCAGCTGATGAATGGATAAATAAAATGTGCTATATCCATACAATGGAATATAAAGTCATAAAAAGGAATGAAGAGGAATAAAGTCATGAAAAGAAATGAAGTACTGAGTCATGCTACAGCATGGATGAACCTTGAAAACATTATACTAAGAGAAAGCGATCAGACAAAAAACCACATCTTGTATTATTCCATTCATATGAAATGTCCAGGTGAGGCAGATCTATAGATACAATATAGATTAGTGGTTTCCAGGATTTTGAGGGGAAGGATAATAGGGAGTGACAGCTAATGGGTATGGGATTTCTTTTTGGAGTGATGAAAATATTCCAGAACTAGATAATGGTGATGATTGTACAATTTTCTGAATATAGCAACAAACACTGAATTGTATACTTTTAAAGAGTGAATATTATGGTATGTGAATTATAGCTTTAAAAATTAAAAACTAGGCCAGGCGCAGTGGCTCACACCTGTAATCCCAGCACTTTGGGAGGCCGAGGCAGGCAAATCACGAGGTCAGGAGATCGAGACCATACTGGCTAACACGGTGAAGCCCCATCTCTACTAAAAATACAAAAAATTAGACGGGCATGGTGGTGGACGCCTGTAGTCCCAGCTACTCGGGAGGCTGAGGCAGGAGAATGGTGTGAACCCGGGGGGCGGAGCCTGCAGTGAGCCAAGATCGCGCCACTGCACTCCAGCCTGGGCGACAGAGCAAGACTCTGTCTCAAAAAAAAGAAAAAAAGAAAAAAGAAAACCGTCCACAACCCAATCTAAAATTTAAATTGGGCTGGGCACTGTGGCTCACACCTGTAATCCCAGCACTTTTGGAGGCCAAAGCAGGCAGTTCACTTGAGGTTAGGAGTTCAAAACCAGCCTGGCAAACATGGTGAGACCCTGTCTCTACTAAAAATACAAAAATTAGCTGGGTGTGGTGGCGCATGCCTGTAATCCCAGCTACTCAGGAGGCTGAGGCAGGAGAATCACTTGAACCCAGGAGGCAGATGTTGCAATGATCCGAGAACGCGCTTCTGCACTCCAGCCTGGGTGACAGAGACTCCATTTCAAAAATAAATAAATTAATAAAAAAATAAAATTTAAATTGCATAAGAACCTTAGATTTGGGCCAGGCACAGTGGCTCATACCTGTAACCTCAGCACTTTGGGAGGCCAAGGCTTGCGGATTGCTTGAGCTCAAGAATTCGAGAACAGCCTAGGCAATATAGCGAAACCCTGTCTCTACAAAACATAAAAATTAGCCGAGTGAAGGCAGGGCATGGTGGCTCACGCATGTAATCCCAGCACTTTGGGAGGCCGAGGCGGGTGGATCACGACGTGGTCAGGAGATCAAGACCATCCTGGCTAACATGGTGAAACCCTGTCTCTACTAAAAATACAAAAAATTTGCCGGGCATGGTGGTGGGCGCCTGTAGTCCCAGCTACTTGGGAGGCTGAAGCAGGAGAATGGCATGAACCCGGGAGGCAGAACTTGCAGTGAGCCGAGATTGCACCACTGCACTCCAGCCTGGGTGACAGAGCGAGACTCTGTCTCAAAAAAAAAAAAAAAATTAGCCAAGTGTGGTGGTGTGTGCCTATAGTCCCAACTACTTGGGAGGCTGAGGTGGGAGGATGTCTTCAGCCCAGGAGATGGAGGGTCCAGTGAGCTGAGTACATGCCACTCCACTCCAACATGAGTGACAGAGCCAGACTGTGTCTCAAAAACAAACAAAACCCTTAGATTTATAAACATAAAGCTTTGAGTGCCTTAAAGTGGATGTTAGAAAGAAACACTGAATGTGATGAGGGTGGAGAAACAACAGAAATCACTTCCTTGTCAACGTTGGCGCGTGATATCAGATGTTTGGATTTCTGCTTGCTGGCTATACCTCATTTTTGCTATGGTTACTATTCTTTGGTTTCCCTAGAAGCTTTGGATAATTTTTAGGAATTAGTGTTTATATTTTAACATAACTTTTAGTAGCGGAATTATGAGACCATCCAGTTAGCATTTATCAATTGAATTGTTTTTTTGAAGCAGAGTCTCACTCTGTCGCCCAGGCTGGGGTGCAGTGATGTGATCTTGTCTCAGTGCAATCTCCGCCTCCCAGGTCCAAGTGATTCTCCTGCCTCAGCCTTCCAAGTAGCTGGGATTACAGGCGTGTACCACAATGCCTGGCTAATTTTTGTATTTTTTTTTCCACTCTGTGGCTAGGCCAGAGTGCAGTGGCACGATCTCAGCTCACTGCAACCTCTGCCTCCTGGGTTCAAGCGATTCTGCCTCAGCCTCCCGAGTAGCTGGGCACTCGCCAGGCACCTGCCACCACGCCCAGCTAATTTTTGTATTTTTAGTAGAGACGGGGTTTCACCATGTTGGCCAGGCTGGTCTCGAACTCCCAACCTCAAGTGATCAGCCTGCCTTGGCCTCCCAAAGTGCTGGACGGGTATGAGCCACCACACCCGGCTTAATTTTTGTATTCTCAGTAGAGATGGGGTTTTATCATGTTGCCCAGGCTGGTCTCGGACTCCTGGTCTCAAGTGACCCACCCACCTCAGCCTCCCAAAGTACTGGGATTACAGGCGTGAGCTACCACAACTGGCCTATCAGTTGAATAGTAAAAAATAATTTTTTTTTTGAGGTGGAGTCTCACTCTGTTGCCCAGTCTGGAGTACAGTGACGCAATCTCGGCTCACTACAACCTTGCCTGGCTAATTTTTGTATTTGTATTTTTATTTTATTATTATTATTTTTTTATTTTTTTGAGATGGAGTCTCTGTTGCCTAGTCTGCAGTGCAGTGGCGTGACCTCAGCTTACCGCAACCTTGCCTGGCTAATTTTTATATTTGTATTTTTATTTTATTATTATTTTTTTTTATCTTTTTGAGACGGAGTCTCGCTCTGTTGCCCAGTCTGGAGTACAGTGGCGTGATCTTGGCTCACTGCAACCTCCGCCTCCCAGGTTCAAGTGATTCTTCTTCCTCAGCCTCCTGAGTAGCTGGGATTACAGGCGCCTGCCACCATGCCTGGCTAATTTTTGTATTTTCAGTAGAGATGGGGTTTCACCATGTTGGCCAGGCTAGTCTTGAACTCCTGACCTTATGTTCTGCCTGCCTCGGCCTCCTAAAGTGCTGGGATTACAGGCATGAGCCACCGTGCCTGGCAATTTTTGTATTTTTAGTAGAGACGGGGTTTCACCATGTTGGTTAGGCTGGTCTTGAACTCCTGACCTCGTGATCCACCTGCCTCGGCCTCCCAAAGTGCTGGGATTACAGGCGTGAGCCACCGCACCCGGCCTAAAGCATAAATTTTAAGTTATTGCAGAATAAAATGCATTATTAGCATGTCAATTTAATGCTCTTTATCTTTATTTCTCATGTTTTAAACTTACCTGCTTTCTCTTTTCTCTAAGAAGCAGAAACTTGTGAAACAATTGCCTTTAACTTCTATATGCTTAGAAACAGATTCACCTGCACTAGGACCAGAAAAACAGGTAAATGATTTTCTAATTTCTATATTATTTAGATTGTATCTTTCATTTGAGCTCTTTTCTATTTAGCTGTGTTTCTCATTATAGTGTAAATACAGTGGAATCCTCATATACTGCCAGATTGAGGGCTTATATTAACCTTATTTCAGGTCTTTCTAAATATAGCTGTTGTGCTCCAGAGAATATTATTTGATAATGCAGCATGTCCTAATGTATGTAATAATAAGAGTCAGACCAGTATAGTAAAAAGCACAGTGTCTGCAGTCAGAAAGACAAATTCAAATCCTGTTATCTACCTAGTAGCTGACTTTGGGCAAGCTACTTAATCTCTCTGAAACTGCTTTTTCATTTATAAAATATGGGTAAAATAATAAATACATTAAAAGATTATGGTGGGCAGGGCACGGTGGCTCACACCTGTAATCCCAGCACTCTGGGAGGCCAAGGCGGGCGGATCACCTGAGGTCAGGAGTTCGAGACCAGCTTGACCAACATGGAGAAACCCGGTCTCTACTAAAAATACAAAAAAATTAGCTGGGTGTGGTACACATGCGCCTGTAATCACAGCTACTCGGGAGGCTGAGGCAGGAGAATAGCTTGAACCCGGGAGGTGGAGGTTGCAGTGAGCCGAGATCATGCCATTGCACCCCAGCCTGGGCAACAAGAGCAAAACTCCATCTCAAAAAAAAAGAAAAGATTATGGTAAGTATTACATGAAGTAATGTATGTGAAAGTACCTAGCAGTATCTGGTATGCAGTGGGTACTCAGTGATTGTTCATTTTTCTTCCTTTAATTAGCATGTTATAATGAAGTTCTATTTCTTTCAATGCAAGTATTGATACAGTCGTGGGTTTATTTATATGATCTTTGCTGTTAGTATCTCTTTTTGTTATTGTAAGCCACAAATAATCATATTTTAAATTTCACTCTCTTTCATATTGCTACTATTTTAAATTATAATTTTCTGAAAGTAAGCCACAATATATACTTTATTTGCTTTAGGCAGTACCTATTACAATGACCTCCCAATGTGCAGTTTAATAAGTGCCTTTGACTACCCATCAGATTTGTGTCTCTATGCCTGCCAAATTCAGAGAATTGGCACTCAAAATTTAGAGGTTTGGGAACAGTAGCAATTATTATCTGTTTATCCAGAAACTATGATTATATGTGATTGCAATGTGAATTTTACTAACTGATGTTCAATTAATGTTTATGTTTTTCTTTTTATTTTCTTTTTTTCTTTTTTTTTTTTTTTGAGACAGGGTCTCACTCTGTCACCCAAGCTGTAGTGCAGTGGCGTGATCACAGCAACCTCGACTTTCTGGGTTCAGATGATTCTCCATCAGGCATGTGCTACCATGCCTGGCTAGTTGTTTTTGTGTTTGTTTTTGTTTTTGTTTTGTTTCTGAGACAGAGTCTTGCTCTGTCACCCAGGCTGGAGTGCAGTGGTGCAATCTCAGCTCACTGCAACCTCCGCCTTCCGAATTCAAGCAATTCTCCTGCCTCAGCCTCCCTAGTAGCTGGGATTACAGGCTTGTGCCACCACACCTGGCTGATTTTTGTTTTTTAGTGCAGATGGGGTTTCACCGTGTTGGCCACACTGTTCTCGAGCTCCTGACCTCAAGTGATCCGCCTGCCTCGGCCTCCCAAAGTGCTGGGATTATAGGCATGAGCCACTGCACCTGGCCATTTTTATATTTTTTGTAGATACGGGGTTTTACCATGTTGCCCAAGCTGGTCTTGAACTCCTGCCCTCAAGGAATCCTAGCCTCCTGTCTTGGCCTCCCAAATCCCAAAGTGCTAGGATTATAGGGGTGAGCCACTGTGCCCAGCCTTTATTTTTATTTTCTTTGAGACAGGATCTCGCTCTGTGGCATAGGCTGGAGTACAGTGGCACAATCATAGCCCACTGCAGCCTCCACCTCCTGGGCTCAAGTGATCCTCCCACCTCAGCCCCCATCTCCAGTAGCTGCCCAGGCTGGTCAATTACATATTTTTATGAATCAGCTATTATAAGAATGTAAAGCTGGGTGTGGTGGCTCACACCTGTAATCCCAGCACTTTGGGAGGCTGAGGTGGGTGGATCATCTGAGGTTGGGAGTTCGAGACCAGCCTGACCAACATGGAGAAACCCCATCTCTAATAAAAATACAAAATGAGCTAGGCGTGGTGGTGCACGCCTGTAATTCTAGCTACTCAGGTGTCTGAGGCAGGAGAATCGCTTGAACTGGGGAGGCAGAGGTTGCCATGAGCCGAGATTGCGCCATTGCACTCCAGCCTGGGCAACAAGAGTGAAACTCTGTCTCAAAAAAAAAAAAAAAAAAAAAAAAAGATTGTAAAATATAGAGGAATGGGAAAGTAGAGGATCACACTAGTTTTTTCTATTTTGGTGTAGGACAGAATGGTACAAAATTGCCACTTTGATTAGTATAAAATGGAAGGAAAGGACCTAGCATTATTCTTCCCAAACAGGAATGAATTTTGATGGCTGTTGTAAGTCAGTTTTATATTTATATTTAGTTGATTTGACAAAAAATGTGAGTTTCTGGCATAGTGCCTTGTGCAAAGTAGGTACCAGTTGAGAGCATCCCTAATCTGAAAATCCTAAATCCAAAACGCTCCAAAATCTAAAACTTTTTGATCATCAATGTTGCACTACAAATGGAAAATTCCACAAATGAGTACTTAACAAAATCTATTTCATGCACAAAATAATTTAAAATACTGTATAAAGTTACTTTTGAGCTATGTGTATAAGGTGTATATGAAACATAAATGAGCCCAGGCACAGTGACTCACGCCTATAATCCCAGCACTTTGGGAGGCTGAAGCGGGCAGATCACCTGAGGTCGGGAGTTTGAGACCAGCCTGACCAACATGGAGAAACCCCGTCTCTACTAAAAATACAAAATGAGCTGGGCATGGTGGTGCATGTCTGTAATCCCAGCTACTCGGGACGCTGAGGCAGGAGAATTGCTTGAATCCAGGAGGCGGAGAGTTGCAGTGAGCTGAGATTGCACCACAGCCTGGGCAACAGAGAAAAAAAAAAGAGAGAAAAATGAATTTGTGTTTAGAATTGGTCCACATCCCCAAGATATCTTGATATGTATACGCAAATATTTTTAAAATTCTAAATTTGAAACCCTTCTGGTTCCAAGCATTTTGGGTAAGGGATACTCAACCTGTACTCAGTAAATATTTTTGGATAAATGAATTTCTTAACTGCATATGATTTTTGTTAAGTAAAATGTGTCTGTTATAGAAAGTTAGAAAACACAGAAAATCATAAACAAGAAAATAAATCATCTACCACCCAAAGGTTACCACTATAATATAGTAGCTAAGTCCATAAACTCTGAAGTCAGATTGCTTGGGTTTAAACCCCAGCCAGGCTACTTACTAGCTGTTTGGGATTCCTTCTTGTCTATAAAAATAGGGATACTATTAATAATAGTACCTATCCCACAGAGTTATTTTGAAGATTAAATGAGAAATTCCATAAAAAGCTTAGAACAATGCCTCATCTACCGAAAACACTAAAGTTCGTATGTTCTTTCAGACTTTTTTTTTTTTTTTTTTTGAGACATAGTCTCACTCTGTCACCTGGGCTGGAATGCAGTGGTGCCATCTCGGCTCACTGCAACCCCTGCCTCCCAGGTTCAAGCGATTCTCCTGCCTCAGCCTCCCAAGTAGCTGGAATTACAGGCGTCCACCACTATGCCCAGCTAATTTTTCATATTTCTAATAGAGATGGGGTTTCACCATGTTGGCCAGGCTGGTCTCCAACTCCTGACCTCGTGATTTGCCCACCTCGGCCTCCCAAAGTGCTGGGATTAAAGGCGTGAGCCACTGCGCCCAGCCTTCTTTCAGACTTCTTTATGTTCATTTATGTATGCACATATATTTCATAACTGATCTTTATGTGGTAAACCTCTGTATATATTTTTTTTGTTAATTTTTTTTTTTAAATAGAGACAAGGTCTCACTATGTTGCCCAAGCTTGTCTCAAACTCCTAAGCTCAAGTGATCCTCCCACCTCAGCCTTCCTAAGTGCTAAGATTACGGTGTAAGCCACTGCACCTGGCTGAACCTCTGTATATATTAGTAAACATATGTTTCTTCATCATGTTTAATAACTGCATAATATTCCAGTATGTGAGTTTACCATATTTAACTTGCTATTGGTCATCTAGATTGTATTATAAACAACATGATTAACATAAATCTTTGTGCCCATTTTTAATTTTTTTAGGCTACATTACCAAAGTGCGTTTTTAAAATTTTAACAATAATGTTATTCTTCTGAACATTATCATCCTGAGTAGATACTTATTGATAGTAACAATAATAATTTATTTCATCAAATCTAAATGCTACTGATTTTAGAGGCACCATTGTTTACCATTGTTTTATGACCATTAAGAAAGAAAAAACACTGCCCGTTATACTATGAAATACCACTGAATCTAAATGAAATATACTATATCAATTTCAGAGATGTTAAAATAGGGGAGGAAATGCATCTTAGAATCAGTGAAATACCAGTACATAATCTATTTCATCTTTCCAGTACATGTTGGCAATTCTTGAATCAAACTGTCATGTAGCCTATGAGGTAGGCAGCCAAGCAGCAGAACAGTGACCTTTTACAAGCATTCATGTAAGCAACAAACTAAAGGACAATTAATCCATTAGTCAGGCAGGTTACCAAGTGTTCACTGTTTGCAGACTGCTTCATGTGCTAGGAGCTAGGGACTTCAATTGTTAATACCCCAGGGTTCTTTTCAGGAGCAGCATAGATTTACAATCAACATTTTAGCCATACCTCCCTCCCAGCCCTCATCCTCACCTAAAAAGAAAAAAAAAAGAGCCCATCAGTTGTTTTTACCAACTCATTTTCTTCTGTTTTATCTATAGTCTCCAAGGATCTGCTTCCCTTCAGTGTCATGTTTGACATGGCGTCTGCTGTCTTGTTTCAGGTACGGAATGAGCCCTGGAACATTTCTATTTCAGCAGAATATATTGCCCAGGTGAAAGGGATCTCAGTGGAAGAAGTTATAGAAGTGACAACACAGAATGCATTAAAACTGTTTCCTAAGCTCCGACACTTGCTCCAGAAATAGCTTCAAAACCATCCATTACAAAATCAAATCAACTGCAGGGGGCAGCATTTGAAAAATAGAAATGTTCTGATGAAGAATCTGAACTGAAGAAGCTGTTTTATAGGGTTATAGAAGATTGTAATTGTAGAGAAATATTTCTCTTAGAAATAAAACTGGGCTTGGATCCTGAAACCCTGGGTTCTGATTCTAGCCTTGTGCTGCTTTTCTATTAGCCGAGTTCTGGCAGGATATTAGGAAAATACTGCTACTTCTTACATTGCCCTTTTATATGGAACCACCACCTGAACTGAAACCGTTGCTACTGGGAAGGGTGGCTCCCACAGGAAGAGTATAAGCACTACTGTGATGAGGATGGAGTAAGCTAAAGTATACTTTTTTTTTTTGATAGAGTTTCGCTGTTGTTGCCCAGGCTGGAGTGTAATGGCACGATCTTGGCTCACCGCAACCTCCACTTCCCAAGTTCTAGCGAGTCTCCTCCCTCAGCCTCCCAAGTAGCTGGGATTACAGGCATGTGCCACTACGCCTGGCTAATTTTGTGTTTTTAGTAGAGACAGGGTTTCTCCATGTTGATCAGGCTGGTCTCGAATTCCCAACCTCAGGTGAGCCGCCCACCTCGGCCTCCCAAAGTGCTGGGATTACAGGCGTGAGCCACTGCGCCAGCCTAAAGTGTGATCTTACCACCTATTTTTCTTCCCATAAGAGTTAGCCAGTGAAGGGAGAATGCCTGGTTTTCTATGCTATCAGAAATCTCTTTTCTAGGTTTGTAAAATTGAACTTTTAGTACTTCGAATTATTTCTCTTTAAGATAAAAGTGCATATGATTTTTACACTGATCTTAGATTTTTGACTTATGTGGCCAGTGGTTTAAACAATCATTATTAAATACCAAGCCCAAAAGTTTAGTTAATACACCAGTTTTAAGTTCTGGTCTGAATTTTGTCAACATATTTAGAATGTAAATGGCATTATTAAAAATGTATCTGATTTCTCTGGGAACAGTAATATTTCGTATTTTTAAGTTTAAAAATGTTAGTGTAAGCCAGGCACAATGGCATTCACCTGTAGTGCCAGCCACTCAGGAGGCTGAGATGGGAGGACCTTTAAAGCCCAAGTTTGAGTCAGGCCTGGGCAACGTAGTGAGATGTGAACACCTATCTCTAAAAAAGTAAATAAATAAAAATCTCAAAAAAATAAAAAATCTCAGGTGTAAAAACTGTTCTGTAGATAGATAGTAGTGATGGTAACACATCAGTGTGAAGGTATTTAATGCCACTGAACTGTACACTTATAAAGAATTAAGATGATAAATTATGTGTATTTACTACAATTTTTTAAAAATCTTATATGTAGTTTAACAGGTGTGGTCAATATCGAAACGTAGGTATTTAATGTTGTTAAATTATATAAGCAGCAAATGCTGGAAAAAGTACCTGTCATAGAAAAAAATAAACTTCCTAAATCAAAGTGATTTTATGAGATTATCTTCAATAAATATTTGGAAATGAATTCATTTATGGAAGAATCAAGAGTAGGTCAGATTGTCCAAACCAGACTAAGAAACTGAATAGGATATTTTATGAGGTATTTAATGACTCATCAGCACCATTATAAATGAAATTCCTACATTTAACAGGAGATTATATTAAAACCAGACTTTTAAGCTCTCTTCCAACTCTGTATTTCTTTTCCCTACTTCCTACCTCCTGTACACATACCCTTTGTCAGACTCTTACCATTACATAGATTAAGGTTCAAGTTAAATTACTTCATCTTGCCTTATCACCCCAGCCAGACATGATCTTTGCCCTCTAAATTGTTCATCCATTTGTTTGTTTCAGTTATTAAGCCCCTTCTATAGGCTGCCCACTAGTCTAGGTTCCTAGGTTACAAAGATGAATAAGATATGATCTTTGCCCTCAGTTCACAATTTAATCAAGGAGATAGCCAAGCGGACAAATAATTTCATAGCAATGTGAGAAGTGCTATTGTTAGAGGAACCCCTGCTTACCTGGCCTCTGGTTTAATAAAACATGACTAGAGGCCGGGCACAATGGCTCACGCCTGTAATCCCAGCACTTTGGGAGGCTGAGACAGGCGGATTACTTGAGGTCAGGAGTTCAAGACCAGCCCAGCCAACATGGCAAATCCACATCTCTACTAAAATACAAAAAAATCATTCAGGCATGGTGGAACACACCTGTGATCCTAGCTGCTCCAGAGGCTGAGGCACAAGAATCACTTGAACCCAGGAGGCCAAAGTGGCAGTGAGCCAAGATCGCACCACTGCACTCCAGCCTGGGCGACAGAGCAAGACTCTGTCCCCGCCCCCCCCCCCAAAAAAAAAAAAAAAAAACATGACTAGAGTGACCCCATCTTAAAGTGAGTAACTAGGCACTCACAAGGCAGTTATAATATTAATACTTATGGTCTGAAAATAGCCATAAGTATTATAATTACAAAATATTCACACCTATAATCCTAGCCCTTTGTGAGGCCAAGGCATGTGGATCGCTTGAGGCCAGGAGCTTGAGACCAGACTGGCTCACATGGCAAAACCCCATCTCTACTAAAATACTAATACTTTAAAAAGCTGGGTGTGGTGGCACATGCCTGTAATCCCAGCTACTCAGGAGGCTGAGGCATGAGAATCGCTAGAACTTGGGAGGTGGCAGTTGCAGTGAGCCAAGATGGCGCCACTGCATTCCAACCTAAGCAACAGTGAGACTCTGTCTCAAAAAAAAAAAAAAAAAAAAATTATGGTCATGCAGGACATCTCCCACTAAGCCTGCAGAATGTCCAGATGTCCTGAGTGCAGCCCACTTCACTCAAAGATAACATTAATGAATAGGCTTAGCTTGAAGGATTAATGGTCATTATAGCACCAATAGCCTTGACCTTTAGTGAGCATATTTGCACATTCCAAGTTTAATCATAGCTCCTTATAGTTTCTTCTAAGTAAGTAGAGACACTACCCAAGGACAGTGTGTTCCTCCTGCTTTCTGAGGACTCGCTACTCTCAAACAGAGTCATTCCAATAAACTTGCTTCATTCACTGTGCTCTGTGACTCGCCTCCAATTCTTCCCTGTGCTAGACCCAAGGACTGGCTCTTGGAGTCTCTTTTCCAGCAACACTACAGTAATGTAGAACAAAGTACTATAAACCAGTTCTTTGACACTTTCACGTATTCCTTTTGACTATAGCTACCTGTGTATGTGTTTTCCATCTTTAGAAATTGCAAGCCTTTTGAGAACAAACCAATTTTGGTTTGGTTTTGCATCTTCTACATAGTCTGAAACAAGGCCTGCAATATGATGTGCTCTCAAAAAAAAAAATTTTTTTTTTTGAGACAGAGTCTCGCTGTGTCACCCAGGCTGGAGTGCAATGGCGAGATCTCGGCTCACTGCAACCTCCGCTTCCCGAGTTCAAATGATTCTCTTGCCTCAGCCTCCAAAGTGGCTGTGATTACAGGCGCCCACCACCACAACCAACTAATTTTTTTGTATTTTTAGTAGAGATGGGGTTTCACCGTGTTGTCCAGGCTGGTCTCGAACTCCTGACCTCATGATCCTCCCTCCTCAGCTTCCCAAAGTGCTGGGATTACAGGCATGAGCCACCGCGCCCAGCCTCAAATATTTTTAAATAAATGAATGGAGGCAGTAAGTCTTAAACTGACTGCAATTGAGAAAAATATTTATCTTTCAATCTGCAGTGGATATTGGATATTATATACCTTCCCACAATTTTTTTTTTTTTTTTTTTTTTTTGAGACGAGTCCCACTCTGTCGCCCAGGCTGGAGTGCAGTGGCACGATCTCGGCTCACTGCAACCAGCACCTCCTGGGTTCAAGTGATTCTCCTGCCCCAGCCTCCTGAGTAACTGGGATTACAGGCACCTGCCACCATGCCCAGCTTATTTTTTGTATTTTTAGTGGAGATAGGGTTTCACCATGTTGACCAGGCAGGTCTTGAACTCCTGATCTCAGGTGATCCACCTGCCTCAGCCTCCCAAAGTGCTGGGATTACAAGTGTGAGCCACCAAGTGTGGCCTCCTTTCCACAGTTTTTGAGAAACATATTTTTCTCCTTTAACTTATAAATCTACTAAATACCATCCAGAGATTTCCTAATGTTGAACCATTCTGAAAAATAGGGATAAACTCTTTTGGCCTGGAACAAGTCTTTCTGCATTCTATAGGAACACCCTGTCCCCTCAACTGAAAGGCAAAAAGGGATCTGCCGCCTCCCTCCCCACACTGCCCCAGCATATGGTGACCTTCCTTACTAAAGGAAATGGTTCGTATTCTAGCTCTTTTTTTTCTTTTCTTTCTTTCTTTCTTTTTATTTATTTATTTATTTTTAGGTTAGAGCAGAAGTTTAATACGCAAAAGGAAGAAAGCTGTCTGGATGAGAGAGGGGTCCCAGAAAGATGGATGGGTTGCCCTCTTATTCTATTTCTTGTCTTTATTTGAGTAAGAATCAGATGAAATTGTATTATTCTTTAAAGAATTGTTATCAGCTCTTTTCTTTCATTATTTTGTAACTAAGAGTTCATTTAATCACTTTGCTGCTTGCTCTTTATCTCTGGTTCACTATTTTCCTGTCGTAATCCCCTCCGTACTTTGCTGTTGCACATTTCCTTCCCCTCTCCAAGCCCGCCTTCTAAACTAAACATAAAGAGGAATCCTGTTTTTGCATGGTCAAGCTACACTTATACTTCAGAGTTTAATTTCTTGCCTTTGCCCTTTCTTGCCCTTTTGTGCTTTTGACAGAATAGTTCAAAGCAGCATATGTAAATTTTCATTTCATTTATAGGATCTGAGTAACTTAGAAAGGGTTTCCAGAGACTGTTCTATGCTTGTTAGAGCTTAGCTTTTCAAGCATAGGCAAATCTCACTGTCCTTTATAAATTATGACAAAGTCAGTACTGATAATTACAGAGTCAGTCAAAAAGATAAAATGGAAAGAGATGAGATTATTCAAAGATTACCAGTGCTACAAGTTTAAACATAGGACTCTAAGCAAAAATATCCTAATAGGACCTCCTGAAACCCTTCCTCTTTGGCTAATTCTGAAACACACGTATCTCCAAAAAAGATGACTTCTTTGGTGAGCATTCCTGTAATTCATGAAAATCTGTAGTATTTATGCCTTAGGTATTAAAAATGGTGCAAGTAACTTCTCATTTCTCAGTTTAGTAGTTTAAGTTATACATATTGAGGCTAGGCACAGTGGCTCATGCCTGTAATCCCAGCACTTTGGGAGGCTGAGGCAGGTGGATCTCTTGAGGTCAGGAGTTCGAGACCAGCCTGGCCAACATGGCAAAACCCTGCCTCTACTAAAAACACAAAAATTAGCTGGTCGTGGTGGCATGCACCTGTGGTCCCAGCTACTCAAGAGGCTGAAGGAGGAGAATCACTTCAACCCAGGAGGTGGAGGTTGCAGTAAGCTGAGATTGTGCCACTGCACTCCAGCCTGGACAACAAGGCAAGATTCAGTCTCAAAAAAAAGTTGTACATGTTGAGAACCTTGCCTAGTGTGCAAGAACAGAAAGTGTTAAGAGTCTAATGTGTGTACAAGACTTTTCTGTGGATTACTTCTGAGGCCCAAGTAATTTAACTAAATTGTATAAATTCTCACAGCTAATGTGTGATACATTTAGAACTATAATACCCTGACTTCCATCCCAGCACTGTTTTCCAAATATCAAATGCCTCCCAGTCTGCCGTCTACATGAGCTTAAGTGACATCCTTCACAGGCCATCCTTAGAGTATTGCAAATCAGGAACTCTGAATTGGGAGGCTGGCCTCTGAGTGTACAGGCAATAACTGAGGCAAATATTAGGGAGGGAGAAGGGATCTTGCGGTTCACATGGATGGATATTAGACAGGTTTGTTGTTTTTGTTTTGTTTTGTTTTTGGTCATCCCATATGTGAGTTCCCTTTGTGTGGGGAATGCCTCACCTTATTAAGCGAACCTGCTTCCCACTATAGAAGTTAAAACTGCCAAGCAATCACTTTCCAGCCTCTCTTGCAACCAGGACACTGATTTTAAAAAGCCAGGACTGAGCTTACTCCATGCTCACAAGTGTGGGTACTGTGGCAGGGATTTTAATGGCAACATTCTGAGCCTAGCTTGCAGAAGGTGGCAGTGTGTTAGCCACACAGTCTATGCCCAGTGTCTGTGGCAGTGGAGTCTCTATGGTTCTCGTACACTGGCATGAGTTTGTTTTGTCATCCCTCCCGGAAATTTTATGAACTATTCAATATCCTTCAGTAAATTCCTTTTCTGCTTAAATTAGCCAAATTTGGCTGGGCACAGTGGCTTGTGCCTATAATCCCAGCACTTTGGGGGGCCAAGGCGAGAGGATTTCAAGGGGGCTAGGAGTTCAAGACCAGCCTGAGCAACATAGGGAGACTCGGTCTCTACAAAACATTTAAAAACTCGCCAGGCATGGTGGTGCATGCCTGTGTTCCCAGCTACTTGAGAGGCTGAGGTAGAAGGATCGCTTGGGCCCAGGAGGTTGAGGCTACAGTGAGCCATGATCGTGTCACTGCACTCCAGCCTGGGTGACAGAGCAAGACTGTGTTAAAAAAAATAATAATAAAAATAATAATAATAATAAATTAGCCAGATTTTGTTTCTGATGCTTGCCTTTTTTTTTTTTTTTTTTTTTTTTCTTGAGACAGAGTCTTTCTCTGTCACCCAGGCTGGAGTGCACTGGTGCGATCTTGGCTCACTGCAACCTCCGCCTCCTGGGTTCGAGCAATTCTCCTGCCTCAGCCTCCTGAGTAGTTGGGATTACAGGTGCCCACCACCATGCCTAGCTAATTGTTGTGTTTTTAGTAGAGACAGGGTTTCTCCATGTTGGTCAGGCTGGTCTCGAATACCTGGCCTCGGGTGATCCACCCGCCTCGGCCTCCCAAAGTGCTGGGATTACAGGCGTGAGCCACCACGCCCAGTCATGATGCTTGCATTTTTAAGAACCCTGTTTAATGAGAAAATCAATACCCTGAAGTAGTTGTCATCAAGAGACCCTTAGGAAAATGAAGGAAAATAGGAAAGCAGGAAGAGAGGGAAATCTGGGATTGGTTATATAGCCTGCATAGGTCTCCAGGCAGCAAAATTCCAATTAATTTAAAGGATGAGACACTGGAAGGATATGGAAGATGCTGATCAAACTTGTGAAAGCATTTTAAATTCTTATGGCAAGAAGGATATGTATTGACTTGGGGGCAACCAAGGGATACACTGCAATGAACATTTTTTAATATTTTGGGTCTACTTTTCATATAATAAAGTGAGAAAGCCCTCATTTTATGAGGCAGAACCCATCTTCCACCTTAGAAACTGAAAATGCCAAATACTTACTTTCCCAGTGTTCCTCACTATTATGGCAAATACATGACTTAAGTTCCACCAATCAGAGGTACACAGCCCAGATTTTGAGTCAGAAGCCAGGAATATAAAGAAACCAACTGCATGGGACTTTGTGCTGGTGTGGGAAGTAGCAACTGCACCCATTTTCAGAGGCAGTGGTGGCACTGATCCTAGTAGCTGTATCCAGTGTCCCAAGGCAGTGAGTCTTCATGGACCAGCCTTGTGACCTGATTTGGGGCACTGTTTCTAGCTCTATAACCTACAAACCTGGTTTTTGGCCCTCTTGGAGATTATGTGAGCTACTTAATATATTTAATAAATTTGTATGCTTAAATTAGTCAAGGTTGGTTTCTGTTTCTTGAAACTAAACTCTGACTGATAGAGAAGGCAATCAGTCCACAAAACTCCGCCATTCCCAAGACCAAAACTTACCTTCCTCTCTTTCACTCCCACCTTTCATGTATTTTGAGGCTTCTTTCCTGATTTTAAAATGTCAGGATAGGCAATAAGAACTTTGAATTTTCCAGGAATTGCTTAACCTCAACCCCAGAGATGGTCTTGAGCCATTAAACCCTTGGGGGTAGTTATGCCTTGCAATTCATCAATAGCCACAATTCACTGTTTATGTAATACTCCTGTCATTATAAAAAGCCCTCTTGTTGAGGCCGGGAGTGGTGGCTTATGCCTGTAATCCCAGCACTTTGGGAGGCTAAGGCGGGAGGATCACTTGAGATAAGAGTTCCAGACCAGCCTGGCCAAATGGTGAAACCCATCTCTACTAAAAATACAAAAAGTAGCCAGGCATGGTGGGTGTGCCTGTAGTTCCAGCTACTCGGGAGGCTGAGGCATGAGAATCACTTGAACCCAGGAGGTGGGGGTTGAAGTAAGATGAGATCGAGCCACTGTACCCCAGCCTGGGTGACTGAGCAAGACTCTGTTAAAACAAACAAACAAACAAAAAAAAACTCAGAAGAAAAGTCAGGAGTCAGGAATTAATTTGACCAGAAAAAATACACCCTTTGGAATCAAACAAAGGATCAAGTCTGTGAAATTGTAGCCCAAAACCCCACACAAAACAAGCCCTAGGGGAACTTCTCCCCAATCCCCAAAGGTCACAAGAGATCTCCAATAACCCCAATTCCCAAGGTTCCTCTCTGGATTTGAGGTATGTCACACAGCTACCTCTACCACCACAACAAAGCTTGTCAATGCAATACTGTCACCAAACAGAAATGTACTGGACTGCTGAACAGATATTATCAGGGAAGTCCATTTTAACAGGGGCCTTCTGAAATCAGTAGCTTCCTATAGAAGGACTCTACATGCAAATATCATTTGAATCTGCTTCCTCTCACTTTCTTATCTGGGACCCAAATGGAAACATTTATTATTGATGTTAAGTAAAGAAGCCTAAAAACGATCATTGAAGTATCTAGTTTCCTGTCTGTGCCAGGGCGGCACGTGGTCCACGCCAAGCAATAGAGATGCTCAGGCTGTGCCCTCAGGGACCAAATGGGAGACAGCAGCACCTGCGGGGACAGAGAGCCCAGACATCAAGCTCTTTGGGAAGTGGAGCATCCATGATGTGCATGTAGATGAATGACATTTCCCTGCAGGATTACATTGCAGTGAAGAAGTATGCCAAGCACCTGCCTCACAGTGCAGGGCAGTATGCCGCCAAACGCTTCCTCAAAGCTCAGCACCCCACTGTGGATTGCCTCACTCACTCCATGATGATGCACGGCTGCAACAACTGCAAGAAGCTTGTGACCTTGCGCGTCGCCAAGTATGCCTTCGAGACCATTCACCTGCTCACAGGAGAGGGCTCTCTGCAGGTCCTGGTGAACGCCGTCATCAACAGTGGTCCCCGGGAGGACTCCACACATGTTGGGCGAGCCGAGCCTGGACCGTGAGACGACAGACTGTGGAAGTGTCCCCATTGTGCCGTGTGAATCAGACCATCTGGCCGCTGTGCGCAGGCGCTCATGAGGCCCTTTGGGGCAGCCCCATGAAAAGAAAAGAAAAGGAGAGAAGAGGAGAGGAGAGGGAAAGAAAGAGAGAGAAGGAAGAGAGAATAAGAAAGAAAAAGAAAGAAAAGAAAGAAAGAAGAGACAAGAAAGAAAGAAAAGAAAGAGAAAGAAAGATCTAAAACAGTTAATAAAATAGCAATTTGGTTTTTGTGTGTGGGTTTTTTTTTTTTTTTGAGATGGGGTCTCACTCGACAGAGTGACAATCCAGGCCCAGGCTGGAATGCAGTGGCGCCATCTTGGCTCACTGCAACCTCTGCCTCCCTGGTCCAAGCCATCCTCCCACCTCAGCCTCCCAAGTAGCTGGGACCACAGGCATGAGCCACCATGCCTGGCTAATTTTTGTATTTTTGGTAGAGACAGGGTTTCGCCATGTTACTCAGGCTGGTCTTGAACTCCTGAGCTCAAGCGATCATCCCACCTTAGCCTCCCAAAGAGCTGGGATTACAGGCATGAGCCATTGTGGCCACACACAAAATTTGTTTTTTTATTTAAATATTATTAATTTATGTTTAGGGACGGGGTCTCGCTGTGTTGCCCAAGCTTGTCTTGAACTCCCGGCCTCAAGCAATCCTCCAGCCTTGGCCTCCCAAAGTGCTGGAATTACAGGCATGAGCCACCACACCCAGCCACAAATAGCAAATTTCTTACAATTCCTTCAGAGTGCCAGTCAGCCTTGCTCTTTACTAAATTTCCCAGAAGCCTACCAAGGCTGCCCCATGGATTTCCTGAGCCACGTGTTAGAGCTGAGGATAATGGGTTTCATGTGGGGCCTCCTCTACCCCTCTCTGGTTCTCAAGGGCACGGGCAAGGCCAGAGTCCATCCCCCCTGGTGGAATTCCGAGAGTGGGGAATTGGGAATCATGAGCATTGGCCTGGGTCTTTCAGATGCCAGAGAATCCCCCAGTATAAGGTAAAGGGTTATTTTGGGGGATAGTTCTGTGATGGTTAATTTGATGTGTCAACTTCATGAAGCTACATTACTCAGCTAGTTGGTTAAACGTTATTCTAGATGTTTCTGTGAAGGTATATTGTAAATTAGATTAACGTTTAAATCAGTGGACTGTGAGTGAAGCACATTGCCCTCTGTAAAGTGGGTTGGCTTCATCCAATCAGTCCAAGGCTTTATAAATAGAAAAAGACTCACCTCCCCAAGCAAGAAGGAATTCCACCAGCAGACTGCCTTTGGGCTTTGCAGGGAGCCAGGGCAGAAAAGGAGGAAAGTGTCTGTGATTTAGTGCTACTGAGGAAACCCATGCATTGACAGATATGAAACACTCCTGGGAGGGGGTAGAGAGCATGTGGACTTTCTGCCATATCAGGTAAGGTCAGAGTCCCAACAGATATATTGTCTTGTGACTTTTGAGTTTCTGGTTTTAGCCTGTGACTGTTGTAGGGTGTATAGAGGAGGATAAAGTAGAAAATGCCCAAGGTGGTGTTAGAAATGCAAAATGCTTGTTCCCCAGTGCCACAAAGAAATAGCACTCCAACATAAATTTAATTTTCTCAGCAAGGCCATTTTTACTTTCTGCAGAAAGGGTGCCCCTCACAGATGGAACAATGGCGAGAGCACACCTGGACAGGGGAAGGGAACGGGTTCTTATTCCTGATGCAGGTAGCCCCTACTGCTGTGTCGTTCCCCTATTGGCTGATGTTGGACAGCACAGTCTAAGCTAATTCCAATTGGCTATTTTAAAAAGATCAGGAGTATGAGCTGGAGTGGCAGGGTGAGTAGTTTGGCGGGAAAGACGGTTAGGAACAGGTAACTAAAGGTGAGTTAGGTCAGAGTGGGTGACCAGGCATGACTCAGCTCAGAGCAGGTGACCAGAATGAGTCAGGATGAAGCAGGTGACCAGGGGAACAGATGTGAACTACTAATTAGGACTGGCGGGAAAGTTGTTTACTGAAACTAGAGGCAAGGGGGTGAAGAGAACCAGGAAGTTAAACTTTAAAATAGAGAATCAAAGAATAAGATAGCTGAACATACTAACATACTCAGCAAGGCGTGGTGGCTCACGCCTCTAATCCCAGCACATTGGGAGGCTGAGGTGGGTGGATCATTTGAGATTAGGAGTTCAAAACCAGCTTGACCAATATGGTGAAACCCTGTCTCTACTAAAAATACAAAAATTAGCCAGATGTGTTGGCACATGCCTGTAATCTCAGCTACTTGGGAGGCTAAGGCAGGAGAATTGCATGAACCCAGGAGAAGGAGGTTGCAGTGAACCAAGATCGCACCACTGCACTCCAACCTGGGTGACAAAGCTAGACTCCATCTCAAAAAGAAAAAAAAAAACAAAAAAACAGGCCAGGCACAGTGGCTCATGCCTGTAATCCCAGCACTTTGGGAGGCCGAGGTGGGTGGATCATGAGGTCAGGAGATTGAGACCATCCTGGCTAACACGGTGAAACCCAGTCTCTACTAAAAATTTAAAAAAAAAAAAAATTAGGCGGGTGTGGTGGCGGGTGCCTGTATTCCCAGCTACTTGGGAGGCTGAGGCAGAAGAATGGCATGAACCCGGGAGGTGGAGCTGGCAGTGAGCCGATCACGCCACTGCACTCTAGCCTGGGAGACAGAGCGAGACTCCGTCTCAAAACAAACAAACAAACAAAACATGCTAACATACTGATTCTTTGAAAAGAAACTTGGGGTTCACTATAAATTTAACAGTGGGATCAGGGGTGAGGGAAGGTTTCCAGAAGGAGGTGGTATCAAATTAAATCTTGCACAAATCGAAGTTAGGTAGAGAGGAGGTAACAGAATGAGGCAAGTTCAGAGAGTCACAAGTAGTTCTATAAAACCAGAGGCACATAGGGGAGGAGGTGTAGGGTTAGGAGAGAGCTGAGGTTAGAGAATCTGTTAATTGTACTGTCCAGCTGGGTGTGGTGGCTCATATCTGTAATCCCAGCACTTTGGGAAGCTGATGTGGGAGGATTGCTTGAAGCCAGGAGTTTGAAACCAGCCTGGTCAACATAGCCAAAGTAAAAAAATTAGCTGGGCATGGTGGTGCACACCTGTCTTCCCAGCTACTTAGGAGGCTAAGGTGGGACAATTGCTTGAGCAGGAGAGGTTGAGGCTGCATTGAGCCATGATCACCCCACAGCACTCCAGCCTGGGCAACAGAGTGAGACCCTGTCTCAAAAAGAAAAAGAAGAAAAAGAAATGTACCATCCATACCCTGACACTCCTTTACCACCTATGTGTTTATTTCCTATTATTCATCCTAGCTAGAGCCAAAGAAATAATACTGTATTTGATAGTCTTTATTTGAGCTTCTGAATGTGTGGAGATAATTATCTACAGGACTTCCATGTTTCTGCACATCTAGGGAGCAGAGGCACTGACAACCTTTGTTCCAGATAATCTCTTTGGAAGATCATGACTCCCTCTGGAGCAGAGGGCAGCTCTGTTTACCATCCACTATAATGAAGATAATGTCTCTTTCTGGGCAAAGGTTGGGTTTCTTTAAGCTCAGGATTCCTCAGCTATGAGGCCAAACCTCTGTGTGTGTGGCATCTACCTGGACATCCTCACATCGCCCCATGGATCTTGAGGGAGTGGGGGAGGGCAAGGGGAACCAACCCGAACATGAGGCTTGTGTTCCTTGCTGTGCTTTAAGTAGTAAAATCCTTTGCCTCTGAACCAGGAGCCTCATGTCTTCTGTAGGTGCCCATGACAGCTGTGCCAGGATAATCCTTTAGTTATTGACACTAGGTATTTGCTTTAAAACAAACAAACAAACAAAAGCAGTCCAGATGAAGTGGCTCATGCCTGTAATGCCAGCACTCTGGGAGGCTGAGAAGGGCGGATTGCTTGAGGCCAGGA
Organism: Pongo pygmaeus; assembly: GCF_028885625.2. NCBI lineage: Eukaryota > Metazoa > Chordata > Mammalia > Primates > Hominidae > Pongo > Pongo pygmaeus. The sequence goes on along the minus strand of NC_072373.2, from coordinate 36,555,706 downwards.
GTTCAAGACCAGCAACATGGTGAAACCCCATCTCTACTAAAAATACAAAAATTAGCCAGGCATACACTTGTAATCCCAGCTACTCAGGAGGCTGAGGTGGGAGAATCATCTGAGCCCAGGAAGTCCAGCTGCAGCGAGCCATGATCATGCCACTGCACTCAAGCCTGGGTGACAGAATGAGACCCTGTCTCAAAAAAAAAAAAAAAAGGCAGACTTTCGCCATGTTGCAAAGGGTGGAGGGCAGTGGCTATTCACAGGCATGATCCTGGCACACTACAGCCTTGAACTCCTGGACTCAAGTGATCCTCCCACCGGCCTCCTGAGTAGCTGGGACTATAGGTATCTACTACCACTGCCTGGCTAGGTACTTGAGACGGAGTCTTGCTCTGTTGCCCAGGCTAGAGTGCAGTGGCGCGATCTCGGCTCACTGCAAGCTCCACCTCCCAGGTTCATGCCATTCTCCTGCCTCAGCCTCCCGAGCAGCTGGGACTACAGGTGCCCGCCACCACGCCCGGCTAATTTTTTGTATTTTTGGTAGAGACAGGGTTTCACCGTGTTAGCCAGGATGGTCTTGATCTCCTGACCTTGTGATCCGCCCGCCTCGGCCTCCCAAAGTGCTGGGATTACAGGCTTGAGCCACCACGCCTGGCCTGGTATTTGCCTTTTGGGAAGTGAAAAATTAGCTGTAGTTCTGTGTTGTTTATTATTATTTTTTTTAACATATTCTCGTGGTTGATGAGTCTTATCCACACTGTGCCCTACTATATAGTCCTGGCTGACATAGGGTTTTAAGCCAGCTGACTTATCCATATCCCTTCAAATATCAGAATGCTTTGGCTCTCTATGAATCTGAGCTTCCTGTGGAAGTAGAGGGCAACCAAATAAAAAGTGAATGTCTTATTGAAATAAATACAAATGCCAAGAAGCTCTGGGTTCCAGGCTAGGCAGGGCTCTGCTTGGCATATGGACTAGGTTCTTAACCATACAAAGGAACACAAGCCAAGTTAAGATTTGAAGAGGCTCATGCCTGTAATCCCAGCACTTTGTGGGGCTGAGGCAGGCAGATCACCTGAGGTCAGGAGTTCGAGACCAGCCTGGGCAATGTGGTGATACCCCGTCTCTACTAAAAATACAAAAAATTAGCCCGGCATGGTGGCAGATACCTGTAGTCCCAGCTACTCAGGAGGCTGAGATGAGAATTGCTTGAACCTGGGAGGCAGAGGTTGCGGTGGGCCAAATCACACCACTGCACCCCAGCCTTGACAACAGAGCGAGACTCCGTCTAAAAAAAAAAGTGATTTGAAGAGACTGTGATCCAAGAAGCAATGGAACAGAGGTGATAGTAGCCAAACAGGATGTGGCCATGAGATAATTCTAACCATCACCATTGTGGGGATGGACAATGTAATGTAACAGAAAGCCCTGTCTATAGGCACCTTATATTAGCCTCTCAAATATCTCCTTATTCAAATAATCAAAACTATAACTTTAACAGAGGAAGTTAATCTATCATTTAGAAGCAAGTGTTAACTTTCCAGCCTTCAACCTGATCAGTGGGGTTGGTTAATATATTCCACTGAGTTACAGAAACAAATATAAACTATTATTTAAACATTTTAGATTACTAAGGAGAAGATCGCCTGGGCATGGTGGCTCACACCTGTAATCCCAGCACTCTAGGATGCCAAGGCGAGTGGATCACCTGAGGTCAGGAGTTCAAGACCAGCCTGACCAACATGGTGAAATGCCATCTCTACTAAAAATACAAAAGTTAGCTGGGCATGGTGGCATGTGCCTGTAGTCCCAGCTTCTCAGGAGGCTGAAACAGGAAAATAGCTTAAACCCAGGAGGTGGAGATTGCAGTGAGCTGAGATCATGCCACTGCATTCCAGCCCGGGGAACAGAGCGAGATTCCGTCTCAAAAAAAAAAAAAAAAAAAAAAAAAGGGATCACTGTAAACTAAACTCTTCAGTATTCATGTTTGAAAGTATCTAAAAAACTCAAATCCTCTCTTCAAATCATCTAAGTCTAAATGATAGAATGGAATGAATAAAGATATAATATGTTTTATGTGACTTAATGTTTTTTGAGGGATCTAGTGAATACTTTTGTTTAGCTTTGTTTGTAATTAATAATTTGTAAATAATTTAGACACACTGAAGAAGAATCAAAGAGAATGTATTTCTGTGTGTCTCTGGAGATGCACTTTATCCAAATATGGCATTATCTGAAAAAATTAAAAAAAGCATTTGTTATATAACTTATAATACATTTCACGGTTTTTAAAATAACCCTGGAGGGCAGAGTGTTGTTTTTCAGATACAGGAACTAAGGTTTAGAAACACCAAATGGGCTGGGCGCGGTGGCTCACACCTGTAATCCCAGCACTTTGGGAGGCAGAGGTGGGCAGATCACGAGGTCAGGAGATCAAGACCGTCCTGGCCAAGACGGTGAAACCACGTCTCTACTAAAAAAATACAAAAATTAGCCAGGCGTTGTGGTGCGCGCCTGTAGTCCCAGCTACTCAGGAGGCTGAGGCAAGAGAATCGGTTGAACCCGGGAGGTGGAGCTTGCAGTGAGCCAAGATCATGCCACTGCACTCCAGCCTGGGCGACAGAGCGAGACTCCGTCTCCAAAAAAAGAAACACCAAATGGCGGCCAGGCGCGGTGGCTCACGCCTGTAATCCCAGCACTTTGAGAGACTGAGGTGGGCGGATCACGAGGTCAAGAGATGGAGACCATCCTGGCCAACATGGTGAAACCCCCATCTCTACTAAAAAGACAAAAATTAGCTGGGCGTGGTGGGATGCGCCTGTAGTCCTAGCTACTCAGGAGGCTGAGGCAGGAGAATCACTTGAACCCGGAAGGTGGAGGCTGCAGTGAGCTGAGATCGCAACACTGCACTCCAGCCTGGTGACAGAGCAAGACTCCATCTCAAAAAAAAATTAGCTCGGTGTGGTGGTGCACACTTGTAATCCCAGCTACTCTGGAGGCTGAGGCAGGAGAATCTCTTGAACCCCGGGCAGCAGAGGTTGCAGTGAGCCAAGATCGAGCCACTGCACTACGGCCTGTGACAAAGTGACAGAGTGAAACTCCATCTCAATAAATTAAAAAAAAAGAAAGAAAGAAGAAACACCAAATGGCTGGGCATGGTGGCTCACGCCTGTAATCCCAGGACTTTGGGAGGCTGAGGCAGGCAGATTGCTTGAGGTCAAGAATTTGAGACCAACCTGGGCAACATGGCAAAACCCAGACTCTATTAAAAAAATACAAAAGTTAGCCAAGCATGGTGGCACATGCCTATAGTCCCAGCTACTCGGGAGGCTGAGAGGTAGGAGGATCGCTCGAGCCCAGGAGGTTGAGGATACAGTGAGCCGTGATCACACCACTGCATTCCAGCCCCAGTGACAGAGCAAGACTCTGCCTCAAAACGAAACAAAACAAAACAAAAAACCTCAAATTACTAAAAGCATGATACTAGTCAATGACAGAGGCAAAACTTGAACACAGGTGTTTTTAATTCTATATATTTAAATAAACTGCCCCTCTTTTGGGCTCCACATCTCCAAGTGGAAGATTGAAAAAGAGGGCCTGGAAATCTCTGACTAAGAGAACTTCTTTCCTAGTCTTCACGTCACTCTTAATAGAAGCAAAGAGGAGCACCCAGAACTCCAAATACTCTATGCAAAATCTGTAACATTACTTCCCCTCAACACACAGGCCTCCCCACCAGGTTAGACCACCGCTAGGTTCGACCATCAGGACTAATCTCATTCTGTCCCTTATCCCTGTTTACACTGGACTCCTCAAGGAACCCAGGAGTCCTGGGTCATCCCTCATGCCTTGGATAGTAATCCCCATATAGTTATATGAGCAGCAATACACCCTCCAATCAACACTTCCTATCCCCCACCCTGCTGTTTTCTGTTTCCCCATAGCTCTTACCCATTTATCACTATCTGATCTGATATTTACTTCTCTCTTTTTTTTTTTGAGACATTTTGCTCTTGTTGCCCAGGCTATAGTGCAGTGGCACGATCTCTGCTCACTGCAACCTCCTCCTCCCGGATTCAAGTGAGTCTCCTGCCTCAGCCTCCAGAGTAACTGGGATTACAGGCATGCACCACCATGCCTCGCTAATTTTTGTGGGGTTTCACCATGTTGGTCAGCTGGTCTCAAACTCCTGACCTCAGGTGATCCACTCGCCTCAGCCTCCCAAAATGCTGGGATTACAGGCGTGAGCCACTGTGCCCGGCTGAAATGTACTGTTTTTTAACTTGTTTATCTGGCTCTCTACCCAATGAAATCTAAGCTTTTTTTTTTTTAGGAACACAGAAGAGTCTCTCTGTGTTGCCCAGGCTGGTCTCAAACTCCTGGGCTCAAGGGATCCTCCTGCCTCAGCCTACCAAAGTGCTAGGATTACAGGCGTGAGCCAGCACACCAAAACCTAAGCTTTTTGAGGCAAGATTTTATTCATCACTGTATTGACAAGCACGTAGAAGAGTGCCTGACATAAAGTAAGCACTTATATATATTCGTTGAATGAATAAAGAGTAAATGAGTGTTTCTTCCTCTTGCACAGGTATGCAAAGGAAGAGTACAGTGCCTTCCAATTCTTATGGAATATGTCCAGCAAAATTACTGTATTATTACCCTCTTGCATTTCTAAAGATTATTCCACAGCAACCAACTAAGGTTGCTGTGAGAAACTCTTAAGTTTGTGAGCCATTGCCCAAGGACATAGCTATTGGTCTTGAGAGGAATGAGGTAAGTTTTTCCATGTCCCAACATTTATTCAATCAGCCAGGAAACGTTTCCTGAGTTCCTAATTTGTGCCAGACACTGTTCTAGGGACTGAGGATAAAGTAGTGAAAAAAGCAGATACCATCCCTGCCTTCAAGGAGCTTAGCCTTCATTAGGGAGTGATAAACACTGTGGTAAAAAAGAAAGCTGGGTAAGGGATTATAGAGTGTTGAGGAGTGCTGCTTAGATAGGGTGGTTTCTTTTGTTTATTTTTTATTTCAGTAGTTTTTGGGGTAAAGGTGGGTTTTGGTTACATGGGTAAGTTCTTCAGTGGTGATTTCTGAGAATTTGGTGCACCCATCACCCGAGCATGTAGTCTTTTATCGCTTGCCCCTCTTTTACCTTTCTTTCTCTTGGGGTTCCTAAAGTCCATTATATCATTCCTATGCATTTGCATCCTCATAGCTTAGCTCCCACTTATAAGGGAGAACAGACAATATTTGGTTTTCCATTCCTGAGTCACTTCACTTAGAATAATGGTCTCCTGGCCGGGCGTAGTGGCTCAAGCCTATAATCCCAGCATTTTGGGAGGCCAAGATGGGTGGATCACTTGAAGCCAGGAGTTTGAAACCGGTCTGGCCAACATGGCGAAACCCCATCTCTACTAAAATACAAAAGAAAAAGAAAAAAAAAATTAGCCAGGCGTGGTGGCAGGCAATCCCAGCTACTTGGGAGGCTGAAGCACTTGAACCTGGGGGCAGAGGTTGCAGTGAGCTGAGATCACGTCGTTGCACTTCAGCCTGGGTGACAGAGAGACTCAGCTTTCACAGAATTAAAGAGAGTTGGGGCCTTGCTCTCGGTTAGGCTTTGACTTAAGGAAATATTGTGGCTGGGTTGATCTGTCCAGATCACTGAAACCTTCTCCCTATCGGCAATAAGGCTGTTTTGCTTTCTTATCATTTATGTTTTCACTAAAGGAAATTTTAAATTTCCTTCAGGGGTTTTTCCTTTGCATTGATAGTTTGGGTAAATGATTGGCACAAGAGGCCTGGCTTTTGGCCTGTCTTGGCTTTTGCCATGCCTTCCTCACTAAGCTTAATCATTTCTAGCTTTTGATTTAAAGTGAGACGTAATACTTCCTCGTTTCATCTCAGGTGACCCGCCCACCTCAGCCTCCCAAAATGCCAGGATTATAGGCATGAGCCACCTTGCCCAGCCCTAGAGTTATTTTTGAATAAAACAAACACATGACTGTTACAAATTAACTCTAAACACAGTGGAGAATCTCAGCTTTCTACACCACACTGTATCACACTCTACTCCACTTCCTAAGAGCACTAGGCAAGTGTAAAGTCACAGCCACATCAAAGAAGTGAAATCTCAAGTGTGGTGATTCTTTTGTTTCTGATCTAAATTAATAATTTGTTGGTTGTATTAGATATGATTACACACCCCCTTCTCTTTTTTTCAAATAAATGAAAAAATGCTATCTCAGCTCCCTGCCTAGACTAAGAAACAAGTATTCACAATGAAGTTATTTATCAGCTCCCCTTCTTCCTCCTATAAAATAATACCACCACCATCACCACCATGCCATCCCCTGCCCCCAACAACCTTCATCCACTTTTTTTTTTTTTTTTTTTTTTTGAGAAGGAGTCTCACTCTGTCACCCAGGCTGGAGTACACTGGAATGATCTCGGCTCACTGCAACCTCCACCTCTGTGATTCAAGCAACTCTCCTGCCTCAGCCTCCCAAGTAGCTGGGACTAAAGGTGCGTGCCACCACGCCCAGATAATTTTTGCATTTTTAGTAGAGATAGGGTTTCACCATGTTGGCCAGGCTGGTCTCAAACTCCTGACATCAGGTAATCCGCCTGCCTTGACCTCCCAAAGTGCTGGGATTAGAGGCGTGAGCCACCGCGCCCAGCCCCTCCACGTTTTATTAGGGCTTTTTGTGTGATATTTGTCATCAAAAGGATCTCAACTGCACCTCAATTTTGCACATGAAATGTTTGTAAAGGCCAGAGAAATTGATGAGATAGCAGGTTTCTGAAGTTTTTGTGGTCTATTGTAATTACTATAACAACTCTTATCAAAATGTGGTTCTCAGGCCATTGGCATCAGCATCACCTTAGTCTGCTGAGAATGCAGGTTTCTAGGCACCTCCCTAGAGCCTACTGAATGAGATGGCCTGAAGCTGGGGTCTGGGATTCTGTATGCATAAAAAAATGAGCGTCTCTGGTCTATAATAGATCTTACAATCCACCAGCCTAGTTTAATGACACTTTTTACCTTCAAACAGATTGCCTTTATGCTATACCAGGGCAATACTCAGGGACCTCTTTCAATCCCAGGAATTCTTCCTAATTCTTAGGAATACCTTCAAATCCTTCCTATAAATTAGTTAAGAATCCTATCATGGGCTGGGCACAGTGGCTCATGCCTGTAATCCCAGCACTTTGAGAGGCCAAGGCAGGTGGATTACCTGAGGTCGGGAGTTCGAGACCAGCCTGACCAACATGAAGAAACCCGGTCTCTACTAAAAATACAAAAAAATCAGTCGGACGTGGTGGTGCATGAATGTAATCCCAGCTACTCGAGAGGCTGAGGCAGGAGAATCACTTGAATCCGGGAGATGGAGGTTGCTATAAGCTGAGATCGTGCCATTGTACTCCAGCCTGGGCAACAAGAGCAAAACTCTGTCTCGAAAAAAAAAAAAAAAAAGAGAATCCTATCATAGGCTGGGTGTGGTGGCTCATGCCTGTAATCCCAGCACTTTAGGAGGCCGAGGTGGGTGGATCACCTGAGGTCAGGAGTTTGAGACCAGCCTGGCCAACAAGGTGAAACCCCGTCTCTACTAAAAAATACAAAAAAATTAGCCAGGTGTGGTGGCAGGCGCCTGTATTCCCAGCTACCTGGGAGGCTGAGGCAGAAGAATCGCTTGAACCTGGGAGGTGGAGGTTGCAGTGAGCTCAGATCGCACCATTGCACTCCAGCCTGGGCGACAAGAGCAAAACTCCATCTCAAAAAAAAAAAAAAAAAAAAAAAAAAAAAATCTTATGATAACTTCTTACTTTTTGGTGGAAAGTGCTTTCTCTCTGTGTGAGCAAGGAGACTCAGCTTGACCCAGGAGCTCCTGCCACTGTCGGGAACAGGCTCTTTGGTTGTGGTATCAGTAAAGGACTGATAAGCACGTGGGAAGTGCCTCTTTTGAACTCTCAGTAAGCTGACTTGATTGCTTCGTTCCACCAAGCAGTTGGATTCACGCTTTTTGTTTATCTCCTCCAGGAGATGTTGTTTGCTTACTCCATGTTTTTTAATTATTTCAGTGGTTCTGTTTATAGATGCCATTATGCTCACAAACCAATTGTCAAGTGATTCTTGCTGTCCTACAAACAAATGAAAAAATACTTTCGATTGTCTTTTTGACTCAGAAGCCAGTATTCACAATCACGTTTACCAGTTTCTCTTTTTTACTTCTATAAAATAACACCACAACCACCACCAAGCCTCCCAACCCACACTTCACTTTTTTATTTACTTATTTTTTTAGACAGGGTCTTGCTCTGTCACCCAGGCTGGCACGCAGTGGCATGATCTCAGCTCACTGCAACTTCCGCCTTCCAGATTCAAGTGATTCTTGTGCCTCAGCCTCCTAAGTAGCTGGAATTACAGGCACGCACAACCATGCCCGGCTAATTTTTCTATTTTCAGTAGAGATGGGGTTTCGCCATGTTGGCCAGGCTGGTCTCGAACTCCTGTCCTCAGGTGATCCACCCACCTCAGCTTCCCAAAGTGCTGGGATTACATGTGTGAGCCACCATGCCTGGACAGCACACCTCACTTTTTTAAAATTTTTTTCTTTTTTGAGACAGAGTCTCACTCTGTTGCCAAGGCTGGAGTGCAGTGGCTCGATCTCAGCTCACTGCAACCTCCGCCTCCAGGGTTCAAGCAATTCTCCTGCCTCAGCTTCCCGAGTAGCTGGGATTACAGGCATGCACCACCATGCCCAGCTAATTTTTTTTTTTTTTTTGTATTTTTAGTAAAGACGGGGATTTCACCATATTGGCCAGGTTGATCTCGAACTCCTGAACTTGTGATCTACCCACCTTGGCCTCCCAAAGTGCTGGGATTAGAGGCGTGAGCCACCGCGCCCGGCCACACCTCACTTTTTATTATTGTTTCTTAAGGGTTTTATTTTTTGTTTTTTAGGTTTTCTTCAGGGGAAACAAAGGTTAAAAAGATATGGTAAGAGGATATATTATTGTTTTTGAAAATTATACTATGCATTGTTTTTTGCTTTTAGAAGCATTTATTATTTCTTCTGATTATAAAAATAATACATGTTTATTACATATATTAATAATGTAATAGATAAATAATACATGTTTAATACATGATTATAAAAAATAATACATATTCATGGTAGATAATTAAGAAAATACAGAAAAACATAAAGTAGAAAAGTTAAAATTACTCTCGATCCAGAGACATCCATTAATATTTTGGGTGTTACTTTCCCAATAAGTATCCAAAGGGATTTTATTTTTAAAAAGTGGCATCCAGGTGCTATGGCTCATGCCTGTAATCCCAGCACGTTGGGAGGCCAAGGTGGGCAGATCACAAGGTCAGGGGTTCAAGACCAGCCTGGCCAACATAGTGAAACCCCATCTCTACTAAAAATACAAAAAATTAGCCAGGCGTGATGGCGGGCACCTGTAATCCCAGCTACTCAGGAGGCTGAGGCATGAGAGTCGCTTGAACCCGGGAGGCAGAGGTTGCAGTGAGCTGAGATCACGTGATTGCACTCCAACCCGTGGGACAGTGTGAGACTCCATCTCAAAAAACAAAATAAAATAAAGTGGCCAGGCGCAGTGGCTCACGCCTATAATCCCAACACTTTGGAAGGCTGAGGTGGGAGGATCACTTAAGGCTGGGAGGTGAAGGTTGCAGTGAGCTGAGATTGTGCCACTGCACTCCAGCCTGGGTGACAGAGCAAGATTTGGAAAGATAGAGAAATATTCAGAACTGATAAATGATACAGTCCACAGTCTCAAGAAGCTCAAACAATAGCCATTAGGATTTTTAAAAAGCCCACGCTGAGATTACAGTGAACTTAAAAAGAAAAGAAAATCTTAAAAGCAACCAGAGAATAAAAGGAGGGGCAATTGGACCAACAGCTGACTCCTCATCAAGCAATAACATAAGCCAGAAGACAAAGAAATGGGGCCGGGCGCGGTGGCTCACACCTGCAATCCCAGCACTTTGGGAGGCCGAGGTGGATGGGTCACCTGAGGTCAGGAGTTTGAGACCAGTCTGGCCAACATGGCGAAACCCTGTCACTACTAAAAATACAAAAAAAAATTAACCGGCCATGGTGCTATGCACTTGTAATCCTAGCTACTCAGGAGGCTGAGGCAGGAGAATTGTTTGAACCCGGGAGGCAGAGGTTGCAGTGAGTCAAGATCATAGCACTGCACTCCAGCTTGGGTGGCAGAGCAGGACTCTGTCTCAAAAAAAAAAAAAAAAAAAAAAAATTACATTCATCATCATCAGTCACTAAGAAAGTGTAAATCAATACTACAATGAGATATCACTACATACCACTAGAATGGCTGAAATGAAAAAGACTGACCAAACCACGTGTTAGCAAAGATATGGAGGACCTGGAATTCTCAGATGCTGCTAGTGAGAATGTAAAATGGAACAATGTCTGGAAAATAATCATGCTGTTTCTTAAAAAGTTAAACATACTCCTATCATTTGATCCATTCCTAGGTATTTACCCTAGAGCAATGAAATTCTCCACACACATGCATAAAGAAATGTATCTGTACATATGAAAACTAACACATGAATGTTCATCACAGCTTTTTAAAAAACTTTTGTTGTTGTTGTTTTTACACAGCTTTATTTTTATTTCTTTATTTTTGAGACAGGTTCTCTTTCTGTCACCCAGGCTAGAGTGAAGTGGTGTGACCACGGCTCACTGCATCCTCGACCTCCCAGGTTCAAGCCATCTTGCACCTCAGCCTCCCAAGTAGCTGGGATACAGGCGCAGGCCACCACACCTGGCTATTTTTGTTTTTATTTTTTGTAGAGATGAGGTCTCATTATGTTCCTAAGGCTAGTCTTGAATTCCTGGGCTCAAGGGATCCTCCTGCCTTGGCCTCCCAGAGTACTGAGATTACAGGTGTGAGCACAGCCACCAGGCCCAGCCCACAGCTTTATTTTTATGAGCCAAAAAGTTCTAACAACCCAAATGTCCATCAAAAGCAGAACAAATAAATTGTGGTATATGTGCACAGTGGACACTGAGTTATAAAATATATTTATATATTATATGTATATAATATATTCCTTTTACCTGAGATGCTAATTCATCAATATATATTTTTAAGTAGTGTTCATATATTGTTGATAAACACAATATTATGGCTGAATCTCAAAACAACTATGTGGAGTAAAAAATACAAAATTTTTAAAAGCCAGACAAATCAGAATGTATAGTGTACGATTCCATGCATATAAAACTCTAGGAAATATTAGGCTAGGCATGGTGGCTCACGCCTGTAATCCCAGCACTTTGGAAAGCTGAGGAAAGAGGACTGCTTGAGCTCAGGAGTTCAAGACCAGACTAAGCAATATAATGAGACCTTGTCTCTACAAAAAATTCAAGAACTTAACTAGGTGTGGTGACACCTGCCTGTAATCCCAGCTACTCAGGAGGCTGAGGTGGAAGGATGGCTTGAGCCCAGGAGGTGGAGGTTGCAGTGAGCCGTGATCACAAAACTGCACTCCAGCTTGGGCAACACAGCAAGACTCTGTGTCAAAAAAAAAAAACAAAAAAAAAACAATGCTAGGAAATATGAAGTCCCCTACAGTGACAAATGAAAATCAATGGTTGCTTGGGAATGGGGAAAGGCAGGCAGCAAGGGTGGCAGGGATTACAAGGGATATGAATAAACTTTGGGGCTGATGGATATGTTTATTATCTTAATTGTGGTGATGCTTTCCTGGGTGTATGCATATGTCAAAAACATCAAATTATACATTTTAAACATGGACAGTTCATTGTATGTCAATGACCAGTCAATAAAGCTCTTACGTAAAATTGGGCTGAGTACCTAGCACATTGCCTAATGAATATCAGGTGGTTGATAAGTATTTTAATGAATGAATAAATAGTATATATTACTTACAAGTTTTGATTTTCTTTCACTTTAATATAGTTATTGTGAGAATTTTTCATGTCTTTACATATGTGTCATTAGTAATAAAAATGTAATATTTGATAATGTAATAGTCTATCATGTGAATTTATAATTTTTTTCTTTTTTTAAATTCAATTTTAGTGGGCCAGGTGCAGTGGCTCATGCCTGTAATCAATCCCTGCACTTTGGGAGGCCAAGGTGGGCAGATCACCTGAGGTTAGGAGTTCAAGACCAGCCTGGCCAACATGGTGAAACCCTGTCTTTACAAAAATACAAAATTTAGCCAGGCATGGTGGCGCCCGCCTGTAATCTCAGCTACTGTAATGCCTAACCTTGTTTTTACTCTAACTCGCTACTTTCGAATTTTCCCTTTTTGTTGCCTTAATTACCCAGCCTTGTTTCCCATATGAATAAGACTCTCCCTTGGCTGGGAAAGCCGGACAAACTCCTTTTGGCTCCTTGATTTACAAGACATTAAGGGCTCCTTACCCAACCCCCTTCCTCAAGGAGTTAACCTGTGTAAGCAGATCCTCAGCATTTCAAAGGAGCCCAATTAACTGATAAGGTACTGGAACGAACAATGTATGAAGTTCCCAGGATTTTGCTCAAAGAGATAACAACATAAAGCCTTGAGTCCGTGTCCAGTATAGCATCTATATCTAACTCTAATGAAGGATTTAGAGCCCTGCACCTGGTTCCGTTGCCTTTTTTGTAACCATCTGTCTTTTAAATTGTTTATGTCTCTATAACCATTTGTTTTTTTCATTCTTGCATGTTTTTACTTCTGTAGAATTATTGCATTTGAGTTCCCCTCCCCTTCCTAAACCAAGGTATAAAAGTTAATCAAGCCCCTTCCTCGGGGCCCGAGAGAATTTTGGAGCATTAAGCCCTCTCTTGGCCGCCAGCTAAAATAAAGGACTCTTAATTCGTCTCAAAGAGTGGCGTTTTCTCTAACTCGCTTGGGTATAACACTACTTGGAAGGCTGATTCAGAAGAATCACTTGAACCCGGAAGGTGGAGGTTGTAGTGAGCGGAGATCGCTCCATTGCACCCCAGCCTGGGCAACAGAGCGAGTCTCCGTCTCAAAAACAAACAAACAAAATTAATTTTAATTTTAAATTATTTTGTTTTGTTTTTTTGAGACGTAGTCTCGCTCTGTCGCCCAGGCTTGAGTGCAGGGAAGCGATCTCGGCTCTCTGCAAGCTCCGCCTCCCGGGTTCACGCCATTCTCCTGCCTCAGCCTCTCGAGTAGCTGGGACTACAGGCGTCCGCCAGCAAGCCCGGCTAATTTTTTTGTATTTTTAGTAGAGACAGGGTTTCACCGTGTTAGCCAGGATGGACTCGATCTCCTGACCTCGTGATCTGCCCGCCTTGGCCTCCCAAAGTGCTGGGATTACAGGTGTGAGCCACCGCACCCGGCTCCGCGCTCACCTTTTAAATTCTCTCTCTTTTTTTTTTTTTTTTTTTTAAGGCGGAGTCTCTGTCTCCAGGATGGAGTCCAGTGGAGCGATATCAGCTCACTGCAACCCTGACTCCCTGGTTTCTTGCGATTCTCCTGCCTCAGCCTCCCCAGTAGCTGGGATTACAGGCATGCACCACCACACCCAGCTAATGTTTGTAAGTCTTTTTACATTCTTTTGGAGTGGCAGACACCATCTGTCCTTTTTTTTTTTTTTTTTTCTTTTGAGATGGGGTCCCATTCTGTCACCCAGGCTGGAATCCAGGGGCATGATCTTGGCTCACTGCAACCTCTGCCTCCTAGGCTCAAGTGATCTTCCATCCTCAGCCTCCTGAGTGGCTGGGACCACCACAGGTGCACACCACTATGCCCAGCTAATTTTTTTGTATTTTTGGTAGAGACAGAGTTTCACCATGTTGCCCAGGCTGGGCTGAAACTCCTAAGCTCAAGCGATCTACCCGCCTCAGCTTTTCAAAGTGCTGGGATTACGGGTATGAGCCACTGTGCCTGACATTAATTATTCTTTTTATTGCTAGAATTTAGGTTGTTTTTGGTTTATTTTTATAACGCTTTGAAACACATTGAAGTGACAGAAATCACACAAACACACATTGTTTTAGGAAAGCTACCAGAGCTATCAATTTTTCATTCCTAAATAAGCAAAGAAGAGATACTTTTCTTTTTTTTTTTTTTTTCTTTTGAGGAGTCTTGCTCTGTCGCCCAGGCTGGGCGTCACTCCCTCTCAAAAAAATAAAATAAAATAATAAAAAATAAAAAGGTCAGTTTGTCAAGTGCCTGTTTTTGTTTGTTAGTTTTGAAATGGAGTCTCACTCTGTCACCCAGGCTGGAGTGCAGTGGCGTGATCTTGGCTCACTACAACCTCTGCCTCCTGGGTTCAAGCGGTTCTCGTGCTTCAGCCTCCTGAGTAGCTGGGACTACAGGTGTACACCACCATACCCAGCTAATTTTTTTGTATTTTTGGTAGAGAGGGGGTTTCACCATGTTGGCCAGGCTGGTTTTGAACTCCTGACCTCAAGTGATCTGCCTGCCTCGGCCTCCCAAAGTGCTGGGATTACAGGCGTAAGCCATCACTCCCGGCCTGAGTTAATTTATATTTTGTTAAAAGCCCATTTTAGGCTGGGTGCAGTGGCTCATGCCTGTAATCCCAGCACTTTGGGAGGCCAAGGCAGGCAGATCACCTGAGGTCAGGAGTTCGAAACCAGCCTGGCCAACATGGTGAAACCTGGACTCTACTAAAAATACAAAAATTAGCCAGGTGTGGTGGCAGGCACCTGTAATCCCAGCTACTCAGGAGGCTGAGGCAGGAGAATCACTTGAACCTGGGAGGCAGAGGTTGCAGTGAGCCAAGATCGCGCCATTACACTCCAGCCTGGGGGACAAGAATGAGACTTGGTCTCAAAAAAAAAAAAATAAATAAAATAAAAGCCTATTTTATAGGTGAACTGCAAATAAAACATGGATAACATGGATGTCTTAGTTAAAAGTTCACCACGAAGATCACAAAATTCAAGCTCTTATTACAAGTTACCTGACAACTGGAGCTAAATAAAACAAAATAGACACAGTAATAGAGTCTAGTGGTACAAGTATATTTTTTAAGTAAAAAAGATTTGATTAATATTTTACCTATGCTGCCTCCTAACTGTATGGTCTTGTTTAAGTTATTTACCTTCTCTGGGCCTCAGTTTCCTTATGTGTTAAATGAAAATAATATCCAGGCCAGGTGCCATGGCTCACGCCTGTAATCCCAACACTTTGGGAGGCCTAGGTGGGTGGATCACCTGAAATCGGGAGTTCAAAATCAGCCTGGCCAACATTGTGAAACCCCATTCGGCCAGGCACGGTGGCTCACGCCTGTAATCCCAGCACTTTGGGAGGCCAAGGTGGGCGGATCACGAGGTCAGGAGATCAAGACCATCCTGGCTAACATGGTGAAACCCTGTCTCTACTAACAATACAAAAAAAAAAAAAAAAATTAGCCAGGCGTGGTGGCTGGCACCTGTAGTCCCAGCTACTCGGGAAGCTGAGGCAGGAGAATGGCGTGAACCCAGGAGGCGGAGCTTGCAGTGAGCCGAGATCACGCCACTGCACTCCAGCCTGGGCGATAGAGCAAGACTCCATCTCAAAACAGAACAGAACAAAACAAAACAAAACAAAACACCCCACAAAATTAGCCGGGCGCGGTGGCACATGCCTGTAATCCCAGCTACTCTGGAGGCTGAGGCAGAAGAATCGCTTGAACTCTGGGGGCAGAGGTTGCGGTGAGCCAAGACCACACCATTGCACTCCAGCCTGGGCAACAAAAGCGACACTCTGTCTCAAAAAAAAAAAAAAAAAAAAAAGAAAAGAAAAGAAAGAAAAGTAAAGAAAATAATATCCAACTCAGAGTGTCATAAGGACTAAATGAGCTAATAAATACCAAGAGCTTAATACAACCAACCCTCAATAAGTGGTAACTTTATCATATTAAATAGGTACTTTGAAAAAAGTTTTGTTCAATTTGATAAGTAAATAATTTAGTATTTTCTTTTCTCCCCAGTTTCTAATCTTGTTTACTTGCTGTGTGACTAGAATTGGCTACATAATTTGTAGGGTCCAGTGAAAATAAAAATGCTGCACGCTTTATTAACAAACAATGGAGATGTTTAAGGTAATGACAGTAAAACTTTAAGCCAATTGTGAGACCCTTCTGAGCAAAGGGCCCTATGTGACTGTTTGGGTGAAACTGTGTGAAACTGGTCCTGTGTGTGACATAGGAACAGGCCAATTTCAACTGTTAATTCATCCAATTTTACAATCTCTTAAATGGAGATAAGTAATATGTTTAACTCATGACTTTGAAAGGTCTGGTCCAAAAACCAGACAAGTCTTACAGGTTAGTTCAGGATCTGCGCCTTATCAACCAAATTGTCTTGCCTATCCACCCCATAGTGCCAAACCCATATACTCTCCTATCCTCAATATCTCCCTCCACAACCCATTATTCTGTTCTAGATCAACCTAGCTGACTCCATAAATCCTAAATCCTTTCCCCACTCTCCTTTCCATTCCTTAAAAAACAGCCCTAAAAGCTGCTCCCACACTAGCTCTCCCTAACTCATCCCAACTTTTTCATTACACACAGCTGAAGTGCAGGGCTGTGTGGTCGGAATTCTTACACAAGAGCCAGGACTGTGCCCTGTAGCCTTTCGGTCCAAACAACTTGACTTTACTGTTTTAGCCTAGCCCTCATGTCTGTGTGCGGCTGCTGCTGCTGCTTTAATACTTTTAGAGGCCCTCAAAATCACAAGCTATGCTCCACTTACTCTCTACAGTTCCCATAACTTTCAAAATCTATTTTCCTTCTCACACTTGATGCATATACTTTCTGCCCCCCCAGCTCCTTCAACTATACTCACTCTTTATTGAGTCTCCCACAGTTACCATCATTCCTGGCCCAGACTTCAATCCGGCCTCCCACATTATTCCTGATACGACACCTGACCCCCATGACTGTATCTCTCAGATCCACCTGACATTCACTCCATTTCCCCATATTTCCTTCTTTCCTGTTCCTCACCCTGATCACACTTGGTTTATTGATGGCAGTTCCACCAGGCCTAATCGCCACTCATCAGCAAAGGCAGGCTATGCTATTGTATCTTCTACATCTATCACTGAGGCTACTGCTCTGCCACCCTCCACTACCTCTCAGCAAGCCGAACTCATAGACTCAACTTAGGCCCTCACTCTTGCAAAGGGACTATGCATCACTATTTATACTGACTTTAAATATGCCTTCCATATCCTGCACCACCATGCTGTTATATGGGATGAAAGACGTTTCCTCACTACGCAAGTATCCTCTATCATTAATGCTTCTTTAATAAAAACTCTTCTCAAGGCCACTTTACTTCCAAAGGAAGCTGGAGTCATTCACTGCAAGGGCCACCAAAAGGCATCAGATCCCATCACTCAGGGCAACACTTATGCTGATAAGGTAGCCAAAGCAAGAGCTAGAGTTCCAACTTCTGTCCCTCATGGCCAGTTTTTCTCCTTCTCATTGGTCACTCCCACCTACATCCCCACTGAAACTTCCACCTATCAATCTCTTCCCACATAAGGCAAATGGTTCTTGGACCAAGGAAAATATCTCCTTCCAGCCTCACAGGCCCATTCTATTCTGTTGTCATTTCATAATCTCTTCCATGTAGGTTACAAGCTGCTAGCCCATCTCTTAGAACCTCTCATTTCCTTTCCATCGTGAAAAATCTATCCTCAAGAAAATCAATTCTCAGTATTCCATCTACTATTCTACTACCCCTCAGGGATTGTTCAGGCCCCCTCCCTTCCCTACACATCAAGCTCGGGGATTTGCCCCTGCCCAGGACTGGCAAATTGACTTTACTCACATGCCCCGAGTCAGGAAACTAAAATACCTCTTGGTCTGGGGAGGTACTTTCACTAGATGGGTAGAGGCCTTTCCCTCAGGGTCTGAGAAGGCCACCACGGTCATTTCTTCCCTTCTGTCAGACATAATTCCTCTGTTTGGCCTTCCCACCTCTATACAGTCTGATAATGGACCGGCCTTTATTAGTCAAATCACCCAAGCAATTTCTCAGGCTGTTGGTATTTAGTAGCTCCTGGTTTTACCTCAAATCACCACCCTTAAGTCTCTCTTGAAGTGGATAGAAGATTTTCACTGGCAAGGTACCCTCCAATAATTTCACCCTGATGAAGTCCTATTCTTTGCTTTTATACTCACTCTTATTCTGGTTCCTGTTCTTATGCCTCCCTCTACCTCTCCCCAGCTATCTCCACCACACTATCAATCTCACTCTCTCCTAGCTGTTTCTAATCCTTCTTTAACAAACAATTGCTGGCTTTGTGTTTCTCTTTCCTCCAAAATCACCCAGGCCTCAACTTACTCACTGCTAAAAAAAGAGGACTCTATATTTTTAAACGAAGAGTATTTTTACCTAAATCAATCTGGCCAGGTATACAACAACATAAAAAAACTCAAGGATAGAGCCCAAAATCTTGCCAACCAAGCAAATAATTATGCTGAACCCCCTTGGGCACTCCTTAATTAGATGTCCTGGGTCTTCCCAATTCTTAGTCCTTTAATACCTATTTTTCTCCTTCTCTTATTCGGACCTTGTGTCTTCCTTCCGTTTAGTTTCTCAATTCATACAAAACCACATCCAGGCCATCACCAATCATTCTATACGACAAATGCTCCTTCTAACAAGGCCACAATATCACCCCTTACCCCAAAATCTTTCTTCAGTTTAATCTCTCCCACTCTAGGTTCCCATGCTGCCCCTAATCCCGCTTGAAGCAGCCCTGAAAAACATTTCCCATTATCTCTCCATACCACCCCCAAAAATTTTCGCTGCCTCAACACTTCACCACTATTTTGTTTTGTTTTTCTTATTAATATAAGAAGACAGGAATGTCAGGCCTCTGAGCCCAAGCTAAGCCATCATATCGCCTGTGACCTTCATGTATACATCCAGATGGTCTGAAGCAACTGAATATCCACAAAAGACCTGAAAATAGCCTTAACTGATAACATTCCACCATTGTGATTTGTTCCTGCCCCTCCCTAACTGATACGATATATTTTCCCCTGCCCTTAAGAAGGTACTTTGTAATATTCTCCCCTGCCCTTAAGAATGTACCTTGTACACCTATCCCAAACCTATATGAACTAATGATAATCCCACCACCCTTTGCTGACTCCTTTTTTGGACTCAGCCCGCCTGCACCCAGGTGAAATAAACAGCCTTGTTGCTCACACAAAGCCTGTTTGGTGGTCTGTTCACATGGACGCACGTGACAAAAGGGGCTTTGAAGGGCTGCCCAAAATAGCTCAGTTGGGAGAGCATTAGACTGAAAAGGGCTCTGAAACTTTTTTTTCTTTTCTTTTTTTCTCTTTTTGAGACAAGGTCTCACTTTGTCATCCAGGCTGGAGTGCAGTGAGTGACTTGATCACAGCTCACTGCAACCTCAACCTCCCAGGCTCAGGTGATCCCCCCACCTCAGCCTTCCAAGTAGCTGGAACTACAGGCACACACCACCATGCCTGGCTAATTTTTGCATTTTTTGTAGAGATGTCGTTTCACCATGTTGCCCAGGCTGGTCTTGAACTCCTGGGGTCAAATGATCCTCCTGCCTCAGCCTCTCAAAGTGCTGGGATTACAGGTGTGAGCAACTGTGCCCAACCCAGGTTTTGAAAATATTAAACATGCATATACAGTAGATCCTCATTATTCATTGATTACATATTTGCAAATTTGGCTACTCCCTAAAATGTATTTGTTACCCCAAATAGCACTAGTAGCACTAGCCTGGGAAAAAGATCAAAACTGTGGTTTCCATATTGCTTTTGCACCATCCATATTGCTTTTGAGCCATCGTAAAGTTGAACAATTGTATGTCAAACCATTGTAAGTTGGGGGCCGGCCGTATTCTTTCTAGGAGCAATGGTTCAGTATTTGCTAATTTAATGTTTGTGGCAACTTTATAGAACATAACTATCATAATAACAAGAATTGACTGTATGAGAAAATATATTACTATTTCTACAGGTATATTATTATAAATTACCTTTAACATACTACCATACAGCAACCCAAAGCGTGTTTCAAGTCCACTGGTGTGGATTAGCCCACTGGGATGCTACCTTGGTGATGGAATATTCTGATCAGTGCCATTCCAACTTTGTTCTGTTCATAGAAGCCTGGTTAAGAGAGGTTCTGGAGTCAGAGATCATTTACTTACCAGCCAGGTGACCTTGGATAAATATAAATTACTCGACCCTCTTTTTTTTTTTTTTTTTTTTTTGGAGACAAGGTCTTGCTCTATCACCCAGGCTGGAGTGCAATGGTGCAATCACAGTTTCATTATGTTGGCCACGCTGCTCTTGAACTCCTGAGCTCAAGCAATTCCTCTTGGCTTCCCAAAATGCTGGGATTATAGGTGTGCATCACAAGGCCCAGCCATTCAACCCTCATAATATTGGTTTCATCATTTGTAAAATGGGGGCTAAAGATACTGCTTTCACCAAGCTGTGTGTTTGTATGTGTGGTAAGTGATGAGGAGGGAGTTGAGATTCAATTAGGAATGCATGTAAAGCTTTTTGCATTGTGCCTGGCATCAATTTATTACATGTACTGATACGTTTTGAGCACATACTCTGCTTGGTGCTGTTGTGGATACTGGGGACAAATGGGTCCTTGCCCCAATGAAGAAGAGTTCTAATCTAAAGATTCATTGTAAGTACTCAGTAAGTGGTAGCTACTTTATTGGTTTTATTAAAACTTCGTATTTTACATGAGGAACTTGTTGTTGTTGTTTATTTTTGTTTTGTTTTGGTTTTTGAGATGGAGTTTCACTCTTGTTGCCCAGGCTGGAATGTAATGGCACGATCTCGGCTTACGGCAACCTCCATCTCCCAGGTTCAGGTGATTCTCCTGTCTCAGCCTCCTGAGTAGCTGGGATTACAGGCATGCGCCACCACATCCGGCTAATTTTGTATTTTTAGTAGAAATGGGGTTTCACCAAGTTAGCCAGGCTGGTCTCAAACTCCTGACCTCAGGTGATCTGCCTACCTTGGCCTCCCTGGCCTGTTTTGTTTTTTGAGACAGGATCTCACTCCATCGGACAGGCTAGAGTGCAGTGGTGTGATTGAGGCTTACTGCAACCTCGACCTCCTGAACTCAGGTGGTTCTCTCACCTCTGCCTCCTGAGTAGCTGGGACTATAGGCGTGGACCACCACAACTGGCTAATTTTTAAATTTCTCATAGAGATGGGGTTTTGCCATGTTGCCCAGGCTACATGGAAAGTTATTTTATTCATATATTTCTTTTCTAAGAAGAGGAGGTCTCCAGTTTTTTTTTAAAAAAATCTTCAGGTCACTCTGGAATGTTTCCAATGTGGAGAAGGGGGCCCGGCAAAACTAACTAACTAACTCACTACATGGAGGAGCAGCTCAAGAAACAAGCTGACTCAAGAAATTACAGATCATTCATAGTGCCATTGCTGCCTTCAAAGGTGGGCAGTGCATTTTTTAACACATTTATTTATTTTATTTTTTTGGTGGCAAGGTCTTGCTCTGTTGCCCAGGCTAGAGTGCAGTGGCATGATCTTGGCTCATTGCAACCCCCGCCTCCAGGGCTCAAGCCATCCTCCCACCTCAGCCTCCCAAGTAGCTGGAAGAATAGGTTTGTGTCACCAGGCCTGGCTAATTTTTGTATTTTTTGTAAAGACAGGGTCTCACTATGTTACCCAGGCTTGTCTCGAATTCCTGAGCTCAAGCCATCCTCCTGCTCGGTCTCCCAAAGTGCTGGGACTACAGGCCTGAGCCACCGCTCCCAGCCAACACATTTATTTACTTTTAGAAAATACAGTTTAGTTCAACATAGTTTATGTATATCTGCTTTCACTACATCTTAAGAGATTCAGAAAGTTCTTGTTAATAATAAGGCCCAGCATGGAACTAGGATGAACTCTGCATTTGTATAACCCAGGTGGAAGAGCATATGTAGGCTAAAGAAACAAACAAAAAACTGATAAAAGAACAATAGGGCCCAGCCAGGGTGAAGGTACCTTAAGGCAACAAGAGAGGGAGGAAGGGGCTTCCGAGAAGGAGGGAAGAAAAAAAACTTCAGAAATAAGTGTTAGAGGCCTGTTGCAGTGGCTCACTAATCCCAGCACTTTGGGAGGGTGAGGTGGACAGATCACTTGAGGTCAGGGGTTCAAGACCAGCCTGGCCAACATGGCGAAACCCCATCTCTACAAAAACACAAAAGTTTGCCGGGTATGGTTGCATGCACCTGTAATCCCAGCTATTTGGGAGGCTGAAGTGGGAGGTTGAATCTGTTTAGTAAATTGGGGGCTTAGAATATTTCATTTTTGGTTTACAGGGGTTTGAGTTCTCCTTGTGCCCTGTCTCCATATGGCATTCCCTCTAATTACAGTTTTCAGGAGCTATTTGGTCTCTCAACTTTAAACATACAAAACCCTTAAGACTCCTTCTGTAGTAGATGCTCTGAACAGGCCAGGGCTGGGAAGGAGGTCTATTTATTTTTTAACTCAATTCTTTCATCAGAGTTTCAGTAAGTGAGTTACAAATTAGTGAATCAAGAGGAAACATGTGAAGCAGTTGCACAGTTTTTTCAGAGTAAATATGGAAATGAAGATATTAATTGCTACAGGTGGGAGGGGTGAGCAGAGGCAGATTTACCATGAAGTTAATATGAGGGTCTCTGAAGGCTTGTATCTCTCTCTCTCTATTTTTATTTATTTATTTATTTATTTAAGACAAGGCCTCACTCTGTTGCCTAGGCTGGAGTGGCGTGATCTCAGCTCATTGCAGCCTTGACCTCCTGGGCTCAAGCGATCCTCCCACCTCAGCCTCTCAGGTAGCTGGGACTACAGGCATGCGCCGCCACGCCCAGCTAAATACTGTATTTTTTTTTGGTAGAGAAGGGGTTTCGCCATGTTGCCTAGGCTGGTCTTGAACTCCTGAGCTTAAGCGATGCACCTGCCCCAGTCTCCCAAAGTGCTGGGATTACAGGCATGAGCCACCGCACCCAACCTCATTTTAAATTTTAATTTTGATATTAGTTTCTTAAATAACACCCCCATCCCCAAATTAAGCCTTTAGGCTCTAAAAACCTGGATCAATTCTGGATATGTGAAGTGGGGGTGAACAGAGATAGTACATGTTTCAATCAATTCAAATTAAGCAGTTAAAAATTATAAAAGAGAGTTTTAAAATTGCTAGCACTGGCTGGCTAACTTTGTATTTTTAGTAGAGACAGGGTTTCACCATGTTGGTCAGGCTGGTCTTGAACTCCTGACCTTAGGTGATCCACAAGCCTCGACCTCCCAAAGTGCTGGGATTACGGGTGTTAGCCACCTTGCCCAGCCTGAATCTCATGATCTTTAAAGCCAACATGTCAACTAGCTAATATGATAAATTAAATCATGCCCAAAGGAATAAGAACCAGATGTAACATGGAAAATTTAGTTGTGATTTGACATTGGTTATATTTAAATCACGCAACAGGTAAATTTTAAGCCAGACATGAAAGGCAGGATCTGCCTTAGCAAATCCTCAGAGATATTTTAGGACAGGAAACTCTGCCGTTGCAGAATTAAATCTCTAGTACCTTTACACAAAAATGTACAAATAGTTTCATCATCTTTCTGTGCCACCATAATGGTGTGCATGAATGCCAAAAAGAGACCCACATGCCAGGTTCTTATTAGGGCATGCTCTAAAGTCATGGTCTGGTTTCTAACTGTGATGATGAAGCATGGTTATATTGGTGAATTCAAAGTCATTGATGATCACAGAGCTGGGAAAATTGTTGTGAACCTCATAGGCAGGTTAAACAAGTGTGGAGCGATCAGCTCCAGATTTGATGTACAATTCGAAGATCTAGAGAAATGGGCCGGGTGCAGTGGCTCACGCCGGTAATCCCAGCACTTTGGGAGGCCGAGGCCAGAAGATCACTTGAGGAGTTCGAGACCAGCCTGGCCAACATGGCGAAACCCCATCTCTACTAAAAATACAAAAATTAGCCAAGTGTGGTGTGGGCACCTGTAATCCCAGCTACTCGGGAGTCTGAGGCAGGAGAATCTCTTGAACCCGGGAGGCGAAGGTTGCAGTGAGCCAAGATCTCGCCATTGCACTCCAGACTGGGCGACAAGAGCAAGACTCCATCTCAAAAAAAAAAAAAAAAAAAAAAGATCTAGAAAAGTGACAGAATAATTTGTTCCCATCTCACCAGTTTGGTTTCGCTGTACTGATGACCTCAACTGGCATCATGGACTGAGAAGAAACAAGACAAAAACACAGGAGAAAAAATCCTGGGACTCTTTTTTTTTTTTTTTCAGGAATAAATACATACAAATAAAATGTCTCAATGGAGGGAAGAATACATGTGGGAGGATTCTGATTTCCAGCCTTCTCCTCTACTCCTCCATTTCCAACTTGATCTTTTCACAGAATAGAACCATATAGCCTCTGCTGCTCAGGTGGACAGAGTCTGATGCTAGTAGGAGTAAACTGAAGGCAAGGTTGCCCAAAGCTACCCACCTCCCCATGAAACATTACGGACTGCACATCCACTAGCATTTTTCTGGTTTGCATCTTAACCTCTGAGGCTCGTAAACTGTGGGTAACCTTTGTTCAGGGACAGCTACATCACTCCTACTAGCATCTTGGACCTTGGCTCCTGGATGCTGTCCAGATCCCATATTGCTGAAGTGTTACTTATTCAAATCTCTCTGACTTGGCATTCCACACCCATAATGTAGCTCAATCTCATCTTGACTCCTAGCCAAACAATGCTCCCAGTAGTATCTTTTTTGACAGAGATTAAGGTTCATTTTATGTTATACATCCAAACATTTGATATAAATTATGACTCATGTTTAAACTGCTTAATAAATATCTACCACTGAAGCCAGAGAAAGAAGACAAGATTAAGAAATTAGAATGGTGGCCGGTCATGGTGGCTCATGCCTGTAACCCCAGCACTTTGGGACACTGAGGTAGGTGGGTCACCTGAGGTCGGGAGTTCGAGACCAGCCTGACCAACATGGAGAAACCCTGTCTCTACTAAAAATACAAAAATTAGCCGGGTGTGGGCACCTGTAATCCCAGCTACTTGGGAGGCTGAGGCAGGAGAATTACTTGAACCTCGGAGGCAGAGGTTGCAGTGAGCTGAGATTGTGTCACTGCACTCCAGCCTGGACTCCAAGAGCAAAGCTCTGTGTCAAAAAAAAATAATAATAATAAAAATAATAATAATAATAAAAAGAAAAGAAAAAGAAAGAAATAGATTTCCCTCCCTCCTTCCCTTCCTTCTGGAAGTTTGCAAGACTTTTTTTTTTTCTGAGACAGAGTCTCGCTCTATCGCCCAGGCTGGAGTGCAGTGGCGCGATCTCGGCTCACTGCAAGCTCCACCTCCTGGGTTTATGCTATTCTCCTGCCTCAGCCTCTCGAGTAGCTGGGACTACAGGCGCCCACCACCATGCCCGGCTAATTTTTTGTATTTTTAGTAGAGATGGGGTTTCACCGTGTTAGCCAGGATGGTCTCGATCTCCTGACCTTGTGATCCACCCGCCTCGGCCTCCCAAAGTGCTGGGATTACAGGCGTAAGCCACTGTGCCTGGCCAAGATTTTTTTTTTTAAGAAATAGATTTCACATGGTGGCGGGTGCCTTAATCCCAGCTACTTGAGAGGCTGAGGAGGGAGAATCGCTTGAACCCAGGAGACAGAGGTTGCAGTGAGCCGAGATCGCGTCACTGCACTCCAGCCTGGGTGACAAGAGCGAAACTCCGTCTCAAAAATAAAATAAAATAAAATAAAAATAAAAAATAATAATTAAAAACAAGATTTCCTTCCTTCTCTCCTCCCTCCTTTTTTCCTTCCTTCCTTTCTTTTTCTCTTTCTTTCTCTCTTCTTTCTTTGTCTCTTTCCTTTCTTTTCTTTCTAATTTGCAGACAAACACTTTATTTAAATGCATATCTCAATTCCTGTGTGGCTGGCAAATAAAATAAAGGAGCAGATCATGGCACAGCATTCTCACGGACCAAGTGGTGGAACCCAACATCCAAGACCCAGTGAGCAGCCAAGCTCAGTGCAACCTCCAGGCCTCTCACTCTGACTCCAACAGGATGAGCACATAGCCCTTGTGCATGGGGCCTTTTACACTGTGGATGATGGAGTGGCTTGTGTCGTCCATAAATTCCCGCGTGCACTGTCCCTGAGAGCTGGTTCTGCCCAGGACCTTGGTGACCCTGGCTAGCTAGATAGGCTGCACATGGCTGGTGTCTGTGATGGCGATGCAGCAGCAGTTGGGCGGAGAGAAGAAATAGATTTCTTTACAAAGCAAGTAATTATTTAAAATATTCACGGTAATTCAGTGCTCATTAGCTGTACTCAGTAAATATTTATTGAACACCTACTATGTGCTAGGTACTCGCACAAAGTACACTGGTTACAAATTCTTGAAAAATAGTAGCGGTAGCAAAAAGCAACAAAACTTTCAGCCCTGCCCTTATGGAACTCACATTCTAGTGGGCAGGGAGAAAATGACCAGAAAAAGGCCCAGCACAATGGCTCATGCCTGTAATCCTAGCACTTTAGGGGGCTGAAGTGAGCTGATCAGTTGAGACCAGTTTGAGCAATGTGGCAAAACCCCATCTCTACAAAAAATACAAAAAGTACTCAGGCTTGGTGGTCAGCCGAGAGAGAGAGAGAGAGAGAAGGAAAGAAAGAAAGAGAGAGAGAAAGAAAAGAGGCCGGGCTCGGGGGCTCAGGCCTGTAATCCCAGCACTTTGCGAGGCCGAGGCGGGCAGATCACGAGGTCAGGAGTTCGAGACCAGCCTGGCCAATATGGTGAAACCCCATCTCCACTAAAGAAAAATACAAAAATTAGCCAGGCATGATGGCGCGGGCCTGTAGTTCCAGTTACTCGGGAGGCTGAGGCAGAAGAATTGCTTGAACCTGGGAGGCTGAGGTTGCAGTGAGCCAAGATCGCGCCACTGCACTCTAGCCTGGGTGACAGAGCAGGACTGTCAAAAAAAAAAAAGAAAAAAAGAAAACCAGAAAAAAAAGTAAAAATATAGGACATTTTAGGTGAAGGTAAGCACTAGGAAAGAAAGAAAAAAAAGCAGGGAAGGGATGTTGGCCGGGGTTGGGGGGGGGGTGATTTATACAGTTTGGCCAAGGAAGACATTATAATAATGCACTTATTCCTTAGTCTAGAACATGTAGCATTTCACCTGTACCGAGAGATGCCTGATATATTTCGTACATGACCAAAATAATAATGTAAGAGGCAATAAAAAAGTGCAAGGTTTTAGGGTTCTAGATATCAGCACTTTTTAAGATTAAATGCATGGTAAGAACTCTTGTACTATATACACCTAGTTTCAACTTCAATTTAATAACAAATTCTTTGGAGTCTCTCTCTTTTTTTTCCCCCCCAAACATAGCTTCCCAAGGAGCAGAAGGGCTGAATTTTCTCTAGTCCAGGAAGACCGCAAGGCTACTGTGCTCTGGATGTTTCGTTTTTGTTTTTTTATTCTCCAGATCTCAAGACGGTGTCTGGCACATACCATTCAACACAAGTTTGGTACCTGGAACCCACTGAACCCACTGAATGTGCATGTCCAGTAACTATTAACTACATGTGTTGGTGCAAGCGAGAAGGTCGAGCAACCGGATCTGCTCCATCACAGCCCGTCTCAGTTGCTTCATTCAAGTCAGCGGGGTGAGGTTGAGGGGATTCCAACTTCACAAGGGCAGATTTCTCATGGACTCTCTCTCTGGTTGTACTGGAACAGTTTCTGGCGTTATTCCTCTGCTGGGACAGCATGAATTTATGAAACGTGGTCCTGTCTGCCCTAAAGCCAGGGTCTCACTGACAAGGACAGCGATGCTGGGGCGAGAAATAAAGTTCGTCCTGCGCCTGCATACGGTACAGCGCCCTTGGGAAGCCCTTGTGGAGCTGAGGGTGATGCCCACTTCTTTGTCTCCCTCTTTCTGTTTCGGTGGCTCTCTCGTTCCCAGTTCCAAGCTGCCCACTTGTTAGAGGAGCCACTGCTTACCAGGCGTCTGGTTTAATAAAACATGGCCAGAGCGACTGCATGTTAAAGTGAGTAACTAGGCACTCACAGGGCACCTATAAGGTTAATGCTAAAGGTCTGAAAATAGCCGCATTCTAAGCTGACCAACAATTATAATTCCACAATATTTATGGCCATACAGGACATCTCCCACCAAGTCTGCGGAATTGTCCAGATGTCCCGAGTTTTTTTTTGTTTTGTTTTGTTTTTTAGACAAGGTCTCACTCCGTCGCCCAGGCTAGGCTGGAGGGCAGTGTGGTGCGATCTCAGCTCACTGCAACCTCCGCCTCCCAGGTTCAAGTAATTCTCCTGCCTCAGCCTCCCGAGTAGCTGGGACTACAGGCATGCACCACCACGCCTGGCTACTTGCTTTTTTTTTTTTAAATAGATGGCATCTCAGTATGTTGCCCAGGCTGGTCTCGAACTCCTGGGCTCAAGGGAGACTCCTGTCCGGCCTCCCACAGTGCTGGGATTACAGACGTGGCCACCGCGCCGGGCCCGACCCTCTACTCAGAGATAATGTCAATGCGCAGGCTTAGGTTGAAGGATTAATAGTCATTAGTGCACCAACAGCCTCTACCTTTAGTGGGCACATCAGCACATTCCACGATTAATCACAGCTCCTCACAGTTGCCTCTAAGTAGTGACACTACCGAAGGACGGGAGTTCCTCCTCCTGCAGTGTGAGGACTTGCACTCTCTAACGGAGTAGATTCCAATAAACTTGCTTCCTTCACTGCGCTCTGTGACTCGCCTCCAATTCTTCCCTGCGGTAGACCCAAGAACCCTCTCTTGGGGTCTGGATCGAGACCCCTTTTTCCAGCAACACAACCCGCGGGGCCGCCTCCCGCCCACCCTCAGGTGCAGGAGACCCCGGGCCATGCATCCTTCCGGGCAGGAAAATGTCAGCCAGCGCTCCCCGGCCGCTTTCCTCCCCCGCCTCCCGCAGTTCTCGCCAGGCAGCTCCCCGACTGGCTCTCGCGCCGGACAAAAGCGCACGCTGATTGGCCGGAGGGCCGTCGTCATGCAGGACGCGCGACTCTAGGGGCGGGACCAGACAAGAGGTGACTGCTTCGCGGCGCGGGGGAGGACACCGTCATCTGTTCACGCGGCAGCGCGGATTGCACTTCGCGGCGCGCGCCACCAGGGAAGGAGCGGTGGGCCGAGGGGTTGGAGGTGGGGTCCCAGGAGGACCTCGGGCTGTGGGCCGGGGGAGCGGAGTCGGGGAGTGGGGCCGGGGAGGGAGGTGGCGCCGGGGAGCGAGGTGGCGCCGGGGAGCCTGGGATATGGCGCGGCCAGACGATGAGGAGGGGGCGGCGGTGGCGCCCGGACACCCGCTCGCGAAAGGATACCTCCCGTTGCCGAGGGGCGCGCCCGTTGGGAAGGAAAGTGTGGAGCCGCAGAACGGGCCCAAAGCGGGCACCTTCCCGGTGAATGGGGCCCCCCGGGACAGCCTCGCTGCCGCCTCGGGAGTTCTGGGCGGGCCTCAGACTCCACTGGCCCCAGAAGAGGAGACCCAGGCCCGGCTGCTGCCTGCGGGCGCGGGAGCCGAGACCCCGGGGGCCGAGAGCACCCCGCTGCCCCGGACGGCGCTCTCCCCGCGGCGCTTCGTGGTGCTCCTGATCTTCAGCCTGTACTCGCTGGTAAACGCCTTTCAGTGGATCCAGTACAGCATCATTAGCAACGTCTTCGAGGGCTTCTACGGTGTCACCTTGCTGCACATCGACTGGCTGTCCATGGTGTACATGCTTGCTTACGTGCCCCTCATCTTCCCGGCCACCTGGCTGCTGGACACCAGAGGCCTGCGGCTCACCGCCCTGCTGGGCTCCGGCCTCAACTGCCTGGGTGCCTGGATCAAGTGCGGCAGTGTGCAGCAGCATCTCTTCTGGGTCACCATGTTGGGCCAGTGCCTGTGCTCGGTGGCCCAGGTGTTCATCCTGGGCTTGCCCTCCCGCATCGCCTCAGTGTGGTTTGGGCCCAAAGAGGTGTCCACAGCTTGTGCCACCGCCGTGCTGGGCAATCAGGTAAGTACTGGAGTGGTAGGTGAAAGTCAGATCCTTAAAAGACCAGAAAAAAGCATAGGCCGTGAGAACTACGGCCTGTATGGATGAACTGCCCCAGGAGGTATTTGTCTATAAAAGAGGAGTTGAAGCCGTTGAATAGGAGGCCGTCTTGGATTGAAGAGGGCTATAAATTTCTTTGTAAGGACAGAATTTTCCAAACGACGTTGTTATCTTGCTTTGAAAATTACCTATAAAATAATTAACTGGGCCAGGCGCGGTGGCACACACTTGTAATCCCAGCACTTTGGGAGGCCGAGGTGGGTGGATCACTTGAAGTCAGGAGTTCGGGACCAGCCTGGGCAACATGGGGAAACCCCGTCTCTATTAAAAATAAAAAAATTAGCCGGGCCTGCTCGCGGGCATCTGTAGTCCCAGCAACTCAGGAGGCTGAAGCAGGAGAATCTCTTGAACCCGGGAGGTGGAGGTTGCAGTGAGCGGAGATCGCACCTTTGCACTCCAGCTTGGGTGACAGAGTGAGACTCTCTCTCAAATAATTATAATATACTATAACCATAATAATAATAATAATTAACTGTATTGGCTTGTGTATGCCTAACATGGAGAATTTGTCAGTGCAGTAATGAACAAGACTTGGGGTATTATTTTTGTCACCAGTGTATCTGTGAAAGGAAGGTATTGGGTTCTGGGAAGATTGTTTCCGTTTTGAGAGGTCATTGTGAACAGCTCCCTTTTAATTTCATATATTAGTAGTCAGCACAGTGCCTGGCACATAAAGGACACATAAATGACTGCTAACCAAAAGTTCTGGGCTGGGCGTGGTGGCTCACGCCTGTAATCTCAGCACTTTGGGAGGCTGAGGCAGGCGGATCACTTGAGGCCAGGAGTCTGAGACCGGCCTGGCCAACATGGCAAAACCAAATACACAAAAATTAGTGGGGCATGGTGGTGCATGCCTGTAATTCCAGCTACTCAGGTGGCCGAGGCATGAGAATCCACATGCTTATTGCTTTATAGTCATTTCCCTTATCTAAAAGTACAGAAGATGGAGTAGGTTGAACTATAGTTGTTTGTCTGTCCAAAATAATTCATGACGGATACTTGAGTTGGTTGCATCTGCAGGTTTGGACAGAAGCTATTATAAAGTTTTTTTGTGTGTGTGTATTTTTTGTTTTTTTTTTGTAGAAATGGGGTTTCTCCATGTTGCTCATGCTTGTCTCGAACTGCTGAGCTCAAGCTCTCTGCCCACCTCTGCCTCCCGAAGTGCTGGGATTACAGGTGTGAACCACCACGCCCGGCCATGATTACATTCTCTTTGTCACACATCTCTCAGTTTAAATTCATTTTTAAATATTCAGTAGCGTTTCTTGATGCCATTTAGAGTTGCCCGATCACTCTCTTTACATTATTTTACTTTAATTCTCCTTATAGCACTCATCCCTGTCTCATATGTTATTGTTTACATGTTTGTATGTTACTTACCTATTACTTTTCTCTCATCCCCACCATTAGATTGTAAGTTTCATGAAAATAGGAATGTGGTCTGAATGTACACAGCTGTATCACCAGCATTTATTACTCTCCATAAAACCATGTTGAATAAATAAAGGAGCTTCAGACTCATACAGATACTGGCCAGCTGGATAGTCTACTTGGATATCTCATGGGAACACACCACTCAAAATTGCTTTCTCCTTGCTCATTTCCCTTTATCTCTAATGCCACTATCTTGGTTTGGGCCACCCACTGCTCTCACCTAGAGCTTGCTAACTGTCCTCCCTATCTGTAGCCCTTGTTCTCTTCCCTTTGTTCTCACATTCATCCAGTGTGGTCTTTTACAACGTGCGAATCTGTTCAGGGCACATCCTTACCCCCTGCAGTGGCTTCCATTGTCCTTAGGATAAAATTCAAACACTCTAATGTGACATATGGGACCCTCCAGATCTGCCTCCTGCCAGCCCTTCCACTTTATCTGTCTCCACGACCCCTGTCCCCACAGACGTATGCTTTCTCTGCTCTGTGCAGAACTATGCCTACTTACAGTTTCTCACAAGGTCATGCCCTTTCCCTCCTGGCCTTGTATGTAATGTCCTATTGGCTTGGAATATTTCTTCACTTGACTAACTCCAATTTCTTATTCAGATCTTTGCTCCTCCAGGAACTTTTTCTGAACCCCATTTCTTTTCATTCTTTTTGATAGCTGAATAATATTTCTATATAAGGTGCTCCCCCAAAGTGCCCTCTTAGCTACCATGATCATATGTCCCAGTTTGCTTGGGATAGTCCAGGTGGTACACCTGTTGTCTGGTATAATTACTAATGAAGTCCCTTTCATTCTGAAGAGTATTCTAGATGGATAGTAAATTACGTGGTCTCCCCAGTCTTGGCACTCTATGTCTCAATCACAGTACTGTATTACCACACTCTCTTGTAATTACCAGTTATATTCTTTCTATCTAGCTTTTTGTTTTATTTTTATTTATTTATTTATTTATTTATTTTGAGACGGAGTCTCGCTCTGTCCCCCAGGCTGGAGTGCAGTGGCGCGATCTTGGCTCACTGCAAGCTCTGCCTTCCCAGGTTCATGCCATTCTCCTGCCTCAGCCTCCCATGTAGCTGGGACTACAGGCGCCCGCCACCACACCCAGCTAATTTTTTGTATTTTTTAGTAGAGATGGGGTTTCACCATGTTAGCCAGGATGGTCTTGATCTCCTGACCTCGTGATCCACCCGCCTCGGCCTCCCAAAGTGCTGGGATTACAGGCGTGAGCCACCGCGCCCGGCCTCTATCTAGCTTTTTGTAAGGGAGCAAATGAAATATTTGATAAGTGTGACTATCTCTGCCTCAGACTCCTTTCTTGGGCCCTTCCTCCTCACGCCCTTCCTCCTAAAAATCTTCCTCCTAAAAACCTTCCTCCATTGAACCTCCTAATAGTTTGATTTTATTTCTTGTGATTATGATATTTAGCCATATTTTTTGTTGAGGTAAAATTCACATAACATAAAACTAACCATTTTAATGTGTACAATTCAGTGGCATTTAGTACATTTATAGTGTTGTGCAACTGTTACTTCTGTCTAGTTTCAAAACATTTTTATCCACCCCCAAAGAAGGCCCAATACCTACTAAACAGTCACTTCCCCACCATTGCCCCCTCCCCTAGCCAGTGGCAAGTACTAGTTTCCCTTCTCTTTCTGTGGATTGACCTGTTCTGGATATTTCATATAAATGGAATCATACAGTAGGTGACCTTTTGTGTCTGGCTTCTTTCACTTAGCTTATTTGCAAAGTTCATCCATGTGGTAGCACTGTTATCAGTACATTCCTTTTTAATAGCTGAATAATATTTCATTGTATGAATATACCACATTTTGTTTATCCATTTATCTGTTGATAAACGTTTGGGTTATTTTCACCTTTTGGTTATTGTGGTAATGTGAATAGGGCTGCTATGAACATTCATATATAATTATTTGTTTGAATTTCTGTTTTCAGTTTTGAGGACTTATACCTAGGAGTAGAATTGCTAGGTCATATGGTAATTCTATGTTAAACTTATTAAGGAACTGCCAAACTTGTCTGCAGTGGCTGCACCATTTTATAATCCCACCAGCAGTATTCAAGGGTTCCAGTTTTTCCACATTCTTGCCAACACTTTTCTATTGCTATTATTATTGTTATAGTAGCCATGCTACCTGGTGTGGAGTGGTATCTTATGGTTTTGATTTGGGCATGTTTTCAAATGCTTATTGACCATTTGTATATCTTCTTTGGAGAAATGTCTATTCAAGTCTTTTGCCCATTTTAAAATTGGGATATTGCTTTTTTGTTGTTGAGCTGTAATAGTTCTTTATATATTCTGGAAGCTATACCCTGATCAGATATATAATTTACAAATATTTTCTCATTCTGTAGGTCATCTTTTGTCAGCCTTATTTTACATATTCTTATTCCCCTTTTGTAAGCATCTGCAGGGCAAGGACTGTATATTACACAGCTTTGTAATAGCAGCATCACTCAGATGGTAGGAACTCAGTAAACGTTTTTTGAATAGGAAAGATATTGGTGAGCAATTTCCCTTTAACAATACAATAGTAAAAAAGACATTAGAACGTAGTAGTTTAGGCTGGGTGCAGTGGCTCACGCCTGTAATCCCAGCACTTTGGGAGGCCAAGGCGGGCGGATCATGAGGTCAGGAGTTCGACACCAGCCTGACCAACATGGTGAAACCCCATCTGTACTAAAATACAAAAATTAGCTGGGCGTGGTGGCGCGTGCCTGTAATCCCAGCTACTCAGGAGGCTGAGGCAGGAGAATTGCTTGAACCTGGGAGGGAGAGGTTGCAGTGAGCCAAGATTGTGTCACTGCACTCCAGCCTGGGCAACAGAGTGAGACTTTGTCTCAAAAAAAAAAAAAAAAAAAAAGAACATAATAGTTTAATTTTCAAAGCACCTTTATGAACACTAGCTGTCCTCTTTATGTTCTGTTAATTGCTAGCATTTACTTTTTTCTCTAATGATAATAGCTGTTAACAGGACTATGTGTTTTTCAGCTTGGAACTGCAGTTGGCTTTTTGCTACCACCAGTTTTAGTACCCAACACACAGAATGACACAAATCTCCTGGCTTGTAATATCAGCACCATGTTTTATGGAACATCAGCTGTTGCCACACTTTTATTTATTTTAACAGCAATTGGTAAGTGAATTACTTTCCCTAAAGCTTAAATGAATGCATGGTAGAAATTTGAGGATAACTAACTCTGGAAATTTTTGTTGATAATATCTCAAGTGTCATGCGCTTGTTTCATTCTTCCATGCCCTGTCTTGCTCAGGTAATGAATGCTACAACCCTAGGGATGTTATGGCCCACTGCATTTGTTTTCACATTGTGAAGGGTTTGAAGACTAATTCATTTATCCCTCTACTAACTTTTATTCTTGGTAACTGTTGGTTTCAAATATATTACCTGCCTCCTCTTCCCATATTCGCCTACATGGTCTGCATCTTATGCCTCTTATGCCTACCTAGCCAGGAACAAGTTCTTGCCATGCTTTGAAGTGATGCACGTAGGCTATGGTCTTTCTGGTAATGCTAAATTCTCCCAAGGATTTCCAATTTAACAATTAACTGGATCTGAAAATGTTGACTAGTGAATGGTCCTGGGCAGCAGCAAGCTGTTCAGCAGAATTTCAAACTGTGGCAACTATCTACTTGTTAGGCCACTCCAGCAAAGCACGGCTGCCACCACTCGTCACTGAGTCGTCTCGGCTGAGCCTGTCTCTTGAAGCAGTCAGTCAAAATCAGCTGCAAGCAGCCATCATCAGTTTGGAAGAAGCTTTGGGAAGGTCTGCTTTTTAAAGTTTATTTTTAATGGGAAAGTTTTGATTTCAGGGAAAAGGATAGGTAAGGTTTATTTAAGTAATATAGCTGCTAGCATAACTATACTATTGCCCTTTAGGCACTCATCTGAAATTGATTTGTAGAGGAAAAGAACTCATAAAGTTGAAATGCCATCTTTTAATCATTCAAATTTATAATTTCATTATAGCTGGAGTTTTAAATTTATATACTAGTTTTTACAATAGCTACAATAGTAATGGAAAATTCATATTTTGTGATCTCCAGATATAAAATCCTTAGTTTTCAAAGAAATGTATGCTGAAGATTCTAGAGTGTTTGAATAGAGACTGCCTTGGTAGATGAACTGCAGGATCCAGGTACAGGAAGCTCAGGCCACGTACTTAATTTCCCTTAATATAATGAGCAGAATGTTCTCTTGGTAACATATGAAGTATTCAAACATGTCTAATCCACTTGTTGGTTTTTGTTTTCAGTTAGTTAGGGAGTGGCATATTTGTAATGTGCAGACTACTAAGAAGGACACATTATCCCTATCCTATTTTAGCAGTTTAGCAAAGTTTTAAAAGAAATTTGTATTCTTAAAAAAAACACCAAAATTATTATTATTTTTTTTATTATACTTTAAGTTTTAGGGTACATGTGCACAACGTGCAGGTTTGTTACATATGTGTGCATGTGCCATGTTGGTGTGCTGCACCCAGTAACTCGTCATTTACATTAGGTATATCTCCCAATGCTATCCCTCCCCCCTTCCCCCATCCCACAACAGGCCCCGGTGTGTGATGTTCCCCTTCCTGTGTCCATGTATTCTCATTGTTCAATTCCCACCTATGAGTGAGAACATGCGGTAAAAACACCAAAATTCTTAAGTCTACTTTTCTGGTAGCCATGTTTGATTTGCTAGATGAAATAGGAAATACATTTTGCATAAATGGACCTTCCATTTGCAATAGGGATTTTTGTTTGTTTGTTTGTTTTTTGAGACAGAGTCTCGCTCTGTCACCCAGGCCGGAGTGCAGTGGCACGATCTCAGCTCACTGAAACCTCTACCTCCCGGGTTCAAGTGATTCTCCTGCCTCAGCCTCCCGAGTAGCTGGGCTTACAGGCATGCACCACCATGCCCAGCTAATTTTTGTATTTTCAGTAGAGACAGGGTTTCACCATGTTGGTCAGGTTGGTCTTGAACTCCTGACCTCAAATGATCCACCTGCCTCAACCTCCCAAAGTGCTGGGATTATAGGCATGAGCCACCAGGCTCGGCCAGCAATCGGGATTTTTAAAGTATAGAATTCTCTCTTTTTTTTTTTTTTATCGAGACGGAGTCTCGCTCTGTCACCCAGGCTGGAGGGCAGTGGTGCTATCTGGACTCACTGCAATCTCTGCCTCCTGGGTTCAAGCAGTTCTCGTGCCTCAGCCTCCCTCCCTGGGATTACAGGCGTTTGCCACTGCGCTTGGCTAATTTTTTTGGTTTTTTTTTTTTTTTGAGACAGAGTCTTGCTCTGTCAGCCAGGCTGGAGTGCAGTGGCGCGATTTCGACTCACTGCAACCTCTGCCTCCCAGATTCAAGGGATTCTTGTGCCTCAGCCTCCCAAGTAGCTGAGATTACAGGCGTGTGCCACCATGCCTGGCTAATTTTTGTATTTTTAGTAGAGACGGGGTTTCACCATGTTGGCCAGGCTGGTCTTGAACTTCTGACCTCAGGTGATCTGCCCGCCTTGGCCTCCCAAAGTGCTGGAATTACAGGCATGAGCCACCGAGCCCGGCCTTTTTTGTGTGTTTTCAGTAGAGACGGGGTTTCACCATGTTGGCCAGTCTGGTCTCGAACTCCTGACCTCAAATGATCCGCCTGCCTCGGCCTCCCAAAGTGCTGGGATTACTGGTGTGAGCCACTGCACCTGGCCAAAATTCTCTTTCTTTTGATTGCTTTTGTGTCTTCACATAAATTCTGATTTTCCTTTTTTTTAAAAAAAAAAAAAATCCTCTTCAATTGCTTTCTCAGAAAGAAGTGAGAAAGTAAGAGATTGCATGTAAGATATCATGAAATCATACATGTGATGTGTGTATGTTTAAACTGCTACAAATAAAAGATTTTTATTTGTTGAAGGAGGGAGACCAAGAATGATAATAATAGGTATGACTATTGGCATATTACCCTTTGTTATTTGAGAAATTAAAAGAGAGATCTAATTATGTACTTAACTAATTATGTACTCATGGCCTACAGGTAGAGAGTGGAAATAGAAATGAGGGGAAAATAATGGGAAAAATGGCATTTAAAAAAGGCTCTTTGTCAACGTTTGCTTGGAGGACTCTAATTTTAATTTTATGATCCCAAGCATATTATAAAAGCAAGATAATATACAGTTGTGATATGAAAGTCTGAAGTTGAAAATTGTGACATTTAAATAGAACACGTACTTGTTTTTCTCATTCCCAAATATTTGCTATTGAGCAAACTTTGGATTACTTAAAAAATCCATACCAAATAAAGTTGCTTAATTACTAAAAGGTGATTTTACTTCTCTCTAAATTCTACCCATACTTACTTTGGAAGTCCCACCACATTCTTATAAAATAATTTAATTTTGTTGAGATTTTTCCGCAATGTGATATGTACTAAATTGATACTCAGCAGTCTGCTTAAAATATTGTCTCAAAGGTTCATGCCATGTAACTGTTCCTCTCCCTCATGGAGCTTATATTGAGTATAATCCATCTAGTGTTTCCAGGAATTAACCTAAGCATTCCACTGAATTTCGCACTAATACCCTATTCCTATTAGGAGAACTCTATTATAGCCTCAAACATTTGGTTTGTTGGTATGTGCCAAACATGTTTGGAGGCTTACTACATGCCGTATCTCATTTAATCCTCATGACTCTATGAGGAGGGTACCAATATTATTCCCATTTTATAGATGAGGAAACTGAGGCACAGAAGTTAGTTAAATCTAATTTGTCCAAGGTTAAACACTGAAGGTCAGATTTAAGCCTAGACAATTTAACTCCCTATATAAAAGTTACAGATAAAAAATATCATTTTAATTTTTACTGAGCCTTATTTTTTGTTCAAATTCAGATTCTTGCATAAGTGGTAATGCTGTTGTATTTAAAAGCTGTTCTTGTGCAGCAGAGCAGTAAACTATGTCATTTAACTCATGTGTCAATTAAAATACTTTCCTGATTCACTAAAATGAGTGGATGACAGAAGCCAAAAGTAATCACAATAAAAATATTTAATATTAATGTGCTTAAACACATAAGCATATAACGTGTGCATAATATTACTTTTTTTTTTTTTTTTTTTTTGAGACAGAGTCTCGCTCTTTCACCCAGGCCAGAGTGCAGTGGCGCGATCTTGGCTCACTGCAAGCTCTGCCTCCCAGGTTCACGCCATTCTCCTGCCTCAGCCTCCTGAGTAGCTGGGACTACAGGCACCCGCCACCGCGTCCGGCTAATTTTTTGT
This sequence comes from Pongo pygmaeus, assembly GCF_028885625.2. NCBI lineage: Eukaryota > Metazoa > Chordata > Mammalia > Primates > Hominidae > Pongo > Pongo pygmaeus. The sequence goes on along the minus strand of NC_072373.2, from coordinate 36,516,786 downwards.
ATTTTTCGTAGAGACAGGGTTTCACTGTGTTAGCCAGAATGGTCTTGATCTCCTGACCTCGTGATCCGCCCACCTCGGCCAAGTGCTGGGATTACAGGCGTGATAATTTTACTTTTGATTCTTTTTTAAGAGATGGGGTCTCGCCCTGTCACCCAGGCTGGAGTGCAGTGGCACAATCTCATCTCACTGCACCCTCGATCTCCTGGCCAGGCTCAAGCAATCTTCCTACCTCAGCCCTCTGAGTAGCTGGGACTACAGGTGTGTGCCACCATGCCTGGCTATTTTTTATGTTTTTTGTAGACAGGGTTTCACCATGTTGCCCAGGCTGTTCCCAGCTTGCCTTGGGCTCCCAAAGTGCTGGGATTACAGGTATGAGCCACCACGCCCAGCTGCTTTTGATTCTTAATTCAAGATATCTATAAACTTTATTTTATTTTATTTTATTTTGAGACAGAGTTTAGCTCTTGTTGCCCAGGCTGGAGTGCAGTGACGCGATCTCGGCTCACCGCAACCTCCGCCTCCCGGATTCAAGCCATTCTGCCTCAGCCTTCCGAGTAGCTGGAATTACAGGCGTGCACTACCACACCCGGCTAATTTTGTATTTTTACTAGAGGCAGGGTTTCTCCATGTTGGTCAGGCTGGTTTCAAACTCCTGACCTCAGGTGATCCGCTTGTCTCGGCTTCCCAAAGTGCTGGGATTATAGGCGTGAGCCACCATGCCTGGCCCAGCTGCATACTCTTAACAGAAATCCATTTAACTTAGTCTGTAAGAATTTCAAACTCCTGAGGCAGTCTCTGATTTTTTTAAATAAATATTGCTCAAAAAAAGACAATATATTTTGTGTTGCACTTGATAATTAGAGAATTATTTTACGTATATTGTATCATGTATTCTTCATAACAGCTTGCTATTGTTATTTACATTTTATCGATGAGAAAGCTGTAAAGGTGAGAGACAGGAGTTTACTTCCTCAAAGTCATACAGTGAGCTGAGGCAGAGCCAGGATTCAAACATTTATTTGTCTTATAATAACCTAATATATGTAATATATGCCTGAATCACACAGGGACAAATAATGAAATTTTAAAAATGTTAAAATATGGTTTTAAAATGTAAAAGTAGCCCTAAACAGCAATAGATTTGCAACGTATTCATCACAGGAGGAAAAGTTTAAATGTGGTGCTCGAGAATATTTTGGCTACTTTATAAGACTAACGCCAGAAGTGGAGAATAACTGCTTCAAATAATTGGGAGAAGACAATAGAAAGCTATTATTTTTCAGTTTCAAAGGAGAAAGAAGAAGCCATATTTCATCCTTTGAAAGTAGCAGTTAGGCGTAAACAAGGTCATAGATCCATGGCTTTTTGTTTCTCTTTCTTCAAGTAGACTTAAGTTCGACTTTCCTACAACATGTAGCTGGTAAATACAGGCTTGATTTTTGCCAAAAGATTGTTTGACTTCCTGAAACTAACAGATAACTCTTGTATTCAAAAAATAAATGTAATGGATATAAAGACTGGTAAGAAGTATTTTCTTTTCTTTTCATTTTTGAGACACAGTTTCACTCTGTCGCCCAGGCTGGAGTGCAGTGGTGCGACCGTGGCTCACAGCAACCTCCGCCTCCTGGGTTCAAGTGATTCTCCTGCCTCAGCCTCCCAAGTAGCTGAGATTAAGGTGCCCACCACCCCTGGCTAATTTTTGTGTTTTTAGTAGAGACAGGTTTTTGCCATGTTGGCCAGGCTGGTCTCCAACTCTTGACCTCAGGTGAGTTGCCCACCTCAGGCCTCCCAAAGTGTTGGGATTAGAGGCGTGAGCCTCTGTGCCCAGCCAGAAGTCAGAAATATTTTCATTTTTGCATTTCAGTTCAGATTTGGGCCATTTAGATTTATTTTGCCATGGTAAATAAAAAAGTAAGAGACTTAAGATTCATTAAATACCCATGACTACCTTGTAAGCATAGTTTTTATTTTCTGAAACTTTGTTTTATGACTATGTGAGTTCTGCATTACCAATCTTAGTAAAAAGAGATATTTCCTATCTGATTAGGATACAAAGAGACTCAGGAAAAGACAACAGACATCCTAACAGTACAAGATCAGATAGAATGAAAGGAAGAGGAGGATTTGCAACTTAAACCTTTTATGTGTACCAGCCTTCCAATGTAAGGATATTAAAAAGTAAATATTTATGAGTTATATCTCCTCTTTAATTAGTTGTGAGATCTGTAAAAAGAGAAATATATTTTAGTTTGATAAGTTTTAGTTATGTCACAGTTAATGTGTTGGTCAGCAATGAACTGTAATTTAAAAAATTTTTAGCAGTAAACAGGAAAATTAGAGAATTATAGTATTTCATGGAAATTTTAAGGTTCATTTCTTACTTTCCCAGTGATTGTTTCTCCCTGGCTGGTTTTCAAAAGCATTTGGGGAGTTTTGTGTTTAAAACAGTTTCTTTGGCTTCATCCTGGAGTTTCTGATTCATTGAGCCTTGGGTAGAATCTCAAAATCTGTATTATTTTTAATTTCCAAATGATTCCAGTTGATAGGTCCAGCAGATCTAACCCTCTTTCAAACACAAAGCAGGTCTTCCTTGTTGGAAGAAAGAAATGGCCAATTAAAAAAAAAATCCTAATTTCTATTAAAAAAATTTTTTTTCTTCCTGTCTGGCTGAGGATGGCAGAAAAATCCTAATTTCTAAAAAAAATTCCTAAACAATATTATTTTCTGAATCCATTTACCTTCTTTTTTCTTTCTGTTTCTTTTTGTTTGTTTGTTTTGTTTTTTGAGACAGTCTCACTCCATTGCCCAGGCTGGAGTGCAGTAGCACAATCTCGGCTCACTGCAACCTCCACCTCCTGGGTTCAAGCAATTCCTGCCTCAGCCTCCTAAGTAGCTTGGACTACAGGTATGTGCCACCATTAATGCCTGGCTAATTTTTGTATTTTTTTGTAGAGACGGGGTTTCACCATGTTGGCCGGGCTGGTCTCGAACTCCTGACCTCAAATGATCCACCTGCCTCGGCCTCCCAAAGTGCTGGGATTACAGGTGTGAGCCACTGTGCTGGGCTTCTTTTTTCTTTTTGAATTTACCCTGTTTCATCAATCCTGAGGTATACTTTTTTCATGAAATCTCTGAAATCAAGGTGCCTTTAATAATCAGTGGCATCTAACATTTGTGGTAATTGAGACATGGTTATGTGAAAACCTTCTATTGATACCTGGCAAGATCATTGACTGCAAGTATTAGAGTATCTTAGATTCAATGAAGTACAGTATTTTCCTTCTATTGTAGTTAACAATTTTGAGAGAGTTTAAAGTTTTGAGTCAATACAAAGTCTAGATTTTAATTTCTGCTGTACCATATTTTAGCAGTTCAGCCCTTCTGTAAATAGTTTTTTGTGTTTTTTTGTTTGTTTTTTACAAACGAGGTCTTGCTTTATCACCTAGGCTAGAGTGTAGTGATATGATCCCAGCTCACTGCAGCCTGTATTCCTGGGCTCAGTGAAGCGATCCTGAAGCGATCCTCTCGCTTCAGCCTCGCAAGTAGCTAGTATTACAGGTGCATGCTGCCATGCCTAGCTAGTTTAAACAATTTTTTTCTAGAGACAGTCTTGTTCAAGTGATGCACCCACTTTGACCTCCCAAAGTGCTGGGATTACAGAAGTGAGCACCATGCTTGGCCTATGAATTAGTCTTGACTTCTGGTTAGCCTAACCCTAAAGAAATCTCTCTCTAGTATCTTTTGTGGAAAGTTGGTCAATCCTTTCCTGCACAGCAAAAAGGTGGTCTCTAGATGTCTGCCTGGGATGCCTGTGAAATTTCTAACTAGAAATGGACAGTGCTAAAACTTAGAGTTTTCAGACACCATATACTACACTTTTATATCTCTTAGCTCTACCCCTGTATTTTCCATATGCAGCTCAAGTGAGTTAGCAAGACCTAGCTCTGCTTCCATGAATCCACCTGGAGTTTTTCAATCCCAGAGGTGCAATTGGATCAGATGATAAACTTTATATCAAATTTCAGAAGAAAATGGTTACTAACTCAAGTCCTTTAAAAGTTCAATAGTATATTGGCTTCCTCATATCTGATTTTTTATTTCTTTTATTTTCCTTTTTTTTTTTTGAGACAGGGTTCTGCTCTGTTGCCCAGGCTGGAGTGCAATGGCACAATCACAGCTCACTGCAGCCTTGACCTCCCAGGCTCAAGGGTTCTTCCCCCTTCAACCTCCCAAAGAGCTGGGATTACAGGCATGAGCCCCTGTGCCCAGCCTTCATGTTTATCTCTAATTACAAATTGAACTGAATTTAAAAGTAGAATTGTTGAATATTTAATGTAGTAAAAATTAGTCTTTCTTAGGTAAAAATAGAATAATCAGTAGGCAAGGTTGTGGCATATTATTGATAGTTTTGCAGTTCACTTTTGTGAATTGGCCGTATCTCTGAGTTTTAGTCAGTTTCAGACAACTGAGATGACAGTGTTAAACTATTCTTCACTTAGAAATCAGTGAAAATGAAAACCCTTACCATAAAAGACTTATACTACCTCTTTAAACTTAAACTGTATTCTGTCTGCTCACTAAGAAAGATACATATAATTACATATTGTAATATATAACAACATATTGTATATATATTAAATATACATAATCCTTTTCATGTATGTTCTCAGCCTTCAAAGAAAAACCTCCGTATCCACCAAGTCAGGCTCAAGCAGCTCTTCAAGACAGTCCCCCTGAAGAGTACTCCTATAAGAAATCAATAAGAAACCTGTTTAAAAACATTCCTTTTGTCCTTCTGTTGATCACTTATGGTAAGTGGTTTTCTTGTACTTTCTTTAATGTCTGTGTGAGCCTTTCAGCATTGTGGATTCTTTTCAGTTAACCTACTGGTTTGAACTTCAATGAGATTGGCCTGTTAACTCTATAGCATAATCATGAACTTAAATTTTAAACTAAAAGCAGAAAATCCAGGATGGATCTTCTTACATGTTTTTAAAAATAATAATTTTTAAAAGGTAGTTTTCGGCCAGGTGTGATGGCTCATGCTGGTAATCTCAGCACTTGAGTTGGCCGAGGTGTGTGGATCACTTGATGTCAGGAGTTCGGGACTAGCCTGGTGAACACGGTGAAACCCCATCTCTACTAAAAATACAAAAATTAGCTGGGCGTTGTGGCACACGCCTGTAATCCCAGCTACTTGGGTGGCTGAGGCAGGAGAATCGCTTGAACCTAGAAGGCAGAGGTTGCAGTGAGCCAAGATTGTGCCACCGCACTCCAGCCTGGGCAATAGAGTGAGACTATCTCAAAAAAAAAAAAAAAAAAAAAAAAAAGAAAGAAAAGAAAAGAAAACTAGTTCTCAAATAGAGAAACTCGGTCTTCTTTTGTGAGTTCTCATGGAGTATTTTAGGCCATTTGTGAACTATAGTTATCCTGATGTAAGCAGGTGGAAAATGCTATCAACAATACCTTTCTTTGACACTGTGAAAGCTGGCATCTGTTTTGACTACTCAGTCAAAACTAGATATTAAGGAGCTCACCTTAACCAGTTCTGACATCTAAGAAAATTCTCTCTCTCCAGATCTTTCAGGATAGCTGACAGGTATTCATCCTGACACTAGCTTTGACTGCAGACACCAACACACTTGGTTTTCTTCAGAGTTTTCTGACAGTTCATTCTTTGTTTCTTGTGTTAGCACCATTTACATGAACACTAGCACTCCCTATTTCTGTCTTACTTGCCTCCAGAAATCACTCACTGCTATTCTCTGTTTCACATTTTTTGGGGACCTAGTACATAAATGTTTTACAAGTTGTAACAGATTAAGTCCTGACCTAAACTATTTTTATCAGGATTAGTTCCTTTTTTTTTCAGTAGAAATTGCTAATCACCAAAGTTGAACATTTAATCTAATAAATTCCCATATTCCCATATCCTGTGTATGCCATCATCCAGCTTCAACAGTTATCAACATTTTGCCATTCTTGCTTCATCTATTTCCTCCAGTTTTTTTCCTGGAATGTATTTTTTTGAGACAGAGTTTTGCTCTTGTTGTCCAGACTGGAGTGCAGTGGCGCGATCTCAGCTCATTGCAACCTCCGCCTCCCAGGTTCAAGCAATTCTCCTGCCTCAGCCTCCCAAGTAGCTGGGATTACAGGCGCCCGCAACCATGCCTGGCTAATTTTTCATATTTTTAGTAGAGATGGGGTTTCACCATGTTGGCCAGGTTGGTCTCAAACTCCTGACCTCAGGTGATCTGCCTGCCTTGGCCTCCGAAAGTACTGGGATTACAGGCGTGAGCCAACACGCCTGGCCTTTCTTGGAATATTTTAAAGCAAATCCCAGATGCCATATCGTCTCATCCTTATATATTAATACTTTTGCATGACATAGTTCATTTTCTTAATTTTGCTGGTTACCTCCTTGTTTAGGTTAAACCTAAAATTCCTAATTAGATATAGAGAAAATATAGTGGCTTATTGTTAAATAGTAGAGCAAATTCATTTCTTTTGCCTGTCATTTAAGGTGGCTTTTTTCTTTTTCTTTTTTTTGAGATGGAATCTTGCTCTGTCGCCCAGGTTGGAGGACAGTGGCACGATCTCGGCTCACTGCAACCTCCGCCTCTCAGGTTCAAGCAATTCTCCTGCCTCAGCCTCCCTAGTAGCTGAGATGACAGGCACACACCACCATGCCCAGCTAATTTTTGTTTTTTTAGTAGAGGCAGGGTTTCACCATGTTGACCAGGCTGGTCTCAAACTCCTGACCTTGTGATCCTCCTTCCTTGGCCTCCCAAAATGCTGGGATTACAGGCGTGAGCCACCGCATCTGGCCTGGCTTTTTTCTTATCACTCTTTTATCCCTCACTTTCCCAATACAAAATTCTCTTTCAGCCACGCTTATAACCAACCTCTGTCACAGACATACACACACACACACACATACAGAGACACATCTCCACATGCATATACACTGTTAATTCTAGTCTCTGTAATTTTGTGCCAATATTTCTTTTATTGGAAATGTGCTTCTTTTTTCTGTAAGCAATCCTATAAGAGCTAGCTTAATGTTTGCCTCACTTATTGTTCATTCTTGCCTCTAGAAAGAGGCATGATATATGATTTCTGCCCATAGGAAATTGATCGTCTAATTGGGGAGATAATATAAACATCTGAAAAGCAACAATATAGTCGGTATTTATCAAAAGGATAACAACACAAGATAAGTTGTATGGCAAGTGCATGCTGAAGGCCTTCATTGAGGCCTATCATTGAGAAAGGATAAATGAAGGGAAGGCCTAGGGATGGCAGGGAGTGGTTGAGCTGGGCCTTGAAGAGAGGATTGGATTTGAATAGACAAAGGGGAGGAAGAAAATGGCACCATCGAGGGTGTTAGATGGTGCCTTCAGTGAACACTCAGATATCTGTGGAGTTTTGGTGTCTTTGATACCACATCACTTAATACTTACTGGGGCCAGGCACAGTGGCTCATTCCTATAATCTCAACACTTTGGGAGGCCAGGGTGGGTGGATCACTTGAGGCCAGTTCAAGACCAGCCTGGCCAACATGGCAAAACCCTGTGTCTACTAAAAATACAAAAATTAGGTGGGTATGGTGGGTGTGCACCTGTAGTCCCAGCTACTCGGGAGGCTGAGGCAGGAGAATCGCTTGAACCCAGGATGCAGAGGTTGCAGTAAGCTGAGATTGTGCCACTGCACTCCAGCCTAGGTGACGGAGCAAGACTCCATCTGAGAAAAAAAAAAAACCAAAAAACTTGACTATACATAAATGATTAAGTTAATTGCAATCTCGGTTGTTGCGGGAAGCCAGGAACCCCGAATGGAGGGACCGACTGAAGCCATGGCAGAAGAACATAAATTGTGAAGATTTCACGGATATTTATTAGTTCCCCAAATTAATACTTTTATAATTTCTTGCCCCTGTCTTTACTGCAATCTCTGAACATAAATTGTGAAGATTTCATGGACACTTATCACTTCCCCAATCAATACCCTCGTGATTTCCTATGCCTGTCTTTACTTTAATCTCTTAATCCCGTCATCTTTGTAAGCTGAGGAGGATGTATGTTGCCTCAGGACCCTGTGATGATTGCATTAACTGCACAAATTGTTTGTAGAGCATGTGTGTTTAAACAATATAAAATCTGGGCACCTTGAAAAAAGAACAGGATAACAGCAATGTTCAGGGAACAAGAGAGATAACCTTAAACTCTGACCGCCGGTGAGCCGGGCGGAACAGAGCCATATTTCTCTTCTTTCAAAAGCAAATGGGAGAAATATCACTGAATTCTTTTTCTCAGCAAGGAACATCCCTGAGAAAGAGAATGCGTCCCTGAGGGTAGGCCTCTAAAATGGCCGCTTCTGGGGGTGGCCGTCTTTTATGGTTGAAGCTGTAGGAATGAAATAAGCCCCAGTCTCCCATAGCGCTCCCAGGCTTATTAAGACGAGGAAATTCCCGCCTAATAAATTTTGGTCAGACCAGTTGTCTGCTCTCAAACCCTGTCTCCTGATAAGGTGTTATCAATGACAGTGCATGCTGGGAACTTCATTAACAATTTTAATTTTGCCCTGGTCCTGTGGTCCTGTGATCTCACCCTGCCTCCATTTGCCTTGTGATATTCTATTACCTTGTGAAGCACGTGATCCCTGTGACCCACACCCCATTCGTACACTCTCTCCGCTTTTGAAAACCACTAATAAAAACTTGCTGGTTTTACGGCTCAGGGGGGCATCATGGAACCTGCCGACATGTGATGTCTTCCCTGGATGCCCAGCTTTAAAATTTCTGTCTTTTGTACTCTGTCCCTTTATTTCTCAGACCGGCTGACACTTAGGGAAAATAGAAAAGAACCTACGTGAAATATCGGGGGTGAATTTTGCCTGATATCTGGCTGAATTTCCCCCAATATTCGGTTTTGTTGGTTTCTCACTCTGTCACCCAGGCTGGAGTGCAGTGGCATTATCTTGGCTCACTGCAACCTCCACCTCCCAGGTTCAAGCGATTCTCTTGCCTCAGCTTCATGAGTAGCTGGGACTACAGGCATGTGCTACCACACTTGGCTAATTTTTGTGTTTTTAGTAGAGATGGGGTTTTGCCATGTTAGCCAGGTTGGTCTTGAATTCCTGACTTCAGGCATCACCTAGGTATTAAGCCTAGCATCCATTAGCTATTATTCCTGATGCTCTTCCTCCCCCAAACCCCAAAGGTCCCAATGTGTGTTGTTTCCACCCCCGTGCACCATGTGTCCATGTGTTCTCATCATTTTGTTCCCACTTATAAGTGAGAACATGTTGTGGTTGGTTTTCTGTTCTTGCCTTAGTTTGTTGAGAATAACTGCTTCCAGCTCCATCCATGTCCCTGCAAAGGACATGATCTCATTTCTTTTTTTTTGAGATGGAGTTTCACTCTTATTGCCCAGGCTGGAGTGCACACAATCTCAGCTCACTGTAACCTCTGCCCCCAGGTTCAGGTGATTCTCCTGCCTTAGCCTCCTGAGTAGCTGGGATTACAGGCATGTGCCAACACGTCCAGCTAATTTTTGTATTTTTAGTAGAGACAGGGTTTCACCATGTTGGTCAGGCTGGTCTTGAACTCCTGACCTCAGGTGATCCACTGCCTCAGCCTCCCAAAGTGCCAAGATTACAGGCGTGAGCCACCGCGCCCGGCTTGATCTCATTTCTTTTTGGCTGCATAGTATTCCATGGTGTAAACATACCAGATTTTCTTTATCCAGTCTGTTATTGATGGGCATTTGGGTTGATTCCATGTCTTTGCTATTGTGAATAGTGCTGCAGTGAACATACATGTGCATGTATCTTTATAATAGAACGATTTATATTCCTTTGGGTGTATACCCACTAATGGGATTGATGGGTCAAATGGTATTTCTGCTTCTATATCTTGGAAATTGTCACCCTGTCTTCTACAATGGTTGAATTGATTTATACTCCCTCCAGTGGTGTAAAAGTGTTCCTTTTTCTCCACAACCTTGCCAGCATCTGTTGTTTCTTGACATTTTAATAATCACCATTCTGACTGACATGAAATGGTATCTCATTGTGGTTTTGATTTGCATTTCTCTAATTATCAGTGATGTTGAGCTTTTTTTTTCATGTTTGTTGGCCACATAAATGTCTTTTTTTTTTTTTTTTTTTTTTTTTGAGACGGAGTCTCACTCTGTTGCCCAGACTGGAGTGCAGTGGCGCGATCTTGGCTCACTGCAAGCTCTGCCTCCCAGGTTCACACCATTCTCCTGCCTCAGCCTCCCTAGTAGCTGGGACTACAGGTGCCCGCCACCATGCCCAGCTAATTTTTTGTATTTTTCAGTAGAGATGGGGTTTCACTGTGTTAGCCAGGATGGTCTCGATCTCCTGACCTTATGATCCGCCTGCCTCGGCCTCCCAAAGTGCTGAGATTACAGGCGTGAGCCACCGCGCGTGGCCATGAATGTCTTTTGAGAAGTGTTTGTTCATGTCCTTTGCCCACTTTTTAATGAGGTTGTTTTTTTCTTGTAAATTTAAATTATTTGTAGACTCTAGATAATTAGACCTTTGTCAGATGGATAAATTGCAGAAATTTTCTCCCATTCTGTAAGTTGTCTGTTCACCCTGATGATAGTTTTTTTTTTTGCTGTGCAGAAGCTCTTTAGTTTAATTAGGTGCCAACGAATGAACTTTCTGAACCTGATAAAGCTTATCTACAAAGACCCTATAGCAAATATTATACTAAAGGCAAACGTTAGAGCCATTATCCTTAAGAATCAATAAGAAGTATCCTTAAGGATATTTATTGTCATCACTTCTGTTCAACATGTAACTGGAGGTCCTGGCTGGCTCACTAACACAAGAAAAAAGAAAAGGTATACGAAACAGAAAAACGGTGTTATTGCTCATAATATGATTGTGCATATCAGAGGTCAGCAAACCGTGACCCATGAGCCGAATCTGGCCATTGCCTGTTTTTTTAATTAAAGTTTTGTTTGTCTACATATTGTCTATAGCTGCTTTTGAACTACCAGGGCAAGTTGAGTAGTTACATTAGTTACATTAGAGACCATATGTCCTACAAAGCTAACAAAGGTTTGCTACCTGGTCCTTTACAGAAAATGTTTGGTGGTCGCCCATCTAGTAAAATAATACAAGAGAGGCCGGGCGCTGTGGCTCATGCCTGTAATCCAAGCACTTTGGGAGGCTGAGGCGGGTGGATCACGAGGTCAGGAGATTGAGACCATCCTGGCTAACATGGTGAAACCCCGTCTCTCCTAAAAATACAAAAAATTAGCCAGGCGTGGTGGTGGGCATTTGTAGTCCCAGCTACTAGGAAGGCTGAGGCAGGAGAATGGCGTGAACGTGGGAGGTAGAGCTTGCAGTGAGCCGAGATGGCGCCACTGCATTCCACCCTGGGCGACAGAGTGAGACTCCGTCTCAAAAAAAAAAAAAAAAAAAAAAAAAAAAAAAATACAAGGGAACCTAGAGACAGCTATTAAAACTAATAAGAATGAGTTAGCAAAGTTACTAAATAGCTGACAATGTGAAAATATCAATTGCATTCCTATGTATTTACAGGTATTGTATTCCTATGAAAAGATATCTTTTGTAATAACAACTAAAACTATAAAGATATCTTAGAATAAATATACCAAAAGAACTTCATAGAGAAAATTATAAAACATCGAAAGGTATAAAGGGAGATCTGCATCCTAGGCAATGTGGCAAAACCTCATCTCTACAAAAAAAATACAAAAATTAGCCAGACACAGTGGTCTGTGGCTGTAGTCCCAGCTACTTATGGGGCTGAGATAGGAGGATCGCTTGAGCCCAGGAGGTCAAGGCTGCAGTCAGCTGTGTTTGTGCCACTGCACTGCAGCCTAGGCGACAAAGTGAGATCCTGTCTCAAAAAAAAAAAAAAAAAACCTAAATAATTTATTTTTTCTCCAGCCACCTCTCCCCTAAATAATTTAAATGGAGGGATATACCATGTTATGAAAGATTTAAGATTATAAAGGTGCCAGTTAATCCTTATAGGACCACTGTGTTATCAAATGCCAATTGTAGATTTGGGTTGATTTTAAAAAACCAGATACAGAAACTGCTTAGGAAATTAAACAGAGTTTACTTGTTGAAGGAATTATAAGGAGGAAGGAGTTGGGAAACACTGTGGAGGGTTCAACAGTATTTTCTGATAAAGTTCGAGTAGTTTCTCGACTTCATGTTCTTCACCAAAGGGGTCCAGAGTTAGGGATCATAATGTTTGTGTGAGGGTCACATCATACCTTTTAGACATGTCCCTGGTCCCCCTCCATGCCTAATATGATATATATAAGCTTGGAGCAGTCTTGCATGTGGGATACTGTGGATAAGGAATAATACTTCTAGAATAGAGCTTCAGGATCATATATGCAGTGTCCCAAACTCAGGACCCAAATGGACTAAGATAAAATTTTTTTGGAAAAAAATTATCTATAATAAAGTCTATAATATAAATAGATATCTTTATAGACTCTGTTGACCAAGCTGGAGTGTAGTGGTGTGATCTCTGCTCGCTGCAACCTTCACCTCCTGGGTTCAAACAATTCTTATGCCTCTGGCTCCAGAGTAGTTGAGACTACAGGGACGCACTACTATGCCCAGTTAATTTTTTGTATTTTTAGTAGAAATGGGGTTTTGCCATGTTGCCCAGGCTGGTCTCAAACTCCTGACCTCATGTGATCCACCCACCTTGGCCTCCCAAAGTGCTGGGATTACAGGCATGAGCCACCACGCCCGGCCAAATTTTTTTTTTTTGAGGTTGCACTATTTGGAGAAAAGATGATCCCTTACTATCCCAACTGTTGCTGTTTGCTATCTGAAACTTAGATACCATACTCTAGGTTCAGATAACATAGTATTTTTTTTTTTTTGCTATTATAATTCTTCATCCAAATTCTTGCTATCCTTATTTCAGTATGTATTAGATTCAAAATCACCATAGGGTGCAGTGCAGTAGAGTACACTCAGGCCTGAGCACAGGCCTCATTTGTTATCCTCATCTTCCGCAGGCTAACCCAACCTGGTCCATGTGCATTCCCGAGCTCAGTGGGAAGTTGAATAACAAAGGCCAGTTACCCAGGTGTTTTTGATAAGTGTTGTTAACAAGTTTTTAGACCAGCTATAGGTCTCATCCTTTAATCTCCAGTTTAAACAGGGATTGTAATGGAACAAACCAACTGTAAAAATTCCTGTGAGTGAAGTAAGGGCCAAGAACAACAAAGATAATTTTGATGAAGAACATGGTAAGGGACTTATTCTTAGTTATCAAAATTTATAAATCTATGGTAATTAAGATGCCATGAATAAGGGATAGACATCAGATCACTGGAACAGAATAGAGAGCCCAGAGACCTACCTTGGGTGTCACTTGACCTAGGCTAGGTTATATTAATCCTGCTGGCCAGGTGCAGTGGCTCATACCTGTAATTCCAGCACTTTGGTAGGACAAGGCGGGCGGATCACCTGAGGTCAGGAATTCAAGACCAGTGTGGCCAACATGGTGAAACCCTGTCTCTAATAAAAATACAAAAGTTAGCCAGGTGTGTTGGTGGGCGCCTGTTAATCCCAGCTACTCAGGAGGCTGAGGCAGGAGAATCCCTTGAGCCTGGGAGGTGGAGGTTGCAGTGAGCCGAGACCATGCTATTTCACTCCATCCTGAGCAACAGAGCGAGACTCCGTATAAAAAAAAAAAAAAAAGTCCTGCTTAAAAACTTTAGTGGCCTGAAACATGAAAAGTTTATTTCTTGCTAAAACTACATGTCCAGTGTGAATTGGCAGCTAGTTTCTGCTCATCAAAGTTACTCAAGGATACAGCCTGACATCTCTGTAAATGCTTCCATGATTACTGAGGCAGAAAACAGGGAATGTCATCTTTGTTTATATTTAAAGTCATGTTGCCATGCCTAGAAAAATAAAAACTAGAATATTTGCAAACTGCTCTAACAACTAGTACATTATACATATAGGAAAACTTGAGGTTTTGCAGAAGAGGAACTATTTGGTAAATTGTCCCAGGATAATTGATTGTCCATATGGGAGAAATAAACTAAAATTAGATCTCTACATCATACCATGCATAAAAATGAATTGTAGTAGAGAACAAAGAGTAAAAATAAGAACTTTAAAGTTTTAGGAACAAATATAGGAGACCATCTTTAGTATTCTCAAAGAATTTCTTTGTCTTTTTTTTTTTTTTTTTTTTTTGAGACAGAGTCTCGCTCTATGGAATTCCTTTTTTTTGAGACAGAGTCTCTCTCTGTCACCCAGGCTGGAGTGCAGTGGCACAATCTCGGCTCACTGCGACCTCCGCCTCCCAGATTCAAGCAATTCTCCTGCCTCAACCTCCCCAGTAGCTGGGACTACAGGCACACGCCACTGCGCCTGGCTAATTTTTGTATTTTTAGTCGAGACGGGGTTTCACCATGTTGGCCAGACTGGTCACGAACTCCTTGGCCAGACTGGTGTCGAACTCCTGACCTCGTGATCCACCCACCTCGGCCTCCCAAAGTGTTGGGATTACACGCGTGAGCCACTGTGCCCAGCCAAGAATTTCTTAATGCAAAAAACATAAACCCTAAAGAAGTATATTGATAAATATTATTACATTAAAATAATCTTTTCTAGGAAGAAATTATTAAAAAAGGGAAAAGACAGGACTTAGACTATGAGAAAATTGTCTGCAATGCATATAACCAACAAAGGATTAGTATTAGTTAAAAATAACTCTTGCAAATGAGGAAGAGCAAACAATCCAAGGACACCAGAAGACATTTGTGTGTGTGTGTCTGTGTGTATTGTTCTTATGTGATATTCAGCCTTACCAGTAATCAAGGAAATACAAATCAAAGCCGGAGTAAGATGTAATATCACACACATTCACGTTGGCAAAATAATTTAAAATCTGGTGAAAACAAATTTGGCAAGGATGTGGAGCAGTAGGAACTCTGCTGGTAGTATGAACAGATAACAACTACTTTGAAGAGCGAATTGCTTATATCTAGAAAGTAGAAGGTCTATTCTAGATATATACTTAGAGAAGCCCTTATATATAAGAACAAAAACATAATACTCATTGCAGTCTTGTTTTAAACAGTGAAAAACTAAAAAAGAAACCGTTAAGTGTCTGTTGACAGGATGAGATAATTAAATTGAAGTATATTAATATAATAGAATACTGTACAACAGAAAACTAATGAACTACAACAAAAAATATCAACATGGATACATCTCAAAACCACCTCAATATTGTGTAATAACAGCAAGTTGCAGATGGATACAAATAATATTTATATACATACAGAATACTTCTAATTGTTTATGAATATGCATATATGGTAATATATAAAATGATAAACACCAAGCTCAAGCTAGGGCTTGCCTTTGGTAAAGAATAGGACTGAGAAAAGTCTGAAAAATGAATCTGAAGCAAAGATGGAAAAATGTTAATGTTTGCCAAATCTGGGTGATATATGAGGATATTTGTTATATTCTGTATACTATTTTATATGCTTAAAATATTTAGTAATGGATAAATAATAAACTTAAGTTTTAGCTTAATTTAGGTTAAGAGTCTTACCTAAATTCATACAGTACATGCTAGGAGACATCAGGATTCAAACCTATCCTGTGCTTCTCATAATCAGTTGTTTTTATTATTCACTTTTAAAGTATCCTTTGGGAGGCCGAGGCAGTAGAATTGCTTGAACCCAGGAGGCGGAGGTTGCAGTGAGCTGAGATTGCACCACTACTCTCCAGCCTGGGCAACAGAGCAAGCCTCCATCTCAAAAGAAAAAGTATTAACTGATTTTGTCTTATGAATTTTCAGTAAGTCTTTGATACAAAAAGGTAAGATCTATGAAGCACAGTTTCTGTTAGGCTTTGCACATTCGTTGACTGTAGTAGTACATTGTAGGAATTCAGTAAACAATCCATTGCTTGACTGGTTGCCATATATGTGTTGCATGTGGGGGTATGATTTATGGTCAGTATGTGTCAATCTAAATAATAATAGTGTTAGGACAGAATTCTGCTATTATATCTTTAGTACAGTTAGGCGTTAAATTCATTAGTCCATGTTCTGAAAGGGAATGGCAATGGTTTTTAATTTCCTTTATCAACTGTGTTAAGAAATATATTTCCACAATTGTCACATAATATTCCATGTCACTTCATGAACTGGTAAATGACACACTTTTAGTATTCTCTTTATTATTGTAGGTATCATGACTTAATATCATCTTTATTTATTATTGTAGGTATCATGACTGGTGCCTTTTATTCAGTCTCAACATTATTAAATCAAATGATATTGACATATTATGAGGTAAGCTTCTGCTTATATCAGATTGCATGCCTGGCCAAGAATTTTTCTTTAGCAATATAATTGTCATTAGCAGGGTCATGAGATTAAGGGTTATGACATTGTTGCTATCAAATATTTACATTTGTTTTAATTGAGAATATATTTGTTAAAAAATGAAATTTCCACAACTTTAAATATCTAATTGGCTTTTATTATCAATTCCTTTATTGGACAGCATCCCATCTAAAGATTTAGAAAGGTACTGATGAGCTGAGCAGAGGAGATGGCTTTATAGGCAGAAAAAGGCTGAAGAAAGCAGAAACAAGGAACGAAGAGCAGATTGGTTGTTACAAAGTTACTTTCCTTATAGGATTAAAGCAAAGGGGACTGGGCCCCATCTGATAGGTTGCTGTGAATCTCCTTTTTTTTTTGGGAAAAGTGGCCCCTTTTAAAGTTCAGTTTGATTATGTGGCACCTAGCATTAGTGACACCATTCTATGTGGTCTGGTCTGTTGGGCCTAGTGTGGGAGCTCACTCCAAAACAATGGCCTCCCATCATTTTAATTTAACTTATTTAATCCAGTTTATAAAACACACAGTATGGCCAGGCGTGGTGGCTCACGCATGTAATCCCAGCACTTTGGAAGGCTGAGGCAGGCGGATCACCTGAGGTCGAGACCAGCCTGACCAACATGGAGAAACTCTGTCTCTACTAAAAATACAAAATTAGCTGGGCATGGTGGCGCATGCCTGTAATCCCAGCTATTCAGGAGGCTGAGGCAGGAGAAACACTTGAGCCTGGGAGGTGGAGGTGGTGGTGAGCCTAGATCGTGCCATTGCATTCCAGCCTGGGCAATAAGAGCGAATCCCCGTCTCAAAAAAAACAGGCCGGGCACCATGGCTCACACCTGTAATCCCAGCCACGATAGCGCCACTGCACTCCAGCCTAGTGACAGAGTGAGACTCCACCTGAAAAAAAACAAAACAAAATACACACACACACAATATGGAAAGCAGAAGTTACTATCCCTGTGACAATACCTAAATTTATTTTTAGGAAATAATATGATTGGTTATATGGAAAAAGACAAAACATTTTAAGGGAACTCAGCATAAATATAGATAAATAAATATCAAGTTCCGATTGATGTATCTTTGCTTTTGAAAGGTTAAAGCAGTTGTACTATGTAAAAGCTATCGATTAACCTCCTTTTCAGGTATCTATACAGTGTCATACCTTGCTTAGTGACAGGAATAACTTCTGAGAAATTCGCTAGACAATTTCATAGTTGTGTGAATATCATAGAGTGTACTTATGCAAACCTGATGGTAGAGCCTACTACATACCTAGGCTATGTGGTATAGCCTATTGCTCCTAGGCTACAAACCTGTATAGCATGTTATGCTACTGAATATTGTAGGCAGTTGTAATACGATGGTAAGTATTGTGTATCTAAATATATCTAAACAGAGAAGGTAGAATAAAAATACAGTATTATAATCTTATGGGATCATACTGTATATATGATTCGGAGTTGACCTAAACGTCATTATGGAGCACATGACTATCTATACTTAAGAATCCTAACAAAAATCATTGTACTTCTAACCATAGAGGATTGAGGAAAATTTTCCTTTTTTATTTCTTCTATTATTTTAGGCTTTTTTTCTGGTTTTAAAATATAATGCTTTTATATATTCTTTACCTGCCCTCCCCTCCCACCCTGCCACGTGTACTAAATCTTCCTATTGTGCGCTTAGTTTTATCTAATTATTTTCATTGACTATGAAAGGTGTGGGAATGTGAAGAGTCTGAATTAGTTAATCCATTTATTTGATCAACTTCTTATGCAAATTGTTTTCAGGGAGAAGAAGTCAATGCTGGAAGGATTGGGCTAACGCTAGTAGTAGCTGGAATGGTGGGCTCTATTCTTTGTGGCTTATGGCTGGATTATACTAAAACATACAAGTAAGTGAAAGTAAATACATATATGGTGTATAACCAAAGGTATTTTGATTTTAAAGGACAATATGCTTTTTATTTCAAGAAATTTAAAACATGTTATTACCTAAAGATATGGATTCTAAACACTAGTAGGTTCTCTTCACTTAACAAGTGTTTCAATACTCTATGTATTGTATTGTTTTATTGGTCACACTTATTTCTATTTTGAGAACTTGGATACCTTATGAGCCCCTTCTTTCTTTTTTTTTTTTTTTTTTTAAATTTATGAAGTATTTATTGATCATTCTTGGGTGTTTCTCGGAGAGGGGGATATGGGAGGGTCATAGGATAATAGTGGAGAGAAGGTCAGGAGATAAACACATGAATAAAGGTCTCTGGTTTTCCTAGGCAGAGGACCCTGCGGCCTTCTGCAGTGTTTCTGCCCCTGGGTACTTGAGATTAGGGAGTGGTGATGACTCTTAAAGAGCATGCTGCCTTCAAGCATCTGTTTAACAAAGCACATCTTGCACCGCCCTTAATCCATTTAACCCTGAGTTGACACAGCATATGTTTCAGAGAGCATGGGGCTGGGGGAAAGGCCATAGATCAACAGCATCCCAAGGCAGAAGAATTTCTCCTAGTCAGAACAAAATGGAGTCTCCTATGCCCACCTCTTTCTACACAGACACAGCAACAATCTGATCTCTCCTTCCTTTCCCCACACTTCCCCCCCTTCTCTTCAACAAAACCGCCATCGTCCTCATGGCCCGCTCCCGATGGTCGCTGTCTCTTCGGAGCTGTTGGGTACACCTCCCAGACAGAGAGCCCCTTCTTTCTAACAGTACTTATACCTACCACTTCCGAAGGAATTATTTCTATTCTAAAAAGAGCCATTTCTGAGAAATATTTGACTTTTGATAGACTTTATCTTGTTCTTTTTTTTTTTTTTTTTTGATATGGGGTCTCACTCTGTCACCCAGGCTGGAGTGCAGTGGCACCATCTTGGCTCACTGCAACTTCTGCTTTCCAGGCTCAAGTGATTCTCCCACCTCAGCCTCCTGAGTAGCTGTGACCACAGGTGTGCGCCACCACACCCAGCTAATTTTTTGAATTTGTGATAGAGACAGTGTTTCACCATGTTGCCCAGGCTGGTTTTGAACTCCTGAGGTCAGGCAATCTGCCCACCTCAGCCTCCCAAAGTGCTGGGATTACAGGCATGAGCCACTGCACCTGACCTATCTTGTTCTTTTCTTATGTTGTGGGCTTAAATACAAAAACAAAAAAGTAGTTCTTTCCAATCAAAAAATTATTGTTGAGCATAAGGCTTTATTTTGGTAAGAACTTTTTAGCTAAAGTACCCCCAGACTACAGTACCACTTAACTGTAATATAATGCATAATGTGAAAATGCTGTCTTGACACAATGTCTGCCTGTAATCCCAGCATTTTGGGAGAACAAGGTGGGTAGATTGCTTGAGGCCAGGAGTTCGAGACCAGCTTGGGCAACATGGTTAAACTCCATCTCTATTGAAAATACAAAAATAGCCGAGTGTGGTGGTGGGCACCTGTAATCCCAGCTACTCAGAAGGCTAAGGAAGGAGAATTGCTTGAACCCAGGAGGCAGAGGTTGCAGTGAGCTGAGATAGCCTGCCACTGGTCTCCAGCCTGGGTGACAGAGCAAGATGCTATCTTAAAAAAAAGAAAGAAAGAATGTACTCTGTTAATTGTATATTATATGGAACCACCAAAATGCTAACACCAAAGAAAATGAATGATACCAACTGGGAGACTAAGAAAGGGGTTTCAGAGGCAGCATATTTTGCTCTGGGAGTTAAAAGAATCACCACATTTTGTAACAGGCCAAAACTTTCCACTGTACTTGGAAATGAATGAATGAAACTATTAAGGAATAAATGAATGAAATATGGAACTGTGTCCCGTGTGCCTTTCAAGGCTCAAGGTATATTTGATATTATTAGTCTAAATCCTACCAAAAGTATCTCTAATCTTGAAATTCTCCAAGATAATTCTTCCATAATTTAAGACAACACTTGCCTTAGCGTCATTATTGTAAAATGATAGCTTAGAGTGAAACCTACTTGATTTATAGATGAAGGGAGCATATGTAAAGGATTAGATTTCTTAAGTCTTTTATCCGTTATACATTTAGAAAACTTGATAGGCATAGATGTGTTCTTTGCCACTGTGGCTTTCTTCTCAGGGTAACTGCCATTCATTCACCAAACTCCTGTTGTGTGCATCTCTCTTAGATGAAAATTATGGCAAGCAGTATGTGATCCCTGTTCTTAAGATGTTTGTGGTCTAAATGGAGCAAATAAGGCATTCACATGTGAAAAGTTAAATAATATAACAAAGTAAAATAGATGTCATAAGTTTTATAGTGCCAATATGATAAGGGAATTTGGAAGAAAGAGAGACTCTTATAAACTGGTGTGGTTACAGAAGGCATTTGGAAGAGGTAGAATTTGATCTGAATCTTGAAATGTGAATAGAGAACTATCCCATTTTGTGGCATAAAAATGATTTTATTCCTATAAAATAATCCCCATCTGAGCATTCGATATGGTGTGGTTTTCTGGTGCTGCTGAATCTTTAAAATTTAAAATGCTTTAAAATTTATGCTTTGGTGGATACATTTTCCATAGACAAGAAGGGGTGAACTTTGAAAAACAAAGATTCATTACTGAACAGCTAAGACTGATGATTTTTATATTCCTAGGAGAATCAGACAAAATACTAACAGCTTTGTTGTTTTTGTTTTAGACAGACAACTCTGATAGTTTATATTTTGTCTTTTATTGGAATGGTTATCTTTACTTTCACATTGGACCTTGGATACATTATCATTGTGTTTGTTACTGGAGGGGTGCTTGGGTAAGTATCAGATGTGTTTAGGAGGAATGATAGCATGCTGTTATAATTCTGAAGTATTATTACTCTGGTCTTTAATTTTTTCAGTTCATCCAAAGGTTCTTCAATATTTTAAACTTTAAAGGATTCATTATATGCATATAAACATGTAATTCTTAAGAACTATTAAAAATTATTTAAAATTGGTTTTTGGTATACCATAGGTAAAAAAAAAATGGATGAGCCTTACTTAATCTGTGTAACTTTATTTGGTTACAAAGACAATCAACTTATAAAACTAGAAGTACATTTTTCTGAGAAAAGAAATTTGTATTTGTTGCTTCCAGTTCTGTAACCTTGAGCTGATTGGTCAATGATAATAGTTCCTTACTTTGACTAGCAACTTCAAAATATTCACTTATTTGGTCATTAGAATAAGCCTGAGAGGCAGAATGATTGCATCAGTATGTGATTGTGACTTTCTGATCATTCTTTCTGTAATTCTGGATTTATTTTCCTAGCTTCTACATGACTGGTTACCTCCCTTTGGGTTTTGAATTTGCTGTTGAAATCACTTACCCTGAATCTGAAGGTACTTCATCTGGTCTTCTTAATGCTTCTGCACAGGTAAACCTCTGATTTCTCTAAACCTGAGATGATTATTGTACCAGATATTCTAGTGAGTAATGAGTTTGACCATGGTTTTATTTGTTGTTGTTGTTTTGTTTTTTGGAGACAGAGTCTTGCTCTGCCACCCAAGCTGGAGTGCAGTAGTGCAGTCATGGCTCACTATAGCCTCAAACTCCTAGGCTCAAGCAATCCTCCCTCCTCTGCCTCCAGAGTATTTGGGACTACAGGTGTACACCAGCATGCCCAGCTAAATTTTTTTTGTTATTTTTTGTAGAGATGGTGTTTTGCCATGTTGTCCAGGCTGGTCTCGGACTCCTGGGCTCAAGCAATTCGCCTATCTCAACCTCCCAAAGTGCTAGGATTACAGGTGTGAGCCACTGCGCCCAGCCTGACCATGGTTTTTGTTTTAACAATTCAACTTTCAATGAATGTTTCTGGAAACCAAATCATATAAACAAAATAAGTTAAGAGAAGTTTTGGTGAATATTTTATACTTGCTTTAAATAAGTTAACTTAATAACGAATTATTTTTCTTATTGTATTTTAGATATTTGGAATTTTGTTCACATTGGCTCAAGGAAAGCTCACATCAGACTATGGTCCTAAGGCAGGGAACATTTTTCTCTGTGTCTGGATGTTTATAGGCATCATTTTAACAGGTAAATTAGGGCGTTTGCCTGGCAAAAGGTCTTATGTTATGTGTTAATTTTCATGTATATTGCTTCTCAATAGCTTGACAACTCAAGGGGAAAAAATGAGATAAAAAGCAGGACATTATTTGTTTTCTTCTAAGGTCATGAATCTCTTACTTCATTTTGCAGATTTCAAATTCAATACAGTTACTCTGCATAGCAAGCAAAACTGTTGTAATGAGTAGTAAAGGCTGGGTGTGTTGGCTCATGCCTGTAATCCCAGCACTTTGGGAGGCAGAGGCGGGCAGATTACTTGAGGTGAGGAGTTTGAGACCAGCCTAGCCAACATGGCAAAACCCCGTCTCTACTAAAATTAGCCAGTTGTGGTGGCGCGCACCTGTAGTCCCAGCTACTTGGGAGGCTGAGGCAGGAAAATTGCTTGAATCCAGGAGACAGAGGTTGCAGTGAGCCAAGATTGCACGAGTGCACTCTAGCTTGGGCAACAGCGAGACTCCGTCTCAAAAAAAAAAAACCTGGAGTTGGGAAGACCTGGCCTCAAATTCTGATTCTGTTGCTCACTGGGAGTGTGACTTTAGACAGGTTGCTTAACCTCTCAAATCCTCCTTTCCTTATTTATATAATAGAGTGTTAAAGCCTGGTTTATAGGGTTACTGTGAGGATTAATTGAAATGGTTCATGAAAAGTTCCTAGTGTCTGGCACCTGGGACGTGCCTAACACGTGTTACTATTGTTATAATGTGGTAGAGATGGTAAGCAGTCAAGTGGTAGTGGTGGAAATAGTATGTGGAATCCTTAGCTAGTGCTTATACTTCTTAGGTATAGTCATCATAGACATGGGCAGGAAAGAAAATAGTGCTCAATCTCCAGAGAAAGAGAATGTCAAAGAATTTTTATCCATAGTTTGCCCATGCACATGGGTGTACAATAGATTTGGAGGCAAGACTTATGTTCAGAACTTTTTCCAGGCGCATACTTTTAAAATGTCATCATTCCCTAAACATTATAGTATAACAACTATTTACGTTGTGTTAGGTATTAGTAATCTAGAGATGGTTTAAGTACATAGGAGGATGTGTGTACGTTATATGTAAATACTACCCAGGGGTGTCCCATCTTTTGACTTCTCTGGACCACATTGGAACAAGAATTGTCTTGGGCCACACATGAAATGCTCTAATACTAATGATAGCTAATGAGCTAAAAAAAAAAATTGCAAAAAATCTCATAATGTTTTTAAAAAATTTGTGAATTTGTGTTGGGCCACATTCAAAACTGTCCTGGGCCACATATGGCCTGCAGACCACAGGTTGAACAAGCTTATACTACACCATTTCATATAAAGGCCTTGAGCATTCGTGGATTTTGGTATCTGAGGCAGGGTCTTGGAAACAGGCATGAGCCACCGCGCCTGGCCAGTAAAGTGTTTTTAAATTAAGGCATGTAGATTGATTTTTTTTTTTTTTTTAGACATAATGCTATTGCAAACTTTAAATAGACTACAGTATAGTATAAACATAACTTTTTATGCACTGGAAAACCAAAAAATATGTGCAGTGGTGCAATCTCTGCTCACTGCAACCTCCACCTCCCAGGTTCAAGTGATTCTCCTGTCTCAGCCTCCCTAGTAGCTGGGACTACAGGTGCGTGCCACCACGCCCGGCTAATTTTTTGTGTTTTTAGTAGAGATGGAGTTTCACCGTGTTAGCCAGGATGGTCTCGATCTCCTGACCTTGTGATCCACCCACCTCGGCCTCCCAAAGTGCTGGGATTACAGGCGTGAGCCGCCATGCCCAGCAATATTCAGTCTTTTGTGGTGATCTGGAGCTGAACCCACAATATCTCTGAGATATACCTGCATTCCCTTCTGCCTAGAATGCCTTCCTCTCCTCTTGTCTGCTTGATAAGTTATTACTCAGTTTTTTCTAGTATCAAGTATGTCTTCTCTGGAAAGCCTTCTCTAATTTCCTTTGGCTGACATAGACTTTTTTGCTCCCACTTCCCCACTGTACCTTGCAATTATCACACACTGTTATACTTGTTTACATGTCAAAGTTTCCCTAGATTGGAGAGTCCTTTAAGAAAAAGAATTACACTTTTCATTTTTGTATCATTGGTTGCTAGCATTCCCGTATTTGTTCAATACTGAATGACTTATTAATTGTTAACAACTTTAGAGAGGTACTATTATTTTTCAGGCTGTTGGGATGCTATTAAATATCATGACACTACAGTGTATTAAATTTGACAATACCAAGAAAGACTTTGAGCTGCTTTTTAAAAAAATCTTCGCATAACAGTTTATAGTAACTTGATGCCCCTCTGTTTCAGCATTAATCAAGTCTGATCTGCGAAGACACAACATAAATATAGGAATTACAAATGTTGATATTAAAGCCGTAAGTAATGAATATTTTTATGATTATACTGTTGAGAAGTATGTATAGAATAAATGTGAAACCATGTTTTTTTATTTAGATATTTTCCCCCCGAGTCAACTGTTGATCTGTTATAATAGGATATACCAGATGCTATACATTTTTAATCTTCTGATTGTTTTTATAGGTACCAGCTGACAGTCCCACAGACCAAGAACCAAAAACGGTTATGTTATCCAAGCAGTCAGAATCAGCAATTTGAAGAGAAAGGAAAAGTTACTGTCCTGTAGTAATTGGGACAATATCATCATCCTTGGAGAGAGATGTGAGCACCAAGGCTGGGTTTGTATGTGGTGGGGGAATAGACACACTTACTTGAAAATTACCATATGAACTCTAAATGCATAATTATTATTTTGCTTAATTGTTAATTTAAGGGAAATTTTCTTAAAATTCTTCTGTTTACATCATGTTAACACTACTATTTATCTAATTAGTATCCGGTTTTTAGTCTTATATTGTATCTGAAAGTAAGCTTCTTGACATTTACTTTTTAAAAGTTGATGTTTTTCTTTTTTGTAGAAAATGGAAGCTTAGAAGACTTTTTAAAGTGATAATATGCGGTGTTCAGTCCCCATAAGATATAATAGTTCATGCAGTTTATATATTAAAATATCCAGTGGAACTAAATGTACAGTATATTCCTAATTGGCTGCCTTTTTCACTGTGCTGACCAGCTGTTCAAGCCACTTCAGTATGAGTACAACATACCAACATGACACTGCTCACCCACAAAGGACAGCATTGGGATCAGGCTTTCAGATGACCTCTAAGATTTTTCCCATTTATTGTACTCTTGTTACAAAGTACTTTTTAACACATGCAGTCAATGGCTACAAAAACTATTCTGTGTACAGATTCTACCCAGACTTTGGTCTTAGAATTATGTTCTAATTAAGGAGCCTGGTTACAGGTTCATTCTTTCTTGAGTTCTTTTCTATGCTGCCTTTCTATCATGGATAAATGCTAACACTGTATTTTTTCACTCCAACTTGAGATAGAGTAGTTTTGTACCCATTGCCTTTTTTTTCTTTTAAACTTTCTTTTTTTTTTTTTTTTTCTTCCTGATGTATAACTTTCTAGTAAGACAATTTCATCATATATGTTACTGGCTATTTCGTGATTTCATGTATCACATCCTATATTTTGCCTTGAAGATTCCTGAAATAAGGAAATCTGTAATAACTTCAGATAGCCTACATGTCCCCATTTAGTGGAGACCTCTTGAATGCTGTTTGAATTCTGCAGTATCATTTTTATGACCATTCTCCTTTGAGGAATACTATGCCCAGGTACATGCTCCATCAGTGTGCCAGGAGAGTGGATTCTTTTCTTCACTGCAGAGTCATCACACTATTGGAACAGTCTGCTTTTTTATATGCTCAGGTAGGGAAAATAAGACCAAATATATTTCCACAGTGCCTACCACTGTGTCATGTTTACAGTGAGAGTTTAAATATTGTTGATGTCCTGACTCTCTGAGCTCATAGGGAGTATCTTCATAGTAATGACATTTGATCAGCCATAAAATTTACATTATGTTCATATGCACCCAAAAAAGCTAGTCAGGTAATGAATACCCTTGAAGTGAATAGCAATTTTGATTTAGGCAGTGTGTTAGGCCATCCTTGCATTGCTATAAAGAAATATTTAGGCTGGGCGTGGTGGCTTACGCCTGTAATCCCAGCACTTTGGGAGGCTGAAGCGTGTGGATCACCTGAGGTCAGGAGTTCAAGACCAGCCTGGCCAACATGGTAAAACCCCATCTCTACTAAAAAAAAAATACCAAAAAAAAAAAAAAAAAGGCCAGGCGCGGCACTGTGGCTCATGCCTGTAATCCCAGCACTTTGGGAAGCTAAGGCAGGTGGATCACAAAGTCAGGAGTTCAAAACCAGCCTGGCCAAGATGGTGAAACCCCATCTCTACTAAAAATACAAAAATTAGCGCAGTGGCAGGCGCCTGTAATCCCAGCTACTCGGGAGACTGAGGCAGGAGAATTGCTTGAATGCACGTGGCAGAGGTTGCAGTGAGCCAAAATCACGCTACTGCACTCCAGCCTGGGAGATAAAAGTGAGACTGTCTCAAATAAATAAATAAATAAGTAAAACCTGAGGTTGAGCACGATGGCTCACACCTATAATCCCAGCCCAGCACTTTGGGAGGCTGAGATGGGTGGATCATTTGAAGCCAGGAGTTGAAGACCAGTCTGGCCAACATGGCAAAACCCCATCTCTACTAAAAATACATACACACACACACACACACACAAATTAGCCAGCCATGGTGGCACACGCCTGTAGTCCCAGCTTCTTGGGAAGCTGAGGCATGAGAATTGCCTGAACCTGGAAGGCGGAGGCTACAGTGAGCTGAGATTGCGCCACTGCACTCCAGCCTGGGTGACAGAGCGAGACTCTGTTTCAGGAAAAAAAGAACAGAAATACCTGAGACTGGGTAATTTATAAATAAAAGAGGTTTAAGTGGCTCACAGTTCTGCAGGCTGTGTAAGCATGGCACCAGTGTCTGCTCGGCTTCTAGGGAGCCCCCAGGGAACTTTACTCATGGTGAAAGGCTAAGTGGGAGCAGAGATGTCACATGGCGAAGCAGGAGCAAGAGAGCAGGGAGGTGCCACACACCTTCAAACAACCAGATTTTGTGAAAACTCACTACTGCAAGGACAGCACCAAGCCATGAGGGATCCACCCGCAGGACCCAAACACCTTCCATTAGGGCCAACCTTCAACATTGGGAATTACATTTCAATATGAGATTGGAGGGACAAGTATCCCAACTATATCAGGCAGAATATATGCATTGATATATATTGAAATTATAACATTCTCTATAATCAAGTGACTGTAAATTATGTAGATTCTGACCCTGGGGAATGTGTTACCTAAAGAATTTGACTAAGAATCAGGAACTCTGTGTCCATGTCCTGGATATATTTCTGTATGTTCCTATAACTCTGGACAAATCATTAAACCTCTCTGGGCAGCATTTTCCTCATCCATGAAATGAATATATTCAGTTTGATCTCAAAGATCTTTTCAAAATATTAAATGCCATTAATCATGGAATAGACCAAATTATTGTATCACAGGAACTTGAATCCAGCCAGAGAAAAATTCCCTGGACAATTGGATAAACAAATGTGATTGCTACCTTATGGATACAAGGGACTTTTACATTTCTTTTTAGCCTTTTTAGTCAGTTGAGGGTAACTCAAGCAGAGTATGTCCAATCATTAGCTTCCTTTGATATTTACATTACAGGTAAAAATGGCCAAAAATATATTTTAAGGTCTCTCCCCAAATAATTGTTTTTATTTTTAAACTATCAATGTTGTTTAAAATAATCATGTACTTGTTGAGTTCCTGAGGTTTTGAACAAATTACAAATAAAATTTAGAATACTTTATTTGTGAAAAGCATATACATATATGTTATGTGTATTTTTCCTTGTTGATTAGAAAGGGGATGGAATATGTGACAGAATGCAAAATGAATTGATAATTTTTATGTATTTTGAGTGAAAGTTGTCTGTAATGTCAAGCAAGAATGTTATAATTCTACAGTAATGTGTGACTTAATGACGAGCTACATTCTGAGAAATTTGTCATTAGGTGGTTTCATTATTGTGTGAACATCATGAAGTGTACTTACACAAACCTAGTTGGTAGAGCCTACTGCACACCTGGGCTAGATGGCAAAGCCTGTTGCTTCTAGGCTACAGACCTGTACAGCATGGTACTGTATTGAATACTGTAGGCAATTGTAACACAATGGTATTTGTGTAATCTAAACATAGAACAGATAATACATTGTGCTACAATGTAACAATGGCTGTGGCATCACTAGGTGATAGGAAATTTTTCAGTTCCATTATAATCTTATAGGATCTCTGTCATATGTGGTCCATTGTTGATCGAAACATGACTGTATGTCGTATTTTCAGAAAATGGAATAGGTAATCATCACTTGTGTGAATTTTAATCAAATGATTTAGGAAAGAAACTGGATGTTTCAAAAGCTGTTGCATTTATTACACATGTCCCAAATACAGCTCTTGCCTTTTGAGAATGTTGGAGAGATGTCTTTAAAAAATATGTTTGTGTGTAAAAATGTGTCTGTATGCAATAGCTAGAAAAATGCCTGTGTCTTAAGTCATTACTCATGTTCTAATTTTTGTTCTTTGTACTATTTATCTGTATGCTTGTTCTTCAGTATTTCAGACTCAAAATAAATTTATTTTTTTATGTTAATTTTCTATGACTTTTTGAAGAATTCTGATGCTTAGGTACACATGGGGAGTTTAAAGGTATTATAAAATTTCAGAATGGGCAAAGAGGGAATGAGGTAGTGCATGGAACATAAAATGAGGAAACAAAGTCTACCAGGGTCAGGGCTAAAATAGATACTAAAATATTTTATTCCTTTAAAAGTAACTTTAGAGAGTGATGTTAGCAAGATGGCAGAACAGGAGCTTTATGTCATCATTCTTCCACAGAAGCATTGATTTTTACCAGTACTTTCAGATGGTAGTTCTTTTGTAGGAATCCAGAAGTCCTATGTGGAAGTTCCAGCACACCATTGGAGCAGAAATATCTGAGAATAAATGCATTAAAGAAAAGGAAGAAGAAGATTTTCACTTTATCTGCATCACTCCTCCTTGAAGTTGGCACAGCTTAGTGGCAAGAGAGACTCCCCTCAGTACACAATTTCTCCCATGGGAGAAGGTGATAGCATAGTGAGTGAGTGCTCAGCCCCTAGCTGTGTGGGATGCTGCCTAAGAACCCTACCTCTTCCTTGCCCCAATTAAAATACTGAGGTGATTGGCATAGCTAAGCATTGGGAAAGGCTGGGAGCAGGGAAGAAAGGCTCTGAAACCTACTCAGCGCTCCACAGACTCCATCAGGAAGCCTACCCACCAGCCACTGGGATACCTTGCATATGGACCTCCCACATGACCCATGGCCACGCCAAATTCTCTGTGCACCTCACCCCCACCTCCCTGAGGCTGGCTTCCCAAGCATCATTGGATGGCAACTGCAAGCATCAAATATAGAGACAGATGGCTTGATTGTGGAATTGAAGCAAGGTACACAAACTTGAGTACTTCAGGGCACCACCCTAGGGGAAACAAACAGGAGGCTGTCAGCACCTGGCCTGGCTTTGTGGGATTAAGAGAAGGCATATAACTTTTAAGAATCCCCTGCCACAAGTGGGAACAGGGGTTGTGGAGCAGGTGAATCCACAGGAAAGGTAGGAGAGAGCCTCAGAATTCCTAGCCAGGCAGATTGATGAAGGCATTTCTTTCCTGAAGCTAGTCAATAAAGACTGGAGGAAGTGATTTTCTTCAAATGCAAGGATAGAAATGGAAGACTTCAAGAAAACAAAAAATGGAAACATGATATCACCTAAGGAGCACAATAATATTACAGTAACAAATCCAAAGAAATTGAGATCTATGAATTGCTTGACAATAAATTTAAATTGTTTTAAGAAAATTCAGTGAGCTACAAGAGAACAGATATACAATTCTATGAAATCAGAAAAACAATGCATGAACAAAATGGAAGTTCAGCAAAGACATAGAAATCATAAAAAACAAATTCTGTTGCTGAAGAATACAATCAGAAAGGAAAAATGCAGTGGTCAACAGCAGATTTGATCAAGCAGAAGAAAGAATCTGAATTCCAAGACAGGTCATTTGAAAATATGCAGCCAGAGGAGAGAAAAAGAATGAAAAGATTAAAGAGCTTATGAGATTTATGGAACAACATTAAGAGCTAACATTTGCTTTATGGAAATAATAAAGGAGAAGAGAAAGAAGGAGCAGAAAGCTTATTTAATAAAGAATGGCTGAAAGCTTCTCAAATGTGGGAGAGACACAGACATTAAGGTATATGTCACTCAAAGGTCTGCAATCTGGTTCAACCCAAAGAAGACTTTGCCAAGACACATTGCATTGAAACAGTCAAAAGTAAAAGAATTAAATTTTTTTCTTTTTTTTTTTTCTCTTTTTTGAGACAGAATCTCACTCTTGTCTCCCAGGCTGGGGTGCAGTGGCACGATCTTAGCTCACTGCAACCACCTCCTCCAGGCTCAAGCGATTCTCATGCCTCAGCCTCCCAAGTAACTGGGATTACAGGTGTGCACCACCATGCCTGGCTATTTTTTTTTTTGTATTTTTAGTAGAGATAAGGTTTCACCATGTTGGCCAGGCTGGTCTCAAACTCCTGGCCTCAAGTGATCCCCCTGCCTTGGCCTCTCAAAGTGCTGGGATTACAGATATGAGCCACTGTGCCCAGCCAAAAATCAAAGAGAATTTTTAAAGCAGCACAAGGAAAAAGAAGCTTATCACATACAAGGGAGACCCCATAGGCTATCAGATTTCTCAGCAGAAACCTTGCAGGCCAAGAAGAGTAGGATGATATATTCAAAATGCTGAAATTTAAAAAACAAAAATAAACTGCTAACCAAGAATACTTTACCTGATAAATCTGTCCTTCAGAAAAGGAAAGATTAACTTTCCCAGACAAATAAAAGCTGAGGGAGTTAAATCACCACCAGACCTACCTTGCGATAAATGCTAAGTGGAGTTCTTCAAGCTGAAACAAAAGTATGCTAATTCTAATGCTAATATGAAAACATAAAAAAGTATAAAACTCACCGGTAAAGATACGTATATAGTCAAAATCAGAATATTCTAATACTGCAGTGGTTATGTGTAAATCATTTTAACTCGTGTATAGGCTAAAAGATAAAAATATTAAAAATAACTAGCTTTGGTAATTCGTTAAATGATACACAATATAAAAGGATGCATATTGTGACAGCAAAAGCATAAAATGAGGGCATATAAAAGTGTAGAGTTTTTGTGTGTGAACAAAGTTAAGTTGTTATCAGCTTAAAATAGACAATAAGATGTTTTATGTAAGCCTGTTTTAACCACAAAGCAGAAACCTGTAGTAGACACACACAGATAAAGAGAAAGGGATCTAAGTATACTACTAAGGAAAATCATCTAATCACAAAAGACAGTAAGAGAGGAAGAAAAGGACAAAGGATGTTTAAAACAGCCAGAAAACAATTAACAAAATGCCTATAAGTTCTTACCTGTCAATAATTACTTTAAATGTAAATGGGTTAAATTATCCAATCATAGACATAGATTGGCTAAATGGATTTAAAAACCAAACTGTATGCTGCTTACCAGAGTCACTTTAGCTTTAAAGATATACATAGGCCGTAAAGGGATGGAAAGAGAGAATTCATACAAATGGAAACAGAAATAGAGCAGGGTAGCTTTATTTATTTATTTATTTTTGAGACAGAGTCTCCCTCCATCACCCAGGCTGGAGTGTAGTGGCATGATCTCAGCTCACTGCAACCTCCACCTCCTGGGTTCAAGTGATTCTCATGCTTCAGCCTCCCAAGTAGCTGGGATTGCAGGTGTGCACCACCACACCCATCTAATTTTTGTATTTTTAGGAAATGGAGTTTTACTGTGTTGGCCAGGCTGGTCTTGAATGCCTGACCTCAGGTAATCTGCCTGCCTTGGCCTCCCAAAGTGCTGGGATTACAGTTGTGAGCCACTGCACCTGGCCAGGGTAGCTATATTTAAATCAGACAAAATGGACTTTAAGTAAAAACTTTGGCCAGGTGTGGTGGCTCATGCCTGTAATCCCAGCACTTTGGGAGGCCAAGGCGGGTGGGTTACCTGGGGTCAGGAGTTCGAGACCAGCCTGACCAATATGGTGAAACCCCATCCCTACTAAAAATACAAAAATTAGCCGG
The DNA here is from genome assembly GCF_028885625.2 of Pongo pygmaeus. Taxonomy (NCBI): domain Eukaryota; kingdom Metazoa; phylum Chordata; class Mammalia; order Primates; family Hominidae; genus Pongo; species Pongo pygmaeus. The sequence continues at coordinate 36,484,109 of NC_072373.2, read as the reverse complement.
GCGTGGTGGCAGACGCCTGTAATCACAGTTACTCAGGAGGATGAGGCAGGAGAATTGCTTGAGCCTGGGAAACAGGTTGCAGTGAGCTGAGATTGTGCCACTGCACTCCAGCCTGGCCAACAGAGTGAGACTCTTGTCAAAAAACAAACAAAACACCTACAAAACTTTAACAAAGGACAAAGAAGACTATTATATAATGATAATGGAGTCAATTTTTTTTTTTTTTTTGAGACAGAATCTCGCTCTGTTGCCAGGCTGGAGTGCAGTGGCGTGATCTCGGCTTACTGCAACCTCCACCTCCCAGGTTCAAGCAATTCCCCTGCCTCAGCCTCCCAAGTAGCCAGTACTATAGGCCTGCGCCACCATGCCCAGCTAATTTTTTGTATTTTAGTAGAGACAAGGTTTCACCACTTTGGCCAGGGTGGTCTTGATCTCCTGACCTCATGATCCTCCCGCCTTGGCCTCCCAAAGTGCTGGGATTACAGACATGAGCCACCGTGCCTGGCCTTAATGGGGTCAATTCTTTAAGAGGATCCAACAAGTTGTGTGTGCATGTGTGTGTGTGTGCCAACAGTGGACTACCTAAAATTATGCAAAGCAAATATTAACAGATCTGAAAGGAGAAATAGATAGCAGTAGAATTAATAGGGAATTTCAGTACCCCACTTTCAACAATTGTTAGAACATCCAGCCAAAATCAATAAGGAAACATTGGATTTGAATTACACCTTAGACCACATGGACATACATCGAATATTCCATCCAATAGCAACATAATACCCATTTCCTCAAGTACACATGGAACATTCTCCAGGATGGATCATATGTTAGGCCCAAAAGAATGTCTTTAAAATACATTTAAATAAGAAATACAATTGAAATAATCATATATTCCTTAAGACATAATATCATATTAAGCAACTTCTCTGATGCTTACAATGATAGGAAATTACACAATTACATATTATTTCACAATGATATGAAGTTACCCACCAATAGAAAGAAAACTGGAAAATTCAAAAATATGTAGAAATTAAACAACAGATTCTGAACAACTAGTGAGTCAAAGAAGAAATCAAACAGGAAATCAAAAAATATTTTGAGACAAATGAAAATAGAAATACTTTCTATTTCCATTACCATATCAAAACTGATGGAATGCAGCAAAAACAGTTCAGGGAGGGAAATTATAACAATAAATGCCTACGTGAAGAAATATCTTACATAAATCACCTGACTTTACACCTGAAGGAACTAGACAAAGAAGAAAAAACTAAGCCCAAAATTAGTAGAAGGAAGGAAATAACAAAGATGAGAACAGAAATAAATGAAATATAGACTAGAAAAATAATAGAAAAGATCAGTGAAACTAGGAGTTTTATTTTTTGAAAAGACAAAATTGATGAACCTTAGAGTAAGAAAAAGAGAAGTCTCAAATGAAATTGTAAATGAAAGAGGAGATATTACAACTGATACCACAGAAATACAAAGAATCATGAGACTATTATGAACAATTGTACTTCAACAAACTGGATAACCTAGAAATTGATAAATTTCTAGAAACATACAACCTACCAAGACTGAGTCATGAAGAGATAGAAAATCTGAGTATACCAATAACGAGTAAGTAGATTGTATCAGTAATCAAAAATTGTCCGTAGAAGAAAAACCTAGGTCCCAGTGGCTTCACTGGTGAATTCTACCACACATTCAAAGAAAATAATACCAGTCCTTCTCGAAGTCTTCCATAAAATTTCAGAGGATGAACACTTCCAAACTAATGGTCAGCATTACCCTGACACCAAAACCAGTCAAGGACATTATAGAAAATAAAATTACAGGCCAGTATCCCTGATCCTCCATAAAATACTAGCAAACCAAATTTAACAACACATTAAAAGGATCATACACTATGATCAAATGGGATTTATCCCTGGGATATAAGGATGGTTCAACATATACAATTCAATAAATGTGATATACTATAAGGGTAAAAATTATATAGTCACCTCAATAGATGCAGAAAAAGTATTTGACAAAATTCAACACCCCTTCATGATAAAACCTCAAAAATAATAGACATAGAAGGAACTTACCTCAACACAATAAAGACCATTTATGAAAAGCCCCCAGCTAACATTATACTCAATGGTGAAAAAGCTGAAATCTCTTCCTCTAAGATCCAGAACAAGGCAAGGAGGTCCACTCTTACCACTTCTATTTAGTAGGACTGGAAGTTCTAACATGAGTAATTAGACAAGAAAAAGAAATAAAAGGCATCCAGATCTGAAAGGAATTAAAATTGTGTGCAGATAACATGATCTTATGTATAAAAAACTCTAGAGATTCTATGAAAAAACATTTAAAAATAAATTCAGGAAAGTTGCTGGATACGAAATCAACATATGAAAAGTTGCATTTCTATATACTAATGAGCTATCTGAAAAACTAAGCAAAAAATTTCATTTACAATAAGATCAAAAAGAATAAAGTACTCAGAAATAAGTTTAATCAAGGAGGTGAAAAATCTGTACAATGAAAACTATAATGCATAGATGCAAGACATTGAAGACAAATTAATGGGAAGATACCCCAAGTACATGGATCAGAAGAATCAATATTGTCAAGATGTCCAACTACCCAAAGCAACCTTAAGATTAAACACAATATCTCTCAAAATTCCAATGGCATTTTTCATCAAAATAGAACAATCTTAAAATTTGTGTGGAACCTCAAGAGAACTTGAATAGCTAAAGCAATCTTGAGAAAGATCAAAGCTGTATCACACTTCCTGATTTCAAATGATATTACAAAGTTACTGTAGTCAAAACAGCATGATACTCTCATAAAAACAAACATAGGCCAATGGAACAGAAAGCCCACAAATAAACTCATACATATACTGTCAATTAATCTGTGACAAGAATACACAATGTGGAAGGGATAGACTTCAATAGATACTGTTTGGAAACCTGGATAACCACATGCAAAAAAAAAAAAAAAAGAAATTGGATTCTTATCTTACATCATACACAAAAATCAACTCAAATGGATTAAAGACAGGGCAGGTGTGGTGGCTCCTGCCTGTAATCCCAGCACTTTGGGAGGCCGTGGTGGAAGGATCACTTGAGCTGGGAGTTTGAGAACAGCTTGGGCAACATAGTAAGACCTTGCCTCTATCAAAAAAATTTAAAAATTAGCCAGGTGTGGTGGCACATGCCTGTAGTCTCAGCTACTCAGGAAAGCTGAGTTGGGAGAATCTCTTGAGCCCAGGAGGCTGAAGCTGCAGTAAGCCGAGATTGCACCACTGCACTCCAGCCTGAGTGACAGAATGAGACCTTATCTCAATAACAACAACAACGACAACAACAACAAAGACTTAAATATAAGATCTGAAATCATAAAATGTAGGGAGGAAACATAGGCATTGATGAGCAATGATTTTTTTTAATATGACACCAAAAACAGAGAGCAAAAACAAACATAAGCAAGTGGGACTAAACTATTAGTGTAGAACAGCAATTTTACCCGCCACCACCTTTACACCATCATTGCAAATGTCAACATAGTGAAAAAGGTGTATAACTTCTTTGTATTATTATGAAAAGAGTTTGGACATTATGGATTCCCTGAAAAGGGTCTTGCTTCTAGAAAGGAGAAACTGGCTATCACTACATTGATCAATGATTCACAATGTGAGAATATAGAGAAAATAAAGAGTAAGGGAGGATCAAGGATCAAAGGCCTCTAACAAGGAGGTAGGTGGAACATAGAGTTAGTGGAGACAAAGAAGGAGCCTAAGGGAAAGACAGGCAGAAGAATTAGGGTGGTTTTATTAATGAGGCCAAAGAGAAGAGAATTGGTAGCTGCAAAGAAAGATACTACCTCTGTGTAAACGAAAAGTTATAAAAAGCTGCTACTACCATCCGTTGTCATGCAATTTAAATTATAATTAGTATGATATTTCAGGAGAAAGTTTCCAGCATTATTTAGTGTTACAAACAGCTAAATATCTGAGGCAAAAGCCATGAAACTGTTTAAAATATAAAATAATAACATGGCATTTTATCTGTTACCGGTTACCCTATAAGAAATAGGAACTTTAAAATCTAAGACCTTTCTCAGATCCCATTCAGAATCACTAAAATTTACATTTAGATTTTCAGTGGGAAAAACTACTTCCATCCAGAAAAAAAGATACCTTTTTATTTTCAATAGCAGGCAAAGAAATCTAGGTAAGTAACACATTTCTGAAGTCACCTCTTTCCTGTAAGCCACCTGTTAGTGTCAGCTTCTTGTCCTCACCACACTGCCCCTCACTTTCTGCAAGAAGAGTGGTCAAACTAATAGGTGACATCCCGCCCTATTCAGGGCCCTTGACAGGATCCCATGCCTGGAAAATGCCTTTCTGACCTTTCACCGGAGATACAATATCTTTGGGTCCCTAAAGAGAGAGAAGGTTTCAAAGCACACCAGACTACCAAGAGGGAATATCTCATCTTAAGTCTGATGGCTGTCCTGCGAGCAGGTTTGAATAGGAGGGAGGAGGAGATGGGGCCTGGAGGCCCTATAGCCTCGAGAAAGGAGAAGAGGACGTCACAGGAGAGAAATTTAGAAAGGACTCATTAAAATAAGACATATAAGCCTCATTTTCCATTTCGACAAGTGGCATATTAAGCCTTTGCTTTATCTTGTTATATGTACCCATTTGCACTTTTCCCTTTATCTTGATTATTTTAACCCCTGGATGAAATGGTAACTGTAAAGAGAACAACCTGGCGGAAACCAGTGGAAACTTGATTTCTGGTTGGAGCCGTAGGTTTTGGTTGACAAATGCTCCTTGAGCATACCTCTCATTCCCATAATGAGGAAAACATTTGATTCTTCCAGGGATGAACTGGCCCCAAACTCCCTGAGATAAAATGATAAATTAGATTTTTATAAGGTTTCATAATGCATAAAAATTAAAATGAGGCTGAAATAGGAGTGGCAGTGCTTTCTTTTTCAGTTAAAAGGCTGAATTCTTCAAAACATACTTTGACCCCAAACCAAGACAGACAAGCTCTGGGTCATTCCAGCTAGGGCAGAATTTGTCCACGGCCAGAGCTTTGTTTTGTGTCATCAGGAGCTCAGAATTTAAAAAGATGTCCCTGGAGAGGCTATACACAGCAATAGACTCATTCTTTGCAACGTTATTCAATACTTGGTACTCTTATTCATAAGGTAGCTTCCTTGAATGGTTTTCTTCTGTTATTTATGTGCATTATCTCACTGCCTCAACTGTACCATGAGCCCTTTGAAAGTATTCATTGACCAGGTGCTGTGGCTCACGCCTGTAATCCCAGCACTTTGTGAGGCTGAGGTGGGCAGATCACCTGAGGTAGGGAGTTTGAGACCAGCCTGACCAACATGGAGAAACCTCGTCTCTACTAAAAATACAAAATTAGGCAGGCGTGTTGGCACATGCCTGTAATCCCGGCTACTCAGGAGGCTGAGGCAGGAGAATCACTTGAACCCAGGAGGTGGAGGTTACAGTGAGCTGAGATTGCACCATTGCACCCCAGCTTGAGCAACAAGAGCAAAATTCCATCTCAAAAAAAAAAAGAAAAGAAAAGAAACAAAGTATTCATCATGAATTACAGGATAAAAACATGGTCTTTGGGGGGCCCAAAGTCTTAAGTTTGAAACCTATTTATGATCTTGGGAAAGTAACTTAAACCCTCTGAATTTCTGTTTCCTCCTCAATTAAATAGGACAATATTTCCTGTTTTGCAGCTTTGTGGTGAGGGTTAAATTTAAGCAGAAGGCACACAGTAGGTCCTCAATGAATCAGATCCATTATGACTCTCATTTTAAAAAACAGTGTGAATAGGAACTTGCTACTGATAACACACACTTGAGAAGCAGCAGCCCGATTTGAAAGAACCAGTGTTTGAACTTGACATTTTTTTTTTTTTGAGATGGAGTCTCACTCTGTTGCCCAGGCTGGAGTGCAGTGGCGCAGTCTCGGCTCACTGCAGCCTCCGCCTCCCGGGTTCAAGAGATTCTCCTGCCTCAGCCTCCTGAGTAGCTGGGATTACACGCGTGCGCCACCACGCCTGGCTAATTTTTGTACTTTTTTTTAGTAGAGACGGGGTTTCACTGTTTTGGTCAGGCTGGTCTCGAACTTCTGACCTTGTGATCCGCCCACCTCGGCCTCCCAAAGTTCTGGGATTACAGGTGTGAGCCACCGCCCCAGGTCCAAACTTGACACTATTTATAAGCAGCTGCCAATAAAATTATTATTATCCCAAAATATTGTCACTTGCATGTACATGTGGGTACAGTGCTGGGCACTGTGCAAAGATGGTGAAACAAAAATGAATTCAGCACATATCTGAATTCAGGGGAGATATGGGCAAATAAGACGGTAGCCAAGGGATTTGGGCACCAAAAGAACAAAACTGAGTTGCTTTTGTGAGCAGGAAAAATGGTTCCTATATTTATTGCACAATCCTCCACAAAGGAAATTAAAAAACAAGGTAGAAAGGAAGCCACCAACAAGCCCACTACCCATGTACAACTCAATTTTTCTTGTTCTCTTTTAGTTTATAGGCATGCATAATTTTACATAAGAATAAAGCAATTTCTATATTTAACATAAGACCATAAGCATTTTCCAATTGTCCTTTATAAGCATTATTTTACATAACCACATAATATTGCAATAAGCTGACATAACATCCTTACCTACTGCTTCTCTACTCGTGGACATTCATTCATTCACTTATTCAACATTGAGCATTTAGAATTTTGTCAGTTTGTGATAGGAGCTGGAAATGCAAAGACAATGTTCCTCTTTCAAGATGCTCAAAGACAAGAAAAGAAATCATTTCAGTCCACAGCACTTGCCAAGAGGACATACATGTGCAAATGAAACGGGAGCCCCAGGGGGGCAGCGGCCCCTTCTGCTAGACACAGACATGCAGGAGCAGACTCAGTTCTCAGTGTTGGAATCAGGCAGGGCTTTTCTGATTGTTTGAGCAGAGGATTGCGCTGCTCAGGAGGCCCCAGTTTGACTGTTTTATGCCCCTTATGCTTCTCTGTCCATCCCAGAACTCATTCTCACCTTCTAGTTTGTCAAAATACTGTCTCATCTCCTTTCATCTCAGATACAAAAGACAGGCAACAACCTCAAATATAATCCCAGTTGTATTTGCATTTTAACGTGGTCTAGGCTGAATAGATACAGCTCCGCCAGCCTCCATTGTCCAGTAAGACAAACGGGGTGAGGTTTTGGCTCTCCTTGTGTCCTTAACGTTACTCTGCCTTAGACCAGTGCCTCTTTGGCTTGCAAGTGCATCTGACTTTTTCTAAGCCCTGAAAGTCTGGCAGCTAGACCCTCACTTGGCACTGTGCCTAGAGCCATTTCCATTCCACAGATGGGGAAAGCACCCTCTCTACTGGTCATTTCATGAACTGTTGCAGACTCATTGCTGAAATTTCACTGGATTGTGTTGAGGGGGTTGGGGGTATTGAGGATAAGGGACCGGGATGTGCCAGTTCATTTCAGCCATATCATCAAACCTGTAGCAGTCACTTGCCCCAAACACACACACACACACACACACACACAGACACACACGCACAGAGACCTCCCACTGCCTGGATGGAAGGTCACATTGCATGGGGCAGTGGTGACACGTTAGCTATCAATGACCTTTCTAGTGACGCATGAAGCCAAATCATGGGATGGTCTATGCGAGAACAGCCCAGTGACTCAGCCTAACTGGAGGTAGAAGTTGTCCAGGACACCACTTCTGTGAAATGGGAGACAGCATGCTGTTTTTCACCAAAGGCTGCTCCTTTGTGGAATCCCTTGGGCACCCTCGGGCTGTGCTGCTCCAGGCCCCACCCAGTGGCCCAGTGAGGGGCTCCCTTCCACAGGAACCCCTCAGCCACACCCGCATGGTTTCTCCATGCCAGGTCCCTGGGGACGAACAAGCAAGAAATGGCGGCCCTGCGCTCAAACAGCAGATGCACGTGGGGCAACAGGATTTGGACACGGTGTTAGCCTCGGAGCCAGGTTACTTGGGAATCTGTGAAAACAAGCTCTCCAAGTCGGGATAGATGCTCGCCTGTGCCTGGAAGAGTGAAAGCACCATTTCTCAGCATTTCTCCCCCATTGTATGCTTCTCAGGGAGAAAAGGACACGACTTTCACACACACACACACGAGTACTATGTATTTCTGCAACGCTGGGGTAAAGGGATGAGGTCTGTAAGTGGAGGCCCCAGCATGATCTCCCATACCCCAGCTCCTGCCTCCCATCCCAGGGCCGAGGGCTCACTTCATGGCATCCCTTAACCCAGAGGTTCCCAAACTTGGAATCACCCGGAAGGCCTGTAGGAACACAGTAGGTCTGAGGTGGGACCCAAGACTTTGTATTCCTAACAAGGTCCCGAAGAACCCTGGGATCTTGCTGGAGCTGCTGTTTTGAGACTATACCCTGAAGGCATCGCCCTGCAGTAGCTGCCCCAGGCAGCCGAGAACAGCCACTGCCTCTCCCCACCGTGGCTCCCGGGCTGTCCCAGAAACACTCCCTCTGGCCTGACTGGAAAGATGACCCGGCTGTTCTTTTCTTTACAGAAGGCTTTTGTACTTCTCCCATGAAGAGGAACAATATAGAGATTCGGTTTCTTGGGCAGCCTGGCTGTTCCAAACCCGTGGGTGCATCTGTGACTGTGGTGGGGAAAGAACACAGATGGTGCTGCGAGGCCGTCTCCAGACTGTGGAAGCCACAAGCCACTGGCGTCTGCTTCTGTGGAGAAACAAACTTCAGCCACCCACGGGCGCCCCCGCAAAGGCAGGGCTGATTCCTCGAGAGTGGCTGGCGCTGGGCCCGCCCAGCACTCTTCCCTACCCTACGCTTGTCTTCCTCCCCTCCCCTATCCTCTGGGGCAATTCAGAAACGGAAGACAAGGTGGATGTGAGAAGGGAGTGGAGGATGGGGAAAGGCGGGTCGGAAAACCTGGCCTCGAGGTAATAAAAGTGACTTCCCATCCAGTGAAGGCAGCACTGACACCCGCTCCATGCAGTCCCGGGATGGCCACCAAGTGAGGGAGCAGCAAAAAAGAGAAGACACAGGGAAGGAGAGAAGAGGCTCTGCCCCCCAGACTGCACAGGAGATCCACCGCTTCCAACAGGGAGCATTCCTAATTCCTAGGTTTCCACCACAGCCCTCGTTCTTCTGAGACAGTAGAGGCATGAAAGACAGACGTTCATTGTGTTGATTGTTTTTTTTTTTTTTTTTGCTCCAGGAATTACCTAGAGATCCCCAGGACTGCCACACTGGGCCAGACTCACAGGACACTACTTCCCTGAATTATTCACTTCTAGAACTATTGATGATGGGTTCGTTTAAGCCTCCCTTGATTTGTTTGTTTTCACTATGTTATTTATAAAGATAATGGGTTGTATGATAAAGACTTCTTTTTTCTTTCTCTCTCTCTCTCTTTTTTTTTTTTTTTTTTTTTTTTGAGATGGAATCTCACTGTGTCGCCCAGGCTGGAGTGCAGTGATGTGATCTCGGCTCACCGCAACCTCTGCCTCCCGGATTCAAACAATTCTCCTGCCTCAGCTTCCCATGTAGCTTGGATTACAGGTACCCGCCACCATGCCTGGCTAATTTTTGTAGTTTTAATAGAGACGGGGTTTCACCGTGTTGGCCAGGCTGGTCTCGAACTCCTGACCTCAGGTAATCCACTCGCCTTGGCCTCCCAAAGTGCTGGGATTACAGGTGTGAGCCCCTGCGCCCGACCTTCTTTCTCTCTTTAAATTATCTCTTAAAATTGATTCTCTCCTTTGGATGTTCATCCCACAAGTTGATTATGGAATTGGTTCATTTATTCATTCAACACACATCTAACAGCACTTTGGGCCAGGGGTTGGGGTTGCAGAGCCAAGCAGGACCTCATGCTAGCTCTTTTAGCCTAGTGAGGACAGACATGTGGAGAACTTCAAAGGTGAGAAAGTGCTAAGCAGGGGCCACACAGCATGTGTGGCACATTAGTGACGACGGCTCTGCGGAGGGGTGGGTGTGCTGGGGAGGGAGTGATGGAGGAAATGGCATGGCGGAGCTGAAGTTTGGGCTGAGTCTAATGGGGCACCCACCAGTCCCCCTAGTGAGACCTCCTCTAGTTTTCTATCTTTTACCACAGACAGGAGTTTCCGCCCTTAGCAAAAGCTGCAAGTGCATTTAAGACCTGACCTCCCCAGTCCTCCTTTTTATCTTGGGTCTTCTTCCTGCACTGTCTCAGCTGACTCTTCCCAAAGGACACTTGGCTGATAAGTTTAATGCATTCCTGTCGCTTCCTTGTCCTCCAAAACAAGGTGGGCTCTTTAGAAGTGGGAAAGATTCTCTGGAATTTGAATGGTTCACAAGAAGTCTTTTCTGGACAGGGGACCAGATCTCATGACGGTTCCTTTCCAAAACTCAAATTAAGTGTGCACAACAATAAACAGGAGTGCTTATAATTAAAAAAAAAAAAAAAAAAGACACAGATCGCTCAAGCTCACTCCCAAAAATGGATTCCTTAGACCCAGGATGGGGCCCTGGAATTTCATTTTTCACCAGCATCCCCATGTTCCTGCAATAATTGGGCAGTGGTCACCTTTTGAGGACTACTGACCCCTTAGAATAAAGCCCTCAAGGCTTTGAAGGCTGTGGCCACCTATTTAGAGGACCACCTGGGCTGCTGATGAGTTTCCTCCTGAAAATAGTGCTCTAGGGGGCTTGGCAGATCTGACCAAGTCTCTGGCTTGGGAAGAAGCCCCCAGGCAACCAGCTGGTGCATGGTGCAGGGCTGGGAAAGTGCTCATTGGTGGCTTTTCTGCAGAAGGGGTCCCAGGGAACATCATTCACTGTGCCGTCAGTAAGCAATGCTGGTCAGGCTCTTGGCTGGAGAGTTGGGGTCCTACTGTAGGAGGGGCAAAGCATATGCTCCATCTGTGGAGAGGATGACAGTTCCTGAAGGGCTTCATCTTCATCTGCATGATCTCATTTGACCATTGCAGCCACCCCATGAGGGAGGCAGGCTTTGAGCCACGTAACCAGTGGCAGCACCAAGAGATGTCTGGGAGGGGCTCAGTATCGCCCTGGTTCCCAGTCCCCAAGGCTCCCGAGCCATCTCTAGTTAGCCTATAATCTAAATAAAAGATAAGTCTACTGAGCTATCTTGTTGGGCTATACTTAAATGTTTGAAATGTCTATTTTATACTGAGTTTGCCTAAATGTTAGCAATTTTATCATGACCTAGTATTCAATTATGAAAACAAATCATAAATATAATAATATTATTTGCATTTGATGTTCATGCTATTTCTCTGAAGAACTGAAGACTCACCTGTACCAGAAGTATTGGTGTAAAAATAATAAACAATCTGTAATAAAAAGAAATGGCAAAGCCAAAAAAAAATCTAAGCAAAAGAGTGTGCCTGTGCTTTCAGGCCCTTTTCTAGCACCCCACTCCCCTTCTTTAGGGTACACTGGTGTTCATAAGTGCCTCCTATAAAGAAGCCTGGAGCCTCACTCAAACAACCATTTTGCAGAAAAGTAAACTCAGACCCAGGCTTACCAAAAGATGCATGGCTAGAAAAGAGTGGAGTTGGAATGAGGGCCACACTCTTGAGATTTCCAGGGGAGGCCTTTGCTGTCCCATTCGGCTTCCTTGGGAAAGGGAAGGTTGGATCAACCTTGAGCAGGGAGTGGCTGGCAGCAGCCTCAGCCTCAGACAGGTGCCAGTCCATCCGCACGACACAGAGGGATGTCTCCAAGGAGGAGTCCATGCCGATGACCAACCTGAGGGCATCAGATGTAGGCTGTCTTTCCACCTGGCATGGAACTGCTGCTGGCTCTTCTGCCTCCCAAGGCCTGAGACACGATTACCTGGATTACTCCATGGAGCCGGGGCCTGTGCAGACCCTCAAGAGAGGTCTTTTGCACCCAACCTGTTGGACAGCAGCCCTGGTGCCCTCAAGGTGCCCACCTCATCTTTGGGGCCTCACAGTGAGGATCTGGCCAGTGACACGGGCTGGGGAAGATACACCAAGGTAGAGAGGTGGACACTCTGGGCTTCTGGTTATGATGATGATGATAGCCAGACTGGTAATTCCCAAACTGGAGGGTCCTTGGGATCTTCTGGCAAGGCAAAAAGTCCAGCATGCCATATCCACTGACTCCTGAGTCAGATACCCGGAAAGAACCTGAGGTTATCTATGTCGGGTTCTCTGATGACAATTTTGTGTTGAATAAAGTTTAAAGCACAGATCCATTCATGCTTTCTCATGTTTATTTTAATGACTGTTATGTACTTTCAAGTCTGCAGCTGGAAATGTATCTTTAAAAACCAGCTTACTTTTGAGTGTCTGTACTCTGAGGGGCTGTGGCCCACGTGGTGCACCCAGAAGAACAGTGGGGCATCCAAGGACCACCATCCCAGGCTCAGAGGGGCTGGGCACTGGCATCTGGGGCTTGTGGTGGCCGAGCTGCCACATACTGCTACAGGGGCCCCATCTGTCCTTCCTCTGGATGAGCTGGGCAGTGGCTTTGCTGCTCCTCCTCCCTCACATCCCAAGCTCCGCTCTGCACCCCTAGCTTGGAGTTCTATGCTCTCCCAGGGAAGAGGGGACTCTGCCTGCCTTGGTACCCCCTGAGGATGACAGCAGCATTTTAAAGCCTGGACCCTGATGGGTTCATCGGTCCAACCACAGATGCCTCTTCCAGCCAGCTGTGCTTGGTCCCTATGAAATGTAAATGTAGGTGGGTTCACCCTTCTGGAAACTGACTTTGGGTCTGGCTCTGGGCTGGACTCTAGTTCAAGTCTTAAAAACTGTCCAAGAGGCAGACCCAGGTAAGCCCCATGCTGGGACTGTGGAGTTCCCAGTGCCTTCTAGAATTTGCTTCCTAATCTATGTGTTGTCATTCCTGCCACCTCAACCCCAAGTTTGTCCCCAGAGCTGGAGGCTTGACTGTTGTTCACTTTATGGCCACTGGAGGGCAGTAAGAAGCACTTTCCCATTTGCACGCTTCCGGTGGGCCCCATCCATCCCTACAGCAGGGACTGTCAGACCTGCGTGCACCCCAATCATCTGAAAGTCTTGTTCAAATGCTTTTGTCCTGTCCCTTACTTGCCGTGTGACTTGGGGCAGGTTACTGACTTTTCTGAGCAGAGTTTCTGATTTAGCTGGTTTGGGAGGGGGCTGAGAGTTTGCATTCCTAAGTTCCTTGGTGATACGGCTGCTACGGATCAGGGAGGTCATCAGAGGCTAAGAGCCCCTGCAGTCTCCTGGGAGCCCAGCAGCCTGGGATTTTGCTCTCCTGATCTCACAGGAAGCAGGTGGACGTGGCCACGGCTCTCCTCCCTGGAAGGTTCCTCTACCAGCTCCACCCTACAACATCCCTTGTTGCTAAATCCCTAGGGAACCTCACCACCAGAGGCCTCCATGGCCAAACAATGAACCTTTCTCCAACCACAGGAGCTCAATAGAGGGTAGATGCCCTGGAGAGCGAATAGGAAGAGGAGAAAAGTAACTGGAGAAGGCCAGAGAAGAAGGAGACAGGAGGAGTGAGCCCCACACATGGACAGTGGTCCTAGAGCAAGTTGCAGACAGGATAGCCACCATGGGTCTGGGTGCCTGAGATGGGAGACAGTCTGGCCCACTAAGAAGATCCTGGAGGCCGAGTCCTAGAGGCCCCTGTCTTAGTCTGTTTGGACTGCTATAACAAAAATACCATAAACTGGGTGGCTTATAAACACTAGCCATTTATTTCTCGCAGTTCTGGAGACTGAGAAGTCCAAGATCAAGTTGCTGGCAGCTTTGGTGTCTGATGACAGCCCATTCCTCATAGAGGCTTCTTGCTGCGTCCTCACATGGTAGAAGGGGTTAGCCAGCTCTCTGGGATCCGTTTTATAAGGGCACTAACCCTCATGACCCCCTAAGAAACCCCTCTCTCCCTACTTTCACATTGGGGGTTAGATCTGAACATGTGAATTTTGGGGGAACATAAGATGCAGACCACGGTGGCCCCTCCTGCACTTCCTCCTGGGTACCTTTCTCAGGCGCCTGTGGCATACGACTGAGTTCTAGTTGGTGGGATGTGGGTGGAAATGATGCCACTCCCTGGCCTGCAGAAGCCTTCTGTGTGACTCTGCACTCACTCCCTCATGTGGTGTGTCACTGGGATGTCAAAGCCCTGGGATGCCTCGGGATTCATGCCTTGAAGATGATGGCACCTTGGCACCCTAAATGGTTGCATGGAGCCCAGCACCCCCTCCCCAGGCCCATCAGACTTTATGTGAGAGAAGAGTGAACTCCTATTGAATGAAGCCACTGGGATTTCAGGGACTACTTCTGACAGCATCTGCCATTACCTTAACCAGCATATCAGCCCCATGCTCTGATGGGAAATGAGAAAGAGCAGATACCACCATACTTCATTAGCTTCATCACAAGCACATTTAACATCTTCTGCTCCAGGATAATAACAGTCACCACAAACTGAGTGTTGATCATGTGCTAGCCTTTGTTAATAACTGCTTTGCCTGTATTAATTCAGGCAATTCTCTTCACAACAATCTAAAGGTTAGTAAAAGGTGGTGCTATTACAATCTCTGTTTTGCAGATGCAAGCTGAGTTAGGTGGCTGGGTGCTGTTAGGTATTGTGCCCAAGGTCACACAGCGATAGTCTCTAGTAAAAAGCCATCTGTCTCTAGCCCTCACATGCTAAACTACACCGTCTGCTCCCCAAAGATGCAAGGCCCAATCCTCAACTGTGAGGAACTTGTGTTTCAATTGGGAAGACCTGATACATACCTGGGAGCGTGAATTTGGGATCAGGGAGCAGAATTTTTCTGACCCTACTGTTGCTTGCTAAATTCAGATGTATATGACCCCAGAGTTGAAGGAGGAAAGGAAAATGAGATTAATGGGACAAGGACAGGTCCATAGTAACCTTATGGATTTGAGCAAATAATGTGTAAGTTTGAAATACTCCGTGTGAATCACATTCCCAAATTTCCCTTTCCCTCCCGTTCTCTGCACCACCCTGCACTCTTCTTTAACTTTGTGGTTTCAGATCTCTCCCAATAGTTGAACACAGGAGAGAGTCCTGTTGTATCCCTGGAGCCTACAACAGTGCAAGGCACATAGTAGATGCTCAATAAATATTCGTGGAGTGAATTAATGGGGATAAACAGTTGGCTGGAACTTGGCAGCAGGTTCCCATCCACTCAGGGTCTCAAATCATTGAATCTTCTGGATCGTGGAACGCTCAAGAAGCCATTTGGTCCATGCTTTGCTTCTACTGAGGACTGCCTGCCAGCCACACCCCCTCTTTCCTTTTCTTAAAGACTTAATGAGGCCTGGTGTGGTGGCTCATGCCTCTAATCCCAGCACTATGGGAAGCCGGGGCAGGTGGATCACCTAAGGTCAGGAGTTTGAGACCAGCCTGGTGAAACCCCATCTCTATTAAAAATACAAAAATTTGCTGGGCATGGTGGTGGGTGCCTGTAATTCCAGCTACATGGGAGGCTGAAGCAGGAGAATTGCTTGAATCCAGGAGGCAGAGGTTGCAATGAGCTGAGATCACACCACTGCATTCCAGTCTGGGCGACATGAGTAAAACTCCGTCTCAAAAAAAAAAAAAAAAAGAAAAAGAAAAAGAAAAAAAAACCAACTTAATGAATGTCAGGGCTAATGGAGACCTTTAGATACCATTTAGCTCTGCAAGTCTCCAACTTGATCATGTACGGTATTCCAGCTGTGGACCCCACTCCTAAAGATTCTGATCGAAACTGGGTTGCAGCCTAAGCATGAGGATTTTTAGCAGCTCCCAGGTGATGCTAATGTGCAGCCAAGCTTTAGAAAAAGGGTTGTCTTTCAGTCCCCTCCTTTTACGGACCAAACTTCAGAGAGGGGAGGGGCATGCCCAGGATTTTCCATGGGTTATTGACAGGGCTGACCCCAAATCTAGTGAGTGCTGCTCTCTACCCAAAAGGCATCTCCATCATCTGTTCAGAAAATGCATTTTAGGGTCTCCTGGCTTTTTCAGTAGAAGGTTCTTCCTTAAGTCACATCCTTCAGGCTTTTCCTTGATCTGCCCAGGGTAGATTGAGTTTGAATCCAGCAGAAAGTGCAGCTTCACTGGGGTCCTCCCCCCTGCTCAGTTCTGTCCACCCTTTAAAATCCTGTGCATAGCTGGGTGCAGCAGCTCAAGCATGTAATCCCAGCACTTTGGGAGGCCAAGGTGGGTGGATCATGAGGTCAAGAGATCGAGACCACCCTGGCCAACATAGTGAAACCCCGTCTCTACTAAAAATACAAAAATTAGCTGGGCGTGGTGGCATGTGTCTGTAGTCCCAGCTACTCGGGAGGTTGAGGCAGGAGAATTGCTTGAACCCAGGAGGCAGAGGTTGCAGTGAGTCAAGATTGCGCCACTGCACTCTAGCCTGGTGAGAGAGCGAGACTCCATCTGAAAAATAAAATAAAATAAAATCCTGTGCATTGATGTATTCAGTTTCTTGGAGAAGTCTCCGATCATGCACCTCCTTGGATGCCTCCCTCTGCTCTACTTCTTTGTCCCTTGCCACTTTGTTTCTGGCCTTCCTTCCTCCACCTGGCCTCTAGCCCATTCATTCTTCTTTGGGCTAGTCCTCCCCAGATCATCACTGCCCCACTGAGCTGCTCCCCAGCAAGACCTGGAAATAAGTGAATTTTTGACTCCTCATTTTTCACTCCTTCATCCTTGTGACTTCCCTCCGGCTCTGCAAAGGGAGGGCTGGCCCCAGAGGATCCGGCTCTGTCTCCCTCACAGCTGGCAAACAGCTAACTTGAGTCATGGCCTTGGAACACAAATAATCTGTTCTCATTTATTTAAAAAATAAAACAAACCATCAGCAGTCAAAACAACACACTGATAAAAGCTTTGGTGAAAGATGATCCAGAGTAGATAAACTGTTCCTTAATCAGCAGTGTGGTAAATAAAACCCCTCTTGGGGAGCCTTGCTGAGGGTATTTTGGGCAGCCTGGAGAGTTTTTAACCCTCATTAGCCCCAACTAAAAATGGACCCACTGGAATTTCTGCACACAGCTATTAAGCATTGAGTAGGACTTTGAGTGTGTTATTACAAACACTCTTACTGATTATGCCTCCCAATCCCTCATGAGCAGAGGAGGAGGCTGTTTTGTGCCTATCTTCCAGGGGTGAGATCACTGCTGCTCTCACTGCTTCCTGACAATTTCTTCACCTCCCAGCCATGCCCTTGGGCTCGGTGGAACATCCCCTGCTGCCTTTTAGAACTTTGCCAATCATGGCTGGGCATGGTGGCTCACAGCTGTACTCCCAGCACTTTGGGAGGCTGAGGCAGGTGGATCACCTGAGGTCAGGAGTTCAAGACCAGTCTGGCCAACATGGTGAAACCCCATGTCTACTAAAAATGCAAAAATTAGCTGGGCGTGGTGGTGGGCACCTGTAATCTCAGCTACTTGGAAGGCTGAGGCAGGAGAATGACTTGAACCCAGGAGGCAGAGGCTGCAGAGAGCTGAGATCACACCACTGCACTCCAGCCTGGGCAACAGAGTGAGACTCCATTAAAAAAAGAAAGAAAGAAAGAGAGAGAGAGAGAGAAAGAAAGAAAGAGAAAGAGAGAGAGAAAGAAAGAAAGAGAAAGAAAAGGAAGGAAGGAAGAAAGAAGGAGAAAGAGGAGGGAGGAAGGAAGGAGGAAGGAAGGAGGAGGGAAGGAGGAAGGAAGGAAGGAAGGAAGGAAGGAAGGAAGGAAGGAAGGAAGGAAGGAACGAAGGACGATACTGAAAGTAGAGAATGATGGCCGAGGGGAGAGGCAGGAAGAGAAAGGTGTTTAGAAAAATAATCTAACCCAGAAAGGACAAACTGGCCACTGCACACTGAGACGTCCCATAGATGTGTCTTCATTGGCCTGTACACTGTTTTTGTGATGGAATTTCTTGCTAACAGTTGAAAAACCTAAACACTTCCTAAAAAGATCCAGATATCTTGAAAAAGTGTAGCTCTGAGAACACGAGGCACTTGGCCAGCGATTGGTTGACGCTGACTAGAGGCTGCATCTCTTTTTTTTTTTTGAGACAGGGTCTCACTCTGTCGCCCAGGCTGGAGTGCAGTGGTATGATCTCGGCTCACTGCCACCTCCACTTCCCAGGCTCAAGTGATTCTCATGTCTCAGCCTCCTGATTAGCTGGGACTACAGGTGTGCGCCACCATGCCCAGCCTAATTTTTTATAGTTTTAGTAGAGATGGGATTTCACTGTTGGCCAGGCTGGTCTCGAACTCCTGGCCTCAAGTTGATCTGCCCGCCTCGGCCTCCTAAAGTGCTGGGATTACAGACGTGTGCCACGGCGCCTGGCCAGAGGCTGTCTCTTTCTAAGGGGGCCTGCCCTCTCCAGTTTGCCACACCCCTGTGCAGACAACTTTGCTTGTTTCTGTTATCTGTTGCCTCCCAGTTGACATCTGAGGCTATGACCCTTGATCTATTTCTACCCACCCATTTCCTGTAAGAAAAGCAGGACCCTGAGAGATGAAGAGACCAAAATCTAAGGCAAATGGGTGCGTTTGAGAAAGCTACTTAGCTTCCCTATGATGCAATTTCTTCGTTAATAAATGAGGAATATTGATAGTACTTGTATTAGGCTGCCATAACAAAGTGCCACAGGATGAGTGGTTTAAACAACAGACATTTACTTTCTCGCAGTTCTGGAGGCCAAAAATCCACGATCAAGGGGTTGGCAAGTTTGGCTTCTGGTGAGGGCTCTTTTCCTGGCTCGTAGATGGCCACCTTCTCATTATGTCCTCACATGGCATGTGTGTGGAGAGACAGAGTGTGAGGGAGAGATAGAAAGAGAGGCACAGTTAGAGGAGAGAGAGAAACTGCTTTGTGGTGTCTCTTCTTATGAGGACACTAATCCTATTGGATCAGGGCTCCACCCTTATGACCTCACTTAACCATAATTACAACCTTAGAGGGTCTACCTCCAAATATAGTTGCTCTGGGGGTTAATGCTTCAACACATTAATGTGGGGTGGGGGAGGACACACAACAGCACCCCTTTCCTAGGGAGGTTGTGTGAGGGTGGAGTGAGTCCATGAGAAGCACAGGGAACAATGTCTGGCATGCAGTACATTCTTGGTGAATGTCAGCAATAATACATACTGGTCATATCGAGGGGAAGGGTTTCCTCCTGAGCTTTTTGCAGCACCTCTTCTGTCAAAAGATGTATTTGTCCTGGGCACTCACTCTACTCCCCAAATAGCTGCCATCTTTCATGAGGCCTAGGAAAGCGTTATGATTAAGGAAGACCTGTTGGCACGTTTCTTTCTTTTTAGACGGATTATCCCTCTGTCACCCAGACTGGAGTGCAGTGGCACCATCTCGGCTCACTGCAACCTCCACCTCCTGGACTCATGTGATCCTCCCACCTCAGCCTCCCAAGTAGCTGGGATTACAGGCGCCTGCCACCACACCGGGCTAATTTTTGTATTTTTAGTAGAGACAGGGTTTCACCATGTTGGCCAAGCTGGTCTCTAACTCCTGACCTCAAGTAATCCGCCAGCCTTTGGCCTCCCAAAAGTGCTGGGATTACAGGCGTGAGCCACCGTGCCCAGCCTGTTGGCACATTTCTAATGCTGAACTCACTCCTCAAACTGGATGCTCAGGGAGGATCAAGAAAGAAGGTTGGACTCCCTTCCTATACAGCCATGGGCTCATGGTCTCAATCCAGTACATCCAGGAGTGGATTCAGCCTCTGAATGTGCTGGCATCGACAGTCTGAATGCACCAATGTCTTGTTTTCCCTCATGTATTATTCAGTCCTGTGATGTCTGATCTGTTTTTCCCTTTTATCTCTGTGTGAAAAACCCCCAGAAGGCATGGGGTATGTGCCAGTGTCCTGAAGATTGGGGATGCATGAGATAGTCTCTGTCTGTTCCCCAAATCCACTTTCTTCCCTGCTCTGTGCACAGGAGGCTGCCCTCAGGGGGGTGGGGCTCCTGACCTTGCTGGCTCCTCCAGGCCTCGGTGGGAGAGCTTTCCAGATGTTTCCAGTACTAGATGCTTCGTCATCCTTGGTCTTTCCCTTCATCCTGCCTATACTTCTGTTAACATTCCCTTCACGAGTTTATTTCACTTATAGCCTTTTCAGAGTTCCACCTGCACCCTGCTTGCCCCCTGACTGATACAGGAGGAATCTGAGCTGTATATAGTTTTCTGGGGAATAGTGGAGAAGTCTGAATTCAGATAATGCTGTTCAGTGGCCAGACATGAAGGGGATGCACCCATTGTGCTCAGGGAAGAGTTTCTGACTCTAATTTTGCTGACTATTCATAATACAAATCTTCTGGCATTCACTAAATAGGTAGGGACTGCTACCTGCCTCACCCAGGACATTCCAGGCTGAGCTGAGATGAGCAGGTATAGCTCCCTTCACAGCACACAGGTTCCTGGACCTTCAGAACCCAGCCTGGCTCCTGTACAATCCCAATGCCATGCCTTCAGCTTAACTGCTTGAGGTCTTGCTCATCTGACTGGACAGGCCTGTAGCAGTGTGTTCTCATTTCTCTTGGAATAAAGATGCTATCTTATTAATCTCATTTCATTTTTGTCTTTCTGAAGTGCCAGGGATCCCAAAGGGGAACTTCCCCATACCACCAGTGCTGTCCCAAGGCATCTGAGCAACAGCTCATCTCTGTATAAATCTGTCCAGGAAACCCTCGCAGAGGCCAGGCCCGAGCGGCTGCAGGATGGCTGCTTTCCTAGGAAGGCCAGGCACAGAGCCTGCGGCTGTACTGTTAAAAAGGTGACAGCAGGTTTCTCCCTGAAGGCTGCCATTGTAAGAGAAGGCAGTCATTTTACAGCAGATGATCCTCTTCTCTGGACAAAGAGGAGCTGTCATCCAACAAAGGCTTAAATTTCTGCTCCCTCTCGCCAAATGTCCTCAAAGCACCCTAGAACCCTAAACCTGCAGGAAGGACCATTATCCAGGCCTGAGGCTCTCCAGTGGATTATTCAGATCCTAGTTTGGCTCTTTCCCTTGGCCGTGGTCATTTAGTTTCTAATTCTCTGCCATTTCCCGCCTCCTCTGGCATCCCCACCTCCAAGACACAGGTCAGAGATGTAGATGAATCTGAAATTCCAGGCACTTCCCTTGGAGGCAAAAGTTTGAAGTAACAGGGCAGTACAAACTCTTTGATCATCAGGACGTCTGGGAAGTGTCTGTTATTACCACTTAAATCTATGTTCTTCCTGCTATTAAAAAGGAAAAGAAAGAAAAGGAAAAAGGAAATAATTATATTAAAATGATCTAGGTCTAATTCCCCGTTCTGACACTTACTAGTTACATTACCATGCAAGTTACCTAACTTTTTAAACCTCAGTTTCTTCTTTTGTAAAACAGAAATAATAATATGTATCTCACAAGGTTATTATAGTGGATATTTATTATGTATTTTCAGTCCCCACACTTTCAAACTTTTCATTCAGAAGGCTGGTCATGGTGGCTCAAGCCTGTAATCCCAGTACTTTGGGAGGCTGAGGCGGGCGGATCATGAGGTCAGGAGATCAAGACCATCCTGGCCAACATGGTGAAACCCCGTCTCCACTAAAAATACAAAAAATCAGCTGAGTGTGGTGGCGTGTGCCTGTAATCCCAGCTATTCGGGAGGCTGAGGCAGGAGACTCTCCTGAACTAGGGAGTCAGAGGTTGCAGTGAGCCGAGATCGACACTGCACTCTAGCCTGGTGACAGAGAGAGACTCCGTCTCAAAACAAAAACAAAAACAAAAACAAAAACAAAAAGACCTTTTCAGAAATAATTTAAAACTTACAGAAAAGAGGCAAGAATAAGAATAGTACAAAGAACACCCATATACCCTTTACCCAGTTGTAAATATCATGCCCCTTTTCTCTATATATTTCAGTGTGTATTTCCTATGACTAAGAATATTCTTATATCACTAATGTCGTTAATGAATGGATAGTTATTAGTTAACATGGATACAATACTTTTTATCTAATCTAATATGTGTATTTCAATTTTTTGTCAATTGATCAAATAATATCATTTATATTTTTTCCTGCAGGTCAGGTTCCAGTCTATGGTTATCTATTACATTCAGTTATCTCTCTTTAGTCTCCTTCAGTTTGAAACACTTTTACAGCTTTTGTCTTTTATTGCATTGACAGTTTTAAAATATGCAGTTTTGGGCTGGGCGCAGTGGCTCACGCCTGTAATCCCAGCACTTTGGGAGGCCAAGGCGGGTGGATCACGAGGTCAGGAGATTGAGACCATCCTGGCTAACATGGTGAAACCACGTCTCTACTAAAAATACAAAAAATTAGCCGGGCATGGTGGCGGGTACCTGTAGTCCTAGCTACTCGGGAGGCTGAGGCAGGAGAATGGCTTGAACCGGGGAGGCGGAGCTTGCAGTGAGCCAAGATCGCACCACTGCGCTCCGGCCTGGGTGACAGAGCGAGACTCCATTTCAAAAAAAAAAAAAAAAAAAATGCAGTTTTTAAAAAATATAGAACGTCTTTATTTTGGATTGGTTTGATGTTTTTTTATGGTTAGATTCATGCTATGGATTATCAGCCAGAATATTGCATGGGGAATGTTGTGTTCTTCCCAGGACATCACTTCTGTATACATATGATGTCCATCTGTCCATCAACAGTGATGTTAATTTTGATCACATGGTCAAAAGTTACACCTGTAGTATTACTATTTGACTGAATAGTTACTATTTTTCCCCTTGCAACAAATGAGAAATCTGGAGGAAGACACTTTAATATCATGCATAGCCTACTCCTCATCCGAATATCCCCCCTAGATTTAGGATCCGTTTCTGAGTCTTGCCTGAACTAATCTTTATTGCAATAGTTGCCAAATGATGATTTTCTAACTCTAGCACTCTCTCCACACTGGCATTGTACTCTACACAGGATCTTCCCTTCTTCCCAATTTATTTGTTTATCTATTTATAACCAATACGGACTTATGAATTCCTATTTTTTTCCCAATGATTTGTAATTCATTACTGTTGATATTTTGTACTGAAAGTGTCCCAGATTTGAGCGGTGGAAGCTAACTCTTTGTCCTTGTGCCTTTGTGAAATGCCCTTATTATTTTTTAAGCAGCTAATTTCTGACAGAATAAGATTGTGATAGTTAATTTTGGGTGTCAATTTGACTGACCTAAGTGATGCCCAGATAGCTGATAAAATATTATTTCTGCGTATGTCCATGAAGTTATTGCTGGAAAATATTATCATTTGAATCAGTGAACTGAATAAAGCACCTGGCCATTTTAAATGTGGGTAGCATCATCAAATCCTCCGAGGGCCTGAGTGAAACCAAAAGTTAGAGGGAAGGTGAATCTGCTGTCTCTGTTTGGGTGGAGACATTCATCATTTCCTGCCCTTGGACGTCAGTGCTCCTGGTTCCTGGACTTTTGGACTCAGACAGGGACTTAGACTATCAGCTCCGCAATTCTCAGGCCTTCCGACTTGGGCTGAATTATACCACTTGCTTTACCAGCTTGCCAGCTTGCAGACAACAGAGCATGGGACTTCTTGACCTCCATAACCATGTGAGTCAATCCTTATAATAAACAGCCTCTAATATTATCTCTACATAACCTGTTGGTTCTTTTTCTCTGGAGAGCCCTAATACAAAGGCGATCTAGGTTCATCTTGTATTTACCCTGCACCAGCCATGGAACTGGCCATTTCCTTTTTTTTTTTTTTTTTTTTTTGAGATGGAATCTCGCTCTGTCGCCAGGCTGGAGTGCAGTGGCGCAATCTCGGCTCACTGCAACCTCCACCTCCCGGGTTCAAGCAATTCTCCTGCCTCAGACTCCCGAGTAGTGGTGACTACAGGCGCACGTCACCATGCCTGGCTAATTTTTGGATTTTTAGTAGAAATGGGGTTTCACTATGTTGGCCAGGCTGGTCTCAAACTTCTGACCTTGTGATTTGCCCGCCTTGACCTCCCAAAGTGCTGGAATTAGAGGCGTGAGCCGCCGCACCTGGCCCTGGAAATGGCCATTTCACCAAGGAGCCCTGGGTTTTGTTTTGTTTTCTGACGGTTGGGGAATGGTATTTAAAAACCAAGGTATGGGTTCCAGGCTTGCTCATTGCTACTGGAGCATCTTTGCTTCTTGGCTATTTCAGCATATGGCACTAGTAAATGTAAATATATAATGCATACAAACATGCATAAATATGTAGATATATACATGCATATATACATATTTTAGAAATGAGTTCTTATGAATACCTACAATTCCAATTCATCCTACAGGGTTTCTTTTTTTCTAAATTTTAAATTCGTTTAAAAATTTCTGTTTCTGCTGCTTGACTCAGAGCCACAGGTTTTTGTTTTGTTTTTTTTTTTGTTTCCCCGCATTCCATATTTGTATATCTCTTCTTCCATAGTGAGAACACTGTCTCCCAACAATATCGGTATATTTATTTATTTGTTCAATCCTATAAGACATCTAGAATAGTTTCAGAATTGTGCAACCTCTTTTTTTAAATGTATTTTTTTCATATAAGAACCCTGTAATGGGAAGCAACCTCTTTTGAACACACTCTTTTTATGTCTGTGGAATTTCCTACCGTGTGAGTCTTTTTTCCCTAAGATAAAATCTAAAAAACTCCCTTCCCAGTCTTCTTTGTAGGTAGGGCACAAATAAGTTACCTGGGTTCCACCGGTTAACTTCATCCATGTGGGATGCTGGTCCACAATAAAGCAATGGGAGGAAACAGGCTCTGCCCTAAACATCTATTTATCTGGCTAGAATGGCTGATGGCTGAAAGTCTGGAATTCAGAGTCCACTGAGTGTGTTAGGTGGAGCTCTACACAGAGATGGCATTGGAAGTGGCAGCAAGAGCCACTCCAGCAAAGTCAAGTTGGAGGCAATGCAAGTTGTGTGGTCTAGAATCAAAGGTGGTAGCAGAAATTCCTCATCAGTCCAGTGCTGAAATGTGGTTTTGGATATTGACCTTGGAAGCTTAGCCTAAAGCATAGTTCTCTAGTCCTACCAGAAATTCTGTGAGCTACTCAGCATTCTTTAATAAATGAATTTTTTTTCCTACATGGGCAAACAGAGTCAGCTTTGATACTTACTATGAAGAATTCTGCCCCATAAGTTTTTCTGATCATGGGTCATTTTCCTCTAAAAATTTTACATTTGTTTTTCTTTATTTTATTGTTATTATTTTTTTCATTGAGACAGGGTCCCACTCTGTCACCCAGGCTGGAGTGCAGTGGCACCATCACAGCTCACTGTAGCCTCAACCTCCCCCAGGCTCAGATGATCCTCCCACCTCAGCCTCCCAAGTAACTGGGACTACAGGCATGCACCATCATGCCCAGCTAATTTTTGTATGTTTTTTTGTAGAGACGGTGTTTCACCATGTTGCCCAGGCTGGTCTCAAACTCCTGGGCTCAAGCAATGTGCTTGCCTTGGCTTCCCAAAGTGTTGGAATTATAGGAATGAACCCCCACACCCAGCTTTGTTTACCATTTAAATAATTAACTCACCTACAATTTTAAAACTTTCTTTTTTTTTTTTTTGAGACGGAGTTTTGCTCTTGTTGCCCAGGCTGAGTGCAATGGTGCAATCTTGGTTCACTGCAATCTCCACCTCCTGGGTTCAAGTGAATCTCCTGCCTCAGCCTCCCAAGTAGCTGTGATTATGGGGATGCGCCACCATGCCTGGGTAATTTTGTATTTTTAGTAGAGATGGGGTTTCACCATGTTGGTCAAGCTGGTCTCAAACTCCTAACCTCAGGTGATCCACCCGCTTTGTCCTTCCAAAGTGCTGGGATTACAGGCATGAGCCCACCTAGCCTTAAACTTTTTTTCTTAAGGCTATGTCTTAACCCAGATTCCCTAAAACTTTCTTCTCAAAGTGGGGTCATTAACTAGCAGCAACAGGGAGTGTTATTAGAAATGTAGATGCATAGGCCTCACCCCAGACTCACTGAATCAGAATCTGCATTTTAATGAGCCCCCTAGGGGATGCAAAATTTGAGAACCACTGCCCTAAAAATAGAGCCTGAAGCAAGGATTAAGTGCTGATGCTTTATTTGGGGGGTGTTAACTCAGAATAAAAGAGTAGGAAAAAAGAGAATTGAGGCAAGGAAAACTGGAAGCAATGCACGGTGGTGGGTTTCTACTCTGGCCTCTACTTTATAATGAGACTTAAAAGACACTGCAGTTTTCTTGGCAGGTGTGCACACTTGACCATGTGGCAAGTGTTTGGACAGGCCGTATGGAGAAACCCTGCCTAAGAGAAATCCACCAATGGAGGTAGGTGAGGGAATTATCCTCATAAACCTCCCAACTCCTGTTTCCCAATGGTTGCTCCACAGGGAGTTAACCCTTATGCTTCTGGGTCATGTCACTCAGACCCTTTGGTGGCCATTCAGAAGCCAGATTACATATCCTGTTGCATAGTGTTTTATCTAAGTGTGGAAGTGGCAGGAGGAGCCAGAGAGTACATCCACCAGCTAGTCACTCTGGTTATACAACAGCAGCCAGAGAGAAGGGCCTGGGCAGTGGGACTGGGTGGAGGTGATTTGCTACAGCAGCAGTCAAGGCCAAGGAAATCTGAGAAGATATCAGAAGACATATCCAATACAGCTTACCCATTCACCAATCAGAAAAGTTGTGTGGGGTAATGTGCCAGTGGATAAGACCTTCTGTAAGCTTTAGATGGTGGTGCTGGTTGAAGCCCTGTAGACAAAGCAAACTCATATATGCCATGCATATTGATTCTGGTAAAAATAAATCACTGCCCCAGAGTGGAAGGCATGCCTTTCCATTATAGGTGGCTCCCACATTAGAATATGGAGCTGCAATTCTTTAAAATAAAATAAAATAAAAACTCTTCACCTCTTTTCTAAGAGAGGAAATACAAATCCATTTATTTATAAAGTTTCCTTTAAGGTTGTGGGCAGTTGCCATTTTCTGGAAGGCCTAATGGAAGAGATAGATGTATCAAGCTACAGAAGGCTTGATTCAAGCTACTGTTACTGGTCCTAAGGCTATAATTTATATTCATCATCTCCCTTCTCCACCACCCATGCTAGACTTCCTTCTTGTCCAACACTTCAGCTGATTCATTCATCTAGATTGGTTGCCTGATTGGATGATCTTCGTATCTAGGGGAGGAGGTGGGGATCTGAAGCTCTTAGTTGAACAGCCCTTATTGAGTTATAATTGCTTTACCAGGAGTGGAAGTACTAGGAGGTATCTCAGTGAATCCCCTGGACTTCCTGCAATCCAAGAGGAATAATCCAGGCTGCTAAAGGTTTTATAATTTTTTTGGAGACAGGGTCTTGCTCTGTTGCCTGGGTTGGAGTGCAGTGGCATGATCATGGCTCCCTGAAGCCTTGCACTCCTGTGCAAGCGATCCTCCTGCCTCAGCCTCTTGAATGGCTAAGACTATAGGTGTGCACCACCATACCCAGCTAATTTTTTAATGTTTCTGTAGAAACAGGGTCTCACTATGTTTCCCAGGCTGGTCTTGAACTCTTGGGCTCAAGCAATCCTCCTACCTTGGCTTCCCAAAGTGCTGGGATTACAGGCTCATTCATGAGTCTCCACACCTGGCCAATTATAATAATTATTGTACTTTAACTCCTTTATTTGCCCACCGACTCGCGGTGCTCAAGGCAGCCAGGTAAGTAGTTACAGCTTCCAGGTCAGTGGAACCTGAGTATGTGCCCTCACAGAGATATCTCCTGGGAAACCAGAACTTCTAACACAACGGAGTCCAAAGTTCCGGGAACAAAAAGCAAAAATTCCTCAAATGTATCACAGGGTATAATAGTGAAAGGCGCCACTTCTACTTCCATCCCTTGGTTTCTGGATTCATTCTTTCTAGCCATTACAGATTAGTACCATATACTGGTCTTTCGTTCAAAGTGTATTATAACCTGGAAGACTGTGCCACAACCCTGTGAGATGTTGTTGCCTCACTTTGCCTTATCTGAATCTCAACAGGCTTTTCCACAATATTATCAGGTCAGCTGTTCTTGCATGTGTGGTACATGGTAAGGCCAGTAGACCACGGTCATCAGCCCATTTTCACTCCCTCTTTCACCATAAAATAGCTCTCTTGTTTGGAGGAAGTGTTACATGGGTTAATATGTCAATGGATAAGATGTCTATGAGCTCTCAGATGGTGGTACTTCTGCAGTCTGTGGCAGGAAAGGCAAACCCATGTATTATGTTAATATTAACATACGTGTTTATATCTTATCCCTTGTGTTTCTACCTCACCCCTTGGTAGGGTGACCATAGGTGTCAGTTTGATTGGGATGGTCCTGGTTTACACCCACTGGTATTTACCCATTGTTCCTGTGTAATCATGACTAGCATTCCTTTTTGCTCTCAACAGTGACCCAATTTGGCAAATAAATTCTGTGTTTACCCTTCCCCTAGGAACACCACGCTATGTTAGCCGAGCACCATGAGTCCCTGCAGAGAAGGTCATCCTGATTGCCCCTCTACCTTGCTGTCTGTTGTGGTAAGTATGGCTGCCTTGTCCTTTATGGTGAAGTGCTCCCACCTGGCCCCTGAAATTCTGGGATTTTTATCATCTCCACTAACAATAGGGAACCCAGTTCCATAGCAGCCTTTTCCTTACCAACAACTCTGGACTACAAGGAGAGCCAGTACCACCCAACCCAATGCCTCCAAAAGCCTCCTCGATAGGGCATTCTTTTTTTTTTTCCTTTTGAGATGGAATCTCGCTCTGTCGCCCAGGCTGGAGTGTAGTGTGGCATGATCTTGGCTCACTGCAACCTCCGTCTCCTGAGTTCAAGCAATTCTTCTGCCTCGGTCTCTTGAGTAGCTGGGATTATAGGACTGTGCCATCACACCCAGCTAATTTTTATATTTTCAGTAGAGACAGGTTTTTGCCATGTTGGCCAGGCTTGTCTCAAACCCCTGACCTCAGGTGATCTACCCGCCTCTGCCTCCCAAAGTGCTGGGATTAGAGGTGTGAGCTACCGTGCCTGGCTAATAGTGCATTCTTTATTGGCTTAGCAGGGAGTGTCCTCTGGGCCAGCCCAGGAAACCAGGCAGGTGGTGGGTTCTTGAGCCATACCTAGGAAACACTTCAAATACTCCCACCTCCCTGAGTCTTCTGACACCTTCCTCAGCAATACATAAGGAAATCTGGCTTCTCCACTTTGCTTATTGTAGGCCATTGCTGAGACCAGCCTTT
This sequence comes from Pongo pygmaeus, assembly GCF_028885625.2. NCBI lineage: Eukaryota > Metazoa > Chordata > Mammalia > Primates > Hominidae > Pongo > Pongo pygmaeus. Next base: position 36,454,806 of record NC_072373.2, on the reverse strand, counting down.
CAAGAGCCATCCCAGAAAACAACTAGGACAAGCTCCAGCCTTCCCTGCTGAATGTTAATTCTCGTGTTCTGTATGTGTGTATTAGCCAGGGTTCTCCAGAGAAACAGAACTGCTAGGATATATACACTGATATATAAGGGAATTATTATGGGAATTGGCTCAGGCAATTATGAAAGCTGAGAAGTCCCACAATCTGCTGTCTGCAAGCTGGAGAAACTAGGGAAACTGGTGGTGTAATTCAGTCTGAGTCCAAAGGCCTGAGAACCAGGGTGGCTGATGGTGTAACTCTCAGTCCAGGGCCCAAAGGCCTGAGAAGAGGGGGTGAGGGCAGCTTGGGTATAAGCCTCAAAGTCTGTAGGCCAAAGAACATGGAGTTCTGATGTCTGGAGGCAGGAGAATATGGATGCTCCAGCTCACGAAGAGAGAGAGAGAGAATTTGCACTTGCTTTGCCTTTTTGTTCTGTGAGGGCCCTCAATGGATTGAGTGATGCTTGCCCATATTGGATGAGGGCAGATCTTCCTTACTCAGTCCAGGGAGTAAGAAAGTCAAATCTGTTCTGGAAACAACCTCACAAAAATACCCAGAAATAATGCTTTACCACCTATCTGGATAACCCTTAACCCAGTCAAGTTGACACCCAGTCAAGTCCACACACGTTTCCACAATTCCTGCCAGTCCACATTAGCCAAGCTCTGCAATATCTTTGGCAAGTATGCTTTTTTCTCCCTGGAGCAGGGCATTTTCTTCCCAGTATGGGCTGTGCTATAATCTGACTCTGGTATTGTTGGAGGCAATAAGGGGTGGGGCCAGGTCTTGAGGAGAACAAGTCATGAGGAAATGGGTCTTCTTTGGGCAGGAGACTTCAGGGCACTTGAATGGTCAAGACGCTCATCCACTCTGATATCCCTATCCCAGGTCTCAGTGTCCCAATCTTTTCCTATCTGGGCTCTCACTTTGACATGGCAGCCTGTCAAGGGCATGCGTTTAGTTTCCTTTGCCGTTCTGCTACCCTTTGATCTTGGGCTTGATTTTAAGAGCCTATCCTATGAATACAGGAAATAAGACTTTCTCTTAAAGTTTCCATAGAGGCTTTCTGGCTTTAAAACATTGTATGACTTGGCTCTGAGCCTGCTATTTTTTGTTTCCAAGATCTCCAGTGCCTTATAATTATCATTGTTTCTGAGCTGATTATCACAGCCACTTGATCTTCCAATGTCTTGCTCTCCATACAGTTTACCCCAATTAAACCCAAGTGAAAGCTATGGTGCTATTGCATATCAGGGTTATCACCAACTGCCTTAGAGAGGTCTCTATTGATTTCAGGAAGGTGAGCTATACAAAACCAAAATTTATCTTGAGGATTTGCTTTCTAGAACTACTTGTGGACCCAGTTGTCTTAACTCATTTTCTCTAGAAAACAAAATCTGAAACAAAGATTAAACGCTGATTGGGAAGGCAGACAGAGTGAGTAAAAAGGGAAATGACATTGGCTAGGATGAGAAGCAATGCAAGGTGGCATGTTATCATATAGGCAACTGCTTCATGACCAGAGGCAAAGAGCCATGGCAGGTTACTTAGTAGGTATGTCTGCTCAGCCATACAAGACATCTCTGGACAGGCTATTTTGGAAAACCATAACTCAGAACAGTTCATAAGAGGGAAGAAAGGGAATTTATCTGACCAGCTCCCTCCCATCCTGGTTTGTTGGTTTTTATTTTTATTTAATTTTATTTTAATTTTATTTTTTTGAGACAGAGTCTCACTCTGTTCCCCAGGCTGGAGTGCAGTGGGGCAATCTTGGCTCACTGCAACCTCTGCCTGCCGGGTTCAAGCAATTCTTATGCCTCAGCCTCCTGAGTAGCTGGGGTTACAGGGGTGTACCACCACAGCGGGCTAATTTCTTGTATTTTTAGTAGACAGGTTTTTCACCATGTTGGCCAGGCTGGTCTCAAACTCCTGGCCTCAAAATGATCCACCTGCCTCAGGCTCCTAAAGTGCTGGGATTATAGGCATGAGCCACCGCGCCTGGCCTCCTTTCCCATCTTGTTTCTCATTGGTCAATATGCTCCCCATAGGGAATTAATTCCCTAGGTTGCATCATCCAGCCCCTCTGGCTGCTCGGAAGCCAGATCCCACATCCTGCAGTGTGGCGTTTCATATGAGTCCAGAAGTGGTAGAGGACCAGAGACTCCAGACAGGTGGCTGGCCAGCCTTGTTGTGCAGCAGCAGCCAAATGGAGAGCTGAGCACTTCTGGGCAAGTGACTAGTCAGTCGCAGATGGCTGAATGCACAGATCTAGTTGGCCATGGAGGTAGCTGTGGAGCAAGGAGAAAAGCTAGACCTAGGGAAGGAATGTGAGGCGGCACATGGGATGTGTCTGATACATTTATTAATAAGCTATTAATACACACATTCTTTGTTTTATATGGAAAATGTCAAACATTCATAAAAATTGAGAAAATCATTTAGCGACTCTGTGTACTCATCTTTTAGTTCAACAATTATGAGCATTTTACTAACTGTTTTTTTACTGCAACATTGTAAAGCAAGTCCTAAACAGTGTATCATTTCACCCATAAATATTTATCATGTGTTTCTGAGATTTTATATAACCACCATGTCACTGATAAAGCTAACAAATTATCAATAGTTTTGTAACATTATATAATGCTTAGTCTATATTCAGATTTCCTTAATTCTCCCATACGAGTTTGTTTTATTTTGGTTGGTTTTGGTTTTATAGCTGTTTATTTGAAATAGAATCAGAGCAAAGTCCACACATTGCATTTGATTGCTATATATCTTAAATCTTTTCAGTTCTATTTGGTTAATTGCCCACCCTATCCCACACTTTTTTTCCCCATTGCCACCAGTTTGCCATTGATTTGTTAGAGACAGTGTAACATTTGTCTCACATTCTGAATTTGACTGATTGTTTCCTTCTGGTGTCACTCAACTATTTCTTCTATCCCCATTAAAAATTTTTTTTTGTATTTTTTTGTAGACTTGGGGTTTCACCATGTTGATCACGCCGGTCTCAGACTCCTGGCCTCAAGTAATTCGCCCTCCTCAGATATCCCTTTTAGTTCCTAAAAGTTGCTCTTTAGATCCAGACACTTAATTACAGGTTCAATTGTGTTTTTTTAAGGCAAGAACACTTCATAGGTGCTATTGTATACTTACTATGGCACAACACCATAAGGCTCATAGTGATGATGCTGTGACTGACAAACTCACGTGGAATTAATTTTCTTATATAGCGGGAGGTAGGAATCCAGCTTCAATTTGGTTGTGAGGCATGATAGCTTTTATACATTGATGGATTCCATTTGTGGATATTTTGTTTAGGATATTTTCACTTATGTTCAACAGTAAGATTATCAATAATGTTCCTACCTTGTACTTTCTTTGTCTTATACCAAGATTTTACCAGCTTAATACAATTAATGGGGGAATGGTTCTTTTTCTATTTTCTCAGAGATTTCATTGAGGATTTGTTTCTTCAATATTTGATGTGACTCAAGTAAAACTCTCTGGGTCAGGTGATTTTTTTGGAGGGTAAATTTTAACAGTTATAGGACTGCTAAGGTTTTCTATTTTTTCTCGTCAGTTTTGAAAATATGTTTCCTTAGAAATTTAAATTGTTAGCCGGGTGTGGTGGCTTACTCCTGTAATCCCAGCACTTTGGGAGGCTGAGATGGGTGGATCACCTCAGGTCAGGAGTTCTAGACCAGCCTGACTAATATGGTGAAACCCCATCTCTACTAAAAATACAAAAATTAGCTGGACGTGATCACAGACGCCTGTAATACCAGCTACTTGAGAGGCTGAGGCAGGAGAATTGCTGGAACCCAGGAGGCGGAGGTTGCAGTGAGCCGAGATCACACCATTGCACTCCAGCCTGGGGGACAAAGTAAGACTCCATCTAAAAAAAAAAAAAAAAAATGGTTTTTTGAGACAGGCTCTCACTCCTGTCGCCCAGGTTGGAGTACAGTGATACAATCAACTGCAGCCTTGACTTTCTGGGCTCATATAATTCTCCCACCTCAGCCTCCGGAGTAGCTGGGATTATAGGCACATGCCACCATGTCCGGCTAATTTTTGTTATTGTTTTACTTTTAGTAGAGATGTGAGGGGGAAAAGAAATTTAAATTGTTGAATTTGCTCATTAGTCTTTTAAAAAAATCAACTTTTGGTTTTGTTGATCCTGTCTCCCATAACTTTCTTCCTTTTTTTAAATTTATACCTGTTCTTTTGTTTATTATTTCCCTTCGTATTTTCTTTAAGTTAATTCAGTTGCTGTTTTGTAACTTTTCATGTTGCATACTTAACTCACTACTTTTTAGCCTTTCCTATCATTACTAGAAGTGGGATCCTAAACATGTGATCCTATCACAGTGATCTGTTGGCACATGGCAAGGAAATACACATTATAGGCTGGGAAGATAGCAACCTAGGTTGTGTAGTAACAAAACACTTGGTAAAATGGTTACTTGCAGTGACATGATTGCAAATCTGATCAAGTGCCTACTACTGATTCAGTTGCTTCAAAGGAAGTTGTTGGAAAGAGCCAGAGTGTTAGCATGTTTTGGTTGCCTTTTGCTTTGTTTAGCAAGGTTTTTAGATAAAGAGATGATCACTGGAAAGAATTGACTAATACATGAAAAATGGAAAAAAATGGACTGAGTGCAGATATTTGGGGCTTTCTTGTGTTAAAAAAAAATTGCTTTTAGACCCCAAATACAAAGTAAGACTGATAAAAGTTTTGAGTGACTAAGGCCAATTAACACTTTCTAAAAAAAAAACAAAGTGATTCAGTCTATGGCAAAGATCAGATTGGAAGTTTAGACTTCTCACTCAAGCCTATTATTTCAGATGGCCTCAAAATAACCATTATTAGGTGAAACAGAAAGGCATGGGGACAAAAAAATTAATCAGGCTTGGGAATTTTATTTAAAAGAGAAATTTGGATGTGCTTGTTGGCATATGGAACTATCTAGAAGCGAATAGGTTAGAAGCCTACAAAATTTGTAAGGAATTGTATAGCCAAGGAAATCGCAAATGCAACATTGAGAAAGGCTTTGACTATTTAAACTTTAAATTAATCCAAAAGTCCTTAAATTCACACCACCATGGCATTGGCTGTAAGAGTTCTGCAGCCCCTCAAGGATGTAGCCACTTCAGATGTGTCCATAGAAGAACCAGAGAGCAGAGTGAGGGGCCATGATAACACAGGATAAAGAATCTTTCCAGAAAGCAGAATCAGGGTCTAATGAAGGAACTTTCCCTATCCTCAGGGCAGACTTTATAAGGCCTATTTCTCAGGGTGTAAGTGATAAGTTCTAGTGACTTTTTTTTTTTTTTTTTTTTTTTTGACAGAGTCTCGCTCTGTTGCCCAGGCCAGAGTGCAGTGTTGCAATCTCTACTCACTACAGCCTTGAACTCCTAGGCTCAAGCAATCCTCCCACCTCAGGCTCCTGAGTAGCTGGGACCACAGGCATGTACCACCATGCCCAGTTAATTTTTTGTGTGTTTTTTATAGAGATGGAGTTTCACCATGTTGGCCAGGCTGGTCTCAAACTCCTGGCCTCAAGTGATCTGCCCACCTTGGCCTCCCAAACAGCTGGGGTTACAGGCATGAGCCACTATTACGCCCAGCCTGCATCTAATTTTAGTATCTGAAGTCTTTAGAGATTTAACTCTAGTTGTGTATGCTGACTCTTGGTTTTGGTGGCTTGCTTCCTTGTGACTTGGTAATTTTTAGACATGGGTTTCTGTTTGTCTGAGCTCTTTAGGATTACCTGTGGGCCTGGGTCGAGGATGTGTTTATCCAGAGAAGATGTTCATTTGCAGTTTCCAGGCACCTAAGGACGTTCTCAACCTGGCCCTATTTAAACATAATTCAGCTTGGGTTTTCCTGAACTATCCGGATAGTGTAAGTTAAATGCAAGGCCAGATAATATAGTTACAAACTCTTGAAGGAACCCTTTTTATTATTATGCTTTTTTCTATTCAGAGCTGAGGCTGAAATGGACAAGTTATTTTTGTGATTTTCCTTTGCTGGCTGGACTTTGGGCCGATTATTTAACCTTTTCCAGTTTCAATTTAAAACTTACAGCATAGATTTCTTGTGAGCATTAAATGACATAATGCAGGTGAGGTGCTTAGATTGTGCTTGGCATAAAGTACTCGATAAGTGTTACTTTTTGTTTTGCTCTTTCTGTGGCAAGAACTAGATTCAAACCAATTAGACATGGTACAAAACAGGCCAGGCATGGTGGCTTACTTCTATAATCCCAGTACTTTGGGAGGCTGAGGCCAGTGGATCTCTCAAGCCCGAGTTTGAGACCAGCTTGCATAACATGGTGAAACCCCGTGATATGGCTTAGATTTGTGTCCCTGCCCAAATCTCATGTCGCATTGTAATCCCCAGTGTTGGAGGAGGGGCCTAGTGGGAGGTGATTGGGTCATGGGGGTGAATATTCCCCTTGCTATTCTCGTGATAGTGAGTTCTCATGAGATCTGGTTGTTTAGAAGTGTGTAGCACCTTTCCCTTTGCTCTCTTCCTCCTGCTCCAGACAAGTAGGATGTGCCTGCTTCCCCTTCACCTTCCACCATGATTGTAAGTTTCCTGAGGCCTCCCCAGCCATGCTTCCTGTACAGCCTGTAGAAACATGAGCCAATTAAACTTATTTTCTTTATAAATTACCTAGTCTCAGGCAGTTCTTTTTTTGTTTGTTTTTGTTGTTGTTTTGAGATGGAGTCTTGCTCTGTCGCCCAGGCCGGAGTGCAGTGGCACGATCTCAGCTCACTGCAATCTCTGCCTCCCGAGTTCAAGTGATTCTCCTGCCTCAGCCTCCTGAGTAGCTGAGATTACAGGTGCTTGCTGCCATGCCCGGCTAATTTTTGTATTTTTAGTAGAGACAGGCTTTCACCATGTTGGTTAGGCTGGTCTCGAACTCCTGACCTCGTGATCCACCCACCTTGGCTTCCCAAAGTGCTGGGATTACAGGTGTGAGCCATCGCGCCCGGCCTGGCAGTTCTTTATAGCAATGTGAGAATGGACGAATACATCCTGTCTCTACAAAAAAAATAAATAAATAAAACGAAAAAATAGCTGGATGTGGTGATGTGCACCTGTGGTCCCAGCTACTCAAGATACTGTGGTGGGAGGATCACCTGAGCCCGGGAAGTCACGGCTGCAGTGAGCTGAGATTGCGCCGCTGCACTCCAGCCTGCGCCTATGAATAGGTGACAATTCACGTGATTCAGATACTACCATGGAATATATGCAAAATATTCTTTAGGGAAGTGAGAGATGAAGAAGCTATTTGATTTTTCTGAGACCTCCAGGAAAGATGCTGAAGTTCCTCATTTGGCATCCTCTTCTGTGGTCCTAGAACAACACCAGGATTGCTAAATCTCATGATTTACAGAATGTTAGTGTTGATATTTAGTGAAAAAGTCAGTTCACTAGTTCAGCGCAGTGGTAACATCCCTCATCAGGATGATCATAGGCCCTGAACACATGGGCGGAACCTCCATCAGCCTCATATGGGGTGTATTAGTTTGCTAGGGCCACTATAACAAAGTGCCACAAACTGTCTGGGCACGGTGGGCTCATGCCTGTAGTCCCAGCACTTTGGGAGGCTGAGGGTGGTTCACCTCATGTCAGGAGTTTGAGACCAGCCTGGCCAACGTGGTGAAATCCCATCTCTATTAAAAATACAAAAATTAGCAGGGCGTGATGGTGGGTGCCTGTAATCCCAGTTAATTGGGAGGTTGAGGCAGGAGAATCACTTGAACCCAGGAGACGGAGGTTGCAGTAAGCTGAGATTGCGTCACTGCACCTCCAGCCTGGGCGACAGAGCGAAACTCTGTCTCAAAACAAACAAACAAAAAAACAAAGTGCCACAAACTGAGTGGCTTAAACAGAAATTTATCATCTCAGACTTCTGGAGGCTGGAAGTCTGAGAGCAAGGTATTCGCAGGGCAAGGCTCCCTCTGAGGGTGCAGGGAAGGGTCTGTTCCAGGCCTCTCTCCTGGATTCTGGTAGTTCCTTGGCTTGTGGCAGCAACACTCCAATCTTCACATGGTGTTCTCTCTGTGCACATGTCTGTCTCTGCATCCAAGTTTCCCTTTTATAATGATATCAGTCTTACTGGATTAGGAGCCCAACCTACTCTGGTATGACCTCATCTAAATTAATTATGTTTGCAAAGACTCTATTTTTGAATAAGGTTACATTGTGAGGTGCTGGGGGTTGGAACTTCAACATATGAACATATGAATTTGGGGATGGGGACACACAATTCAACCCATAACTGGGTAGATCTTCATCTGTGCTGTCAATAGAGGCAGAAACAAATTCTTCCTGTTCCTGTGTGCCACTGCCTGCCTACTCCTGTGCCTCCCAGCTTTTTCTTTTCCCCTCCATACACCCATGGCTTGTTTGAAATATACTTCCCTTTCCATGGGCAGCTGCAGTAATTTCTCAGTCTTGACTCCCAGGCAGTGAAATGTGCTGGGAACAGATGTCTCCAAATCTGTTTGTGTCACTGTCTCAGATTCAGATGAAAGCCCAACTTCACATGTACCAGGAATTTAGCATGTGTTTTTACATACCTTACCTCTCTGTTCTCACAACATCCCTCTAGAGTAGTATCATATCTTCTTCATGAGGAAATTAAGGCTCATAGATGTTGAGTAACTTACCCAAAATTGCACCATTAATAACTAGTAGAGCTAGAAATATGAACCATCAGGGGAGGATTTTGCCTTATTTCTCGTCACGACAGCAGCTGGCATTTGAATAATATGATATTATCTAAGTCCAGTTCTCATTCCAGACTTTTCCACTATGCTTCCCTGCTATACCGGTAGTTATGCCAACAAATACAAGTGGCCTTTCTCTCAGAGGTTGAGCATCCAGTCACCATGTCCTTGCTCAAACTGCAAATTGGCCTTGTCCCACTGTGTGTATATGTGGCTGTGTCAGTCTTACTAACTAACAGAACATTCAAAATCCTTAATCTAACTTACCTGGGTTCACTGGAGTGTCATATAACACAAAATACACAAGGAAATGAAAAACAAAGTTGGCTGGCCCATGCAGCCTAGTTCAACTGTCAAATGAGAAGGAATTCTGAACAAGACAGCCCTTCTGCCTGACAAGGCCCTTGCTGAGACAGCACAATTCACTTCAGAAGCTTCCTTACCAGCTCTTTGGAGAAGTAGCAAAATCTCCTAACTATACTCATGTGCCATGCCACTTGGCTCTCCACTCCATCCCACTGCTGGGGAAGAGAAGAAAAGATAATTGGAATATTGGAGATGAACAGCAAAAGCTCTTCTCCTCAACTGTCAGGGGGTCCTGAGGTGCTTGGAGGCAGGAAGATGAACTGATAACCCTCTCAGGTCCCCAGGACTTTAATTCAGGTAAAGCAGGATGCAGGCTCTGGCTTAACAGGGTAATCGTAGGAGCTTGGACTTGACCTGAGTGGGGACACTGGGAAGTGATTCCAAGGAAGGTGACCCTTGCCAGACATTCTTTGATGTTCACCAACTGGTCTGTTCACCTGAGCTTTGAGAGCTCAGTTTTCTCTGGAGGGACTGTCAGGTCAAATCCTCATTCTCTGCATACAGGTCCTCATCCTGAAATTCTAGTCTCCTGGACTTGAAACTCCCGGGAAATGTGGAGAAAAGGGTGGATTTGAGAGGTGAATGCAAAAAAGGGAAGAAGAATGTTCAAGATGAGAAAATAGATCACTCTCTGAGGCATGTTTTGTTTTAATCAGGAAATGAAAACTGAGGCAATTACATGGTAAGGGGATAATTTTCTTTCACCTCTTGCTTTTTTTTTTTCCAGGTGTTCTTCTTGCAGTCAAATGAGTCAGACAATTTCATGAATTGGCCCATTTCCTTTGTCTCTATGAACCTAAGGTATTATTCTCATTATTTATTTTTCTTTTACTTTTAGAAATGGAGTTTCACTCTGTCAACCAGGCTGGAGTGCAGTGGTGTGATTATAGCCCACTATAATCTTGAACTCCTAGGCTCAAGCAATCCTCTCACCTCAGCCTTTAAAAAAAATTTAATTTCAATAGTTTTTGGGGTACACATGGTTTTTGGTTACATGGATAAGTTCTTCAGTGGTGATTTCTGGGAATTTGGTGCACCCATCACCTGAGCAGTGTATATTGTACCCAATATGTAGCCTATTTTTTTTTTTTTTTTTTTTTGAGACAGAGTTTCACTCCATCACCCAGGCTGGAGTGCAGTGATGCAATCTCAGCTCACTGCAACCTCTGCCTCCCGGGTTCAAGTGATTCTCATGCCTCAGCCTCCTGAGTAGCTGGGATTACAGGCGCTGTGCCACCATGCCTGGCTAACTTTTGAATTTTTAGTAGAGATGGGGTTTCATCACGTTGGCCAGGCTGGTCTCGAACTCCTGACCTCAGGCGATCTACCCGCCTCAGCCTCCCAAAGTGCTGGGATTACAGTCATGAGCCACCCCACCAGGCCCAACATATAGTCTTTTATCCCTCACCCTCATCCTCCCCTTCCCGGCCCACCACCGAGTTCCCAAAGTCCATTATATCATTCTTATGTCTTTGCATTCTCATAGCTTAGCTCCCACTTATAAATAAAAATATATGATGTTTGGATTTCCATTCCTGAGTTACTTCACTTAGAATAATGGCCTCTAGCTTCATCCGAGTTGCTGCAAAAGACATTATTTCATTCCTTTTTATGGCTGAGTAGTATTCCATGGTGTATATATACCACATTTTCTTTTTCTTTTTTTTTTTTTTTTTTGAGACAGAGTCTTGCTCTGTCGCCCAGGCTGGAGTGCAGTGACACTATCTCAGCTCACTGCAAGCTCTGCCTCCCAGGTTCACGCCATTCTCCTGCCTCAGCCTCCCGAGTGGCTGGGACTACAGGCGCCCGCCACCATGCCCGGCTAATTTTTTGTATTTTTAGTAGAGACGGTGTTTCATCGTGGTAGTCAGGATGGTCTTGATCTCCTGACCTCTTGATCCGCCTGTCTGGGCCTTCCAAAGTGCTGGGATTACAGGCATGAGCCACTGCACCCAGCCTATATACCACATTTTCTTTATCCACTCATTAGTTGATGGGCACTTAGGTTGGTCCTATATTTTTGGAATTGCAAATTGTGCTGCTATAATACATACATGTGCACGTGTCTTTTTCATATAATGACTTCTTTTCCTTTGGGTAGATACTCAGCCATGGGAATGATGGATAGAATGGTAGTTTTAGCTCTACTTCTAGTTCCTTAAGGCATCTCCACACTGTTTTCTATAGTGGTTGTACTAGTTTACATTCTCACCAGCAGTTTTAGGCGTGTTCCCTTTTTGCCACATCCACATCAAAATCTATTATTTTTTTGACTTTTAAATTATGACAATTCTTGCAAGAGTAAGATGGTATCTTCTTGTGGTTTAATTTGCATGTCCCTGATAATTAGTGACGTTGAATATTTTTTCATGTTTGTTGACTGTATACCCTCTTTTGAAAATTGTCTATTCATGTCCTTTGCCAATTTTTTGATGGGATTGTTTTTATCTGGCTGATCTGTTTGAGTTCTTTGTAGATTCTGGATACTGGTCCTTTGTCAGATGCACAGTTTGTGAATATTTTCTCCCACTCTGTGGATTGTCTGTTTATTCTGCTGATTATTTCTTTTGCTGTGCAGACTCTTTTTAGTTTAATTAGGCCCCATTTATTTATTTTCATTTTTGTTACATTTACTTTTGAGGTCTTAGTCATGATTTCTTTGCCTAAGCTAATGTCTAGAAGTGTTTTTCTCATGTTATCTTCTAGAATTTTTATGGTTTCAGGTCTTAGATTTAAGTCTTTGATCCATCTGGAGTTGATTTTTGTGTAAGGTGAGAGGCGAGGATCCAGTTTCATTCTACATGTCCACTTCAGCCTTTGGAGTAGCTGGGACTACAGGCGTGTGCCACCACATCTGGCTAATTTCAAAATATTTATTTATTTAGTAGAGACAAGGTCTCACTATGTTGGTCCAGTCTCTAATTCCTGGCCTCAAGTAATCCTTCCTCCTCTTTCTCCCAAAGTGCTGGGTTTAAAGGTGTGAGGCACCGCATCTGCCCTATTCTCATTATTGAATCTATAAAGTCCTTGGCATGGGCTCTGTCTCAGGGAGCAGTGCAGGGCTAAGTCCAGAATCCAGGTCTCCTCACCCAAGCCCTGGCTCTCAACTACCCCTCAGGGGTCTCTGCCCTCCTGTGGAAGAGAAGTTCCAGTTTCATGACGGGCAACTTGTCAGGATAAGCATCCAGAAACTGACCTGCCATCAGTGTCTCTTTAACAACTGTCTTCTTAATTCAAGGTTCACTTAGCATAGCTCTCATAACTGCTTTGCTCAGAGTTGGCCTGCTGACCTGCAGTTTAAAGAGAAAGGATGCTATGGCCAGGATCCTCAGTGTCACAAGAGAGGAAGTCAGGGAATCATAGAACCTTACAGCCAGAACAGACCCTGGAGAGCGGGAGGTCTGCTCTCCTTTCAGAAAGAGAAGCTAAGGCCCAGAGCAGGGAAGTGGCTTGTCCAGGGTCACACAGCTGAGCAAAGTGACAAACCTGGACTTGGAGCCAGCCTTCAGGTCAGCAGTCTGGTGCTCTTCCCACCTCAACCTGCTCTCCTCTTTCTTAAAGAAAAAGAAAGAGAAGGTGTTTCAGTAGTGAGTGTGGGATAGCCATCCACTTCACCATGGTTTGGAAGCATCTCTCCATCCCTTCTCTCACTCGACAGCTGTGGCAGAACAGCCAAGGCCTGCCTGACCTCTTGGGTTTTATTGTCTCCTCTCAACTTGGGCTTAAAGGGACTTTATTAACCATGACTAATACCAGAGGATCCAAAGCTGCACCCACTTGTTAATTTTGAGGAATTTTTAAATGCGGGATTAAAAAAAGATTTAATTTCACGCATAGGTATGAACAGCCCCTCATCATCCCGGGTAGAGGATGAACCACTCATCATCCCGGGTAGAGGCCGGTAAGTGTGTCCAGCGTCCCTCAGGGAATGCTGTTCTGATGCCAAACCCTCTGCTTCCGCCGGGTCACTTCTCGGGTGGTTTTGTTTCTCCTCTGCTTCCACAATTGCAAACCCTGGAAGTGCCACGACCCCTGGGGAAACTCGATCTTAAGTTCCATGGCCAAACGCTCTAGCCCGCGGGGCTCCCAGGACACGACAGCGATCGGATTTCGCGTGGCCGCCAGGCTCCCCCTACTCCTGTCCCCTCCCGCCAGAGAACCCCTGGAGCCAATCAGAGCGTCGCGGAGCTCGGGGTTGTAGAGTCCCGAGCCCGGGACCCGCCCCTCTTTGTTGCGGTGGCCAATAGACGCATTCGGAACATCGGCGGCTGCCCGGGTGACTTGGTTATATGTCACAGAATAACATTCGAGAATGGGACATGGAATGAGGCGACGGCCCCAGCAAGCCCCAGCAGCCCCAGCCCCATCCCCGGGCCCAGCAGTAGCAGCAGCAGCAGCAGCAACCCCCGCTGTCCCGCCGCCCGGAGAGGCTCTGCAGCCATGAAGCCAACCGTCCCGAGGTAAGATCTTGGAGCTGCCGCGCGCCCTTCCTGAGCCCCGCCCGCCTGCAGCCAGTCCCTCCCGGTGCTAGGCGCTGGAACTCGGGGAAAAGGGGGCGGATGGAGCTCTTTCCACTAGATCCCCGCCGGGGTCCGGGAGGGCTTCCTGGAAGAAAGCGGGCCGCCTTGCAAGCCAAGCCTGCTGCAGCGCCCTCGCGCCAGCCCTGGGCGCTCACGTGCCGGCACGTTGGTGGCTCCGCTCCTCTCTCGGCCACATCTGAGGACCCAGGAATGTGTGCAGCCTTGCGGGAACCTCCTGTTCCTTCATGCTACACAAGCTGTCTTTCTTCTCCCCACATCTTGCGCTCCGTATCCCCCAAGCTCCTTGTGCCCCTCCATCCCCAACCCCCGGGGGTTTAGGTGTGTGTGAAGCTTCGTGGCACATTTTGAGCTGCCTTTCTAGGTAATCGCAAGGCTGGAAGCCCGTCATCGATTCCCAGGGAGGCTGTCAGCGCGCAATGGGGAGCGGGGAGTGTCGTGGAAACACTCCGGGGCCCCTCACTCGGTTCCTCTGTGCGTCCACTTAGCTGTGGTGTCAGCTGTGTCTCCGCTGATTTCAGGCACCGCCGGTAAGCAGGGAGCCTCCGCGGAGCTCCCGCCGCCGCTCCCCCTTGGTGCGTCCTGCCGCAGCTAGAGGCATGGAGAAGGCCGCCCCCGCGGGGCGCTGATCCCCGCGCCGCGCCCGCGCGCACACGCCCCCCGCCGCCGCCGCCGCCGCCGCCGCCGCCGCGCGCCCCCAGTACCTCGCTCCCCGCGCAGGCCCCACCATGACCGGCTCCGCGGCCGACACTCACCGCTGCCCCCACCCCAAAGGCGCCAAAGGCACCCGGTCCCGAAGCAGCCACGCGCGGCCCGTGAGCCTCGCCACCAGCGGGGGCTCGGAGGAGGAGGACAAAGACGGCGGGGTGCTGTTCCACGTTAACAAGAGCGGCTTCCCCATCGACAGCCACACCTGGGAGCGCATGTGGATGCACGTGGCCAAGGTGCACCCTAAGGGGGGAGAAATGGTGGGTGCCATCAGGAACGCCGCCTTCTTGGCAAAGGTCAGTGGCTTCCAGGGCGGGGTTGGGGGGCTGGGAGTAGGTAGACACCGATGGGACCGTTTCAGCCTATACATAGCAAATAGAGGCAATCTCCATTTTCCTAGTCCTGCTACAAACTCCCTTCCTCTCCCCATTCCTCACTGCCAGCCCTTTTCTAATTCAGATGTTTAGATTGGAAGCCTAAGAAATGGGGAAGGGAGAGGTAGCGGGCTTGCTATCCTGGGACTGTGTAATTGGATTGTGCCAAGGTGTCTTTGAACCTCCAGCCAAACTATTATTTACTCACCCCCACATACATCCTCCTTCAGCAAAAGCTAGAGCCACCAGGTACCAGCGATGCCAAAGAATGCGTAGACCCCAGGGATCCCACCCTGCTTGTTCTCTTTGGAGTGTCTTGCTCCTCCTCTGCTCCCCTCTTCCCCCAGCAAATGATTTATTAAGCTGTGAATGAATTTGAAATCAACCAGTCAGACTTCTCAGTGTGAATCATTTCCAGACTTTTTGCCAATTTTTTTCTTTTCTTTTTTTTTTTTATGACAGTGACTTTCACCTCTGAAACTTGCAAAACAGTGAACTCTCTCTCTCTCTCTCTTCCCAGCTTATTTGGGCTCCAAGAAAAAAGAAAGACTTTTGGCTGAGACTTAAAAGGGACTTTCCACTACACATGATGAATTAGTCTCACTGGATAGAAAAAGAGGCTGAGGAGTGAAACTCTCTTTTTGCCTTGGAGAGAAGCCAGTGAGCCATTTGGGTTTGGTGGCTAAGGATATCTTTACCGAGGGAGGGAGATGTCCCCTGGTGGGAGTAGATATGTTATATGAAACATCAAAATGCAAACTGGGGAGAAATGCTGCCGAGCCTCGGGGTTTTAGCGTGGCGGATGGTTTCCCCTGGACCCTGGGGACGTTGGTACGGCTGAGAAGATTCCTGGGCAGGTCTAGGAATGCCAGACTTGAGACCCGGAAGGCCATCTGGTTGAGTCCCCAGCCTGGTGACAGCTGAGCATCTGAGCCTGCAGGCCAGAAAGCTGTGTGTGTCCTTGGGGAAGTGACAGAGCCTCTAAACTTCCTGCTGCAGTCAATTACAGTGTTCTATTACTCTGCTGGTCAAGGAGATCTTCATTGTGCCCAACTAGAATCTTGCCTGCTTTAGTGTCAACCATAATTACCCTTGCTGAGTTCTTGAACATGAGAACAATCTTGTTCCTGGTTTGCAGTTCTGACTTGAGAATTTTTCCTCCAGTGAGGAGCCGAGAGCCCTTAAACTTGGAAGAAAAGTGACCACAAGGAAAAAAACGCCTGTTCCTACTGTCCCATGCTGCCTTTCTTAGTAGCACCAGCACCAGCCCTGCCTCTAATTGTGCTTTCATCCTTCCCCCAACAATGTATGCGGGCGCGCGGAGGGGTGCATTCTCTATGTGGGAATCATGGACTTTTGCTGTTTGTAGAGACCAGTCTCCCACCTCTCAACAGAATCCCCTCCTCTTTCTGAAGACCTCTTGGGAATGGGGAGCTTGCTGCTTCCCAGGGCAGCTGATCTTAGGCCTGGCCAGAGTTAATTGTTAGGAAGCTCTTAGACCAACCATAAATCCTCCTCGCAGCACCCTCCCACCCCCAAATCACATTTCATCACTGATTGTTGTGTTCCTCTTGCCTTTTGAATCAGGGCAGAGCATTGTCAACTTCCTTTGCTACTCACAGCACCCTTGAATGTTATGAGAGAGTGCTCTTAGGATGGAAGGGACTTGGTGTAAAAATCAAGGAACTGAATCCTAGTCTTGGTTGTATGACATCTAGCCTTGTGCCTCACTTAAGTGAGGTCATTCACTTAAAATCTCTGCCCTTAGTTTTCTCATCTACAAAATGGGAATAGACCAGACTTTGTAAGTTCTTTCCAACTCTAAAATCTCATGATGTTATGACCCGTGAGTCTCCAGGTCACTAATGCTGATCTATGTGATGCTAGAGGTCTGCTGGACTATGAGCCCTCAGGACTGTGACTTTTTCTATCATTCTGCTTCTGCTTCTTCCTTTGGCCTTCTTTGTCCACAGATAGCTCCTTTTGCCCTTTTTCTTTTCTTTTTTCTTTTTTTGGAGACAAGGCCTTCCTCTGTCACCCAGGCTGGAGTGCAGGTGTGATCATGGCTCACTGCAGCCTCAACCTCCCAGGTTCAAGCAATCCTCCCACCTCAGCCTCCTGAGTGTAGCTGGGACTACAGACACGTACCACCCAACCTGGCTAACTTAAAAAAATTTTTTTGTAGAGACAAGGTCTCACTGTGTTGCCCAGACTGGTCTCGAACTTCTAAGCTCAAGCGATTCTCCCTCATTGGCTTCTCAAAGTGGTGGGATTACAGGCGTGAGCCACTGTGTCTGGCCTTTTGCCCTTTCTTATATGTCATAGCTCCCAGACCAACTCACCCTCCTCCTTCTGAGACAATTCCTAGTTTGTCATTAGTCATTTGCAAGCACATATGAAACACAGTATTCTAAATCATGTCTGAGCAGTTTAGAACACAGACTGCTACTTCCTGAGACCTGTACCTGATTTTTCCATTATTGTAGCTGAATGCTGTGTTCTTAAGAAAGTGTTCCCTTTTTTTTGAGATGGAGTCTTGCTCTGTCACCCAGGTTGGAGTGCAGTGGCGCGATCTCGTTTCACTGCAACCTCCGCCTCCCGGGTTCAAGCAATTCTCCTGCCTCAGCCTCCTGAGTAGCTGGGATTACAGGCACATGTCACCACGCCCAGCTATTTTTTGTATTTTTAGTAAGACGGAGTTTTACCATATTGGTCAGGCTGGTCTCGAGCTCATGACCTCATGATCTGCCTGCCTCGGCCTCCCGAAGTACTGGGATTACAGGTGTGAGCCACTGCACCCAGCCGGTCTTCCCTTTTTTACACAGTGGCCACATCATATTGTACTTTTCATAGTAACTAGAAGGTCACGTGAAAACTGCTTTCAAGCCAGGAATCCCCAGCCCAAATGTGGATAGTCAGCTTTTTGGCCCTAAATATAAAGAACTTAACATTTCTCTCACATTGCATCTTAATGGTTGGTTCTCTATCCCCAATCCTATCATGGTATCTCCCCTGGCCCTGACATTCCCCAAGCCCTGACCCCTGCCTAGGCCTTAACATGAGAAGAGCCTCAAAAGCTCCCTTTTCCAGGGGCCACTCGTCTTGGGTTAGAGGGTTGTTCCTGTGCTCAGCATGGCACTCTTCCCTCTGTGGTCAAGTCCTTTTCTCCATCAACCAAATCAATATCTTACTGAGGAATTTGTACAGAAGAAGGGTGGTAGGGTGGCGGTGGTGGTAAAAGTTTGACAGGCTTCAGGGGGATTAACTATTTTTGGCCATTGAATATAGGCTAAGAAGCAAAAGAAGTGGATGGGGGAGGTTTTCAAGGGCCTGCATGGAGGACTAAATGACACTTCATTTGACTACAGGACATTCCCTTAGCAGCCATGGTAACTTCTGCCTGAAGGTCCAGATGTCCCCATCTTGCAGGGGTTCCCCTGCTTTGAGAGCCTCCTTCTAAATTTGTGACTGCAGGTCTCTCCCCTGGTGGTTGTTGGGTCTGAAGTCAGCAGTTGACCAGGTCAAAGGCAGGATTTTTCAGACAGACTTTAAGGAAACAGCAAGAGTCAGTTGGAGGATAATAGCAGATGGGAAGCGAGGCTCAGAGAGAGTGGCCAGCCCAGAATAAAACAGTGGGCATTCTAGGAAAATTCTAGGATAATCCTCCTGTTTCTTAACAGCCTGGAACTGGACTCTCCTTGGGGCAGAAAACCAGGATGGATTCAGCAAGAAGCAGCAGTCGGTTTCTTGCAGACCTCACTTCTTGTGCCTTATTCTCGAGTTGATTCCCAATTGGAAAATAATTCACATTTAGGGGACTGAGCTTCACCTGAGTGAAGACACGGGAGTGTTTGGTACTAGAGACCTGGCTGCAGTCAAGGGCTGTCCCTGCCTGCTGCCAGCTCTTGCGGGCTGCTCCTTCCCTCCCCAGTCCTGGATTGAGAACCTTTTGTCTGTCTGTCTGTCCTGCACCTCTGTCCCAGGCCCTTCACAGATTCCTGGCTGCCTCTGTTGCAGGAGCCTGGGGCTCATCCTGGGCTCATGGGTACTGTTTTGTGCTTTTCTTCCCAAGCTGCCAAAGAAGATTCTTCTGCCTGGTGCCTGCATAGTGTTTTCAGAGTAGGGATGACAAAAGTTTTTGAATTCTCCTTGCTCTTGTTAAAGATTCCTAGTGCCTGGGGTTCTTGCTGCCTCTCTGGCTCCTTTCCTGGTCTTTCCCTTCTCTCCCACACGGCAGTGTCAGTTACACAACTGTCCATCCATATCACTTCCCTTGCATTCTTCCCACAGGTCAATTGTGCTTTACAAGAACAGAGTGGAAGAGAGGCTGCTCACAAGAGCCTTGCCTGTGGTTTGTTTCATTGTTCTTTCTCTTGAACACCATCTTTCTGTCCACTCCACTCCCTCCTCCTGCCCCGTAGCCTCCAAGTTTTCTGGGGCCCCCACCCCTAGAAAACAGGCACAGTGCCTGTGTGAAGAGGTTGGTTTCAATCTGTTTCCTCTAGATTCTGCCTTCATCAGCCTGGCCACGGCTGTGGGGCTAATGTAGGCAGCAGGTGGTGAGACCCCTGAGGGGAAGGGCTACAGAAAATCAAAGTTGGAGTTTCAGGTAGTACAGCAATTGATGAAATCTGGCAGGAAAATAGCATGAGGAGGGACTCTGCGGACCCCAGTCACGAACAGAAAAAAGGGATATGCCCTGGGCTTTTCCTGAAAAGGCTGCACCAATTTATGTTTGCTTCAGTCCTGTAGGAGAGCATCCTTACCAGCATTGGGTATCTGCATTTCAGCATGTTTTTGCTAATTGGAGAGGTGAAAAATGACATTTTGCAGTGGCTTTAATTTGCATTTCTTATATTATTAGAGCACTTAAACAATTTTTTCAAGTATTTGGTTATTTGCGTTTCTTCTTTTGTGAATTGTCTTTTCATGACTCTTAAAATTGTGGAGAGAGATATTATATAATTTACCATTTTCACCGTTTTTAAGTGTACAACTCTGTGGCATTGAGCACCTTCACATTGTTGTGCAGCCATCACCACCATCCGTCTCCAGACGTTTTTCATCTTCCTAACTGAAACCTTGTACCCATTCCACACTAACTTTCCATTTCCCTGTCTCCCCAGCCGCTGGCAACCACCATTCTACTTTGTGTCTCTATGACTTTGACTACTCTGGGAACCTTATATAAGAGGAATTATTCAATATTTGTCTTTTTGTGATTGGCTTACTTCATTTAGCAAAATGTCATCAAGGTTCATCTACGTGATAGTATGTGTCAAAACGTCTTTCCTTTTAAAGGCTGAATCATGTTCCGTTGTATACCATCGTATATTCCGTGGTACGCCACATTTTGTTTATTCATTCATCTGTCAATGGACACTTGGGTTACTTCCACCTTTGGGGGCCATTTTTATTTTCACTGAGGCCTAAAGAGTTTTCTTGTCACTTTGCATGAGCTCATAATGAATTAAGGATATTAACTCATTGTCACCAATGCATCCCCAGGGAGCAGTGAACGTTTTCATCCTCTCCATTAAGGTGAGAAGGTATCTTCATGATGTGAAGCTCCCAAGTTGAGTGTCCAGGGACTCTGCTGCTGCTGATTCTGTTTCCCAGTTCCAGAAAGTATGGATCATTCAGGTTTCCCCAGCCTAGACCCCTGACAATATATTGGTGATGAATAATAACACAGCTTACACTTTTTTTTTTTTTTTTTTTTGAGATGGAGTCTTGCTCTGACACCCAGGCTGGAGTGCAGTGGCTCAATCACTGCAACCTCCGCCTCCCAGGTTTAAGGAATTCTCCTGCCTCAACTTCCCGAGTAGCTGGGTTTACAGGCGCCCGCCACCATGCCCAGCTGATTTTTGTATTTTTAGTAGAGACGGGGTTTCGCCCTGTTGGCCAGGCTGGTCTCAAACTTCCAACCTCAAGTGACCCATTCACCTTGGCCTCCCAAAGTGTTGGGACTACAGGTGTGAGCCATAGCACCCGGCCAACACAGCTTACACTTAATGAGCACCATATGCCAAGCCCCAAGTTGCCTACTTTTGCATTAGGTCATGTAATGCTTACAACCAGCTTGGAAGGTTGGAAGTAGGTGATACTATTCCTATTTTATCAGGAAGAAAACAGAGGCTTAGAGAGGTCATGCAGTTTGACCAGGGCCCACAGCTAGTAGGTGGCGGAGCAGGGCTTTGGACCTGGTTGTGTGTGTCTCCTAATGACACTCCAGGAAGCCCACCTGGTTTACAGTCCATGGCCAGTGGGAACGTTGGGAGCCTGAGATGCTGGTTGGAAGTGGACCCCCCAGGCTGAGCCCAGCCAGCTCTCCCAGACATCAGAGTGAGCTGTAGCCTATGACATCATTCCCTCTGTGGTCGCTCAGCGCCTCCCCGCCACTGCCCTGCCCCCAGCTGGGACTTGGGGAATGTATACGTTTGTCCTCCCATTGGGCAGGAAGTGTGGCCACAGCTCCTGCACTCTGCTCACAGCCAGGCTGAGGTAACCATGCAGCTGTTTTTAAAAGCCCTTGGGCGCCATCGGGTTGCTATTTTGAGGACCAGCTGCCGTCTGCTCCCACCGTGCCATCCAGCTCTTGTGGGCTCTGTTGGGCTTGAGGGGGGTTGAAATAATTTGGTGGTCAGTCCTTCAGCAGACTCTTGAACCAAGTCACTGGCTACAGTAAGGCTCTGGCCTAGGGACACTCCTCTGGGGGTCTCTTAGGTGGCTGGTGATTCTTCAGGGCATTTTCCCACGCTTACCAGCTTTTCTCTTAAAGAGGTTCAGACTGTGCTTTTCTGTGCAGAAATGTTTATGTCTTTTTTTTTTTTGAGACAGGGTCTTGCTCTGTCACCCAAGCTGGAGTGTGGTGGCCCATTTATGGCTCACTGCAGCCTTGACCTCCTGGGCTCAAGCCATCTTCCTACCTCAGCCTCCTGAGTAGCTGAAACTACAGGCGTGCACCACCATGCTCGGCTAATTTTCTTTTTTCATTTTTTTTTTTTTTTTTTTAGTGATGGTGTCTCGCCATGTTGTCCAGGCTGGTCTCGAACTTCTGGGCTCAAGTGATCCGCCCACCTTGGCCTCCCAAAGTGCTGGGATTATAGGCATCAGCCACTGCGCCTGACCTGCGTATGTCTTACGCAGGTCAGAATTCCCCTCCTCTCTGCCTCTGCTCCTGGGCTTTCTCTCCCGTTCTTACAGGGCCTAAAGCTTGAAACATAGGAGGTGCTAAAGACATACTTGTTCGCGTCTCCCCTTCTCTCCTCACTTTGTGAAATCTCTGGCACATTTTTTACATAGGACACTTTCTAGTGTATGTTAGGGCAGAAACACAGAATACACTTTACATTTTGACTTGCTCTGTGTGTGTGTGTGTGTGTGTCTGTGTGAGTGTCATGGGAGCAAATATTCAGTGCCTTGCTCCCTGAAATGACTCTCTCAAACAGCAATGTGATTGATTTGGGTTGACATGTTGTAAACAAAATGGAGCTTGCAGAATAGCTGTGCCTGAGTGTGCACACACACTCACATTCACATGCACATTCACACACACACACACACACACAATACCTTGGCTGTAATGCAGGAAGCGTGATTCTGATGAGTTTCCTTCCAGCTGAGGAGGCAGTTGCTGTGAAGTAGGACATTTCAAAGCCAAGAGAGAATTGAGGCAGTGAGAGGAAAGGAATGTCAAGGAGTATTTGCAGTAAGTGCAGCCAGCGGGGTGAAAGTATGGAAAGACCCCAATGCCCAGGCGGGGGGCAGCGTGCCCTCAGCCTCACACCGGGGCTGGCGACTGGAGAGCCAGGGAGAGAGCCTCGAACAGCCTTAGGCAGTGTCTGGCTCTGCTGCCTGGCCTGGCTGCACAGGGCCATCCCCGCATCTCCCCAGCAGAGTCCCCTTCCATCAGTGGAGCACCAAATCCCCAGGGCCGCCCTTGCCCTGTTTGCTCTGAGGATGGGCCTCACCTGTCCTCAGGCCCTTTCTGCTTCTCCTTAAGTGGCTTGGCCTGGAGGAGCCTCCTTTCTCCTTCCCAGCAGCAGCACTGCCGGAGCCCCACCCACGTGGGCTGAGATTCTCTGTCACCAAGGACCCCAGGGAGACAGAGGTCAGAAGACTGAGAAACATATAGGGGAAATAAAGCAAAAAACAAAACCAGCCAAGAAAACCCCAAATCGTGCCTGGCTTTTCAGCAGTGACTTGATTGGACGTCCCTGTCCGTTCTTGCTGTTGGCCTTCAGGGTACAGCTGCTCAGAGCCGAGTGGGTGTCTTAGCTCTAAATTCCTGAGAAGAGGGACCTGCTTCCCCCTTTCCAGTCCTTGCCTGACTTTGGTTCTTTCTCTTCCTGGCAGGGATTAGGACTTCGTTTGCTATGTTGTAGACATTCAGGGAGTGTTGATTGAGGGACGGACTAGGAAGTGAGTGTGTTGATGGAGCTGCTGTGAGGGGTAAAGTGGTAAGATGGCGTGTGAGTCAGAGGAGCTGCACTTGTCTGGGGAGAGTCAAGGCAAGAGGAGGGATCTTCCCTAATCCTTCTGACGTGGGACTCAGGGAAACGGACACACTAGGTGTTGCAGGGAGGGTAGTATTGAGATGTGGCACTCGTAGTGCCATGTTGCAATTCTCTAGGGCACCATTCACTTTATTTATTTATTTATTTACTTAAATTTTAGAGATGGGGTTTCACCATGTTGCCCAGGCTGGTCTCAAACTCCTGGACTCGTGATCCACACACCTTGGCCTCCCAAAGTGCTGGGATTACAGGCATGAGCCACGGTGCCGGGCATCCATTCACTTTATATTCTGTGTTAATGTTGCCCTGCAGTAGAGCACTTGTAGTGGATCACCATTTGCCATGCAGCAGGCATTATGCAATCATTGATAGAATGCTTTCGTGTCCGTCCTGGGCCAGGCTCGGTGGGGGGACACAATAGAACATAGTCCTTCGCCTCAAGGAGGCATTAGCCTCCTGCAGGGAAAAAGGTGTATTCACACAGCACGGAGGGCCATAGAGAACCACCATGGCTCAGAGGGAACTCAGAAAGGCAGAGCTTCAATGAGGGACCCACTGTTCCTGGGAGACCTCATGGAGGAAGCACTGCTCAATCAGGTAGCCACACCAGGGTGACCATGCTGCCATCAGCTCTCAGGAGCACCTCTCTCTCTGGTGGCTTCAGCCCTCTGCCTGTCCCCAGAAGCTGGGCCCCAGAGCACCTCCTTAATAAACACCTCTTCTTTATTTTTCTGCAGCCTTCAATACCCCAGGTCCCAAACTACAGGCTGTCGATGACGATCCCAGACTGGCTCCAGGCAATCCAGAATTACATGAAGACCCTACAGTATCCTTCCAACCAAGGTCTGAGCACACCCAGCCAGGGGACAGGCATGGTGATCGCAAGCCTGGTGGCAAATCTGTCCCCAGCTGGTCATCCAAAGCTCTCTAAGGTTGGTGAGGCCAGGCATGGAGGGATGTCTCAGGTGGGAGTCTAGAAAGAGTGTGCGTGGAGGTTGTAATTGCAGTGACCCCATAGGGCAGGCTGGTTCCCCTTGAGCCCTTCTGGCTTCTCTTTCTCCCTCCTCTTCCCTGTCCTTTCCCTTTTTCCCCTGAGCACCCCTCTTCCTTCTATCTTCTCCTCTTTCTCCACTTCCTTTCTCTTGGGCATCTTTGTTCCCCTCTTCCTGTTCTCCTTCACTGTCCTTCTTTTTGAGATGAGGACTTGCTTTGTCACCCAGGATGGAGTGCGTTGGTGCACTCTTAGCTCACTGAAACCTCCACCTCCTGGGTGCAAGTGATTCTCCTGCCTCAGCCTTCTGAGTAGCTGGAATTATAGGCATCTGCCACCACACCTGACTAATTTCTGTATTTTTAGTAGAGACAGAGTTTCACCATGTTAGTCAGGCTGGCCTGAAACTTACCTCAAGTAATCCGCCCACCTTGGCCTCCCAAAGTGTTGGGATTACAGGTGTGAGTCACCACACCCAGCCCTCCACTGTCTATTGCCTTCTTCCCTCCTACTCTTCCATTCCTTTTCTCTTTCTCTGTTTTGCCCTCATCCCTAACTGCTCATGATCTACGAGAGGCCCACCTGGTGCTGCCTTTGTTTCCTCAGTGACCTGCTTGGTTCTACATGAATGGTTCAGCTTCTGGGATTGGGGGCCCTCTCCCCTGACTCGAGCTTGAAGAAGACCTAAGAAACTCACTGGGTTCAGTCTGAGTTCAGACCAGCCGGTTTGGTCCCTTTCTTCTCCATATCCGCAGGTTGTTCGCAGTCAGGATTAGATCAGTTCTGAGAACTCCCAGGAGCAATGCTGTAGGGACAGAGGGGCAGGAGCGGGTGGTCCACCTGCCCCTTCTGGTATTTTATAGAGGAGTCAGATGGGAAGCTGGACCCTAGCACATCGCCCAGGAGTTCAAGCTTCTGTGGACCGCTATCCTTCCTCCGTAAATGTATAAAACATAGCCTGTTCTACAAGGTCCCAGGCCCATTGACTGGCTTTCTGTTTGTCTGTCCATACCCAGCCCTAAGGCAGAAAGGATTTCAGGGGGCACTGCGCACATGTCCCACGTGTCCCATAAAAGCCCCTCCGTTCTGTGTTATGGCAAAAATCTTTCTGGCGGATTTTTGTGTCTTCCTTGCAGGGACCAAACACTAGCACCTCCCCCACAGGGCTTGGTGTTACTAGATCGGAAAACACCAATTTCTGCTCATTTGGGTAGGGAGATTACTTGATTGGCTTCTCTGTTTTCACTTCGTGGATCATCAACTCCCCAACATGGCATCTTTCCAGTAAAATCCTAAGGCAATATTAGGAGGAGGAGGTAGCGCCAGTCTCCAAGAGTGAGGCTGGCGGCCCTAGCCCTTGGAAGGCTATCTGGTGTTTGTGCTGATCCCCACTCTGGGATCTGCATGGGGAGTTCCACATGGTCCCAAGGCACAAACTCCTGCCAGAGCAGACCGGGACCCCAAGAGCTGGCCCTTTCTGGATATGACTGACTCCTCATAGGCTATTCTAGAATGTGACAGCAATTAGAATGCCTCCCCACCTCTTTTTTTTTTTTTTAACTTAAAGTCAACTGATTATAGGCTTTA
Source organism: Pongo pygmaeus (assembly GCF_028885625.2). Classification (NCBI taxonomy): domain Eukaryota; kingdom Metazoa; phylum Chordata; class Mammalia; order Primates; family Hominidae; genus Pongo; species Pongo pygmaeus. Next base: position 36,428,947 of record NC_072373.2, on the reverse strand, counting down.
AGGCTCCCCACTTCTATCTAGGACATGGTCTTCACAAGGATCATCTGTCTGAGAGTTAAGAGAATTAGCCTAACTGGGATGCATTGATGGGGCAAATTTGCATGTGCTTTACATATCATTTGCTCACACTGCTGTAAACCTGACAGCATATTCTCTGCCACGTTTTCATGGTTACCCTGAAGGATCTGTTTTTCCATTTTTCTCTTCTCTGACCCATTATGACTGCGAAGGTGAATGACCAACAGCATCACTGACTGCAGAGAGGGCCAGAGAAGGGAAGCACCAGCAGGCTGCGGGGACCTGCTCCCAGCCCCCTGCCCACTGGGGCCACTGCACGAGGAAGGCAGGACACCCACTCTTCTACCTGCTGACCTGAGTTTTATTTAGTTCCTTGGGACTTCCTACTGCTTTGTCCTGGACACAGTGACAGGTGCCAGGATATGGGGACTGGTTGGCATCAGTCCTGACTGTGAATGTGCTCAGCTGGCAGTGGGGATAGGAAAGGACAAATCCTGCCTTCCCCTCAGACATCCTCAGCAGCAACCAACAAGAGTGCTGGTGTTGCATGGGGTTCTGGCGGGAGAGGTGCCATGTGAGCTCTGCTGGACTGGGGAGAAGCCTTCTAACAGCAAATTCGGGCTCAGTGGCGTGTTTAGGGCAGACTTCTCCCCAGCCCACTTTCAGGGACTCAATGATTAACTCTAAGGAACTGAAAGAAGACGTTCAGGTACACTTTTTTTTATTATTTTACTCTACGTTTGTCTCATTTGTTACACTAGATGTATAAATTAGATATGTGAGCGGAGGAAAGTTGGGCATAGAACTGAATTTTTGCCAATTGAATTCTACTTTATGTACCAGGAACCTCATTGCTTGTATAAAATTTTTGGTGAGGTAAAGAAATCATTTCACAATGAGAATATTTAGCCCTTCATTTTCCTCTTTTACCTCTAGGATCTTGTATGTTGTATGTTTTAAAAACTGGTCAAGCCTGTATGGTTAGTTGTTGTTCTTATGGCCCAGGTCAGTAACTCTCAAACCGGTGATCTTGGGAGGCCCCCCAGCCCTCACCCTGGAGCTTCCTGCTCAGTCATCTAAGGTGAGGTGACTCTGAGTAGCATCCGGGGTTATGAACCACAGCCTGAAATCAGACTCTCCAGGGCTGGAGCCCAGAATCTGCTTATACGGAGCTCTTCAAGGGGTTACGTGTGCTCGTGTCTGAGTGACCAAGCACAGCTGTGCCAGGAGAGGAATCCCAGCCCTTTTCAGGAGGGATCGAAGTGCCACTAGGCGCCCCTGTCACTGTGGGGCACCCATTGACTCTCCCACCCCCACTTGGCCTGCAGCAGCTCTGGGCATAGAAGTTCAGGCTTCATTAGCACCTTCCCGATGTGCACTTTTCCTATAGGCTTTTGTTTGAGGCAGAAGAGCAAAACCTACAAAGCAATTTCTCATTAGGCTCAGAAAAATCAAAACCCGGTCCTTAGAGAGCACGGCATCAGGGAACTCTCCATCTCCTTCAGAACAACTTGGTGCAAGCTGGTCAGTCCCTGAGACCTTCTGGGTAGTCAGATAAATGCCAGATAGTGAATAATGGTGCAGCTTCTCAGATTTAGTAATCAATGCCAAGTGCCAGCACAGGCATGAAAAAAAGTGACATCTCCACAGTAAGCCCTGCTACAGAGTCTATGGACTACTGAAAAGCCCTACTGCTAACAATCCACCCTTTCATCCTTGCTTCCATCCGTCCCCATCCACCCTTCCATTCCATCTATCCACTCATTCATCCATCCATCCATATATTCATCCATCCATTCATGTATTCCTCATTCATTTAGTAACATTTGTTAACTTGCATATGTTGGGTTTCTGCCAGGTTTTTTTTTTTTTTTAGACGACAGAGTATCACTATGTTGCCCAGGCTGATGTGCAGTGGCGAGATCTCGGCTTACCATAACTTCCGCCTCTTAGGTTCAAGTGATTCTCCTGCCTCAGCCTCCTGAGTAGCTGGGATTACAGGCCCATGCCATTACACTTGGCTAATTTTTGTATTTTTAGTAGAGACTGGATTTTGCCATGTTGGCCAGGCTGGTGTCGAACTCCTGACCTCAGGTGATCCACCCGCCTCAGCCTCCCAATGGGATTACAGGCATAAGCCACTGCACCTGGCCTTCTGCTAGGTTTTATGGGTGATATAAAGATAATGAAAGAATAGTTCTAGCTGGGTATGGTGGTGTATACCTGAGGTTCCAGCTACTTGGGAGGCTGAGGCAGGAAAATCACTTGAGCCCAGGAGTTCAAGACAAGCCTGGGCAACATAGCAAGCTCATGTCTTAAAAAAACTGTTTTTTTTTTTTAAAAAGAATAGTACCAGCTCTCAAAGAGCTTGTAGTCTAGTAGGTGAATTAAGACAAATAGTCAACTACCCAGAATACAGAGCAGATTGAAAAGAGCTATTATAAAGGTCCATGGTACTTTGAAGCCTAAGTTAGAAATTAGATTTCCAGGGCAGGATAGTGAGGAGTTAGAGGCTACTAGCTACCCTCCGGGTGCTGGCGACTTCTGAAAGCCCTCACATCCTCATTTCATTGAGAAATCAGAATGCATAGCTTTCTCTGCCACATTACTGGGACCTTTGGAGTTTTCTGTCACTTTCCCTTTACATACTTTACACAGATATAATCACACAGGGACCCAGTTCTTTGAAATTAGGAAAATGAGACCGCTGAGCGGGTAAGTGGTGCATGATCTATGGGCCAGATGACCTCTCTCCTACCTTCGAGCTGCCAGCTTCCTCTCCCAACCACTATTCCCGTAGCCCATGGCTCAGGTATCCTAGTCTGTAAGGGGTGGAGGCGGAGGGTGCCCCAGGGCCAGGTTGGAGGTGGGACTGAGGACTGAGCAACTCTGACAGTGGAGCTCAGTGGTGAATTCTAACTTCCAGGGTGGAGGAGGCTTGTAAACTGTGCCTTTCGAGGCTTCCTTTATTTGTTCTATTGTAATGTCCCCGTCCTGGGGCATTGGGAGGGTGCTATGGAATACTGGCACTAACTCCAGGAATTAACTCTTGTGCTTTGGCGCCTTCCTGTGAGACGACTTCTCCCTTTTCCCTCCGTGCTCCTGCGTGGTTCCTGGTGTGGGGACAGGCATACTGATGGATTGACAGATTGACCGAGTGTGTAATTAAATAGGTTCTGAGATCCTCTGCTGTGCTCTATCCTACAGGTTAATGGAAACAGCAAAAGAAATGACCCGAGAGTCCTTGCCTATCAAATGCCTTGAAGCTGTCATCCTGGGCATGTATCCTTTAAGTTTTGTATGCTTAGTTTACTCCATAAATGGCGGCTTCACAGTGGGGCTGGTTGTGCCTTTAACATAGTAAATTCACAGAGATGATGCCTATTATCTCCTTTGAGGAAAGTGTCAAACTCCTCTGGTTCACCTCTTTAACTTTCACCCTGTAGAATTGAATCAAATCAATGCTTGGCTTCTTGGACCAATATTAGTCTAACCTGTGAGCTGCAGCCTCCATCAGGGCCAGCTCTCAGGCCAGTGACCTTGCAGACTCACTAATCACAAGGAGAATTCTAACTTGGAGGGACTAGAGAGAATGTGTATGTGGCTGTTCTTTGCATTAACATGACATTGCAGCAGGAAAGACAGTCAAGGGGAAATGCAATCAGAGCCAAGAGTGCTAGTATCCAAACCCATCTCCAGGGAAAAGTCTTTGAAAATTCAGTGATGTGATCTCAGCTTGCTGCAACCTCCGCCTCCCAGGCTCAAGTGACCTTCTGACCTCAGCCTCCTGAGTAGCTGGTCCTACAGGCACATGCCACCATGGCTGGCTAATTTTTTTTTTTTTTTTTTGTATTTTTGGTAGAGATGAGGTTTCACCATGTTTCACCAGCAGGCTGGTCTCAAACTGAGCTCAAGTGATCTGCCCACCTCAGCCTCCCAAAGTGTTGAGATTACAGGCAGGAGCCATCGCGCCTGGCCTGCCAGGGAAAATTCTAAGAGTGGCGTGTGGAGGAGACCAAGCAGTGGTGGTGTATCCTGACATGACAGAACCTACAGCTAAAACAAGGGTCTAGCTTCTCCTACACTTTCTGTTCCATTTTTCACCAGACTCCTGGCTCTTCAGCCTGAGAGGAATATGGTGCAGAGAAACTGTGATGGCATCAACATATTGGTGGTGATGACCACCTCCCTTACACAATAGTCTCAGCCCTGCACAATTATATACATTCGAGCATCATGCCATTGGAATCACCCACAACCTTTTGAAATTGTGGGGATAGACCCAGGAACAGCCTTTGAGCCTGATCTGCCACAATCAGATAGAAGAGCAAAGATGCTCCGAAGTCCTATGGGATGGCTGGCTGGAAGGGACAGTGGAAAAGGAAACACTGCAAGACAGGAGCTTGAGAGATGGTCCCAGGGAAGATCAGTTAGGTCCTTGAGCTCTGTGCCGAGAAATGACTTTTTTCCAAAAGGCAATGGGCAACCCAGATGAAAGCTCTGAAGCAGAGGTGCGGCATGCTTAGGTATATGCTCTAGAGAGGTAGTTCTCCAAAGGACAGGCTGAAGGACAGATTGGGAAAGGCTGGGCTCGATCAGCAAAGCCCGTTGGGAGCTGTTACATGAGGGAACGGTGAGGCTAGACTCATGGCCCTGGGGATGGGAATGGATTTCAGGGAATGATTTGAAGAGCTATCAAGGAGTTAGAGTGTATAGGACTTGCAGGCCAACCAGACACAAGAGTTGATGAGGAAGGAGTCAACGTCTCCAGGTTTCTGAATTGGGCAATCGACTGCGGGATTAGCTGGAGGAATGAGAGTGGCAGAGAAAGGATATGCGTCAATGCAGACCTGAACTAACACAGTGCTGGTGAAGGTGGAGGGAAGGGATGGAGGCATACATCATCACCACCACGGGGGGACTGCTTAGATAGGAGGAGTTATTGGAGAAAGGCAGTGACTCCACATTTCTGGCTTACATGATAATGCCACAAGGGAAGGACTTCAAGGAGAGGATCATATTTAGAAAAAGATGAGCTCAGATTTGGACATGTTAAATTTGAGGTGCCTTGTGGGATGTCGGGATGAGGTATTTGCAATGTGGAGCTCACAGGGGAATCTGCACTGGAAATGCGAATTTAGGAGCTGTGATTAGGAGGTTGTGCTTACTGTTCAATAAGTGAGAGGAGAAAAAGATCAAAGATGAAATCAGTATTTTTTGGTCTAGTTTGGCACAAAGAGCCCATGAAAGAGACTTAAGAAGGAAAGTCAGAGAGGTACAAAGAAAACCGGGAGAGAAAGAGGATGGAGAGGTCAGTGGAAGGACATGTGGCTCAGAATTAGACTGGGGACAGAGGATTGGTCTAGTCCGTTTTCTGGGTCTCCTGGACATCTTTGTGGGAAGGAGAATCTCTGTACCTCTCTGCAGTCTGTGGAACACTTGCAGCCCTGATCTGAAACCAGATTGACCACAGGTGCCTTGGCTGACATTTGAAAAATGGAAACTTGAACCTTACTTGAACCCTCTTGTCATCCTCCTCCCTGTTTCCCACAAAGGAGATGAAACATGTGCCTGGGGAACCCAGCAGGAGGCTGGGAATGGGGGTCGGGGCAGCAGATGGCTCAGGGCCCCAACTCTTTAGTGGCAGGAGTCAGCCACAGCTGTTCAGCGAAGCCTCCTGCAAGTTTAATGGGGGCAGATGACTGGCTGGGGATTTGCTGGTGGAAGAGGTCAATGAAGGGGAACACAAGCCCAGGCCCTTCATGGGGTAGACAAGCTAACTTCAGACTCTTTGTTGAGGGGTGTCTGAGTGCCTCTGGATTTAGTTCATTGAAATGACCACCTCCCTTACACAATAGTCTCATCCCTGCACAATTTTATACATTTGCGCATCATGCCATTGGAATCACCCACAACCTTTTGGAATTGTGGGGATAGACCCAGGAACAACTTTTGAGCCTGTCCAAATCAAAGACAGTGTGCTCGTGGTTTTCCTTTGTTCTTATCCTTCTGACATTTCAGAAAAGTGCGGGAAGGTGGAAAGCTTCAGTTCACGCTGCTGAACTCAGGGAAATTTGACTCTTGCACACAGACAGGAAACACAGACCCGAATTCTTCTTTTTTTTTTTTTGAGACAGAGTCTCGGTCTGTCACCCGGACTGGAGTGCAGTGGCGCGATCTGGGCTCACTGCAAGCTCTGCCTCCCGGGTTCACGCCATTCTCCTGCCTCAGCCTCCTCAGCAGCTGGGACAAACAGGCTCACACTGCCACGCCCGGCTAATTTTTTTTATTTTTAGTAGAGATGGGGTTTCACTGCGTTAGCCAGGATGGTCTCAATCTCCTGACCTCGTGATCCACCCGCCTCGGCCTCCCAAAGTGCTGGGATTACAGGCGTGAGCTACCGTGCCTGGCCCGAATTCTTCTTTTTTTGAGACAGAGTCTCACTCTGTGATCCAGGCTGGAGTGCAGTGGCATGATCTCGGCTAAGTTTTTGTATTTTTAGTAGAGATGAGGTTTCACCATGTTGACCAGGCTGATCTTGAACTCCTGACCTCAGGTGATCTGCCTGCCTCAGCCTCCCAAACAGACCTGGATTCTAAAAGTTACAGCATCTTTGTATTTTCTCTTTGCTTTGATCAGCATCCCTGGGTCCTGCTTTCCACTCGGGGATAGTGAAGGATATGAATGGGTTCATCCATCTGTGTCTCCCACAGGCCCTTCTGCAGGTCCTGGTTCAACAACTTTGAAACTGGTTGGCTTGGCTGCTTGGACGCCTGTGTCCATTGGCCTGCCCTTCCTTGCTTTCTCTTTTTTTGACTTTGGCCCAGAGTTCAGGATTCATTAGTTCTGAGCCGCTTCTTTTTATCTTGTGTAAGGGCATGTGCATGCTTTTGCATGCATGCTAGAAAGGTAGATCTTTGCTTCCAAATTATCTTGTGAACTATGGCAGGTATTTTGGGGAGGCCTCACTGGCCATGGTGGGGCTCGCTTGTAGTACTAAAGCACTGTGGTTTATTAAAGAAACAGGTTCATTATGAGAGGCAGGTTAGGAATAGCCCCAGGAGGCTGGATGCCGGAAAGATGATCCCGGGCTTGGCGCTGCTGCTCCCACTTCCCTGGAAAAGGTCAGGTTACTCCCCTGCCTGCCTCCATACTACCTCACCACCTCCCTCTCCATTCCCAGTTGCTCCAGGTCCCAAGGCTTTACCAGTTAACATCATGATGGGAGAAATCCTCAAGATCAGTGACTCGTGACATGAGGGACTGGTGCTCTCTCTTGTCTCCTCCCCACTTCTCCACCTGACTGACTACTTATCCTGTAAGACGAATTCCAGTGTTACTCTGCTGAGGCCCCTCCTCTGTCCACCCAGAGGTTGCTGGACTTGCCTTTCTTATAGCACACTTCACATTGTGTTTTGGTTTTTATTGTGGTAAAATATTTATAACATAATTTACCATTTTAACCATTTTTAAGGGCACAGTTCAGTGACATTAAGTACATTCATAATGCTCTGCAAAATGACCACCATTCCGGCCAGGCGCGGTGGCTCATGCCTGTAATCCCAACACTTTGGGAGGCCAAGGAGGGCAGATTACCTGAGGTCAGGAGTTCGAGACCAGCCTGGTCAACATTGTGAAACCCCGTCTTTACTAAAAATACAAAAATTAGCCGGGTATGGTGGCGGGTGCCTGTAATTCCAGCTACTCAGGAGGCTGAGGCAGGAGAATCACTCGAACTTGGGAGGCAGAGGCTGCAGTGAGCTGAGATTGCACCACTGCACTCCAGCCTGGGTGACAGAGTGAGACAATGTCTCAAAAAAAAAAAAAAAAAAAAAAAAAAAGGCCACCGTTCCTCCCCAGAAATGAAACCCCATACCCGTTAAACAGGCCACCGTTCCTCCCCAGAAATGAAACCCCATACCCGTTAAACAGTACTCCCCATTTCCCCCCTCCAGCCCCTGCCCACCACTGTTCTACTCTCTGTCTCTATGCACTTGCTACTCCAGGTACCGCAGATGAGTGGAATCATACCATATTTGTCCTTTTGTATTTGGCTGATTTCACTCAGCATGTCTTCAAGGCTCATTCTGCACATTGCAGAATTTCCTTCCCTTATGAGGCTGAATAAATTCTATTACATGTATACACTACATTTTGTTCATCCCTTTATCCATCGATGGATATTTGCGTTGTTTCCACCTTCTGGCTATTGCAAATAATGCTGTTCAGAGCATGGGTGTACAAATACCTGTTGGGGTCGCTACTTTCAATTATTTTGGGTATGCACCCAGAAGTGGAATTGCCAGGTCCTAGGGTAATCCTGTTGAATTATTTGAGGAATTGCCATACTGATCACATTGTGTGCATTCTGAGTCCGTCTCCCACCAGACCTCCAGAGAAGGGCTGTGTTCTTATCTTTGGCTCCACAGCCCTACCTGGCAGGCTGTCGGGCACAGCAGACACTCAGGGTAAGTGTTTGTCACACTGACTTAAGCAGCTAAGGAATGCCCTTGTTCCAGCCCCAGAGAACTTGCCCCAGAAAGCAGCTAGGAATTTAGGTAAGAGGACTCAGAAGGATGTGATTTCACTCCCTAACTGCCAGTTGATCTCACATGATAAAGTGAAGAGAAAGCAGGTACAAAACTGCTTTCTTTTTAGAGAGTGGAGGCATCCGTGATTAAACCGAGAGCAGAGGACAAGGCTGCCACCAGTGCTGTGGATGGATTCTGTCAGCATCCTTCTCTTCAGGACACTTGGATTAGCTCTGCACCAAGAGCACCCCTTTTAAGTGTAAGGCAGTGCGCATCCATAATCTAAGGTTCATTCTTTCTGTAAGCATTAAACAAACCTGTCTGTGTACCAGGCCAGTGCTGTGCCCAGGGAATGCCAGGATGTGAGACACAACCCCTGCCCTCACAAGATACAAACAATTACAGTACAGGATGGGTTAAGCACCAAGTGCCATGGGGGTTCTTGTGTGTTTTGGAAAGATGAACCCAGGCTTGGTGCTGCTGCTCCCCCTTCCCTGGAAAAGCTCAGGTTATACTCCCCTGCCTGCGTTCACACTTCCTTGTCACCTCCTTCTGCATTCCCAATTGTTCCAGGTCCAAAGGCTTTACCAATTGACTTGGGGCGGGGCGGGGAGCAAGAATACCTAAGGTAGAACGAGGAAGGTCAGGCAGGCAAGACACCCAAGAGAGGGGAAGGGATGGTCACGAGGCTGTTCCAGGCCGGGGTGCAGCCTATGTGAGCCCCAGGAGCAGAGGAAAAAGTGCCTTGTTATTGTTTTGTTTTGCATGTATGTAATTACTGAAGAAAATGACAAGTTTTTCTTTTTGTCTCATATTAACTTGGTTTGGATATACAACATATAGTAGACAGTCAAAGATAACAAGCGAATCCTTTATAAAAGGATTAGTCTGGAAAAGTTAGATGTAGGCCTGCTCAGAGGCAGGGGGATGGACTCACTGACCCCTATGAGACACTTTCCCTTCCTTTGCATCCAGGCTCCGAATTTTCAAGGCCTCCTTTCTCTTCCTTGACTCAGATCGTCTAAGCTACCTAACCAATGGACAGCCTTCCATCGAGCGGTTCCCCATCAGCTTTAAAACCTACTTCTCAGGAAACTACTTTCACCATGTTGTGCTGGGGATTTACTGCAATGGCCGCTATGGCTCACTGGGCATGAGCCGCAGGGCTGAGCTGATGGACAAGCCATTGACTTTTCGGACTCTGAGTGACCTCATCTTTGACTTTGAGGACTCCTACAAGAAATACCTGCACACAGTCAAGAAGGTCAAGATTGGGCTGTACGTCCCCCATGAGCCTCATAGCTTCCAGCCCATTGAGTGGAAGCAGCTGGTCCTCAACGTCTCAAAGATGCTGAGGGCTGACATAAGGAAGGAGCTGGAGAAATATGCCAGGGACATGAGAATGAAGGTGGGTGCTGGGAAGACAAGGAAGCCATGCAGGAGAGCTCTTTTCCCATTCCTTTCTCTCTGCCTCTTGCTCCAGGCCTCCTTTTTCTAGGATGGTCAAAAATTTCTTGAGGTTAAAGTCTCTCTTTGCACATACTACTGCAAAGAAAGCCATCTAAAATCAATTTAGATGTGACAGTTAAAACAACGTCTTGTCCTGCAATTCCTTCTATGAAATCAGATCTAAAGTGTTAGTCATTTTATATTGAAGCTCTAGTTTGTTTTGTTTTGTCGATGTAATAGGGTGACCAATTGTACTAGTTTGCCTGGAACTGCGGGTTTTCCCAGGACATGAGATTTTCAGTATTAAAACCTGGAAAACCTTATATGCTGGCCTTATATAGACTATACTCATACGTCCCTCTTCTCTCTCTCAGTTTTACCTCCAAAGTGATGTGATTCCCGCTTGTCCATGTCCCTCCAGGGCTTGTGCAGTCACTAAGAGAAAAGGATTATGCTGACTTCAGGCCTGGCTATGTTTAGCACTTGTGGACTTCTCATCTTCACTCTGCAGGACCTGGAGTGGAGATTCCTGATCAATTAAAACCATTCTGTCATATGTGTGGGATGGGAGCATCAGAGGAAGAACAAGCTGGTTTCTGGGGCAATGTAGATGGGACTTTGCCTTCATGAGGAGAGGAACTTGCCAAGCAAACAAACACAGCCCCGGGGAGACTGAGGCATTGGGCGGTGTTCCTCTCTCTACACAGCACAGGGAGCACAATGTGACCATCTGTATATCTGTCTTGGAAGTGGTGCCCTTGCTGCCTGACAGTACAGGACCAGAGAGGAATGTGTGTGTCTCCAGCCTCCTTTTTTAGAAGTCCTCCTGCTCAATGCCTTCTAAACCATGGCATCATGATTGGGCTGGGGGGTGGAATGTGGTGCTGGAAGAAGACCTGAGGGTGGAGATCCCTTAGGAACCAGGGTGATTAACTCCTCACATCTCCTTCAGATCCTGAAACCTGCAAGTGCCCACTCTCCGACCCAAGTGAGAAGCCGGGGAAAATCCCTGTCCCCCAGAAGGAGACAGGCAAGCCCCCCGAGGAGGCTCAGCCAGCGAGACAAATCGTGAGTAATATTTCCTCTTCCCCAACTCAAAGCCCAACACACACATTCAAGGGGTTGTCCTGGCCCATGGGGGCAAAGCTGTGTCTTGGGCCTGGCATTTGAACTAGACAGCAATCTCCAAGAGGACTGCTCCTCATTCAGGGGACGTCTGTGGAAAAGGATCCGCTGTGCACATCACCCCCATTGCCACTTCTCTGCTGTTAGTTGCACACAAACGGAGGGATAAGCCCCAGGCAGAATGAGGTGAAGAATAGTCTGAAATGCAGGTGGTCCAGAGGGAGGCTTGGACTTAGAATTAGGAAAACTGGGGCTGGAACCAGCTCAACTGCTTGGGGATGTCTTTGTTATCTTTCTGGGCATAAGTTTTCTCACCCATAAAATGGGATTGTTAGAATTTATGAACTTTCCTGAAATTCTGTAGTCCTCTGTACCCAGCAGAAAGTGTGATTACCATCAGTGGACGGTGGCATCAGAGACACCCGCTGGCTAAGCTTCTTCCTTGGCTAACTCTACACTCTCCATTTCAGCCCTGAGGCCAGTGATCCCACATCTACTTCTTAGATCAAAATAACCCACTAAAGCAATGACAGATTGGAGATGCTGGGGATGCCCAAATTCACCAGTGATAATCCGCTGGCAAATATTTGAACTATAGCCATCCTGGGAAAAAATACTGCTTTTCTTAATAATAGCAGCATGCTGTGTCACCCAGCCTCTTGCCATGCTGGGACCATGTGGCACAGTGCATAGGGGGCTTGGTTGAATCCCAACTCTGCCACGTGTTAGCTGTGCAGCTGGGCACATCCTTCCTCCTTGGGGAGTCTTGGTTTCTTCATCCATAAAAGAGTATCAAATGCTCTCCTTGCCTATCTGACACGGTGGTTTGTAAAGATCCAAGTAGATGATGTAACGAGAGTGACTTGTCAACAGTGAACTGCTTTCACACAAGCACGTTATCATCATCACATCAATCCTGTACAGTGAGCAGGGAACATTTTACGAGTTTTGTTTTCAGGTGAAGAAACCAGGACACAAAAAGGGCTTGTTATCTTGTAGTAAGTTCTGTAGCTGGTCAGTGAGAAATGGGGCTGAAACCCAGGTCTTCTGATTCTGGGAGGTGGCAGGGCAGAGTCGGGGAGGGTTCTGTTTCGGAAGAACAGGACGGGATGAAGTATTTTCATTTCCAAGGAAGGTTCTTTACTTGCCCCATTCCACGTCCTACAGCCAGTCCTGGGTTCAGCAGGTACTGCCACGAGGGCCTTGGTGACAATGGCTGTCGTTCTGGGTTGGAAAGGAGGGTGTGAGGTGTGAAGCAGTGAGAGGTCAGGTGTTCCTGGTAGCAAGAGAGGCTGAAGATGAGAACGGTTTTGGCATAGGTTTGTCCTTGCAGGGAGCAGGATGGCTTCCAACCATTCACACATGGCTTCCTGACCCCAATCCTCTCCCTGATGCTGGCCACTGCCCTTGACCCTTGACCCTAACCTTAGCCCTTACCCTATCTCTCTCTCTCTGTCTTTGATTCAAACATCCATTAACTGCTGTCACTGCACAAAGTAGCGGTTGTCTCAGAGGACTATGAACATAGAAACTCTTCCCAGAGGGTCATTTAGCATAGAGTGAGTGACCCAGCAATAGCAAGTTGCTCATACAACAACTGATTTTGTCTGATTTATTATCTGTTTTGCCCAAGGAGGGCTGAGTCATTCCCTGAGGAGCTCCCAGTCTTCAGCAAATGTCGAGCAGAGTCTATAAAAGCCTGCCCTTCCCTTTAGACTCTAGAGTCCAGAGGACATGAAGGCCCAAGCATTCCGCATGGCAATGGATTCCTGCACAGAATGGTGGCTATTGATTTTGAAGACTAGTCCTGGTGGATCCATTTTACTTGGATCCACAGGGACTTTGCATTCACAGGGCATTGTTGAGTTTTTAACCAGGAAACGTGACCATAAATGCGAGGGGATGGTAAAGATCTTAGAAACCATGGTAACAGGATGATGTCAGGAGTCAGGAGGTGGTGGTGGCTGGTTTGGGAAATGTGGAGGAAGGAGAGTTTGAGTTTGGATGATGGGATGTGGGGTGCATCTTCGGCATCAGGGGAGCTGCTAAAAATGCAGACCTGGAGTTTGAGGAAGCTGGGGGATAAAAGTCGTATTGGAGCCATCTACTTGGAATTGCCAGTTGAAATGACAGCCAGATAAGTCTGTGAGCAAAGAAGGAAGAGAAAAAAGAAATGGCTGGGCATGGTGGTTCACGCCTGTAATTCCAACACTTTGGGAGGCCAAGGAGAGATAATTGCATGAGTCTAGGCGTTTGAGGCCAGCATGAGTATGCCACATAGGGAGACCCTGTCTTTACAACAACAAATTAGCCAGGCATGGTGATGCATGCCTGTAGTCCCAGCTTCTTGGGAGGCTGAGATGGGAGGATTTCTTGAGCCTGGCGTTTCAAGCCTGGATAGCGCCATTGCTCTCCAGTCTGGGTGAAGGAGTGAGGCCCTGTAAAAAAAAAAAAAAAAAAAAAAAAAAAAAAAAAAGTGATGTCAAGGCCCTGAGGAAGCCCAAGAAAAAGAGCCAGAACAGAAGATGGAAAAGGAACAGTCAAAGAGGGAGAGGATGGATCAGGACTGTGAACGCACCTGCACCTGCAGAAGACAGCTAGCTGTCAGAGTGCCGCAGCCGTGAGTGCAAAGCTACCTTCTGGTGTTGAGGCACCACTTGCCCTCTGCCCTCCTGCCCATCTGGCACACCAGAGTGGGCCTGGGAATGGGGAGAAAGACCAGGGAAAGGGAGTGGTCGCCTGAGGTCAGGAAGGAAGACCTGCAGGAAGAGGGCATTCTCCTCCATTACCTTCTGTCCCGCATGCCTCGGAGTCGACCCCAGCTCCACTGGGGGAAGCACAGGAGCACAGAGGTGATGGCTCAGGGCTCAGCAGTGAAAACATAAGCTTTTCAAAAACGATGAGAAGTGGCTGCAACAAGGTGAGGAGGGGTGGGTTTCAAGGGGGAGGAGGGAAAGTAGTGGGGGAAGGAGAAGCGCTATGGACTGGGGTGACATTTAGAGAGGCAGTGTTGAGAGGGCTGAGGGGCTGGAACCAGCCTGCGAAAGGGAGTGAGAGTGAGAGCTGATGGAGCTAATGCAGGCCAGGATTCGTTTATCAAGAAGGAGCCCTGAACAGAGATGCAGTAACCTGATTTCTGACTCCAACTCTGCCATGAACCAGCTTGCGGCTTTGAGCAAGCTGCTTCTCTGTGCCTATACCTGTGTAAGGGGACAGGGGACTTAGAGCAGATTACTCTAGGTAGTTTGTAAACTCTATAGAGTTCTCCTGGGGCTTTTGTCTTTCTAGAATTGGAAGAGACCAGAGTGTCTTTGGACACACAGAGAAAATAACCAGGAGAAAGAAATGAATGTTCAAGAACAAAGGGATTAATGGAGGAAGATACATGAGCAGCTGGGGTCACATGGTATGGAAGGCTACAGAGAGGGTTTAGAAGGTGGTGGGGGTGGGGGAGAGGGTAGGGCAAAGGAAGGGGGGACATTAGGGAGAGCTTGACATACATGAGGAGGTAGAAGTTGAAGGACTGTACCTTAAGTGGCCTTTATCCTGCCAGTGAAGGAGTTGAAGAAAGGGCCCAGCTGAGGACAGATAGATAGGCCCTGCAGTCCTCTTCTCAACTCTGAGTGTGCACCAGCATCACCTGGAGGGTTTGTTGAAATAGAAGACTGCTGGACCCCTTTCCCAGAGCTTCTGATTCAGCACATATGGGATGGAGCCTGAGAACTGGTGTTTCTAATGATGCTGATCCTGCTGGTCCGGGGACCACACTTTGACATCTACCGTTTGCTTCAGCAGCAGGCCTCCACCTGTGTTTGATGAATCAGAATGGGAAAACTGAGTTGGCGGTTGGCCCTGAAAAATAACAGTCACTGGCTGAAAGTACTGGGTCTGCTGAGAGGGTCAGATAAAGCCATTGGGTGTTATTTAGGGGCTCAGCCTTGTCCAGTGTCGCCTGGATCTCTGGATAACGAGGTTGTGGAGGTGAAGTTAGGGGGTCTGACCCTGCGCTGGCTCCCATGTTTGGGCCCCAGTGAAGTTATTCTGGGAGGAGCCCAGCTGGTCACTCTCCTGGGTGCCAGACCGGGCCTCCGGTCCTTCATCCCCTAGTCCATGCCCATATGCTAATCTCTGACTACTTCGTCATGCAGCCAAGGCAAGTGACCACCCCTGTGCCTGCAGAGGACAGCTGCTAGACTGCGTCAGTTGTGAGTGCAAAGTTATCCACTCTCCCGCTCCCCTCCTACCCTGCCGGCACATCAGAGTGGGCCTGGGAGTGGGGAGAAAGACTGGGGGAAGGGAGTGGTCGGTCACTTGAGGTAAGGAAGGAAGACCTGCAGGAAGAGGGGAATTATCTTCCATCACCCTCCTCCCTCCATGCCCCAAAGTCGATCCCAGCCCCAGTGGGGAAAGCCCCAGGAGCACGGAGATGATGGCTCATGGTTCAGTGAAATCATTAACTTTTCAAAAAAGGTGAAGAGTGACTGCCACCTGCCTCAGAATCCCCCTGACTCATGCCCCTGCCCTGGAGCCCTTCCTCCCGGGTAAACATTGATTCCCAAAAGTCCTCCTTCCTAAACTGCACTCAGTAGGTCAGAGTCTTTGGGGTTTTTTTCCCCACAACTAGGGCCGAGTGGCCTTGGAACAGTTTGACCATCCACAGAGCCCAGTTGGCTTGTAGGTGCCTGTGGACAATTTTGTATGAGCAAATCCAGTAAGACCATGGTTATTCTTGGTGGCAGAAACCCTTGCCACTTCTTTTCTCTTTCTCCAGCACTTGGAGGTTGGGAGGGAACTCTAGAGGGCAGATCTCTCAGCTGAAGTTTCAAATGGATTGAGGTGTTTGAGGAGGGAAGATTCTCTCCCTAATTCCTCCGAAACCTTGACTTCTGAGTTGCAGGGCTGGGGAAGGGATTGCAGGGGCTACTGTGTAGGAGGAGAGGGAAGAGAGGTGCGGGACATGAGAATAAGAAGAAGGGCTGTGAGAGGCCACAAGCACTGGAGCGCCAAGCCCCAGCTTCCCTCTCTAGATTCCAGCTCCGGCCATTCTGCCACACTAGAACTCAGGACAGCTGCGTTCCTGGAGGTATGTTTGGAGAGAAGCAGCTCCTCAGCTTCCACCCATGGCCTTCACCAAGCAGGCTTTTCTCCAGGTAATCTTGCTTTTGGCGAGGAAATGAGAAAGTGACAAATATGGTCTTGACCCAATCACTCCACAAACTCTGGGAATCTTAGTGTAAGATGGCCAGGACTAGGGTTTGGTGACTCTGTCCCCGTGCTATTCTGTCAGCATTACATAAGGCCATCGCATCATTTCTAAATGTGTTGGGTGTCATGAGGAAGCTTGGGAGGGGCCCAAAGGGTGGAAAATTACCATAACAGGCGAGAGGCCCATCAACTGTAGGGTCCCAGTCCCTGTCTGCCATGGATAATTTTAGTGGCATTATATCCCCATCCACCTCCTCCTTCCAGCTGGAGCGACTTCCAGCCTTGAATTCCTCTCCATTTTTGCACTTGTCTAAATAATCCCTTTGGAGAGGAGGATCAGTGTCACTGGGTTGACAAGAATCAGCTGAGTGGGAGGGCAGGTGACGATGACTGCGTAGCATCCGCTGAGACCAAGTTTCACGAGGGAAACCAGGACTCCCCCACCCTTCCACCCACGGGTCCTTTCTCACACTCTTCTCCTCTGGGAGTGTTTAAAGCACCTACTACACTGAATTGTCAAGTTTTTTCCTGTGGTTCGTAAAGAGAAAGGGAGAGGGAGGTTGAGATTCATGTTTCAAAGTCCATCTGTGAACTTAAACCAACTCCTTCCCAGCCCTGGGCCTCAGAACCCTTGCAGCTCTTCAATGAGGGGTGTTCCCAGGGGTTCTCAACTGGGTCAGCTCTGGGAGAGGAGGGTTAGAAGTGTGGTGGGGGGTGGAAGTGTTTGCTTCTCACATCTTGGTAAGTGAGGAGGCTCCTTGTTAGGGCCGGGGGCCTGAGATGGTAAATGCCCCGCAAAGTCCAGGACCACCCTGCCCAGTAAAGAACCGTTCCACCTCAAATGCCAACAGCGCCCTCACTGGGAAGCTTCAGCGCTCTCTGAGGTCCTTTCCATTTCTGGCAGTTCATGACTCTTGGCTTGCTGCCTATGACCTGGCCCTGGGTGAATTGGAGTGAGCAGATAGTGATTTTCTGGTTTTGCAGCCAGAGCGACCACGTGGAACATTCTTCTCAATTGAGGCCAGTGTTCCTGAGGACCCATGAGAACCTCTTCATCTTCTCTCTCTGTGCAGCTGCTTTTTTTCCCCGCTGTCTCTCCTGTTTTCTTTGCCGGTCATCTTTCTTTGCCTCCCCTTTTCTTTCTCTTTGATTTCCCTTCTTCATCATTGATCTCTGTGGCAGTTCATGGCTCCAGCAGGCTCTGTCTGCCCTGCTGGACACCCTGGGGGTCCCAGAGGTTAGTAAGCCCTGAAAGCCCATCTCCTTTCAATGCAGGGCCTTGAGCTGGACAATGGAATTCCTGCTCCATTCTGTCAGGAAGGATTACGTATGTCCAGACATCTGGTTGAGTAAGGGCAGAGGTTGTTTAATGAAGTCACTGAAAACAAATTTGATTCCATGGTCTAATCACATTGACTGGTGCCCAAGAAGTAATTCTCCTTAGATCCCAAATGAGAAATATCCCCAGTGGGAAAAGGAGATTTCCTTAGGGTGGAAAGTAGAGGGAAACAAACAAACAAAAAAGAACACTAGGAAGGCTATGAAGGGAAAAGCTAAACCTCCAAGATGGTGAAGGGGCAGTTTCTACTCCAATGACTGCCTGGTCAGTTCCCCCAGGGAAATTCATATGACACAGAGTCTCCAGGGATGCTTGCAGAAACCAAGATGGAATGATGGGCCTCATCAGAAAAGACCACCTCAGGCAGAGTGAGCCAGGAGCCTCTGTGAGCTCCCCAGGGTCACATAGGGTCAGACAGGGGCAGACAGGGTGAGGTTTCCTAGAGCTGAGGGGTTCTTGTCCCAGAAAGGAGAAGTGACATCAGAGCCTGGAAACTGTGCCCTGGAATCTCCAACAGTTGGCCTATGGCCAGAGTCTCCTGCCTGGGGAGGGCTCAAAGGGATGGGCACCGGCTGAAAAAGCTCTTCTGGGCTGAATCTGTCTTGGCTGAGACCTCCGTTTACATAGAACGTCAGCTGTCTGCCCTGGCAGCTGCCAGCAGCGGTGCCTTCCATCAGGGGAAGCAAGGAATGTGAGAGAGGAGCGGACTGGCCTGGAATGAAGGTGACAGGTGTGAATGAAGCTTCCCTTTCCCTGTGTCCGTCCAGCTGAGGCCATGCTCTGCCTCGGTGGCCTACCCAGACAGGCCGTGAATCCTAAATCGGTGCCTGGTCTGACCTGATTCTGGCCAGACTCCACAAGAAGGGGGGCCCTGGGGTCTTTGCTTAAACTTGTAAATGCTGGACCGAGAGCACCCCTGGTTTAGTCTCTTCCACACTCTTAACATCCGGGATTAAGAGTCTAACGTTTAGAGTGGCACTTTTCCCACACTTCCCTTCCTGGACTCCCCAGCCTGCAGGCTGTACCACCAGTCTGGCCTTTGTGTTTCTGTGTGAGGGTGAGCGCCTGCTGGCACATGTGCCCAGACATGGCCCTCAGTCAGAGGTGCGGAAGAGAGACTGGGTGGTTGAGGGAACCCTGTGAACTTCCTCTCCGTCCTGTTTCTTTTCTTAAACCTCATCTCTCCCAGATACACCCTTATGCATGTTCAGCCTTGGGATGTGGTGATGTCTCCACTCCATCATTTTCTGGTTCTGAGGCTTCTTGTGGCTGCACAGATGGCACCATCTGGTCAGGCCGAGCTCCCCCTCTGCACCGAGGCTGCCTCAGAGTGTGAAGGACTTGGTGTGCAGCTGTCAAAGTTGAGACAGCAGTGGCGGAGAGTAGTAGGATTTTTGACAGAATAACTTCTCTGTGGAACCACCACCCTGTTCTCCCCAGCCTACCTCCTGCTTTGAGCAGCCTCCGTCCAGCTGGCTCCAGGAATGCAGACCTGTCATTGGGGTTAAGCGTAGCCTTGGGGCCAGGCCATCAAGCTTTCACCCTAGTTCACTCTGAGTCCATTTACACCACAACAGGTGAGGCTGGGACTGTCCGTGCATGTGGATATCCTTCCTCCTGCAAAGTGAGTCAAAGTAAAGTTTTCTACTCTTTTTCCCCTAAAACAAAATGTTGCCTGAGAACCTTGAAAAAAGAAAATTATTTCATTTCTTTGCCTTGTTTGGAGGAGGATGGCAGGGAGGTGGGGTTGGAGAAATATATTAGTCTAAAATAATAACCCTGGATCTGATGAGAGGTTCTGGGCAAGTGCAGACTTGGCTGAATCATCATCCTAGTGCTCGTGTTTCTTAAAAATAAACCCCCTTGCAATATTCTAATTATAGCTGGGGGAGCACTTGGAAGAGTCCTCTCTATACACAATAGCTCACCCAACTCTGGCCCTGAGATGAGCTGGCAAGGACTGAACGACATTTCTGGCTGGGCCCCACAGGCAGGTGGCATGCTGTGATAACCTACTTCTGCCCTATGCCAGCCAAGGAAATTGCAGCCACGGTTGCTGTAAAAGAAAAGGATTTCGTCTTCTGGGCAGTTCACCAGGAATCTCAGTTTAGCTCATTTTCTGCCAGTATTAGCCCTTTTCTTCTCCTGGGTTATGGGTACTTAGTGGAAGGTGGCAGGGGTGGGGATACAGAAGAAGAAGATGACCTAGTCCCTTTCCTTTGGAAGCGCTCAAGCTGTTGATGCATTCAGCTTAATGAGTAGGCAGGTTCCCCACATGGCTTTCAGGGGTAAAGCAAACCCACTCCAATACAGAAAATAAATGTTCTTCCTGCTTGTTAATTCTGAAAATGTTGTCATGGTAACTTGAATTCCTGGCTTAGGACTTTGTCTCTAAAATAAAATATCTCATGATAAAGGTAACAGATGATTCCCTATTATCCATTTACATGTTAGTGAGAATTTGATTGATAAGTACATATTCCACAGTGGGATTCATAGATGAATTTCCCTCGTCCCTCCTTTCAAATTGTTCACAGTCTCTGAGGCAGGCATAAGGATTATGAATTGGCAGGATTCTTGAACAGATGTTGTCTTAGTCCATTTTGTGCTGCTGTAACAGAATACCTGAGACTGAGTCCTTTATAATGAACAGGAAATGTATTGGCCCATGGTTCTGGATGCTGAGAAACCCAAGATAAAGTGGCTGACATCTGGTGAGAGCCTTCTTGTTGCACTGTCCCATGACAGAAGGGCAAACAGAGGGAGAGAGGAAAGAAAGAGAGCAAGCACAAGTGTGCAAAGGGGCCAAACTCATCCTTTTATAAGAAACCCACTTTTGAGAAAATACTAATCTATTCATGAGGGTGACGCCCCAGGATCCACACACCTCCCACTAAGCCCTGCCTCCCAACCCCACTGCACCGAGGATCGAGTTTCTAAACCCAGGAACTTTGGGGGACACATTTAAGCCATAGCAAATGTACCAAAGAAAATGCCAGAGCATACGGAGCAAGTAGTGGATTGTGATGGTGGGAGTCAGAAAATACTTCCTGAGGTAAGTGACATTTGGGATTGCCTTCTAAGGATGAGGAGATGTCGGGGAGAGCATTCTAGACAGGAGACAGCATAGGCCAAGGTGCAGAGGCAGGAGTGGCCATGGTGTCCTTCTCAGATACTTGGAAAGATGCTTTGAGGTGGCAGAGGAAGGGGGAAGTTTGCATTGTGGTTCAGGGTGTGGGCTTTAGATTCTGGGGACCAACTCTGGCTCTAACACTTGCTAACTGCGTGACTTTGCTTTGAGCAAATTCCCTACCTTTGTACCTCCATTTTCTCTTCTATAAAATGGACAATACCATTATCAACCCCATGGGTTATGGTGAGGATTAATTAATCCACAGAAACCTCTTAGAACGATGCCTGGCACATCATTAAGTGCCTAATAAATAAAAGCTATTTATAATGGTGATTTCCTGGTACCTGGAAGGCATGGGAAGACTGGTGCAAGTGTGAGGGAAAAGACTAAAAAAAGGAGTTCAAAGGTTCCCAAATTAAATTTCATCTATTTTCAAATGTGCCAGTAGCAGAACACAGGTAATGGTAAAGAGTGAAGTTTAAGAAACACACAAACTACAAAAATTTATGGGCTGAGGGGCTCCAAAGTGAGGAATTAAGGTGAGTGGCCAAAAAGTGGCTTCTCAAGGAGGTGGCAGGCCTGTGGCTAGTTAGCTACAGTGATCCCAGTGAGCCTCTATGACAGGGATGAGCAGATGGGCTTTGTTTTCTCCCTGAGCCTACCCTGTAGGCTGTTCTTGCCACTGACTTTCTAGGAGAGACTGTCAGGCACAGGACTGAGGGAGAGAGAACAGGTCAGTGCAGATCTAGTCCAAAAACTTGAAAATACTATGAAGCTAGTGTCTTATTTTCTTATATGAAGGGCAGCATATTTAGAGTTTCAGAAGGAGGAGAGGTGTGACTTGGTGTTGAGGAAGATGCCAGGCCAGGAAGGAAGCATATGTAAGAAAGCTTCAGCAACTGGGATGAGCTAACTGGTAGGTCCTACAAGGACCATGGAACAAGAGAGTCTCTTGTTAAGCACATGCACTGCTTAATTTTCAGAGACAACAGGAGATTTAAACAGCTACCATGGCTTACGTCCTACATAGTTTGCAGGGTTACAGGGAAGAAGACTGACTCTTAGAAGTGAGTATGACTCCTGACTTCATTTGGACTGTGGCCATTCCTCCCGAATTAGAACTTGCTAGGAACATGTTCTCCATACTCCACACAGTAACCTTCCTCAGGTTGACTTAGCACCCACTGTTAGTGGATCAGGTTTGGCTAAGGTTAGGTGTAAGCTGTAGCTTAAACATAATTCACTTTTTTTTTTCTTTTTTGAGATAGGGTCTTGCTTTGTTGCCCAGGCTGGAATGCGGTTGTGCAATCTCAGCTCACCACAACCTCCACCTCCTGGGTTCAAGCGATCCTCCCATCTCAGCCTTCCAAGTAGCTGGGACTACAGGCGCACGTCACCATGTCTGGCTAATTTTTTTTGCATTTTTTTGTAGAGAAGGGGTTTCACCATGTTGCCCAGGCTGGTCTGAAACTCCTGGGTTCAAGTGATCCTCCCTTCTCAGCCTCCCAAAGTGCTGGGACTATAAGCATGACCCACCATGCCCAGCCATGATTCACTTTTATGTAAAAGCAGCTCAACAGAGGTGGAAACAGGCTTCCTGCTGCGCTGCCATCTTTAGAGGTCATCTTTTTTTTTTTTTTTTGAGACAGAATCACACTCTGTTGCCCAGGCTGGAGTGCAGTGGCGTGATCTTGGCTCACTGCAACCTCCGCCCCAGGTTCCAGTGATTCTGCCTCAGCCTCCCAAGTAGCTGGGACTACAGGAATGCGCCACCATACCTGGCTGTTTTTTTTTATTTTTAGTAAAGACAGGGTTTCACCATGTTGGTCAGGCTGGTCTCAAACTCCTGACCTCAAATGATCCACCCACCTCAGCCTCCCAAAGTGCTTGGATTACAGGCCTAAGCCACTGTGCCCAGCCCTAGAGACCATCTTGAGGTCTCCACTCCAGCCATTGCTTCCATGTTCCCATCAGCAGGAAGAACAAAGGAAAGAAAAAGATGAAGGGCACATACCAGTTGTCTTTTGAAGATGTGTCCTGCTAACTGCCACACCACACTTCCATTTAAGTTGGCTACAACTTAGTCTGAGGCCATGCCTGGGTACAGGGAGGCTGGAAGATGTACTTTGTATTCAAGGCAGCTATGTACCTAGCTAAAAATCAGGGATGGGAGACAGGGGTGTTTTATACTAAAGAAGGGAAGAGTGGATGTTGAGGGGCAACTAATAGATGCTGCTGCACACAGATCGTTAGATAAATCAGTTATGAAAGTCTAATACAAATGTAGTTTATATTTGGATAAAAAAATATGCTTACCTAATTACAAAACCAGGAAATGTAGTGTGGAAATAATATTTTACTAGCTCTAGGAAATGACCCGCATTTAATCTTTTTCTAAAGCAAGGACTACATAGGTACTGCAGGTTTACCCTTTTGCCTCATCCTGCAGGCAAACTGAATTTTTGATTGCTGAATTTTCTACAAGTGGGGCACACTGTGGAGAAGTGATTTACTTTTCTAACCATATTTGCATCAGGCTGATGCTAATGTATGGGGAGTCTACTTGAGAAAGTCTCAAATTAGCTATTTGTAAAGATGACACCACCTCAGGCAAGGAGACAAAATGGAGGCTCACTTCAGGCTTTATGAGAGAACCAGATGCATATGGACTCTTTAAACCTGACTTGTGTGTAAGAACCCTAGTTCTGTCCACATTAGTGGGCTGAGGGCTAGGGTAGGAATATAAGTTTGAATCCCCAAGCAAACATGTGTTCCTTTTCCTGTCAATCCAAAAATGGTCCTCATAGTGTCCTCTGGGGGCCACTCCTCCAGGCCTGTAGCAGTGGCTTTGTTTAAGGGAATGGCTAATCTCCAGGGCATGCAGAGGCTGGAGGACACCATCCCCTGAAGGATGGAAGCCTTGAGCTCTGATACAATGAGCAGGAGCCTACACACTGAAGTGTAGGGATTTCTACTGGCAGTCAGCTGTGTTAATTAGCATCATGTGTATGTCAGTCGCTATGGGGAGAGACACAAAGAAATAAGAGGCATAATTCCTGACCAATAAAGGAGGGCACATGGTCAAGCTAAGAAATAAGGCCCATGCAACAGATAAGTAAGGTTACAAGTTATTTGAGTAGGGCCTAGTCAGGGATGGTTTCTTGACCACCTTGAGCAGTCAGGTTTCAGAGGGAATGATCAGACTATTGATGACTATTCCTTCCCATTTCAGAGAGAGAGACAGTGAGAGAAAGAGAGAGAGAGAGAGAGAGAGAGAGAGAGAAAGAAGGGGTAGTGGAATTGCTGGCAGAGATTAATGCCATTCACTGAGCTGTGCTTTAGATAGAAGCTAGCTGTTGATTTCTAGTTCTATCAACATTGAATTAGTTGGACCACTTTTATGCCAGGGAAAAACCATTAGATGTTAGGAAATCTTTCAAGGGCATAAAATAAGAAACCTTCTAACAATTATATTTTCTCTTTGGTCTTTTTTTTTTTTTTAAATACTTAAGAACAAGGTTCGGCTGGGTGCGGTGGCTCACGCCTGTAATCCCAGCACTTTGGGAGACCGAGGCCGGCAGATCACCTGAGGTCAGGAGTTGGAGACCAGCCTGACCAACATGGTGAAACCCTATGTCTACAAAAATACAAAATTGGCCGGGTGTGGTGGCACATGCCTGTAATCCCAGCTACTCAGGAGGCTAAGGCAGGAGAATCGCTTGAACCGGGGAGGCAGAGGTTGCAGTGAGCCAAGATTGCGCCACTGCACTCCAGCCTGGGCAACAAGGGCGAAACTCCGTCTCAAAAAAAACAAAAACAAAAACAAGGTTTATATTTAACCTAAACATGTCTTTTTCTTGCAAAAATGGATGTGAAACTTTTGAATTAGAACTCACTAGCCATATTGAACATCCTAAACTTGATTCATGATCTCAGTTCTCTTATCTAAGGTGAGAAGAGGCTCATTAAGAAATGGAAAAGTTGTAAGATACATTGTGAGATTGTTGAGGCATAAATGTATATTGGAAGTCATTTAGGACGCATCTTTAATGAAGACAGATGATGTGCTATTGATGTGAATGTTGTATTTCCCAGCTTGAAGTACTTTCTCACATGACTTTGCATAATTGCTTAGTTGTAGTTTTATGTTGGAAGTGACTTTAGCACGTTTTTAGGGAAGAGATGTTTTGCCACTGAGTGATTTTCCACACTGACATGGTTTTTCAGATGAATCCTAAGATTCACCTTGATTTTATACATTCAAGCCTGAACATTAACCCTTTCCCTGGGAACGTGAGTCACCTTTGATTCCTGGGCTTCCTCCAGGACATGAACACTAGGAAGCCAATGTTTCAAGGAGAATTTGACTCAGATTGTTGGCTCTACTGTAGTGTATGTGACTTTTAGACCCTTGCAAGGTTCAAGAGTACTGGGTTTCAAAAGCTATAGTGTGACCAAATTTAGGCTTAAAGCTGCAGAAGCTCATTCGACACCCTGAAAACTTTTTTGAACTCTACATTGAAAGTCTGTTAAAATGTTCCTTAAAACCTTTAAAGGTGGACTTGAACAAGAAGTAGAGTTGTGAGCTAAGGCTGGCAGGGTGGGGGAATGGGAGGATGAGACAAATACCAGAAGGATTAGGAAAACCGAGTAGAGGACCTTGAAAATGCTGTTGTCTTTCTTTGTCCCATCCCCTCTCCTCCACCATATTTCTGTCTTTTACCCTTAGGCCTGCACTGCCTGAAAAGAAGGTGGCTGATCTGAGCACTCTGAATGAAGTGGGCTATCAAATCCGAATTTAGCCAAGCCATACCGGCCAGCAAGAGGGTTTCTGTGGTGCTTCTCTCTGCACTTTACCCAGCATCTTCAGGAGGAACTGCAACTATTTATTAAGAACTTGTGAATTTTATTTTTAAGGATTCACCTGGAAATAGAATCTGAGTGGGTGGTAACCATTAGCTTTAAAAAATTCACTAAAAGGCACCATGAAAAGGCTGAAGTAATAAGCCCCACTGGGGTTGGACTATGTCCCTCACTCAAGATCTTAAGGATAACAACCATAACTGAAGTTTTATATTTTTCCATTTACCTACTTTCTTTTACTTGCTTTGAACATTATGCCTCACCAATAGTAAATGTTCATGAAATAATCTCTTGAACTTTTGGTATAGTAAGGTAACTCTAACAGTATTACTGTCTTTTTCAGCAATAACAGAAAGCAAAAATGGGTGGGTTTTTTTTAAGCAGTTATTACCTCAGCATTTTGACATCAGATATGCAAACTTAATGGCGTTTTGTTTTTTTATATTCTATTTGTATTCTTTCCCCAGTATTTCCCATGGGGATCTCCACAAGTTTGGAGTTTTTTCCTGGTGCACACACGTGAGGAGATTTAAGGTACTATATGCAAGTGTTTTACTAAAAAGCACTGAAATTCTTCTGGCAATACAAGAACCATTTTCAGGATCTTGGAGTTACTTCCTTCTTAATCCTTCTTAAAGCATTCACTGATGTTTTTGTTTTTTCAAAATGAAACAAAAATATCACATTGAGAAGCTAGTCTGTGTTCTGTCACTAACATTTAAACTTTGCAGACTCTAGCAAAAAGCACAAGAGGTCACGTACTATTATACAAATTTAGCACTACTGGATTACCTCTGACACTAACACACTCAGGCAGAGACCAGGAGTGATCAGCAGGTCTTCAGAACCAAAAAACCTTTCTGTTCACATTTCATCATCTGATTTTTAAACTGAGGCAGGCTTTGATTCTTCTGAAGGATGAAAAGAATCAAACTAAGGGAGGACTCACTGTTAAAGATGTGTTCTGATGTCTTATATTAAGACCAAATGTGACATGATGTGATTATCTTCCAGTACTTTGCTTTTAGGTACCATTTCATGACATTTTAGGAATGAGTATTGGAAAATATAAAGAATTAGAAAAGCAGCACTTTTTTTTTTTTTAAATGGAAAAGTCTTCGGTCCAGTGTTACACCTTATAGTGTGATTAAATCCCTAAGCACAGAATGAATGTCTGGCCTGCATATGGTAGTTAGTGTAACCTCTGGCTGCAGACCACACAGGACAACCCTAACAGCCTAGTCTTGTATGGTATAAGTATCAAGAGTACAGCTTCGATTTCATTTGCTTTATCTTAGCAACAATGCCAACTCAGGAGACCAGACGGCTGATTTCAGTGAAGTCTGGTAGTCAACAGATGTTATTTCAGTCTCAGTGCATCTCCTCTGGCTTTCTTTGACTGAAGATGTTTATAGGAAGGAAGTTAAAAAAAAAATCCTCACTGAGATTCTTTACCAATTCTTTACAAGATTTCTGGGAGTGACAGGGAAAGCAGAAGGACTTCAAAGCAAAAAGAGCTTACTTCACCCTGAAAATCAGTATTATTAATGAAAAGTACTGTTTTCTTAAAATAAAGAAGTCTAATGTCCTTTAGATGAACAAGACCTTCAAGTATACATCTCCATTAGATTAAAATGTAGCACAGGGTTAAAAATTATCAGTTTAATCTCTTTAAGAACAGTATTATCAGAGTTTAAAATGAGTTAGCTCTGTTTATCTTCACACAGAAAACCCATTCACAGCCCCTTGGCCACATGTATTCAGATGTTTGAAATAGTGAATCATTTCATTTTCATTCTAAAACAATACTGACTTAGCCATATACCTTCTGTTTGTCAATCTGAAACTTGCTTACATCTAATAAGTAGACCTCTTATAACACTGCAACCATTCTAAGAGTTAGAATTTATTTTTGCCAAGTATTAAGTACTGTTACATCTAAAATACAGAATGTCAAATGGTTGCATACCTTGTTTCCCACAACAAGGAGGAAAAGAACAGGAATAACAAACTCTGTAATATGCTGATATAGAAGCCTTAGAACTGCCAACTGGCTTGATGGTTCAATTAGTAAGCTAATTTCTCCCACACCCGCTCCTTGATTTTTAGACTAATTTTCCCAAAGCAAGGTTTAGTCACACAAACTTGAAAGTACATTTAAAATGTTCTTAGTTGTCATCCTACTTTTATTGCCTATGGAATATGCTAATTTCTAAAAAAAATATGGGAAAGGCACCAAACCCCTAAATTCTAGTGCAATAATTAAAAAACAAAACAAAACAAAAAAACCCAACATGTTATATGCACTCCCCTCCCAAAGCTGATTTTAAGACTGGCTAGAATTCAACATATAAAAAATAAAACTATGAAGTGATTTGAAATTGGTTTTAAAAAGTTCTTAGTGCAAGAGAAATTTCATGTTTAAGCCATCATGGCAATATATGCAAAGTTTAAATGAATGACAGAAATCTTGATTTTAGACTGTATGTTGTGCTGTTTTGAGTACACTTTATTTCGGAAAGTGGTATTTAGTATTTTCTATACACTCTGAAATCATGAGCATTTCACTTTTTCTAAGTCAATTATTTCATAAGGATTTTATTAATAGATATTGGTAAATAGAACTTTGGAAATCTTAATTCAGAATTCTTACTATACCTGAGGCTTTTGTAAGCTATAGTTTTATGTACAACCTTGTACAGTTTTTTTGACATACAATTCAGAACTTTGTTTATTCTCTTGGACTTTGTTCTGGCCAATACATTTTTTTTAAATCTTTAAGAAGAACTGTGATTGTTTTAGTGGGTATTTTTCTAAGTAAATGAAAACTTGTATAATGGTATTTTAGAGAATGCCAGATAAGTGCATGTTTCGAGTTAATGTTTTTCTCATCACTTGTATGTTTCTAACACAGCATGGGACTTTAATAAAACCATCCTGGAAACTTAAGGATTGTTTTTCTTCTAAATATGTAAGATGTGGCCGGGCTCAGTGGCTCAAGCCTGTAATCCCAGCACTATGGGAGGCCAAGGCGGATGGATCACCTGAGGTCAGGAGTTTGAGACCAGCCTGACCAACATGGTGAAACCCCGTCTCTACTAAAAATACAAAAAATTAGCTGGGCATGGTGGCGGGTGCCTATAATCCCAGGTATTAGGGAGGCTGAAGCAGAAGAATCGCTTGAACCTGGGAGGCGGAGGTTGCAGTGAGCTGAGATCCCGCCAATGTACTCCAGGACGGGCGACAGTGCGAGACTCAGTCTCAAAAAAAAAAAAAAAAAGTAAGATGATGTGATTTTTTTTTGGTCCTCTTATTATATACTTATTCTAGTGAACCTATTTATCATTCTTTCACCCTTCTTTCACAATCTGCAGACTCTATATTAAAAACTACTCTATTACTCTATTTTGACACATCTCAATTCACTCATCTTTTAGCATCACCCCTAAGTAAAAATGGCTGAAAAGAACAATGAAATAGTTTAGTAAAGGCAACAGGACAGCTTATACATCTCAGTATACCTACCACAAAACCTTCAGGCACAGAAGTACGAGTATAATAGTTTATTACATAACTTACAGGTACAAAGTGCAAATGACTTGACGCCTCTCTTTCCCCAATCCCTTGAACTCTCTGGATCTCAAACTTTCTTTAGGAAAGCAAATGGTTAAAAGCAGACAGTAACTAAATTCCAAATAAAGACAAGATTTCAAACATGCATATTATCTTGATAGCAAAAGGTACAGTAAAACCAAAATTTCATTACTCCACAGTTTACCTTTCCATTTAAAACTTGGATAGTATAACACTTGAGACTGAGAGATTTGGTTTCAGGCATTAACCAGATTTAATTGTTTTTGGCAGGTAAGTACAGGCTCTGGCAGAGTTAACAACTATTCTGGTCAACAAAAGTAAAGACAAGTGGATAATTATTTTTAGTGGAGCTTTAAAAACCTGTGAGAAGCTCACATTGACTTTTTGGCTTCCAGTCCACAAAATAATACTTCATTTGATAAGCTAAAGTAGGCAGCAATTTTATGGATTAACTCTATCAAAGTGAAGCACATGAAAAATGGGCCTAAAGTCACAATATATTAATCAGGATATAAAAAATTAAATTTTCACAGAGGTTTTCAGGGATGTTTGTTAACAATGACCTATATGTAATAATGTTATTTGTTAATAAATTCACACAACACAAAGCAGTAATTAACTAATGAATTTTCATTTTTTCTTTCCCCAGTATTAAAAAGGGATAATTATACTATCATTATAATTTGATAATGTCTGTATCTGCTAATTAGGGCACATAATATTCTGCAAACTACTACTATAAAATGTGGGAAATCCTGGAACTATAATTAATACTGTAATTAAAATCCCCCCAAAGGCCAGGCATGGTGGCTCATGCCTGTAATCACAGCACTTTGGGAGCCCGAGGCGGGTGGATCACCCCTGAGGTCAGGAGTTCAAGACCAGCCTGGCCAACATGGCAAAACTCCATCTCTACTAAAAATACAAAAATTAGCTGGGCATGGTGGTGCACGCCTGTAATCCCAGCTACTTGGGAGGCTGAGGAAGGAGAATTGCTTGAACCCAGGAGGCGGAGGTTGCAGTGAGCTGAGTTCACGCCACTGCACTCCAGCCTGGGCGATAGCGTGAGATGCCATCTAAAAAATAAAAAAATAAAACCCCCCCAAAGTGAGAAATTAAATATTTAAACATATTCAATTACAAGTTTTACTAGACAAATCTTATAATCCACATGCCTTCTTTGAGGTTTTCATCTGTTTGGTTTTTTAAAAAATAATTATAGCAAATGCTTTAGTACAAAGACTTAGTCCAAGACTATTATTGTTTTCCAATTTAAGGTGAAGCATTCTATTAATAAAACTCACTGTAAAAACATTTATAATTCAGTGTAAAATTACTACTTAGTAAAAATGCATATAATTCCTTGTTCCTACTGTCTACAAAAAAGGAAATTTCCACTTTTTATGTTTTAAAATTGATTCAAACACTTGTATAGAGGATTTATTAAACCTGCTCATAACCACTTCATAGAAAGTGTCAGCACCATCTCATACTGGTGCATCACTGTAAAAGAAAACATTTTAGAAACAAAACCACTAACACCAACAGTTTAAATGACTATTTACAGAGTATTAGGTCTCCAAGTTAATATCTCCCCACTAGAGTTTTACAGGCTTCCTCATATTTCTGAGGCATAACAAAAATAATTTTATAGCTGCCACTTTGTTCCAAAGACAAATTTCCTAATAAAATAAATTTCTATAGAACTGGTTCAGTAAAATAAAATCTCTCCCCTAAACCAGAGATCTTAAAACTGAATTTTTAAAAAATGTTGCCAGGTGCAGTGGCTCCCACCTGTAATCCCAGTACTTTGAGAGGCTGAGGTGGGCAGATCACCTGAGGTCGGGAGTTCGAGACCAGCCTAACCAACATGGAGAAACCCTGTCTCTACTAAAAATACAAAATTAGCTGGGAGTGGTGGCGCATGCCTGTAATCCCAGCTACTCAGGAGGCTGAGGCAGGAGAATTGCTTGAGCCCGGGAAGCAGAGGTTGCAGTGAGCAAAGATCATGTCATTGCACTCCAGCCTGGGCAACAAGAGTGAAACTCCATCTCAAAACAATAAAATAAAATAAAAATAAATAAATAAAAATGCTAGGGAAACAAAGGTATATCCCCAGTCTCTGCCTCTATTAAGCCCACCTCTGTCTGCTCCAGGATGAAAGAGTAAGCTTTATACATTCTGCTGACTTACATTTCCCAAACATTTCCCCAACATGATGCAGGCATATTACATGGCTCAGGACAGTAATAAGATGGATTAAGCATTCTGTACAACTTAAAAAGCATTATCAAACCCCTTCAAAAACAAACTAAACAATGGCTGGTTGGATACCTGTGAATGACCCAAGGATTTCTAAGATAAACTATTTAGAACTCAATAGAGGGATCTCCTAATGAAATCAAGCCTTCTGGAAAGGAAACAACTTGTAGTTTGCAAGAACTCAAAGATACTTTGGATCCACTACAGAGCTTGCCAAAATTATGAAATGAAATTTTTTACTAAGCAGACAAAGGAAGATGCATTATATTTAAAAATCACTGTCAATTTTACTAGGATTTAGAATATAAAACCTTTACATCTCTTTTACAATAAAGAGTATTTGGATCTCACTTGTCAGGAAAATATTTTTCATTATTAAAAAAATTGTTATAAAGTTGTTTCTTCTGATATGGAGTTTCAAAGCATCTAACATAACTGCTTCAGAATCTCCACAGTGCAAAAATAAACGACATGCATACACTTAAGAACTTTACATTCTTTGAAAAACAATACAAATTGGAAAGAAAATTAGTATGTGATCAAAGAGAGTCAGAGCTCAAGTCTGAACTTTGCCAATAAAGGCAGATGATCTGAAGAGTTATTTTCGTTTGGAAGTCCATTAACAGTCCACAAGTCTTGTTCTGTAAGAAGTGACAGTCTAGCTAGAAGTTTCAAGCCACCAACCAAAGCAACTTCAGCTCCTACATTAAAGAAGCACATACATATTTAGTAAAACTGTCAACAAGTTATTGTAAATAAATCATACAAGTCTTTTCTCCAAACAAATGTAGAACTTGAGGCCCCTGCAGAAGACTAAAAACTATGAAACAGTTTTTAGAATATTTAAGCTTTATTGAGTTATAACCTAATTATAATTATCAAACACACAGCAGTTTGAGATATTTTTTCTATTTCCAGCTCTGTGAACAATCTTTAGAAGAAAATATAAATGTAATACTTAAGAATGTTAAGAGTAATTTGTGGTTGACAACTACATAAGAAACTCATCCAGCAACCATTCTGTAGTTGCATAAAGCCAGAGACACCGGGCCACAGCCCCATAGAAGTTTATAAGGTGAATGGAGAATAAATTAGTATAATTTAGTCCCAGAGAGTCAGCACCCACAGAAGTAAAGATGACATGCTCTTTTTGAAATGCTGTAACACTCTCCCGCCACCTAGTGAACTTCTGTCAGCATGACAACTACAAAAACCTTACTATAAATTCAAAGCAGAAGGCATATTTTTTATTTATTTATTTATTTATTTTTTTTTCTTTTCTTTTATTATTATTATTATTATACTTTAGGTTTTATGGTACATGTGCACAATGTGCAGGTAAGTTACATATGTATACATGTGCCATGCTGGTGCGCTGCACCCACCAACTCGTCATCTAGCATTAGGTATATCTCCCAATGCTATCCCTCCCCCCTCCCCCCACCCCACAACAGTCCCCGAAGTGTGATGTTCCCCTTCCTGTGTCCATGTGTTCTCATTGTTCAATTCCCACCTATGAGTGAGAATATGCGGTGTCTGGTTTTTTGTTCTTGCGATAGTTTACTGAGAATGATGATTTCCAATTTCATCCATGTTATTTTTTGTAGAGTAGATCTATTGGCAGGAGTAAGTCATCTCCTGAGTGTTACTAACAAGGTTATTCCCAGAAGAAAGGAGTGGGGAACAAACAGAGGGGAAAAGGGTAAAGAAAAAGAAGCATCAAAAAAAACGGAAGAGAAAAAAATGAAAAAAATCAGAAAAGAAAAAAACAGCTGCTCATATTCCAAAGTTTTCTTAATGATATTTTCGTACTACCAGTAATCTTAAACTGCATTTTCTTCTCCACTTTAAATCCTTTGGCTAATGTTTAAAACCTGATTTTCGGCCAGGTGCAGTGGCTCATGCCTGTAATCCCAGCACTTTGGGAGGCCGAGGTGGGCGGATCATGAGGTCAGGAGATCGAGACCATCCTGGCTAACACAGTGAAATCCCGTCTCTACTAAAAACACAAACAATCAGCCGGGCATGGTGGCAGACACCTGTAGTCCCAGCTGCTGGGGAGGCTGAGGCAGGAGAATGGCGTGAACCCGGGAGGCGGAGCTTGCAGTGAGCCGAGATAGCGCCACTGCACTTTAGCCTGGGTGACGAGCAAGACTGTCTCAAAAAAAAAATTATATACACTTTTCTGACCGAATGTGGTGGCTGATGCCTGTAATCCAAGCCACTTTGGGAGGCCGAGGTGGGCGGCTTGAGCCCAGGAGTTTGAGACCAGCCTGGGCAACATGGTGAAACCCTGTCTCTACAAAAAATACAAAAATTAGGTGGGCATGGTGGCTTGTGCCTGTAGTCTTAGCTACTCGGGAAGCTGAGGTGGGAAAGTCACTTGAACCCGGGAGACAGAGGTTGCAGTGAGCCGAGAATCATGCCACTGCACTCTAGCCTGGGTAACAGAGTGAGACTCTGTCTCAAAAAAAAAAAAAAAAAAAAAAATATATATATATATATATATATATATATATATATATAATTTTCCTCTTCAGAAAAATCCAATATTCCAGAGTCAACGTGACAGCATAAGCTGTGTTGCTGGCAGTGTAACTATGGTCCTCCAATGAAGGCAGCACGCCTCAGTAAAATTTAAGCACAAAACTATGATGACCATTAACAACATACTCAGTTCCTGTCACAGGAAAAACAGTAAATTTATGGCAAGGAAAAAGAAAGGGCAATATGAAAGACCTATAACTCAGTGGCTGACTGGAACTGGAGGGTAGTACTGATAATGTAATTCTTGGGTAATAATTTGCTTGGATTTGTTTTATTGCCTCCCTCATATGCAAGCAATCAACTGATTTATTCAAATACATTACCAATCTATTTCGAAATATTTTTACCTTCTAGATCTAGAACTTCAACTGGATGTTTAGAGAGCTTTCTTAACTTTAACCTTGAGGTTTTAGCTACTGTGCTCTCTAGCAGAATTTAAGACTACATGCATTCCTTACCTGGGTGCCCAGCAACATCTTCCTTTTCTGCGGAGTAGAAAATATAATCCACAGTTATGGCACTTCGGGAATGACAGGTGGTCACTTCTGGAATTCCAGTGTCAGGAAAGTAATGTGAATAAACAGATGACAAGCTGAAATGGTGCTGTAAATTTGAAGATAATCTAAATAGAAAAGAAGAAGTGTTTAGAATCCAAGTTTTTTGTAACTTCAAGAATTCCTCCTATCTGAAGTTCTTTTTCATTTAATTTCTAGACTAAGACCAGACATTAGGACAAGCTTTATTTAAATAGACCATATCATAATTTAGTATTAATTTATTTATGCAGTGATATCTAAAACCCATCAATAAAGCCATTATAAATGTGGTTTTTAAAAAAAGCTCAATAATTAACATACTAATGTGTTTTTTCATTATTTATAACATGTGTGAATGCCTCCACTTACTAAAGAACATGTATTCTAAAACAACTTACAAGTTTTATTGTGTTTTTAAGAAAGAGAATCAAGGGGGTCTTCAGGAACACTATTTGGAACCCTCTAGACTTTTGATCACAGAGAGGCCATATTCTCTAATTTTTCTTGCTATGACATATGAGATAATTTTGTACTGCATCTTAAAACAGCTCTCTAATGGTTTATATTTGCCCCATGCACAAATATATGTGATGTTATGAGTAAAAGGTTTAAAGATTATTTTCTAGTGATACTTTATGAATCTTAAGGATCTTTTATGCCTTGAAGGCAAATAAAATTTAAAAAAACTTATCCAACAAACATTTACCAAACATCTTCTAAGTTCACGTGCTGAGAATACATAGATGAAGATACATACAATATGTCACGTGCTGAGAATACATAGATGAAGATGTTTCCCTTGCTTTTAAAGTGTTCATATGTCAGGAACAAAGGTAAATCCTTAAAAATGCCCTCTAAGTTTTATTAGCAACTTTTTATGTCTAAGGATTTATAATATTAAACATAAATGGGACCGGACGCGGTGGCTTACACCTGTAATCCCAGCACTTTGGGAAGCCAAGGCAGGAAGATTGCTTGAGCTCAGGAGCTCAAGACCAGCCTGGGCAACACAGAGAGACCTCATCTCTACAAAAAAAAAAAAAAAAAATCAAGAAAATTAGCTATGCATGGAGGCACATGCCTGTGGTCTCAGCTACTTGGGAGACTAAGGTAGGAGAATTGCTTGAGCCTGGGTGGAGGCTGCAGTGAGCCAAGATCATGCCACTGCACTCTAGCCTGGATGAGAGTGAGATAGACTCTTAAATAAAAATAATAAATAAAAATAGGTCTTCTGCAAACTGTTATCTATCAATTTTTCAGTTTACAGATATAAGCTATGCATATAAACACTCTGTATTTACATGAAGATACAAAAAAGTATCTTTTTTTTTTTTTGAGACAGAGTCTTGCTCTGTTACCCAGGCTGGAGTGCAGTGGCACGATCTCAGCTCACTGCAACCTCCACCTCCCAGGTTCACACCATTCTCCTGCCTCAGCCTCCCGAGTAGCTGGGACTACAGGTGCCCACCACTATACCTAGCTAATTTTTTTTTGTATTTTTAGTAGAGACGCGGTTTCACCATGTTAGCCAGGATGGTCTCTATCTCCTGACCTCATGATCCGCCCGCCTCAGCCTCTCAAAGGGCTGGGATTACAGGCGTGAGCCACCGCGCCCGGCCTCTTTTTTTCTTTTAATTTTTAGACACCAAGGGCAAGTAAGGTATCTGTTTTATTTTTTAAAATTATTATTATTATTTTGAGATGGAGTCTTGCTTTGTCGCCCAGGCTGGACTGCAATGAGGCGATCTCGGCTCACTGCAACCTCGGCCCCCCCAGGTTCAAGCAATACTCTGCCTCAGCCTCCCTGGGATTACAGGTGCCTGCCACCACGCCCAGCTAATTTTTTGTATTTTTAGTAGAGATCGGGTTTCACCATCTTGGCCAGACTGCTCTTGAACTCCTGACCTCGTGATCCACCCACCTCAGCCTCCCAAAGTGCTGGGATTACAGGCACGAGCCACCACGCCCGGCCAGAATGTTTTAATTTTTTTTTTTTTTTAAATAGAGGCAGGGTCTCACTGTGTTGCCCAGGCTGGTTTCAAACTCCTGGGCTCAAGCAATCCTCCCGCCCTGGCCTCCCAAAGTGCTGAGATTACAGGCGTGAGCCAACACGCCCAGCCAATATCTTTTTTATATCCTATATTGTTATAAAAAGATTTAAGAATTACTCAAAACAAAGTACTTGTTAGATTAGCCTCCTTATTAATCTTATTCAAAGAAGTTTTTACTATATTGAAAGGTTTAATCATGAATTTTTAAATATTTTTAAAAAATTTTTTTAAATTGCTTCCATTCTTACTAGTTCTTATTTATGTAGTAATATTTTCTCAAAACAAGGTATACAAAATAAAGATTGAGAACCAGACAAAATAAATGAGAATTGGTCCCTAAATTTAAATGTTAAAACAAAAAACTATAAAACAGCCACAATATAAAACAATCAAGATATTTCAAGAATCTCCCTGAGACAAGATTTAAGTTTCTGTCCTGTTTTATTAACATGTATCAATTTCTCAACCATAGCCCCAAATATTCCTATTTCTTTAATGAAGAACCCCAGCATCTTCACTCCTCTGACAATCTTCTCCTACAGTTCAAGAGATAAATTAAAATGATCATATTTTCAACTGGCATATTCATTTTTGGATCAATTCTCTTATAGATGGTTTTGAGATTTAGTAAATCAAAGACAACTAAAGATCCTCCTGAGATCTGAAAGACATTTTTATGTGATCTTGACCTTTGTTTAAGTATGTGAATTTCAAAGAGTATTTGAGCTGGTCCAGGTCCACAGAAAAGCTGTTTCCCTTCCTAACACTACCTAGGCACTTAACTATGTTTCAAACATTATGCTTTATATGCTTTGTCTCATCTAATCCTCACAACAATCCAAACTATAGACAAAGAAACTGAACCTCAGAGATGTTAAGTTTCTTGCTCAAAATCATTCGGCTAAAACACAGCAGAGTCAGGACTGGAACTCAGGCCTGTCTGACTTAAGGGCCAGCACTCTTCACCAGCACGGAATATTATCACCTTCATTCTTTTATCCAAGTGATTTTTGAGAAATGGGTTTTTTATTCAACTAAAGTAAGCAAATGTCTCCTTTTGCTTTCCAGAACTCACTTTTCAGCTGTCACTAGGACCTCTGTTTGCTTCAGCTGTGTTTGTGTCAGATCACTGTCTGTAAGAATACAGGAAAATATATTAATGTTATTGTTCTAGTTTGCCTTAATACCATCATCTTACTCTCGAAACAATATTTAAGACTTATCTAGGTTAGAAAGATGCCTAGTTACATAATTCATTCTGGAATCTATATATTTCGATGGCCTCCAGAATTAGGAAAAATAGAAAAATGCAAACAATTCCAAAGCAACATGCAAGTAAATCATGCACAGATAATTCTGGAAGTTCAACTTTAAAAAGGTAAATTTAGAGGTCTTCAGAAAAAGAATGAATAACAATATATTTATATATATGAATATTCATCTCTGAGATTTTTTCTTTTTAAAAACTTAGTTTTATGTCTTCAAAGGGAACATGATTACCCAGCAGACTGCCAAAATGTATTACAAACACTTACCTGTCTTTTCTACTTTTGGTACCTGCTGTACCTCATACACACAGTTCTGTGAGATACCTAGGTTTGGGGGCCAAATTGGAATAGATAAAATTCTTTGTCCCCGTGAAGACTGTTCCTGGCCAGATACCTAAACAAAATTTCAACAGGTATCTTAAGTGAAAAGATTTTAAATAGTTTATGAATTGAAAAGTTTATGTCTTAAATAAAAGGTAATCCAAAAGTGGTAAATTATTACCCTTTATTCATTATATTAAGTGATTCTTTGGACTTATAAAATCTTCTTTTCTTCAAATACGATTCAGAAAGCACTTATCATTTACATAAAAATGACAAT
This sequence comes from Pongo pygmaeus, assembly GCF_028885625.2. Taxonomy (NCBI): domain Eukaryota; kingdom Metazoa; phylum Chordata; class Mammalia; order Primates; family Hominidae; genus Pongo; species Pongo pygmaeus. Next base: position 36,390,425 of record NC_072373.2, on the reverse strand, counting down.
CTTTTTCCCATACATGTTTTTCTTTAATTTGGACATACAAATGATCTATCGCTTTGAACTAACACTACTCATTTTTTACTATGTGCAGTATAGTTCCTATTGTATCAAACACAGGCATGCTCAGAGATACTGCGGGTTTGGTTCCAGGCCACCACAATAAAGTGAGTATCTCAATAAAGCAAGTCACATAATTTTTTCAGTTTCCCAGTGCATATAAGTTGTGTTTATACTATACTGTAGTTTACTAAGTGTGCAATAGCATTATGCCTAAGAAAATACATACCTTAATTTAAAAATACTTCATTGTTAAAATATCCTAACAATCATCTGAGCCTTCAGTGAGTCATCATCTTTTTACGGGTGGAGGGTCTTGCCTAGATATTAATGGCTGCTGGCTGATCAGGGTGATGGTTGCTTAAGGTGGGGGTTGGCTGTGGCAATTTCTTAAAATAAGACAATGAAATTTGCTGCAGCCATTGATGCTTCCTTTCATAAAAGATTTTTCTGTAGCATGTGATGCTATTTGACAGCACCTAATCCACGGAACTTTTTTTCAAAATTGGAAACCTTGCCAATGTTTTATCAATTAAATTTATGTAACATTTAAAATCCTTTGTTGTAATTTCAGCAATGTTCACAGCATCTTCACCAAGAATAGACTGTATCTCAAGAAAATACTCTACTCATCTATAAGAAGCAACTCATCTATTTAAGTTTTATCATGAGATTGAAACAATTCAGTTAATTCTTCAGGCTCCATTTCTAATTCTAGTTCTCTTGCTATTTCCACCACATCTACAGTTACTTCCTCCCCTGAAGTCTTGAACCCCTCAAAGTCATCCATGAGGGCTGGAATCAGCTTCTACCAAACTCTTTTTAATGGTGATATTTTGACCTCCTCCCATGAATCACAAATGTTCTGAATAGCATTTAGGATGCTGAATCCTTTCCAGGTTTGCAATTTACTTTCCCCAGATCCATCAGAGAAATCACTTCTATGGCAGCTATAGCCTATGAAATGTATTTCTTTTTTTTTTTTTCTTTTTTTTCTTTGAATTTTTATTTTAGGTTCAGGGGTACATATGCAGGTGTGTTATTTAGGTAAACACGTGTCATGGGGGTTTGTTGTACAGATTATTTCATTACTCAGGTACTAAGCCTAGTACCCAAGAGTTATTTTTTCTGATTCTCTCCCTCCATCTACCCTCCACCCTCAAGTAATCTTCAGTGTCTGTTGTTCCCTTCTTTGTGTCCATGTGTTCTCATCATTTAGCTCCCACTTATAAGTGAGAACATGTGGTATTTGGTTTTCTATTTCTGTGCTACTTCGCTTAGGATGATGGCCTCCTGTTCCATCCATGTTCCTGCAAAGGACATGATCTCATTCTTTTTTAGGGCTGCATAGTATTCCATGGTGTATATGTACCATATTTTGTTTTTTTTTGTTTTTTTTTTTTTTGGTTTTCTTTTATTTTATTTTTTTTCTTTTTCTTATTATTATTATTATACTTTAGGCTCTATGGTACATGTGTGCAACGTGCAGGTAAGTTACATATGCATACATGTGCCATGCTGGTGCGCTAAATAAGGAGACCTGTAGGTACAAAATTACTCCTTGATTCCATAGGCTGCAGAATGGATGCCGTGTTAGCAGGGATGCAACAACATTCATTTCCTTGTACATCTTCATCAGAGCTCTTGGGTGACCAGGTGCCTTGTGAACGAACAGTAATCTTTGGAAAGGAATCTGTTTTTCTGAGTAGTGGTCTCAGCAGTGTGCTTAAAATATTCTATGCCATAAACAGGTGCACTGTCATCCCCAAGCTTTGTTTTTCCACTGACAGAGCACAGGCAGAGTGGATTTCACATAATTTTTAAGTGCCCTAGGATTTTCAGAATGGTCAATGAATGCTGACTTTAACTTAAAGTAACAAGCTATATTAGCTCCTAACAAAAGAATCAGCCTGTCCTTTGAAACCAGGCACTGACTTATTCTTTCTAGCTATGAAGTCCTAGATGGCATCTTCTTGCAACATAAAGTGGTTTCATCCACATTAAAAATTGTTGGCCAGGTGTGGTGGCTCACACCTGTAATCCCAACACTTTGAGGGGCTGAGGCAGGAGGACTGCTCAAGCTCAGGAGTTTGAGACCAGCCTGGGCAACATGGTGAAACCCCATCTCTATCAAAAAATATTAAAAAATTAGCCCGGTGTAGAGGCATGCACCTGTAATCCCAGCTACTTGGGAGGCTGAAGCAGAATCGCTTGAACCCAGGAGGTGGAGGTTGCAGTGAACCGAGATCGTGTCACTGCACTCCAGCCTGGGCAATAGCACGAGACCCTGTCTTAAAAAAAAAAAAAAAAAAAAAATCTATTATTTAGTGCAGCCACCTTCATAATGATCTTAGCTAGATCTTCTGGATAACCTACTGCAGCTTCTACATCAGCAGCACTTGTTGCTTTACCTGCATTTTTATGTTATAGAGATGGCTTCATTCCTTAAACCTCACAAATTAACCTCTGTTAACTTCCAACTTCTCTTCTGCAGTTTCCTCATCTCTCTCAGCCTTCATAAAATTGAAGAGACTTAATGCCTTGCTCTGGATTAGGCTTTGACTCAAGGGAATCCTGTGGCTGGTTTGATCTTCTATCCAGACCATTCAAGCTTCTCCATATGAGCAATAAGGCTGTTTTTCTTTCTTATTATGCCTTCATACACTGGAGTAGCACTTCTAACTTCCTTCAAGAAGTGCTTCCTTCAAGAACTTTTCCTTGCATTCACAACTTTGCTGTTTGGTGCAAGAGGCCTAGCCTTTGGCCTCTCTCAGCTTTCAAAATGCCTTCCTTGCTAAGCTTAATCATTTCTAGCTTTTGATTCAAAGTGAGACACGTGAGTCTTCCTTTTACTTGAACACTTAGAGAGCGCTGCAGGGCTATTACTTGGCCTAGTTTCAATATGGTTGTGCTTCAGGGAATATCGAGGCCCAAGTAGGGGGAGAGAGATGATTAGTGGGGCAGTCAGAACACATTTATCGATTAAGTTCATCATTTTATATGGGTACAGTTCATAACACCCCAAAACCATTACAATAGTAATATCGAAGATCACTAATCTTGGATCAACATAATAGATGTAATAATAATGAAAATGTTTGAGTAATGCAGGAGTTTCCAAAATGTGACAGAGACAGGAACTGAGCACATGCTGTTGGAAAAATGGCAATGATAGAGCTGCTTAAGGTAGAGTTGCTACGAAACTTCAATTTTGTAAAATGCAGTATGTTTGAAGCTTGATAAAGCAAAGCACAATAAAATAAGGTATACCTATACTAAGAGAGATTAACTCTTATAAAATTGTAAACTATTGGCTGGGCACAGTGGCTCACTCCTATAATCCCAGCACTTTGGGAGGCTGAGGTGAACCTTCAGATCACCTAAGGTTGGGAGTTAGAGACCATCCTGGCTAACACTGTGAAACCCTGTCTCTACTAAAAATACAAAAAATTAGCCGGGCGTGGTGGTGCACGCCTGTAGTCCCAGCTACTCGGGAGGCTGAAGCAGGAGAATTGCTTGAACCTGGGAGACGGACGTTGCAGTGAGCCGAGATCCCACCATTGCACTCCAGCCTGGTGAAAGAGCAAGATTCCATCCATCTCAAAAAAAATAAAATAAATAAATAAATAATTTTAAACTATTAATCAAAACTCCAGTGTTGGAGAGCTTATTTTGGTAAATATACTGAAGATCAAATGATCTAAAGTAAGGAGAGGACAGCACAATAAAAATAATCACATGAGATAAATTGTGCTAAGCTAAAGAAAATATTTATTATTATACAACGGAAACTTATATAATAAATGTTAAATTACCATTTTGCCCATAACCAGCATTCAAAATTCTATCCTGCCACCTTGTGTTACTTATCTGTGAAGTATCCATGTCTGTCAATACTTTTTTTTTTTTTTTTTTGCTGCCTGTTAATTCCTCCAAGCAGTATGTTGCCACAGATAGATGAAAAATATATAAATCAACCAAGTGAAAATAATTACTTACTAGAGGAAGCTGGGCACAGTGGCTCATGCCTGTAATCCCAGCACTTTGGGAGGCCGAAGCGGGTGGATCACGAATTAAGGAGTTCGAGACCAGCCTGGTCAACAAGCTGAAACCCTGTCTCTACTAAAAATACAAAAATTAGCCAGGTGTGGTGGCACACACCTGTAACCCCAGCTACTCGGCAGGCTGAGGCAGGAGAATCACTTGAACTCGGGAGGCAGAGCTTGCAGTGAGCTGAGATCATGACACTGTACTCCAGCCTGGGCGACAGAGTGAGACTCCGTCTCAAAAAAAAAAGAAGTCATGGAAAATCATAGTTTGATACAGTGAGGGTACTGGATCATCCAAGGTTTTCAAACAGCCATGTAATGACTATCTTCACATTATCATGAGCAGAGCAACTATGTCCACTCCCTAATAACAATGAAGAAAGCACTTACCTTTCCTATGGGAAGTCCTTCATAATTCAATTTTCCTTCCTTTATGAAACTATATAATGGAGAACCAGGAACAGAATTAAAGTCACCACACATAACAATAGGGCAGAAGCTGCCATCTTTCTGGTGGGCAACACTGGAAATCTCTGCCAGTAGCATTGCCAATTGCGTCAGCTTAATATCACCTCGTCTTGGATTATACAACAGATGCGTATTTGCTACGCAGATCGCAGGAGAGGCAGCACATGGAATTTTGGGCTGCAAGAGTAAAACTAATCCAACATTGTCTCTGTCCAACAGAGAAATACCAGGGCGGAAGAACTCCACTGGGTTCACTGACAAGAGTGAAAATTTGGAATGTTTGAAGCAAATAGCACAGCCATCAGGTTTCCTTCCTGTCCGCATCTTATATTCACAGTGATAACCTACAAGAAACAAATGAATTTAAAACAAATGACTGCTTTTATATATTTGTCAAAACACAGCTCACCTGATACTTCTGAACAATGTGTCTTCTGCAAAACATTAGTAATGTAGGATGTCAATAAACATTGGAATAAAAAACGTTTGACACTGGGTCTAACAGGCCTCTTTATGCGCAGACTTCAGCCCTTGATATGCTAATGTGTACTATCAGTCTCCCATTGCCATCCTAGTAAAACTCAGTCATGGCAGTAACAGTAAAGCCTTATAATAATCTATTCTCTCACTCTCTCCACCCTATATTCCTGATCTTTTTGCCTGTAACTCCTTCCCCCTCACTTCATTCCAATCTCACTGGCCTCCTCACTTGCCTTAACACACTCCAACCTCAGGGCCTTTCCTTTGCTATTTCTGCTGCCTAGAATGTTCTAGGCATGGCTTATTCCTTCACCTCCTTCAAATATTTGTTCAAATGTTACCTTGTCTGATCATTTTGTTTAAAACTGAAACCTCTCCCATTCCACTTTCCTGCTTTTCTCCAGAAAACCATCATTACTTAATATGCTATTTACTTATTTATTTGGTTAGCCTTTCTCCACCAGAAGGCACACTCCACACGAGGGAGAAATTTTTTTAATCTTTTTAGCCCAACGCTATATCCTCATTCCCTAGAACAGTGCATGGTATATAGTAGGCACTCAAAAAAATATTGCTAATGAAGGCCGGGCATGGGGACTCACGCCTATAATCCCAGCACTTTGGGAGGCCAAGGTGGGTGGATCACGAGGTCAGGAGATCGAGGCCATTTTGGCTAACATCGTGAAACCCCGTCTCTACTAAAAAAATACAAAAAATTAGCTGGGCATGGTGGCGGATGACTGTAGTCCCAGCTACTCGGGAGCCTGAGGCAGGAGAATGGCGTGAACCTGGGAGGTGGAGCTTGCAGTGAGCCGAGATTGTGCCACTACACTCCAGCCTGAGCAACAGAGAGAGATTCTGTCTCAAAAAAAAAAAAAAAAAAAACTGCTGAATGAATGAATGCAAAGTAGGCACACTTCTCAAGTATATGGGACCACAGATAACTTGTTTCTAGAAGTGTTTATTTATCAAATAGGTTTTTGGCATCTATCCATTAGGTAGACACTGGCAGGCACTGGTATTATAATGATGAACGAGACAAAATGGTCTCCTGGAGCTCAGAATCTTATAGGTCTAGAGGTGGAGAGAACAACTCCTAGGAAAGGGAGCTACTAAGATATTCTTACACATCTTTCTGTTTGAATTAAAATTATACACCAACACAGAAGTTTCCAGTGAGTACCTCAATCTTTTCCTCTTTGAAATTAAGTTTTTAAAATTAAGATTTTTAGCCAAAATATGCCACACATCTTTGTTAGCAAGTTATATTTTAATGACACATGAATTTTCCTCTTTGAAATTAAGTTTTTAAAATTAAGATTTTTAGCCAAAATATGCCACACATCTTTGTTAGCAAGTTATATTTTAATGACACATGAATTTTCAAAAGTAAATTTGGCTAAAATTTACATTGCCTTGTCTCTACAAAAAAAATTAAATAATTAGCCGGGCACAGTGGCACACATCTCTAGTCCCAGCTACTCAGGAAGCTGAGATGAGAGGATTACTTCAGCCCAGTAGGTTGAGGCTGTAGTGAGCCATGACTGTGCCACTGCACTCCAGTTGGGCGACAGAGTGAGACCCTGCCTCAGAAAAGAAAAAAAAAAAAAAAAGAGTTGCATTGTACCCAGTGATTCCAAACTTGGCCTGATCTCTGCTCCATAATGATCTTCTTGAACTTCTTGCAAACAAAGTACCTTGGAAGAAAAATATAGCTTGAATTAGAACACAGAGATGCAATCATGAATTTCCTGGTGCTTTTATCTTAAAATATCTAAAAGCAGCTTCTAAAATTCCACACCTGATAAGAACTGAAATAAAAGACTTACCCGTTTTTCTTGTTACAGATCTACCAAATTAATGTTTCCAAATTTTGATCAATCTCAAAACTCTGGCCCTCAACCACATGGAGCTCCCTTAGTACTCAAAATTATTATTTCCAAAAGGAAATATTCTTAGCTTACATGTCAGGATACTTTTCCGGGTTTTACATGTTCATTGGTACTATCTTTCAGGTCTTAAGAGGCTGATTTCTTTGAATGCTATCGGGTAGGTGACATTTTTGCATGAATTACTGAAATTTCAAATCAAAGTTAATATTTACTGAATACTTAATATGTTGCCAGTTTCTGTCTCAAAACTGACCCATACTTAAAAACTTTTTGGACCCTCTTTGAAAAGTTAGATGATTATTCCTACCAGCTACCACTAACAAATGCCTCTCTGAAAGTTATACCTTATTAAGACTTATTCCATCATTATTCTTAAACATATTCCTTTCTTACCCCACAAATAAAATGGATAAAACCACTTAGTTCATAAATGCACAAATGAAACATTTAACCGAACTTTTTCTTTCTTTTTTTTTTTTTTGAGGCAGAGTTTCGCTCTTGTTGCCCAGGCTGGATTGCAATGGTGCAATCTCAGCTCACTGCAACATCGACCTCCTGGGTTCAAGTGATTCTCCTGCCTCAGCCTCCTGAGTAGCTGGGATTACAGGCATGTGCCACCACGTCCGGCTAATTTTGTATTTTTTAGTAGAGATGGGGTTTCTCCGTGTTGGTTAGGCTGGTCTCGAACTACTGACCTCAGGTGATCCACCTGCCTCAGCCTCCCAAAGTGCTGGGATTACAAGCAAGAGCCACTGTGACCGGCCCCAACTTTTTCTTATGTGAAGAATTTCAATAATATTTTGCACTTACGTCTGCATCAAAATGTTTAATTTCTTTCAGAATATTGGGAAACCTAAAACTCCAGTGTAATACTGGCCGCCGGCAATGTCTATAAAGGTGAGAGTTATCTTCCAGTAAATCTTGTGAAAGTATATTATAGGACATCACTGAAAAGTCAAACTTGTTCTCACTGTCTTCACACTTGGGATCAACATTTTTGTCTCCTAGGATCTTCGTTTTTTCTTTATCATGGTTACATATATATTCCCAATTCCGCTTTATCACGCCTGTTAAAATATATTGCACAAATATAAGGAATTAATCAAAAGCAGACCATACAGTTTCCCACATATATGTATTTTTCAGCCTCTTAAAAATTCCCATAAGCAATGAATAGAATGTTTTTCCCTAGGAAGTGGCAATATAGCACTGAATAATTAGAACTGTTATCAAATTGGTTACAAATGCGGTAACACAATATACTGACTGACAAACAGGTTTAAAAGAATCTTGCAAGTCATTCTGGAGGCTGAGAGTATGTGCTAACAAAGCTAAGACTATACAGAGGTTGTGGTTTCTCACTTCTCTACAGTTAAGAAGTGGCTCTGCCACAGATGTGATTGGCAGTTTTATAACCATAACAACATATTTGTATGTCAAAGTTGGCTTTTCAATAAGATGATTTTACATTGTATTTTATTCCCTATTAATGAGATAAGATCATCAAATGATTAACTAAGTTCCAGAAGCAACCTTTAGTTCAGAATTCTAGTTTATACATGAAAGAAGTGTATATAATGGCAATATATGGAAGAAGTTTTAGTGTTTAAAACACTAAAGTGGAACATGCAAACAAAATAACAAAAGAAATCTTTTAAATGTACAACAAAGAAAAAGTTAAATATGACATAGCTACAGAATGCTAGTAAATGATGGCTAACCAACAAACCTAGCATGCAACAACCACGAGTGTGTCATAGTTCATATTCTGCAAACACATCACGCATTCTGCAAAAGTGATGAAAAGAGAATTAAAAAAATGAGACTTTGCAATCATAGGCAGTCCCTGACTTAGAAATAACCGTGTGTGTGATGTGTGTGTGTGTATTCACCTTTGACCTTGTCTCCTACATCCCATCATTAAAGAGCATGCTCTTACTGCCATGGAAACCATGAAGAGAAACACGGAATTTTTTGAGAATTTATGAGCTCAAAAGAAAGAGAAAACAAAAAATGGGAAGAACATGGGAAAACAGATTTGGAAATGGACTTCTAAGTATGATTAAATTATATAAAAAATTTCAGCCCCTAGAATATCTCCCTCTACCCTGCAAAGGTTTTCACTTCACTGGAATACAATGCCTGGAATTCCACCAATCAAAAATTAAATTGAAGTTAAAATATCCTATACACTTATACAGAGGGTGAAATAAAGACTAAAAGGAAACACATCAGTATTTTTAAGAGTAGTTATCTCTGAGTGTTAGGACTGTGAAATATTTTTGCAAATCTTCTGCACAATACATTTACAATCAAAATATCAATATGCTATTTAAAAATGCCAATGAAGTAACCATTTTAAAGTATGATTAGGCCAGGCAAAGTGCCTCATGTCTGTAATCCCAGCACTTTGGGAGGCTGAGGCGGGTGGATCACCTGAGGTCAGGAGTTCAAGACCAGCCTGGCCAACATGGTGAAACCCTGTCTCTACTAAAAATACAAAAATTAGTTGGGCGTGGTGGCATGCGCCTGTAATCCCAGCTACTCAGGAGGCTGAAGCCAGAGAATCGCTGTAACCCGGGAAGCAGAGGTTGCAGTGAGCTGAGATCACGCCATTGCACTCCAGCCTGGGCAACAAGAGTGCGACTCCATCTCAAAAAAAAAAAAAAAAAAAAAAAAAAAGATGGAAAGAAACAAAACTAAACTAAACAAAAGTCTTCAACTATGAAGAATTTTGCCTAGAGCCTATCCTATGCCCAGGAAAGGAAACTGTCCTCTTCCCTATCATTCACTGAAGATAGGAATCCTACCCCCAATGGCTCAGAACTAAGGCTAATTGTACTGGCTCTGCAGAACCATTCAGATTTATAACAAAATTTCTATAGGGAAAACAGAACTGATTGGCCGGACGTGGTGGCTCACACCTGTAATCCCAGCACTTTGGGAGGCCAAGGCGGGTGGATCACAAGGTCAGGAGATCAAGATCATCCTGGCTAACACCGTGAAACCCCGTCTCTACTAAAAAATACAAAAATTTAGCCGGGTGTGGTGGCGGGCACCTGCAGTCCCAGCTACTTGGGAGGCTAAGACAGGAGAATGGCATGAACTTGGGAGGCGGAGCTTGCAGTAAGCTGAGATTGCGCCACCGCACTCTAGCCTAGGCAACAGGGCGAGCCTTCATCTCAAAGAAAAAAAAAAACAAAAGAACTGATCATGTGTAGAACACCATTCATAAACTGGAGACTGTCTATGATGGTTTTAGCCAAATCAAAGTCTTCTTATGTATACAAGATGGAAAGGGTTCTAGTCATGCAAACAACATACAAGCTATAATCACAGATGGAGCACTACCCTGGTTTCACTGCCATATTAAAATATGAAAGTTAAGGTCTAAAAACCTTATTCATATTTCCTTAGAAAACATGTACATGTAATGGCATATAAATGCATTAAGATTTTTATTGTCCTGGTCATTAAAGTTTGTAACCAACTCTTTTTGCAATTCCATTTTTTAAACAACCAGGACCATTAGTTTATCTGGTTAATACAGTGGATTTCAAACTTCTACAGCTTGTAGAACCCTTCTGCGTTACTTTTCATGTCATGGAACACCAATCCCTGGCATGCTGGGACTGGGGCTGGGATGATGGGGTGAACACATATTTTATACTGACCATATTTGCTTTTAATAAACTTACAGAAATGTGTTCAAATGTGAGGGTTCCATGGAAGACAATTTGAAAACCACTGATAAGAGTGGATAGTCTCTGGCCTTCATATGCTTCACAACATAAATTCACACTACAAAAGCTTATATACCTTCCATATCAGGAGGAACAAGGTGATCACAGCAGAGAAGACAGATGAATCAAAGAAAGTAAGCAATAGGCCTGATCAGGTTTTTAGGGTGCCTAATTACAAAGTCATAATTGTATCACACAAATCCTTCAAATACCACTTTAAAGTGATAGGCAAGTTAGCAATGCTGTTTTCTTGATTGAAAAGTATTAGTGAAATATCGGAAGTCACAAATATGGCTTAACGAAGAGCATTTTCCTTATTCACAACACCTAGGAAGAATGGACATATAGAAAGTCAGGTTGTAATCAAGCTTTATCAGTAGGTAAATGTAATTCCCCATCCATTAAGGGAAAACAATACCATAATTTTCTGAGTACCTACTATGAAGCCAACAGTGTGTTAGGCACTTTGACATACAGTATCTCATTTCATTCAACAGACTTTCAAGTAGGCATTATTTTACACGAAAAAATCAAGGAGCAAAGAGGTTAAGTAAGCTGTCCAAGTTCATATAATTAGTGGTGGGGCAGAAAAGAAAGCAGGGAGTGGTTCCTAAATCAATGCTTATGTAGCTATGCCACAGCTCCATCTGAAAGCATCCCAGATTTCTAAGAGGCTAAACAAAAGAGGAGTGTGCTGAACAAAAGAGGAGTGTGCTGACCTGATGAACAAATTTTTATGAATGAAAAGCAATCTGGTATCATCATACTGCCCTATATTTATAGATCTTAGGATTGTTCTTAGAAACCTAATTTTAATGCCTCTAAATACACCTTTCATTCATTCAAATATTTCTTGTTTATATCCCTATGCTGTGGTTAAGTACTACACACAAACAGATTTTCACTTTTGGATAGTTAAGAATTTCTATAAGTGTTTGTTTTTTTCTGACTAGGTTCTTTGTAACTGTGTAGCAATAAGTTACACATTTATTTGAATATTAGCTTAGCAAAGTTCATTGGGACCCAGCTGAAGCCTGTAGACTACTTTCTGATAACAAAACCAGAGGGAACCTGAAGAGCACTAATTCTAGCTTTGATTTCCAGATGAGACTCACCTTGAATGCCTTCCTTTGACAAACTCACATGTCAGCTCCCTAAACATTAACACCCACACATCCTTCTCTCAAGTATCTTCAGAGGAATTATCTTCACTGAAAATTATGGTTCAATAAGAAAGACAATTCCAAATTCTACCTAGACACCTCACTTATACTTTCAGGAGATGGGGTTGTGGTGGGGGCAAGACTGGAAGCACAGAGGGAGTCTAGTGAATTGTTCAGAGTAGAAAGAATACGGAAAAAATAGAAGTAAATTAACACATTTTAAAAAACTGTTTCTCAAAGTGGAATAAGATGTGGTTCCCTTTCTAAAAGATAATACTTCTGGAAAACTCTCAAGATTTTATCTATGGACCCTAGTTTGAGATATATAGATGTAATAAACGAAAATCTTATCCTATAAGACCATGTCTTTCATTTGATTGCTTCTATTTATGAGTCCTTTCGTCTTACATCAAAATGTTAGCTTAAAAATGAAAACACTAAAATTTTTTTAGATCTCTAGACTTCTAAGCATATAGCCATCAATTTCTAAGAAGTCTAAGGGCCTTTGTTTCAAAAACATTGGATTTAAAAATTATCCTTAAATAAAACTTACTTTTGTAATCTATTTCTCCTTTCTTTGCCAATCTTATTCTATCTGTAGACTCATTTCTATTTTTATAGTCAGAAATACACAATTAGTTGAAGATAAAAATAAAGACTTCATTTAAGGAAGAATCATTCTTTTCTAACATAAAACTACTGGCTAAAAATCAACACCAAACAACTCTAAAACCTTAGGAGGTTTAAAGGATTAGATATGAAAGTTTCAATTTAGTCTATTACTTGTATCTATTTCTACACCAAGATAAATGTCACCTTTACCTTGGTGTTTTCTTCGTTTTGATGAAGGCTCATCTCCCTCAGCGTTCATGACGTAACTAGAGAGATGAATCAAAGATGTCTGGCTCAGGTTGTCAGGTTTCCAGTTACAGTACTGGAACTGAGTTCTAGACTCAAACAAACAGGGTGGTCTCCAATTTAGTGAAAAATGCCTACTACTGAAGTATGGGTAAGGAGCTCGAGAGTAATGTCCAGGCCACCTCATACAACTAGAAATATGTCTGTTCCAGCAACACCTTTGCAGATTCTCCCACGGTGTAGTCCAGTCTCTGCCCAGACTCCTCGAGTGATGGGGAAACATGGGGTATCTAAAAGAAATAAATACACTCCTTGAGGCACCACTTTTTGTTCAGCTATAGTTTACAAAATCTAAGCCTGTTTCCTCAAGGGAAGATAATGTCTAATATTTAAAATCTGGCTTCTAAATCTGTGAAGGATGAAGGGGAAAGCACCCATGATTTACCTATTAGCATCAATATCTCAATACTCTCGTCCTAAAAAACCATGAATGGTATTCTGAATACTTAACACAGAATGCCTCCCAGGCTCCCAAAATACCACATACCCCTCAAAACGTACATAGTTCAACTGAGAGATGAATCAACTATCAAAATGATATTCACAGTAGCTTTCAAGCACCTACGAAACTCAATGAGAAAATAAAATACACAACAAATATTATACTGAAATCGAATAAGGAACTCATATCACACTACAATTAAAGTAAATCTCTCCTCCCACTTGGAGTAATAAGTTTCTGAACAGTTTTTTATACCAAAGGCAGATTTTTCCAAACACTTGTATAGCTAGGAAAACAAAACCCTATCTACAACTTCATAAATTCACAAAACTACTTCTCTTACTAATCAACGGGTGGATAATTTATTTCTCCACTCTTTTTTAAGCATGATTCCCCTTGGGGGAAATGAAAGAGGATGGGGATTATGTACTAAGAATGCACCAACACTCCAAACCAACAGCTTCAATTTAACCCATCATCCAAAACATCTCCAAAGTGGCGCTAACATTTTTAATAGATATGTTGCTCTTAGGCTCTCAAGAAACACTTCAGCTTAATAAAGCACCATGTTCCTCTCACTATACTACTCTGGCAAAATGTTAAGATTCAGAGAAGGACTTTTATCCTTTCCTCCAAAATTCTTAACAGCTACATTTCTACCACAGTATCAATAATGTGCGCTCCCATCCCTAAGGGAATTTTGTTTAAGTTGCATTTACTGTTATTTAACTTTATACGCTACTCTCGTTTTAACGAATTTATTTAACGTTAATAATAAATTCTTATTTAACGAATAAATTCTTATTTAAATAATAAATTCTTATTTAACGAATAAGAATTTATTATATATAATAAATTTTTATTATATATTTTTACAGTTTAAGTATTCGCTAGTTGTTCTCTAAAATCTACTTAATTGTAAATCTTTAAAGGCATAACATGGGCATTCTACACTGCTTTGTGATAACTCTGAAAGCCATAGGAATTTGGGCACTTGGTCCACGCATTTTCTATCCTAATAAGCCACTGTATTGAAATATAATACTTGTACTACAAAAGCTATTCTCTATATTTGCAGTTATTTATTCAGACTTTTTTTTTCTCTTAAGATGTTAAGCTCCTTCAGGGCCGGAACCGTCTTATTCATTTTAATTCCGTTATCTTCACAAGTGCCTAGCACAGTGCCTGGCAAACAGCTGGTACTCAGGAAACATTGTTGAACTGAATTACCATCAAGTCCCAGGCCTATGGGAGTTACAACCAAATCCCCATCACTTATGTAATAATACATGCTGTGTTTCCCAAGCGTAGTGGGTGGTACACGAGTCGGTTTCATAGGGTACACAGTTAAATTACTTGATTGTAATATCTAAATACTTATGTTAGTTTATTAGGAAAAAACATAATCGCACATCAAATCCAAGACTCTGCAGACACTGCTTAGGGTGAAGCTAATGTGGGCAGCACCTACTGAAGTGCTTTTTTTAAAAAACTGAGTCAATTTAAAGAAAAATATCCAGTAAATAATACACGTGAAACAAGAACTTGGCCATAACAGTAACGGATGACATACAAGTGACTAAAGTTTGAAAGACACTAACACATCAGCAAAAATCAAGCCCCTCCTGGGCGTGTGCCACACACGCGCCTCCAAGGGATCAGGCCCGCCTAGACCTACTGCGGAGAGGCGGCCTCCCCGCCGACGCTCGGTTCCCGGGACAGTGCTGCGGAGTGTGTGGAGCAGGCCAGCGCTGGTCTGGAGGCTGGGTTGGGGGAAGCAGGCCAGGGATCCAAAGCCACTGGCACAAGCCTGGCCGGCGGCCCATGAACTCCGCGCCAAGACCCCAGACCTCGTTGGCCCAGCGTCCCGCCGGCTGAGCGGCGGGTTTACCTATCCCACTTGGTCTCTGGAGGCTCGTCCCGGATGCACCATCGCCCAGACCCTCTTCCTCTTCCTTCCTCCCCTAGCCCGCCCCGCCCCGCCCCTCCCCGGGTTAGTCCCGGACGCCCGCCCGCGCCCTCAGGCCGCCCGCCCCTCTCTCCTCCCTCCAAGTATCCAGCCCTACTGACCGGCCTCTTCCCACCACACAGTGGCCGTAGCCCTTCCTCACACAGCGCCAGGCTTCCATCTTCGCCCTCCGCGTGCGTCCAGTTCCCAAGCCCCGGGTTCCACCTCAATCTCTATAACCGATGCGACGGCCTAAAGTACCTAGGGAACCCCATCACTCTAAGTACGGACTCCAGTCCCGGCTGCAAGGCATGCTGGGAGGTGCAGTCTTGCCGGCCGGCCTACACTCCATCTTGCGCAGTGAGAGTCCCTGAATGCCTTAACCCGGAATTCTGCTCAAGGAGCATGCGCAGAGCGTGGGACGCGCGAGCAACCATTTCTGAAGAGGGCAAAACACCCGACCTTCGTCTTAAAGAAACAGAAATAAACTTTCTTTTTTTTTTTTTGA
Source organism: Pongo pygmaeus (assembly GCF_028885625.2). NCBI lineage: Eukaryota > Metazoa > Chordata > Mammalia > Primates > Hominidae > Pongo > Pongo pygmaeus. The sequence goes on along the minus strand of NC_072373.2, from coordinate 36,374,760 downwards.
GATGGAGTTTCGGTCTTGTCGCCCAGGCTGTAGTGCAATGGCACGATCTCGGCTCACTGCAACCTCCGCCTCCCGGGTTCAAGGGATTCTCCTGCCTCAGCCTCCCAAGTAGCTGGGATTACAGGCATGAGCCACCACACCCGGCTAATTTTTGAATTTTTAGTAGAGACAGGGTTGCACCATGTTGGCCAGGCTGGTCTCGAACTCCTGACCTCAAGTGATCCGCCCGCCTCGGCCTCCCAAAGTGCTGGGATTACAGGAGTGAGCTACCGCGCCCGGCAGAAATAAACAGAGCAGTGAAAATTTTTAATTGCCCAAAGTGCAGATTCCCAGCTGAGGCTGAACAACGCATCCTCTGGGTGCCCATGGAACTGAGGTACCACAGAATTTTGCAATTAATTTTGCGGAAGCACAGCCATAGCTCTCACTTTAAAATGTACGTGTATGGGCCAGGCGCGGTGGCTCACGCCTGTAATCCCAGCACTCTGGGAGGCCAAGGCGGGCGGATCACGAGGTCAGGAGATCGAGACCATCCTGGCTAACACGGTGAAACCCCGTCTCTACTAAACATACAAAAAATTAGCCGGGCGTGGTGGCGGGCGCCTGTAGTCCCAGCTGCTCGGGAGCCTGAGGCAGGAGAATGGCGTGAACCTGGGAGGAGGAGCTTGGCAGTGAGCAGAGATCGCGCCACTGCACTCCAGCCTGGGCGACAGAGCAAGACTCCGTCTCAAAAAAAAAAAAAAAAAAAAAAAGTACGTGTTTGTCTTGTGTGTCCACCTTTATTAAATGTAGTATAGGACTGTAGATTGTCGGAAGACATTATTTAAGTGGAGACCCTGGAAGAAACAGAGAGAAACCGAGAAAGAATAAAGTGTGGAGAGTAGAGGGGAAAAGGATACTAGAAGGCAAGAGCACTGCTTTTATAGGCTCTTTCAAACAGTGGTAATTTCTTGGGAAGGCTTTTCTTATCCCTGGTGCTTAAAAGGAAATAAAGTGTATTTGAAAAAAACGCTTTCCCTCAGTATGTAATTGATTCTCGTTATTTGCAGTAGTTAGGTTCTGTAAAGTTGCTGGAAACACTGAATTAGTAAATACTGAATCATTGCTACAGGATTAGGATCCTGTAAGCCTCTGGTCGCATTTTCATCAACTTAATCAATACATAGTTTTGTTGTATGTGTGTTTCCGCTTAATAAGATGTCTTAATAAGACATCTTATTCAATATATATTGTTGATTCATTAACATTGAACTCAGTCAAGAGCACTATAATTCATACCTCAACAAAGCTTATCTAACACGGCTATTTTCTCTGCAAGGCTCATGACAGCCTTCTTGTGCTTAGGAGCACTATACAGCACAACGCTTGGGGACCATTTTAAACAGCAACGTCAACAAAAAGTACAAAAACATGAAAAACATATCACTAAATGGAATGTGAAAAGGACACTTGGTCCTGATGGCTCACGCCTGTAATCCCAGCAATTTGGGAGGCCAAGGCGGCTGGATCGCTTCAGCCGGGGAATTCAAGACCACACTGGACAACATGGCGAAACCCCCTCCCTACAAAGAATACAAAAATTAGCCGGGCATGGTGGCTCTCGTCTGTAGTCCCAGCTACTGCAGAATTTGAGGTGAGAGGATTACTTTCGCCCGAGAGGGTGAGGCTGCAGTGAACCAAGATAGTGTCACTGTACTCCAGCGCGGGCAACAGGGGACACTATTTATGGTGTAGCATGAGAGCTGAAACAAAAAGGCAGAGGATGCCGTGTTCAGCCTCAGCTGGGAATGTGCACTTTGGGCAATTAAAAATTTTCCCTGCTCTGTATATGTCCAAGAATACATGGAGGTTACAGATCAATTTTAGCAAGTAGGCAAATTTGCAAATATGGAATCCACAAATAATGGAGAAAGACTGTATTTCTGTTTTATACTGCCCTATTTTCTAGTTGTACTCACAATTTTGTAGTTCATTAAATTGACTAGTAGTTTACTGTATATCTTGTCTCTATAATGAGATTGTAAATAACTTCTGAGGAAAGACCATGACTCATTATTTCCAAAATTTACTTGACCTAGTGCTGTGCTAAGTACACAATATATAGTAGTAAAAATATTTTTGAATGAATGGTTAACAGTGGGCCAGAACTTAGGACTTGTGAATGACCAGAAGCTTTTTCCTTTAGCACACCCTAAAAGGTAAGGAGAAATGTAACATTTTTAAATAAGTAAAAGAAATTAATAGATATCTTTTCATGCAGTGTTGGAGTTTGGGGGTTTATCTGATCCTAAAAAGATATTTGCCTTTATCTGGGCCTAGACTATTGAAAAGATTAAAGTTAACTTGCAGGGCGCTCATGGCAGTGCAAATGATTTTTGTCTATGGACTTGTAAAATAATTCTACCTTGTTGGGGGGAGAACTCTCCACCTCTATGGAAAAGCCAGTTTTGGCCGCCTGCAGTGGCTCACACCTGTAATCCTAGCACTTTGAGAGGCTGAGGCGGGAGGATCACGAGGTCAGAAGTTCGAGACCAGCCTGACCAACATGGTAAAACCCGGTCTCTACTAAAAATACAAAAATTAGCAGGTGTGGTGGCACGCCTGTAATCTCAGCTACTCAGGAGGCTGAGGCGGGAGAATCGCTTGAACCCGGGAGATGGAGGTTGTAGTGAGCCGAGATCACGCCACTGCTCTCCAGCCTGGGCGACAGAGCGAGACTTCATCGCAAATAATAATAATAATAATAAATTAAACAACAACAACAAAAAAGCCAGTTTTGCACCATTTGCAAGTTCAATATTTCTGATCTATAAACATGTCTGCTGTTTGGATTCTCCTTTGAACAGGTGATAACATCTGTCTGGTTCACCTATTTAATGAGTTAAATAAAATGGCTGGGTGCAGGGGCTCACGCCTGTAATCCCAGCGCTTTGGGAGTCCAAGGCAGGCGGATCACTTGAGATTAGGAGTTCAAGACCAGCCTGGCCAACATGGTGAAACCCCGTCTCTACTAAAAATAGACAAAAATTAGCCGGGTGTGGTGGCTCATGCCTGTAATCCCAGCTCCTTGGGAGGCTGAGGCATGAGAATCGCTCAAATACGGAAGGCGGAAGTTGCAGTGAGTCAAGATCGCACCACTGCACTCCACCTTGGGTGACAGAGTGAGACTCCGTTTCAAAATAAATAAATAAAAATAAATAAAATAAAATGACTGACGTGTTCGTATTATATCTGTTTGAGAGTCATGGTTTTACCTTTTTTTTTTTTTTTGGAAAATTATCTTTTAAAAGTTCAATAGTTCCCACCAAGATGCCCAATGTATTCATCTGACAGAGGCAGGTGAATTTTATCACTGTAAAAGTACACTTCATGGATTGCCTGAGTCCTGGCAATTTTCTTGCTCCCAGAGATAAATCTAAAACGGCAAAAGCATGTTGCTGAGTCTTTATTTTTCTAATTTTTATTTTCTTCTCCACTAATTGTGTGTTTTTCTTTGGTTTGTAGAAGCATATCTTGTGTTATTGTGCTTCACTTTATTATGCTTCACAGATATTCTGTCTTTTGCAAATTGAAGATTTGTGGCAACCCTCCCTTTTGCAATTCTATTGATAACGATTTTTCCAACAGCGTGTGCTCACTTTCTTTCTCTGTATAACATTTTGGTTATTCTCACATATTTCAAACATTTTCATCATTGTTATATCTATTATGGTGATCTGTGATCAGTGGTCATTGATGTTACTATTGTAATTGTTTTGGGGCACCACAAACTGCACCCATTCAAGATGGCAAACTTAACAAATGTTGTGTGTGTTCTGACTGCTCTGCTGACTGACCAACCATTCCCTGTCTCTCTCCCTCTCCTCAGGCCTCCATGTCCCCTACACAATATTGAAATTAGGCCAATTAATAACCCTACGATGGTGCCTAAGTGTTCAAGTGAAAGGAAGAGTTACACATCTTTAAATCAAAAGCTAGAAATTATTAAGCTTAATGAAGGGACGACAAAAGCTGAGATAGGCCCAAAGACAGGCATCTTGCACCAAACAGTTAACCAAATTGTGAATGCAAAGGAAAAGTTCTTGAAGGAAATTAAAAATGCTACTCCAGTGTATGAAGGCATGATAAGAAAGAAAAACAGCCTTATTGCTGATATGGAGAAAATCTGAGTGGTCTATATAGAAGATCAAACCAGCTACAACATTCCCTTAAATCAAAGCCTTATCCGGAGTAAGGACCTAACTCTCTTCAATTCTATGAAGGCTGAGAGAAGTGAGGAAGCTGCAGAAGACAAGTTGGAAGTTAGCAGAAGTTGCTTCATGAGGTTTAAGGAAAGAAGCTGTCTCCATAACATAAAAGTGCATGCGGAAGCAGAAAGTACTGTTGGAGAAGCTGCGGCAAGTTATCTAGAAGATCCAGCTTTGATTACTGATGAAGGTGGTTACAATACACAACAGATTTTCTGTGCAGATGAAACAGCCTCTGTTGGAAGAAGATGCCATCTAGGACTTTCATAGCTAGAAAGAAGTCAATGCCTGGCTTCAATGCTTCAAAGGACAGCTGAGTCTCTTGTTAGCAGCTAATGGAGCTGGTGGCTTTTAGTAGAAGCCAATGCTCATTGATCATTCTGAAAATCCTAGCACCCTTAAGAATTCTGTTAAATCTACTCTGCCTGTCCTCTATCAATGGAAGACAAAGCCTGGACAACAGCACATCAGTTTATACCATGGTCTACTGAATATTTTAAGCACACTTTTGTGCTTAGAAAAAAAGACTCTTTTCAAAACGTTACTGCTCATTAACAATACACCTGGTCACCCAAGAGCTCTGAGTTGAATGTTATTTTATCCCTGCTAACACAACATCCATTCTACAGCCCATGGGATCAGGGAATAATTTTCACTTTCAAGTCCCTTCATTTAAGAAATACATTTTCTAAGGTTATAGCTGCCACAGAAGGATCTGGGGAAAGTAAATTAAAAACCTTCTAGAAAGGAGTCACCATCTTTGATGCAAATCTTCTGGAAAAGATTTTCCATGTTAGATGCCTTTCAGAACATTTTGATTCATGGAAGGAGGTCAAAATTTCCACATTAACAGGAGCTTGAGAGAAGTTGATTCCAGCCCTCATGGTTGGCTTTGAGGGGTTCAAGACTTCAGTGGGGGAAGTAACAACAGATGTAGTAGAAATAGCAAGAGAACTAGAATTAGAGCTTGAAGAGTTGATTGGATTGCTACAATCGCATGATAAAATTTGAACAAATGAGGAGTTGCTTCTTACGGATGAGCAAAGAAAGTGGTTTCCTAAAATAGAATCTACTCTTGGTATAGATGCTCTGAACATTGTTGAAATGACAACGATGGGTTTAGAATATTATATAAACTTTGTTGATAAAGTGGAATGAGTATTTCAGAGAATTGACTCCAATTTTGAAAGACATTTTCTACTGTGTATAAAATGTTATCAAACAGCATCACATGTACAGAGACATCTTTCATGAACGGAAGAGTCAATCTATGCAGCGAACTTCATTTTTTTCTAAGAAATTTCCACAACCATCCCAACCTTCAGCAACCACCAATCTGATCAGTCAGTAGCCATTAACATAAGGGCAAGACCCTCCACCAGCAAAAAATATTATGGCTTGCTAAAGGCTTAGTTGATTGCAATTTTTAGCAGGAAAGTACTTTTTAATTAAGATACATACTTTAGGCCGGGAGCAGTCGTTCACACCTGTGATCCCAGCACTTTGGGAGGCCAAGGCGAGTGGATCACTTGAGGTAAGGAGTTCAAAACCAGCTTGACCAATATGATGAAACCCTGTTTCTACTAAAAATACAAAAATTAGCGGGTGTGGTGGTATGCGCTTGTAATCCCAGCCACTCGGGTGGCTGAGACAGGGGAATCGCTTGAACCTGGGAGGCAAAGGTTGCAGTGAGCCCAGATCGCGCCATTGCACTCCAGCCTAGGCAACAAGAGTGAAACTCTGTCTCAAAAAAAAAAAAAAAAAGATACATACTTTGTTTTTAGACACGATGTTATTGCACACTGAATAGACTACAGTATAGTGTGAACATAACTTTTGTATGCACTTGGAAACCAACAAATGTGCATGACTTACTTTATTGCAATATTTGGTTTATTGCAGTGGTCTGGAACCAAACCCACAATATCTTTTTTTTTTTTTTTTTTTTTTTTCTTTTCTTTTATTATTATTATTATTATTATTATACTTTAGGTTTTATGGTACATGTGCGCAATGTGCAGGTAAGTTACATATGTATACATGTGCCATGCTGGTGCGCTGCACCCACCAACTCGTCATCTCGCATTAGGTATATCTCCCAATGCTATCCCTCCCCCCTCCCCCCACCCCACAACAGTCCCCAGAGTGTGATGTTCCCCTTCCTGTGTCCATGTGTTCTCATTGTTCAATTCCCACCTATGAGTGAGAATATGCGGTGTTTGGTTTTTTGTTCTTGCGATAGTTTACTGAGAATGATAATTTCCAATTTCATCCATGTCCCTACAAAGGACGTGAACTCATCATTTTTTATGGCTGCATAGTATTCCATGGTGTATATGTGCCACATTTTCTTAATCCAGTCTATCATTGTTGGACATTTGGGTTGGTTCCAAGTCTTTGCTATTGTGAATAATGCCGCAATAAACATACGTGTGCATGTGTCTTTATAGCAGCATGATTTATAGTCCCTTGGGTATATACCCAGTAATGGGATGGCTGGGTCGAATGGAATTTGTAGTTCTAGATCCCCGAGGAATCGCCACACTGACCTCCACAAGGGTTGAACTAGTTTACAGTCCCACCAACAGTGTAAAAGTGTTCCTATTTCTCCACATCCTCTCCAGCACCTGTTGTTTCCTGACTTTTTAATGATTGCCATTCTAACTGGTGTGAGATGGTATCTCATTGTGGTTTTGATTTGCATTTCTCTGATGGCCAGTGATGGTGAGCATTTTTTCATGTGATTTTTGGCTGCATAAATGTCTTCTTTTGAGAAGTGTCTGTTCATGTCCTTCGCCCACTTTTTGATGGGGTTGTTTGTTTTTTTCTTGTAAATTTGTTGGAGTTCATTGTAGATTCTGGATATTAGCCCTTTGTCAGATGAGTAGGTTGCAAAAATTTTCTCCCATTTTGTAGGTTGCCTGTTCACTCTGATGGTAGTTTCTTTTGCTGTGCAGAAGCTCTTGAGTTTAATTAGATCCCATTTGTCAATTTTGGCTTTTGTTGCCATTGCTTTTGGTGTTTTAGACATGAAGTCCTTGCCCATGCCTATGTCCTGAATGGTAATGCCTAGGTTTTCTTCTAGGGTTTTTATGGTTTTAGGTCTAACATTTAAGTCTTTAATCCATCTTGAATTGATTTTTGTATAAGGTGTAAGGAAGGGATCCAGTTTCAGCTTTCTACATATGGCTAGCCAGTTTTCCCAGCACCATTTATTAAATAGGGAATCCTTTCCCCATTTCTTGTTTTTGTCAGGTTTGTCAAAGATCAGATACTTGTAGATATGTGGCATTATTTCTGACGGCTCTGTTCTGTTCCATTGATCTATATCTCTGTTTTGGTACCAGTACCATGCTGTTTTGGTTACTGTAGCCTTGTAGTATAGTTTGAAGTTAGGTAGTGTGATGCCTCCAGCTTTGTTCTTTTGGCTTAGGATTGACTTGGCGATGCGGGCTCTTTTTTGGTTCCATATGAACTTTAGAGTAGTTTTTTCCAATTCTGTGAAGAAAGTCATTGGTAGCTTGATGGGGATGGCATTGAATCTGTAAATTACCTTGGGAAGGATGGCCATTTTCATGATATTGATTCTTCCTACCCATGAGCATGGAATGTTCTTCCATTTGTTTGTATCCTCTTTTATTTCCTTGAGCAGTGGTTTGTAGTTCTCCTTGAAGAGGTCTTTCACATCCCTTGTAAGTTGGATTCCTAGGTATTTTATTCTCTTTGAAGCAATTGTGAATGGGAGTTCACTCATGATTTGGCTCTCTGTTTGTCTGTTATTGATGTATAAGAATGCTTGTGATTTTTGCACATTGATTTTGTATCCTGAGACTTTGCTGAAGTTGCTTATCAGCTTAAGGAGATTTTGGGCTGAGACAATGGGGTTTTCTAGATATACTATCATGTCATCTGCAAACAGGGACAATTTGACTTCCTCTTTTCCTAATTGAATACCCTTGATTTCCTTCTCCTGCCTAATTGCCCTGGCCAGAACTTCCAACACTATGTTGAATAGAAGTGGCGAGAGAGGGCATCCCTGTCTTGTGCCAGTTTTCAAAGGGAATGCTTCCAGTTTTTGCCCATTCAGTATGATATTGGCTGTGGGTTTGTCATAAATAGCTCTTATTATTTTGAGATACGACCCATCAATTCCTAATTTATTGAGAGTTTTTAGCATGAAGGGTTGTTGAATTTTGTCAAAGGCCTTTTCTGCATCTATTGAGATAATCATGTGGTTTTTGTCTTTCGTTCTGTTTATATGCTGGATTACATTTATTGATTTGCGTATATTGAACCAGCCTTGCATCCCAGGGATGAAGCCCACTTGATCATGGTGGATAAGCTTTTTGATGTGCTGCTGGATTCTGTTTGCCAGTATTTTATTGAGGATTTTTGCATCAATGTTCATCAAGGATATTGGTCTAAAATTCTCTTTTTTTGTTGTGTCTCTGCCAGGCTTTGGTATCAGGATGATGCTGGCCTCATAAAATGAGTTAGGGAGGATTCCCTCTTTTTCTATTGATTGGAATAGTTTCAGAAGGAATGGTACCAGCTCCTCCTTGTACCTCTGGTAGAATTCGGCTGTGAACCCATCTGGTCCTGGACTTTTTTTGGTTGGTAAGCTATTGATTATTGCCACAATTTCAGCTCCTGTTATTGGTCTATTCAGAGATTCGACTTCTTCCTGGTTTAGTCTTGGGAGGGTGTATGTGTTGAGGAATTTATCCATTTCTTCCAGATTTTCTAGTTTATTTGCATAGAGGTGTTTGTAATATTCTCTGATGGTAGTTTGTATTTCTGTGGGATCGGTGGTGATATCCCCTTTATCATTTTTTATTGCATCTATTTGATTCTTCTCTCTTTTTTTCTTTATTAATCTTGCTAGCGGTCTATCAATTTTGTTGATCCTTTCAAAAAACCAGCTCCTGGATTCATTTATTTTTTGAAGGGTTTTTTGTGTCTCTATTTCCTTCAGTTCTGCTCTGATTTTAGTTATTTCTTGCCTTCTGCTAGCTTTTGAATGTGTTTGCTCTTGCTTTTCTAGTTCTTTTAATTGTGATGTTAGGGTGTCAATTTTGGATCTTTCCTGCTTTCTCTTGTGGGCATTTAGTGCTATAAATTTCCCTCTACACACTGCTTTGAATGCATCCCAGAGATTCTGGTATGTTGTGTCTTGGTTCTCGTTGGTTTCAAAGAACATCTTTATTTCTGCCTTCATTTCGTTATGTACCCAGTAGTCATTCAGGAGCAGGTTGTTCAGTTTCCACGTAGTTGAGCGGTTTTGAGTGAGTTTCTTAATCCTGAGTTCTAGCTTGATTGCACTGTGATCTGAGAGACAGTTTGTTACAATTTCTGTTCTTTTACATTTATTGAGGAGAGCTTTACTTCCAAGTATATGGTCAATTTTGGAATAGGTGTGGTGTGGTGCTGAAAAAAATGTATATTCTGTTGATTTGGGGTGGAGAGTTCTGTAGATGTCTATTAGGTCCGCTTGGTGCAGAGCTGAGTTCAATTCCTGGGTATCCTTGTTGACTTTCTGTCTCGTTGATCTGTCTAATGTTGATAGTGGGGTGTTAAAGTCTCCCATTATTAATGTGTGGGAGTCTAAGTCTCTTTGTAGGTCACTCAGGACTTGCTTTATGAATCTGGGTGCTCCTGTATTGGGTGCATATATATTTAGGATAGTTAGCTCTTCTTGTTGAATTAATCCCTTTACCATTATGTAATGGCCTTCTTTGTCTCTTTTGATCTTTGTTGGTTTAAAGTCTGTTTTATCAGAGACTAGGATTGCAACCCCTGCCTTTTTTTGTTTTCCATTTGCTTGGTAGATCTTCCTCCATCCTTTTACTTTGAGCCTATTTGTGTCTCTGCACGTGAGATGGGTTTCCTGAATACAGCACACTGATGGGTCTTGACTCTTTATCCAGTTTGCCAGTCTGTGTCTTTTAATTGGAGCATTTAGTCCATTTACATTTAAGGTTAATATTGTTATGTGTGAATTTGATCCTGTCATTATGATGTTAGCTGGATATTTTGCTCGTTAGTTGATGCAGTCTCTTCCTAGTCTCGATGTTCTTTACATTTCGGTATGATTTTGCAGTGGCTGGTACCGGTTGTGCCTTTCCATGTTTAGCGCTTCCTTCAGGAGCTCTTTTAGGGCAGGCCTGGTGGTGACAAAATCTCTCAGCATTTGCTTGTCTGTAAAGTATTTTATTTCTCCTTCACTTATGAAGCTTAGTTTGGCAGGATATGAAATTCTGGGTTGAAAATTCTTTTCTTTAAGAATGTTGAATATTGGCCCCCACTCTCTTCTGGCTTGTAGGGTTTCTGCCGAGAGATCCGCTGTTAGTCTGATGGGCTTCCCTTTGATGGTAACCCGACCTTTCTCTCTGGCTGCCCTTAACATTTTTTCCTTCATTTCAACTTTGGTGAATCTGACAATTATGTGTCTTGGAGTTGCTCTTCTCGAGGAGTATCTTTTTGGCGTTCTCTGTATTTCCTGAATCTGAATGTTGGCCTGCCTTGCTAGATTGGGGAAGTTCTCCTGGATAATATCCTGCAGAGTGTTTTCCAACTTGTTTCCATTCTCCCCGTCACTTTCAGGTACACCAATCAGACGTAGATTTGGTCTTTTCACATAGTCCCACATTTCTTGGAGGCTTTGCTCGTTTCTTTTTATTCTTTTTTCTCTAAACTTCCCTTCTCGCTTCATTTCATTCATTTCATCTTCCAGGGCTGATACCCTTTCTTCCATTTGATCGCATCGGCTCCTGAGGCTTCTGCATTCTTCACGTAGTTCTCGAGCCTTGGTTTTCAGCTCCATCAGCTCCTTTAAGCACTTCTCTGTATTGGTTATTCTAGTTATACATTCTTCTAAATTTTTTTCAAAGTTTTCAACTTCTTTGCCTTTGGTTTGAATATCCTCCCGTAGCTCGGAGTAATTTGATCGTCTGAAGCCTTCTTCTCTCAGCTCGTCAAAGTCATTCTCCGTCCAGCTTTGTTCCGTTGCTGGTGAGGAACTGCGTTCCTTTGGAGGAGGAGAGGTACTCTGGTTTTTAGAGTTTCCAGTTTTTCTGCTCTGTTTTTTCCCCATCTTTGTGGTTTTATCTACTTTTGGTCTTTGATGATGGTGATGTACAGATGGGTTTTTGGTGTGGATGTCCTTTCTGTTAGTTTTCCTTCTAACAGACAGAACCCTCAGCTGCAGGTCTGTTGGAGTAGCTGGCCGGCCGTGTGAGGTGTCAGTCTGCCCCTGCTGGGGGGTGCCTCCCAGTTAGGCTGCTCGGGGGTCAGGGGTCAGGGACCCACTTGAGGAGGCAGTCAGCCCGTTCTCAGATCTCCAGCTGTGTGCTGGGAGAACCACTGCTCTCCTCACAGCTGTCAGACAGGGACATTTAAGTCTGCAGAGGTTGCTGCTGTCTTTTTGTTTGTCTGTGTCCTGCCCCCAGAGGTGGAGCCTACAGAGGCAGGCAGGCCTCCTTGAGCTGTGGTGGGCTCCACCCAGTTCAAGCTTCCAGGCTGCTTTGTTTACCTAAGCGAGCTGGGCAATGGCGGGCGCCCCTCCCCCAGCCTGGCTGCCGACTTGCTGTTTGATCTCAGACTGCTGTGCTAGCAATCAGCGAGACTCCGTGGGCGTAGGACCCTCTGAGCCAGGTGCGGGCTATACTCTCCTGGGGCACCGTTTCCTAAGCCCGTCGGAAAAGCACAGTATTCGGGTGGGAGTGGCCCGATTTTCCAGGTGCCGTCTGTCACCCCTAGAAGGGGAACTCCCTGACCCCTTGCGCTTCCCGAGTGAGGCAATGCCTCGCCCCTGCTTCGGCTGGCGCACGGTGCTCTCACCCACTGACCTGCGCCCACTGTCTGGCACTCCCTAGTGAGATGAACACGGTACCTCAGATGGAAATGCAGAAATCACCCGTCTTCTGCATCGCTCGCGCTGGGAGCTGTAGACCGGAGCTGTTCCTATTCGGCCATCTTGGCTCCTCCCCAAACCCACAATATCTTTGAGATGTGCCTGTACATGGCCAATAAGTTATTTCCCTCTGTTGGGAGCAATGATTAAGAGTTTGGTTACATGGTCTAACCATTTGGTGATCTGTATAAAAGGACTAGTGGTTTACAGAGATATAATTTCTGTTGAGTGAGAGACAACAGAAAACCTTGTATGTTCTTTTTATTTATTTGTCTATTTGCCTATTTTGAGTTCAACTCAAGAATTTTGTGCCCACTGGAAGGAGAACGCTCATTTGTACCTGGACTGGTGAGTTTTTGTGTTCGTATGTTTACTCTTGACCCATGGTTGAAATGGGAGAATTGAAGCCATACATTCTCCATATATCTGTCTGTGTGTCTGTAATTTATAAACGTCTTTATACCTCACTATGTGAGTATAAGATATTGTCCTGCCTCTGTAAGGTATTACTAATTAAAATCTAGTTTATTTTTATCAAAGGATCTCTGCTCTGATTGGCTTATAGAGATAAATAAGCACTTACATAAGTTTAATTCCTAAAATTACCTGAAAATAAGTAAATCAAGGCATTCCAAATGTAATATACTGTAAAGAAAAATAGACGGCTGGGCATGGTGGCTCACGCCTCTAATCCCAACACTTTGGGAGGCCGAGGTGGGCGGATCACAAGGTCAGGAGATCGAGACCATCCTGGCTAAGACGGTGAAACCCCGTCTCTACTAAAAATGCAAAAAACTAGCCAGGCATGGTGGCTCGTGCCTGTGGCCCAGCTACTCAGGAGGCTGAGGCAGGATCATTGCTTGAACCTGGGAGGCAGAGGTTGCAGTGAGCCAAGATCGTGCCACTGCACTCCAGCCTGGGTGGGAGAGCGAGACTCCATCTAAAAAAAAAAAAAAAAAAAAAGAAAAGAAAAAGAAAAAAATATATATAGAAACTAACTCAGAAATATTTTAAGAATTCAAGCTTACATCATTAAGGTCAATCTGTAGTGAAAGGTGATTTCTTTTTTTGAAGTAGTTTAATGTTAGTAAGAATTGGGTAGGGAGAAACATTGATTGATTTTTAGAATACCATCCAACCATAATTGCATACCTAGTCAGGGATTGAGACAATGAAGAAGGGTGGGCAAAAAAACCTCAGAGACCAAGGTCTCTGCTAAAGAGAAGCCAAGTATTTTGGACAAGCACACGGAGATTCATCTACTATGGATGAAATTCAGGAACTTGAATTGGCTGGGGTGTGGGTAGCCAATATGGCAAAAGTATGAGTTAAACCTCACTCAGAAGGACTGAGGTTTGAAAGAAAATGGAAGTACTTCAGAACTCACATTTCTATGAAATGGAGAGAGCTTGGACACTCACTGGGAGTTGTTCTCCCTGGCAAAAACTAAAGTAGGTAAAACTGTCCTCTCTTCTACTGGTATTGCCAGATCTGATTACAGAAAAGAGAGGAGGATTGAGAGGTACAGTGTAATGAAGTCAGTGTGTTTCCCGTCCTGAGGTATAAGTCACTAGTAGAGGTACTTTCAGAGTGTGACCGAGATACAGGGAATCTCATTGAGGACTGTACAACTAGAAATTGAGAAGGCTAGAGCTACTGAAATGTGACAGAGGAAGAAACTCAGCATATGAATTTTCAGCAAATAGCAGAGACCCTTAGAATTATCTGAAAATTGATTGTTTTTCAGATCCCTGAGCAGGAGAGTGACCATTTCAGCTATCTGGTCTAGAATATCCAGATTGGCTCAGAAGACAAGGCAGAGCCAGGGTTATGATGGAGGAAAAATCCAGAACAGACTAGAAAAGAAATATTTTATTTTGACATGCCTATATAAGGCCTTCATTAGTTTCTAGAGGGCAAGAATCACAAGTTAATAGCGCAACAAGAGGCTGGGTACAGTGCCTCATGCCTATAATCCCAGCACTTTGGGAGGACAAGTGGGAGGATCCCTTGAGCCCAGGAGTTCAAGATGAGCCTGAGCAACATAGTGGGACACTGTCTTTAAAAAAATAAAAAGTAAATAAAAATTAGCTGCGCATGGTAGTGCACACCTGTGGTCCCAGCTACTCAGGAGTCTAAAGCAAGAGGGTCACTTGAGCCTGGGAGGTCGAGGCTGCAGTGAGCTATGATCATGCCACTTCACTCCAGCCTGGGTGACAAAGTAAGACCCCGTCCCTGCTCTCTCTCCTCAACAGAAAAACCATAACAAGAGCATAGCACTTTGCAATTTGTTAAATTCCAATTTAAAAAATCTTTCCAGATACTATTAAAGTTCTATCTCTATACCAGATGGATGCCAATGACATTTGCAAATTCAAAATTCATTCACTCATTCATTTATTTATTTATCTCCACACCTGGTTTAAGAGATAAAATATTACAAATACAGTTGAAGCCCTGGCATCCCATCTGCAAACCCTTTTCTCTCCATCTCCCAAGATGAAACTACCATCCTAAATTTAGTGCTTTTCATTCTCATGTGTGCCATTATATATTTTTATATGTGTAAGTATTATAGACAATATATAATAATTTTATATAGCATATTTTAGAACTACATGTAGATGGTATCATACTCTGTATCTTTCTCCAACTTTTCAGTCTCAACATTATGTTTTAAGATTTAACCACGCTTATACCTGCAATTCTGGTTAATTGATTTTTCACTACTATATTCCAAATACAAATCACAATTTATTAATCCTTTATTCTGCTGATATACATTTAGTATTTCTCCTCCTCCTCATGCTCTCTATGCTGAGAGCTTGATGAATTCCTTAGTTCTACTAATTTACTAATTTTTTCTTTAACTGAGACCAGTCTATACTGTGTTTTGTCTATTCAGTATTTATTTCAACTGCTATATGTTTTTTTATTTCCAGAATTTCTTTGTTGATTTTTTCTGCATCTCCTTTTTTGTTTAATTTTTGCTTGCTCTTTTATAATTCCTTATTCTTGGCCTAGTGCAGTGTCTCATGCCGGTAATCCCAGCATTTTGGGAGGCCAAGGTGGGCGGATCACGAGGTCAGAAGTTCAAGTACAGCCTGGCCAACATGGTGAAACCCCGTCTCTACTAAAGGTACAAAAAATTAGCCGGCATGGTGGTGCGCACCTGTAATCCCAGCTACTCGGGAGGCTGAGGCAGGAGAATCGCTTGAACCTGGGAGGTGGAGGTTGCAGTGAGCCGAGATCACACCACTGCACTCCAGCCTAGGTGAGAGTGCCGAGACCAGCTCAGTCAGGGAGACCCTAACCCAGCGGTGCTAGAGGAATTAAAGACACACACACAGAAATGTAGAGGTGTGAAATGGGAAATCAGGGGTCTCACAGCCTTCAGAGCTGAGAGCCCTGAACAGAGATTTACCCACATATTTATTAACAGCAAACCAGTCATTAGCATTCTTTCTATAGATATTAAATTAACTAAAAGTATCCCTTATGGGAAACGAAGGGATAGGCTGAATTAAAGGAATAGGTTGGGCTAGTTAACTGCAGCAGGAGCATGTCCTTAAGGCACAGATTGCTCATGCTATTGTTTGTGGCTTAAGGATGCCTTTAAGCGGTTTTCCACCCTGGGTGGGCCAGGTGTTCCTTGCCCTCATTCCCGTAAACCCACAACCTTCCAGCATGGGTGTTAGGGCCATTATGAACATGTTACAGTGCTGCAGAGATTTTGTTTATAGCCAGTTTTGGGGCCGGTTTATGGCCAGATTTTGGGGGGCTTGCTCCCAACATGTCCCCCTTCTTTGATTTGCAAAGCGATAAAAGCAAAGGCAGCTTTGTCACTGTGAGCTACTTCTTGCAGGAGTCAGGATCCACATCTGCAGACTATACAAAGACAAACAACACAAATCAAAAGCACAATCATCACTGAAATCACAGAGCTTCCAAGTGTTTTTATCCATTTCCTTTAAGCACTCCAGTTCCTGGCATTAAGGTCAGGTGTGCCTGGGATGCTTTAAATATTTGTTCTTTAATTTTGCTATATCCAAAAACAAGTTTGTAGAGTGTCCTTCTAGATGCTTTTTTATTCTTTCCCAAATTTTGATCTTATTAAGAGTTATTAATAGTTTCCACAAATCCTTGTGTTTAGCTCCTAGAGCAGGCTATATCATGAAGTTGAGGTGCCACTATACCGCCATGGTTCCAGATAATAGGAACTCTTGCCGTACTTCTTATATCTACCATCTGACCATTTTGTTCAGATCAGCTGAACATAGTGTGGCTATGGCATGCAGACTGAGAGGTGCAATTTAAGCTAAACATCCCCTTAGGGGACCAATTAATAATGATACCATAGGAATCGTTGTGCAGCACCTCTGCCTGTTCTGCAAAGCAATCTTCCTAAACAAGTACATTCATTTTTTCTAACTGGGTTCAATCCTATTTACAAAAAGATTTTTGAGGGCGGTATGCCTCAATTATAGGAGCAGATTTCTTATAGTAAATACTGAGATCAGAAAGCATGTGTAACTGTGTCATAGAGTGATTGCATCCAGGCATTATTACCAGCCAAGATTGATAAATATGCCTAATAAGTATAATTGTTCTCTGTGTCAGCCCTTGTTGAAGGAATACTCACAGCAGTGGTGATAACTGCTATCATAGATACCATTAAATTACTCATTGTGACTGGTTGTCATGCTTTCCTCAGGTTTTCCTCCACCACCTGTGACAGCTTCTTGATCTGTCCCCTGGTGGGTGGCTGTGTTCGACGGGTGTTGCTCATGACAGTTGGGGTCCTCCTCAGCGTCAGTCTCCACATGGCTGCAACCAAGGGGTCCTTGGGATCCTCCTGGAATCTCTTCCTCGGCATCTAGTTCATGATAAGGTTTCAGGTGTCTTGATGGTATCCAAATCGGCTGTTGATTTTGGCCTGGAGAAACACAAGCATAACCTCTACCCCAAGTTATTATTTTACCTATTTCCCAACTTTTTGTAATTGGATCTCTCCACCAAATCAGTTGTTCTGCTTCTGTCTTTCAGCTGGTTTCTGTAGATGCTGTTCAGCTGCTGATAACATCTGGCCTTTGGGCAGGCTCAAAAAATTTAAAGTTAATAATGTTAGATTCAGTTGCATTTGTGGGGTTCCATATCTCTGTCTCCCCCTTTCTGCTTTTGCAACTGCTGTTTTAGGGAGAGATTTATTCTTTCCACTATGGCTTGTCCCCTTGAGAATTGTATGGGATACCAGTAATGTGTTTAATATTCCACATAGAGAAAAATGTAGCTAGAGCTTGGCTAGTACAGCCTGGGGAATTATCTGTTTTAATAGAAGCTGGAATGCCCATCACTGCAAAACAGTGCAAAAGATGACGTTTAACACAGGCAGAAGACTCTCCTGTTTGGCATGTAGTCCAGACAAAGTGAGAAAAGGTGTCCACACATACATGTACATAAGCTAGTCTCCCAAATGAGGGAACATGTGTGACATCCATTTGCCAAAGAGAGTTTGGTTCCAATCTTCGAGGATTAACTCCTCCTGTAAAAGATGAGGAATGTACCATTTGGCAAGTTGTGCATCGCTGGATAATAGCTTTAGCTTCTTTCCAGTTAATGCTGTTTCTGCATTTGGGACCAGAGGTATTAACATGGGTTAAATTGTGAAAATATCTAGCATTAGATATTGCATTAGCAACTAGGTGATCAGCCATTTGATTCCCTTCAGTCAAAGGTCCTGGAAGAGGTGTATGAGCCCTAATGTGAGTGATGTAAAAAGGGTGCATTCTACTTCTAACTGCTCTTTGCAATTGGGTAAATAAAGTCATCAGTTTTTCATCTGTATGAAATCATAACTGAGCATTTTCAATTAACTGTGTGGAATGAACCACGTATGAAGAATCAGAAATCACATTAATAGGCATATCAGAAGCAGTCAATACCTCAATTACTGCTACAAGGTCCACTTTTTGAGCTGAAGTGTAGGACATCTGGAAAACTTTACTTTTTGAGCCAAAATAAGAAGTTTTACCATCACTAGGCCTATCTGTAAAAACATTCTCAGCACCTTCAATTGGTTTAAATTTAGTTATTTTGGGGAGAATCTAATTAGTTAATTTCAAAAACTGAAACAGCTTCGCTTTAGGAAAATGATTGTCAAGAATACCTACAAAGTCAGCTAAATGGGTTTGCCAAGTAAGACTATTTATAAAAGCTTGCTGTATTTGTGCCATCATGAGTGGGATAATAATTTTTCCAGGATCATATCCATGTAATTTAACAATCCGAGTTCTCCCAATCCCTATCATAGTAGCGATTTGATCTAAATAAGGAGTTAGAGTCCATGAATTAGTATGTGGAAGAAAAAGCCACTCTGCTAAGTCCTGTTCTTGGACAATAGCACCAGTAGGTGAATGTTGAGTTGAAAAAATTAGCAAATCTAGAGTCTTCTCTGGATCTATTCTATTTATTTGAGCTTTATGGACTTGCTTCTCAATCAGCTGTAACTCTGCCTCAGCCTCCTTTGTTAATTGCCGAGGGCTAGTGAGACTAGGATTTCCTCTAAGGATAGAAAACAGATTACTCATGGCATAGGTAGGAATGCCTAGAGCAGGTCGTATCCAATTAATACCCCCTAGCAATTTTGGAAAGTCATTTAATGTTTTTAGTTGATCCCTACATATGGTTACTTTCTGTGGCACAATGGTAGTGTCATTTACTAAGGTTCCCAAGTAGGAGTAAGGAGTAGTAGTCTGAATTTTGTCAGGAGCTAGAATTAAACCAGTGTGAGAAATTGAATTTTGCAAGTGATCATGACATTGGAGTAATATTTCTCGAGTAGGGGCAGCACAAAGTATATCATCCATATAGTGAATAATGTCACACTGAAAATTTTTTACAAGTAGGTTCAATTGCTTGCCCCACATAGGTCTGGCAAATTGTGGGACTGTTTAACATGCCCTGTGGCAACACTTTCGAATGATAATGCTTAGCAGGCTGCAGATTGTTTACTGCAGGAATTGTAAATGCAAACCTTTCACAGTCTTGCTCAGCCAAAGGGATAGTAAAGAAACAGTCTTTTAAATCTAAGATTATTAAAGGCCATTTTTTTTTGGAATTATAGCAGGAGAAGGCAATCCTGGCTGTAATGCTCCCATAGGTTGTATAACTGAATTGATAGCTCCTAAGTCAGTTAACATTCTCCATTTACCTGAATTTTTCTTAATTACGAAAACTGGAGAATTCCAAGGGGAAAATGTTGGAGCTATGTGCCCATTTTCTAATTGTTCAGTAACTAATGTCTCTAAAGCCTCCAGTTTCTCTTTACTTAGCGGTCTTTGTTCTATCCAAATTGGCTTATCTGTTAACCATTTTAAAGGTATAGGTTCTGGAGGCTTAACAATGGCCACCAGCAAAAATGATATCCTAATCTTTGGCGGGAACTTTGTCTTTCCACTTGAAGTGGTTTTTTTCAAACCTTGCAAATTTTTTTCTAGTCCCATACCAGGGACATACTCCATTTCATGCATTGTATGTTGACTTTGAGGGCTATATAATTGTTCTGGAATTAGAACTTGTGGTCCCCATTGTTGTAATAAATCTCTTCCCCATAAATTTATAGGTACAGAAGTTATAATTGATTGAATAGTCCCAGGTTGTCCATCAGGTCCTTCACAATGCAAAATATAACTACTTTGATATACTTCGGGGCTTTACCAGTTCCAACTATGTTAAATTGAGAGGGTTGAATTGGCCACATGGGCGGCCAGTGCTGTAGAGAAATGACTGAAATGTCCGCCTCTGTATCTACCAAACCTTTAAATTTCTCTCCCTGAATAGTTATTTCACAGGTAGGGCATTTATTAGTAATTTGACTTACCCAATACACTGCTTTGCCTTGTTTATTTGTGCTTCCAAATCCTCCTGTTCATTTAATTTCACTTTTTCCCATTCCCACATATGGCACAATCAGGAGCTGTGCTATACGCTGTCCTGGCTCTGCTTTCCAGGGAACAGAAGTAGATATAACAATTTGAATTTCCCCATTGTACTCTGAATCAATGACTCCTGTATGTATTTGTACCCCTTTTAAACCTAAACTAGACCTTCCTAAAGGTAATCCTATTGTCCCCGCTGGCAAGGGTCCACAGACTCCTGTTGGGACCTTTTGCAGGGGTTCCCCACGCAGAAGGCTCACAGCTTTTGTGCAGCATAAATCTACTGTGGCACTATCAGCTGTGGCAGGGGATAGACATTGTACAGGGGTGAGGGAATGGCCTGAGCTGGAAATGTCCCAGTTTAGAATGGGACCCAGGAAGGGCCCCTCGTGGCGTTTCCCAAAATCGGGTTCTCTTCTTTATCAAACTTAGAGTGACACTGATTAGCCCAATGTTTTCCTTTTTTACATTTTGGACATATTTCAGGATCAGCAGTTTTCTTTTTTCCCCTGTCTGGCGGCCTGACTTGCTGATTTTTTCTACATTTTTTTTTTTTTTTTTTAGTATGGCCATGCTTCCTACAGTTAAAACAAACTCCAGGGAATGGAGTATTTCCTTTATCCACTCTCAGTCCTGCCATTGCCTGTGCTAGCAGAGTAGCTGTATGCAGACTACCTTCGATACCATCACCTTTCCCTCTGATAGGTCACAGAGCAGCCTAGCAATCGGGATTAGCATTGTCGAAAGCTAATAACTGCAACACTATATCCTGAGCAGCCGAATCTAGTATCTTCACTAGAAGTACAAATATACAATATTATGTAATATTCAGAAAAAAATATCTTTATAAGCTGAAAGTTTGTTCCTCAAGAATTATTGAGATGTAGTGTAGCACAGTAAAATGGGAAAACTTTTTTTTCTTTTTTGAGACAGAGTCTCAAAGCTGGAGTGCCAGTGGTGTGATCTCAGCTCACTGCAGCCTTAACCTTCTATGCTAAAGTGTTCTTCCTGTTTCAACCTCCCAAGTAGCTGAGCACCACCATTCTTGGCTAATTTTCTATTTTTTGTAGAGACAGTGTCTTGCTATATTGCCCAGGCTGGTCTTGGACTCCTGGGCTCATGCCTTCCACCTCAACCTCCTAAAGTGCTGGGATTACAGGTGTGAGCCACTGCAGTTGGCTGGAAGACGCTTGAATCAAATAGACCCGGGTTTTAACACAGACTCTGACACTTCTCAGTTGTGGCATTGGGCAAACATATCACCTCTTTGGTCACAGTTATCTGCAAAATGGGGATAATAGTACTTACAAAATATTATGAAGATGGCTGGGCACAGTGGCTCACGCCTGTAATCCCAGCACTTTGGGAAGTCAAGGCGGGCAGATCACAAGGTCAAGAGATCAAGACCATCATGGCCAACATGGTGAAACCCTGTCTCTACTAAAAATACAAAAGTTAGCCAGGCGTGGTAGCATGTGCCTGTAGTCCCAGCTACTCGGGAGGCTGAGGAAGGAGAATTGCTTGAACCCAGGAGACGGAGGTTGCAGTGAGCTGAGATTGCGCCACGGCACTCCAGCCTGGCAACAGAGTAAGACTCTGTCTCAAAATAAATAAATAAATAAATAAAAATGAAGATAAATAAAATGATAGATGTAAAGTACCTGTCAAAAGATACAGGGGGCAGAAATATTTTGTTTTTTCATCACATTTATATGCACATTTTTTCATCACATAAACTTGATTAATAAAGTAGCATAGCCGGGGGCAGTGGCTCATGCCTGTAATCCCAGTACTTTGGGAGGGCAAGGCGTGTGGATCACCTGAGGTCATGAGTTTGAGACCAGCCTGACCAAAATGGAGAAACCCCATCTCTACTAAAAACACAAAATTAGCTGGGCATGGTGGCGCATGCCTGTAGTCTCAGCTACTCGGGAGGCTGAGGCAGGAGAATGGCATGAAACCAGGAGGTGGAGCTTGCAGTGAGCCGAGATCGCGCCACTGCACTCCAGCATGGGTGACAAGAGACAACATCTCAAAAAAAAAAAAAAGAAAAGAAAAAGAAAGTAGCATATACTGGGTGGATAATATACATATAACAGAACTTTGTGCTGTTCTGTTCCTTTGGAAAATAGTACAGAGAAAAATTAAAAACAGAAGACAAAAATTATATAAAATGAGAACTAATATCATATAGATTCAATACATAAGAGAAGTATCTGTTGGATACTTTCAGATTTTTCTAAAAAAGTATCTATTTTGGTTATTGTACATTAGCATACTCCTTTGGAAGATTGATGTTAATCTTCCTGTCCATCAGGAAAATGAATATCCTTTGTTAAATAAAAATCTCCCTAATTAGTAGTTACATAATCATACATACATGCTGATAACATGTATATATAATTCTAGGGTATAAAAATTACTTTGCCCTTTTCTTCTGTCTTAGTCTGTTTTGTATTGCTGTAACAGAATACCTATGGGTAGTTTATAAAGAATAGAGGTTTATTTAGCTCACAGTTCTGCAGGCTCAGTTCAAAAAGCATGGCACCCCAGCATCTGCTCAGCTTGTGGTGAGGGCTTTTATGTTGGCTCAAGACATGGCAGAGAAGGTCAAAGGGGAAGGGAACATGTGAAATCTGAGGGACATACTGGCTTTACAGCAATTCACTCCCATGGGACCTGGCTTTACAGCAATTCACTCCCATGGGACCTGGCTTTACAGCAATTCACTCCCATGGGACCTTCCCACAAAAATTAATCCAGTCTTGTAAGACTGAGAACTCACTTACTACTGCAAGAACTGCACCAAGCCATTCATGAAGGATCTGCCCCCATAACCCAAACACCTCCCACTGGGACCCGCCTTCTAATACCACCACATTGAGAATCAAATTTCTTTTCTCTTTTTTTTATTTCTTAATTAATTATTTATTTTTTGAGACAGCGTTTCACTCCCGTTGCCCAGGCTGCAGTGAAATGGCATGATCTTGGCTCACTGCAACCTCCACCTCCTGGGCTCAAGTGATTTTCTTGCCTCAGCCCCTCAAGTAGCTGGGACTATAGGCATACACTACCAGGCCATGCTAATTGTATTTTTTGTAGAGAATGGATTTCACCATGTTGCCCAAGTGGGTCTCAAACTCCTGAGCTCAAGCCATCCACCTGCCTTGGTCTCCCAAAGTGCTGGGATTTGTGAGCCACCATGCCCGGCCATGGGAATCAAATTTCACATGAGTTTTGGAGGGGTCAAAGTCAAACCCATAGTACCTCTTATAAAACAGAATTTGGCAAAATGTAGATTGCGAGGAAAAGCTAAAAAATGAGGATGAAAAGCCCATTCAGAATGTCTCTCAACTCCCACACATGTACTTGTACTTCACTCTCGGCCTCCAAATCCTGGAAAATGTTTCTGTATAACCTACCAACTCTTTCAATAAAAATATCCCAGGTTGTCATGGTGACATAGTTTTTCCCGTACAGAACCTTATAGTCTGGTATGGTAGTTTCCTAATTTTTTATGGTTTTGGAATTCTTTCTTTTTGGTACTATTTCTTATTTTTCCAGCTGAATATTATATCTAGGCTTGCTGAAGTGGTAGCAAATTATAGATTTAATTTGAAGCAGGGCAGATTTAACCAATGGTCTTATAGTCATCAGTAAGTCAGTCTATAACACTGATAGGGCACTCCATGAGTATGTGTTCTGCAGTGGTCCTTGATGAAAACATCATAGCACTTAGCCCTTGCTAGAATTTCTAATTTCTTTCTCTAACATGTGTAGACTAAGAACTTTTGATGTCCAGGCTTTTAAAACAGAAGAACAATGATACGAATTTGGTAGTCAGGATATAAAATTTAAGTCAGCCCTTCTCTTTCCTCCATCCCTAAATCCTTTTTTTTTTTGTCACCCAGGCTGGAGTGCAGTGGTGCAGTCTTGGCTCACTGCAACTTCCGCCTCCCTGGTTCAAGTGATTCTCCTGCCTCAGCCTCTTGAGTAGCTGGGACTACAGGCGTGTGGCACCACGTCCGGCTAATTTTTGTATTTTTAATAGAGATAGGGTTTCACCATGTTGGCCAGGCTGATCTCAAACTCCTGACCTCGTGATATGCCCGCCTCAGCCTCCCAAAGTGCTGGGATTACAGGCGTGAGCCACCGCACCTGGCCAGCCCTTTCTGATTTCTACCTCTCAGCCCCAGAAAAGGGCTTTGCAGATTTGTTAGAACTTATACTACAGAGACTTGTGGATGTTATGTAATTGAGCTCATCTCTAGCAGATGACCTTAGTGCCTGGCCTGGTTCATTTTAGGGTTCCTAAAATGGTTTTTCTCGGAAGGTATTAAGAAGCAAGAGCCAATCTAAGGGGCTTCTTAGACCCAGGAAAGAATGAAGAGGCTGAGCAATGGAAAGTCAGAGGAGAAATGAGAAAGCTGCATGTAAGAAAGAGCAAAAGTGCTTTCTGTGATTGTCTGATATCCATTTGAGGACAGAAACCATGTCTATTGTTTGTTAAATAATGAATAAATAAATGGCTATTTGGTGGTCACGTATTCTGCCTCTGCCCATGCCAAAGCTAGATATTGATCTGGAAGTAGTGTATGTTCTTAAGGATGATTAACATCAAGGAGTAAGGTATGTATCCTTTTGTTCCTTTTAATGAATGTTTGGTTTATTGATATCTAAACCTTGGGGGTCTGGAATACTGGAGGTTAAAAAAATGATTTAAGGGACTCTGAGCTATTATAATATTTTGAAAAAAATCTAATAAAAATTGAAGAAAAATTCACAGCCATAAAGCGAAAGTTCACCAAAACCTTGTGTTTTTGTTTTTGATTGATAATATATAAGTTTAATATAGTAAGATTTGTTATTTTGGTCAGAAGCTCAGATCTGTCAATGACTTCAATTGGCAAAGATAAAAAAAGATATTATTGTTGTTATATTAATATTTAATATATTTAATTTAGTTATACATTAATTGCCTTTTATTTGTGATTAATTATACTGGACAGCCTCCATTCTACAAAATAGAATTAGAACTTCCGGCCAGGCATGGTGGCTCACGCCTGTAATCCCAGCACTTTGGGAGGCCAAGGCAGGCAGATCATGAGGTCAAGAGATTGAGACCATCCTGACCAACCAACATGATGAAACCCTGTCTCTACAAAAAATACAAAAATTAGCTGGGCGTAGTGGCGCACGCCTGTAGTCCCAGCTATTCAGGAGGCTGAGGCAGAAGAACCACTTGAACCCGGGAGGCGGAGGTTGCAGTGAGCTGAGATAGCACCATTGCACTCCAGCTGGGATGACAGAGCAAGACTCTGTCTCAAAAAAAAAAAAAAAAAAAAAAAAAAAAAAAAATAGAAAAAAGAAAAGAAAAGAAAGAAAAGAACTTCCATTGGCCAATAACAGAAAAATGGGTTTTGTAAGATGGGAGCAAGGAAACAGAACAATAGAAAAAAAGAAAAAAAAACCTGGCCTGTAATCCCAGCATTTTGGGAGGCCGGCGTGGGTGGATCACCTGAGGTCAGGAGTTCGAGACCAGCCTGGCCAACATGGTGAAACCCCTTGTCTACTAAAAATGCAAAAATTAGCCAGGCATGGTGGTGCACACCTATAATCCCAGCTACTCGGGAAGCTGAGACAGGAGAATCACCTGAACCTGGGAGGTGGAGGTTGCAGTGAGCCGAGATCACGCCCTTGTACTCCAGCCTGGGCAACAAGAATGAAACTCCATCTCGGGGGGAAAGAAAAAACCTAATTGGTTAACATTGGGTTACTTTTTCGTAAAGGATAATGCAGAAGAGACTTCCTTACGATGACTCAGTTAGACTAGAATCTCTTGTTTTCAGAAAAGAAACTGGTATTATTTGGAACCTATCTACTTCCTTAAAGTTTCAGTTTGGTTAGGTGGCGTTTAGGATGAGTAACTCCATTTTGGTTTGGTTTGTTTTGGGCCCATTGCAGGAGCTCAGTTCAAACAATGACCTTTCATAATCTTGTTCAACAATTCTTCCCTTTTTGGTCAGGCTCTCTCCTAGGTGGGAGTGTGACCAAAACTCTGAGAGTGTTAGTGCTACTCTCAGTTACCACCACTCTGGGTTTCCAGTCTCAATACACCATTCATAGGTTACAGTGTCCTCATGATAATACATTTCTTTGTTCCAGCCAAAGAGAGATTATTTGACATTTGATGGATGACTGCATGCAAACATTTAAAGCTTTTGAGAGAATACAGCATACCAGAGAGACTTCTATTATGACTATCAGAAGAGTAATCCAAAAGTTTGGAGTATACTCTTGAGCCAGGATCCCCATGAACCAAACCAACTAAAATTGATTAGATCACAGAGAGAGCCAGATGAGGAGTCTACTCATTTTAACCAAGTAGCCTGTTTGTTAATTTTTGCAAACGAGGCTCTACAATATCTGATGTATTTATCCATGGGCAACAAGAAATGTCAGCAACTGCACAGACTCATCCTATTCAGTTAGCAGATAATCTAGCATCCCATGACGGGGTTAAATTAAAACAGGGAATGAGAACAAGTGGATCTAGAAGTTTAACTCTATAATAGAGACCATGAGTACAATTTGAAAAAAACAGTGGCATTACGGATGTTGCTAAAGTTAGCTAATGGGTGAACTAACGGATCTTTAAAGACATGTAAAGATTCAGGTTTGACATGATGGATCTAACACTTCAAGTTGCCTGCAGAAGCTACTGATTGTGAAATTCTAATTATAGCATTATCCTGACAAGTGAAAGAGGTAGGTATAAGCAAAGAAAAATTAAGAGAGGGAAGAGTCTCATTACGATGGGGAGTCTGTTCTGATGTCTTGGGAAAAGCTGTCCAAAGCATGAAGTCATCAACTTCCCATGGCCTTCTATAGTTTTCATTTAACAGTTGTAAACTGTCTTATATCAGCATTCACCATTTCATAATTTCTAGAAATATGTTTCCTCCGTTTTCCATGTTAATTAACAGATCCCAATATATTTAGCTTATTTATACTGTACAAAACCAAGATGCATATATATATTTTTAAATTAAGTTCAACAATTAATGTTTTGGTATTTTAACTTACTCAGAAATGACTCAGACATGTCATGAACATCTATCTCTTATATAATATAGCTAAGATTTCAAGTTATGAAAAAGAATTCTGTAATTATTACATTAGCCTAACTTACTCATTCTTAACAATTATGTTTGAATTGCTCATGGCAAACAAGGTTTGCCATCATCTGAAGTTACTTTTTAACAAGTCAGGCAAGTATCAAAAATATCACAGAAGCAAAGAAATGAAAAAGTTAAGTATGATTTTTCCCTCTGTTTAATTAATGACATGCATTAACCAATTTATTTTCATCGTGTATTCGGCTCCTAGGTTGGATTTATAGTTTTATGACCTTAACCAGGAGATAAAACTTGTTTGACTAGTAAGTCTATGTTTTAAAACTGCATGCTTGGGCCAGGTGCAGTGGCTCATGCTTGTAATCCCAGCACTTCGGGAGGCCGAGGTGGGCGGATCATGAGGTCAGGAGTTCGAGACCAGCCTGGCCAACATGGAGAAACCCTGTCTCTACTAAAAATACAAAAATTAGCTGGGTTTGGTGGTGCATGCCTGTAGTCCCAGCTACTCAGGAGGCTGAGGCAGAAGAATCGCTTGAACCCGGGAGGTGGAGGTTGCAGTGAGCCAAGATTGCGCCACTGCATGCCAACCTGGGCAACAGAGTGAGACTCCCTCTCAAAAAAAAAAAAAAGAGCTTAGAGTGAGCATGTTGCCTGTTAACAAAGATTAGTGTCATTGAGGCTGTGGAGTAGCTTTTAGGTCCAAATGTATCAAAAACTCACCTGAGTGACAAAGCATCCATTTCTGCTAAATCTGGATTTGATGTATTTTCCTCTAATTTGGTCTTGAGGTTGTCTCTGTAGAGTGGCTATGAATTCTAGCCCTGTCCTGGTGGAAAGCCAAGAGATTTGGTCATGGATATTTACAGTATGCCTTTCATGGGATACTTCTTTATCCTGGAATGCCGCCTAACACCTAAATGCCTGATCTGCAATGTGTCCCTCTGAAAGGAAACTTGTTTATATTGCAGATGCCCATGTGGCTCCATGATTGACCTGTGTCCAGTTTATTCCTATCATGAGAGCCACTTTCTAGGAGAGCCCTGACTAGGAGAAGAGTTAGGCTCGGCTGTGTCAGTCAGGTGAGACACAGAGGCAGGCGCCTGTAATCCCAGCTACTTGGAGGCAGGAGAATCGCTTGAACCCGGGAAGTGGAGGTTGCAGTGAGCTCATCAGATCGGGCCACTGCACTCCAGCCTGGGTGACAGAGGGAGAAAAAAGAAAAAAGAAAAAAGAAATTAGCTGCACGTTGTGGTGAGCACCTGTAATCCCAGCTACTCAGGAGGCTGAGGCAGGAGAATGGCTTGAACCCGGGAGGTGGAGATTGCAGTGAGCCGAGATGGTGCCACTGCACTCCAGCCTGGGTGACAGTGTCAGAGTCCACCTCAAAAAAAAAAAAAAAAAAAAGAAGTTCAAGATCAAGGTGTCAGCAGAGTTGTTTTCTTCTGAGGGCTTCTCTTCCTGGCTTTTAAATTTACTAATACTAACTTACTAATACTAATTGGGATACAACATGCCCATAGATGCCTATCATCTGTGTCTTCAAATGGTCTTTCCTCTGTGTCCTAGTTTCCTCTTCTTGTAAGGACATAAGTCATATTGGACTAGGGCTCATCCATATAATTTCATTTTACCTTGATTGCCTCTTTAAAGGCTCTATCTTTAAATACAATCACATTCTGAGGTACTGCAGGCAGAACTTCTCAGTATATGAATTCTGCAGGGACACAGTTCAGCCCATAACACCATCCTAATGAATGGAATGTGAATTTGTAGCTCATTGTGGTTTTGATGTGCATTTCCCTGATGACTAATGCTACATCTTTTCATGTGCTTATTGGCCATTGGTATGGATTCTTTGGAGAAACATTTTCAGATCATTTGCCTATTTTAAAATTGAATTATTTATCCTTCTATTGTTGGGTTGAAAGAGTTCTTTATATATTCTGGATACTAGACTCTTGTCAGATACATGATTTGCATATATTTTCTCCCATTCTGTGGATTCTCTTTTCACTTTGATAGTGTTCTTTGACACACAAAAGCTTTTAATTTTGATGAATTCCAGCTTATCTATTTTTACTTTGCCTGCTTGTGCTTTTTGGTGTCATAGCAAACCATTTCCTGTTACAAGGCCATGAAGATACACACTTCTGTTTCCTTCTAAGAGCTTTATGCTTTTACCTCTTACATTTCCATCTTTAGTCTATTTTGAGTTAATTTTAGTATGTGGTGTTAGGAGGGGTCTAAATTCATTATTTTACATGTGAATATCTAGTTTTCCCAGCACCATTTGTTGAAGACTATTTCTCTGCTCTCCCCATCTCTCCTTCCTATTGATTGCTTTTTGTTGAAAATCGCTTGGCTGTAAAGATATGGATGCATGTCTGAACTCACAACTCTATGCCATTATCTATACAGTTACCTTTATACCAGTATCACACTGCCTTGATTACTATAGATTTGTAGTGAGTTTTGAAATCAGGACATGTGAATTCTCCAATCTTTATTAAGATTGTTTTGCTATTCAGAGTCCTTTGCATTTCCATATGAATTTTAAGATCAGCTTGTTCCTTTCTGTTAAAAAAAAGTTGAAATTTTAATAGGGATTGCACTGAATATGTATTAAATTTGGGGAGTATTGCCATCTTAATGACTTTCTCTCAATATTTTATTGTTTTAGGTGTACAAGCATTACTTTTCCTTTGTTAAATTTATTCCCATTAGCCAGGTGTGGTGGTGCATGCCTGTAGTCCCAGCTACTTGGGAAGCTGAGGCAGGATAATCGCTTGAACCTGGGAGGAAGAGATTGCAGTGAGCTCAGATTGTACCACTGCACTCCAGCCTGGATGACAGAGCAAGACTCTGTCTCAAAAATAAATAAAATAAATAAATAAATTTATTTCCAAATACTTTATTATTTTTGACAGTATTGTAAGTAGAATTATTTTTTTAATTTCATTTTTGGATTGTTCATTGTTAGTGTATACAAATACAATTAATTTTTATATAGGGGCTTTGTATCTTTCAACTTTGCTAAACTTATTCTTTGGCTCTAAAAGCTTTTTGAGAGTGTGTGTAGATTCTTTACAGTTTTCTATATATAAGATCATGTTGGCTGGGTTTGGTGGTTCACACTTGTAATCCCAGCACTTTGGGAAGTTGAGGTGGGTGGATCACTTGAGCCCAGGAGTTTGAGACCTCGCTGGGCAACATGGCAAAACTACATCTCTACAAAAAATACGAAAATTAGTCGGGCATGGTGGTGCGTACCTGTAGACCCAGCTACTGGGGAGGCCGAGGTGGGAGGATCACGTGAAGCAGAGGGAGAGGGTTGGGGGAGGTGAGGAGGTGGGTTGAGGCTGCAGTGAGCCATGATTTTAAAAAGACAAACAACAACAACAAAACCTAAAAACAAACAACTTTGGCTGGATGCTGTGGCTCATACCTGTAGTTCCAGCACTTTGAGAGGCCAAGGCAGGCAGATTGCTTGAGTCCAGGAGTTCAAGACCAGCCTGGGCAACATGGTGAGACTCCATCTCCACAAAAAATACAAAAATTAGCTGGGCATGGTGGTGCACACCTGTAATCTTAGCTACTTTGGAGGCTGAGGTGAGAGGATCACTTGAGCCTGGGATGTCGATGCTGTAATGAGTCAAGATTGCGCCACTGCACTCCAGCCTGGGTGACAGAATGAGGCCCTGTCTCAATTAAAAAAAAATCATATCATCTGACAATAAAGATTGTTTCACCTCTACCTTTCCAACCTGGATGATTTTTATTTCTTTTTCTTGTCTAATTGCCTCTGCCAGAACTACCAATACAATATTGAATGGATGTGGAAGAGCGGACATCCTTGTCTTGCTCCTGCTTAGGGGGAAATCTTTCAGTTTTTCACCATTGAGAATAATGTTAGCTGTGGGTTTTTCATCAGTGCCCTTTTTCAGTTTGAGGAAGTTCCCCTTCTATTCCTAGTTGGTTGCGCATTCTTAACATGAAAGGATGTTGGATTTTGTCAAATGTCTTTTCTGCATCTATTGAGATGATCCTGTATTTTTTCCCTTTATACTATCAATATGGCGTATTACACTGATTTACTTTCGTATATTGAACCAACTTTGCATTTTGGAGATAAATCCCACATGGTCATGTTACATAATCCTTTTACTGTGCTGCTCAATTTGGTCTGTGAGTTTTCAGTTGAGGATATTCACAAGGAAATTTTTTTTCTTGTGATTATTTGGCTGTGGTACCTGGGTAATACTGGCCTCATAAAATGAGTTGGAAAGTATTCTCTTTTCTTCTTTTATTTGACAGAGTTTGAGAAAGATTGACGTTAATTCTTCTTTAATATTCAGTTTCACTGAATTCATTGGAAAAAGCTCCTAATCCCAGGCTTTTTGTTTGTTGACATTTTTTGATACAGACTTAATGTCTTTACTGGTCTATTCTGACATTTTTGTCTTCTTGAGTCAGTTTTGGCTTTGTCTTTTGTTCCTTTAGATGTGGTTTTCTTTAGCTTTTTGGATGTATTTAAAGTAGCCAATTTAAAATTTATGTCTAGTAAGACCAACATCTGAGCTTCCTCATGGACATAGTTTTTAATTGATTGCTTTTTTATCTGTGTATGGGTCATACTTTTTGTTTTTATAATGCTTCATAAATTTTTATTGAAAAATTAATTATTTTAAATATTCTAATATGACAACTCTGAAAGTCAGATTATCTCTCCTTCCTAGAGTTCATTGTTAGTGCTTATTGTAGTAGTTGTTTATTTAGTTTTCTGAACTAATTTTGTT
Source organism: Pongo pygmaeus (assembly GCF_028885625.2). Taxonomy (NCBI): domain Eukaryota; kingdom Metazoa; phylum Chordata; class Mammalia; order Primates; family Hominidae; genus Pongo; species Pongo pygmaeus. The sequence goes on along the minus strand of NC_072373.2, from coordinate 36,342,732 downwards.
AAGTCTGTTATTTGTTGTGTGTGACCACTAAAGTCTCTGTTCCGTTAGCTTATTAATTAGGCAGAGATTGGACAGCAAATGATTGGACAGTGATTTCCTTAGGTGCTGGAACCAAAAAAATAGCTCCCAGTCTTTGCAGAGAGGCCCTGTTTTTACTTTATTTATTTTTATTTTTTATAGCAACAGGGTCTCACTATATTGCCCAGGCTAGTCTCAGACTCCTGGGCTCAAGGGATCCACTTACCTTAGCCTCCAAAGTGCTGGGATTATGGGCATGAGCCACCACGCCTGGCCTTATTTTATTTTTTATTTTTATTTACTTATTTATTTTGAGACACCGTCTTGCTCTATCATCCAGGTTGGCATGCAGTGGCATGATCTTAACCCACCACAACCTCTGCCTCCCAGGCTCCAGCAATTCTCTTGTTTCAGCTTCCTGAGTAGCTGGGACTACAGGTGTACACCACTATGTTGGGGACCAGCCTCAACACCACCCGTAGGGTACTCGAAGTCTGGTGGCGACAAAGGAATGAGAAGAGACAGGTTAAGAGTTTATAAAGGTGGGAGCCAGGGGGCCAGTTGCAAAATGGAGGCTGCAAAAGGTTTAGAGCTCTGGTCTCTATACTATTTATTGAGTACATTTACTTAGATTTAAGAAGCAGATGTTTAGGGCGAAACAGTGAAAGGGTGGCAGTGTGTCATAGGTGTAATTTATAGCAATAGCGGTTTAAATGAATCTCCTTTGTGCTCAAACAGCATATCTTTAACTCATCCAAGAGTAGCTAGTGGGAGCGGCTTAACTAGGAGCCTGCATGTCTGTCTACATTTCAGTGTTTTAAAGGAGTGTCTTTCTCCTTGAACACAGTGTTTACAGATAAGAGAGCGGGTCTAGTTCTGAGCATGGGAACATGATGGCAATTAGGAGGCTTTCCTCCTCAGAGGCCTCTTGCGGCTTTCCACAACTTAATGTCCCATATTTTTATGGCCAGTTGATACAGGCACCCCACAAGCCCTTTTCCCGAATGAGAAGAGACAGGTTGAGAGTTTATAAAGGTAGGAGCCAGGGGGCCAGTTGCAAAATGGAGGCTGCAAAAAGCTCAGAGCTCTGGTCTCCACACTATTTATTGAGTACAGTCACTTAGATCTAAGAAGCACATGTTCAAGGCGAAACAGTGAAAGGGTTGCCGTGTGTCATAGGCGTAATTTATAGCAATAGTGGTCTAAATGAATCTCCTTTGTGCTCAAACAGCATATCTTTAACTTATCAGAGAGCAGCTAGTGGGAGCGAGCTTAACTAGGAGCCTGCATGTCTGTCCACGTTCCAGTGTTTTAAAGGAGTGTCTTTCTCCCTGAACACAGTGTTTACAGATAAGAGAGCGGGTCTCTCTCTGAGCATGGGAACATGATGGCAATTAGGAGGTTTTCCTCCTCAGAGGCATCTTGTGGCTTTCCACAACCTATTGTCCATATTTTTATGGTCAGTTTATACAGGCAGTCCACAAGTCCTTTTCCCAACACCACTATGCCCTGCTTTTTTTTTTTGGTTTTTTTTTTTTTTTTTTTGCATTTTCTTGTAGAGATGGGGCCTCACTGTGTTTCCCAGGCTGGTCTCGAACTCCTGGGCTCAAGTGATCCACCTGCCTCAGCCTCTCAAAGTGCTGGGATTATAGGTGTAAGCCACTGCACCCAGCAGAGGCCCTGTTTTTATGCAGGTGTACATCTTCAACACTCAGCCAGGTAGTTTACAACCCTGCCTTAGTCTTCTTGCTTGTACAGAGCTTCAAGGTTGGCCAGATGTGAAAGCTTAAAGCCTTCTCAAGTCTTTCCTGAGCATCTGCGTAGCTCTGGTCACGTGCATGTTCTTCTAGATTCTCAAGAATATATTGGAACTTTTCAAGGCCCTTATTCTTCCAAAGCTTCTCATTCTCCAGCCTTTTCTCTCAAGCTTCTTGGGCAGTCGACTGTTTGCTCAGCTGTTATCCATTACTTCAGGCAGCAAAGACAAACACATTTACTTATAAATATTGTGGAAACATGTCCCCGGTTAATGGCTTTAGCGTTGGGACAAGGTGAAGATAAGCCTTTTGAGTTGGTCTTCTGAAAGCCACTAGACAAATAAGACCAAATATTTTTTTATTTATAGTAATAATTACTATTCTATAAAAATGAGGTCTCTTCTCCCTCAGAACTAGTTGTAGGAATGTTGGCTGTTATTTTCAAGGATATCCCTGAGTTGAGGAGCAGGGGATGGGCCTAGGGTTAGTTAAAATGCCAGAAAGTTTGCTGTTCTTAGAGATTCAGCCTATTTTCTTTCTCTTTTTCTTTCTTTTTTTTTTCTTTTTTGAGACAGAGTCTCGCTCTGTCGCCCAGGCTGGAGTGCAGTGGCATGATCTCAATTCATTGCAACCTCCGCCTCCCAGGTTCAAGCAATTCTCCTGCCTCAGTCTCCTGAGTAGCTGGAACTACAAGTGCCCACCACCACACCTGACTAATTTTTTGTATATTTAGTAGAGACGAGGTTTTACCATGTTGGCCAGGCTGGTCTTGAACCCCTGACCTCATGATCCGCCCGCCTTGGCCTCCCCAAGTGTTGGGATTATAGGTATGAGCCACTGTGCCCAGCTGAGATTCAGCCTATTTTCTTAAATAAGTGTTCCTGGGTGGCTGTAAGCTTTTGGTTAGTTTCCAGAGTTCTCAAAGAGTTAATACTGAGAGTTTTTGTTAGTTTTTTCATAGTTTATGTGGAGCAGTGAACTTTTGGAGTTCCCCCTAACAAAGAATCAGTTTTTGGTTTCATTGGTTTTTCTTTATTGCTTTTCTCTTTTTCTATTTCATTGTTTTTCTCTTTTGAAAAAAATTTCATTGAGTTATTACTCTTTTCTTTATGTTTTATTCCTTATTCTTGCTCTAGGTTTCAATATTTTTTTTTCTAGCTTCTTAAAGTAGAAGCTTAGTTCATGACCCTTCTTCTTGTCTACTATAAGCCATCAAGGTTATACATTTCCCTCTAAGCACTGCATTAGCTGTGTCCCACACACTGTGATATGCTTCCATTTTCATTCAATTCCAAATATGTTTAAAAGTTTTTTGTCACTTATTTTTGATCCAGGCATCTTTAAGAATTGTATTTACTTTCCAAATATTCATGAATTTTATGGGTAACTTTCTATTATTAACTTCTAGTTTAATTCCCTGAGGTCACAGAGCAAGTCCAATTTACATTGGTTTTAAAAAAATTTGTTAACATTTATTTATTTATTTACTGAGATGGAGTTTCACTCTTGTTGCCCAGGCTGGAGTGCAATGGTGCGATCTCAGCTCACTGCAACCTCCGCCTCCCGGGTTCAAGTGATTCTCCTGCCTCAGCCTCCTGAATAGCTGGGATTACAGGCATGTGCCACCATGCCTGGCTAATTTTGTATTTTTAGTAGAGACCTGGTTTTCCACGTTGGTCAGACTGGTCTCCAACTCCCAACCTCAGGCTATCCGCCCACCTTGGCCTCCCAAAGTGCTGAGATTACAGGCATGAGCCACTGCACCCAGCCTGTTAACATTTATTTTATAGCCCAGGATATGGCCTGACTTGTTGAATGTTTTCTGTACACTTGAAACAAACATTTTCTGCTACTATTGAGTGGCGTGTTCTATAAATGTCTATCAGGTAGAGTTGGCTGTTAGAGCTTTTCAGGTTTTCTGTATCCTTATTTATTTATTTGTTTACGTGTTTTGTCAATTACCGAGAGAGGAGCGTTGAAATCTTTTTTGTTTTTTTTTGAGACAGATTCTCGCTCTATTGCCCATGCTAGAGTGCAGTTGCATGATCTTGGCTCACTGCAACCTCCACCTCCCTGGTTCAAGTGATTCTTGTGCTTCAGCCTCCCAAGTGACTGGGGTTACAGGAATGTGCCACCACGCCCGGCTAATTTTTGTATTTTTAGTAGAGATGAAGTTTCGCCATGTTGGCCAGGCTGGTCTTGAACTCCTGGCCTCAAGTGACCTACCCACTTCAGCCTTCTAAAGTGCTAGGATTACAGGCATGTGCCACCATGCCCGGCCTGAGTGTTGAAATTTTAACTGTAATTGTGGATTTGTCTATTTCTTCTTTTAGTTCTAATGGTTTTTGCTTTTTACATTTTTAGTTTTGTTACACATTTAGAATTGCTCTGTCTTCTTTATGAATTGAATTCTTCAAGTTTTGTCCTTCTTTATTCCTGATCATATTTCTTTGTCTTAAGTATTTCTAGTAGTGTTTTCGTGGCACATGTTTTTCCACTTTTTAAATTTTTAATCAATAGTATCTGGTAAATCAAAGAAACTCAGAGAACATGGAGAGGAAGTTGCTAAGGATGATCTCAAATACCTAACTAATGTAATTAAATGGAGAGTAAAACCAGTCATGGAGATAGAAATAGGCATATGAGGGGAAAAAATGTTGAGATTTTGATTTGTTCTGTTTCCAGTGTTAGATATATAATAAAGATGTAGGTAAAGTGAGTCAAGTCCTGGAAGAGAGATATGCTGGGAGATAGACATTTGCAAGTCAATGGGAATAAAGAACAAAGTATCAAAGGCAAAATCTTGAGAAACAAGATAATAAAAGTTCTTGGAAGGAAGAGAAATCAGCAAAGGAGACTGAAAAAAGAGCAAGTCATCTGAGTATAAAAGAGAAAAGAGAAATAATGCTGACTCATATGCTAAGAACATAGAAAAGTTTTAAAAAGGTAGAAATGGTCAGAGACTTTCAAAATCCAGAAATATTGGGCAAATTGAGGTCACTGGAAACTGTTTTCAGAGCAGTTTCAGAGTAGCAATATAGAGATGAAACCAGATTGAATTGGACATGGGAATAAATGGGTGATGATGCAATATTGATGTAGATTACTTTAAAATCAACTTAAACAACTTTGACGGTGAGTGGAAGGAGAAAGAAAGGAAGAAAAGAAGGCAAAATGAATAATGCCCTTTACTCCCTTCTCTCCTGGCTAACTCCCATCTCTCTTCCAAGATTCAGTCTTCTGTCAGAAAGCCTTAGGCGATCTTCCATTCTGAATTGATGTGCTCTTTAGTACTCCATATATACATTCACCATGGTACTTATCACAATATATTTTGTGTCTTTATTTTTCCTACTGGATGGTACTTGAGAACAGGGACTACCTACCTTTTTTTTTTTTTTTTTTTTTTTGAGAGAAGTCTTGCTCTTGTACCCCAGGCTGAAGTGCAGTGGTGTGATCTCGGCTCACCGCAACCTCAACCTCCCGGGTTCAAACGACTTTTTTTGCCTCAGCCTCCCAAGTACCTGGGATTGCAGGCGCCTGCCACCACGCCTGGCTAATTTTTTGTATTTTTAGTAGAGACGGGGTTTCACCATGTTGGCCAGGCTGGTCTCGAACTCCTGACCTTAGGTAATCTGCCCGCCTCGCCCTCCCAAAGTGTTGGGATTACAGGCGTGAGCCACTGCGCCTGGTCGGAGAGCAGTGACTATCTTTGTAACTCCAATGCCAAATTGGCATCATGTCTGGCACATAGTAGGTGGTGAATTGAGGTTTAATGAATGACTAATAGACTTAGATATATGTAGGTTGAAAAGAAAGAGCCAGTGGTGAGAAAGAGATTAAACATACAGAAAGGAGATTTGGAATGTCATTGAAACAGTGTCTTAAGGTCTGCCAAAGAGGATGGGATTCAGATCACATGTGGAGTCATTAGCTGTAAAAATGACCAAGTGGTATGTGTACGTTTCAGACTGGCATGGAAATGTGAGAAGATGAAGGAATTGGTACTAAGGGCCATAGCTGCTTCTTCCTCTTCTTTTTTCCCTGTAAAGAAGAGGGATGGTGCAGAGAGTAGGGAGGCAAAAGGAAGAGGAACAGAGTCTTTAGGATAATAGCAAAGACTTGGAATGAATATTTTGTGGAATGAAAAGGAACCTTGATCACAAAAAGATAAAGGAACTGCCAAGCGTTGATAACAACCTTAGCTGAAATTGGAAACTGTAGTGAGTGGCTCGGAGAGGTCGAGTGACATATTTCTTTCTTCTAGCCAGAGGCGGACTCCAGATTTTCGAACCTGAGGGGATTTTTAAAAGATTGATATTGGCTTGGGAGCTTTTTTGGGTTTGGGGGCTTGCTGTGCAGATGTGTTACGGAAAGGCACTCAATGGAAGGAAATTCGTCTTAGAAAGAAGTAAGGGATATGTCTCAGAGTATGAGTATGAGATGTTGCTGTGGGTATTTAAAATGATAGACCGTGAATAGGTAAGGAAAGAAGGTGCTAGGCTATGGTATCTCTCCATCCCTTCAACACTCCACTAAGTTTGTACTACGGCGGGGCGGAGGCAGGGAGGACCACGCTCTCCCGGTGTGACGTGGCTATACCAACTCTCACAAAATCTAGAAGGTGACGGAGCTGGCGTACAAGAGGTCGTCTTTAGTGGAGAGGCCTGAGGTCTCCGCAGTGACGGGGGTGGCAGTGCGACCCCTTAGTCCTCAACTACAGGCCAGTCCCAAGTGCCCCAAAGGGGCTAGAATCTAGGGGGGAGTCTCCCCTCTCCCTAGAAGCGGGAGACAGCCTGGCCCGGAAGCTTCTTTGCTGACCCGGAAGCAGAGCGGTGCAGCGGAGGCGCCGCCGTGGAGCCGCCTTGGAGCCACCGCCCCCTCGCCGCTTCGCCGCTGCGTGGGGAACCTGGACCGCGGCGGCGCCGGGTTGCCTTCATGCTCCCGGGCGGGCGGCGGCGGCGGCGGCAGAGGCGGCGGGAGGATGACCTCTTACCGGGAGCGGAGTGCCGACCTGGCCCGTTTCTACACTGTCACCGAGCCCCAACGACACCCGAGGGGCTACACAGTATATAAGGTCACCGCCCGGGTGAGTGCTGGTGTCGGGCTGGGATAGGAGCTTGGATTGGGACCTGAGGATCTGGGGTGGGGACCCTGGTGTCAGGGTACCTGCCTCTGGCTCAGAGCCGAGGGTGGGACTGGGTGCTGCTCCTACTGGCGGGACTTGGGTGTCGGAGGTTGGGATTTTTAGAGTAGTGGCTGAGTGTGATATGCCCAGGGCTTCACTTGTAGTAGGTTGTGGTAGAGTCCTCTTTCTGGGGGTGGGGCAGTCAGTGGTTGATGGTTTTAAATTGATGACTCAGTTCCCATCCCGTTTGGACTTTCTCTTCTGAGTTTGCAATTTGCAGAAGTGGTTTTGCTTGCTCCAGGAAGATAATGCAGATTCAAAAGTGTTAATTTATGTATTGTTTGGCTTATGTAATATAAGTTATTTTTTCTCTTGACCTTTATCAGGTTTGCTGTGAAGAAGACAGATTCTTGGGACAGATGTCAGTGTTAGGCCACCAGCCTAGGAACTGTGGATCCGGGCTTTGTCAAACCCTTGAGTTTTTCATGTTTTTCTGTAGGAGACGTGAAAAAAATCTGCTGAGGGTGGCTTGTGTGAGCTACCATGAGGGCACATTTTAAAGTTGGGAGGCTCCTTTACATCAACTAACTGGTCCAATTTTTAGTACCCACTTTATGTTTCATTGCTTTTGCCTTGAGTTTTAAAGAGAGTCTGCATCTTCTTCTAGGAAAGTAAGAATAAATTAAAATTAAATAACTATATATGTATGTGACGTATGTGTGCATGAATATATGTGTATAGTAGGCATTTTGTACACATCACCCAATTTAATTCTCATTTTAATGAGGAAGAAACAGATTAAAGCAAGTTTAGTAACTTGCCCAACTTTACATTGCAAGGCAGTAGCAGGTCTGTCTGGGATCTGAAACCAGTTTTGCCTAACTCCAAGTTATATAAAATGTTAATAATTAACTTTATCAATTTTTAAAGAAGAGAGGTACAGATTAAGTAACAGTAGTTCAATATACATTTGGAGGATGTAAAGCAGGCCTTCAGAAGAATTTTTTTTTTTTTTTTTTTTTGAGACGGAGTTTCGCTCTTGTTGCCCAGGCTGGAGTGCAATGGCATGATGTCTGCCCCCCGCAACCTCTGCCTCCTGAGTTCAAGCGATTCTCCTGCCTCAGCCTCCCGAGTAGCTGGGATTACAGGCATGTGCCACCATGCCTTGCTAATTTTTTGTATTTTTACTAGAGATGGGGTTTCTGCATGTTGCTCCGGCTCATCTCGACGTCCTGACTTCAGGTGATCCGCCCACCTCGCCCTCCCAAAGTGCTGGGATTACAGGCATGAGCCACCACACCCAGCCTGAGAAGAATCTTAAAGGTTAAATAGATCAGTTTGGGGCATGGGAGTGGCACGTGGTGTGTGGAAATGGTGCACAATTCAGATAAATGTGAGAAGGAGGGACAGATGAACATGTCTGTATAAAGATAATGAGAAGACCTGACCTGCTATTGCCGATTGCTGTTCGGAGAATAGAGGGATGTTTGTTGCTCCCTGCTTGCATGTGAGGTTGTTACATGGGTGGAATGTTAGTTTCAGGTTGTGTAAGAAATTTTGTGAGATTGAGGGGCCCTTATTATACCACTCTTGAAACCTTTCTAGTCATTGGGCCCTTTGAAAATCTAGACTTAGTTTCCTAACACATAGTGTATGGAATCAGAACAGTTTTCAACATACATAATGTTTCTCTCACAGCATCCTACTTATCCCTTAATTTAACAAGAAAGTTATATTGTATTAATTTAGTTGCATGTCTATGTCTCTTAGTGGATTTAGAGCAGTTCTCTATCATTGGCATTTGTTTCCGCTTATATCAAATAATAGATAAAAGAACCTGCATGTGCATGGCACACAGTGCCTGAAAAACATTGTTAAATGTTTTCCTCTTCATTGTACGCAGCACACCCAATAAATGTTTAGATCCAGGCACTAAATACTGTGAGGGACATAAGGCTGAATAAAGCAGGGATCTTTATTCCTTTCAAGGATACTCATAGTAGAAGACAGTTTAGTGTACTTAAAGAAGCGTGATATAACACAGGAAGTTCCAGCAGACACTACAGAAAAGGGCTGTGGGAAGACAGATTGCTTCTGGATCAAGAGATTAGGGAATATGTACCAATCAAAATAGTTGAAAGAGGGGAAGAATCCAGAAAAGGAGAGGGTATGAAAAGGTAGACAGTTGAAGGGGTAGAGTCCATAAAGACCTGGAGGTATGAATGTGTGTGGAACTGGAATTGGAAGCACTGAGTATAATTATTTGTATTGTTACTTTACAAAAGGAAAGGTTAACCAAATTCAGAATTTTTTTTTTTCCCAAGGCGTAGTCTCGCTCTCTTGCCCAGGCTGGAGTGCAGTGGCGCGATCTTGGCTTACAGTAACCTCGCCTCCTGGGTTCAAGCGATTCTCCTGTCTCAGCCACTCAAGTAGCTGGGATTACAGGTGCCCGCCACCATACCCGGCTAATGTTTCCATTTTTTGCAGAGACAAGGTTTCGCCATGTTGGCCAGTCTGGTTTCGAACTCCTGACCTCAGGTGATCCACCCACCTCAGCCTCCCAAAGTGCTGGGATTACAGGCATGAGCCACCGCACTGGCCAAATTCAGATCTTAAATATCTGAAGCTGTGACCTATTTACTGAGCTAAGTTTCGACAATATAAACTAGAAGATAAAGTAGCACATTGCCTTGGAACTAACCAAATTTATATATATGCATGTTATATATTGCTGTGGTTATTTGAACTTGAAAATTGCATAGACTGCCTTTTTTCTTCCCGTAAATGTTTATGTCTTCATTTATTGCTTATGTTACAGATTTTGTTTTTAAAATGTAAGATCTGAGAGTCAACATGGAGACATACTTTTAAAATAACTGTGCTTAGTATTATAAAATATTTCTTGAGAGTTAAGGAGAAAAACACCTTTTTTCAGGATAATTAACCGGGTAAATAGTGCTCTCCTGAGAGAACTTCATGAGATAAAAATTAAGAATGTCTTCTGTATATTTTTTACTACTGATTTACTTCTAGCTTCAAGGAACAATTTTCTATATTTTTGATCCTTGCAGGGTTATTTCTGTAGGAGTAGAGTTTTAATCATTGGTAGTACCAATGTTAAATTTTGGATAGCAAAAGAGCTTTTTCATCTTCTTAAATCTCCTTTGTGCTTTTCTGCAGTTCTCTGAAATCTGGCAAGCTTAGATGATTTTGAGGCCAGTTGCAAGCATACTAACAGATTCTGCAGTTAAACTCTGTGTTATTTCTTAATTTTTATCTAGAATAAGTACCTCTATTCAGAATTGGAAAATTCTTTCATAAGTTCCCTTTGATTCTTTAGTTGAAGGAGACACAAGTATAAGAGAACCATCATCAGTGTTTTTAGTTATTTCATCATGCTAAGTTTACAAAATTCTCATATTGTGATATAGATTTCTCAGCAACAGTAGGTGAATGGCAGTTCTTGCCTGTATTCTTTCCATGAGTATAAAAGGTATGTTTTTATTCTCAAAAGACAGTGCTGCATTATAACTTACTTAGTTTACATTGAGTCATAATTTACATACAGTAAAATTCACCCATTGTAAGTGTCCAATTTGATGAGTTTTGACAAATGTATACAGTTGTGTAACTACCCATGTTCATCACTGCTCAAGTTCCCTCATGTTCCTTTGCAGTCAGTCACTCCCCCTCATCCCCTATCTCTAGGCAACCACTGGTTTGCTTTCTGCCATTATAGATTGGGTTGCATTGTCTAGAATTTTGTATACAAGTAATCATATAGTATGCACTTTTTTTTTTTGGTCTGGCTTCTTCCACTCAGTATGATTATTTGAGATTTATCCATGTTGTCATGTATTTCATTCCCTTTTATTGCTGACTCATATTCCATTGTGTGGTTATACTGCATTTTATCTGTTCACCTGGTGATGGATATTTGGGTTGTTTCCAGTTTTTGGATATTATGAATACAGCTATTATGAACATTCATATACAAGTCTTTGTATGGACATATGGTTTTATTTCTCATGATACCACATGGCTTTGTTTATGTAGCTTTATACTAAGTTTTGAAATCAGGTAGTCTAAGTACTCTTTCTCAAAATTGTTTTGGCTATTCTAGATTGTTTGCATTTGTGTATAAAATTTAGAATCAGCTTGTCTGGTTTCTATAAAAATGCCTGTCCAGATTTTGATTGGGATTATATTGAGAATGTAGATGAATTTCAGAAGAATTGATATCTTAACAATATTGTCTCTGATCTATGAACATATATATCTCCCCATTTATTTAGCTCTTCCGCATGAGCAGTGCTTTGTAATTCTCAGGATACAGTCTTGCACATGTTTATTTTTATTTATTGATCTTTTTCAGAGATGGGGTTTCACTGTATCACCCAGGCTCAAGTGCAGTGACGCAATCATAGCTTACTGCAGGTTGAACTCTTGGGTTCAAGTGTTACTCCCTCCTCAGCCTATTGCCTGGGATTGTGGGCACAAGCTACCTCATTGGCTTTGCACATATTTAAAGTAGTTTGGGTTTATTTTGAAACCAGGAGAATGTATAAATCCTAGTTTTATTATACGTAGCTAGTGTTTGTTGAGTAATAACAGCAAACACTTACATGGTGCTTACTGAGTCAAGCAGTTTATATTAAATTAACACATTTGTCACAGGGGCCCGGTGAGTAGGTACCATTATCATTTCCACATTTTCGATGAGGAAATTGAGGCACAGAGACGTTTAGTAACTTGTCCAGGGTCATATAGCCAGCAAGTGGTAGAGTCTACATTTGAACCCAGGTAGACTGGTCCCCATCACAGTGCTTTTAATCCCAATGCTATGCTGCTGAATACCTGTATTATAAAACATTTTTCATTAGGTGCTGTGAGTGTGCATATGGGGACACCTATGTGTCCCCACAAGGGCATTACTGTAGTTTGGCAAAAGTGATGGATACATGAATAATAAGTAACTGTGATGATGTGAACAAAGGGGAGTAAGGGAATTAATGGGAAGTACTGAGCTTCACTTAAGTCTGAAAAATTACCATTTCCAAAGCTTCAAATCGAAGCACTATTTATATTGCTTGGAGGGAACCTGTCCTCATTTCCTGACCATATTCTTGAGCAGTTTGCTTGTGCCTGGGAACGGAATTATTTGTAGTTTCCAAATTAGGTTAGAACACTACATTCTTCCATATCTCTCTGTTAGATGCTATTTTCTCTGTCTGGAATACTCTTTCCTTTTGTCTTGGCAATCTCTGCTCATCTCAGGTGTCAGCTATACCCTGTGTTCCGGGAAGCTTTTTTTTTTTTTAGGCGTTGCTCTCTATATGTCTTGTATCTCCTCCATTATCATAATGTACTTGTTTGACACCTCTTCTGATAGCAGACTCTATTCTTTTTTGAGAGTCTCACTCTGTCACCCAGGCTGGAGTATAGTGGAACGATCATGGCTCACTCTAGCCTTGACTTCACAGGCTCAAGCAATCCTCCCACCTCAGCCTCCCTAGTAGCTGGAACTACAGGAACATGCCACCCTGCCTGACTAATTTTTGTATTTTTTTTTTAAGAGACAGGGTTTCACCATGTTGCCCAGGCTGATCTTGAACTCCTGAGCTCAAGCGATCCACCCACCTTGGCCTCCCAAAGTGCTGGGATTACAGGCGTGAGCCACCATGCCCGGCCGACTCTGTCTTTTTAACTATATTCTTGGTGCCTAGCACAGAGCTTGGACTATAGTAGGGATTTCAGAGTAGGCTGGAAGGAGGCAGCGCTTTGCTTTTCAAGTGTTGATTTTTAAATTAACATACAATGAAATTGACTTATTCTTTTGTATAATTCTTTGAATCTTAACATGAGTATAAATTCATTTATCTACCACCATAATCAAGAAACAGAAGTTTCATCATCCCAAAAAAACTCCTTCATGCTATCTCTTTTTCACACCCTTCCCCCTACTCCTTATACCCTGGCAAGCAGTGATCTATCTCTACAACTATACTTTTGTCTTTTTGAGAATGTCATATAAATAGAGTCATACAGTATTTAGCCTTGTAGACTGATAATTTGCCTATTTTTTTCTTTGGGTTGTTTGTTTTCTTACTCTTGAGTTTTGAGAGTTCTTTATGTTCTGGGTTCTTTATGTTCTGGGTATCTTTTTTTCGGGGTCAGATATGACATTTGTAAATATTTTCTCCTGATCTAGATCATATCTTTTAATTCTCTTAAGTAACTGTTTTTTTTTTTTTTTTTTTTTTTTCCTTTGAGACAGAGTCTCCCTCTGTTGTCCAGGCTGGAGTGCAGTGGCGTAATCATGGCTCACTGTAGCCTTGACCTCCTGAGCTCAAGCAATTCTCCCACCTCTCAGCCTCCTGAGTGGCTGGGACTACAGGAACGTGCCACTGTGCCCAGCTAATTTTTGTATTTTTTAAATAGAGACCCAGTTTCACCATGTTGCCCAGGTTGGTGTCAAACTCCTGGTCTCAAGCAATATGCCTGTCTTGGCCTTCCAAAGTGCTGGGATTACAGACGTGCGCCTGGCCTTTTTTATTTATTTATTTATTTATTTGTTTTAGAGATGGGGTCTTGCTGTGTTGCCAGGGCTGGAATGCAGTGCTTATTCGCAGGTGTGATCATAGTGTGCTACAGCCTCGACCTCCTAGGCTCAAGTGATACCCACCTCAGCCTTCCAAGTAGCTAGGACTACAGGTATGCCACTGCACCCAGACAGTGTCTTTTGCAAAGCACAATTTGTAATTTTGGTGAAGTCCAGTTTATCAGTTCTTTATTTTATGAACCATGCTTTTAGTGTCATACCTAAAATCTCTGCCTAACCTCAGGTTACAAATATTTTTCCCAATGTTTTCTTCTAGATAACTTATTTCTTTGCATTTTATATTTTGCTCTATGATCCATTTTGAGTTTTTTTTTTTGTTTGTTTGTTTTGTTTTTTTAATAAGGTGTAAGGTTTGGGTGAAGGTTCTGTTTTTGCCTCTGGTTGTCCCATTGCAACAAAACACCATTTGTTCAAGAGACTAACCTTTCTTCGTTGAATTGCCTTTTCTCCTTTGCCAAAAGTCAATTGACTATATATGTGTAAAGCTGTTTCTGGATTCTCTTATTTTGTTCCATGCCATACTATCTTATTATAGCTTTATACTAAATCTTAAAATTAGGCAATATTGTTTCTCCAATTTTATTCTTTTTCAAAATTATTTTGACTACCCTAGTTCCTTTGCTTTTTCATATATATTTTAGAATCAGTTTATCTATAGCTACAAAAAATCCTTTTGGGATTTGATTAGGAGTGCATTAAATCTGTAGATCACTTTAGGGAAAAATGGACATCTTTTCTATGTTGAATCTTCAAATCCATGAACACAGTATGTCTTGCAATTTATTTGTGTTCTCTGATCTCTTCTATCAGCATTTTGTGGTTTTGAGCAAATTACTTCTCTGCATGTTTTGTTAGATTTATTCCTCACTATTTCGTATTTTTGTAGCTATTGTCAATAGTATTTTTAAAAATTTTGGTTTTCAGCTTTTCTTTGCTAGTATATAGAAATTTGGTTCATCTTTGTGTTGTCCTTATATCATGTGACCTTTCTTTTTTTTTTATTATACTTTAAGTTTTAGGGTACATGTGCACAACGTGCACGTTAGTTACATATGTATACATGTGCCATGTTGGTGTATCATGTGACCTTTCAAACTGACTTATTAGTTCTAAGACTTCTTAGTAGAATTCTTGTTTTTTTCCTGCATAGACAATCTGTGTTGTCTGCCAAAAGGCATAGTTTTATTTATTCTTTCCAAAATGTATGTCTTTTATTTCTTTTTCTTGCTTTATTACACTGGCTATGACTTGTAGTCCACAGTCTTGAATAGAAGTGGTGAGAGTAGACTTCCTTGCCTTGTTCCTGATATTAGGAGGAAAGCATTCAGTCTTTTATCCTCTAGTATAATTTTCACGGTAGAGTTTTTGTGTATGGGAGGCTGCATGTTTTATTTATTTATATATATATATTTTGAGACAGAGTCTCGCTTATCATCCAGGCTGGAATGCAGTGGCACGATCTCAGCTCACTGCAGCCTCTGCCTTCTGGGTTCAAGTGATTCTCCTGCCTCAGCCTCCCGAGTAGCTGGGATTACAGGCATGTGCTACCACACCTAGCTAATTTGTTTTTTTGAGACGCATCTCACAATGTCACCCAGGCTGGAGTGCAATGGCATGATCTCGGCTCACTGCAACCTCTGCCTCCCAGGTTCAAGCGATTCTCCTGCCTCAGCCTCCCGAGTAGGTGGGACTACAGGCACCCTGCACTGTGCCCAGCTAATTTTTATACTTTTAATAGAGATGGGGTTTCATCATGTTGGCCAGGATGGTCTCGATCTCTTGACCTTGTGATCCGCCTGCCTTGGCCTCCCAAAGTGCTGGGAGTACAGGCGTGAGCCACTGCACCCGGCCACACCTGGCTAATTTTTTTGTATTTTTAGTTGAGACAGGGTTTTGCCATGTTGGCCAGGCTGGTCTCGAACTCCTGGCCTCAGGTAATCTGCCCACCTCAGCCTCCCAAAGTGCTGGGATTACAGGCGTGAACCACCGCGCCCAGCTGCATGTTTTACTTTTTAGTTTTGTTAGCTTTTAAATTTTGAAGTAATCTGTAGTCATACACATTTCAAGCAATAATATGAGTCACTTTAAAGGAAAAAAAAAGAACCTACTAAATTTTAAATCCTTAACCTGTTAGGATTATTAACAAATGTCTGATATTAAAGCAGTGGGAGTTGTTAGATTTCAGTTGTTGAATCAGTAGCTTCTTGAAGATTTCTTGAATAAATACTTAGTTTTGGCTTAATCTGGAGATATTTTCAACAAACAAAATAATCATAGGGATAGGGAGGGCAATTAGTTTGTTGTAAAATATATTTATGCTTAAAATTTTTGAAAAATGGCTCTCAAGGTGTCTTGTGTTTTCTAGAGTCTAGTTTTATTCTACTGTTCCTTTGTTTTTGACTTGTAATATTGTTTAGTAGAAAACTTTCTAATATACCAAAAATTTCATAAATGGAACTTAAAAAATGTAAGCCATTCCTGATTTCATCTTGTTTGTTGACAACTTGATCTCAGATATTAAGATTTTATGTTAAACTGAAAACTTTCTTTAACATTAAGGATTTTGATTTTCCTTGAACCTTGATTGGAAAATAGTTTAGCATATTGCTATAACTGGTAAAATTTGAGGTGAGAAAAATAACTTTAGCAAACATTTACTGAGTATCTAGAGATAACTTGCAGTTTTAGCTTCTTTACTCTCCCTGAGATTTTCGGATTTTAATAATATAGAAAGCCACAACTCCTTACTGTCTTTGTCAGTTTGGATTTTTGTAACAAGATATTATAGACTAGATGGCTTCAACAATAGACATTTCTTTCCCACAGTTCTGAAGGCTGCAGGCTGGGAAGTCCAAGACCAAGATGCCAGCAGATTTAATACCTGATGAGGGCCCGCTTCCTGATTTACATACAGCTGCCTTCTTGCTGTATGGTCTCATGGCTGAGAGAGATCATTGTCTTTTTCTTGTAAGCGCAGTAATCCCATCTTGAAGTTCCCTGATTACCTGATTACCTCTGGAAGGCCTCACAGCCAGATCCATCACCTTGGGGATTAGAGTTTCAACATGAAATTCAGTGTGAATTTTAGGGGAAACACAAACATTCAGTCTGTAGTACTTTTGACATAATGCTTTTGTGAAAACTTGTTAGAAAGTTGAATGTCTAAAATTTGTCCCATTGACTTGTCTATTTTATATGGGAGTTCTTTCACTCCAGAGAACTAAAAATTATAAAATGTCTAATTATGGTTTGTGCAGGTGTTGCCTCTTGGGTCCAGACTGCCTGGCTGGTGGGTGATAACCAGCCCTAATATTCTTGCCAACCAGTGCCACCTGTGGCTCTGCAGGGAAGAGCAGGAGAGAGGAACTCAGATGCAGGTGGTTGTGAAAGGGAGGTTGAGTTTGGTAAGGTAACAATTGCCTATGTGAGCTGGGTGCTTTGACCTACTTTTCCTGCAAGACTTGGGTGTTTTTTTTTTGTATGTATGAAGTACAGTTTAAATATGACAGTATATTTACATGAAAGTATGGATTTTATGAAAGTTAATGTCTGAAAATCAGGACTGCATGCATTATATTGATGAATGTGCCACTTGGTATACCTAGTCACCACAAGGAGAACTGTTCAGAATAGTGTAGCCTTCCATTTCTGCATATTGTATTATTCCTGTCCCACATTCAGAGATTCATATCTTTGAAAAATGAGAAGAATGGACATGTTTTCCATGTTTGATTATTTGTACTTTGACACTTAGTGTAATTACTAGAATTAATTTTGTTAATTTTTCTTCTTAGCTCTGCTACTCTAAACTAGCAGCTGAACAGTGATAGTGAAGTAGCCCTCAGAAGACTTGATTACAATACTTTGCTCATAAAACTAGCTTCTTAAATTTTATATTTAACTTCTTATCAATACTGGCTTCTAAAGGGACTTATTTTATCTTTTTTTTTTTACCTAGGAAATATTATAAGTTTGAATAATTTTTGTAGTTTTGTTTTCTAGTACAGGTTAGCATCCCTATTCTGAAGTTTGAAATCCAAAATGCTCCAAAATCTGAAACTTTCTGAGTGTCAAAATGATGCTTCAAGTGTAAAATTTCACACTTGACCTCATGTGATAGGTTGCAGTCATGCAGACAATTATTAAAAATACTGTATAAAATTACTTTCAGGCTATGTATATAAACGTATATATGAAACAAATGAATTTTGTGTTTAGCCTTGGGTCATATCCCCAATATATTTCATGTATGTGCAAATATTCCAAAATCCAAAAAAAATCCAAAATCTGAAACACTTCTTGTTTCATGCATTTTGGAAAAAGGATATTCCACCTGTAGCTACTCTTTGTTAATCTTAACAAAGAATACAGCTTTTTGTATATGTCTGAGTTAACAGAGTGATTTCTAATCATCATTATGGTGATAATCAGATAAGAGAGTGCTTTTGAATTTTTTTTTTTGGACAGAGTGTCGCTCTGTCGCCAGGCTGGAGTACAGTGGTGCGATCTTGGCTCACTGCAACCTCTGCCTCCCGGGTTCAAGGGATTCTCCTGCCTCAGCCTCCCGAGCAGCTGGGACTACAGGTGCGCCCCACCACACCCAGCTAATTTTTGTATTTTTAGTAGAGACAGAGTTTCACCATGTTGGTCAGGATGGTCTCGATCTTGACCTTGTGATCCTCCAGCCTCGGCCTCCCAAGGTGCTGGGATTACAGGCGTGAACCATCGCATCCGGGCAAGACAGTGCTTTTGACCTGACTTTTAAGGAAACGTGGTAATATTTATTAAGAAGTAGATAGAATAAGTTAGCATACTGGAAAGGATTTCAGGGACCCAGTGGCAATGTGACCTGTTGATTATTATGGAACTGACCTAGGCCAAGCCTCACAGCCTGATCTTTGTTTTCAGAATAGGCAAGGGGGCTAACTTTGGGTCTTTGCTTTGTTTTTACTTTGTTTTAGTACTGAACTGGCAGAAAAAGCAGTTCATGGGCAGTGCCAACACCATTATTCAGACCCCATTCTTTTTAGTTCCAAGCCCCTTGTTTTTTTTCCTGCTTTTCCAAAGTGGTTCTTCAATTTCTGTATTTTAGTTGACTTATAAGACAAAGGGTTTACCTAACTGTAATGCCTATAAGCATTTTGTCAGAGATATTTTGTCAGGAATATTACCTGAATACTTGGAATTTTAATCTTGAAGAGGGCCAATTGACTTATGTCCTGGAGAGAGCACTTTGGAGTCATGGAGTTGTGAGATCTGGTCCTGCCTCTGTTATTTGATTGAGTCTATTTTCTAGGTCTTTGGTTATCTCATCTTACCAAGCATGGTTGTAGTGATTACTGAATGAAGTAGAGTATTTAATTTCTTAGCACAATAAGAGATAGTTACTTTTGCTGTGAGACATTGTTTTTCTGAATTCATAACTTGCTGTTCATGAACAGAGGCAGATAGACTACAAAAATTGTGGTAGTATTTCTCTAGTGCTTCAGATTTTAGTAGGTGTTGTACTAAATAAATAATGAGGATGATAATAATAACATAAAAATAAAAAGTTGAGTGGCTAGATGTCTTTGGGAAATACTATGTATCTTCCTTTTGGGGATTTACTAGGCATATTAATGTATTAAAGGGTTTGAAGAATTCTGCTGTAAACAACATTCCCTTCTTAAACAGAGGTAAACTGAATTGATTATTAAGCTCTTCCTGTGAGATCACTGATTTTAAAGAATACTGGTATTACATGTAACATGTTTTGTGAAGCACTGCTGCTGTAGGGTAATACTTTTTTTTTTTGTATTTTTAGTAGAGTGTAAGCTAATACTTTTTAAGATGAGTTGGTGATAAATTTCTAAAAAGCAAGAAGCATTTCAAGATATATAGGTAGTACTAACTGAGTCAGTGGCAGTTAATGCTTGCAGTGGAAATTTGTGAACTTTATTTTTATTTTTATTTATTTATTTTGAGACGGAGTTTCACTTGGTCATCCAGGCTGGAGTGCAATGGCGTGATCTTGGCTCTCTGCAACCTCCGCCTCTCTGTTTCGAACTGTTCTAGTGCCTCAGCCTCTTGAGTAGTTGGGACTACAGGCACATGCCACCACATCCGGCTCATTTTTGTATTTTTGGTAGAGGCAGGGTTTCACCGTGTTGGCCAGGCTAGTCTTGAACTTGTGATCTCAGGTGTTCCACCTGCCTTGGCCTCCCAAAGTGTTGGGGTTATAGGCGTGAGCCACCGGGCCCGGCCAAATTTGTGAAGTGTTTTTTTTTGAGAGGGAGTTTCATTCTTGTTGCCCAGGCTGGAGTGCAGTGGCGCAATCTCAGCTCACTGCAACCTCCACCTCCCGAGTTGAAGTGATTCTCCTGCCTCAGTCTCCCTAGTAGCTGGGATTATAGGCGGATGCCACAACGCCTAGCTAATTTTTGTATTTTTAGTAGAGACGGGGTTTCACCATGTTGGTCAGGCTGTTCTCGAACTCCTGACCTCAGGTGATCCTCCCACCTTGGCCTCCCAAAGTGCTGAGATTACAGGCGTGAGCCACTGTGTCTGGCCTTTGTGACCTGTTTTTTTTTTTTTTTTTTTTTTGAGATGGAGTATCTCTCTATTGCCCAGGCTGGAGTGCAGTGGCGTGATCTCGGCTCAGTGCAAGCTCTGCCTCCTGGGTTCATGCCATTCTCCTGCCTCAGCCTCCTGAGTAGCTGGGACTACAGGCACCTGCCACCACGCCTGGCTAACTTTTTGTATTTTTAGTAGAGACAGGGTTTCACTGTGTTAGCCAGGATGGTCTTGATCTCCTGACCTTGTGATCCGCCCGCCTCGGCTGCCCAAAGTCCTGGTATTACAGGCGTGAGCCACCGTGCCCAGCCTTTTTTTTTTTTTTTTGAGACAGAGTCTCGCTCTGTTGCCCAGGTTGGAATGCAGTGGCGCGATCTCGGCTCACTGCAACCTCTGTCTCCTGGGTTCAAGTGATTCTCCTGCCTCAGCCTCCCGAGTAGCTGGGATTACAGATGCCTGCCACCATGCCCGACTAAGTTTTGTATTTTTAGTAGAGATGGGATTTCACCATCTTGGCCAGGCTGGTCTCGAACTCCTGACCTTGTGATCCACCCTCTTCAGCCTCCCAAAGTGCTGGGATTACAGGCTTGAACCACCACACCCGGCCCTTTGTGAACTTTTAATGAAAACTGTCACTGTTTTAAATTCCAACTTTTGTGGAATTTATTGGTTGAACTTTGTGACAAACTCTCTTGAAATTTATCCAGAGAAAAATTACTGAGTTGCTAGCTCAGTTTTATTCATTGTCAGTATGGTTATATTCTTCCCTCAGATTTCTGATTGATACTCTTATTTTTCATTAACTTTTCAGTCATGGAAGATAATTACACAGAAACAATTGTTACTCATGGATTTTTATACTCAATTCACATTATCCTAGCCATTTTGTGGTTTTTGTTTCCGTTTTGGGGGACATATTTGTAAAGTATTTAAATGAGATGACATATTTGGGAATACTGAATCCCTAATAGTGGGGTACCAAGTGGTTGAAGTTGGTAATGTATTCGGGAAGTGATTGTATTTTTATAATGCAGTTGTGTAGGAATCAGACCTAGTATATTCTCCATTGTACTGCAGTACCTGGCAGCAGAGTAGGCACTAATATGTGTTGAATGAATAGGTGAAATAAACAAAAACCTAATGGCGATGGAATTTTATGGAAATAAGTAAACTTCATTATTGCTGAAAATACCACAGATAAATAGAAGGAGGCAGTGTAATAGAGTGGAAAGAGCAGTAGACCAGGAGTCAGACAGTCGAGGATCTCATTCTAAATTTGAAGGTGAATAGCCATGTGGCTTTAGACAGGACTCTGAACCACCTTATTTTCTTATCTGTAAAAGGGGAAGTCATAATAGCTACTCTGCCTAACTCATAGGTTGTTGAGAAAATGAAGTGATTCATTAATATAAAATTATTCGCAAATGTAAATGTACAAAGTCAAATTTTCCCTATGCCTAGCACAGTGCCTTGAACAGTATTAGCACAGATATAGACTGTTAATAATAAAAAGGAAGCTAAAAAACAAGAGTTTAAAACTGATTCTTGGAGTGCTCACAGAATACTAGGGGGCAGAAGGATGAAGAATAACCTACAAAAGAGAAGCAGAAGCACCAAAGAGGAAAGAGAATCAGGGAAGTATAACCCTGTACTTTTAAGACACAGTTTTCACTAAGCTTTAGGCTTGTCAGGTAATACCTAAGTAGCTTTTGATTTGATTTTCCAAACCCTGTCTAAATTTCCTCCTTCACTGTGAAGTATTTGGTGGGCACAGGGTAGTTCCTTCTGTAAGCCTAAAATTAAAGACCTTCACTTAGGTAGTGTAAGTATACTTCAACTTTGATTTTCTGTATATTGCATAATAATCATGAGTTACTGTTGTTACCAAAACACCAGGGGTTCCATCTAGGTCCTGCTGCTTGTCACACAGAAAGCAATCTCTGAGACAATGAGTATTGCTAAGGAAGCCAGCTTTAATCAGGTGCTGCAGCCAAGGAGATGTCTCAGATCCATTTCCCTGACTGACTAAAATTAGGAGTTTATATAGCAGGGAGGAAATGTGATTATCTACGGGAAAACAGGTACTACAGAGGGTTAAGGAAGCAATTGTGACGGATGAGAGGTCTGGCATCTCATTGTTTGGATGCAGTGATCTGGTGAATTTCAGTTCATTTGATATTGTAAAAGGAAAATAAATCTTGAGGCCCCCAAATCACTAAGCTAAAGGTAAAAGTCAAGTTGGGAACTGCTTAGGGCCAACCTGCCTCCCATTCTCTTCAAAGTCACCCCTCGGCTGACTGAGATAACCATTAATACATACCAGATTGCCTCATTTGGAGAAGCGAATCAGAAACTCAGAAGGATACAGCCATTTGTCTTTTATCTACCTGTGACCTGAAAGCCCCCTCCCCATGTTGAGTTGTCCCACCTTTCTGGACTGAACCAGTGTACATCTTACACATATTTATTCATGTCTTATGTCTCCCTAAAATGTATAAAATCAATCTGTGCCCCTACCACCTTGGGCACATGTTGTCAGGATCTCCTGAGGCTGTGTTACGGGCGTGGATCCTCAATCTTAGCAAAATAAACTTTCTAAAGTAACTAAGACCTGTCTCAGATATTCGGGGTTCACAATATTAATACTTTTTAAGAGGCCTGAGGGCCCTTTCCTGAAGGAACTCTGATAAAACAAATGTTAAGCTTCAAGCTTTAATACCAGAAGGGTCAGTTTCCATGTTTATCCAAAAAAACTGTCCGTAGGACTATCGGGTCAGTTTCACTTTTATTATCATGAAGACTTTTTTTTTTTTTGAGACAGAGTCTCGCTCTGTCGCCCAGGCTGGAGTGCAGTGGCGCAATCTCCGCTCACTGCAAGCTCCGCCTCCCGGGCTCACGCCATTCTCCTGCCTCAGGCTCCCGAGTAGCTGGGACTACAGGCGCCCGCCACCACGCCCGGAGAATTTTTTGTATTTTTAGTGGAGACGGGGTTTCACCGTGTTAGCCAGGATGGTCTCGATCTCCTGACCTCGTGATCCGCCTGCCTCGGCCTCCCGAAGTGCTGGGATTACAGGCGTGAGCCACTGCGCCCGGCATCATGAAGACATTAAGAGTCTTACATCACTAAACCATGACTGGTTGACTGCTTTTGGGATGCCACTTTGCTCTGCACAGCGAGGATTCAGTGTCATGGGAAGGATCTAGGATGAAGTGTTTCCCAATCTTTTGCTTAGCACGCTACTGTTATCTGAGGTATGGAAATATGTTTGGGAAATACACCCTCCTCCACTCTGTACTCCCTTCCCACCCCACCACTGTGTACCGCTAGACTATGAGCTCCAGGAAGAAAGGGACTTGCTCACTATTGTAATCCGGCACATAGATGTATGTAAACCACTAAGGACGGCTGAGAAATAATAATCAAATTGGTTATTTCTGATAAGATGGTTTTAATATTGTGGCTATTGTTAGGGGATGGCTAATGTGTTTTTGTTTATGCAGTACACATGTATTTGATTTCCAGGACTGGCTTATCTGAAGAACATCCAGAATATGTACACCAAACTAAGAAATAAGTTCTTCTGTCTCAAAAAGATCATTTGCTTATATTAAGGAAGATTATTTAAAATACTTAAGATACCTTAATATATTCATAAATTCAGGAAATGTATTAAACTGAGAAAAACATAAATTGTGAAATTTAAAGTACATTTGAATAGACCTTGCTGTGAATGATCATGTGCTATTTTTGGGGGGTGGATTATTAGTGGATTGGTTATCCATGACTTTTCTTCTCAATACATTTCATAAAAATGTAAGAACGGTGGGGTGCAGTGGCTCACACATGTAATCCCAGCACTTTGGGAGGCTGAAACAGGCGGATCACGAGGTCAAGAGATTGAGACCATCCTGGCCAACATGGTGAAACCTTGTCTCTACTAAAAATACAAAAATTAGCTGGGCGTGGTGGCACATGCCTGCAGTCCCGGGTACTTGGGAGGCTGAGGCAGGAGAATCACTTGAACACAGGAGGCGGAGGTTGCAGTGAGCCAAGATCGCGCCACTGCACTCCAGCTTGGGTGACAGAGCAAGACTCTATCTCAAAAAAAAAAAAAAAGAAAAAAGCAAAAAACAAGAAACACTTATAAGAATCAAAATTCGTCATACTATGTGAAATACTGGTATTTGAAAGTAATAGCTAAAATCAAAGATTTTAATAATGTGTAGTTGTTAGTTACCTGTTATAGTCTCTTATACTAAATCTGTGTTGTCTAATTTGGTAGCCATTAACCACATGTAGCTATTTTGATTTAAATTTAAATTAAGGCCTGCAGTGGCTCACACTTATAATCCTAGCACTGTGGGAGGCTGAGGTGGGAGGATTGCTTGATCTCAGGAATTTGAGACCAGCCTGGGCAACGTAGGGAGACCCCCATCTCTACCAAAAAAAAAAAAAGTGTATATATATATGTGTGTGTGTGTGTGTGTCTGTGTATGTGTATATATATGCCGACTGTGGTGTTGTGTGCCTATAGTTCCAGCTACACAAGAGGCTGAGGTGGGAGGATCAGTTGAGTCCAGGAGTTTGAGGCTGCAGTGAGCTATGATCATGCCATGGCACTCTAGCCTGGGTGACAGAGTGAGACCCTGTCTCTTTAAAACAAAAATTTTTTTGAATTAATTTAAATGAAATAAAATTAATGTAGTTTCTCAAAGTAGCCATATTTCAGTGGCTCAGTAGCCACACACATGTGGCTAGTGGTGGCTGTGTTGAACACTGCAAATAGAGAACCTTTTTTTCTGTTATCACAGAAAGTTCTATTGCATAGCACTGTTGTATAAATTAATGAAAATTGCTACAAGATTTCACCAAGTTTATATATTCTGAAAGTTGGAGAATAGAGTGCAAGATATTTGTTCTCTGGAATTCTTAGGTGGGACCTTTCACGATGGTTAACCTGTCTGGTAGGGGACAGAGGAAACTTTTAAATTATAGAGTTCTTGCTGTGTTCTTATTTGTTGTTCACAACAGCCAGGCCAGGCAGTTAGTATTATCTTCGTTTTGTCGATGAGATCAAACCTGTAAGTGGAGGAACTGTAATTTGAACCAAGGTTTGTCTGACTTTACATCCTCTGTTTTTTTGTTCTTGTTTTGGACTTTAGGGGTGGTGCTGAATGGATTATAATCCCTAGTTCATGGTGTATTGTCATTGGATATCAAAGACCCTTTTCTTCCTCACACTCATAGGCAACCATTTTAATGTGTGTTTGATTTATCTTTTTTTTTTAAAATTTTTTTGAAGTGAAAGCAAGTTTATTAAGAAAGTAAGGGAATAAAGAATGGCTACTCCATAGGCAGAACAGCCTGATTTATCTTTTTGTTTATTTTTGCAACATACACCATTGTAGCTTCAAAACTATTAATTTGACACTTGCATGGATGGTACTGTATTATGTAATCTAATGTGAGATTTTCCTAATTTAGGATGCTGTTTGATGATGTAAACACCTAGCTTTTCAAAAGTTTTGTGAAAAAAATCTTTTCACCTGGTGTTAGACTTTTTGGCCTTTGTCATCAGAGAAGTTTGAAAGAATCTCCCCTTTTCTTCTTTGCTTAGGGAGTATTGATAGAAGGATTATTTGTCCCTGAATGTTTGTAAATGATTTATATTACTTTTGTTTTCTTTATCATTAGGCAGCCAGTGATTACTTCTTATACTTCTCACATGGTGTGTCTGAGCATTGTAGCTGCTTTTTTTTAATTGAAAGTTTTATTGTGCTAATTGTAGATTCATATACAGTTGCAGGAAATAATGTAGAGCGATCCCTTGTACACTTTGCCCAAGTGCAGCTGCTTTTTATGCTTCCGATTTGTATGTAGGCTTGCTGGGAAGGGGAGGTGTAAACAAGCTTGTTAGAATTATGTTAATTAAGTAAGAGTAAAGGGCAGATGCTTTTTCTTAAGAATGTAGTGAATATATGAACTTTAGCATGTGGACTTACTTTTAGCTGCTTTTTTGCTTAATTTTTAGTATTGTTAAAATAACATTTTTAGCCAAATTAAATTTAACAGAGTTTAATTGAGCAAAGAAGGATTCACAAATTGGTCAGCCTCCTCAGCCAGTGTAGGTCCAGAGAGACTCCAGCACAGCCACGTGGTGGAAGATGTATGGACAGAAAAAGGAAAGTGATGTACAGAAAAGGAAACTGAAACAGCTGTATTGGTTCCAGCTAAGCATTTGCCTTATTTGAACACCGTTTGAACAGTTGGCTCTCTTTGGCCAAAACTTGGTGATTGGCGCTGTAGTAGGTTACAGTCTTTACACATCTATTTACATATCTATTTCTCTGTTCGTTATGTACAGAGAAACTTTTAGGCCAAACTTAAAATATGTAGCCTAAGGGAGGTAACTTTAGGTTAAACTTGATTTAACAGTATGTATTTCAGATAGTGAAGTTATTATATAGCTGAGTTTTGGATAAATGATATAGTGTTTTTTTTTTTAAGCAAATTGAATTTTTTGTACAAATACTATTGAAAGTTAATTATACAAATATGAAATCTTAAATTTTGATAATGATTAGAGATTTCTGTGTATGTTTTGTTTTAGGTTGTTTCACGAAGAAATCCAGAGGATGTCCAGGAGGTAACATTTATATGAAGACTTTATTTTATGTATTTGATAAAAATTTAACTAAGTGCTTTTTTGAGGAAATCGCCTGAATCATTTGTACATCAATCTCTTTTTTTTGAGACGGAGTTTCGCTCTTGTTGCTCAGGCTGGAGTGCAGTGGTACGATCTCGGCTCACTGCAACCTCCGCCTCCCGGGTTCAAGTGATTCTCCTGCCTCTGCCTCCTGAGTAGCTGGGATTACAGGCATCTGCCACCACGCCCAGCTATTTTTGTATTTTTAGTAGAGACAGGGTTTCACCATGTTGGCCAGGCTGGTCTCGAACTCCTGACCTCAGGTGATCCACCCGCCTCGGCCTCCCAAAGTGCTGGGATTACAGATGTGAGCCACTGTGCCCGGCCTGTACATCAGTGTTTATATGTTTGCGTGAAGATTGTCTTCATTTCACAAAACAGTAGCTGAAGTGTCCTATTTGAGACCTACTAAATAATTGTTAAGTTTTAGTAGGTGTTAAATTATATAAATAAGAATTTAATGAATTATGGTGCTGTTTACTAAGTGATAATTGTTCTGGTAACTAGTGTTTACAAGATTTCAATATCACTTAAGGGCCCCTATTTACCCATTTCAAGATCATAATGCCTGTGTAATAAAAAGTATTTGGTAACTAATATTTATTTTAAAGATTCTAACAGTAAATTATGGGTCTCCACCTACTTTCACTTTTATATTGAATTGACATGTTGACATCTTGGAAAACTGCTTTAGGCATAGATGTTTCTTTTTTTTAAACTTTTTAAGTTAGTAAATTCATTTGCAGATTATTCTGTGCATTTTTTCCTTTTTTTCCTTCTTTCTGTAATGGTACCAGCCAGTTATGTTTTGCTTAAAATTGTGGAATTCTCTATTTGTATTTACTCTGTGCTTGTTGTATATCTTTAGGAATCCTTACTGAGAAGCTTGTTGCTTTGAATGTTTCTTGATTTACTTTCATTTTAGTCCCTGCTCATTTTCACTAAGACTAGAAGGACATATATCAGGATTTCTTCCCCCTCCCTAATGTGTTTAAAACAGATATTTTAAGTTTGGAGTCCTGATTCTGCAACAGTGTTGTTTTTTTTTTTCCCCACAATTAAATATGAATGTCTTTGGGTGGTAGGTTTTTTCTGTTTAGCTACAGGTCCCACTGCTCTACAGAAAATACCTGGCATGATTCATACATTTAAGGTGACTGGTTGGTACTGGTTGGTATGAGTGTATGGCCCCAGGTTTAGGTAATATTTAAATTTTATACATTATCATTTCTGGCTGTGTCTGATTTCATAGTTGTTTTTGTCCTATGATTTAAAACAGATATATTTTTTATACAAAAATTAGCTGGGCATGGTGGCAGGCACCTGTAATCCCATCTACTTGGGAGGCTGAGGCAGGAGAATTGCTTGAACCTGGGAGGCAGAGGTTGCAGTGAGCTGAGATCGCACCACTGCACTCCAGCCTGAGCGACAGAGCGCGAGACTCTGTCTCAAAAAAAAAAAAACAAAAACAGATTTAATACTATTTTCCTGATGGGTTTTAAGACAATTCCTTCCCTACCAGGAAACAGAAAGAATATTGTAATATTGTTATTTTGAAAGAAAAAAATATATACATACATATATATGTATCAGTGAAAGTAATTTGCACCATTGATTAAAGTACTTTTCTGTCTTTACTTGTATCAATTGATGAGTGTGAACTATTCTTTAGATTTCTAGTTTACAACTCTTAAAATTGAAAATGGGTGTATTTCCTTTGAATGCATTGTCTGATTGCTGTGCTGTAGTTTGTAGCTTGATGTTCCCATTTTCCAGGGAGAATCCTGAACCAACCTATCCATGAACATACTCTCTGCCATTTTCTTAGTCCTTTTTTCGGGAAAACTCTTTTATAATAACAACTGTTGGTGAACCATTCATCAGAAAACTCTTGTAAGTGTCTTTTAGTTAGACAATTGCATGGTTCTTTGTTAGAAGTGGTATATATTTTTAAAAGTCTTCTATTTAGTTGGCTTCTTAAAATATAGAATAATCTTGAAATTATAACAGTACTTTTTTTAGTTTCCCATTTAGTGTATTTAAACATTGGAATTCTTATTTGGGAGAGGAATTCACCACTTAGAGTTTGTTTTTCACTTTCTTTCACTTTCCCTCTCCATTAACTTATTCATTTGTTACTGCTTTAGACTATATAGTAAGGCTTCACAAGGGCTATTGAGGACTAGATGTACTGATAGTCCAACAAAATGTAGGGCTAGTAATACGCTAGCCTTATAAAATAGGAGAAATTTTGTTGTTTTTCTTTTATATATAGCTTGGCACATGCCACCACATATCAGTGTTTTCTTCCTAAGAATGCTAAAAGATCTGTGGCCTCTCTTTCAGTAGATTGTGTAGAACATGAATAGACAGCAGAAAAGTGAAGAAGAGATGGTTTTGCTCCCCCTCACCCTTTTTTAAACAAATTAACCTATACCTGTTTCTCTCTACAGGTAGGGTATTTCACTGGTGAAATTTGGGGAAGGAAAAGAACTGAAACAGGACTTTCTATGTATTATGTCAGAAATCTCTAACTTTTAAATCCTTTTTTTAAAAAATAGTTTTATTATTTATTTATTTCTTGAGATGGAGTCTCACTGTGTCACCCAGGCTGGAGTGCAGTGGCGTGATCTCGGCTCACTGCAACCTCTGCCTCTCGGGCTCAAGTGATTCTCCTGCCTCAGCCTCCTGAATAGCTGGGACTACAGGCGCCCGCCACCACGCCTGGCTGATTTTTGTATTTTTAGTAGAGATGGGGTTTTACCATTTTGGCCAGGCTGGTCTCAAACTCCTGACCTCAGGTGATCTGCCCATCTCGGCCTCCCAAAATGCTGTGATTACAAGCGTCAGAAAAAATCGTTTTAGAAAATAGGTACACACTCAGAAATATATCAGGGGAAAGGAAAGGCTCTTGAAAAGAGGGAAAATAAAATCCGTAAGCAGATAGTGTGGTAGTGATGTTGGTTGTAAGAAGAGATAATCCAGCAAATTTTAAATATTAAAACTATGTGAGAGTGAAAAGGACAAAGTTAATTCAATTGGTGGTTCTGTAAAATACAGGAATCTAAAAAGTTTTTGGTTTTATTAAGTGTAATTATCTGAAAAGGAAACATTTATCTAAAAAATATTTAAGGGAATGTTTTTAAAATTAAGCTTTTATTTGTATGTTTTTATATGGTTGTCACTGAATTAATATTTCATTGAGACATTTTCTTCAGAGTGACTTTAATAAATAAGAAACTTATGAAGACTTGGTTCAATAAAGAAATAGGTGTTATAGACCTATTTTTTCAATGGGAAAGTATTGAGCATTAATTAGAGAAAATAATTTCTGTATGTGTCTCTGAGGACTTTGTGTAGTCCAGATATGAACATCAGTACTTGCTGTTGTAGTGGAAGTATACCTTTGTTCACTTTTGTATTTTGAAGATTTCTGGAAACCTCAAAACTTAGAAGGAGTAAGAAGAAAAGGAGGCAGTGGATGTGACATTTTGCAATGCTGTTAGGTATTTTGGTTCTGCAGCCCTAGGGTTGAGAAGAAGGAATATGAGAGTGAATAAATTAGGGCATGGTGAAGAAACACAGATTCTCACCTTGGGGGTTCTAATTCTTGCTCTGAGAGACTATCTACTGGTTCATATACCATGGTAGTTTAATAATTATTATGATTAAATTGTTAAATTTTGCTCCTCAAGTTTCTCTTGCAGTATTTAAAAATGACTTTAACTAGAATAAATTTTTTTTTTTTTTTTTTTATTGAGACGGAGTCTCACTCTATTGCCCAGGCTGGAGTGCAGTGGTGCTATCTTGGCTCACTGCAAACTCCGCCTCCCGGGGTCATGCCATTCTCCTGCCTCAGCCTCCTGAGTAGCTGGGACTACAGGCACCCGCCACCACGCCCAGCTAATTTTTTGTATTTTTAGTAGAGATGGGGTTTCACCATGTTAGCCAGGATGGTCTCAATCTCCTGACCTCGTGATCTGCCTGCCTCGGCCTCCCAAAGTGCTGGGATTACAGGCGTGAGCCACCACGCCCGGTCTAGAATAAAAGTTTTATCTGCAAATCTAATTGTTCCCATGAGCTACAGTCTTTTGAATAACTTTCATGTCCAGGTCATAATGACCTTAACCTTATGTAATGTCCAGTTTATAATGACATTTACCTTATATAAGGTACTGCTTACATAAGTCCATCAACCATTTCTCCTTTAATTCCTTGGCAATGTCGTACAATTGTAATTTGATATATTTTTAAAATATAAAAATAACAATTTTTTGTTCCCATCATTTCATTGTTAGAATCCTCACATCTCATTGCACATGCTGAGAAACCTTTCTTGAGTGATTACTGCTTATCTGCTGCTGATCTTTTAATCTACAGGCTCATAGATCCTGCTCAGTTTTTGCTCTTCAACCCTAAACCTGTCTATCTCATTGAACAGCTCCAAGCAGCTCCCTCACGAGCTCCTAAGTCAAATATGTTGAAAATTGAACCTCTTTCTTGCCTCGGAACTGCTGCTTCTTCCTTGCTGTTCACTTCAGGGCATGGCACCACCATTCTGTAGCAAAACTTGCTACACAGCTATTTATTCTTCAGTGTTCTTCAGTTTATTTATCATATTAGGCAAATATTGAGTATGTATTTTTGTTTCAAAATTGCCTAAATTAATTGTCTTCATTTAGTAATATATACTTGGCATCTCACTCTCCTTTTAGAAACTTCACTCCCAGTTCCCTCCCCTTTTATTTTATTTTTGTCAGTCTACTGACCACTTCCCTTCAAGACTCTCTAAGGTAGTACTTTTTGTGAAGGTTTCTCAGACATACAAGGCTGATTTAGGTACTACATCTACAGCACTCTTGGACTGGCCCTCTCAGTATTTTTCAAGCTGTCTTATGATGTTGTTGTCTTATGATGTGTTGGCTTATTCTTCCTAACTAGACTGTGAACTCTTTGAAGGCAGGGCCTGTATGTCCCTTCTCTTCATACTTTGTGACAATATGATGCTTAGTGGAAAGTAGGGCCATAGAAATATTTGTTTGGTGACTCTTTTTGTTGTTGAGTAAATGAATACAAGGGAAGCATCAGGAGGAAGCAGTTTTTAAAAATTAATTCATATTGTAGTCTGCCTAGCCTCCTAGGATTATAACTGTATTAAAAACAATAAACATTAATTAAGGTATAATTTTTGGCAGCATGAAAAAGTTTGCTGAAGAATTTTATACATGCAGAGAGTAAGTTTTTTGGCAGGAATCTCTTAAATCACACCTGGTTACCTGCTTGACCTATTATTTGCTCATTAGCATTATACTCTATTGTATGTGAAAAACTTGTTAGAAAACTTTGTTAGAACTGAGATGATTAAGCTTTTCAGAAGTAAAGACCCCAGTATCTGAAGTAATGGGATTTAAAACTCAATTTTACCCTATTTTCTAGAGATTGAGGGTCTGAATCTGTGATATCAAGGCCATGTTTCAAATCCTTTTTCTTTACAAAGTGGTTTTTTTTTAAGATATAATCTGAGTAAGGTTAAATAATTCAGACTAATGAAGGAAAACACACTTTTACATGTCATCTAATCTAGATGATTGTTATTTTGTTTTTTAAAAATATACTAATTTTAATGATGTTCTGGTCAGGATTCAGCTTGCCTGCAGACATCTTATTACTAGTGTAAATTAAGATTTATGACATGAAAGTCCATGTTAATTGCTTGCTGCGTAGCTATTTCTTCAGTGTTACTCAGTTTATCCTTTTTTTTTTTTTTTTTGAGACAGAGTCTTACTCTGTCACTGAGGCTGGAGTGCAGTGGCACTGTGTCGGCTCACTGCAACCTCTATCTCCTGGCTTTAAGCAATTCTCCTGCCTCAGCCTCCCGAGTAGCTGGGATTACAGGCGTCCACCACCACACCCTGCTAGTTTTTATATTTTCAGTAGAGAGACGGGGTTTCACCATGTTGGCCAGGCTGGTCTTGAACTCCTGAGCTCAGGTGATCCACCTGCCTCGGCGTCCCAAAGTGCTGGGATTACAGGCGTGAACCACTGCGCCTGGCCAGTTTATCCTTTTAGGCAAATACTGAGTATGTACTTTCGTTTAAAAATTGCCTAAATTAATTATTTTGTCTTTATAAATATATTATTTTGAGACAGAATACGTGTTTTGACATCTAACTCATTTGCAGGCCAATTGTAATTGGTTTTTGAACAGATGAAGTGACATTTTATATAGTATAAATCTTCTCCATACTGGGTTGAATGTTTTTCCAGTATGAATAAAACCATACTTGTTTAAAATGAAAATTTGAAACCAAAACAGAATAGTTTGAGGAAGAATTGCTGCTTTATATGTAATATATTTTTACTTTATTTTTTTTGTACCCCTGGTCAGCAGGAATCTGCCTTATATTTTTAAAGCAAATATTATTAGTTAATTTCAGTCAGTTAATCATATTGGTTAGGACATGTGTTTGCCTTTGCATGACAATTTTGAACACTTTAATGAAAAGATTATTTGTTGTTCAGATATCTGAACCTAAATGGTTATGAGATACATGTTTAATTTTTTCCTCTCTTTAGATAATTGTATGGAAGAGATACAGTGATTTTAAGAAACTACACAAAGAACTATGGCAAATTCACAAAAACTTATTCCGACATTCAGAGTTGTTTCCTCCATTTGCTAAAGGAATAGTGTTTGGTAAGTGATTATTTTGAAATTGTAATTTAAAAAAGTGATAATTAATTTTGTATATATACTGAACTCTAACATAACTACACTATGAAGTCAGAGGCCCTTTTACTTATTGAGATAATTCATATTGTTCAACAAGCACTTGAAATTGTCTTTTCTTGTTCTTGTTATAGTTTTGTGTACCCAGAATATATTTACTCTTCCTATCTATGAAACAAAACAACTTCAGTTCCAACCAACCAAATAAAAAACCCTGTAGGAACATAAGAAAAGGTGATATTCAATTATTCTTATAGTTTTAAAATTCTTTCTTTTTTTAAATTAAGTCTCATTTTGTACGATTCCCTGACACCTTGCTTATGGTATGAATGGTGTGGTTTTCTAGTATTTGCTTCTTGCAACTTCTTTTTGATACCTTAGTATTCTTTTTTTTGCCTCGTCAGTTTTCAAATACCTAGGTAACAGTTTTTTATATTAAATTTTCTATGTCAAAATAATTGGTGTAGTTTCTGTCCCCTGTCTGGATTTTGACTGGAAGTATAGAATATTCATGTTTTTTTTTCTATAACTCTAGCGTAAATGTTCTTATACAGACAGAATTTTTTTGAAATGGAGTCTCATTCTGTCACCTAGGCTGGAGTGTAGTGGCACGATCTTGGCTTACTGCAACCTCCACCTCCTGGGTTCAAGTGATTCTCCTGCCTCAGCCTCCCGAGTAGTTGGGATTACAGGCGTCTGCCACCACACCTGGCTAATTTTTGTATTTTTAGTAGAGATGAGGTTTCACCATGTTGGCCAGGCTGGTCTCGAACTACTGACCTCAAGTGGTCCGCCTGCCTTGACCTCTCGAAGTGCTGGGATTACAGGCATGAGCCACTGTGCCCGGCCAGAACATTTTATCCTATTACTTTTTGCAACCAATTTCTGCATATGTAATTGCAGAGTCAAGGTATATGCACATTTATTTTTCAAACTAGACAATTTTTTTTCAGGTTATGAAAGTAGTATATGCAAATAACTCAGATGGTACAGAAAAATACTTAAAACATAAAGAGAAATTCAGCAATAATACCATCTCCTAGATAGTATAATATTTTGGCATATTATTCTAGATTCTGTATCAGTGTGTGTGTATGGTGTATTTTTGTGCTTATGAATATGTGTGTGCCTTTTTACCCATCTATGTATAGAAACCTCAAAAATGGAATCTTGCTATGTATGATTTTGTAACCTGGTTTTATATAACAGTATATATATTTTTTCTTTATTTTTTATATGACAGTATATTATGATTGTCTTTTCATGTCAATAAAAAGATCTACATTACTAATTTTAATATGTACATAGTATTCCAGTTTTTGAACTGATTTATTAACCAATCTTTTACTGGTATATTACTTTTGGCCTTTTGCTGTTACAAATAACACTGCAATTACTATTCTTATTCATACATTACTGTGCAGGTGTACAGTAGGGTGAATTCCTGGGAGGAGAATTACTCAGTCAAGGGGTCTGCATATTTTTGAGACTTTTGATGCATATTGCCTCATTGTTTTAAATAATTGTAACATCATTGTCCTTTATACATTGTAATAACTTTTAAATTATTATTATTATTTTTTGAGACAGAGTATCACTCTGTCACCTGGGCTGGAGTACAGTGGTGTGATCTTGCTCACCGTAGCCTTGACTTCCTGGGCTCAGGTGATTCTCCTACCTTGGCTTCCAAGGTAGCTGGGACTATAGGTGCACACCACCATGCCTGGCTAATTTTTCTATTTTTTGTAGAAATGGGGTTTCACCACATTTCCCAGGCTGGTCTTGAACTCCTGGGCTTAAGTGATCTGCCTACCTCAGCCTCCCAAAGTCCTGGGATTACAGTTGTCATCCACCGCGCCTGGCAGATAACTTTTAAAGAGGCATGTGGCTAAGTAAAATAAAAACAAAACACAAAGGTAGTATTAAAGAATGTACGATAAAAACAAGTTTCCTGCTCCTTCCCTCCACCTAGTTTTGCTTCTAGACATAACTGAATTTTAATCCTTTTTTTTTCAAGTACTTATATCTGTATCTGTAATAAGCTTATACCGTTTTTTCTTTGTTTCTTTTTTTTTTTTGAGATGAAATTTCACTCTTGTCGCCCAGACTGGAGTGCAGTGGCGTGATCTCAGCTCACTACAACCTCTGCCTCCTGCGTTCAAGTGATTCTCCTGCCTCAGCCTCCGGAGTAGCTGGAATTACAGGCACCTGCCACCACGCCTAGCTAATTTTTTGTATTTTTAGTAGAGACAGAGTTTTGCCATGTTGGGCAGGCTGGTCTCGAACTCCTGACCTCAGGTGATCTGGCCTTGTTGGCCTCCCAAAGTGCTGGGATTACAGGCGTGAGCCACTGCGCCTGGCCCATTTTTTCTTGATTTAACAACTTTTACATATCTATTGACTCACTACTCTGGTGGGTAAGGATTTAGCTTGTTTACCCTGTTTCTCTGTGTTATTACATAATATTTTTAGTTCTTCGGTTGACTTTATTTCTCGTTCCGTAAGTGTGGACAATATCATTTGTCTAAGATGATTCTAATAGCATTTTTGATCTTCCTCCTACCTCTTCAGCTCTCTTCACCACTTAACATTTGAAATCTGTACTTATATTTTAACATTTGTCAAAGGTGGTAATATTTATATTCTCTTTAATAGTCATGATTAAGCTTGTAATGTATAGAATAATTCTCAAAGCTAGAATTTAATAAACATCATTTATAACATTATTATTTTTTGAGACAGAGTCTTACTCTGTCACCCTGGGTGGAGTGCAGTGGTGCGATCACACAGCCTCCATCTCCTGGGCTCAAGCCATCCTCCCACGTCAGCCCCCCGAGTGGCTGGGACTACAGGCACGTGCCACCATGCCAGTCTAATTTTTGTAATTTTTGTAGCAACATGTTTTCACCATTTTGCCCAGGCTGGTCTTTAACACCTGTGCTCAGTCAATCCTCCTGCCTCAGCCTTCCTAAGTGCTGGGGTTATAAGCGTGAGCCACCACACCCCACCTTATAACGTTATTATGGCAGAGCAAGTATTGTTCATTATAACGTCAGGTAGTATACCACAATTACATTTTGTTCTGCAAGGTTCAATTGTTACTGTTCTAACATAAGAAAAATGTGTAAGTGAAGTCTCTGTTTTCCTTATACTACATCAGGGAATTGAAATCATGCCACATTTTAGTTTGCTAAATATTTGGACCATGCCTGTTGTGATAGCCAGCCTCCAAGATAGCCTCCTATAATTCTTTTCTCCTGGTATTCACACCTTTGTGTCTTCCCTTCTGTCTTAGTCTGTGTAGTGTTGCTACAAAGGAATACCCGGGGCTGGGTAACTTATAAAGAAAAGAGGTTTATTTGGCTCATGATTTTACAGGAGATAAAAGATGCATGGGGCCGCCATCTGCATCTAGGAAGGACCTCAGATTGCTTCCACTCATGGCAGAAGGGAAATGAGAGGCCACCACATGATGAGAGAAGGAAACGAGAGAGAGGAGGAGGTGCCAGGCTTTTTCCAACAGGTTTAGTTCACGGGAACTAAGAGTGAGAACCAGCAAGCCACTCTTGAGACATCCATTCCCATGATCCAAACACCTCACACCAGGCCTCACCTTGAACATTGGGGATCAAATTTCAACATGAGACTTGGTGGGGTCAGACACACCATATCCAAACCATAGCACCTTCCCAGATTGTACCAGGGTTGGTCTGTGTGACCAATAACAAAAGTGATGGTATATCTCATTCCTGAGATTTATTTATAAAAGACTGTGGCATCTCTCTTAAGGTTTTTTTTTTTTTTTTCCTTTCTCTTTCTCATAACTTGCCCTGAGGGATACCAGCTTTTCCTATGGTTAAGAACATTCTGGTAGCCTATGAAGAGGCCCACATGGTGAGGAACAGGGGCATCCAGCCAAAAGCTAGTAAGCATGAAGCCTGCCACAGCCATGTGAATGAACTTAGGAGCAGATTCTCCAGTCCCAGCTGAACTTTGAGATGACTGCAGCGTTGACTGACAGTTAAGAGCAATTTCATGAGGGGCCTGAGCTGGAGCCACCCAGCCAAGCCACTTTTGAATTCCTGACCCTCAGAGACTGAGTGAGATAGTAAATGTTTCTTGTAAGCTACCATGTTTTGGGATAATTTGTTACCCAGCAATAACTACTTAATAGAGTTTGTAACAAAACTGAAAATGTGGAGTGGTTTTGAAATGAGCTATGGGCTTTGAGGAGTGTTGGTGAGTGCCTGAAGTGCCTTGAAGAAGTGATTAATTGGGCCGGGCACGGTGGCTCATGCCTGTAATCCCAGCACTTTGGGAGGCCGAGTCGGGCAGATCACGAGGTCAGGAGATCGAAACCATCCTGGCTAACACGGTGAAACCCCGTCTCTACTAAAAATACAAAAAAGAAAAAAATATTAGCCAGGCGTGGTGGCAGGTGCCTGTAGTCCCAGCTATTCAGGCGGCTGAGGCAGGAGAATGGCATGAACCTGGGAGGCAGAGTTTGCAGTGAGCTGAGATCATGTCACTGCACTCTAGCCTGGGCGACAGAGCGAGACTCCGTCTCAAAAAAATAAATAATAAAAAAAAGTAGTGATTAATTGGAGCCTCATGGTATTCGGTAAGACTGCAAGTGAGGTTTCCCAAAGAAGTTAGGTAAGTGTTACTGGAAACTGGAGGGAAGATCCCTCTTATGTAGTTGCAGGAAGTTTAGCAACACTGTTGCCTACAGTTATGTGGAATGTTGAAAATGTACTTTGCAAATGAACTGGGTAAGCTAGCTGAAGAGATTTCCACCCAGAGTGTTTACAGTATGGTGCTTCTTGCTGCTCATAGTAAAATGTGAAAGGAGAGAGAGAAACTAAAGGAAGGATTGTTAAACAAAAAGGTCCTAGGACTTGTTTTGAAAATGCTGTCTTTCTGGATAGCAGAGAGTACTAAAATTAAGAAATGACTTCTGAGCAAATATGGCCTAAAGATGAAGCCCAGTATGAACTAAAATGTTTCTTAAGACCTCAGAAAGATTCAGTCAGACCAAATGCTCTCAATAAAGATTCAGGTTGTGCCTTACAGATCCTCTCAAATAGTAGGGCTTCGTGGAAGTGTAAGCCTCTGCCAACTCAGCAGAAGCCAAAGCTACGGAAGGGTTTAACTTGAGATTTGTGGCTATCACTTTTGTTTAATTGAGTAAACCCCAATAAGAGTCAAAGGTGACCCCCCACAAAAAAGTTATAAGTAATTATATATGCAGAAACATTGTTAGCTTGGACTGACAAGCAGAAAAGCAGTACAAAGTGAAAAGAGACTTTTGTCTCCCCCAAATTTTACTGGCAGGAAGGCTAAAAACAACCATGAAGCCACACACCTTGCTGTTTTTCACCGAAAAGGAGGTATGACTCAGAGGGTGGAACCAGTAGCTCAGAGGGCAGAGCCATACATAGCCTTGGAGAATTTATTCCCAGCCTGTGAGCCTTAATCAGAAACTTCCAACATTTGCCCTGCTGGATTTCAGAATTACTATGGACCCATTGACTTCTTTGGGGCTCGCATTTACTCCCCTTTTTGTACAGGAATGTCTATAGCAGTTATTCCATGCCTTTCCTACTATTGTGTATTGAGTGGGTAGAGGGGAGGTAACTTGTCTATAGTTTCACAGGTTAGGAAGATTGTGCTTAAGGAGCTACACTTAGGGAATGACACCTGAAGAACCTCAATCACACATGGATGTGACTTAGATGATGAGATTTTAGACTTTAAATTGCTGCCATAATGGGATGAGACTTTTGGGGACCTTGGGAGGAGGGTGAGGAGATCTTGTATGTGGGAGGGGTGTGAATCTTTGAGGCCGAAGAGAGGTCTGTGTTGGCCAGCTTCCAAGGTGGCCCCCAGTGGTCCCTGTCTCCTGGTATTTATGTTCTTGTGAAGTCCCCTCCCACAGTGAACCAGGATTAGTCTGTATGACTGGTAGCGTATGCAGAAGGGATGGTATATCACTTCCAGGATTAGGTTATAAAAAAAGACTGTAGCTTCCATCTTGTGTGCTCATGCTCCCACCTCTCCTCCATGTGTCGTTACATGTTTTGGGGAAACTGGTTGTTGTATGGTGAGAACACTCAGGCAGCCTGTGGAGATGAGGGATGTTTCAAACTTACAGAAAGTTGCAAGAAGAAGAATAGTACAAGAACACCTCTATACTTTCCAACCAGATTCACTTATTGTTAAGCTTTTATCCCATTTACTTTATCATTTGCTGGTGTCTCTCTCACTCTTTCTCCTTCCCTCTCTCCCTTTCCCTGTCTTTATCTCCTCTCTCTCCCTCTTCCCCTTTCTCCCCCGGCACACACATATAAAATATATGCACATAATTTTACATTATTTTAAGTTTTAATTTCTTAACTTTCTTTCTTTTCTAACTTTTTTGAGACAGGGTCTCACTTTGTTGTCCAGGCTGGAGTGCAATGTCACAGTCATGGCTCACTGAAACCTCGACTTCCCAGACTGAAGTGATCCTCCCACTTTAGCCTCCCTAAGTGCTGGGATTACAGGTGTGAGCCACCACACCTGGCCGTAATTTTTTAATAAGCTATTCCAAATTATATTCCAAATTTCATGTCCCTTTACTCCTAAGCACTTCAGTTCTTCACTAAGAATAGGGATATTCTATTACATCAGTGGAGTTCAGTTATCAATTTGAGTAAATTTAATATTGATACAATACTTTGATATAATCTACCATCTGTATTCCACTTTTGTTAGTTGACCTTTTAATGTCATTTTTCTTCTCTCTGGGATAGGATCCATTCTAGGATTGGTATTTTATTTAGTCACTGGAATGTTAATATAGCCGTTTTTTGTTTTCATTATATTGGCATTTTTGAAGAATACCTTCTGCCTCTCTATCCATATCCCTTTCCCCCTTTTTAAAGATAACGATTCTCATTTTAGGTTCTCTGATGTTTTCTCCTGTTTAGTTCCAGGTTATGAATTCTTCCTGGCTGGATACTGCATAGGTGTCCTCAGAGTATCTCATCTGAAGGCACGTGATGTCTGTCTGCCCCTCATTAGTGATATGAATTTGTGTCACCTGGTCAAGGTATTATCAAGCTTTTCCACTGTGTTAGTTTCCTGGGGCTGCCATAACGTTACCATACACTTGGTGGCGTAAAACAATGGAAATATATTTTCTCACAGTTATGGAGGCCAGAAGTCTGAAATTGGTATCACTGGGCTGAAATCAAGGTGTTGGCAGGGATGCTCTCTTTTCAGAGGAGAGACACTATTCCTTGCCTCTTTCAGGTTTTCATAGCTGCCTATATTCCTTGGCTTGTGGCAGCATTACTTTAGTCTTCAGGGTCCTCAACTTCAAACCTCCCTCTGTTCCATCTTCATATTTCCCTCTTTGTGAAATTTCCCTCTGACTCTCTTATAAGGACACTTGTGAAGCATTTAGTGCCCATCCAGATAATCCAGGATAATATCCCCATCTTGAGATCCTTCATCATATCTGCAAAAACTCTTTTTCTAAATAAGGTAATATTTACAGGTTCCAGGGATTAGCTTTGGGGAACCGTTTTTCAGACTACTACACAATGTATATTCATTTTTTTTTCTTTCTTGAAGCTAATAAGTAACCTTTGGGGAGATACTTGTAAGATCATGAAAACAAAATTATCCCCTGGATTTAGCATCCATTGATGATTCTTGCCTGACTCAATGTTTATATAATAGTTACAAAATAATGATTTTCCAATTCCTGTACTGCTCCACCTTTGCTATTACCCTTCCTTCTCACTTTATCTGTGTTTCTGTGTTTGTGCATCTGTGTTTCTCTGTGTATCTATACAGCTGTGTATCTGTGTCTGTATATCTATATATTGTATCCATGAATCTATCCATTTATCCCTAATTGATCTGGACTCACATGTCTTTTTTTCTAGTAGTTTAGAATTCATTAATACATTTAATTATTTTGATGCACAAGTTGTCCCAGCTTTGATCAGTAGGAGCCCTTTTAAGCTGGATTCTGTGTCCTTGTAACTTCCTCTCATCCTATTTTCTTTTTTTTTTTATTTCAGCACTTGTTATTTTTAGGCATAACAAGATGTTCAGTGCTCATCTTGAGTTTATTCTGCTGCTGCCCTGAAATCTACCATTTCTTCAAGGAACCCTAGTTGCTTTTTGTGGATAATGGTGTTAAAGACTATGCCGCTTCTCAGTTTATTGTATTTTAGCTCCAAATCCATCCTTCATTGCTTTGTCAGATCTCCTTTTCCAGCTGGTATGGATGAGCTTAGTCAGTAGAAGGTGTTGGAAGGACACTATAGGAAGTAGGGTTTTGGTGTGCTTCCGTTCCTATTTGCTCTGTGCTGCCAGTGGCATGTGTGGGATGCCTAGTGGTACTCATCCCCTAGGAAATTTTGTTGTCAGTTACTGCCTGCGGCTCCTTGCCTTCCAGCCTGGATCTGCTGGCACCACAACAGAGTTTCCTGCTTGCCAGTCTCGGCCTGTAGTTCCTTGCCCATGAAGTTTGACCCTCCTGCTATCATATTAGAACAGCTATGTCAGGGACAACCAGTGGTTTACAGCCACATTGCCTCCAATGAGATCTGAATTCCAGCCTTGGGGAGGAGGCACCTCTTTCAGGTATTTCCTTTGGTTTTCCTCCTCAACCTAGGCATTCCTAAGAGTTGTCTTTTATTTCTTCTTAGTAGTTAATACTGTGTAAATAGTTAATAATTCTTTATAAGACTCCCTATTCAAATTACTGTATGGATTTCATTTTCTGTCCAGACCCTGGCTGCTACAGAGATCACTATCTGGACAGTAGGTATGCTTCTTGCAACTTGTGTCTAAGCTTTTTTCAACAGCCAGAGATAGGAAATGTAATACATTTATCTATACGCATAGGTATAATGCACACATTTATACATACCTGTAATCATTTGCAAACCTGCATATATATGTATATGTGCACGTGTATTATATAGACATACATATATTTTAGAATTGTTTATAATACCTTTAGTGAAACAAAATTTTATATGTTCAATTATATATTTAGTTCTCTTTGTACTCTCCTCCCACCTCCTGGTTTTGGGTTTCTGGTCTTGACTAGAATTGTCTCCTAATGCCTACATGTTTTACAAGATGATTATTATAGTAATAGTTAAAAAAAAAGTTAAAAAAAATAATTCTTGAGGAATTTATATTTGAACAGGATGTCAGATGATGTTTCACTTTTTTTTTTTTACAGATGAAATGGACTTCTAAGATCACTTGTTAGATAATCCACCTTTTTCTCAATGAAGTTGAACTATTATCTTTGTTATGTATAGACTTCATATAAGTTTTCACTAATTAAGGATTTTCTCTTTTGTGGCATTTATTTGTCTATTCTTATGTAAATACCTATGTCTATATCACATTGATTTTTGTGCAGTGGCTTTACAGAGTATGTTCTGATAGCTAATACCAGCTGTATTTCTCATCAACATTGGGGAAATTATTGCCTTTCAAGATCAGCCTCGAGTTCTTGGGGCTCTTACGTGATAATTCTTGGTTCTAAGAGGCTGTGCCAGTTATCCCTTTATTGCTTCTTAGCTTCAAATCTCTTCATTTCCTGCTTAGTTAATGGGCAGGATTCTTTCAGTATTTTTTCTTTATGGTGAATACACTGTAAAGCTTAGCAACGGAGGGCACTCCATTGCAGGAGTATAGGGGGCTTGTCTTTCTTCTTCCAGTATCCTGTGGATTTTGTTTTTTCTTGCTCTTTTTGCATTGTTGCCAGAGCCATTCTGCCTTGGCCACACAATCTCTTGATAAGCTAACAGGCTCAGCCAGTTTGGTGATCACCTAGCTAAGGACACCAAGGTGCCACAGTCCTATTGGAGACTGAGTTTCTAACTCTCTGACTCCTTCTGTGTACCCGGAATTTGTCTGTGTATCTGTCCCTCAGCTTTGGCCTGCGAGCACCCTGCAGAGTTGTTTCCTGTGTCGCCTGTTCCCCCTCCCTGCCAACACATTTGGACTCTAGACCTGGTTGCCCTTCTGGAGAGTGGGCTCCTAATAACCTCCTCTCCTTCTACAAGCCTGTCTGCTAGCCTTGGCCTGCTTTAACCCCAGAAAGTTGTTTCCTATGGTCTTCCCACTGCAGATACTAGGTACCCCAGGACTTTTATTACCTTGCTGGTGAGTTGGTTCCTAACACCATGACTGTGTGCTCACCTGCCAGCCTTGGCATGCTTGAATTCTGGAGGAGTCTTTCCTGTTTTTCCGGCAACTGTGGTTCAACGATGGCCCACGGAACCTAGCAAACTTTTTTTCCATCCAGTGGCTGCAACCACACCTTCTCTACAGAGATCCGAATCCCAGCCTTGGAGAAGAGTTCCCCTTTCTAAGTTGTTCCTTCTTTGGGTATTCTCCCTCACCCTGGGATATTCTTCAGAGTTCTCTTTTTACCTTTATTGTTACTCCACTCTCATGGCTAATATTTTTTTTTTTTTTTTTTTTTTTTGAGATGGAGTCTTGCTCTGTCGCCCAGGCTGGAGTACAGTGGTGTGATCATGGCTCACTGCAGCCTCCACCTCCGGGTTCAAATGATTCTCCGGCTTCAGCCTCCCGAGTAGCTGGGATTACAGGCTACCATGCCCAACTAATTTTTGTATTTTTAGTAGAGACGGGGTTTCGCCATGTTGCTCAGGCTGGTCTCGAACTCCTGAGCACAAAATGATCTGTCCACCTCGGCTTCCCAAAGTGCTGTGCTGGTATTACAGGCATGAGCCACTGTGCCTGGCCTCATGGCTAATTTTTTTTATATTAAACTTTTCCCTGTTGAAATTACTGTGTGGTTTCTGTCTCTTGATTGAACCCTATATTGATACTCTGATTTAGGAAGAGTTCTGAATGATGTGAAGTGATTCTGAATGACCTGTTTCCATTGGCTGGTAGTCTACATGGAACAGGGGTTTCTCCAGGCTGATTATAGGATTACAGTATTCACTGAACTTGACACTTGCTTCCTCAGAATGTTTTACGTTTCACACCTCCTTGAGATTTGGGGGCAAGATATAGAGAATCTCACATAGTATAGCAACATCAGTGGCATTTGTGCCAGAATGAAGTGATCATTAAAAGCTTATTGCTGCTATTCTTTAATTTTAACAAATATTTAATAGTAACAATTTATGATTTTTTAATATCTTGAGATATATGTAATAGAAGTAACTTGGGCACATAATAAAAAGAAAAGCATTTATATTTTCTTATGTGAAAGCAATTGAGGGATGTGGGCAACAGA
Organism: Pongo pygmaeus; assembly: GCF_028885625.2. Classification (NCBI taxonomy): domain Eukaryota; kingdom Metazoa; phylum Chordata; class Mammalia; order Primates; family Hominidae; genus Pongo; species Pongo pygmaeus. Next base: position 36,297,922 of record NC_072373.2, on the reverse strand, counting down.
TCAATAGCAATAGAACCATTAGTTCTGATGATGGGTCTTCAATCCATTCTGTTCTCCTACCAAGCATTAGGGAATTCATGAACTCTTACTGTTGTAGGCTGTTAGCATGTGACTGCCTGCTTTTGGCCTTTGATCTTATATTCCATGGTGCTTCACATTTCTGTTGTTTTCTCTTTACAGTTACTATCCAATATCAATGGTTCCTTACTTTTTTTCTTGATACCTTTCCCATTTAAAGATGTATGTGTGTGCCCTTTACCATTGCAACTACTACCTCTTTTGACCACCATTTTGCTGTTTTTTTTTTTAAGATGGAGTTTCGCCCTTGTCGCCCAGGCTGGAGTGCAGTGGCGCAATCTTGGCTCACTGCAACCTCCACCTCCTGGGTTCAAGCGGTTCTCCTGCCTCAGCCTCCCGAGTAGCTGGGATTACAGGCATGTGCCACCACACCTGGCTAATTTTTGTATTTTTAGTAGAGACAGGGTTTCACCATGTTGGCCAGGCTGGTCTCGAACTCCTGACCTCAGGCGATCCACCTGCCTCACCCTCCCAAAGTGCTGGGATTACAGGTGTGAGCCACCACGCCCAGCCCCATTTTGCTGTTAAAGTGCCTGGCAAGCATGTTTACATGCCAAAAATCTATTACCTCATACTGTTATTTTGCTCAGCTTATTTTTCAAGTATTTATATGTCAGGCACGGTCCTACATGCTGAAGATACGAATGTATCTTCCAGAGACCGAAGCAGTCTCTGGATCATGTAGCTATTAATAATCTTCTTTGACTAATTTCAGTCCAGCTATCAATTATCTAGACATTTTATGGGCACATTTAATTCAAGAAGCTTTCTAAAAATTGGCACTGAGGATATCATGATGCAAACAGCCCCTCTAAGAAACTTAGAGTCTTATGGTTGAAGAAGTGAGCATTAGGATCCAGAGTTGAGAAAGAGAACTGTTTCAGGATATGGTATCCTCACCATCAAGTTTTTAAGACTTGTGGCACTCTAAATATGAAGATGAAGATAATTTTAAGAAGTCATCAGTCTGAGGAGTTTTAAAAATCATGCTTCTAAACCTACAGCCAGTATTGTTTTCTTGTGTTCTGGAAGTAAGAACCCTCCCTTGCCCTTTAATTATAATTTTCTCTCTTTCTCTTTGTGATTCCTTGACAAGACCCTAAGCTGCATGATCCAGAGACTGCTTCGGTGTTATGAATGTAGCTTCAGCATGTAGGAGTGTGCCTGACATATAAATACTTGAAAAATAAATTGAGCAAAATAAAAGTACAAGTTAAGATTTAAAAGGTAGAGTAGTTATAGGTGATGATGTCATCGAAAATCAATACCAAAGCCAAAATTAAAATGTTTGATTATACCTAGTATGGAGCAATAGATATACAACAGGAAGAGTATAAATTCATACAGTTTCTTTGGAGGGCAATTTGAAATAAACCTTTTCTATTCTGTTTTTAATTAATTTTCCTGCACATCTATTCTCATGTCTATGTGGGAGATATATATCAATGAATATTAGATGTTTTGGTCTTAGATTCATCTTTATATTCTTAAAAATTATTGAGGACTTCAAAGGACTGTTGTTTATGTAGGTTATAGCTATTAATATTTACCATACTAGAAATTTTAAAAATTGTATTAAATAAAAATAAAAAAAACACTACATTTTAACATAAAAGGACGTTTTTGTGAAAAATGATTCTTCCAAAGCAAAAAAGAAATAGCAAGAAGAGTAGTGTTGGTTTATGTTTTTACAAATCTCTAATGTCTGGCTTAAGAGGAGATAGCTGGATTCTTATAGCTGTTTCTGTATTCAGCCTGTTGAGATATGTTGTTTTGGTTGAAGTATTTGAGTAAAATTCAGGGTCACAAAGATAATGCAGTTGAAAAAGGGAGGAGTGTTTTTTTTTTGAGACAGAGTCTTGCTCTGTTGTCCAGGCTGGAGTGCAGTGGTGCGATCTCGGCTCACTGCAAGCTCTGCCTCCTGGATTCATGCCATTCTCCTGCCTCAGCCTCCCAAGTAGCTGGGACTACAGTTGCCAGCCATCATGCCCGGCTAATTTTTTTTTGTATGTTTAGTAGAGACAGGGTTTCACCGTGTTAGCCAGGATGATCTCGATCTCCTGACCTCATGATCTGCCTGCCTCAGCCTCCCAAAGTTCTGGGGATTACAGGGGTGAGCCACTGTTCCCGGCCTGGGTGGAGTGTTTTAATACCTTTTTCAGATAATTAAAGGTATTCTTTGATACACCAAAACTTGATGTGTGGTAATTTCATAAAGGCTAGTTGCATTGTGGAATCAGAACCCTATAAATGAACCTTTTGTACTTTGTTACATTATAATCCATTGGTCTGTCTTAGATTTGAATATATCTTTTACCTGGGCATGAGTTTGTAACATCATGTATTGGTCATTTGAAAAATATTGGTTTTCCAAACACCACATATTCTCACTCATAGGTGGGAATTGAACAATGAGAACACATAGACACAGGAAGGGGAACATCACACTTCGGAGACTGTTGTGGGGTGGGGGGAGGGGGGAGGGATAGCATTGGGAGATATACCTAATGCTAGATGACGAGTTGGTGGGTGCAGCGCACCAGCATGGCACATGTATACATATGTAACTTACCTGCACATTGCGCACATGTACCATAAAACCTAAAGTATAATAATAATAATAATAATAATAATAATAATAATAATAAGGAATAAATAAATAAATAAATAAATAAAAGAAAAATATTGATTTCCTGAATTATGCAGATTTTGTAAACGCTTACCCATTTTATTATACAGTGTTAAAAATCGTTAATATCATCACAGATTTCTAAGGAAAAAATTTTAAAGTATTGGGAAGCTGTCAAGCTCACAGTGGTTTGACAGCCTGAATTTTATCACTGATAACAATACTGTTGGTTATTTTCCTTGAATTGTTAGGCCCAGTTGTTTATGTTTGAGAAAATGTCTGTCAAATATCCAAATCTGAATAGTTATGGTTTGTTTCATTTCACAGAATTTAAAAAATTGATGTTCTCAAGGGTTGAGATTTAATAAAGTTAATAATTTTTACTGCTTTATCAAGGACATTCTAAGTGAAACTGGCATTACATTTCTTTTTTTTTTTTTTAAATATGAGTGAGTGGCAGTAAGGAATATAATGATTACGATTAAGTATAGTTTGGTGCTGTTGCCTTGATTTCATGCTAAGAGGTCAGCAGTTTTATTACCATTGCTTTTAGATCATCAGTGCAAATGTTAGTGCAGTAAAAAAATGCAACTGCTTTTGTAGTATTATTATGAAAATGGTTTGACCTTGCTGATTGCCTGAAAGGCCCTGCAGGGACCACCTGCAGTCTGTGGATGATTCATAGAGAACACGCGTGCACACATGTGTACATATACACAGGGTGTTCATTGCAGCATTATATTCAGTAGAAGAAAACTGAAAATTGAATGTTTCTCAATCTGTGATTGTATGGATGTGCCATAATTTAGCCAAGTAATAGGATTCCGGGGCTGTTTGAAATACACTTGTATGGGCTAGGCCGGTGGCTCATGCCTGTAATCCCAGCATTTTGGGAGGCCGAGGCAGGTGGATCACAAGGTCAGGAGATTGAGACCATCCTGGCTAACATGGTGAAACCCCATCTCTATTAAAAATACGAAAAATTAGCCAGGCGTGGTGGCGGGCACCTGTAGTCCCAGCTACTTAGGAGGCTGAGGCAGGAGAATTGCTTGAACCAGGGAGGCGGAGCTTGCAGTGAGCCCAGATTGCGCCACTGCACTCCAGCCTGGGCGACAGAGCAAGACTCCATCTCAAAAAAAAAAAGAAATATACTTGTATGGAACAATGTCCAAGATATGTTTTTAAGCTAAACAAAACAAACGTTGAATATGATGATGTTTAGTAAGATCCTGTGTATCTGTAAATAAACATGGATGAATCATACCTATACACATTTGTATAGTGTATGTAAACCTCTGAGGGAGTGGTAGGAGGGATATTTTTACTTTTTGCATTGCACTTTCTATACTGTGGAATTTAACACATTTATCTTTAATGTTGGAGGATACATAGCTGGCTTCTTAAAAAAGAAGCTTGTCACTGGGTGAAAGAGAGTGGCTTTTAAATTGGTTGAAGTTCTTAGCTGTTATTATCAGCTGCTAATGGATTATCTTAAACTTTTCTCCACATCCTTCTATATTATAGAATGAAAGTTTCATATTAATCTTAATAAGTAAGCAATTTATCTCTTTTAATAAATGGTACAGTCCATTTGTAATATTTGATAACTGTAATGAACCTTGTAGGCAGCAGCTGTGGTTGTGTGGAAGGAATTGTTGGTTAATAATCTACTTTTTTTTTTTTTTTTTAATGAGGTGGAGTCTTGCTCTGTCACCCAGGCTGGAGTGCAGTGGCGCCATCTTGGCTCACTGAAACCTCCACCTCCCGGGTTCAAGAGATTCTCCTGCCTCAGCCTTCTGAGTAGCTAGGATTATAGGTGCCTGCCACCATGCCCAGCTAATTTTTGTAGTTTAGTAGAGACGGGGTTTCACCATGTTGGCCAGTCTGGTTTCAAACTCCTGACCTCAGGTGATCTGCCCGCCTCAGCCTCCCAAAGTCCTGGGATTACAGGTGTGAGCCACTGCACGCAGCCAATCATCTACCTTTTTATAGGTCCTCTTATATTAGTAAGTAAACTTCAGCAGCAAAGGAGTCCTCTTGTAATTTTACATATCATCGAGCTGATGTAGTTATTGTTCTAATGGTATGGTGAGAAGTACTTATTTTTTGCAGTCAGATAGATTTAGACCCATATCTTCTGTTAACTATTTACTACCAGTGTGATTTTATACAAATTGACATCTGAGTCTAGTTTTCTTAATGGTAAGGTAAGGATAATACCTTACTGTTCAGACAATTATATCTGTATAATATTTAGCTCCATGCTAGATGCATGTCAGCTAGTGTTAGCTATTATCTGTTTCTCAGTGAGTTTACCATTCCTCTAACATACCTTACTCTCTTGTGTCTTCTTTAGTTTTGTGTTGCTCCATTGTGAAGTTTCTGGTTAGCCTTTCAGAAGATATCTCTTCTAGGAAGTTTGCCGTGCTTCTTTTCAGCTGAGTTAGCTGTTTACCCTTCCTGGTTATTCATCTCATCAGTATAGCACTTAACTCATGTATTTTTCTCCATTTTATTTAAATTGACAAAATTTCAAATTTATGCTCCCCCCCACCAAGAGAATAGTATAGTGAACACATATATATACCTTTTTTTTCCAAATTCATGGATTGTTAACATTTTGCCACATTTTCTGCATTTCTGTCTCTATGTGTGTGTGTCTCATTTTTTCCTGAACCATTTGAGAATAAAATGCAGACATCATGATATTTCATCTCTACTCCCTATATTTCTGCTATGATCATAATACCATATTGCACCTATGAAATTTAACATTGATGCAATATTATAAAATAGGCAGTCCATCTTCAGATTTCTGTAGTTGTCCTTGAAATGTCCTTTTTAGCTTTTTTTTTGATTCATAATCATGCCTCTCTTGGTTTCTTTAGAATGGTTCTTATTTTTTTTCTTTTTGGTTTTTCATAACACTGACATTTTTAAAGAGCGTAGAACAATAGTTTTGTCGGTTTCACAAGCTATATCTGTCTGATTGTTTTCTCATGAATAGATCATTGTTTGTTGTTTGTTTTGTTATATCTGTCATCAGAGTATGACTTCCTGTGAGAAAGAGACAGGCAGCTCCCAATAGCTAAGAACTGGCCAGGCACTATATTGGTTTGACCTTGCTGTTTCTTAGAGTTGGCCTGGAATTCACAATTAGGCTGTGTTGTTCTCCTATTGAACATAAACAATTTCATAGAACATGAACATTAGACAAGATCACTCCATGTCCTTGGATGACGACAAAAACAAGACCATCCTGTAGTCATGTCTGAACACAGACAAAAACATAAACATTGTTCAAGTCACAAAAATGATCAGATATGCTCATTCTGGTTACAATGAATGACTACTGCTTCTTTATAAATCATAACCTTAGCCTTGCTTCATTTTTCCTGCTTCATAGTAAGATATATTAAAAAATTATAGAATCATAGAATTAGAATTGAGAGAATCATAGAATTACCTCCACTTCCTGACAGTGTCCAATCCAGGGCAGAACCCCATTTCCTTGAACCCTTCCCTAACACAAGCCAAAGCCCTGTAAGTCCTTTCTGATACCCTCTTGGTGAAATGCCCCAGTGTTCCCAATGGTATGTATTCTCCTTAGTTGTAAGAAGTAATAAATTCAGCTTGTTTAACTACAAGTGTGTTCCTGGTGCTGTTTGGCTAGAGAGAATTTAATCCAGAGAATCTTGACCTCTCTCTTTCTTTTCACTCTGTGAATGAACTTTTGATATAGTTAAGAATCATCAACATTAAGCTTTTCTAGATAATTTCATATTGGTCAAGGATAAGTTTTAGTTCTATGAACTAGCTTTTGATGACTAACATGTGCATTTAAAAAAGTTGTAAACTCTGCTATTTAGGAGTTCTTCTAAATAATAAAAACAACATAGGGAAGATTCCAAAGACAGCTTATAAATCAAACAGAGAGGCTTTATTTTTAGTGATTAATGAGCTTAGTTAGAATGTTTGGATTTAATTCCCTCCCCTCCACAGCTTTTAATAAACCATTGTTCGGTGATTGGGGGTGGGAGAGTGGCTTATATATATTATACACACACAGAAATATATAGGTATACCTCAGAGATATTGCAGATTTGGTTTCAGACCATCGCAATAAAGTGAGTCACACAGAATATTTTGGTTTCCTAGTATGTATAAAAGTTGTGTTTATACCGTACTGTAGTCTATTAAGTGTGTAGTAGCACTATGTCTTTAAAAATGTACATACCTTAATTAAGAAATACTATGTTGCTAAAAATGCTAATTTTCATCTGAGCCTTCAGTATGTGGTAGTCTTTTTGCTCGTGGTGCATCTTGTCTCCATATTGATGGCTGCCAACTGATCAGGGTGGTGGTTGCTGAAGGTTGGGGTAGTTGTGGCAATTTCTTAAAATAAGACAACAATGAGATTTGCTGTATCCATTGACTCTTCCTTTCACAAAAGATTTCTCTGTAACATGTGATGGTGTTTGATAACATTTTACCTACAGTAGAACTTCTTTCAAAATTGGAGTCAGTCCTCTCAAATCCTGTGACTGCTTTATCAACTAAGTGTATGTGACATTCAGAATCCTTTGTTGTCGTTTCAACAATGTTCACAGCATCTTCACCAGGAGTAGACTCCTTCTCAAGAAACCACTTTCTCTGCTCGTCCATAAGAAGCAACTCTTCGTTCATTTAACTTTTATCATGAGATTGCAACAATTCAGTCACATCTTCAGGCTCCTCTTCCAGTTTTCATTCTCTTGCTATTTCTACCACATCTGCAGTTACTTCCTCCACTGAAGTCTTGAACTCCTCAAAGTCATCCAGGAGGGTTAGAATCAACTTCTAAAATCTTATTAATGTTGGCCGGGCGTGGTGGCTCATGCCTATAGTCCCAACACTTTGGGAGGGCAGAGTGGGTAGATCACTTGAGGTCAGGAGTTCGAGACCAGCCTGGCAAACATGGTGAAAAATTAGCCGGACATGGTGGCACACGCCTATAATTCCAGCTACTCGGGAGGCTGAGGCAGGAGAATTGCTTGAACCCGGGAGGCAGAGGTTGCAGTGATTTGAGATTGCGCTACTGCACGCCAGCCTGAGTGACAGCACGAGACACTGTATCAAAGAAAAAAAAAAAGTTGATAGTTTTACCTTCTCTCAAATGTTGTCAATGGCATCTAGGATGGTGAATCCTTTCCAGAAGGTTTTCAACTTATTTTGCTTAGATCTGTGAGAGGAATCACTTGTATGTCATCTATAGCCTATGAAATGTATTTCTTAAATAAATAATAAATAATAAACCATTGTTGGGTAATTGGGGGTGAGGGAGTGGCTTATATATATTATATACACACAGAAATATATAGGTAAATAAGGAGGATTGGAAGTACAAAATTACTCCTTGATCCCATGGACTGCAGAATTGATGTTGTGTTAGCTGGCATGAAAACATCATTAATCTCCTGGTACATCTCCACCAGAGCTTCGAGTGAACCAGATTCATTGTCAGTGAGCAATAATATTTTGAAAGGGCAGGGTGCAGTGGCTCACACCTGTAATTCCAGCACTTTGGGAGGCCAAGGCGGGTGGATCACGAGGTCAGGAGTTCAAGACCAGCCTGGCCAACATGGTGAAACCCCGTCTCTACTAGAAATACAAAAGTTAGCCAGGCATGGTGGTGTGTACCTGTAATCCCGGCTACTCAGGAGGCTGAGACAGGAGAATCACTTGAATCCGGGAGGTGGAGGCTGCAGTGAGCTGAGATTGCGCCACTGCACTCCAGCCTGGGATGGAGTGAGACTCTGTCTCAAAAAAATTTTTTTTGAAAGGAATCTTTTTTTATGTGGAATAGATCTCAACAGTGGTTTTAAAATATTCGGTAGACCATGCTATTAACAGATGTACTGTCATCGAGGCTTTTTCTGTTGATGGAACACAGGCAGAGTGATTTAGCCTAATTCTTAAAGGCCCTAGGATTTTCGGAATGGTCAGTAAGCATTGGCTTCAACTTAAAGTCACCAGCTGCATTAGCTTCTAACAGAAGAGTCAGCCTGTGCTTCGAAGTGTGGAAAACAAGCATGACTTCTCCTCTCTAGGTATGAAAGTGTTGGATAGCATTTTCTTCCAAAAGAAGGCTGTTTTGTCTCCATTAAAAATCTGTTCTTTAGTGTAGCCATCTTTATCAATGATCTTCGCTAGATCTTCTGTATAACTTGAAGCAGCCTCTACAGATCAGCCCTTGCTGCTTCACCTTGCACTTCTATGTTACGGTGATGGCTTCATTCCTTAAACCTCGTGTACCAACCTCTGCTAGCTTCCAACTTTTCTTTTGCAGCTTCTTCACCTCTCTCAGCCTTCATAGAATTAGAGAGTTAGGGCCTTGCTCTGGAGTATGCTTTGGTTTAAGGGAATGTTGGGGCTGGTTTACTTTCTCCATATCAGCAATAAGGCTGCTTCACTTTCTTATCATTCATGTGTTCACTGGAGTAACACTTTTAATTTCTTTCAATAACTTGTTTTTTGTATTCACGACTTGGCTAACTGGTGCAAGAGGCCTAACTTTCAACATTTCTTGGTTTGTGTTACGCCTTCCTTACCGAGTCTTGCTCTATTTGTGAGGCTGGAGTGTAGTGATGCGATCATGGCTCACTGCAGTCTTGAACTTTGGGACTCAAGCAGTCCTCCCTCCTCAGCCTCCTGAATATCTGGGACTACAGGGGACTAACAGGCATACTTACAGGCATGTGCCACCATGCCCGGCTAATTTTTTTTTTTTTTTTTTTTTTTTTGTAGAGACAGGGTTTCACCATGTTACTTAGGCTGGTCTCAAACTTCTGGGCTCAACTGATCAGCCCGCCTCAGCCTCTCAGAGTATTGGGATTACAGGTGTAAGCCACTGCACCCTGCCTTATTTCCAGCTTTTGATTTAAAGTGAGACACCTGTAACTCTTCCTTTCACTTGAACACTTAGAGGCCATTGTAGAGGTTAATTGGCGTACTTTCAATATTGTTGTGTCTCAGAGAACACAGAGGCCTGAGGAAAGGGAGATTGGGTACACCTGGTTGGTGGAGCAGTCAGAACACACACAACATCTATCAACTAAGTTTGCGTTTTATATTCTTGTGGTTTGTGGTGCCTCAGAACAATGTTATTGTATTGCAAATGCCAGTACCAAAGATTACTGATCATAGATCACTACAACAGATATAATAATAATGAAAAAGTTTGATTGTGACATTTACCAAAATGTGACACAGAGACATAAAGTAAGCACATGCTGTTGGAAAAATGTTGCCACAAATCTTAAATTTGTAAAAAAATGCAGTATCTGTGAAGAGCAGTAAATCAAAATTCAATAAGATGAGGTATATAATACTGCACTGTAAACCTCGGGAAAAATTTGTTTTGCGTTTTCTATGTTTCTATGTCTATAATTTTTCTACTCTGTTCACAGGAAAATAAACATTGGTACTACGAATGGAAATTCAAAGCTGTAGTAGGAGAAGCACCTGATTATGATTTCTCATGTTGTTACAGCCTTTCAAGTGAAATTTTGATTATGTTGAAGGATACACAAGTAGAGAATGGTTGCAAGGTTATTGTCTGCCATTAGGATGACTGTGGAATCTTGCTGCTACTTTTTTGAAAATTTTCAAGTTAGGTTGTCTTTATTAAATATATTAGTTCTAGAAGTTATTTCATTAAAATTCATCTGTGTTTTTTCATTTATGCTACGAGTACTATTTTTTTCTTTGTAGTAGACTTTACGCAACATTTTATTGTGAAAATTTTCAAGCATATAGACAAGTTGAAAGATGTGGACAGTGACATTCTGCTATATTTTCCTTATCATACATCCTTCCATAATCTGTCTTGTTTTTATGCATTTCAGCATAAAGTGCAGATACCAGTGTCTTTCACCCATACATATTTTAACATATTGTCATTAATAAGAGTTCAGTATTTGTTTGCATTTTGTTTAGATAAGTTTACACACAGTTAAATGCACAAATCTTAAGTATCCCATTGTATGTGTGACAAACATATACCTGTATAACCCAAACCCCTATCAAGATATAGGGCATTACCAACACCTAAAAGTTTGCTTATTGCCCCTTCCCTGTCAATCCCTGCCCTCAAGCTACCCAGAAGGAACTTTTTCTACTATATATTAGTTTTGTACATCCTGGATTTTAAATGGAATCACGCTATACAAACTTTTCATGTCTGGCTTCCCTCCTGCAGCATGTTTTTGGGATTCATCCATACTATTGTGTTCATCAGAGGTTCATTCCTTGTTATTGCTGTTTAGTTTAAATGTACCACACTCTGTTTATCCACTGTCCTGCCAATGGGCACCTCGAATGTTTCCAGTTTGGGGCAATTTTAAGTAAATCTACAATAAACATCTTTATATGGACATATGTTTCTCTTGGGTAAATACCTAGGAATATAATTTCTGGATCATAAGATAGGTGTATGTTTTATTTTATAAGGAACTAAGAGACTTTTCAAAAGTGCTTGTATCATTTGATATTCCCATCAACGATGTATGAAATTTCTGGCTGCTTCACACTCTTACCAACATTGGGCATTATCAGCCTTTTTAATTTTAGCCATTCTGGGGCATGTGTAATGGTATCTTATTGTGGTTTTAACTTTCAGTTCCTGATGACTAATAGGCTAAAGATTTTTTCACATGCTTATTAGCCACTCATATATCTTTTTTTTTTGAAGTATCTGTTTACATCTTTTGCCTATTTTGTGGGGCTGGAGTTCTTTGTATATCTTAGACACCAGTAGTTTGATGTTTTGCAAATGTTTTCTCCCAGTCAGTTGTTTGTCTATTCATGTGTTAATGGTCTCTTAAAAATTTTATTATTATCAGGAAATGGGAAAACATTAGTTTATTTTAGATTCAGCAGGTACATGTGCAGGTTTGTTACCTGGGTATATTGTGTGGTGTTGAGATCTGGGCTTCAAATGAACTTACCACCCAAATAATGAATATAGTACCCAATAGATAGTTTCTTAACAGTTATCTCTTTCTTTCCATCCCCACTTTTGGAGTTCTCAATATCTGTTGTGCCCATCTCTGTGTCCATGTGTACCCAGTATTTAGCTCCCACTTATAAGTGAGAACATGTGGTATTTGGTTTTCTGTTCCTGTGTTAATTCACTTAAGTTAATGGCCTCCACCTGCATCCATGTTGCTGCAGAGGACATTATTTCATTCGTTTTTATGGCTTTGTAGTATTCCATGGTGTATATGTACCACATTTTCTTTATCCAGTTCACTGTTGATGGGCACCTAGGTTGATTCCACGTCTTTACTATTGTGAATAGCGCTACGATAAACATGAGAGTGCAGGTGTCTTTTTGGTAGAATGATTCGTTTTCCTTTGGGTATATACCCAGTAATGGGATGGCTGGGTCAAATGGTAATTTTATTTTAGTTCTTTGAGAAATCTCAAACATGCCTTCCACAGGGACTGAACTAATTTACACTCCCACCAACAGTTTATGAGCATTCCCTATTCTGTGCAACCTCGCCAGCATCTGTTATTTTTTGACTTTTTAATAATAGCCATTCTGACTGGCGTGAGGTGGTGTCTCATTATGGTTTTGATTTGCAGTTTTCTAATGGTCAGTGATGTTGAGCATATTTTCATGTTTGTTGACTGTATCTTCTTTTGAGAAGTGTCTGTCTGTTCATGTCCTTTGCCCACTTAATACCATTCTTCTGTTGTTATTCTGAAGTATTTTAGGAACAAAGAAATGAGCATGTTCCTTTATTGTATTTGTTCTGATAATAGGATTCAAAGTAATTGAAGCTTGTTTAATGCATAACCCTTTATTTTTGGTTGTGCACTACTCTGAAAAAAATGTCTCAATTCATATCTGCTTATCAAAGTTTAGTGGAATAGAAACAATAAATCAATAGAAGTACAAGAAGATATGCTTTTGACATTTATTCCATTGCTTAAGTGTTTTACTTTAGCTTAATGGGGAAGATTAAAGCCTCCAATTTTTTTTCTATTTGTTTCAGATAGAAATAAGATCTTTTTAGAGTACTATTAAATATTAAGAAGACTTCCATTAAGATTTCTCAACAAGTAGTTAATGCATTTAAAGATATTCTCAGGTACTATAGTGGGTCAAAGCATAAAATAATGTTTGCATTTTCTAGGTTATTGTTCTAAGCTTTTAGATGTTTACACAATTACTAATATTAATTTATAGGCACTTGAATTTACTTTTTTCTTTAAGAGATAACTATATTGGACTATAATCATAAGCACTGATTCATACTTTCTTATTTAGGCAAAATAAGGAATAATGAGCATTTAATCTAGTTGGCCAGTAGATTTTTTCCTAAGATTAAGTCATTTAGATTGTTTTCAAGCCAGAGAATTGGTTTTACCTATTAGGGTTCTTGCAGATTTGTTTCTAGATAATATTAGTGATAGGTAAGCGAGTAGTGTCATTTTAGATTTGGTATTGTTATTGGGAGGGTTGAGTTTAATTGTTGCACTTGAACTGAGAGCACTTGAACTGAGAACTAACAAAAACAAATGTGGCATAATGGATTATGTTGGGTTTGGTTATTTGTGAGAAAACTCAAGATAGTCCATTTCTTCCTCATGGCAAAAGATTTGGAGATAGCCTCAAGCATGGCAGCTGCACAGTGATCTGGAATCCAAGCTCCTGTCTTGTTGCTCTGTCATTTTTTAATGAGATGTAGTCTCGCTATGTTGCCCAGGCTGAGTTGAGCTCCTAGGCTCAAGTGATCCTTCTGGCCTCAGCCTCCTGAGAAGCTGGGATTATAGGTTTGCACCACTGTACCCTGTTTGTGTCATTTTTAACCTTCCACTTCTTGGTTCTTCTTGAAAGGGGGAAGGGACAAAGAGGAAAGGGAGAGAGGTTGTTTGTCATTTGTCTTTTAAAAAGATTTCTGGGAAGCTACAGTATAATTTGTTTATATGCTATTTGCCAGAATTTGGTTTATGTCTATGCCTAACTGCAAAGCAAGCTGGCAATTACAATTTTTTTTTTCCTGGGCTGTCACGTACCCCTTTGAATAAAAATTGAGGAAGAAAGCAAGAACAAATATTTGGATAGCAGCGGACAGCCTATTCCATAGTAAGTAAAGCAGTATACAGAATGTTAGGAATCCTCTAATTGACTGCTACTTGCCTGCTGACCTTTATTTGGTCCTAGGCTCTATCAAGATACTGATAAAAGTTATAGACCCTATCCTTAGAAAAATGTACCTGTGTATATATATATGCATGGAATTCTGTGGTATTATTGTCTCTGGAGCCCATCCATGAACCATTGCCTAAGAGGTTGTGTGTGGATCCACTGTTAAGATTTCCTGTTATAGGCTGGGTACAGTGGCTCATGCCTGCAGTACAATCCCAGCACTTTGGGAGGCCTATATGGGAGGATCACTTGCATCCAGGAATTCGACATTAGCTTGGGCAGCGTAGTGAGACCCTCTCTCTACAAAATAATTAGCTGGCTGTGGTGGCATGTGCCTGTAGTCCCAGCTCCTTGGGAGGCTGAAGTAGGAGGATTGCTTGAGCCTGGGAGGTTGAGGCTGCAGTGAGGTTGTGATCACTCTGGGTGACAGAGTAAGACCCTGTCTCAAAAAAAAAAAAAAAAAAAAGATTATCTGTGATAACGTTTCACTGTAAGACATTTATTTATTTTTACATGGCTTTTAAAAGTTTTTGTTATTCACTCACACAGTCAATAAAAGCTTGCTAGCATGCTCTGTATTTTAGTCAGTATAATAGAACTTGAAGATTCAAAGAACCATGATATTCTATTAAGTGCTTACTGTGTGCCTGGCATGGAACTGGGAACCTTAAGTACATTATTCATTTCCTACATTTTAAAAATGAGGAAATAATCTGCCTAAGATTTTATAGCTAGTGAATGATAGAGGTAGTATTTGAACTCAGGTCCTTTTAGTTATCGTGAAATAGACACTTCACCATAAGCATGAGACACACTAGGCAGAGGGTATTTTAGTGGTTCAGTTTCACTTGCCAGTCGTATAGGCACTTGCCTTGCCTATATAACTAGGATCTCTTTGTGCCTCAGTTTTCTGTTAATACTCTGCAAAGGCACTTAAAATGTTTATGTGATGATGCTACTTTTCTGATTGTGTATTTTTTTATTGCAATCAGTATGGTACATGGCATATGATAAATGTCAACTGGTAATCTAATCTAAGAGTACTACAAAATGATCATATTTGAAAATGTCTTATCAGCATTCAAATTGTACATATCATTTAAAAATTCTATGGAAAGCACCTTTTGATCACCGTGTAAAGCAGAACTCACTGGTGCCGTATGTGTGTTCTTTTTTCTCACAAGCATGCTGTTATGTACGCTGACAGCATCACACATGGAATTTAGCATAAAAGCTTTTTGCTTCAAGCTGAGGTTTTTGACCCCACTGATAATACAGATGTTCTCATAATTTCCTCTCTTCAGCCTCTTTATAAATCAAAAAGAGTAGAAAAGGGAAAATTATAGGAGTAATTACAGTATTAGATTACTATAGAAAACCATTTCACTTCTTTAAAATTCTCTTTTCAACTTTAGTTTCGAATCACCAGCTTCTTAAATGTTAACTTTCTTAAATTGACAGGCTCTAAATTATGAATGTACCATTTATTTATCAGTTGACACCTTTGTCTCTTGTTTTATCAGAAACATTTTCCTTTCTACTGAGAGTACTGCTGATTCTTATTGTAGAGATTAGATTTGACTTCAGAAGTTTGCATAGTAAGCAAAGCAACTAAGTGATAGGCCTCCTGCTGCTTTCTGATCTGTGGACATAAACTATCATAAACCAGTGTTTGATCATTCTTCCCTTAAGTGTTGATTCTTATTTAATTGTAGGGCGATTTGATGAAACTGTTATCGAAGAGAGAAGACAATGTGCTGAAGACCTGCTACAGTTCTCTGCCAATATTCCTGCTCTTTACAATAGTAAACAGCTTGAAGACTTTTTCAAGGTTTGGTAGTCTTTCTGGAATATTTTATATCTTATTAAATACTTTTGTTTTGTAATTCGTAGTAAAGTAAAATAAAAAATACCACTTCTGAATTTCGTTATTCACTATAAAAGTAGAAATTAATAGCTCTATAATAATGTTTATGGCATATTTCCTATTTTTAGTATAGAAATTTATGCTTTTTTTTTTTTTAAAGGAACTGGTTCTGCTCTGTTGGTTAGACTGCTGTTCAGTGGCCATTGACAGGTGTGATCATGGCGTACTATAGCCTTGAGTTCCTGGGCTCAAGCCTCCTATTGCCTCAGACTCCTGAGTATTTTTGATTCATGGATCTTAAAAAATTGATGCAAAGAGCTTGGAGATTATTTAACTCTCTCTGTCATAATTGAAATACATTAAAAAAAATGAAGCATCATGAAACTCCAGTACTTACCTTCACTTTTTGAAGTGTCTTTCAGTGGCAGATTACTCTTGGAATATAAGCCACTGTAACTCTATATTAAATTTGTTATTATATTGACTTGTATAAAGATATAACAAAATTATAAAACTGCACAGTTTTAGAGAGCAGGCCAGTGTGAATTATATTACTGGAGATCATTGGATATTAGTGTTTTAAGTTCCTAGACAGGTAATGTTTTCAAGTTTTTTTTTTTTTTTACTATTTTTAATAATAATTTTCTAATTTATTTTGAACTGAATCGGTATATGTTGTCAGTTGATATCGTTGTATTTAATTATCACATTTTCCCTGTTGCACTGAGTTAGCCTTCTAAAAAAAAAAAAATCTAAATGATTGTGCCCTAATTGTTTTTACTTCTTTAAAATCTACTCACTTGTATAAGTTAAATTTCTTAGACTATATAACCAGTGATATGTATGAAAGTGGGATATTTAATTTTTCTGATTTTAGTGGATCTACACAGATTATTTATTTATTTATTTTTTTCTGCCAGTGCTTCGTCACCCAGGAATTTATTTTTTATGATCTGTTTTATCCACTGAAGAAAGTTCTTTTGAAAGATATTGCAAATTTACAGTAATAGAGATAATGATAGTAATAGAAGAGTTTGTAGTAACAATAACATTCCTGATGATTGACCGTGTTGCTTAATTTTTCACCATTCTGCAAATTAGGCTAAGATAATAAATGTGGTTTCTGCATATGGCCCTATGCAGATCTTTAGGATAAAGGCCAAGTCAAATTGATAAGAGTATTTAGCTCTTTGCTGTTCTTTGTTATAATTGTTTCTATGTGTCAGGGAGTCTGTTTTTTATGGAAAAAGACTTTATTATTAAACAAGAATATTGCTTTATAGAAATTGTGTCTTGCAAATTACCACGTGCCATATGGCTAAAAAAAATTAGGGATTATGGAAGTCCTATTAAAGACTTTAAACAATTTAAGTAAAAGTTACCTGTTCATTGTATTTCTTCTGGATATGGGAATTCCTGATTGTAATTGTTGCTGGAAGTCACTGGGAAATGAGACTGTCATTTTCAGAGTTTGTGAAAGATTGAACAGTTTAAGAGAAGTCAAACTAATCTTGGAAAGTATCTTAGAACTATCTTTAACAGTGTGCTAGGCAGGAACAGGATACTGATTTGGGAATATCAGAACAGTGGTATTCAGTCATTTTAAATAGAGATAATCAAGCAAGAAAAAAAAAACTCATTCCATTAGCTTGAACAAAAAAAAGGTATTTATTTTTCATATGACAAGAAGTATGAATGAGGAAGGTAGTCCAGGACCGGTATAGAGCTCAGTAATGTCATCAATGACATAGGTTTCTGGGTTTAGGTGTGAAAGGTAAAAGGCCAAAAGAAACATGGCAGTTTTTAAAAGCTTTCCCAGAAACATGATCTAGAGATAGTCCTTCTTACATCTCATTGGCCAGAACTGGGTCACATGCCCATCCTTAATTTGAAGGAGTCTGGGAAGGTGACTCTTAGCTTTCTAGTTCTAATCATGGATGAAGGCTGCGGAGAAGGTTTTGGGGTAGCTAATTCACAGGGTGTGCTATAGTATCATAGATTATTTTTCTCTTTAGAGACATTGATGATGCCACATGCAAATGACCATATAGCCACTTGCTTACATTGACTTTAAAAAACCACATACATAAGAGTAGAATGAATAGTATAATGAACTTCTATGACCCATGGCCTGGTTTCAGAAATTATCAGTATATTGCCAAACTTGTTTTATCTATACCTTTCCATCCCATACTCTTCACTGGTTGGTTGTTTATTTATTAGTATTAGTACAGTTACTAATTATAATTGTACAATTCACTGATCTTCAGTAAATTTATAGAGTTTTGCACCTATCACCAACATCCAATTTTATTTTATTTTATTCTTTTTTTTTTTTTTTGAGACAGAATCTCACTCTGTTGCCCAGGCTAGAGTGCAGTGGCATGATCTCGGCTAACTGCAACCTCTTGCCTCCTGGGTTCAAGCTATTCTTCTGCCTCGGTCTCCCGAGTAGTTGGGACTACAGGTGTGTGCCACCACACCTGGCAAATTTTTGTATTTTTAGTAGAGACAGGGTTTCACAATGTTGGCCAGGCTGGTTTTGAACTCCTGACCTCAAGTGATCCGCCTGCCTCAGCCTCCCAAAGTGCTGGGATTACAGGTGTGAGCTACTGTGCCTGGCCAACATCCAATTTTAGATCATTTCCATTACTGCACCTCTGTGTCTGCTTGCTATGGTGATCCCCTTTTCCATCCCCAGCCTGGGACAACCACCTTGTTCTGTCTATAGATTTGTCTTTCCCCATCATTTCAAATACATGGAATTACACAATATATGTGGCGTTTTCTTCACAACATATGTATATAGGTTTCTTTCACTTAGCATAATGCTTTTGAGCTTCATTCATGTTATGTATCAGCATTTTGTTCTTTTATGTTGCTGAAATGTATTTCATTGTATAGATAATACCACATTTTCTTCATTCATTGATAAATTGATGGACATGTTTGGATGTTTCTACGTTTTGGCTGTTATGACTAATGCTGCTGTGAATATTTGCATACAAATCTTTGTGTGGATATATGTTTTCATTTTTCTTGGGTGATTCCTGAGGAGAGGAATTGCTGGGTCTTATGGTAAGTTCATGTTTTTAAGAAACTGCCAAACTATTTTCCAAAAGGAAAACAGCCAATAATGTTTGAACTTACCAGTTGTTCCACAACCTCATCAACACTTGGTATTGTCTGATTTTTTAACTGTAGCCATTCTAGCAGGTGTGCAGTGGCATTTCACCATAGTATTAATTTCAGTTTCCTAATGGCTAATGATGTTGAGCATGTTTTCCTCTGCTTTTTTCACATATCTTTGGTGAAATGTCCATTAAAATCTACCCATTTTTTTGATTGGGTTGTCATTGAGTTGTAAGAGTTCTGAATATATTCTGTATAAACAGTCTTATCAGATAAGTGATTTGTAAATATTTTCTCCCCAGTCTGTAGCCTTTTAGTTTTCTTAATGGTGTCATTTGAAGCGCAAAAGCTTTTAGCTTTGATATGATGTATAATTTATATATACTTTTTCCTTTTTTGAGTTATGCCTGTCATACCCAGGAACTTTTCGAGTATCCCAAGATCATGAAGATTTTCGTCTGTGTTTACTTTTAGAAGTTTTAATGTTACAGGTCTATGATTCATTTTTAGTTCATTTTATATACGGTGTGAAGGAACAGTCTAAATTCATCTTCTGGTGTGTGTATATCTAATATTCTGAGCATCATTTGTTGAAAAGACTATCCTCATCGAATCACCTTGGGACTCTTGCTGAAAATAAATTGACTGTAAATATGATGGCTTATTTCTGGACTGTTGATAAGTTCTATTAATCTATATGCCTGTTCTTATCCTAGAACCATACTGTCTTGATTACTGTAGCTTTTTAAGTATTGAAGTCAGCTAGTGTAAGTTTGCCCACTTTACTTTTTCAAAATTGTTATGGCAATTTTGAGTTCTTTGAACTTCCATAAAAATTTTTAGTGGCAGCTTATCCATGTGAACAAAAAATTCTCATAGAATTTTAAAATTATTTTATTATTTTACTTTTTTTTTTTTAAGAATTGGGGTCTCACTTTTTTCACCTAGGCTGGGATGCAATGGCACAATAATAGCTCACTTTAACCTCAAACTCTTGGGCTTAAGGGATCCTCACACCTCAGCCTCCCAAGTAACTGGGACATGCACCACCACACCCAGCTTATTTTTAAATTTTTTGTAGAGACAGGTTCTCACTGTGTTGCCCAGGCTGGTCTTGAACTCCTAGCCTTAAGTAATTCTCTTGCCTCAGCCTCCCAAAGTGCTGAGAATACAGGTGTGAGTCACCACACCTGGCCAAAGGTATTGGAAACACCTGCTAAAATCCTCCAGTTTGATGCTCTCCCAACTGAGCTATTTTGACTTGCTCCTCAGAATTCTGATTGGAATTGTATTGAATCTGTAGTTCAGTTTAGGGAAAATTGTCATTTTAACAATATTATCTTGCAATCCATGAAATGAAATGACTCTGTATTTATTTGGATATTGTGTAATTTCTTTTTGAGACAGAGTCTCGCTCTGTTGCTCAGGCTGGAGTGCAGTGGTGCCATCTCGGCTCACTGCAAGCTCCGCCTCCCAGGTTCATGCCATTCTCCTGTTTCAGCCTCCTGATTAGCTGGGACTACAGGCGCCCGCCACCACACCTGGCTAATTTTTTTGTATTTTTGGTAGAGACGGGGTTTCACCATGTTAGCCAGGATGGTCTCAATCTCCTGACCTCGTGATCCACCTGCCTCGGCCTCCCAAAGTGCTGGGATTACAGGCATGAGCAACTGCACCCGGCCCGATATTCTGTAATTTCTTTAAGCAATGTTTTGTAATTTTCAGGGTCTGGAGCTTCTTGCCTTAAATTTATTTGTAAGCATTTTAATCTTATGATGCTGTTTTGAATGAAACTGTGTTTTTTTCCATGTAGTATTATGCTTTAATGGTTCATTCATGTTGTAGCGTGCATCAGTACTTCATCCCTTTTTGTGATTGTGTAATATTCCTTTGTGTCGCTATGGATATACCATGTTTTGTTTATCTACGTGTGTGTTGGTGCATATTTGGGTTGTTCCCCTTTTGGCTATTATGAATGGTGCTGTTATGAATATTGACATACAAGTTCTTGTGCAGACGTGTATTTTTGTTTCTCTTAGGTATACCTAGGAGTGGAATTTAGGTGGGAAGTTTTTTTTTTATTAGAGATTTAGAAGGTGTGTATGTGTGTATATATATTTATGTTTTTAAGGTTCATCCAGGTTGTAGCATGTATCAGTAGTTCATTCCTTATTATGGCTAAATAATATTTCATTGAATGGATATGAATATACCACATTTTGCTTATCCATTCATTAGTTGATAGACATTCAGATTGTTTTTGCTTATGGCTGTTATGAAAAATGCTTCATTTGATCTTTTTTTATAATTTTGATTTATTTATATTTGCTATTTCATGAGTCATAGTCCTTTTAATTCTTTAATCATGTTTTCCCTTGATAATATGAACATATTTTTAATAGCTGCTTTGAAGTTTTTGCTAAGTCCAACATCTTTGTCCCCTCACAGATAGTTTCGATTGACTGGTTACCTCACATGTTTGGGTCACATACTTTCCTGTGTCTTTGTATGTCCTGTAATTTTTTTTTGTTGGAAAATCTATATTTTGGATAATATACTATAGAACTCTAAGTTCTGATGTTTTTTTCTCCCTGAGGATTCTTGCCATTGTATGTTAGTGTGTTTAGTAACTAATACTTTTTGTTAGTGTGTTTAGTCCGTAGTAAATCTGTGGAGTCCATTTCCTGTGAAGTGTGTGACTGCTGATATCTCTGCCCAATATTTAATTCTAATTTTATTTTTAAGCCAGGCTATGTAGGGGTTAGACCTGTGTCAGCATAGCTTTGTGGTCAGCCAGTGCTCGGTCATTGCTTGTGCTTAAACACCTGTGCCATTATATGCTTTCCTTTTAATGCTGATGATTTTTTAATGTGTTTTCAAAGTCTCAGCTGTTTTAAAATTTGCCCTGGCTTTTACTTTCCTCTGAAGTCTTGAATTTCCTCTGTGCCTGTGCACTGTCTCATGGTTTGCCAGGTATTCGTGGATAGCTTGACCCCTGTCTGGTCTCTACATAGATGGGTAGTGAGCTTTATGAAGACTCCCTATGGCTGTGTTATTTTCTGGATCTCCCTGCTGTCTGGTCTTTTCCCGACTGCAGCTTCAGGTGTGCTGAGCCATCACTTTTCCTTGCCATATATTTGGCCCTGAGATTGCTACTATTATTGACAATATTTGGGGTGGATTTTTTTTTTTCTGTGCTTCAATCCAAATCCCATTAGCCTCCTCAAAAGTGAACCTGCTGGTTTTCAAGACTTGCCTTGTCCTTATATAATTACTGTGACCACTTATATAATTACTTATATAATTACTTATGCCTTTATATAATTACTGGGATGGGGGTTAGGAGGAACTGAGGCAAGAACATCACTGACGTCCATAGTTCTTACCTGTGGTTCCGTGGTTTCTCGGTAACCACTCTTTCATTTACTTTATGCTTTTAGTCAATTTCCAGAGCCCTCAATGGTGGTTTTGACAGATTTCTCCAGATTTATAATTGCCTTTTGGGGAAAGCATTTGCTGGATCTCCTCACTTAACTATACCAGAAGTCCTTTCCTGCTAGACTCTTCATTAACAAAAAAACTTTGAGATACTATATACCCCAAAATTTCTATGAATTTTTTTTACTGCATACTCAGGAACACCCAAAAGGTTATTTTTGAATTAGAAATTTAAAATTAGGATTGTGGCATGATTTTACTGCTGTATCCCTCTAGTTCCTGTATAACAGTTTTTGTTGTGTTTCATTAAATATTTGTTCTTTACTATTTATTTTTTATGTGTTTGTTAAACTAGGTAAATAAAATATTTAGGATTATGAGCTAAAACATTTTGCATTTTAAATTTTATCTTACAAGAAGATCTTATGTCAACTAATAATAAACATTTATTGAGTGCCTACATTGTTCTAAATACTTTGTGTGTATTTTTTATTTTGCATGAAATATGTAAAATAAAATAATGTCTTAGTTAGAAGACATTTTATAGGTAGGTAACTTAAATCGCACACCTAGTGGTAGAAGAGGTAGTTAATAGTTGAAAGATATTTTCTTTTAAAATTAACTTTATCCTTTAACATTCTCTAGAATACTTGAAAATCTCGATTTGGTTTGGATGTTGTTTAAAAGATGGCTTAGTCTAGAATAGATATTCTTTTTGGAGAAAAGTTCAGATATAAGCTGTAATCTGAATATTGTAATAAAGAGTAGAATAAAGTAATACAAATTGTTGCTCCTAAAGAGAATAATCATTTTTAAGGTTTTAGTTCACATAACACTCAGGGAAGTAAAATTTGGTAATTTGAGAGGGACCATTTGAAATTTCTGTTCCTTAAAAATAAGCTGACAGAGAAGGGACTTCTGATTAGGTAAAGATAGTCATTGAGTTTTTTTTGTGCTGCAGTAGAGAGGAAATGGGGGCTTGTAATTCTTTTGAGCTTTATTATTCTGTTAGTAGTGTTTGGAGGCATAGAACTGTTGGTAGAAGGTAGAGGGGAAGGTATTAGGGAGCAGAAGAGCTATTGTTTTAATTATTTAAGGATCATAAGCTCTTATATTGTGATTGGAGCATTCATAAAGCCATAGCACAGCATCATACCACCACTACTTGTCTGGTGATATCATATTCTCTAGCTGCATGTAGAGTAAGATAACCTTCTGAGGTGTGAATTTGCAAACCTAAATAGGGAATTAAAATGATGGCCACGTAGAGAAATCAATTTTATATTTATTTTTTATATCTTTAAAAAATACCTCTACTAAAAGTACCTTAATTTTTTTAGTTTTACCTATATTGTATACAAGTGGTTCTCAAACTTTAAATGGCTTCTCAGATCACCTGAGGTGCTGTGTGATATGTTGTAGGGTATAATTTGATAAAATTCAATGAATTCCTGATGGGCCATCATTTATCACTAATTAAAATGACCAGTCCCCAAGGATACTGAACAATATTCTTCAGTTCATGTTTTTTTTTTCTTCTTCTGTATTTGCTTAGTGAGTACTTGTGTAGAATTAAAATAATATACTTTTATAAAAAACCACATATTATTATAAAGATAATATTCCTATTGAATTTTAAAATAATAGTCTATTTCTAGAGCAGTTTAGGTTTATAGAAAAATTGTACAGAAAGTACAGAGTTTTCTCATATATCTCTTCTTCCCCCCCAGCCCCCAGTTTCTGCCATTAAATATCTTGGGTTGGTGTAGTACATTTGTTACAGTCGATGAACCAATATTGATATACCTATTGATTTTTTTGAAAACACTTGTCATCTAGTTTAATAGATTAGTATAGTTGTTTCAGTACATCTTTACACATACTTAATTGGGATAACTATTTTTTATTTAGTATTGTTTATGCTCTTAATGCTAATGAAACACAATTGCTCTTATCTCTTTAGGGTGGAATAATTAATGATAGTTCTGAATTAATTGGTCCTGCTGAAGCTCACTCAGATTCCCTCATTGATACCTTTCCTGAGTGTAGTACAGAAGGTAAGAGATTTTAATTTTTTTGCATTTCAAAGGTTTTGATTACAGAAGACTATAAATCATATCTGCATTGCAAAAAGACAGATGTATATAGGAATTTGAGGGTATTTCACTGATTCTAAGATACTTTTTTTCTTCACATTTTACTATCACTGATGTTGGGTGCATGATATTGGGTCAGTGATATCTCATATTGAATTGGCAGCTTTTTTTTTCATAGTGGTATATAAAATAATGATTCATCCTCCAATTAATGGGATCTTAGAATTGATGAAATATGGTATAATGAGTAGTTCAGAATTTGTATTGTCTAGTGTAAGAAGGCCTTACTCGGCCAGGCATGGTAGCTCATGCCTGTAATCCCCACACTTTGGGAGGCTGAGGTGGGTGAATCACCTGAGGTCAGGAGTTTGAGACCAGCCTAGCCAACATGGTGAAACCCTGTCTCTACTAAAACAGAAAAATTAGCTGGGTGTGGTGGTGGGTGTCTGTAATCCTAGCTACTAGGGAGGCTGAGGCACAAGAATCGTTTGAACCTGGGAGGTGGAGTTTGCAGTGAGCTGAAACTGTGCCACTCCACTCCAGCCTGGACAACAAGCAAGACTTTGTCTCAAAAAAAAAAAAAAAGCCTTACTCATTTCTTTAGCACATCTGACTTTTAGAGAATCAATTTCAAGACTGGCTTTAGAGATTTAGTCATTTAGCCACAAAGAATAAACCCTAAGGCAGTTTTAGTGTTTTTGATACGTTTTTAAATAAAATGAGTCTAAATCAAGTTTTAATCACTTTCATTCAAGAATGCTTTATCTCTTGTTTTATTCTTCTATTAAGGTACACTTGAATTTATACATTTCAGCCTTTGCATTTCTGTAACTAGTTTTTTTTCAGGGAAGGTTACGGAAAGAAAAAAGATTTGGGGGCAGGGGTAGGAGGGATTTTAAAAATCAAAATAGATAATTAGATTTGTTTTAGGTGGTTTAGGTTTGGTTTATTAAAGGTAAAATAATAGACTAAATAATATTTCTTATCTCTTTCGTGAGTAAGAGTTTATGGTGGAGGAGGATGCTTTATTAGGATGAGGTAGCCATCATCTCATTGTAGTGTTGTTTTTGTGAGGGTATGTACTCGTGTCGTACAGCAGCAGCCACACTAACGTAAATCAACGTAAATCTCTTGCAATAAATTTCCATCGTGATTTGGTAAGAGCAACATGTTCTTATTTATTATGTGGGCTGATGCACTTGTTTTTTTTTTCTTTTGGTACTACCATATTGAGAAGTGGTTAGCTTTTATTCTTTCTCATTGTACTTTCCATTGACTTAGCATCTATTTATTTAAACTTAGTGTTCTGTGTAATGCATGGGGGCCACATGCCCAGGGGTCTTCACTGAGTTCTCAATACCTTTGACTCCACCCTGATTCTGCCAGGGTCATAGAAAAACATTGTTGACAGTAATTTTACTTTATAATCTATTATGTTTTTTTTTGTGTGTGTCGGGGGCGGTGGTGGTAAAATATCTGTTCTTTGTGACCTATTTTAATCAGAGATCCTTGCGAAGGTTTGGAAAATCTAGTCCCTGCTTGGGATCCCAATGTGATTCTAATAGAACTAGTTTCCTTGGAAGGTGACTTTTCTGTATAACCTAAGCTGGCTGTTGCCTTAGTTTCCCTACTCCTGAGAAAGGGGAGTGCACATTTTCCACCCGATTCCATACTGATTCTGTGAGAACAAGCAGGAGAGTTAGAAATATTTGTAGGAGAGGCTGGGCATGGTGGCTCACGCTTGTAATCCTAGCACTTTTGGGAGGCCAAGGCAGGCAGATCACTTGAGGTCAGGAATTTGAGACCAGCCTGTCCAATATTGTGAAACCCTGTCTCTACTAAAAATACAAAAATTAGCCAGACAAGGTGGCTAGTGCCTGTAATCCCAGCTACTCGGGAGGCTGAGGCATGAGAATTGCCTGAACCATGGGGGTGGAGGTTGCAGTGAGCCAAGATCATGCCACTGCACTCCAGCCTGGGCAACAGAGTGAGACTCCATCTCAAAAAAAAAAAAAAGTATATATATATATATATATATATATATATATATATATATATATATATATGGGAGTATTCAATGAGGAGTACAGTAGTCGGAAATGCAGAATGTTTCTTTTCTCTATTTTTTTGATACAAGAATCAAAGATTCTGTGATATGGGAGTAGTTATATTCTGATATCTATAATAAGCTTCTGTTACTAGGTGGGAGTCAACCATGGTGAAAGAATGGTATCTTAGGAGCCTATTTTAGTATAAGGCAATCATGGATGCAAGCTCTGCAGAGATCTTTCTGTTCTTTGCTATAGTCTAGGCCAGAAGGGGAGAAGCATGATTATTAGGAATGAGTTTTCTTGGGATGGTATTCTAAAATACTGATGGCTGTTCAAGGTGAACAGATGGCTGTATTAATGCTAAAGGAGACACAACCTAAAGCTAGGGTGAGCATGTAGTTTATTGTCCAAACTGGGACACTTCTGAGAATTATAGACAGTGCTATTAATAATTATACCAAGACCACAAACATGACACAGGACAGCCTCAGGCAAACTGAGCTGTAAGGGTGACCCTTCCTAAAGCAGTTGTTTCAGAGTTTACCTCTGAAGTTTCAAAAAGATGTGTTTTCTTTGGAAGGATTTATCTTTTAGGAATGTGCTTTTATGAGAGAAATTGGGGCTAACATTTCTGTCAAAAACACGGAA
Source organism: Pongo pygmaeus (assembly GCF_028885625.2). Lineage (NCBI taxonomy): Eukaryota > Metazoa > Chordata > Mammalia > Primates > Hominidae > Pongo > Pongo pygmaeus. The sequence goes on along the minus strand of NC_072373.2, from coordinate 36,270,783 downwards.
AATGACTTATGACATCTAAAAGGAATATTGACATTTTATCCTGTCAGTGCGGTTTAGTTTTTCAACTACGTTACCATCTCTGAAACACACTGTGATCCGTGAAGAATGAAAACCATGGAACTGGAAATGCTGTTAATGGTTATGTTGTTTTTCTCCCCTCCCTTTAAAAGTTGCATGTCTGGCAAATTAATCCTGCTGAAAGATATTAGGTTGATAAATACAGATAGATCAAAGTGTCAGACAGCTTGCAAATTCATTGTTATTTGAGAGGGAAAATAGCTTTTAAATATCCTGAGATTGTTTGGCATAGTGGCAAAGTGGAAGATTTACTTCATGCCAAAAGGTCTGCAAACTCTGCAGACAACCAGGAAGAGGAACATCTAGTAGCAGAAGGGCAGGAAAGCCAGCAGCCAGCCAAGCCCCACAGGTATGCAGCAAAATGGAGGGTTGTTAGAGGGGTGGTGGTGACAAATGCTTGTGTTTTGGATTTAGAGCTAAAATGTGAGGAAGTGATTCACCCCATGAAAACTTCTCTAAATGTACTATTTTAAGCCATGTTTTAAAGGTGGATTGTCATTTTTCATATTTGTGAATTAGCTAGCTGGTGGAGTGAGGCAGAGGGGGTAAATCTTAATATATAGTCTGCTGTTTCAGTGTTCTTTAGTTACAGTTAGAGTGACATGGCAAGTTGATCACTTTTCAGAGAACAGAGGTAGAGGTGAAGTGATCATTATTTTTGTTAATACCTTAAAATGCAGTCAACAGATCGTAATATACTTTGAAATGAAAGTTTTCTGAGGAAAACATGAAGATCTGGATGTCTGTTTATTTGTTTTGTGATAGGGTCTCACTGTGTTACCCAGGCTTAGTGCAGCCTTCATGTCCTGGGCTCAAGTGATTCTCCTTCCTCAGCCTCCTGAGTAGCTGGGACTACAGGCAGGCACAACCATGCCTGGCTAATTTTTCTTTTTAAATTTTTTGTAGAAATGGGGTCTCACTATGCTGCCCAGGCAGGTCTCGAACTCTTAGACGCAAGTGATTCTCCTGCCTTGGCCTCCCAAAATGCTCGCATTATGGGTGTGAGCCACTGTGCCTGGCCTGTTTTTTAAAATTACAGTTACTTTGTAGTAGCATGGGATAGAAATTAAAGAAACCCCTTTAAGGTTTTGTAAAAAATAATTTGGTGATGAACTGGAAAATATATTTTGTTTAATATGAAATTGAAAATTAAGAAATTATTTAGTAGGTTTTTAAACAAAATATTGTTTTACATTTTAAAAATGAAATCCTGGTTACTCTTTATCTCCTTTGTTCAAAGAAGTTAAACTATATTTTTTCAAAGATGAAAGAAGATGTAATTGGTTGCTAACATCTTATTTCCATTATGTCTATTTCAACTTATGTCTTTTCCTTGAATTAAATTTAGCCGTGAAGTTACTAGGACATTTGTGGAAACCTGCCCAAATCGGTGCATATTAGTTGAGCTCCTTGACATATTTCTCTCACCTGTTGGCCTTTTTGAAGGGTATAGATTGCTTTACTGCCATGCTGGCCTTGATATCAGAGACTTGGATGTTGGTATAGTCTCATCTGGTAACCTGTGTCATTTCCTCTTCCTAATACATCACTTTTCAGTTTGGGGAGGGACGTTTTTTCTGGTTCATGCAGCAAATGAGAGAAAATAATTAGGTAATTGCAACCACAAAGAAAAATGGAATGATCAGCTTATTGTATGTAGCAGATCTTAAGAATGAATATGCTTAAATGTCTTCTGGAATAACAAAATCTACCCCCACGTTTTTTTGGCTGGAAATTGTGAATTAAGAACTCCTCAAGTTCTTATTGTAACAATTGTAGAGACACGAAAGGATCTATTAAACTGTCTTGAATTAACTATTTTAAAGTAAATGAAATGTACATTTTGAGGACAGACCTATTGCTCGTCTTTGTAACGGATCCCTTAAATGACATTAAGCTCAAGATTTGTATGTTTATTTGATGGCAGGTGGGGGTAGATTTTGTTGTTCCAGGAGACATTTAAGAATATTAGTTCTTAAGATCTGCTACATACAATAAGCTGATCACTCAGTTTGTCTTTGTGGTTACAATCACCTAATAATTCTTTACGGTGTGTAGACAGACATGAAGATTGTGATTAAACTGTGTTAAATTGAATGGTGTTGATTATATTTAGAGCACTGGTTGGTCTAATTGGAAAGGTGTATAGTTATTTAAGTTTGAAAAAAATATTCTGTATCGAAATACCATTTATTTTGTCTTATTATTTGTGTTATTTTCATTTAATAGATTTAAACTTGACACTTTGAGGCAAGATCATTTAAAATAGGAATATTTGTCACGTGATTGGTTACTTAATAACCTAAATCTATTTTCAAGACAAACTTAAAGTCTATTTACTACATAGTATAGTGTGAGATGACAAAATACAAAAAGTATTAAATATTAATTTAAATGTAAATTTATAGAAAGTGCAAGTAATTTAAAGTAAAATTAAGTGCAAATGTCCACTAGGTGGCACCATGAGAACTCTGAATCTTGTTACTGGTATTTTTCTAGGCCCTTTGGTGTTATGTATGTTAGAATATCTCTTGCATACTCAGCTTGAAGAGATTCTTTTTTCTGTTATGTGCTTATTTACCCAACTTATTTTTATTCCCTGCCCCCAAATGAATTTTCCTTGGTAGTGGAGCTTGACAAAAAAGAACAGGTCATTTTTTTTCCCCAAGATAACCACAAATGAGAATGTACCAGTGTGTGTAAATGATACACATGACACTGATGATAAATATTGACTTTTACAAATTCTAGGGCTATTGAGGATAATATTGGATATTAGGAGTTTAGGGGTTGGGTGGGACAAATAACAGAAAATTCATGGTATGCCATGGGAATCATTAGAAATGATATACTTAAATGTCTTATTTCACAATTACAGAGTTTGAATTTCAGAGAAGTTTAGCCATGTGCCTAAGATACTCCAGGTATTTGATAGCACTCACAGAACTATATTTTGAAATGAAGAGATTTCATTTTATGGAGGGGAGGCGGGGAGAAGACATATTTGGTATGGAAAACTCAGTATGAGCTACTTGCATACTGGTAATGGGCTTGATGTCCTGGAGGCTAGAGAAAGTTATGGAGAGTAGCAGAGTATAAAGTTCATTTGGCAAAAAATGAAGCCAAGTGATGGATCTTTATTATGATAAGATAGCAGTATTAGGGTTGTAATTAAGATTGCTGTGTTGTTTTCTAGGCTTATTTTGTTGTTTTACCAAATCTGTACAAGGTATTCTGATGCTCTTTTCGTACGTTTTCAAGGATGAAGCATAATAGACATGACCCAAGAACGTTATAAAAATGTGAAACTTCAAAGGAAAGGTTCTTTTTTGTAACAATAGCTATTACTAAATGATGAATAGGGAATCACATACAGGAATCTTAACTAGCATTAAGCTTTAGATTTAGGTATTCACTTAAAATCATATTTATAAGAGCTTGTTTCTTAATGGAAACTGATATGTATGTCTTCTACCTTAGGGTAACCTTTGTTCTGCTGGCTAGATAACTTGCTTTGTGCATGGAGCATGAGTCATTGCTACTAGGAAAAATAGAAATTCCTTTTTGTTGACTATGGCAATATTTGAACCTCAGGGCTCAGTGAAAGCTATCAGCTAATAATAATGAGGCCATGTATTTTATATATAGTCACCCATGAGAGACCACCTGTTGTTCTAAAGGAAACTGATCTCTTTTTACAGATGGTCTTCAAATACAGATTTCTGATAGTTTATAGTATAAAGATTTATTCTATGGCAACTCAACCTGTTCCCCTGGGGCCTGTCTTTCAGAGATGATGTCCTAGACAGATTTCACTATACTGCCCTACTCTGAGCAGTTCAAAGCACAGAGGTAAGGGTAGGTAGGTGAACTGGGATGCTAAATAAACGCCTATGTCTGTAGCTGCTTTTTAACAAGTCACCTGGGGCCCTCTAATAGCCCTGAGACTTGAATTTCCGTGATATGAACCTGGAGGCAGAACGCTTTCATAGAACCTTTGACTTTTTCCCCTTGTATCACTTCCAAAAAAAGCTTAGGTTTTTGCCTTGATGGTGTTGGTGAAGGATGCACCTTTTACTCTTGCGATGGCCCAGAGGGCCTCTTTAAGTATGGGGTTGACTTCAGGTTGGTTTAACTTTTGACAAATAGTCTCTGTATTATGTCAAATGTCAGTGGTTGCCCTGCCTTATCCACAATGTCCTTACCTAGACTGAGAACCTGTCACTTGCTTGTTGCTCCCTGTATCTTTCTTGTTAACTTTCTGGGCTTTAGGGAGCTAGTTTGCGTTTCGTATGATATTTATATATAGTTTTGTATGAAATAAGTTGAATCGTAGTGTGATTTCTAGGAGTTGAACAAGCACTGTATTAAGCAGATGTGTTAAGTATATAATATAAATAAACTAGGCATCGAATATTTATATATAATATGTTTATAAATAAGATTCATTGCTGTGGTGGTGAAAGGAGTTTTTAAATGTTATCTTCCTCGAGCTGGCCGGAGAATACGTCATTGAGAAGAAGGGAATTTAGAAACTGCTTAAATATGGAAGAGAAAGATATCAGTGAGTACTAGAAGGTGGTTGGTTGCATTGTGTGGTCGAGGAGATATGGTAGGGTTAGGCTTTTCAGGCATGGTAAGGTGCAACTTCAAGAGGAGAATTAAAGGAATAAGGTGGGCAAGGAAGAGGTGTCAGGGGTTTGCCTGCTTTAAACAGATCTGTCTTTGTACTCATGTCTAACTCCTTTTTTAAGTTTGGAATTCTTGGCGCTAGCTGCTGGTTGATCCATAGAGGTTTATATTTCACAAATAATGCCTGTATAACTTTCTTTTACTCAAATAAATTCCCAATATTGGCCCTTGATGCATCTCTTTTGATATCTTTCAGTTACTGAGCTTAAGGGCTTACCATACACAAAGTATATTATTAAATTCTATATTATAGAATTACCTATAATCTTACCATACACAGAAAATCACTGTTAATAGTTAGTGTATGTTTCTAGCCTTTTTTCTGTGTGTGTTTGTTTTTAAAGTAGAATTATAGTATACATACTCATTTGTAGTTTGTTGTTTTTGCGTAATATATCATAAGACACTTTAGCATTAAATGTTCTATAAAATGATTTTAATAGCTGTATAATATTTTATCATAAGGAGATATAATCTATTGTTAGGAATTTGTTATTGCCACATTTTTACTAATTTTTGTGATGGACAGATGGACATTCTTGTATGTAGATCTTTTTTGTACACCTCTGATAGGTTTTGGTATAAATTGCTGAATTTCTGGGTGAAAGATAGAAGCAATTTTGCGCTTTTGATACGCATTGGCAAATTGTCCTCTAAAAAGGTTAAAGTAGATGTCTTTTTATTTCTCTTTGCTTCTTCTGGTTTGGCTATATAAATTTCTCTTTTTTATCTGCTGGGTTGTGTGTGTGTGTCTGTGTGTGTGTGTTTGCTTGCTTTTAAAGATGCTGAATTAAGAAATTATTCAGAATTTGAAAAGGAACACTTTGTATAGAATGTTTATTTACTTAATCTTACTATCTTTCTCTCTAGGTATTTTAATGGTCTTACTTTTTTGATCTAATCTCATTTAATCATGATTCTCATTGCTAATAAAATATGATTTGAAAGGTAAGAGGAAATATGACTATGGTACCAGTTTTTTGTGGTCAAAAGCCAAGAAACAGAGTATACATAACTTTGCCCTCTTGCCCTTTGGTGTTATTGTTATTGTTAAAAGGAAAAATGGGGCAAAACATGAAACAGAACAATGTGATAGATGGTGTGAAGGTTATAGTGACAAGATACCAGAGAACAGACAAAAGAGATCTCTAATACAGCATTTCCTTTCTTTTGTGATTAGCTATATAAACCAGAACTTTTTTCAACCTTATCTATTTATCAGTTTCAATGGGCTAGATTATATATTGGCATCATTTAAGGACATAAATTTACATCGAAATACATAAAATATTTTTAAATGACTTAAGAAAAATCTCATAAAATTTACATATATTTCTTAGGATAGTAGATAAATAACTGTAGATTGCTATTAAAGATTCTTATTATGAAGTACTGTTACTGTCTGTATGGCTGAAATGTCAGAGAACTGAAAAGATTTTCACTAGGCTCAGTGAATCTCATTTGAAATTGTCAGTTTAATGAAATCTGTTGCTTTTTGGGAATAGAATTTGTTCTTTTTGGACATTCTAAGGACTTGAAAAAAAGTTGAAAATGAGGATATATATTGACAGGGTGCCAAAGCAGCATCTAAAGCTGATTAGAAATTTGAGCTTAGTGGCCAGTAACATGTTTTTACCCTAACTTACTTTATTTGATATGAAGCAGGCAATTTGAATTTAAAATAGGGGTTGGCAAAACTATGTTCTATGGGCTGAATCTGGCCTGCCACCTGTTTTTGTATGGCCTGAAAACCAAGAATGGTTTTTGCATTTTTAAATAGTTAAAAAAATTAAAAGAAGATGATTTTGTGGTTTTGTGATGGGAAAATTATAAGGAATTCACACTTCAATGTCTGTAAATAAAGTTTTACTGGAATACAGCCATGCTTATTCATTTATATATTGTCTGTGGCTGCTTTTGCACTACAACGGCAGTGTTGAGTGGTGACAGAGACCACATATGGCCTGCAAAGCCTAAAATATTTACTTTCTGGCCCTTTATAGAAAAAGCTTGCTGATCCCTGATCTATAACTGTATAGTCTAATCCACTTTTAATTTTGATTTAGTATATAATCCTGAAGAAATCATTTTCTTTTTAATTTTTTTTTTTTCTGAGAAACTTGGCAGATAATGTTCAGTGGTGAATGCAGATCTCATATTTATTTCCAAACTAGTTTTTATATAACTCTGTTGTCAGTCTTATTTAATGGTATAGATCACTGGCTCTCAAATGTAATCTTCAGATCTCTGGGTGTTTCTGAGATATTTTCAGGGAGTTCATAAAGCAAAACTGTTTTGATAATAATGCCAGGACATTCTTTGTCTTTTCATCATGTTGACATTTGCCCTGATGATGCAAAAGCCGTGGTAGGTGAAACTGCTGTGCTTGGGCATGAATCAAGGCAGTGTCACCAAACTGTAACAGTACTCATTGCACATACTTATAAAACCAATGCTAATTTTTCCTAAGTAGTAGAAACTGTTACATTTTATTAAATCTTAACCCTTGTCACTTGTCTTTTTAATATGCTGTGTGAAAAAATGAGAATTATACATAAAGCACTCTGCATACTGAACTACCATGGTCGTCTTGAGGAAAAGCACTTATGCAGTTGTTTGAGCCATTAGCTGAACTAGCTGCTTTTTTCATGGGACACCATTTTGCTTGAAAGAACAATTGACAAACTGTCATTATTCAGACTTGTGTATTTGGCACTTTTTTTCTTGTAAGGGAGCGAAGTAAGCTGACACTTTAAGGAAAACAACTGATATTATTTGTTGCCAATCATAAAATTGGAGTTTTCAATTGAAAATTAGGATTTTCAGATAACCTCTGTCTGCCACTTTGGGTTTGACAGTTTCCCAATACTTAAATAATTTTCTGATGAGATTGGTAGATAAGGAAATGTTAACATATGATTTTTTGGGATAATGAAATGTGCTGTCGACATTTCGAAGATCTTTATAACTAAGAGAACCAGTATTTTCAGGATGACCAATGTGTGATGTTATAAATTCATGCACAGATAAAAGATCCATTCAGGGTGCAAGACAGACCAATGGATTTGAATGTAACAGAAACAGAAATTTCATTCATAGGATTTTATATTCCACATTACAACTAAGCTTTAAAAAACTATCACTTGTTGAGTTTTGGTGTAGTATCAAAGAACAATATTCATAATTATTTGAAAAGGCTAATACTTGTTTCTTTTTCAGTTACATTATCTATGTGGCATTTCCTTCATATCTTTCATCCAAAACAACATATGATGACAGATTGTGAGCAGAATCAGATATGAGAGTCTAGCTATCTTCTGTTAATCCAGACATTAACAAAAATGTAAAACAGTGTAAAACAGTGAAAAAATGTAAAACAATGCCACTTCTTTCACTAACTTTTTTTGTTTTGGAAAATATAGTTATTTTTCATAAAAATTATGTTAACATGTAATGGGGCTTTAATGCTGTATACATTTCTAGACTTCTTTTGTAAATATCAATGTTGGTATTTAATAAGTATTCAGAGATACAATTCACATGAACAAAAGCTTTTTAGAGTCCACAATCATTTTGAAGAATATAAAAGGCAGTCCTGGGAGCAGAAAGTCTGATATGTATTGTGGATCATGCTCATTTACCATGATGCCAGTTATATGAACTAGGAGAAGGAATTTTCACTGCTAAATAATTTAGTAGCACCTATTACCTCTTTTTTGTCTGAAAACTGAGGTGGAAATATACCTTTCCAGAAGCTTGTAGAAGAGGCTGAGATGAAAATGTCTAAAAATTCAGTTTTTAAAAAATGCTAAATAGCATACATTTTCCAGTTACGGATGGTTACCTGAAAGCACAATTCTGAGGACGCGTTGTATAGTTGTTATATAGTTACAGGTTGAGTATCCCTAATCTGAAAATCTGAAATCTGAAACACTTCTGTCCCGAGCATTTCAGATGAAGGATATTCAACCTGTTTATATAATTGTTATAAAAGTTATAATATAATGATAGTCTATTATGCTTTGTATGCATTAACTCTATTCCTCATTTAAAGACTTGCATAATAAGTAATACTATTAAGTAACCTGCTGTTGTTCACACAGTAAGTTTTAAGAGCTGGCGCTGTGCTTGGTGGCTCATGCCATCTAAGCTACTCGGGAGGCTGAAGTGGGAGGATTGCTTGAGCCCAGGAGTTGGAGTGCAGCTGGACAACATAGCAAGATGCTGTCCTCAAAAACAAAAACAAAAACAAAAACAAAAACAAAAAAAGAGAGAGCTGAGATTCAAGTACTTTTTCCTTTATTAAAATGCTATTATTTATAGCAACTGTGTGTACAGGCAACAGTTTTCTGTAAATAGCTTACAGGATCTTGTGGTAAAGGCTCTTTTTGGCAACCAAACTAGATAAAGATTTGTCTTCAATTTTAGTTTGATGATTAAGGCAAGAAGTTGTCTTCCAGAGTTATAGAGAGACAGTAAAGTGAATGGACTAAGCCTAAACAAATTGCTAGACACTGACTTCCATCAGTAAATTACAGCCTTCCAAATTGACTTGGATAATATGAAAAATGAATAATTAGCATGATTTGTATTCGTTTGGCTGATTCTCAATTTAATATCTGTTTACTATTGTGATCATATTTCTAGGCTTCTCCAGTGACAGTGATCTGGTATCTCTTACTGTTGATGTGGATTCTCTTGCTGAGTTAGATGATGGAATGGCTTCCAATCAAAATTCTCCCATTAGAACTTTTGGTCTCAATCTTCCTTCGGATTCTTCAGCACTAGGGGCTGTTGCTTCTGACAGTGAACAGAGCAAAACAGAAGAAGAACGGGAAAGTCGTAGCCTCTTTCCTGGCAGTTTAAAACCGAAGCTTGGCAAGAGAGATTATTTGGAGAAAGCAGGAGAATTAATAAAGCTGGCTTTAAAAAAGGAAGAAGAAGACGACTATGAAGCTGCTTCTGATTTTTATAGGAAGGGAGTTGATTTACTCCTAGAAGGTGTTCAAGGTATGGTTTTATGTATATTATGTTTTGGCATGCTCTTTTGTTGGTATGTGGGAAAAAAAGTACATACATATATCTTCTGTATAGTCTTACGGATATAATACTGAAAATGAGAAATTATTGAAGCTTAAAAGACCTATATATGGATATATACTTTAAGTTCCTTGAGATGTTAGACATTATCGGAGGTACTTAACCCTCTACTTTTAATCAATTAATCCACAAAAACAGGATTTAAAAAAAAGTCAGCATGTCTCGAAGTCTCTTGTATGAATAATAATCTTTCTTTTCTGACTTGAAAAGGCAGTGTTTTACTGGCCTTCATCTCTCTCAGGAGTAATTCACAGAGATTCTTGATGACCTGAAGAGACAAAATGAAATGGATTTTTAAACTAAGAGCATAAAAGATTCTTGGGTTTGCCGACTATTCTGTTCTTTGTAGTTGTAGTAAATTCTCATTTAATTAATCGAGGTGATGTGGGACATGTAGAGCTGAATGTAACTGAATGTCTGTATATAGAACTTACTTTTTTGAAGTATCAGCTATTGTTTTAACCCTTAAATTTTTCCTTATAAAAGCAGAATGAAACATTCTGCATTTCGTTACATGACCTTTTGGATGCAGTAATCAAAGATTGATATTGACATTCTTCCAGTGGTTTCATTTACAGAAGATCATCATTTTCATTGTTCTGTGGTCTTGGGTTTGTCGGTACTATTCAGATTACCAGTCTCCTGTATTACTAACACTTTTTACTACAGTACTTCTCACTATGCCTAGTATCCTGTAGTCCAGAAGCCTTTTGTTATTTCTGGAGTATAAACTTTCAGTTTTATAAAATGTGTACCTACCTGTATATGGAGGATCCTAACTGCTTCTTAACCAGGATTTTGACCATTTCTCTTGCTTTTAGGTTTCACTCCCACTTCCTAATGCCACCAATTCCTGAATTTTTGGAGAGTTTTACCACGCCACGTAAATCAGGCAACTTTCTTGATTTCCTTTTAGTAACCTCTCATCCATCTACCTTTTTTTAAAAAAATTATATTCCATGGCAGCTTTTATATTCTAAAATTTTGTTGCTGTTACCTTCTCAGTTTCTTTGTTCTTGTGGGGTTTTGTCTTAAAGAAATTTTTGACTGCCATGTTAATAGAGTTTCTGGAGGGAGAATAGCTAAAGAAATGTGTTCAATTTGCCATCTTCAACTGGGAATTCAGATTTCACAATTGTTACTTAATTTCGGTGGGCCTGAGGATCAAACAGCTATTAATGTTTTGTGTGTATAGCAATAAGAGGAGCTGGAGTCTTGTTTCTTTTTTCACTAGTTATTGTCTTACTGAAGTTGCTTATATAACCATTTGGAACCTGTTAACACAGTTTCACATAATTGATTCTTAATTCATTTCTCATTAATTTTGTTATCTTGGTATGATTAATATTAGCTATCACTTTTAAGGTTTCTAATTGATAATCTAATTTTGAAGTTACTTGTTTTCTTGCTTTGATGGAAAGATCATTTTCACCCTAATTTTATTTTTCAAATGGTTTTATAATGTTAGGTTTTTTTTTTTGAGATAGAGTTTCATTCTGTCACCCAGGCTGGAGGGCAGTGGTATGATCTCAGCTTGCTGCAACCTTTGCCTCCGGGGTTCAAGTGATTCTCCTGCCTCAGCCTCCCTAGTAGCTGGGACTACAGGTGTGTGCCATCATGCCCAACTAATTTTTGTGTTTTTAGCAGAGATGGGGTTTCACCATGTTTGCCAGGCTGGTCTCGAACTACTGACCTTAGGTGATCTGCCTGCCTTGGCCTCCCACAGTGCTGGGATTACAGGTGTGAGCCACTGCACCAGGCCATCTATTGGGTTTTTTGTTTGCTAGTGGAGCATTCTGGTCTTAAAGATCTATTCATTTTTATTATTTGCTTTAACTCTCATTTTGGGTTGGGAGTTTAAAATGGGTATGAGTTATAAAAAAATCTGCTCTGACATTTTTTCCATTTCTTTTCAGATAATTATGTGCTAAAACATCACTGGTGTTTAATTGACACAAGTAAAACACATCAATGTGGTCAGTGTGACATTTTTTTAAGTTATTTGCATTTAATCTTAGACCATTTCATAATGTTACCACTTGATGGCACCAGAAAAATAAAAATCTGTGCTTCAAAATGAGAATTATAGATGCATGTCAGAAAATAACAATGTGTCATTTGGTTAGTTACTTTGCTGATTATGGTGGTGAATTATTTCTCCACTAGAACTTGATACCAAACCTACTAGACTGCTATCTTAAGGAACATTACCATTTAAACATATATCTCCTATTTAATGCATGTTTGTCTTTTTGAAAGCACAATATCCATTCCTGCTCTGGATTGGTTTCTGTTGTTAATATGCCACAATTCCAGAAGTTAATAACTGACTAAATTGATTTTAGTCTTTTATTGTTTATTCATAATGTGATCAATTTTTGTTCAGAAAAACTATGGGAACCACAATCATGGAATTCTAATTTTTAACCAGTATATAAAAGAACCTTTGTTTCAGTCCTCCTAGTTACACATTTGACCCTGTGTCAAATGTAAGATCAGGACAGTGCTTCCAGTCCATGGATTCTGTACTAGCATACTAGTTACCACCTAACAGACATATGGACATTGTCCTTCAATTTCTGGGGAAACTGGGGGCTCTAGTTGTGAGCTTGATTTGACCTTCATTTTCAGAAGAGATGTTTCCTTGGGTAGTTTGTTCTAGGGTGACAAAACTATTAGTGAAATATCTTTATAGCCAGTAAAACGTATGAATCATTTAAATTGAACTCTTCATAATATTTGTTCTTGTGACCTTTATTGGCGTGGATTGGCATGCCTTATAATAAAATAAGTATTTCTGGATGTCTGGTAATACAGAGAAAATAATCTTTCAGAGCTAAGTAGTGCTTTATACAAAGATTCTTGCGGGTTGGCAAATTTTGTTATTTTGTTACTAAACTATTCATCCTAAAGAAGTTTATCTGGGTTGTTAGTAGGTCTGATAAAGATGGCTTGACGTTTTTCTTATTTAACTGGTATTTGCACAGCTGAGACCACATGCAAAACACAATAGTAACGGCTCTCTTTGCCCATCCGGCAGAGAATAAGTATACCCTGATAGTGGTAACTTTGAATTCTCTTTGAACCTGACACTTCACTTACTCTCTTTTAGAAATGGTTCTTGGAATGAAAGTACTGTCTACTCTTCTAAATTCTCAGGTCTTTATGGATTTAAGAGAGAAAATCCAAAAGTCAGAGTTGAAGGAATCAACTTGAATTTTTGAAAAGGATGTTGCAATATATATCATACTTTCCTGTCCATCTTGTTTATATATTACTGAAAGTGGCGGATATGATTAATCTATGTGTGGGCTTATTGGAGTGGTTGTGGTAATATAGAGTGGTAAATGGATTACATAAAGGTATTAATAAAATGTTTAAGTAATTTATTACATGCCTGTCACTGTACAAGGTATTTTTCTTACATTATTTTTAATCTTCAAAGGAGCCCTATAAGTTGAACTATGACTGGCCATACTGGACTTTGTCTAAGGATACCAAAATTTAGAGGGTGCAAACATTTAATATAATGATTCTAAAAGCTTGGCACCTAGTTAGCAAGAATAATTATTTAAAACAGGAAGCTACCAGATGGCGAGCATTGTTAGTAACACCCATCTGTGGGCTACATTATGAATTACAGAGTTGATTTGAGAGCTGGTTTTGTGTTGTTTGTTCCAGGTGCCAAAAGTACTGGTTTGATGTCTTTGTAAGGTAGATATTGTGATCCCTGTTTTATAGGTGGAGAAAACTAAGACTTACATAAATTAAGCAATTTGCTCAAGGACACAAGCCAGTAAAAGTTGAGCTAGGATTTTAATCTAGGTCTTTCTGAGCCTCAATCGTGTTTTCTTCATATTGTGCTATGCTACCTCTCACATGTTCCTCCTAATTAGATTAGCATTTTAAGATGGAGAAGTGGGAAATCCTCTCCATTTTCGAATATTTGAAAACTTTCTTATTTTGAGTATTTGTCATTTTTCCTTCTATCCATTTGTTTGTTTTCACTCAGCCATCTATTCATCTAGTTGATCATTCAACAAGCATTTATTTCTTGTATGTACCAGGCCCTGTAATAGGGAATATAAAATGGTCATTTTCTAAAAATATAAAATAAAATTGAGCAATGGCCCTTCAAGATGAGATGTTTCTGTCAACTTAATAGCATGCTAATATGACCCATGATTTTGTAGTGTATATCTTGTTGAAAATATCTGGTAGATTTGCTGCCATAGTCATACCTGTTGCTTTTCACTTAACTTGATGTTGATGCCACATTTAAAAAATACCCCATTATTTCCCCCTGCCCTTCTCACTCTTTTTCTTTTCTTCCTCTCTCGTTTTCTTCCTTCTCCTCTCCTTCCCTTTTACCTCCTTTCCTCTCCTCTTCTCTTCTCTTGCATACATTATGAGTGACATTTCATAATATATTTCTGGATATTGTTGATATCCAATTTTTCTTTGAAGATTTTGTTGATATTTTTGACCAGTGAGACTATTTTTAATGTTTGTACTCAGATAAGAGATGCAAACATTTTCATTCTGGTAAATGGTATAATAAGCAGTACTGAACCATTTTTTATAGTTTATTCTTGGGTAGATGTGTGCTAGGCTATCAGGGATGTCCAGACATATTTCAAACACCATGACCTTGTATGGAGCTTGGACCATTGATTTATTCCATGAATAAGGGTTACTCAAATATTTAGAAACCCAAAGGATAAAGTTTTTGGCTTTGGAAATAGATAGATAATATGAAAAAGGTAGTAAGTTTAGGTTTGATAAAGGGAAGCAAGTCATGTGATTTTGGTATTTAGGGGATCTTAGAACCAGTCCCCTGTGGATACTGAAGAGCAACTGTATAAGATTATAATTCTGAGAACAGAGGTAGTTTTCCTTCTTTCTTTTCAATTTGGATGGCTTTTATTTCTGTTTCTCACCTAATGCTCTGGCTAGAACTTCCAGTACAATGTACAAGAACATTGGGAAAGCAGGCATTCTTGTCTTGTTCCTGATATCTTAGGGGGAAAGATTTCAGTCTTACCATGGAATATGATGTTAGTTGTTGGTTTTTCGTAGACGCCCTTTATCATGTTGAAGAAGTTCTATTCTATTCCTAGTTTTCTGTATGTTCTCTTGCAAGGGTGTTGGATTCTGACAAATGCTTTTTCTGCATCACTTGAAACAATCGTGCTTTTTTTCTTCTTTGTTCTATTAATGTGGTATATTACATTGATTTTCTTATATTGAACCACTCTGGAATTCCTAGGATAAATCCCTCTTGCCACAGAGATTTTTATATTAAGTTTGAACCCAGTTGTGCCTTTTGGTATCTCTTGTGTATTTTGTTTATCATTGTAATATAGTTGGAAAGGAGGGACTGCTTATTGAGGTATGAGCCTTCTATCCATCTCCGTCTGGAAGTTGAGATCTTATTTTTCAATAGGGAGGAGTATTAAACAAATACAGAATATTTCTTATTTTATTTTATTTTTTCCTTCAGTTTTGACCTGTGACCTGAATGTCATGAAAATTTTCCACAGCTTTTTCTGTTTAAAATAAAATGTGTACTTTTCACTATGATTTAATAAATTGCCTTAGTTGAGAATTTTTCAGATCTTAACTGTTTTGAAACTGGCTAGAAGGAAGCATTTTAAAACAGTCTAATTAAGATTTTTAAAAATAGAGATTTGAAATGATTTAAATATGCCACTTAGTCTTCTGTCTTCCCTCCTCTTCAGCATTCTGTTTTTTCCTTTCTTTAGTTGATCCAGGAAGTGTCTGCCAATAGGAGTAAGCAGTTACTAATGCAGTGAACTCAGAAGGAACTATTTCATAGGTTCAGAGAGAAGACTTTAGATTCTCTGTTCTCAATATTCACAAATGAAAAGAGAGTTGCTTTTTAAATTATCCTATACTCAGGTAATTCTCTTACAGGTTTGGTGTTAAGACTAGATTTTCAGCTCCAGGTAGCAAAATCCTAACCAACTCAAAGAGGCTCACATAGAAAACATTGTTTTAGTCCATCTGAAAAAGAGTGTTTTATTCCACGTAAATGATTACATATAGCTCAATTCAGATGTTCAAGAAATGCCAACAGGTCTCTGTCTTTTTATTTGCCTGTCTCTGTTCATACCCTGTACTTGCTATCCCCTTTCTCTTATTTGATTTTATCTTCATGGCATGAAAGATAACCCCCGACTAGCTCCAGGTTTACAAAGACTTTGTCCTCAGGATCCTGGAGGAAGAGGGTATTTTCCCTCATAGCTCCAATAAAAGCCCCAGGGAGGATTGGCCTGGCATGCATCACATAGCTTTCACCTCTGTCTTTGTAACCTGATTAGGCATAGGTTATTTGGTCATCCCTGGGAAGGTGGACAGAGCTATCCCTGATGCACTGCATGAACTGAACAGCATAACCATGGAATGTGGAAGGAGTGGATCAAAATGAGGAAGGGATGTTAGGCAGAAACAAAAAAAACACATTGAAATGTTATCTTCTGCTTATCTGTCATGGCCCAACAGTGCCGTTTATTATCCTTTCTCCCCTGGCCTTAAAAAACAAAAATGATTGTTTTGGTTGTTCATGTGTATTCTCTTACATGTTTCTTAGATGATAATTCTCTAGAGAACCGGCATGGTATCTACTTTTTTTAAACTTTTAACGGAAGTATATTATATATACAGAAAAGTAAATATCATAATCATATAACTGAATGTATTTTCACACATGGGACACTCCCATGTGACTGGCATCCAGATCAAGGAGCAGAATTTGGCCAGCACCCTAGAAGCTTCCTCATCTCCCCTCTTCAAAGGAAATTATTATTTTGATCCTTTAACAGTGTTGAGTGCAAGAGGTCTGCTTTTTCTTTTAAGAGAAATAGGAACACTTTTACACTGTTGGTGGGACTGTAAACTAGTTCAACCCTTGTGGAAGTCAGTGTGGCGATTCCTCAGGGATCTAGAACTAGAAATTCCATTCGACCCAGCCATCCCATTACTGGGTATATACCCAAAGGACTATAAATCATGCTGCTATAAAGACACATGCACACGTATGTTTATTGCGGCATTATTCACAATAGCAAAGACTTGGAACCAACCCAAATGTCCAACAATGATAGACTGGATTAAGAAAATGTGGCACATATACACCATGGCATACTATGCAGCCATAAAAAATGATGAGTTCACGTCCTTTGTAGGGACATGGATGAAATTGGAAATCATCATTCTCAGTAAACTGTCGCAAGAACAAAAAACCAAACACCGCATATTCTCACTCATAGGTGGGAATTGAACAATGAGAACACATGGACACAGGAAGGGGAACATCACACTCTGGGGACTGTTGTGGGGTGGGGGGAGGGGGGAGGGATAGCATTGGGAGATATACCTAATGCTAGATGACGAGTTGGTGGGTGCAGCGCACCAGCATGGCACATGTATACATATGTAACTTACCTGCACATTGCGCACATGTACCATAGAGCCTAAAGTATAATAATAATAATAATAATAATAATAATAAAATAAAAAATTAAAAAAAAAAAAAAGAAATATTTTGGAGAAGGAGTCTTGCTATGTTGCCCAGACTTTCTTGAACTGGTCTCAGGCAATCCTCCTGCCTCAGCCTCCCAAAAAGCCAGGACTTCATTGTGAGCCATGGCACCTGGCTCAGGTCTGCTTTTTTCTATTCCCATTCCTTACAAGGGCAGGGTTCCAGTTTTGAGAGCCTGCTTTCTGTTGTTTCCACCCTCTTCTCTGCAATTTCCATTATGGATGATGATGGGGAATGGGTTGGGGTCTTGTTTCTCTTTTATTTCTGTAGAATCCTGACCTTTCTCTCATTTTCTTCTTTCCCTTTGGCCTTTCACTGCCACACCTTGAGGGGGTATCACTCATTTTCTATATATCTGATTCTTCCCCAGTAGGAAGGCTTTACCAAGGCTCTCACTTTTTATTTTCTTCACTTTCGAGCCTATAAAGCCTGTTTTTTTTAATTTTTAAATTTTATTTATATTTATATATATTTTTTGAGATGGAGTTTCACTCTTGTTGCCCAGGCTGGAGTGCAATGGCGCAATCTTGGCTCACCACAACCTCCGCCTCCCAGGTTCAAGGGATTCTCCTGCCTCAGCCTCCCGAGTAGCTGAGATTACAGGCATGTGCCACCACGCCTGGCCAATTTTGTTTTTTTAGTAGAAACGGTGTTTCTCCATGTTGGTCAGGCTGGTCTCAAACTCCTGTCCTCAGGTGATCTGCCCACCTTGGCCTCCCAAAGCGCCAGGATTACAGGCGTGAGCCACCGTGCCTTGCCAAAGCCTGTTCTTTAACTATCAGATGCCAACCTGTGTTTGGCATTTAGTTGGGCTTCCTTTTTCTGTTTTTGTTTGTTTTTTCCTGTGCTTTAATTTAAGTCCAGTTTGCTCTCTCTCTGTCTATATATATATATATATATATTTTCCTTCCCCCCACCCCCACCAAGGAATCTCTTAAGCTTTTCTTCCTCTGGTCACCACATCCATTGGCTTATAATGGGGGGGCCCTGGGAGTGCTGTTGTAATTTGGTTGGTTTTTCTATTTACAGATAATCCAAAGGTCATGGTATCTTTGTTTCCTAGTGGTGCTGAAAATGTGAGTCATATGTGGATTTATTTGTGCTCTTGGTTTTTTGTTTGTTTCTTGAGAGGTTATGTGGAGACATTTGAAATTTGGTGGCCACTGTTGTCCTCTAGGCCCAAGAGTTCACACAGATCGATTTCAGAATGTTCAACAACTTTTGTATGCCTAAAATAAACTTTACTTGGTTGTGATATGCATTATCCTTTTTATATATCATTGGATTTAATTGCTAATATTTATTCATTTATGTACAGGCTTACCTTGTTTTGTTGTACTATATAGCACTTTGCAGATTTTTTTTTTTAAAAGCCAAATAGAAGTTTTGTGGCAACACTGTATTGAGCAAGTCTTTTGGGGCCATTTTCTTTTTTTTCTTCACAACTTTCATTTTAGGTTCAAGGGGTACATGTGCAGGTTCGTTACATGGGTAAATTGTGTGTCACAGGGGTTGGTGTGCAGATAGTTTTGTCACCCAGGTAATCGGTGTAATATTTGGTAGGTAGCTTTCCAGTCCTCACCCTCCTCCCACCCTCTACCCTCAAAGAGGCCCCAGTGTCTATTGTTCCCTTCTGTGTCCATGTGTACTGAATGTTTAACTTCCACTTATAAGTGAGAACATGTGGTGTTTGGTTTTCTGCTCCTGTATTAATTTACTGAGATTATGGCCTTCAGTTCCATCGTTTGTTGCTGCAAAGGCCATGACCTCATTTTTTTTTAATAGCCGCTTAGTATTCTATAGTATATCTGTATCATATTTTCTTTATCCAGTTCACCGTTGATGGGCATCTAGCTTGATTCCCTGTTTTTGTTATTGTAAATAGTATTGTGATAAACATGTGTGCATGTGTCTTTATGGTAGAATAATTTATATCTTTGGGCATATACCCAGTAATGGAGTTGTTGGATTGAATGGTAGTTCTATTTTCAGTTCTTTGAGAAATCTCTAGACTGCTTTCCACAGTGGCTGAACTAAATTACATTCCCACCAGCAGTGTATAAGCATTCCATTTTTTCTGCAATGTCACTGGCATGTGTTATTTTTTGACTTTGTAATAACAGCCATTCTGACTGGTATGAGATGCTGTCTCATTGTAGTTTTGATTTGCATTTCTCTACTGATTAGTTATATTGAGCATGTTTTCATATGTTTGTTGGCTGCTTGTATGTCTTCTTTTGAGAAGTGCCTGTTCATGTCCTTGCCCATTTTTTAATGGGGTTGTTTTTTACTTGTTGATTTCAGTTCCTTATAGATTCTGAATATTAGACCTTTGTCAGATACATAGTTTGCAAATATTTTATCCTGTTCTATGGGTTGTCTGTTTGTTCTGTTGATAGTTTGTTTTTCTGTGCAGAAACTCTTTAGTTTAATTAGGCCCAGTTGTCAGTGTTTTTGTTGCAAATTTTTTTGGAGTCTTTGTCATGAAGTCTTTGCCTGGGCTGATGTGTGGAATGGTATTTCATAGGTTTTCTTCTAGGGTCTTTATAGTTTTAGGTTTTACTTTTAAGTCTTTAGTCCATCTTTAGTTGATTTTTATATATGGTAAAAAGTAGGAGTCCATTTTCAATCTTGTGCATATGGTAGCCAGTTATACCAGCACCATTTTTTGAATAGGCAGTCCTTTCCCCATTGCTTGCTATTGTTGGCTTTGTCGAAAATCAGACAGTTATAGGTGTTCTGGGTTCTATAACCCAGAAATAAAGAAGGGTTTCATTGGTCTGTGTATCTGTTTTTGTACCAGTACCATGCTGTTTTTGTTACTGTAGCCTTGTAGTATATTTGAAGTTGGGTAGTGTGATGCCTCCAGGTTTGTTCTTTTTGCTTGTGATTGCTTTGGCTATTCAGGCTCTTTTCTTATTCTAAATGAATTTTAGAATTTTTTTTCTTATTCTGTGAAAAAGTGTCATTAATAGTTTGATAGGAATAGCATTGAATCTGTAAGTAGCTTTGGGGAGTATTTTAATTTTAATAATACTGACTCTTCTATCCATGAGCATGGAATGCTTTTCTATTTGTTTGTGTCATATCTGATTTCTTTCAGCGTGTTTTGTAATTCTCATTGTAGAGATCGTTTACCTCCCTGGTTAGCTGTATTCCTAGGTATTTTATTATTTTTGTGGCTGTTGTGAATGGGACTGCATTCTTGATTTGGCTCTCAGCTTAGACGTGATTGATGTATAGAAATGCTACTAATTTTTGTGCATTGATTTTTGTATTCTGAAACTTTGCTGAAGTTGTTCATAAGATCTAGGAGCCTTTGAGAAGAGACTATGGGGTTTTCTAGGTATAGTATCTTGCGAAGAAAGATGATTTGACTTCCTCTCTTCTTATTTGGATGCTTTTTATTTCTTTGTCTTGCCTGATTGTTCTGGCTGGGACTTCCAGTACTATGTTGAATAGGAGGGGTGAGAGATGGCATCCTTGTCTTGTTCTGGTTCTCAAGGGGAATGCGTTCAGCATTTGTCCATTCAGTATGATGTTGGCTGTGGGTTTGTCATGGATGACTCTTATTATTTTGAGGTATGTACCTTCGATAAGTAGTTCGTTGAGGATTTTTAACACAAAGCGATGTTGAATTTTATCGACAGCCTTTTCTGTGTCTATTGAGGTGATCATGTAGTTTTCATTTTTAGTTCTATTTATGTGATGATCACATTTATTGATTTGCATATGTTGAACCAACCTTACATCCCAGAAATAAATCCTACTTCATCATGGTAGATTAGCTTTTTGATGTGCTCCTGGATTCTGTTTGCTAGTATTTTATTGAGGATTTCTGCATCTTATATTCATCAAGGATAGTGGTTTGAAATGTTTTGGTATCAGAATTATGCAGGCCTCATAGAATGAGGGAGGAATCCCTTGATTTTTTTTTTTTTTTTGAATAGTTTCAGTAGGATTGGTACCTCCTCTTTTTTTTTTTGAAACAGAGTTTCACTCATTGCCCAGGTGGGAGTGCAATGGCGTGATCCTGGCTCACTGCAACCTCCCCCTCCCGGGTTCAAGTGATTCTCTTGCCTCAACCTCCCAAGTAGCTGGGATTACAGGTGCCCATCACCATGCCTGGCTAATTTTTGTATTTTTAGTAGAGACAGGGTTTCATCATGTTGGCCAGGCTGGTCTCAAACTCCTGACGTCAGGTGATCTGTCCGCCTTAGCCTCCCAAAGTGTTGGGATTACAGGCATGAGCCACCGTGCTTGGCCACCCCTTCTTTTTTATATATATGACAGAATTTGGCTATGAATTAATTTTGTCCAGGGCCTTCTGTTTGGTAGGTTTTTAATTACTGATTCAATTTTGCAACTTATTATTGATCTGTTCAGATATTCAGTTTCTTCCTGGTTCAGTCTTGGGAGGTGGTATGTTTCCAGGAGTTTACCCATTTCTTCTAGGTTTTCTAAGTTTGTGTGCCTAGAGGTGTTGGTAATAGTCTCTGAAGGTTTTTTTATTTTTATTTTTTGAATTTTTGTGGGGTCAGTAGTAATGTCCTTTTGGTCATTTCTGATTGTGTTTATTTGGATCTTTTCCCTTTTTTTCTTTTTTAGTCTAGCTAGAAGTCTGTGAATCTTATTTGTTCTTTCAAAGAACCAACTTAAAAAAATCATTTGTATGGTTTTTCTCATCTCCATTTCATTCAGTTCTGCTCTGATTTGGGTTATTTCTTTTCTTTTGCTACCTTTGGGATTGGTTAGCTCTTGTTTTTCAGGTTTCTCTAGGTGTGACATTAGGTTGCTAATTTGAGATCTGACTTTTTAATGTGGATGTTTAGCACTGTTAACTTTACTCTTAACACTGCTTTAGCTATGTCCCAGAAATTCTGGTATGTTGTATCTTTTTTTTTTTTTTTTTCATTAGTTTTGTTGGGTGGAGTGTTCTGTAGATGTCTGTTAGGTCTGTTTGGTCAAACGTTGAGTTTTGGTTGTGATTATATTTGCTGATATTCTGCCTCAATTATCTGTCTAGTTCTGTCAGTGGAATGTTGAAGTGTCTCAGTATTACTGTGTGATTATCTAAGTCTCTTTATAGGTCTCTATGAACTTGTTTCGAGAATCTGGGTGCTCCATTGTTGGGTGCATATATATTTAGGATAGTCAAGTTTTCTTGTTGAATCGAACCCTTTATCATTATGTAATGCCTTTCCTTGTCCTTTTTGATCATTGTTGATTTAAAATCAGTTTTTTTCTGGAATGAGAATGGGAACCCTACTCTTTTTTGTTTTCCGTTTGCTTGATAGATCTTTCTTCATTCCTTTACTTTGAGCCTGTGGGTGTTATTGCATGTGACATGGGTCTCTTGAAGATAGGATATAGTTGGGTCTTGCTGTTTATCCAACTTGCCACTCTGTGCCTTTTAATTGGGGCATTTAATCTGTTTATGTTCTTCTGGTTAAGAACCATTACTGGGGAGCTAGTACGGTCTTTTGGATGTAAGGAGACACTCTGGCTCCTAGAGTTGCCAGAGTTCTTGCACTGGTTCTTTCTCATCTGTGTGGGCTGATCTTCCTTTAACTGTGGTGTAATTTGAGTATAGTCAGTTGGCTTTATTTCTGGATGTTTTCCGGTGGATGAAAGTTTGTAAAGGGTCTTTGCTTGTGGCTGAATTCTTGGCATTGGTTTCACAGGGTTGCAAAGTATTTTTGATGTTGAAGTTTGGGCTGCCATCCAGTAGATGGCGATTAAGCAACCACTACCCTGATCAGTTTGGCAGCCAGCAACATAAAAGCAGTATTCCCTCTAATAGCAAAAAGGTTGCCACTTACTGAAGGCTCGGATGATCATTAGCATTTTTTAGCAATATTTTTAAATTAAGGTATGTACATTGTTTTTAAAGACATAATGCTATTGCACTCATAGTACACTACGAATGGTGTAAACGTAATTATTATATGCACCGGGAAACAGAATGTGTGACTTTCTTTATTATCAAATTCACTTTTTTGCAGTGGTCTGGATCAGAACCTACAGTATCTCCAAAGATATGCCTGTATATGTATTTTTATTTTTCATAGATTAGGTATATTTAGCAAATTTAAAAGTAAATTAAAGACATCGTGGCCTTTACTACCGTTGTGTAGTTTATATCTCTAGAATATAGGGTCATTCTTCTTTATATCCACAATATATTTATCATACTTAACATATTCTATGGGAAGGATTTTAATAGTAGATTGAATTTCTTTAGTAGATATTCAACTGTTTTATATATTTCTTCTTTTGTGAAACTCAGCAAGTTCTATTTTTCAAGAAATTTGTCTGTTTCACATAAAAGGTGAAATTTAATTGTAGAAGTGTTTATAGTGTCTCCTAATCTTTTGGATGTCTGTTGGGTTTTTCTGGATTTTGGTTATTTGTTACGTATTTTTTTTCTTAGTCACTCCTGTTAGCATTTTATCAGTTTTTTAATGTTCAAAAGAATTAACTTTTAACTTTTATTTTGCTGTTCTGTGTTTTCTATTTTATAGATTTGTATTCCTTTCTGTCATTCTGCTTACATGAAGTCTGAATATTCTTTTTATTTTTGAGTTAGAAGATTACATCTTTGAGTTTCAGCCGTTTTTTCAATATACATTTAGGATTATTAAATTTTCCATTAAGTATTTGTTTAGCTACCTCCTATAGATTTTGATATGTCAAACCTTAGTTATTATCAGTTCAAAATATTTTTCATTTTTTGTTTTGGTTTTTAAATCTCATTTTATTAGTTTTCTATTAGTGCTATAACTACTTAACATAAACTTAATGATTTTCAAAACAAGTTTTTAATTTTATTGTTTTGTAGGTTAGAAATCTGACGTGAACCACACTGGGCAAAAATCAAGGTGTGAGCAGCACCTTTTTTTTTTTTCCTGGAAACTGCACATAAAAATAACTGTTTTCTTGTCTTTTCTAGCTTCTGGTGGCCACCTGCCTGCCTTTGCTTATGGTCCCCTTTGTCCATCTCAAAGCCAGCAGTTTTGCATCGCTCTGACCATTCTTTCATAGTTACATTTCACAGTGATCCTCAGCCAGGAAAGGTTATCTGGTTTTAAGGAGCTATATGATTGGATTGGGCTCATGTGAATAATCTAGTATAATTGCCCTGTATCAAAACCCCTAACCTTAATCACATTTGTAAAGTTTCTTTAGCCACATAAAATAACATAGACACAGGTTCTGGGCTTAGGGCATGAACGTCTTCAAGAGTCCCCTCATTATTTTGCCTCCTGTACCTGTGAATTACTTAGAAGTATGTCATAAATAGCATACGCATATTGTTTAATTTTCTGGCAGTTGGAGTTCTTTAGTTTTTTATTTTTTAGAGACAGGGTCTTGCCTTGTCGCTCAGGCTGGAGTACAGTGGCATGATCATAGGTCACTGCAGCATCACACTCCTGAACTCAAGTGATCCTCCCACCTTAGCCTTCAGAGTAGCTGGGATTACAGCTGTGAAAAAATTCATAGAAATGGGAATCTCACTATGTTGCCTAGGCTGGTCTTGAACTCCCGTCCTCAAGAAGTACTCCAGCCCTAGCCTCCCACAGTGCTGGGCTTATAGGTGTGAGCCACTGCGCCTGGTCCCCTTTCTTGACCTTTCTAAGTCTACTTTACCAGCTTGTTCTTCCCCACTTGATCTTTAAATGCTGAGATTCATCGTGACTTGGTTATCAACCTTCTTAGGCTCTTTACCCTATTCTCCTTAGATGATTTCAGGATTACATACTTTAATAACTGTCTACAACAGCAGTGTACAGTAGCAATATCATATCAACACATATGTAATCTCGAATTTTCTAGTAGTCACATTAAAAAAAAAATTCAGGACCAGTGCAGAGGTTCACGCCTGTAATCCCAGCATTTTGGGAGGCTGAGGCAGGCGGATCGTGAGGTCAGGAGATCGAGATCATCCTGGCCAACATGGTGAAAACCCATCTCTACTAAAAATACAAAAATTAGCTGGGCATGGTGGTGGGCGCCTGTAATCCCACCTACTCAGGAGACTGAGGCAGGAGAATCACTTGAACCCGGGAGGCAGAGGTTGCAGTGAGCTGAGATCGCACCACTGCACTCCAGCCTGGGTGACAGAGCAAGACTCCCATCTAAAAAAAGATTTATACTGCTGACCAAGATAGGTAACAGTCTTTCCTGAAGCAACTAAAAATACCAGACAATGTATTTAACAATGATTTTTGAGACACTGGGCATCAGGTAATGAAAGACAGTGATTTCTGAGAGGAAACAAATGAAGTTAGGCTCATGATTGTCCCAGATTGCTGTCTTGAATTTCTAGGTTGTGGTGCAGGGAGAAGGAAAACATTTGGATCCTGGCAGAACCTCTGAGTTAAGAAGATGAAGTTGAGAGGCTAGGAAGAATGAAGTTAGAGTTTGTAGTTAGAGCTTGCAGGATACGATATTTAGAATTATTGCCTGATGTCCAGTGTCTTGTCTAGAGGAGAGATAATGGTACAGAGATTGGTAGTGTCTCCTGGAATATACACAGAGTACTCATTAGTGTATGCATGTGGGGAAACTTTTCAAGACCAAAAAAGATATCCCAAAAGGATTACGAGACACAATTCTGGTTGCTCACACAGGGCTGGGAATAGTGTCTTCCTAAGAAGTAGTCTCAGAAACCTCAATCATGTGGCATTAGGTAGAATACTTAGAAGGAATAATAATACTGTGGAATAATAATTAGGCCCACTCCCACAAGTCTTTTAAAAAATACATAATTTTTGTTTTTTTCAATTTTTTGGTAGGTACATAGTAGGTGTATATATTTATGGGGTGCATGAGATGTTTTGATACAGGCATGCATTGTCAAATAAGTACATCATGGAGAATGGGGTATCCATCCCGTCAAGCATTTATCCTTTGAGTTATGAACAATCCAATTACACTCTATGTTTTTAAAAAATGTACAATTAAGTTATTATTGACTATAGTCACCCTGTTGTACTATCAAATAGTAGGTCTATTCATTCATTCTGTTTTTTTTTTTTTTGGTATATGTTAACCATCCCACCTCCCTGTAACCCCCCACTACCCTTCCCAGACTCTGGTAACCATTCTTTTACTCTCTGTGCTCATGAAATCATTTTTTTAAAAAAAATATTTAGATCCCACAAATAAGTGAGAACATGCAATGTTTGTCTTTCTGTGCCTGGATTATTTCACTTAACACAATGATTTTCAGTTCCATCCATGGTGTTGCAAATGACAGGATCTCATTCTTTTTAATGGCTCAATAGTACCATATTGTGTATATGTACCATTTTTTCTTTATCTGTTCATCTCTCAATGGACACGTAGGTTGCTTCCAAATCTTGGCTATTGTAAATAGTGCTGCAGTAAACATGGGAGTGCAGATATCTCTTTGATACACTGATTTCCTTTCTTTGGAGTATATACCTAGCAGTGGGATTGCAATTTTTTTTTTTGAGACAGAGTCTTGCTCTGTCACCCAGGCAGGAGTGCAGTGGCACGATCTCGGGTCACTGCAGCCTCCATCTCCTGGGTTCAAGCAATTCTGCTGCTCATCCTCCTGAGTAGCTGGGATTGATTACAGGCGCCCGCCACCATGCCCGGGTAATTTTTTGTATTTTTAGTAGAGACGGGGTTTCTCCGTGTCAGCCAGGATGGTCTCGATCTCCTGACCTTGTGATCCGCCCACCTCGGCCTCCCAAAGTGCTGGGATTACAGGTGTGAGCCACCGTGCCCGGCCGTGGGATTGCAATTTTTATTTTTTTTGAGGAACCTCCAAACTGTTGAACTATGTACAACATAGTGCTTGTACTAATTTACGTTCCCACCAACAGTGTACCAGGGTTCCCTTTTCTTCACATCCTCACCGGTATTTGTTGTTGCCCGTCTTTTGGATATAAGCCATTTTAACTGGGCGGGGATAATATCTCATTGTAGTTTTGATTTGCATTTCTCTGATGATCAGTGATGTTGAGCACCTTTTCTTATGTTTGTTTGCCATGTGTATGTCTTTTGAGAAATGTCTGTTCATATCTTATGCCCATTTTTTGATCGGATTATTAGATTTTTTCCCTATAGAGTTGTTTGAGCATCTTATATATTCTGTTAATCCCTTGTGAGATGGATAGTTTGTAAATATTTCCTCTCATTCTATGGGCTGTCTCTTCACTTTTTTGATTGTATCATTTACTGTGCAGAAGCTTTTTAACTTGATGTGATCCCATTTGTCCATTTGTTGCTTTGGTTGCTGGTGCTTGTGGGGTATAACTCAAAAAATCTTTTCCCAAACCAATATCCTGGAGATTTTCCCCAATGTTTTGTTGTAGTGGTTTTATAGTTTGAGTTCTTAGACTTTAAGTCTTTAATCCATTTTGATTTGATTTTTGTGTATGGCAAGAGATAGGAGTGTAATTTCATTCTTCTGCATATGGGTATTCAGTTTTCCCAGTACCATTTATTGAAGAAACTGTCTTTTCTTCAGTGTATGTTCTTGGCACCTTTGTCGAAAATGAGTTCACTGTAGGTGTGTGGATTTGTTTCTGAGTTCTCTATTCTGTTCCACTCATCTATGTGTCTGTTTTGATGCCAGTAGCTTGCTGTTTTGGTTACAATGGCTCTGTAGCATAATTTGAAGTCAGGTTATGTGATTCCTCCAGTTTTTTTCTTTTTGCTTAGGATCACTTGGGCTATTCTGGATCTTTTGTGGTTCCATATAAATTTTAGGGTTGTTTTTCTATTTCTGTGAAGAATGTCATTGATATTTTGATCAGGATTCCATTGGATCTGTAGATTGCTGTGGGTCATATGGACATTTTAACAATATTGATTCTACCAATCCATGAACATGGAATATTTTTCCATATTTTGATGTCCTCTTCAATTTTTTTTCATCAGTGTTTTATAGTTTTCATTGTAGAGCTCTTTCATGTTTTTGGTTAAGTTAATTCTTAGATATTCAGTTTTATTTGTGACTGTTGTAAATGGGATTACTTTTTAAATTTATTTCTCAGATTGTTCACTGTTGGCATATAGAAATGCTACTGATTTTTGTACATTGATTTTGTATCCTGCAACTTTACTGAATTTGTTATCAATCAGTTCTAATAATTTTCTTGTGGAATCTTTAAGTTTTTCCAAATACACACACGGTCATATCATCTGCAGACAAGGATAATTTGACTTCTTCCTTTCCAGTTTAGATGCCCTTTATATCTTTCTCTTGTCTGATTGCTTCTAGTACTGTGTTGAATAACAGTGGTAAAAGTGGGCATCCTTGTCATGTTCCTGATCTAAGAGGAAAGGCTTCAGTTTTTCTGCATTCAGTATACTATCTTTGTGTCTGTCATATATGGCTTTTATTAGGTTGAGGTGTGTTCCTTATATATCCAGTTTTTGAGGGGTTTTATCATGAAGGGACATTGAATTTTATCAAATGCTTTTTCAGCATCCGTTGAAATAATTATTTGGTTTTTATCTTTCATTCTGTTGATATGATGTATCACATTGATTGATTTGCATATGTTGAGCCATCTTTGCATCTCAAGGGGTAAATCCGCTTGGTCATGATGTGTGATCTTTATAATGTATTGTTGAATTCAGTTTGTTAGTATTTTGTTGAGGATTTTTGCATCAATATTTATCAGAGATATTGGCCTATGGCTTTCTTTTTTTTTTGATGTGTCTTTGTCTGGTTTTGATATCAGGGTAATACTGGCCTCATAGAACAAGTTTATAAGTATTCCCTCCTCTATTTTTCAGAATAGTTTGAGTAGGAGTGGTATCATTTCTTCCTTAAATTTTTGGTGGTATTCAGCAGTGAAGCCGTCAGTCCTGGGCTTTTCTTTACTGAGAAATTTTTTACCATAGCTTCAATCTCATTATCTGTTATTGGTCTGTTCAGGTTTTGTGTTTTTTCCTGGTTCAGTCTTGGTAGGTTGTATGTAAGTAGGAATTTGTCCATTTCTTCTAGACTTTCCAATTTATTGACACATAGTTGCACATATTAGCTACTAATGATCCTTTGAATTTCTGCAGTAACAGTTATAATGTCTGCTTTGTCTGCTTTTACATTTCTGATTTTATTTATTTGTATATTCTTTTTTTTCTTAGTTTGGCTAAAGGTTTGTCAATTTTGCTTACGTTTTCAAAAATCCAACTTTTTGTTTCACTCGTCTTTTGTATTATTTCATTTCAGTTCATTCATTGCTACTCTGATCTTTATTATTTTTTTCTACTCATTTTGGGTTCGGTTTGCTCTTGCTTTTCTAGTTCTGTAAGATGCTCATTTGAAGTTTTTCCTCTTTTTTGATGTAGGCACTTGTAGTTCTAAACTTCCCTCTCAGTATTGCTTTTGCTGTATCCCATAGGTTTTGGGATTTTGTGTTTCCATTATGATTTGTTTTAAGAAATTTTCAGTTCTTTTTTTTACTTCTTCATTTACTCACTGGTCATTCAGGAACATATTGTTTAATTTCCATGTATTTCTGTAGTTTCCAAAATTCCTGTTGTCATTAATTTCCAGTTTTGTTCTGTTGTGGTCAGAGCAGGTCCTTGAAACAATTTTAATTTTTGTTGAATGCTTTAAAACTTGTTTTGTGACCTGACATATGGTCTGTCCTTGGAAATGATCCATGTAGTGAGGCAAAGAATGTGGATTTTGCAGCCCTTGGATGAAATGTCCTGTAAATATCTATTAGATCCATTTGGTCTGTAGTGTAGATGAAGCCTGATGTTTCTTTGTTGCTTTTTCTGTCTGGAAGATCTGTCCAATGCAGAAAGTGGGGTGAAGTCTCCAGCTATTATTATATTGGGGCCTATTTCTCTCGTTAGCGCTAATAATATTTGCTTTATAATATATGGGTGTCCCAGGGTTGGGTGCAAATATATTTAAAATTGTTATATTCTCTCACTGAATTGACCCCTTTATCATTATATAGTGACCTTGTTTGTCTCTTCTTACAGTTTCTGTTTTGAAATCTATTTTGTCTGATACAAATATATCAGAAAAAATATTTTTTAGTTTCCATTGGTGTGGAATACCTTTTTCTATCCCTTTATTTTCAGTCTGTTTGTGTCTTTATAGGTGAAGTGTGTTTCTTGTAGGCAACAGACTAATGGGTCTTGTTTTTTCATCCATTCAGCCAGTCTATGTCTTGATTGTAGTTTAGTCCATTTGCATTCAATGTTATTATTTATAAGTAAGGACTTACACCATTTTGTTATTTTTTTTTCTGGTGGTTTAGTGGTCTTCTTTCTTTTCTTCCTGTCTTCCTCTAGTGAAGGCGATAGGATTTAGTTTCTTGCTTTTTATTTTTTTGTATGTACATTATATGTTTTTTTGTTTGAGGTTACCATGAGGCTTGCAAATATATCTTATAACCCATTATTTTAACTTGATAACAACTTAACACTTGTATAAACAGACAAGCAAAAGGAAGAATAATAAAAACTCTACACCTTAACTTTGTCCCCCAGCTTTTAAACATTTTGTTGTTTCTATCTTATTGTGCTGCCTAAGTCTTGAAAAGTTATTATTTTTCATTGGTTCATCATTCAAACTTCCTACTTAGGATAAGAGTAGTTTACACACCACATTACAGTGTTATAATACTTGGTGTTTTTCTGTGTGCTTACTATTACCAGTGAGTTTTGTACCTTCAGGTGGTCATTTATTGCTCATTAATGTCCTTTTCTTTCTGATTGAAGTACTCCCTTTAGCACTTCTTGTAGGACAGGTCTGGTATTGAAATCTGTTAGCTTTTGTTTGTCTGGGAAGGTGTTTATTTTTCCTTCATGTTTGAAGGATACTTTTGCTGGATATACTCTTCTAGGGTAAACGTTTTTTTTTCTTCAGCATGTTAAATATGTAATTCTTGGGAAGGCTTTCTAGACATTTGAAAGGACTTGTGTGTTGTGATCTAAGCTGTTTCTGCCTTAGGGCTCACCACAAGCCTGGTAATGTTATGGTTCTTGCAGACTCTTAGAGGTACCAGCCACCTTGATGGTCTTGGACAAGATCAGGGAGAATTCTCTTGATTACCCATCAGAGGCTCTTGTTGTTTCCTTACTTCTCCCAAACATATAAAAAATCTCTCTTTCTCTTCTAAGCCACCTAAAGCTGGAGGTGGAGTGACATAAGCACCCCTGGGGCCGCCACCACTATGACTGCTCTGCATCAGACCTGAAGCTGGCACAGTGCTGGGTCTTGTCCAAGGCCTGTTATAGCCACTCCCTGGCTACTGCCTGTGTTTGCTGAAGGCCCTGGGACTCTGCAGTCAGCAGGCAGCAAAGCCAGCCGGGCCTGTGTCCTTCCCTTCCTGGTGATGAAGTCTCCCAGTCCCTTCGTGGATACAGAAGTGCTGTCAGGGAGTCAGGGACTAGAATCAAAAACCTTGGAAGTCTACCCGGTGTTATCTTGTATTGCACTCTTGGGGCACTCAGACCACAAGATGCAGTTCTTCCCACTCTTCCCTCCCTTTTCTGAAGGCAGAGAAGCCTCACCCCATAGCCACTCACCCCAGACCATAGGACTACTGCCAGAATACTGCTGGCATTCTCTTAAGTCCCAGGATCTCTTAACTCAGCTTGTTGTAAATGCTGCCTGGACTGGGACTCACCCTTGAGGGTAGTGGGTTCCCCACTGGCCCAGGGCGGGTCCGGAAATGCTGTCCAATAGTCAAGGCCTGGAATTGGAACACCTTAAGTGCCCGCTTGGTGCTCTACCCTTCTGTGGCCTTTGCTGGTATCTAAGGTACAAGACAAAGTCCCCTTTACTTTTCCCTCTGCTTTTCTCAAGCAGAAGGAGTTTTACTCTGTAGTCACCACAATTGGTAATGTGCTGAGTCTCACTTAAAGTCTGCAAGTCTCACAGGCTCGCCTGAAGCCATCAGTGTAGTACCTGGGTATCGTTGCTGATTATTCAGGGTCCAAGGGCTCTTTAGTTAGCAGGTGATGAATGCTGCCAGCACAAAGTCCTTTCTTTCAAGGCAGCAGGTTCCCTTCTGGCTCAGGGTGTGTCTAGAAATGTCTGGGAACTAGGACCTGGAATAGGGACTGCACAACTCTGACCAGTGCCCTATCTTGCTGTGGCTGAAGTGGTTTCCAAGATGCAAGACAAAGTCCTCCCCACTTCCCTCTCCTTTCCTCAAGTGGAGGAATGGCATCTCTTTTGGAGCTATGAGCTGTGCAGCCTGGGGTTAAGGGAGTGGTGATGCCAGCCCTCCCTTGACTGCCTCAGCTGGTATCTCAGTATGCCGTGTGTCCTCCTGTCCACTGTCTCTGGGCCTAGTTCGGTACTAGGACTTGCCTACAAGTTGCAATCCTTATGGCCTCAAATGCCTTTCAAATTTACTTGGAGACACAGAGTGCTGTAGCCCCTGTTGGCGAGGTTTGCAGGCAGTCAATTTCTGACCACTAGGATCAGTGATTCCCCTCTGGCTAGAGTTGGTTTAAATGCTCCCATGTTGGGTGGGCGTTGGCTGAGTTTGGTCCAGTTTTCCTTTTTGCTCTAAGAGGACAGCAGTTGCTGTTCAGTACCTCACAGTTGCTGTGTTCTCCCTCCCCAGATGCTCTCATAGACACTCTCTGTATCATGCTGCTACTGCTGGGGGTGGCAGGGGGTGGCATCAGCAATTCAGGACTGCTTTTTTTTTGTATCTTTTCAGTGCCCCTTTCAGTAATATGAAGTTAAAACCAGGTACTATGAGTACTCACCTGATTTTTGGTTCTTATGAAGATGTTTTTTTCTGTGTAGATAGTTGTTAACTTGGTGTTCTTGTGGGCTTGGGGATGATTGGTGGAGCTTTCTATTCTGCTATCTTGTTCCACCGTCCCCACTCTCTCAAATCGTAAAAGCAAGACCTAAAAGGATCAAACTATATTCAAGAACCATTTCTGTATCCTAGAACAAAGCTCAAAAATATTGATAGTAGTTAGAAAAACACCCACCACCCAACATGGTAAAATTCAAAATGTTACCATTCATGCATAGAAGCAGGAAAAATACCCCCTTAATTGAGCGAAAATTAATCAATCTAATCCTACCAGGAATTGACAGAGATGTTAGAATGATCAGATAAGGGCTTTAAGTGTTGTTGTAACTTTGTTTACTATCTTGAAAAAGTTAAGTGGAGACATGGAAGAATTACAAAAGACCAAACTGAACTTCTATAGGTAGCATCCACAGTGTCAGAAATGAATACAAAGGTTGTGATCTGTGGCAGATTAGATTTTCCAGAAGGAAAGATTAATGAACTTGAGGACATAGTAATAGAAACTATCCAAAATGAAACAGTGAGATAAAAGTATTTTTAAAAATTAAAAAAAAGGACTTCACTGAACTGTAGAACTATTTCTGTATGTGGAACTGGGACGTGTGAAAATGGAGAGGGGGAAACAAAATATTTGAAGACATAATGCCTGCAAGCTTTCCACATTTAATAAAAACAATTCACAAGTCCAAGAAGTCCAATAAACCCCAAGCAAAGAAACATGAATACTACACCAAGTCACATGATAATCAAATTGCTGGAAACCAGTGATAAAGGGAAAACCTTGAGATTAACAGCAGGCAGAAGAAAAAAGACAATTCATGTATGAACAGAGATATGAATGTCATCAGATTTCGTGTTGAAAACAATGTAAGAGAGATGACAATTGATCCATATATCTGAGGAGAGAAAAAGGTGGAAAAGAAACCTGTCAACTGAGATTTCTATACCCAGTGAAAATATCTTTAAAAATATAGGCAAAATAAGGAATTGTTTGGGAGTGATGAGTATGTTCTGTTTTCTCTTTGATTTTCTTGGTCAGTCTACCTGAAAGTTTGCCAATTTTGTTGATCTTTTTGAAGAATTAATTTTTTAAATTTCATTTGTTTTCTGTATATTTCTTCTGTTTTCTGTTTCATTTTTTTTCTCCTTTCACTGTTTTCTTTTATATGGTTTGCTTTTTATTTTTTAGAATTTATCTTAAGAGGTAAAAGCTTAGGTTATCAATTTGATATCTTGTTTTCAATGTTGGTGTTTAAAGCTATTAGTGTCCCTCTAAGCACTGCTTTCACATCCCATAAATTTAGATATATTGCTTTCATTTTCACTCAGCTTGAAATAATTTCCAGTTATCTTTGTTTCTTCTTTGATTCATGTATTTTTAAGATATGCATTCTTTAGTTTTCAAATATATGTGAATTTTCCAATTCTTAATTTTTTTTTTTTTTTTGAGACAGAGTCTTGCCCTGTCGCCCAGACTGGAGTGCAGTGGCATGATCTCGGCTCACTGCAGGCTCCACCTCCCGGGTTCATGCCATCTCCTGCCTCAGCCTCCTGAGTAGCTGGGACTACAGGTGCCCGCCACCACGTCCGGTGAATTTTTTAATTTTTTTAGTAGAGATGGGGTTTCACTGTGTTAGCCAGGATGGTCTCAATCTCCTGACCTTGTGATCCACCCGTCTCAGCCTCCCAAAGTGCTGGGATTACAGGCGTGAGCCACTGCGCCTGGCCTTTAATTGTTGATTTCTAGTTAATTGTTATGGTTGGTGAATATAGTTTGCATGATTTAAATTATTTTACATTTATTGAGACTTGTTTTGTGGCCAAGTACATGGTCTGTCCTGGAGAATGTTCTGTGTGTGCTTATAAGAAGCATATATTCTGCTGTTTTTGTATGGAGTATTCTGTAGATTCAGAATTCAGGTTGGTTGATAATACTGCTCAAGTTTTCTGTATTATTACTGATTTTCTGTCTCTTCTAGCGATTATTGAGACATATCTGATGAATATTGTTGAATTGTCTGTTTCCTTATTTCTGTCATTTTTTGTTTCATCTGTTTTGGAGATCTGTTAGTAGATGCAGGCGTGTTTATAGTTATAGTTTCCTGATTAATATAACCTTTTAACATTATAAAATGTCTATTATTGTCTGTGGTAACTTTTCTTTCTTAGAATAGATTTTGTCAGATATTGGTATAGCTGTTCTCTCTTATGATTACTTTTTGCACAGTATGTTTCCATTTTTTTATTTACAACCTGGTTGCTTCTTTGAATCAATGTGTATCTTCTATAGACAGGATATAGTTAGATCCTGTATAGTTTTTTTTTAATCCAGTCTTAGAAATAATCTCTGCTTTTGATTAACATGTTTAATTTATGTACACTTAATGTTTGACAGTGTATAGAATTCAGCCATTTGAAATGGCACTAGTTAAATACATTTGTAGCTGTGTAAGCCAGGTAAATCAGTATTGTGACTTCTTGCTACTCTCACCCTGTGTTTGATTACTAGCCTTAACAGGTAAGATCTATCTTGTTCTCTTGCCTTGTCTTGGCAATGTGCTTGCTATTCCAGCACCCTTGAAACTAGGGCTCTGTTCAGTTTTGATCAGACCCACCTACAGGTTCCTCAAAATAACCATTTGACCTAAAACTCAGGCTTGGCAGCTGGGAAACTCTCATTTAAGTTGTTATAATACTTTTCTGATCTTTGTGGGAACAAGGTGGGGATAGACAGATACCCATAACATATCACAGTGGCTAATATTCAGGGAAAGCAAAGTTTAATTAATTTTAATTTATTCTACTTACAAATGGAGTAGCCCAGTTTAGAATGATTTGTATCGAAATAAAGAGTTAAATAAGCTTGGACACATAGGGCTACTTCTCCAGTATTTTTTTTTAAACTTTTTTTGAAAACATTCGGACAGAAAGGCATGTTCCCTGAGAGTTGTTTATTACCAAGTTTTTTCTGTGCTAAAATTAGTAGTCACAGATATGTAAAAAATTGCCCTCCTTTTTTAAGGAAGAGAAGGAACCCTAGAAAACTAGTATAGGCTTGTAGTTCTTCTTAATCTTAGATTTAATTTGCTCTGGAAACATAGAACTTTAGAGATTACTTACCCGGAGCCTTCAGGAATGTCTGGGAATGATTATTGGTATACACTATTACTTATTATATAATAGTAGTAGTAATAATAATGGTTATGATGATCTCTCATGTAGTGAGAACTCAAGAAGGACAAAGTTCGTATGCAAAACAGTATGTTTTGCTTCTTCATTTGTCATTTCAAATACATGTTTGGTGGATCTAGATGGAATGGATTTTGTATCATTAAAAAAACAATGAACCCTTAAACTTCTGTTGATACTCAGGAGGCTTAGCATACTATAGCCTATTAGCATAAAGTGCTGAATTTTCCCCAGGGTTTCCACTGAAAGAAGAAAGTCTGGACGAGTAGTTTCCTGGCATATGCTTCTTGAATTGTTGGCTATTTTGGTGTCAAATTTTATGTTGAGAGTTTCATGTTTTAATGACAAAAATGTTTACTGGAAATTATAGCTTGGAAAAGACAGCCACTTTCCTGCTTCAGTAGAAAGCTAGGTAAAGCATTGATGTGGGGTAAAGTAGCTGTGGAGTTTTATATTCAGATTGTATGAACAGTAAACAGAGCATCTAAAATAACCACTTGCACGTTGCAACAAACACATCATCATTTGCTTAAAAAAGAGTTATAATTACAGTTGAAGCATGGACACCATAAAAAATGCATTAGTTTGGCTTGACACATTAATTACCTGTTTTTGCAGATGTTTTTATGTATTGTTGTGTGAACAGTTTACAAAATAATTACAGGAAAGTCATATGGAAAATAAACTAAGTG
Organism: Pongo pygmaeus; assembly: GCF_028885625.2. Taxonomy (NCBI): domain Eukaryota; kingdom Metazoa; phylum Chordata; class Mammalia; order Primates; family Hominidae; genus Pongo; species Pongo pygmaeus. The sequence goes on along the minus strand of NC_072373.2, from coordinate 36,233,674 downwards.
GGTGGTTTCTCGTCTAAATATTTTCATTCATGTGAATCTGTGAGGCACAGCTGCTCTATAGCAAAAGCAGAGAGATAGATGAGGATTCTCCAAGTGTTTTTTATTAGCCGATCTCTGTCATCAGTATCACCACATTTTTATATCTGTAGCAATACAGTTTAAAAACATTTGAGAGGGCTGGTTTATTCCCTGTGATTACTCAAAAATCTTTGATTCTGATCAGAAGAAATGTGGATATCTACGATTATTTTAAAGTAAACCAAATGAAACCCAAAAAACCCTAAATGAAAATCTATTATTTTAGTTCTGACAGGTTATTAGGCACCTTGAGAAAGAGTTAATCATTATTTTGTAATTACTTGAGTTATGCAGTTTTATATTACTTATAGCTTATTATATCTTTATAATTAAACTTTGTCATGTGTAAATTACACAGTTCAGCTTATTTGTTCTCGCTTATGAAGTATTAAAACTGTAAATCTGCTTTTTCTCAGAAGCATACTGTGTTGCCGTTAGTGTTCTCAAAATGGGTTTCATATGAAAAATAGCCAGGTCATTATACAGAGATATTTTACGTTTACAAAATATTAAGGAACACATCATTCAAAATTATAACTGTCAAATAATAAAAAGATAGCTTTGTAGACATCATTCTGTTTACACAGTGGTTTATAATTACTTAGAATATCTGTGCTATATTTTTCTCATGTTATTACAATTTTTCATAAAATTAAATCAAAATATAGATTCTCCTTCTAGTCCAATCATGCTTCTTTTGGACTATGTTCACCTGTATTCCTTTTGTTTGCATTTCAGCTACATGGATGCTGAAGACCATAATTAAAGATACGTTCCCCGACATGCATTTTATGTAACTATTGTTTAAGTTAGAGAAAGGCACTAAGTTATAGAAAGAGGTAATTGAGACGTCAGTAGGCATGAAGGTATTGTTATCAGACCTTATAATAGTGGTGGCAAGTCATATGCACCATGGAATACTATGCAGCCATAAAAAAGGATGAGTTCATGTCCTTTGTAGGGACATGGATGAAGCCGGAAACAATAATTCTGAGCAAACTATCGCAAGGACACAAAACCAAACACCACATATTCTCACTCATAGGTGAGAGTTGAACAATGAGAACACTTGGACACAGGGCAGGGAACATCACACACTGGGGCCTGTTGTGGGGTGGGGGGATGGGGGAGGGATAGCATTAGGAGAATATCTAACATAAATGACGAATTAATGGGTGCAGCAAACCAACATGGCACATGTATACATATGTAACAGACCTGCACATTGTGCCACATGTACCCTAGAACTTAAAGTATAATAAAAAAAAAATGGTGGTGGCAAGTAATTTATATACTTATCCATTCATTTGTTTAACAAAATTTTATTGAAGGTCTTCTACATGTAATGTTCTATGACAGTGCTGAGATGACTATAAACATTGAGATGACCATGTGCCTGGAACATAGTAGATAACTCAGAAACTATTAGGCATCTTTTAAAGGGGATAGGAGGGGCAGGAATAAATGAGAGAGAAGAACATTTTCACTCTGGTGGTTTATATAAAGAAAGTTAATTGTTAGGGAGGATTTTCTCTGTTACTCTGAAATTGTTTTCAAATGTGATATAGTCTGAGAGTATTACTTGACTCATTCTTTTTTTTTTTTTTGGTGACAGTCTCGCTCTGTCACCCAGGGTGGAGTGCAGGGGCACCATCTCGGCTTACTGCAGCTTCTGCCTCCCAGGTTCAAATGATTCTGCCTCAACCACCTGAGTAACTGGGATTACAGGTGTGCACCACCATGCCCAGCTAATTTTTGTATTTTTAATAGAGATGGGGTTTCACCACGTTGGCCAGGCTGGTCTTGAATTCCTGACCTCAGATGATCCACCTGCTTCGGCCTCTCAAAGTGCTGGGATTACAGGTGTGACCCACTGCACCTGCCCTCATTCTTTGAATCGTTTAAATATGGAGATATGTCTGTTTGTGTTAACAGCCATTTGAAAAAAGATGAAATGGAGTCTGTTCTAATTCTGATGTATTAATACACTAAGTCAATTTAATTTTTAAGGTAGAGATGCATTAAAGGAGTCTGAAACTTCTGGGTTGAGAATAATAAACTGCTTGCTATCAGTAATTGTCTTGATTACTTTAGATCATTTCAAAGGAAAAATATGGGAATTAATATCATGGCATCAAGAAAACAATTATTGGACTCTAGATTCTTCCATAGATTTTCTACTTCTCTTAAGATGTGTGTCTTATGGCCAGTGAAAGAATGAGGAAAATCCTTTTTGGGGGTCAGGAGACTTTCCATGTTTACCACATTAAAAATTCATAGTTTATGTGGAGTTTCATTTCCAGATTTTCTCTGATTATATTTTTATTCCTTCTCATAAGGAAAAATTTTAGTTTTAGTTTTGACTCTTTCTTTTTCCTTTGGTGTCTGTCATTAGGTCTTTGTGATGTTTTAATCTTAATTTTTTATAAGCCATTTGACTTTAGAACATAAGAGAAACTTAAGGGACTGCTATTATTATTATTTGGACAAGAGTTTGGACTGCAAATTATTATTTGGACAAGAGTTTCTCATCACTAAGAGACTGGCCGTTTTTATTGCCTGGCCAGTATCTCTGTCTGTTGCCCAGGCTGGAGTGCAGTGGTGCCGTCACAGCTCATTGCAGCCTTGAACCCCTGGGCTCAAGCAATCTTCCCATCTCAGCCTCCCCAGTAGCTGGGACTACAGGTGTGTACCACCAGGCCTGGCGACTTAAAAAAAATTTTTTGTAAAGATGGGGTCCCACTATGTTGCCCCAGCTGGTCTCAAACTCCTGGGCTCAAGCCATCTTCCTGCCTCAGCCTCTCAAAGTGCTGAGATTACAGGCGTGAGTCACCATACTTGGCCAGCAATGTTATTTTGAAGGGAGTAAATAAGTCTTTGGATTCTCTCTTTAAAATTGCATAACAAGGAAAAATAGGTTAGGGAGCAGAAAGAAATTGTTGAATCTAAGAACACTGTCTCTGTAGGTATTTAACACTCTATGATATAATGATGTATAATATTTGTTTTCAGTTAGTGTTACTGATAGCAGAAAAACTGCTAAACAAAATTGAAAACAATCATAATTGAGGCATTGCCTGGGTATCGATGTTATGACTTTTGCTTTTACTATTCTTTGGTGACTCTCTGAATTTCTAGGGGTCACATGAAATTGGTTTTGAAAAAACATTCATAGGGGGTTGACTAAATGCAAATGGAAATCAGATTCCCTGACTGGTTCACGTTATACGTGGAAAGGCTGATGGCTTCAGAGTTGTGGTAGATGTGTAGAACTATAAATTGCTGTTCTTCTCAAGGTTGCCTTTTGTTGTCAGAACACTTAGCATAAGGCAGAAATGGTAGGCTGTACCTGAAAAGAACAAAACACCATTAAACATAATAAATCAGCACTTAAAAAAAAAACTAACTATAACTACCAAGGCCATCTGAAGCGTGAGTTTTCTTTTATGTGACTAAAGTTGTTAACAAAAAAAAAAAAGAAAGCAAAAAAGCAGCAACAAACAAAAACTCAAACCCAGTTTGATTTGGATGTTCTTTCTATTGTGATAAATGAATGAAATTAAGCATACTTGACTAAGCACAGGGCCCGTTGGGAGAGTATTTGTGGTGTAGAGAAATAAACGTAAGAATATAATAAAATGTGACTAAGTAGAGTCTTATGTGGGGATTAAGTTCTGTGCATGTGGCAGAAGTCAAATAGAGTCAAAATACTCTTAATAACCCCTTAAAATTTCCCATGAAACACAGATATAGACATACTGTCTTTCAAGATGTTTAAATTGGCTTGTTCTTCCTCCAGCACGGCTTTTCTTTTGTTGAACAAATGATGAGGCTGTTAGTTATATTCTTTTTAATGACTAAGGGTAGAATTGAAAGAACTATTTTTTATTCTAGGTTGCAAAACTGAATTTTATTAGTTCCATGAGTAAAAATGCCTCTTGATTTTTTTTTTTAATGGGCAAATGAGAAAAGGCCATTGTTATCCAAATAAATATTTGGGTAATAAAGATGTTCAAGAGATCAGTTTTTCTCAGAAAGGCCTGTTCTCTTTTACATGGTATAACATATACCTCTTTGTAGCTCCAGTTTTCCTGTATGTTTGTCTGTTGTCTTGGTTGTCTCTCCATTCTGATACTACTTTGCTTTGTTGCCTGACAGGCACCTTTCTCAAATTCTTATGTTTATTTCCCTGTATCTTTGTTTCCATACTCACCTGTACTTCTCCCGTGCTCTGTATTTTTCTTGTTCTACTCAGAAACAGTAGAATAATCAAATTCAAATTCAGTTACGGTACTTTACATTGAAAGGTAGCTTAGGATAGTGGCAAGTACCCTGAAGTATGGTGTAAGACATGGTTTAGGTTCAGGCTCTTATAGTAACTGTGTAACTGAGAAAGACATTTCACATTCCTGAGACTTAATTTTCTTATAAAAGAGAAGAGATATATTTCTTATAAATAGAATATGGTATAATGAAGGGTGCCAAATGGTGATGGCTTCTTGGATAAGTTAGAATTTCTGGATTCCGTTATCTATATACCATGCCTTCTATAAACTTTTCTTAGTGACTGAAGTCAGAGATGGTGCACTGAGAAACACAGCATGGGTAATTGAGTGTTTCTGTAAATTTCATCAACAACTTTGGATTTTCTCCTCATATCTACTCAGCTACTCCCTATCAGAGATCACACACTGTAATCACCCTGTATGATCAGAAATTGAGAAGGTGAAGAAACACAGGTTGTCACAATCCACATTAAGACATCTCTTAGGATACACCAGAACTTTTTAACACAAAGGTTATTAAATAATGGGAACAATTTTTCTTTCTTTTTTCTTTAAAGACAGAGTCTTGCTCTGTTCCCCAGGTGGGGGTGCAGTGGTTCATGCAGTGGCATGAGCGTGGCTCACCGCAGCCATGATTTCCCAGGTTCGTGTGATCCTCCCACCTCAGCCTCCCCAGTAGTTGGAACCACAGGTGTGCACCAACACGCCTGGCTGACTTGTGTTTTCAGCAGAGACAGACATGGGGTCTTGCTATGTTGCCCAGGCTTGTGTTGAACTCCTGGGATCAAGCAGTTCTCTCACCTTGGCCTCCCAAAGTGCTGGGATTATAGGAGTGAGCCATAGCCTAGTTTTTCTTTTTTGAATGCCTAAGCCTGGTGGAAATTCTTGCTGTAGCTGAATGATTAACAGATAATCATTGCAGACTGTGTGTGTGTGTTTTAAAAGGGAGAACAAGAAATCAAGCAGGTTAGAGTTAATTAAACATTTTTTAGTCAATTAAAATCTGTTTAAAGTCACATTTGTCAATAATTTGACTAGTTAGAAATATCCCAGAAATCTATAGAGTCATCTTTTTTTTTCTGGTACTGACAAACCTGAATAAGCATTCAGGAGCAGAAATCTTCAAGAGATAGTTTTTATTCTTGGATGCTGCAATTGATCAGCAATGATTATGACCTCTTTTTAAGGGACTGATAAGGAAGGAACATAGTATTTATGTATAAGGTTACTTTTTTGAGTCTTGCTCTGTTGCCCAGGCTGGAGTGCAGTGGCGTGATCTCAGCTCAGTGCAACCTCTGCCTCCTGGGTTCAAGTGATTCTCCTGCCTCAGCCTCGTGAGTAGCTGGTATTACAGGTGCCCGCCACCATGCCTGGCTAATTTTGTGTGTTTTTTTTTGTTGTTGTTTTTGTTTTTGTTTTTTTGAGATGGAGTCTTGCACTGTCGCCCAGGCTGGAGTGCAGTGGTGCTATCTCAGCTCACTGCAAGCTCCGCCTCCCGGGTTCACACCATTCTCCTGCCTCAGCCTCCTGAGTAGCTGGGACTACAGGTGCCCACCACCACGCCCGGCTAATTTTTTGTATTTTTAGTAGAGATGGGGTTTCACCATGTTAGCCAGGATGGTCTCGAGCTCCTGACCTCGTGATCTGCCCACCTTGGCCTCCCAAAGTGCTGGGATTACAGGCATGAGCCACTGCTCCCGGCCAGTTTTGTGTTTTTAGTAGAGATGGGGTTTTGCCATATGGGCCGGGCTGGTCTCAAACTCCTGACCCCAGGTGATCTGCCTGCCTCAGCCTCCCAAAGTGTTGGGATTATAGGCATGAGCCACCGCACCTGGCCTATATATAAGGCTACATTTAAAAAGCCTTTCAGTATTTCCATCACATCATTGTAGTTTCCTTAGAAGTGGAACCACCGTATTCAGCAGGAGTCCATTTCAACTTCTGGCTTCTGGTTCTTGTTTCTCTGTTACTATGGAGACTGCCTAGAAAGTGGCAGAAAAACCAAAAGTTTAAAAAATAGTAATTTGATTATAAAATATGGCTTTAATTCTAGCTTTAACTAGTTGTTCCATATCTTGACATTTTCGAATTCCAAATTATTTTGTGAGTTTTTTTTATGAAGCAAATTTTGAAACTTTATTAAAGCTTAAACACACTGAATTAAAAAGTAAATTGCCATAGTTTTCATTTTATTGGAGCCTAAGGTGAATCAAAAATCTTAAATGCAGATTTAAATTAGGGCTTGGAAGGCATTATATAATCTGAAATGAGAAGAGCTAATGACAATGGAAATAGCAGACTCCAGACACAGTAAACCCTAAACCAAAGGACTAGCATTGTGTAGAAATAGTGAATAGATAGCTTTTATTGTGTGGCATGTTTTATCTTCAAAGTATGTTATAGTTATTTAAGTGATTTTCACAGAATACTCATTTTTCAACTGAGTAGAAAAGCCCTCTAAAACCTTGCATTTAGGAAGTAAGCAGATTGTAAGGGTAGAGACAGAAGTACACTGACATTTTAATTGCGGGTTGAGGAGTTGGAGAGTTAATAAATAAATGTAGATGGTTCCACAGTTAAAAAGCAATAGAATTTTTTACCCCACCAAGACCAGTTATATTTGTGAATTCCTCATGAAGGAAAGAAGAGGTGGAATAGTAATGTAAAAGGTGTGAAATGAAAGTTATTTAGCGAAATTGCAATCCCAGCTTTGTTGCAGCTTTTCGTTGAGATCTGTATTTAGTCAGGATTCTTTGGTTTGCATGTGCGGAAATCCAAATTTGAACTACCTCAGGGAAAGAAGGGCAGGAATGTAGCTTCGCCTGAAATCAGGGATGCCAGTTACATTAGAGGAATGTAGGTTCACCTGAAAACACTGGGATTTCTTTCTATTTTTTCTTTTAAGTCTCCTATATCTGCTTTCTGAGTCAAGTTTGTTCTTTCACATTGGCCTTTTTTTGCATTGGCAGAAACCGGCTGTTGGCAGTTCCTACTCCTCTTATTTACAGCTCGAATAACAGAGACAGTCCAGTTTGGTTGTGCCAATTCCTCCCTTCTTCAACTGTGGCCAGGAGGATAGGGTTCTATGATTGTCTCAGCTCGTAACTAGGGGGGCCCATCCTTGGCTAAATGGACCTTGGTGATTAGAGGGACTGACATCTGAAACAAGAAAGCAGCTTTCATTCAAACCACCTGGTTAGTGTTGAGGGGAAGGGGTAGAAGAGTATGATGGGAAGAAGAAAGGGACATTTCCCAGAAGCAGGAGAAGATGCTGTTCCAGGCAGAAATAAGAAGAGGGTTCTACTAGTAGTCTTTTGGGGGAAATTATCTCTTTATTATAATTCAGTTCACTTCAGTTCAGCAAACCAGGAAACATTATTTTGTAGGATTTGGTTTTTAGAAAAAAACCAAGGTTGAAACACACACACACACAAAACAGCTGTTGCATTTGGTCCTATTTGTTGAGTTGCTTAGTTGTATAATATCTGGACTAGGGCTAGTCTTTTTGTCTTCAGAGCTTTTTACAAATAGACATTTCTATATATTTGACTCCTACAAAAATACATCAAATTATCAATACATATTTAAATAGGAGAATGTTAGAATTTGAATAAATGAAATCAATGGGGGGTAATAGTTAGACTTGGTTGATACTAATAACTTTCATGTCTTTTCCAATTTTGAATATCTCTTCTTTTCAGTTAGAAATGTGAACAATCAGCATATTGGGTAGAAGGAAGTTAATTTTCAGGTTGAACTGAGGAAAATTTATTTTTACATGTTCAGACTTTTTTTTTAGGAGAGTCAAGCCCTACCCGTCGAGAAGCTGTGAAGAGAAGAACAGCTGAGTACCTCATGCGGGCAGAAAGTATCTCTAGTCTTTTTGGGAAACCTCAGCTTGATGATGTATCTCAGGTATGTCTCATATTTTGTTGTGTATTTTCTTCAGTGATTTTTTGCTGTCTGGTCTCTCTGCTTTATTTCTAATTAGAATGTTATAGGATTTTGATTTTTTGAATTTTATTAATAATTTTCATAAAGGTTGTTGGTAGAAAGAAAAGCATTATAGCAAACCACCAAAAGTGGAATAAAATGAGACTTGCTTTCTCCTTTTCTTGGTCTTTTATTAGTTTCTTACTGTACCCTTAATCTCCTCATCTGTAGATTGACAGTAATTTATACTGTTATGATATCTATTTGTATTTGGACATTTTAAAGTTAGATTGTGATTCTTGTATAATTGTTCTCCAGTTTTATTGATTCATGTTAAAACTATTCATTTTAAGCATAAGTTATACAAGGATATGCTATTGGTCACCTGGAATTATAAAAGCATAATTCTAGCAGAGATAGTTAGGTTATTTGGGACTTCCCCTAGACTTGTCTAAAACGCAGATGAATGCTGAAAACGTTAGAAACATTGCAGGTTATTATTGTTTTTATGCTGTATCAACTTGGATTTGGCAGATTTCTGGAGGAAACTTTTCTGTTATTTTTTTCTTTATATCAAACTAAGTTATTCTGATGCAATTTAAGAATTGTGTCTTCTGGAAATGGGAAAAAGGGTTTAGTTTCTTTTCTTTTTTTTTTTTTTTTGAAACGGAGTCTCGCTCTGTCCCCCCGACTGGAGTGCAGTGGCACAATCTAGACTCACTGCAAGCTCTGCCTCCCGGATTCACGCCGTTCTCCTGCCTCAGCCTCCCAAGTAGCTGGGACTACAGGCACCCACCACCATGCCCGGCTAAGTTTTTTGTATTTTTAGTAGAGACAGGGTTTCACCGTGTTAGCCAGGATGGTCTCGATCTCCTGACCTCGTGATCCGCCCACCTCGGCCTCCCAAATAGTTTTATTTTCTTAATTGATCTAAGAGTCAGGCAGGCTTGTTCATATCCAACTATGCCACTCGAAGTCATAGAAGATTGGACAAGATACTTAATCCCACTTCTGCATGTCAGTTCCTATATCTGAATAATGAGGATATAGTAATTTTTTGCTGGGTAGTTACTAGGATTAAACGAAGTAAAAAAAGAAATAACTTATGTGGATTACACATACACACATAAATCAAGTGCCTCTCTAGCACGAAGATCAGCCCATAAGCCAAAGACTAAGTTTTAGCCTCATTCTTCATTTCCCCTTCATATACCGGCTTATATACTTTTTCCCACACATTTTTATGCTTTGTATACTTTTTGAAAATGGTAAGATAGCAGTTGTCAAAACTGTACTAATCAGTGTAAGACATTCGGAGAATTTCTGATGTTAAGTGTTTGACCATTTCTTATAAAACAAAAAGATTGTTTCAGCTTGCAAGCAATATACTTATGTTGCTCTAACATAATGATTGTGTTTTAAATGACATTATTCTGCTGATTCATTTTCAGATTGTGAATTACTGCGACTCTTCTAGTCTGTATTCTGTTTGCTAATCTTATCCTATTCTCTATCATTGTTCTTTTAATTATATTACTAAATTTATTTCCTTTACTTTTTCACCATTGAATTTTATCTTTTTAAGTGGAATATTTATGTAAACGTTACTTTGATTCAATTCCCATTTTCCATGGGATTGGCAACCTTCCTCCTGTGCAGTACTAATGTGTATATACTCAGTTTCATTTTGGGGGGGCATTGATGAAAGCATTAACATAATTCCCTGTGAATTTGCTTTACTAAATCCATCTTGTATATAAATATTGTAAAAGTTTTTTTTAAATTTTTAAAGTTTTAGGTTTTTTTTTTTTGAGATGGAGTCTCGCTCTGTCTCCCAGGCTGGAGTGCAGTGGCGTGATCTCAGCTCACTGTAACCTCAGCTTCCCGGGTTCAGGCGATTCTCCTGCCTCAGCCTCCCGAGTAGCTGGGACTACAGGCGCATGCCACTATGCCTGGCTAATTTTTGTATTTTTAGTAGAGATGGGGTTTCGCCATGTTGGCTAGGCTGGTCTTGAACTCCTGACCTCAGGTGATCCACCCACTTTGGCCTCGCAAAGTGCTTGGGATTACAGGCATGAGCCACCGCGCCTGGCAAGTATTCTAAAAGTTTTAGGGACTTAAAATTACCAGTATTCTATTCATTCTTATAACATTAAATTTGAATGGTCTACCTATACTTATTCATGTAATCCTCCTACTTTTGCATCCCTGTTAGTTTCCTATAGGCATGTCTATGAAGCAATAATTTCTTAGGTAAATAAGTATGTTGAGCCTCCTGTACAGTTTTAACTAGAAGAATAGAACCATGAAGTATATCAGTCAGAATTTCTTCAAGTATAACTTCTAAAGAGAATAAAACAGAAGAGATCTAATATAGGAAAGCTGATTACATTTGATTATACAGTAATTCATTAAGCATCTTTTAAGACTGTATATAGAATCAAACTAGATAAACTTTGGAGTTATACAAAAGATGATGACACAGCCTTCTCTTGCAAATCCTGTAGCATAGTTGAGGACCCATATATGTACATAGTTGAGCAAACAAAGTTACACTGGTAAGATCCATCCTAATGGGAAATTCTATCAGAAAGGATGAAAAGGGGTGCCTTCTGAATCCGATTTGACATGTAGGATTTTTTCAGTTCTTAGGCAAGGAGGCTAGAGAAGAGTAGGCACAGTATTTTTCTTTTATGGTAAACATTTGCTTTTTAAATTTTCCTTTTGTATGTTATTTTGTTAAGCCTGGCCCTTTTTGGCCAAGAGCATCCTTGATTATTTTCTTATGTATAATTTAAGTTAAAAGTCTTCCAGAGGATTGTGATTAGATTGGTGCATTTATTATTTCACTTCTTTAACCATCTTTGGGTCTGAATTTCAGCCAACATGATGAGAGGAGAGGATTTGTATAAATGATTTCTAAGGCCCCTTTAGCTCAAATTCGATGCAAAGCAGATATTATTTCTCTCTGGAATCAGTGTGCAAACATTTCTTTCTAGCCTGGTTGATTAAGACAATAAAGGAACCCTTTTTGGCTTTTTAAATTTTTGTTAATTATTGTTTTCTCCTTTGGTACAGTCTGTCATGACTTCTTCCACCCAGGTTTTCTGTGATGTTTTAAGTGTTTGCTTTATTGAACTTTAGAGATCTTTATATAGTAAATATAAAAGTTCTAAGTTTCCCAGTCATTCATGTTAATATCCTTTTCGCAAAAGCACAGAAAGGAAAAAAAGCACTCTCTTACTCTTTTTCTTCATTGCTTCATTACTAAAAGGCTCCAAGAAAATTTAGGAGCAGGTTTCAGATAAAAAGGAAATGAGGTTTTTTTTGAAGTAAAGGTTGAATCTTAACTGAAGGAGACAGATTTCTTTCTTTTTTTTTTTTTTTAAATCGTAGACAACATTGAATGATTTCAGAATTAATGTTAAAAGAGACTCTCCCTGGAAAAGATTTAGAATAGTTTTTTTTGCTTTTTTTAGCTATAGGAATTTGAAACTAAAGATCAAATTTAGAAAAAGACAATAAATGATCTAAATTTAGCACATAAAATATTGTGTAGTTTCTAAAGTGTGAATATGTTTTTATGCAGTTACAAGGTGTGAATGAAAATTAATATGTAGAATGTATGCCTTTCCTGAATATTTGTAGATTTTGAATACAACTGATGTAATATTGAAAGTATTTTTCTATTGTGCATTTTGTTTACTTGCATTATTAATTGATATTATTCCATTATTCCCTAGAAAATATTTTAAATTTGCCCTCAGTGAGACATTTGCTTAAGTCAGTAATAGGTCTGCAATTTAGTGTCAGGCTTGAAATGTGACCTAGTGCGCGGCTCAGGAGACTGGGTATTAGGGTTGGTAGATTGCCCGTGAAAGTCTTTGCAAAGCCAAAAATTCAGGGATGAAGCCAAATTCAGGAGCTTTGTCATAATTAGACATTAGAGTTCAGAGTGTGGTTTCTTGATACATTCTTTGTGGTGCTTTCCTCTTGCCCTTGATTGCTTATTTTCCCGCAATAATGGTTACTCTCTCTCAGGTTATTTGAGGAGTAAGTAACCCTATTCTAAATGTGGTTGGTGAAACAGCAGCATCAGCATCACCTGAGAGCTAGGTGGAAATGCAGAATATCAGACCTACTGAATCAGAATCGTCTTTAACAAGATCATCAGGTGATGCACATAAAATTTAAGAAGTACTGCACCAACAGATTGGGAAGAATAGTGAGAGAGATCTCATTGAGAACAGGAAATAATATCAAGTGAAAAAGACAGTGGGCAGGCTGAACACCAACTTCAAAAACAAATCCCCAAACAGAAACAAAGCCTTTTAAAGAATGTACAACAGGCCTGTAATCCCAGCACTTTGGAAGGCTGAGGCAGGTGGATCACTTGAGGCCAGGCGTTCGAGACAAGCCTGGCCAACATGGTGAAACCGCGTCTCTACTAAAAATACAAAAACAATAAAAATAAAAAAATAAAAAAATTAGCCAGGTGTGGTGGCACATGCCAGTAACCCCAGCTACTCAGGAGGCTGAGGCACAAGGTTATCGTTTGAGCCTGGGAGGTCGAGCTTGCAGTGAGCCGAGATCGTGTCACTGCACTCCAGCCTCGGTGACAGAGCGAGAACAACAATATTAAGTAGGTTTTAACTAGTGTGCCAATTCTAACCCATGAGTAGTGGCTGCCAGGAGCATTGTATTGAGAAGAGTTATGAGACTATGGGATTAACAGAGATGCCTGCCATGGACTTGACCGGTTGAGTGATATGTGGTTGCCACCTCTGCTTTTGAAGATTGTTGGGTCATCATGTATTCTTGCCTCTCTTCACTTGTCTTTAGTCCTGGTATAGATGAATACAACTATTCTTTGCCTCTCTTGGCATCTTCTGCTATAATCGCTAATAAATATAAGTGAAAATCTTACTTTTCCATCAAGGAACTCAATCATATTACCTAGAAATACATTGCTTCTCCCATCGCGCTTCATAGCACAATGGGCCAAGTTTCCCCAACAACATTCTATTATTTCATAAGTAAGATTTAATCCCCTCTTATCTATTACCTACTTTTGCTAACCTTGCTGCGTCTCAGTTTTCTCATCTAAAAAAAAAAAGTTGGACTTGATCTCTAAGGTCTCTTTCTGCTCTTAAAATTCTGTGGATTTGTATGTCCTTTTGCCATCTGAAGAAAGGAGTAGATCTATAGGATTCTACCCAATTTAAGCACTACATATGAGAAATACAATTTTTTTATTGATGATTTTATTTCATGGTCTTTCTTTGTTCGTTTCTGTGATCTCAAACTTTTATAGATGGTTAAAGTAAAAAGAGAACTTTAATGATCACTTTGCCTTTGGTCATTTCCCCTTCAATTTCCCCATTCTTGTCTTTGCAAGAATAACCTTACTAAATCACTGTTTTCATTGGGTTATTTCTCATAGAAAGACTTGTTGTCTAGACTTCGGAGACTGTATAGTCAAGACTTTTCTTCTCGGCATTCAAGGCCTGTATATAACTGACCCTAAGTATATAATTTTATTTTCCTCTGTTCTCCAATTTGAACAACTTTTCCCCACCAGGCTAATGCTTTCCAATTGTATACAGTACAGAATAACGTTTTCCTAATCTAATTTCCACATAGCATTTAAAATCACCTTTAGTCCCACATCTTTCTGAGACCACAGTTTTTCATACACTAATGATTTATCTATGTAGTCCCGTATTTTTAAGAGAGTGTTTTGTTGTTATTTAACTGTTCATGTATTTGTCTTATCTCCTCAAATAAATGGTGAACTTCTTGAGGTTAGACTGAGCCTTTTGATAATTTATAGCCCTTTCAGTTATCATGCACATAGTGGGTACACAGTAATTATTTGTTGAAAGATGCAATAGGGATTTCATAGTTTGCTTTCTTTGCTCTTTAAATTGCCAAAGTGAACCAATAACTTTCTTTGGAAACTGAAAGAAACAGTGACATCTGTGAATAAGGAGGTATAAATAGGAGATAGGGATGTTGGAGATACTTGGCCATATTTTCTAGGACAAATGTAAGAGATTAAATATCACTTAAAGTATTCTTTTTTCCCTCCTTATGACTTTTCCTTAGCATTCCTTTTGCCAAAATCACAAGCAGTTCTTGTTCTTGTAGCAAGAGGCAGCAGCAGAAAAGAATTTTTAATTTTCAGAATGTGTTCGTTAGTAAAAGGACTGGAAGCTTTAGAATAGTAGTTGGAGTTCTTCCACTGTCTCTCTTCCTGACCACAGACAAACACTCCAGCATTCTGAGAATCCCTTTATTCATCTGTAAAATGGGAATTATATAATACCAACTTCCTGTAAGTACATCACCTGGTATGGGGTGAAGAATAGAGATGAAACAATATGGGTGAAGAATAGAGATGAAACAATATAAATGAAGATAGAAAAGACTGTTTCTACTGGCCGGGTGTGGTGGCTTATGCCTTCAGTCCCAGCACTTTCAGAGGACGAGGTGGGTGGATCACCTGAGGTCAGGAGTTCGAAACCAGCCTCACCAACATGATGAAACTCTGTCTCTACTAAAAATACAAAAATTAGCCGGGTATGGTGGTAGGCGCCTATAATCCCAGCTACTCAGGAGGCTGAGGCAGGAGAATTGCTTGAACCCGGGAGGCAGAGGTTGCAGTGAGCCAAGCTCGAGCCGCTGCACTCCAGCCTGGGCAACAAGAGGCTATTGCTGTTACATGTCTGTTTACATATTATAACACTAAAATACCTTGCTAAATGTTTTTATATCCCTCAAAAGTGTCCCCTTAGTTTTTAAGCTTATAGGGAGGCAGAAATGTATCCGTTTTTTTTGTGGTACCTAGCTCAGCACCTCATAAATTGAGACATTAAATAAATATTTTTGAAATGTATCTAAGAAGCGTAAATTAAATCAATTTAAAGATTATTATCTAGTCTAATTGTCACTATCACCAACTTTCTCAAGCATCTTTAGAAATAAAAAGTCTCTTTTAAAACTTAAACATCATTTCAGGTACAGTTAAATTATTATTTGCTTGCTAAATCTGAAAACAAAACAAAAAAAATTGAAAACAATTAGAATTGCTGCTTTTAGAAAAATTCACAAGTGGTAGTTTTCCCAGTTGTAAATGAAACCTAATTTTCCAAGTAACCTCCCTCCCTAGATTCCCTCCTTTCTCCCTCCTCTCCTCATTTTTGCTTTCCCTCACATTTTCCAACTAACTAAATACTAGCAATATGCTAGGCACTGTGAATGTAGACATGAATAAGGTGCATTTTCTATTCTCAAGGAGCTGCCTGTCTGGTGATGTTGGTCTGTACAGGGACTTAAAGTATCAAAAATGGTATCTCAGTAATTCCCTTACCATGGTGTTTGATCAGGATATTTTATCTTCCATTCATAGGGTCAGAATGTTTCCACTGTATTCTAATAGATTTTTGATAGCAATAAGGTCTGCTCTAAGTATGTAATAAGGTTTTGTGTCTCCTGTTGTCCTCTGCAGCATCACCATTTTAATACAGGATCAATGTAGCAGTACTTTATAGTTGTAAATGTCGTATGGAGGTGCCCTTAGAATTCATCTAATTTAATGGCTTATATTACTGATAGGGAAAAACTAAAACTAATAAATGGAAGTTGGGATTATTTTAAAATTGTGTGCAGAATTTAAGTCTTCCTTCCTATGTTTACTGATTTTTTAAATCTTTTTTTTTTTGTAGCTAACAGACTGTTTTCCACATCACAGATATTCAAATATTTGAAGAAAAATTTCTTTCTCTTACAAATCATCTCTTAAGTAGGCTCAGTTTTAGTAATTATTGGTTATATGATGAAGCTTCTTGATTTTTCACCATTATTGGTAATTTTTCTGGTTGAATTTGAATGGACCAGTCCCTCTGAAAACACATAATACATAGTGTAACAATTATAGAACTGTAGCTTTATGATGAGAGAGAATGGCTTGTGCCCCTCCCTCCCCATGTGTGCTTATTATTATATTGTTTTTTAGTTCCCCGACTTCCAAATTACTCTTGAGGTATCTGGGGTAAATATAAGACTGGGATTGATTGTTGGCCCAGTTATCCATTTGTTACAAAGTTTTATGATAGCTGTATGGTCTGAATTGAATTATTGCTCTAGAAACTGTATCAGCTCATTAATTTTTCTTTTTAAAATTTTTTTCAATATTATGATTTATTTACTTGCAACTTTTTTTCTTGCTTTTTCTTTTTGATTTTCTTTAGTTTTTATTTTTAAAAATTTTATATTACAGACAAACAGAAACTTCTTCCTTTCATCTTTCCATTCTCTGATTTATGATGAATTTACTTTCCTTTGGCCTGGCATTTGCTTCAGCAGGCAGCCTTCCTTCAAGTACCTCCCTGATTGATGTATAATCTTTGATATCTTCCATTAGCCTCCAGGATCACTAAGTTCAAGGCCCCCTTGGAACCTAAGGAGCCCTGCCGAGGAGCTGAAGGCCTTCAGAGTCCTTGGGGTGATTGACAAGGTAATTCTTCAGTGTCTCTTCAAGAGTTCAGTCATAAATCGACTGCATGCTGACATTCTGTCTTTGAAGCTTTGGATCTTAAGGATATGAAACAAAAGGAGAAAATGACTCAAATGCATCTGCACTTTAAAATAACAAAAGCAGAAGAGAAAAAGCTTTTATCTGAGCAATTCATGTAAGGTCATGCAAAATATATTTGAGCTAAAGGAGAAGGTGCATATTTGTTGGCATTCAGTTGAGTAAGGGGTTTGGTTTTATAAAAGTGTTATAGCAGAGTAAAGATGTACTTTGTGTTAATTACAATTGTGAGCCAGTAGTTGTTCAACATTAATTAATACAGTCATTGTAATGGTCAAAAAAGTGGAATCCCCTTATAATTACCATTTATTGAGCACCTACTATGTGTCAGACCCTATGTTAGGCATTTTATGTGAAACAACTTAATCTTTCTTACAATTTTATTTGCATCTTGGTGGAAAAGTGATGTTTAGAGCAGATTAAATAACTTGGCCCAAAGTCACATAGCTAATTTAGGATGGTGCTGGGATTTGAACATTAATTTTTGAGACTCAAAAGCTGTACTTTTTCTAGTACACTAACCCCTCACTTCACACCCACATGCATTTTAATTTTAGGGGTAAAAATACTGGCCTCACAGAGATATCTGCCATTGTGTATGTGCAAATTTGGTGACATCTCACACCAAATATTAACAGTACTGTTGCTGTCAGATGGTTTACAAGTGTAATTTAAAAGCCACAGACAACAAACCATGTTTTAAGTATATTTGCTCAACCACCGCTTTACCATTCAAAGTAAATAAAATGCTCTATTTAATATTAAGGGATAGGTTAATATAGATAATTTTTCACCATTAACCATTTTTTATGAAGCACCTTAATGTTCATTTTTAACTTACTATACATTATTTGTAAAGTATGCGTATGATTCCATGCTAAAATTGAGCAATATGTAGTATTCTCTAGCAATTTAGACAGTAAAAGTTTGAAGCATTCCAAAGGGAACATTAAGTTGGATATTACATAAAGCTGTCCGTGTCTTAAGTTCTGGCAAGGATCATTTTTCTCAAATTCATATTACTGAATTTTGAACTTAAAAAATTCTAAACAGTAGGATTTTTCTTTTTTTAAGAGCCTGAAATATTTTCATAACCGTGTTTTCTGTGGCTTTTCCAGTTTGGAAAACATTCAGTTTGAGAGTAGATGAAGACAATATAGTAATTGAGTAGTTTCTAGGTTCTCAGATTTCTTTGCAGGCAAGTATACCTTCTTGAGGTACAGTGTTTGCCCCCTCTCTTAGGTCTATTTCTTTGACAAAGTATGGCCTTTCATTGCTATGCTATAAGTGCGAGTAAGTTACCTTGAAGTCCTAGTAATAGCTATTAGTCTCACAGGTTTGTTTAAATAAGGGCTTTTGGCTGGGTGCTGTAGTTTGCACCTGTAATCCCAGCACTTTGGGAGGCCGAGGTGGGCAGATCACTTCAGCCTAGGAGTTTGAGACTATCTGGGCAACATGGTGAGACCCTGCCTCTATAAAAAAATAGAAAAAGTAGCTGAGCATGTAGTCCCAGCTACTTGGGAGGCTGAGGGGAAAGGATCCCCTGAGCCTGGGGAGTTTGAGGCTGCTGTGAGCCGTGGTCATGCCTCTGCACTCCAGCCTGGGTGACAGAGTGAGACTCTGTCTCAAAAAAAAAAATAAATTAAAAAAAAAAAAAAAAAAAAAATCAAATCTTTTAAAAAAAAGAAAAAAGCCAGGTGTGGTGGCTCACGCCTGTAATCTCAGCACTCTGGGAGGCTGAGGCCGGTGGATCCCTTGAGACCAGGAGTTCGAGACCAGCCTGGGCAACATGGTGAAACCCCATCTCTACCAAAAATACAAAAAATTAGCTGGGCATGGTGGCACACACCTGTAATCTCAGCTCCTCTGGAGGCTGAGGCAGGAGAATCACTTGACCCTGGGAGGCAGAGGTTACAGTGAGCCGAGATTGTGCCACTGTACTGCAGCCTGGGCGACAGACTGAGACTCTGTCTCAAACAAACAAACAAACAAACACAACAAAACAGGAAAGAAAGAAAGAAAATAGAAGGACTTTTGACAGTAGAAGAATTCCTAAGTTCTGCTGAGGGATAATTTGATACTGTCTTTACTTACTTTGTTTAGCTGGGAAAAGTGTTTGGTGTTTAGAAGGTGACATTTAACCTTTTTTTTTTTTTTTAATTGACAGAATCTCATTCTCTTGCCCAGGCTGGAGTGCAGTGGCACAATCTTGGCTCACTGCAGCCTCCACCTCGTGGGCTCAAACAATTCTTCTGTCTCAGCCTCCTGAGTAGCTGGGATTTACAGGCACACACCACCATGCCTGGCTAATAGTTTTTTGTATTTTTAGTAGAGACAGGGTTGCACCATGTTGGCCAGGCTGGTTTCGAACTCCTGACCTCAGATGATCCACTCGCCTCAGCCTCTGAAAGTGCTGGGATTACAGGTGTGAGCCATGGTGCCTGGCCTAACTTTTCTTAGTAGAGATAAGGGAATATGTATTTGGGGAATTAAGAAGCTTTGGGAATTAATAAGTCTTTAAAATTTGTAACATATTCCTGTGAAAACAAAAGTAGGTATAGGCCGGGAGCTGTGGCTCATGCCTGTAATCCCAGCACTTTGGGAGGCCGAGGCGGGCAGATCACCTGAGGTCAGGAGTTCAAGACTAGCCTAGCCAACATGGGGAAACCCCGTCTCTACTAGAAATACAGAAATTAGCTGGGCATGGCGGTGGGCACCTGTAATCCCAGCTACTCGGGAGGCTGAGGCAGGAGAATTGTGTGAACCTGGGAGGTGGAGGTTGCAGTGAGCCGAGATTGCACCACTGCATTCCAGCCTGGGCAACAGAGCCAGACCCTGTCTCAAAAAAACAGGAAAAAAAAAAAAAAGCAGGTATGTTGTTGAAAGTTGAACTGTTTTTTAAAGATAAGTTACTTTCCATTGTACTGAGGACTACCTAAAATTTGGGTTTTAGAAACTTGAAGTATGGAAAATAAATGTTGAATAAATTCAAAAGGTTAGAAAATAGCCAGGATATATTGATCTAGTCCTACAGAACACAGTTTCTCTGATTCTGTTTCATTACAGTATTTGTTTTTTATGAGTTATTTTGAGTGTTATCTATTAACCTAGGAAAAATACAGTTCTGAATTGAACTGCATTAGGATTAGGATTTCACAAACTTTTATGTAGAAAAAAATAAGGCAGATTTTTTATTAATATCTAGACTGTAAGCTCTGTGAAAACAAAATTGTGTCTTTCTTCGTCACCACTATGTTCTCAGTACCTAGAATCGCTTGGCACATAATGGATGCTCAGTAGATATTTGTTGAATAAATGAATTGAAACTTAATTAATTTTAAATATATATAGAATGACACCTACTGGTACAATATGAGACTGCTACCTGGTACGATTATATGAGGTGACAACTCAAAGTGTTTACCCAGAGGGATAGTAATTCCATAGCTGTATGTTGATTTAGTATTCAAAGAGAAGTAAATGACTTTCTCTTCTTCAATTGGGATTATAAAATCCCTCATTAACATAGATACACAAAAATTGTATATGAAGAATAGCCAGAAAACAAGGAAATGTTTAACCTGATTTAAAAAAATGTGTAGTCTTCAAATAGTTGAGGGTTGTCTTGAATAGGGGAACTATATAATGTTTTCTCTAATCTTGAGGGTGAAAAGGGCTATTAATTGTGTCAGAGCAACAGGTGCAAACTAAAATCATCTCAGATAAAGCAGGAAGTCTGGTTTCTCTGTGAAAAAGGTAGTTAGGGAAGAGACTTGCATGTTAATATCCTCATAGGATATAACTAGAACCAAATTAGTACAAATTCAAGAGAAACAAAATGTTGCTCATGATAAGAAATACCTTTTGAGAATTAGCATATTGACCAAAGGTATGCTAGATTCCTTTAGCTCTTATGAATTTCTTGTCATTTGAGACATTCAAGTGAAGGCTGAAAGATTGATCGTTGGGATGCTGTAGAATGAACTGGATGGAATTTTACATTAGATAACTTTTAAATATTTCTTTGATCCTGCAGGTTTATTTACATAGTCTTTGTGTAGCAATAGCAGGGGAGAGTAGAAATTAGTGGAAAAAAAACTATGATGGGATGAGGAGGATGCATTACTATTATTTTAATATAAGTTTTTATAGACATGGGTGCAATTCTTTGTGTTGTATTTGTGTGGTACGAATATACGGGATGTGCTTATATTTGTATGTGTATAAAGATTGTTTATATATGGTAATTTGTAATTGGGTTAAAAGAGTCTAGATTGGTAGTTTGGTAGTAGAATGCCCAAGTGCTAAGAGAGTTTCTGAGAAAGGTCACTGTTGTATAACTTCTCTATAAAAAGTATAAAGGAGCCCATAGTTTAGTATACAGTAATGTACCAATGTTACTTTCCTGGTTTTGATATTGAATTAGAACTATATAAGGTGCCACCACTGAGGGAAGCTGGGTGAAGGGCACACGAGACTGTTTGTACTGCAGCCTCATGTGAGTTAAAACAAGAAAAGGGTAAGGGGAAAATTGATGACTTGAAACCCAGGGTACACTAAGATTTGATTCCCTCATGGCCAGTTGACTCTTCTGGTTTGTGTGTAGCCTGAGTCATTCTGTGTGTACATGTGTGTATGGTATTCACAAGGAAGATCGGTGAAGATCGTATATCTGGATCGCTCAAATTTATTGTCACTGAAAAACAACTTAAATATGCTTTGCAAGTCATTGTTATAAGAGATGACACACACTTTGTAAGTCTAGACTATTTACTAGGTCAGATGCCTTCACATTTTGTAATCAAGATAGCTTCCTAACTTTATCTGATGCCTGCCAGGCAGAATTCTTAAGTTGACTTGCCATTGGAAAAATGTAGGCATTTCTATTTTGTAGCTAAAATATAATTGAGAAAATGTGTGGAAATTGCTCAAATTGAGTAGCTGTTGAAAGATTGGTACTTATTTTTTAGGATACCTAAGTAATATCTTCTCGGATAATATGTGGAAAAATGTGTATTTGGAACACAGAAGCATCAATATTCGGGTATTTGCTCATTAAGGGAACACTGGATTGAACTGGATTAAATCAAAAGGGCATAGCACAACATTTTTTAAGTGCTAAAAGGAAAGAACTATCAATGCAGAATTCTATATCCTGTGAAAATACCTTTCAAGAGTTAAGGGAAAATAAAGGTATTCTCAGATGAAGAAATGCAAAGAGAATTTGTTGCTGACCAGCCTACCCTAAAAGAATAAAGTGCATTCTCTAAACAAAGTGGAAACAATACATGCAAGAATCTTGTCACGTTAGGAAGAAGGAAAGAACATTGGAAAGGGTAAAATACAAGTAAATACAATGGATTTTCTTTCTCTTTAGTTTTGGAGATTATCTTTTATGGTTGAAGCAAAAATTCTAACACTCTCTGATGTAGTTCTAAGTTTATGCAGAGAAAATATTTAAGGCAATTATAAATGAGGGAGAGTAAAGGGACATAAAGGAAGGTAAGGTTTTTATGCTTAGCTTGAAATGGTAAAATGATGACACCAGTAGATTGCAATGAGTTATGTATATATAATATAACTAGAGCAACCACTAAAAAGCTTTTTAAAGTATACATTAAAAAATGCTATATAGGCTGGGTGCAGTGGCTCACACCTGTAATTCCAGCACTTTGGGAAACCGAGGTGGATGGATCACCTGAGGTTAGGAATTTGAGACCACCTGGCCAACATGGTGAAAACCTGTCTCTACTAAAAATACAAAAATGAACCAGCATAGTGGTGGATGACTGTAGTCCCAGCTACTCAGGAGGCTGAGGCATGAGAATCGCTTGAATCTGGGAGGCAAAGGTTATAGTGAACTGAGATCACGCCACCACACTCCAGCCTGGGCAACAGAGTGAGACTCCATCTCAAACAAACAAACAAAAAATACTATAGATAAACCAAAATGGAATTCTAAAAAATGTTCAAATAGCCCACAAAAATTCAGGAAAATGGAAACAGAGAGAACAAACAGAATGCAAAATATAACATGCAAACTTAAGCCCTAATACATTATAAATATACCAGTTAAAAAACAGAGATTGATATTGGATTAAAGATATGACCCAACTTTATGGTATTTATAAGAAACTCACTTCAAACATAATATAATGAGATATATATATGATATATACACATATATCATGATACATATGTATCGTGATATATATATGATATATACATATTTTATATATCATATTATGTTTGAAGTGAGTTTCTTATATACCATGATTTACATATCATGATATATAGTATATATCATGATTTACATATCTATCATGATATATAGTATATATCATGATTTACATAGGATATATAATGATTTATATATGATTTACATATCATGATATATTTATATATCATGATATATAAATATTTAAATATGATATTTATATATCATGATATATATAATGATTTATATATCATGATATATATATCATATATATGATGCATATATATGACATATATACATATATATCATGATATATATATCATTATGTTTGAAGTTTCTTATATATCATGATATATATATATGTAAAAAGTAAAAGGATGGAAATGACATATCATGCATACATTAAAGAAAACAGGAGTGGCTATATTAATACAAGATAAAATATGCTTCATACCAAAGAAAATTATGAGAGACAGAGAGGACATTAGATAATGATAAAAGGACAATCTACCAAGAAGAAATAGCAATCCTACAAATGTATATACCAGACATCAGAACTGTAAAATATATGAAGCAAAAGCTGATAGAAAGTGAAAGGAGAAATAGGCAGTTACAGGTGGAGACTTCAACTGTCTCAAAAACTGATAAAACGGTTAGACAGAAAATCAGCAACAATACAGAAGAACTCCGTAATACCATCAGCCAACAAAATGTAACTGACTTTTATAGAACACTCTACCTAAGAACAGCAGACTACACATTCTTTTTCAGTGCCCATGGAACAGACCATTTCTAGGGCCGAAAAACCTCAACAAATTTGGAAGTATTGAAATCATACTGAGTGTGTTCTCTGACCATGTCTGAATCAAATTATTAATCA
Organism: Pongo pygmaeus; assembly: GCF_028885625.2. Taxonomy (NCBI): domain Eukaryota; kingdom Metazoa; phylum Chordata; class Mammalia; order Primates; family Hominidae; genus Pongo; species Pongo pygmaeus. The sequence goes on along the minus strand of NC_072373.2, from coordinate 36,209,684 downwards.
GTAACAGAATGATAACAGGAAACTCTCCGAATACCTAGAAACAAACAGTTATACTACTAAGTAATTCATGGGTTAGAGAAGAAACTCAAAGGGTATTAAAAAAAACGCATATAGTTGAATGAAAACAAAAGCAGAACATACCAGAATTTATGGGACACAGCTAAGCCAGTGTTCAGAGAGAAACTTATAGCACTAAATGATTATATCAGAAAACAGGAAAAGTCAAATCTAGGTTCCTAACTCAAAAGAACTAGAAAAAGAACAAAATAAACCTAAAGCAAGCAGGAGGAATGTAAAGAGCAGGAATCAATGAAATTGAAAATAAAAAACCATAGACAAAAATTATTGAAACGTAAAGCTGGTTCTTTTCAAAGATCAATAAAATTGACAAACCTCTAACAAGAGAGACAAGAAAAGAGAATACACCAATTATTACTGTCAGGAATGAAACAGGTATGGATCTTGCCTACATCAAAAGGATAACAAGGGAATACTACAAACAGCCCTATACATGTAAATTTGATAATTTAGATGGAATGGACCAATTCATAGAAAAATACGAACTACCACCTAAAATAAATAGATAATTTGAATGGCTCTTTAACTATTAAGGGAACTGAATTTATAATTAAAATACTACTAAGATAAAATCTTGAGGCCCAGATAGTTTCACCAGAGAATTCTACCAAACTTTTAAAGAAAAGTCAACACTGGTTCTACACATTTTCTTCCTGAAAATGGAAGAAAGGGAAACAGTTTCCAGTTCATTTTATGAGACCAGTATTACTCTGATATCAAGACATTAGAAGAAAGAAAACTATAGACCAATATTCTCATAAGTGTAGGTATAGAAATCTTCAACAAAATATTAGAAAATAGCAACAAAATCTAAAATTAATTCTATACCATGAATTTATTATTTAAATTCATTTAAATTCATTAATTTCGTTAAATTCATATTTATCTTTTCAAGAAAACCAACTTTTCATTTCATTGATCTTTTGTACTTTTTTTGCCTCAATTTGATTTATTTCTGCTCTGATCTTTATTTTCTTCTACAAATTTGAGGTTTGGTTTGTTCTTACTTTCTAGATCCTTGAAGTACATCATTAAATTATTTGAAATTTTTCTTTTTTTAAAAAATATGGGCATTTATTGCTATAAACTTTTCTCTTAGTGCTGATTTTGCCATAGCCCACAGATTTTGGTATGTTGTATTTCCATTTTCATTTGTTTCAAGAAGTTTTTTAATTTTCTCAATTTCTTCATTGACCCATTGGTCAGTCGGGAGCATATTGTTTAATTTCCATGTGTTTCTGTATTTCTGACGTTCCTTTTGTTATTGATTTTGTGTTTTATCCCATTGTGGTCAGAAAAGATGCTTGACATGATTTTTTAAAAAATTCGTTCATACTTGTTTTATGGCCTGTTTTGTGGTCTGTTCTACAGAATGTACAATGTGCTGATGAGAAGAATGTGTATTTTCTAACTGTTGGGTGAAATATTCTGAAAATGTCAGTAGGCCTATTAGATTTAGTGTGTAGTTTAACTCTGGTTTCTTTGTTGATTTGCCGCTGGATGATCTGTCCATTACTGAGAGTGGCAGTTAGAGTCTCCTACTATTATTGTATTGCATTCTGTCTTTTCTTTATTAGATCTATTATGTTTATTTTATATGCTTGGTTTTACAATCTTAGATTTGTAGTCTGTTTTATCTAAGTAGAGCTACTCCTGTGCTTTTTTGTTTTCCAGTTGCATAGAATATCTTTTTCCACCCCTTCACTTTCAGTCTATGTGTCTTTATAGGTAGGGTAGGTTTCTTGAAGACAGCATATATTTGGGTCTTATTTCTTTATTCAGCCACTCTGTGCCTTTTAATTAGAGAATTAAGGCCTGGCACAGTGTCTTATGCCTGTAATCCCACCACTTTGGGAGGCCAAGGTGGGCAGGATCACCTGAGGTCAGGAATTTGAGACCAGCCTGGCCAACATGGTGAAACCCCATCTCTACTAAAAAATACAAAAATTAGCCAGGCATGGTGGTCTGTGCCTGTAATCCCAGCTACTTGTGAGGCCGAGGCAGGAGAGTCTCTTGAACCCAGGAGGCAGAGGTTGCAGTCAGCCGGGATTGCGCCACTGCACTCCATCCAGCCTGGGTGACAAAGCAAGACTCTGTCTCAAAAAAAAAAAATTAAATTCAGTATTATTGTTATTATTGATAAGTAAGGACTTACTTTAACAATCTTTTTTTTTTCCTGCTTATTTTCTGGTTATTTTGACACTCCTGTCTTTTTTCTTGTCTTCCTTTGTGGTTCTGTCTGTCTTTGAGGGTAAGTACTTTTCTCTGGTAGTATGTTTTAATTTGCTGCTTTTTATTTTAGTGAGCGTCTTACAGGTTTTGTGCTGTGGTTGCCAGTTACCATGAGGCTTACAAAAAATATCTTACAAATATAACAAGATACAGTTCATCTTAGGCCACAAATAATAAGAATAGAAACAAAGGCAAAAAAAAAAACTACACAAAAATAATCTGCAGTTTAACATCATCACCCCCACATTTTGACTTTTAGTTGTCTCACTTTACATTTTCTATATTACCTGATTTGATAAAATCAGTGGATTTTGCATCACTGTTACAGTAGTATAGGATCCTGGGTTTGTTTATATACTTAATTTCACCAGCGTTTTTTCTTTTTTTTTTTAAAACCTTTTTTTTTTCCCTTCAAATTGAAGAACTCCCTTTAGCATTTCTTATAATGTAGATCTGATGGTGGTGAATTCTTTCAGCTTTAGTTTGAGAAATAGTTTCTCTCTCCTTCATATCTGAAGTATAATTTTGCTGAATACAGTATTCCCGGATGGCAGTTTTATTTTTGGTTTGTTTTTTAAGCACTTTGAAAATGTTGTTTCACTCTTGTCTGTGTGGTTTCTGTTGAGAAGTCTTGTCGGACAATGTGGAGGTCCTTTATATGTTATTTGCTTCTTTTCTCTTGTTGTTTTTAGGATCCTCTCTTTGCCCTTGACCTTTGAGGGTTTAATTATTATATGCCTTGAGGTAGTCTTACTTGGGTTGAACCTATTTTGTGTTCTGAGATTTTTTTGTATCTGGATATATCTTTTGGAAAAATTTTTGTGTATCTTTTGGAAAAATTTCTGTTATTTCTTTGAGTAAGCATTCTAGCCCTTGGTGTTGTTCAGCTCCCTCTTGAACACTAATAATTCTTAGCTTTGGTCTTTTGAGATAATTTTTAATATCTTATAGGCAGCTTCATTCTTTTCCATTCTTCTTTTTTCTCTTCTGATCATGTATTTTCAGATAGCCAGTCTTTGAGCTTTCCAGTTCTTTCCTCTGCTTCATTCATCTGCTTTGAGAGCCTCCAGGAAGTTCTTCAGTTCAGCAAATGTGTTTCTCAGTTCCAAGACTTCTGTTTGATTTTTTGTTTTTGAGACAGTGTCTCACCATATTGCCTAGGCTTGACTGCAGTGGCACAATCGTGGCTCATTTCATCCTCTATTGCCTAGGATCAGTGATTCTCTCATCTTAGCCTCCGGAGTAACTGGGACCACAGGCTTGTGCCACCATACCTGGCTAATTTTTTTGTAGAGATGGGGGTCTTCCTATGTTGCCCAGACTGGTCTTGAACTCCTGGGTTCAAACAGTTCTCCTGCCTTGGTTTCCCAAAGTGCTGGGATTATACCATGCCTAGCCTCTGTTTGATTTTAAAAGATTATTTCAATTTCTTTTTTTAAAATTTTTTTCTTTTTTTTTTTTTTTTTTTTTGAGACAGGATCTCACTCTGTCACCCAGGCTAGAGTGCAGTGGTTCTTGGCTCACTGCTGCCTCCACCTCCCAGGTTAAGGTGATTCTCGTGCCTCAGCCTCCCAAGTAGCTGAGGCTACAGACATGCGCCACTATGCCTGGATAATTTTTGGCATTTTTAGTAGAGATGGGGTTTCACCATGTTGGCCTGGCTGGTCTTGAACTCCTGGCCTCAAGTGATCCACCTGCCTCGGCCTCCCAAAGTATTGGAATTATAGGCATGAGCCACCGTGCCTGGCCTAATTTCTTTTTAAAATTTCTTTGATAAATTTTTGAGTTGCTTTTGTATGTTATCTTGGAGGTCACTGACTTTCCTTATAACTACTATTTTGAATTTGTGGTTAGAGAACTCACAAATTGCTTTCTTGTTAGGATCAGTTGCTGGATTTTTGTTTTGTCCTTTTGGGGAGGTCATGGTTCCCTGTTTGCTGTTGTTTCTTGCGGGTGTATTTTATGTCTTTGCATTGAAGGATAGTTATTGATAGATATTTATAGAATAGTTATTTATTCTAGTTTTTTTTCTGTCCATCTTGTTTCGGTTTCTACTGGATATATTTGCTTAGTGAATCTTTACATCTAGGTAACTGCCTCTTTTTAGATCTAGGAGGTACCTTAATCTTGGGTTGACCTCGGCTCTGGTAAATGATCAGAGTGATGCCTGCTCTGAAGGTGAGAGGTCCCAAAGGGATTAGGCTGGCAGTATGTTAAGGCTAGCTAGAGGTTTGTGCCCGGAAGTCCATACCTCTTCTGCTGAGCAGCCACTCAGATTGGGCATCTCTGTTTGCTGAGTAGCAGAGCAGACTTTCCAGGGTTGGGGGTGATAGTTCCACCTCCTGTCTTTGTCTCTGCCTGTCCTCAGGAATATTTCTCCCTTTAGGCAGTCACGATGCTTCCAATGGATTAAGGTGGGGACAGGTCTCCTGCTTGGGAACCCAAGATGTTGGGGAACCTGGATGACCCCCTCAGTCTTACCTTTTCCAATATAGAAATGTGAGTTGGGTGGAGGGAGGGCGAGATTTTCTGCTTGGTGCCAGGCAGAATGGAGGGGGAGGGGTGTCACATATGTGGAGGTCTGATTCCCTTACCATCTGTTCAGAGTTGTTTTTTGTTTGTTTGTTTGTTTGTTTTCTTACTTCTCCATGGCCCCAGGAATTATCTCATTCTCATATTTGAGTTCCACGTTGTTACTGGTAAAAATCTTGGCACTTATATATTTGTTTGTTTGTTTGTTTTTCTATTGGAGAGGGGGGAGTGAAAACAGCTTGCAGTTATATTTCTATGTATGAACAATGCACACATAAAAACTGGAATTAAAAATACAATACCTTTATAATAATATTGAATTACTAGATGTAAATATAACAAGACATACGAGCTTTTATGCTGTAAACTTCATAGCACTGATGAAAGAAATCAGAGGTCTGAATTATTGGAGAAATGTATTTATTAGCAGACTCACCATAGATGTAAATTCTTTCCAAATTGATACACAGTTTTAAACACAGTTTCTATCAAATTTTCAGCAAGGTTTTTTTTTTTTTTAAATGTAAATATAGACCCGATTATTCTAAAACTTATTTGGGAAGTTATAGGAACTATAATAGCTAAAATAGTTTTCAAAAAAGAGTAAGGTGGGAGAGTCACTCTGTTTGATTTCATGACTTTACAGTAATCAAGATTGTGTGGTGCTGGTGTAGAGACACACACATAGAGAACAGCATACCAAATGTAGACATAGTCCCACAAATATGGCTAATTGATTTTTGACATAGGTTCAAATCAGTATAATGTAGGAAGGTTAATATTTCCAACAGATATTGCTAGAGTAATTGGGTATTCTCTAGCAATAAAAGTGTACCTTGGCCAGGCATGGTGACTTATGTCTGAAATCCCAGCACTTTGAGAGGCCGAAGTGGGTGGATCACTTGAGGTCAGGAGTTCGAGACCAGCCTGGCCAACATGGTGAAACCCTGTCTCTACTAAAAATACAAAAATTAGCCAGGCGTGGTGGTGGGTGCTTGTAATTCCAGCTACTCCGGAGGCTGAGGCAAGATAATTGCTTGAACCCAGGAGGCAGAGGTTGCAGTGAGCCGAGATCATGCCAGTGCACTACAGCCTGGGTGACAGAGTGAGCCTTTGTTGGAGGAAAAAAAAAAAAAAAAAAAAAAAAAAGTGTATGTTGACATATCCTCACACTTCTTAAATTTTTTTTATTTTTAATTTTTGTGGGTACATAGTAGGTGTATGAATTTATGGGTTATATGAGATATTTTGATACAGGGATGCAATGTGTAATAATCACATCAAGGGAGATGGGTATCCATGCCCTCAAGCATTTATTCTTTGTGTTACAAATAATCCAGTTATATTCTTTTAGTTATTTAAAAATCTGCAATTAAGTTGTTATTGACTATAGTCATTCTGTTGTTTTATCAAATTCTAGTTATTATTAATTCTATTTTTTGTACCCATTGTCCCTTCCCACTTCCCCTTCCGAACCCTACACTATCCTTTCCAGCCTCTGGTAACCATCCTTCTACTCTCTGTCTCCGTGAGTTCAATTATTTTAATTTTTAACTCCCATAAATAAGTGAGTACATGCAAAGTTTGTCTTTTTGTGCCTGACTTATTTCACTTAATGTAATTTGACCTCAGCTTCTATCCATGTTGTTGCAAATGACTGAATCTCATTCTTTTTTATGCCTGAATAGTACTTCATTTTGTATATATACCACATTTTAAAAATCCGTTCATCTATTGATGGGCACTTAGATTGCTTCAAATCTTGGCTATTGTGAATAGTGCTGCAGTAAACATGGGAGTGCAAGTATTTCTTTGATTTATTGATTTCCTTTCTTTTGGGTATATACCTAAGAGTGGGATTGCTGCATGGTAAGGTAGCTCTATTTTTAGGTTTTTGTGGAGCCTCCAAACTGTTCTCCATGGTGGTTGTACTAATTTAGATTTCCACCAAGAGTACGAGGGCTCCCTTTTGTCCACATCCTTGCCAGCATTTACTATTGCTTGACTTTTGGATAAAGGCCATTTTAACTGGGGTGAGATGATGTCTAATTATAGTTTTGATTTGCATTTCTCTGATGATCAATGATGTTGAACAGCTTTTTATATGCCTATTTGCCACTTTTATGTCTTCTTTTTAGAAATGTCCGTTCACATCCTTTGTCCATGTTTTAAATTAGACTTAGATTTTTTCCTATAGAGATGTTTGAGCTCCTTATATATTCTGGTTATTCATCCCCTATGAGATGGGTAGTTTGCAAATATTTTCTTTCATTCTGTGGATTGTCCCTTCACTTTTTTGATTGTTTTCTTTGCTGTGCAAAAGCTTTTTGCTTGATATGATCCTATTTGTCCATTTTTGCTTTGGTTGCCTGCACTTGTAGCATATTGCTCAAGAAATTTTTGCCCATTCCAATGTCCTGGAGAGTTTCGCCAGTGTTTTCTTTTAGTTTCATAGCTTGAGGGATTAAAGTCTTTAATAATCAATTTTGATTTGATTTTTGTATATGGTGAGAGATAGAGATTCAGTTTCACTCTTTTGCATATGGATATTCGGTTTTCCTAGCACTGTGTATTGAAGAGGTTGTCCTTTCTCCAGTGTATTTTCTCGGCACCTTTGTCAAAAATAAGTTCACTGTAGATATATGACTTTATCTCTGGGTTCTCTATTCTGTTCCATGATCTTTGTGTCTGTGTTTATGCCAGTACCATGCCATTTTGGTTACTATAGCTCTTTAGTATAATTTAAAGTAATGTAATGTGATTCTTCCAGTTTTGTTGTTTTTGCTTAGGATTGCATTGGCTATTCTGGGTCTTTGTGGTTACATATAAATTTTAGGATTGCCTTTTCTGTTTCTGTGAGGAATGCCATTAGTATTTTGATAAAGATTGCATTAAATCTGTAGATTCCTTTAGTGTGGTTATTTTAACAATATTGATTCTTTTAATTCATGAACATGGAATATCTTTCCCTTTTTTTGTGTGTCTTCAATTTTATTGCATCAATGTTTTATAGTTTTCATTGTAGAGATCTTTCACTTCTTTGGTTAATTCCTAGGTGTTTAATTTTATTTGTAGCTGTTGTAAATGGGATTACTTTCTTGATTTCTTTTTCAGATTGTTTGCTGTTGGCATATAGAAATGCTACTAATTTTTGTATGTTGATTTTGTATCCTGCAATTGTACTGAATTTGTTTGTCAGTTGTAGTAGTTTTTTAAGGGAATCTTTAGATTTTTTCAAATGTAAAATCATATCCTCTGTAAACAAGGATAATTTGACGTCTTCCTTTTCAATTTAGATGCCCTTTATTTCTTTCTCTTGTCTGATTGCTCTAGCAAAGACTTCCGGTACAATATTGAATAACAGTGGTGAAAATGGGCATCCTTGTTATATTCTTGATCTTAGAGGAAAGGCTTTCAGTTTTCCCCCCATTCAGTGTGATACTAGATATGGGTCTGTCGTATATGGTTTTTATTATGTTGAGGTAAGTTTCTTCGTCTATTTTTTGAGACGGAGTCTTGCTCTGTCACCTGGGCTGGAGTGCAGTGGCATGATCTCAGCTCACTGCAACCTCCGCCTCCCAGGTTCGTGCGATTCTCCTGCCTCAGCCTCCCAAGTAGCTGGGACTACAGGCACGTGTCACCATGCCCAGCTTATTTTTGTATTTTTGTAGATCTGCCCGATTCAGCCTCCCAAAGTGCTGGGATTACAGGTGTGAGCCACTGCACCCAGCTGAGGTAAGTTTCTTCTATCCCCAGCTTTTTGAGGGTTTTTATCATGAAGGGATGTTGAATTTTGTAAAATGCATTTTCAGCATCAGTTGAAATGATATGAGTTTTGTCTTTCATTCTGTTGGTATGATGTATGACATTAATTTATTTGCATAAGTTGAATCATCCTTGCTTCCCTGGGATAAATCCCACTTGGTCATGATGAATGATCTTTTTAATGTGTTGAATTTACTTTGGTAGTATTTTGTTGAGGATTTTTCCATCAGTATTCATCAGACATGTTGTTCTATGGTTTTCTTTTTTTTTGATGTATCTTTGGTTTTCATATTGGGGTAATACTAGCCTCATAGACTGAGTTTGGAAGTATTCCCACCTCTGTTTTTCAGAGTAGTTTCAGTAGGACTGGTGTTCTTTAAATGTTTGGGATAATTCAGCAGTGAAGCCATTGGGACCTGGGCTTCTCTTGCTAGGAGACTTTTTATTATGCTTTCAGTCTTATTACTTGTTATTGATCTCTTCAGGTTTTGGATTTCTTTATGGTTCAGTCTTGGTAGGTTGTATGTCTCTAGGAGGTTTGTCAATTTTGTTTACCTTTTCAGAACACCAACTTTTTGTTTTGTTGATCTCTTGTATTGTTTTTCTCATTTCAAGTTTATTTCTGCTCTAATCTTTATTATTTCTTTTCTTTTAATTATGGGTTTGGTTTGCTCTTTTCTGGTTAAGATGCATCATTAGGTGGTTTATTTTACATTTTTCTTTTATTTTTGTTGTAGACACTTCCAGGTGTAAACTGACCTCAGTACCGCATTTGCCGTATCCCATAGATTTTGGGATGTTGTGTTTCCATTATTTGTTTCAAGAAATTTTTCAGTTTTTTTCCTCAGTTTCTTTGTGGACCCACTGGTCATTCAGAAGCATATTTCTTAATTTCCATATATTTTTGTAGTTTCCAGAAATTTCTCTTGTTACTGATTTCTAGTTTTATTCCATTGTGATCAGAAAAGATGCTTCATATTATTCCAATTTTTTTTTTAAACTGTTTTAAGACTTGTTTTGTGACCTACCATATGGTCTGTCCTTGAAAATGATCCATGTGCTGAGGCAAAGAATGTATTTTCTTTTTTTTTTCTTTTTATTATTATTATTATTATTATTATACTTTAGGCTCTATGGTACATGTGCGCAACGTGCAGGTAAGTTACATATGTATACATGTGCCATGCTGGTGCGCTGCACCCACCAACTCGTCATCTAGCGTTAGGTATATCTCCCAATGCCATCCCTCCCCCCTCCCCCCACCCCACAACAGTCCCCGAAGTGTGATGTTCCCCTTCCTGTGTCCATGTGTTCTCATTGTTCAATTCCCACCTATGAGTGAGAATATGCGGTGTTTGGTTTTTTGTTCTTGCGATAGTTTACTGAGAATGATGATTTCCAATTTCATCCATGTCCCTACAAAGGACGTGAACTCATCTTTTTTTATGGCTGCATAGTATTCCATGGTGTATATGTGCCACATTTTCTTAATCCAGTCTATCGTTGGACATTTGGGTTGGTTCCAAGTCTTTGCTATTGTGAATAATGCCGCAATAAACATACGTGTGCATGTGTCTTTATAGCAGCATGATTTATAGTCCTTTGGGTATATACCCAGTAATGGGATGGCTGGGTCGAATGGAATTTCTAGTTCTAGATCCCTGAGGAATCGCCACACTGACTTCCACAAGGGTTGAACTAGTTTACAGTCCCACCAACAGTGTAAAAGTGTTCCTATTTCTCCATATCCTCTCCAGCACCTGTTGTTTCCTGACTTTTTAATGATTGCCATTCTAACTGGTGTGAGATGGTATCTCATTGTGGTTTTGATTTGCATTTCTCTGATGGCCAGTGATGGTGAGCATTTTTTCATGTGTTTTTTGGCTGCATAAATGTCTTCTTTTGAGAAGAGTCTGTTCATGTCCTTCGCCCACTTTTTGATGGGGTTGTTTGTTTTTTTCTTGTAAATTTGTTTGAGTTCATTGTAGATTCTGGATATTAGCCCTTTGTCAGATGAGTAGGTTGCGAAAATTTTCTCCCATTTTGTAGGTTGCCTGTTCACTCTGATGGTAGTTTCCTTTGCTGTGCAGAAGCTCTTTAGTTTAATCAGATCCCATTTGTCAATTTTGGCTTTTGTTGCCATTGCTTTTGGTGTTTTAGACATGAAGTTGTTGCCCATGCCTGTGTCCTGAATGGTATTGCCTAGGTTTTCTTCTAGGGTTTTTATGGTTTTAGGTCTAACATGTAAGTCTTTAATCCATCTTGAATTAATTTTTGTATAAGGTGTAAGGAAGGGATCCAGTTTCAGCTTTCTCCATATGGCTAGCCAGTTTTCCCAGCACCATTTATTAAATAGGGAATCCTTTCCCCATTTCTTGTTTTTGTCAGGTTTGTCAAAGATCAGATAGTTGTAGATATGTGGCATTATTTCTGAGGGCTCTGTTCTGTTCCATTGATCTATATCTCTGTTTTGGTACCAGTACCATGCTGTTTTGGTTACTGTAGCCTTGTAGTATAGTTTGAAGTCAGGTAGCGTGATGCCTCCAGCTTTGTTCTTTTGGCTTAGGATTGACTTGGCGATGCGGGCTCTTTTTTGGTTCCATATGAACTTTAAAGTAGTTTTTTCCAATTCTGTGAAGAAAGTCATTGGTAACTTGATGGGGATGGCATTGAATCTGTAAATTACCTTGGGAAGGATGGCCATTTTCATGATATTGATTCTTCCTACCCATGAGCATGGAATGTTCTTCCATTTGTTTGTATCCTCTTTTATTTCCTTGAGCAGTGGTTTGTAGTTCTCCTTGAAGAGGTCCTTCACATCCCTTGTAAGTTGGATTCCTAGGTATTTTATTCTCTTTGAAGCAATTGTGAATGGGAGTTCACTCATGATTTGGCTCTCTGTTTGTCTGTTATTGATGTATAAGAATGCTTGTGATTTTTGTACATTGATTTTGTATCCTGAGACTTTGCTGAAGTTGCTTATCAGCTTAAGGAGATTTTGGGCTGAGACAGTGGGGTTTTCTAGATATACTATCATGTCATCAGCAAACAGGGACAATTTGACTTCCTCTTTTCCTAATTGAATACCCTTGATTTCCTTCTCTTGCCTAATTGCCCTGGCCAGAACTTCCAACACTATGTTGAATAGAAGTGGTGAGAGAGGGCATCCCTGTCTTGTGCCAGTTTTCAAAGGGAATGCTTCCAGTTTTTGCCCATTCAGTATGATATTGGCTGTGGGTTTGTCATAAATAGCTCTTATTATTTTGAGATACGTCCCATCAATACCTAATTTATTGAGAGTTTTTAGCATGAAGGGTTGTTGAATTTTGTCAAAGGCCTTTTCTGCATCTATTGAGATAATCATGTGGTTTTTGACTTTGGTTCTGCTTATATGCTGGATTACATTTATTGATTTGCGTATATTGAACCAGCCTTGCATCCCAGGGATGAAGCCCACTTGATCATGGTGGATAAGCTTTTTGATGTGCTGCTGGATTCTGTTTGCCAGTATTTTATTGAGGATTTTTGCATCAATGTTCATCAAGGATATTGGTCTAAAATTCTCTTTTTTGGTTGTATCTCTGCCAGGCTTTGGTATCAGGATGATGCTGGCCTCATAAAATGAGTTAGGGAGGATTCCTTCTTTTTCTATTGATTGGAATAGTTTCAGAAGGAATGGTACCAGCTCCTCCTTGTACTTCTGGTAGAATTCGGCTGTGAACCCATCTGGTCCTGGACTTTTTTTGGTTGGTAAGCTATTGATTATTGCCACAATTTCAGCTCCTGTTATTGGTCTATTCAGAGATTCAACTTCTTCCTGGTTTAGTCTTGGGAGGGTGTATGTGTTGAGGAATTTATCCATTTCTTCTAGATTTTCTAGTTTGTTTGCGTAGAGGTGTTTGTAATATTCTCTGATGTTAGTTTGTATTTCTGTGGGATCGGTAGTGATATCCCCTTTATCATTTTTTATTGCATCTATTTGATTCTTCTCTCTTTTTTTCTTTATTAATCTTGCTAGTGGTCTATCAATTTTGTTGATCCTTTCAAAAAACCAGCTCCTGCATTCATTTATTTTTTGAAGGATTTTTTGTGTCTCTATTTCCTTCAGTTCTGCTCTGATTTTAGTTATTTCTTGCCTTCTGCTAGCTTTTGAATGTGTTTGCTCTTGCTTTTCTAGTTCTTTTAATTGTGATGTTAGGGTGTCAATTTTGGATCTTTCCTGCTTTCTCTTGTGGGCATTTAGTGCTATAAATTTGCCTCTACACACTGCTTTGAATGCATCCCAGAGATTCTGGTATGTTGTGTCTTGGTTCTCGTTGGTTTCAAAGAACATCTTTATTTCTGCCTTCATTTCGTTATGTACCCAGTAGTCATTCAGGAGCAGGTTGTTCAGTTTCCACGTAGTTGAGCGGTTTTGAGTGAGATTCTTAATCCTGAGTTCTAGCTTGATTGCACTGTGATCTGAGAGATAGTTTGTTATAATTTCTGTTCTTTTACATTTATTGAAGAGAGCTTTACTTCCAAGTATATGGTCAATTTTGGAATAGGTGTGGTGTGGTGCTGGAAAAAATGTATATTCTGTTGATTTGGGGTGGAGAGTTCTGTCGATGTCTATTAGGTCGGCTTGGTGCAGAGCTGAGTTCAATTCCTGGGTATCCTTGTTGACTTTCTGTTTCGTTGATCTGTCTAATGTTGACAGTGGGGTGTTAAAGTCTCCCATTATTAATGTGTGGGAGTCTAAGTCTCTTTGTAGGTCACTCAGGACTTGCTTTATGAATCTGGGTGCTCCTGTATTGGGTGCATATATATTTAGGATAGTTAGCTCTTCTTGTTGAATTAATCCCTTTACCGTTATGTAATGGCCTTCTTTGTCTCTTTTGATCTTTGTTGGTTTAAAGTCTGTTTTATCAGAGACTAGGATTGCAACCCCTGCCTTTTTTTGTTTTCCATTTGCTTGGTAGATCTTCCTCCATCCTTTTATTTTGAGCCTATATGTGTCTCTGCACGTGAGATGGGTTTCCTGAATACAGCACACTGATGGGTCTTGACTCTTTATCCAATTTGCCAGTCTGTGTCTTTTAATTGGAGCATTTAGTCCATTTACATTTAAAGTTAATATTGTTATGTGTGAATCTGATCCTGTCATTATGATGTTAGCTGGTTATTTTGCTCGTTAGTTGATGCAGTCTCTTCCTAGTCTCGATGGTCTTTACATTTCGGTATGATTTTGCAGTGGCTGGTACCGGTTGTGCCTTTCCATGTTTAGCGCTTCCTTCAGGAGCTCTTTTAGGGCAGGCCTGGTGGTGACAAAATCTCTCAGCATTTGCTTGTCTATAAAGTATTTTATTTCTCCTTCACTTATGAAGCTTAGTTTGGCAGGATATGTAATTCTGGGTTGAAAATTCTTTTCTTTAAGAATGTTGAATATTGACCCCCACTCTCTTCTGGCTTGTAGAGTTTCTGCTGAGAGATCCGCTGTTAGTCTGATGGGCTTCCCTTTGATGGTAACCCGACCTTTCTCTCTGGCTGCCCTTAACATTTTTTCCTTCATTTCAACTTTGGTGAATCTGACAATTATGTGTCTTGGAGTTGCTCTTCTCGAGGAGTATCTTTGTGGCGTTCTCTGTATTTCCTGAATCTGAATGTTGGCCTGCCTTGCTAGATTGGGGAAGTTCTCCTGGATAATATCCTGCAGAGTGCTTTCCAACTTGTTTCCATTCTCCCCGTCACTTTCAGGTACACCAATCAGACATAGATTTGGTCTTTTCACATAGTCCCACATTTCTTGGAGGCTTTGCTCGTTTCTTTTTATTCTTTTTTCTCTAAACTTCCCTTCTCGCTTCATTTCATTCATTTCATCTTCCAGGGTTGATACCCTTTCTTCCATTTGATCGCATCGGCTCCTGAGGCTTCTGCATTCTTCACGTAGTTCTCGAGCCTTGGTTTTCAGCTCCATCAGCTCCTTTAAGCACTTCTCTGTATTGGTTATTCTAGTTATACATTCTTCTAAATTTTTTTCAAAGTTTTCAACTTCTTTGCCTTTGGTTTGAATATCCTCCCGTAGCTCGGAGTAATTTGATCGTCTGAAGCCTTCTTCTCTCAGCTCGTCAAAGTCATTCTCCATCCAGCTTTGTTCCGTTGCTGGTGAGGAACTGTGTTCCTTTGGAGGAGGAGAGGTACTCTGCTTTTTAGAGTTTCTAGTTTTTCTGCTCTGTTTTTTCCCCATCTTTGTGGTTTTATCTACTTTTGGTCTTTGATGATGGTGATGTACAGATGGGTTTTTGGTGTGGATGTCCTTTCTGTTAGTTTTCCTTCTAACAGACAGGACCCTCAGCTGCAGGTCTGTTGGAGTACCTGGCCAGCCGTGTGAGGTGTCAGTCTGCCCCTGCTGGGGGGTGCCTCCCAGTTAGGCTGCTCGGGGGTCAGGGGTCAGGGACCCACTTGAGGAGGCAGTCAGCCCGTTCTCAGATCTCCAGTTGCATGCTGGGAGAACCACTGCTCTCCTCAAAGCTCAGATGGAAATGCAGAAATCACCCGTCTTCTGCGTCACTCGCGCTGGGAGCTGTAGACCAGAGCTGTTCCTATTCGGCCATCTTGGCTCCTCCAAGAATGTATTTTCTATAGCCATTGGAAGGAGTGTTCTGTAAATATCTGTTAGGTCCATTTGGTCTATAACACAGATTACATTTGATGTTTCTTTTTTGATTTTCTTTTTTCTTTTTTTTGAGTCAGAGACTCGCTCTGTTGCCCAGGCAGCAGTGCAGTTGCACGATCTTGGCTCACTGCAACCTCTGCCTTCTGGGTTCAAGCGATTGTCCTGCCTTGGTCTCATGAGTAGTTGGGATTACAGGCACATGCCACCATGCCTGGTTAATTAATTTTGTATTTTTAGTAGAAATGAGGTTTTACCACATTGGTCAGGCTGGCCTTGAACTCCTGAACTCAAGTGATCCACCCACCTTGGCCACCCAAAGTGCTGGGCTTACAGGCATGAGCCACCATGCCTGGCCTCTTTGTTGATTTTCTGTCTGAAATATTTGTCTGATGCTGAAAGTGGGGTATTGAAGTATATAGTTTTTTTTAGTTTTTATTTTTATTTTTTCTGATGGAGTCTCACTACGTCGCCCAGGCTGGAGTGCGGTGGCAAGATCTCGGCTTACTGCAGCCTCCACGCTTAAACGATCCTCCCACCTCAGCCTCCTGAATAGCTGGGACTATAGATAGGTGCGCACTACCATGCCTAGCTAGTTTTGCATTTTTTGTAGATGGGGGTTTTGCCATGTTGCCCAGGCTAGTCTCAAACTCCTGGATTCAAGTGATCTGCCCATCTCAGCCTCCAAATGTGCTGGGATTGGAGGAGTGAGCCACCATGCCCAGCCTATAGTTATTATTGTTTTGGGGTCTATTTCTTCAGCTCTAATAATACTTGCTTTATATATCTGGGTGCTCTAGTGCTGGGTGCATATATATTTACAATTATTACATCCTCTTGCTGGATTGACCCCTTTATCATTATATAATTACCTTTGTGTCTTATAGTTTTGTCTTGAAATCTGTTTTGTCTGATGTAAATATAGCTACTTCTGCTCTGCATGGTTTCCATTGGCATGGAGTATCTTTTTCCATCTCTTTATTTTCTGCCTGTGTGTCTTTATAGGTGAAGTGGGTTTCTTGTAGGCAAAGCATCATTGGGTTTTTTAAAATCCATTCAGCCACTCTGTGTCTTCTCATTGGAGAGTTTAATCTGTTTATGTTCAATGTTATTATTGATAGTTTAGGACATACTTCTGCCATTTTGTTTTCTGGTGATTTTGTGGTCTTTCCTTTTTTCCTTCCTTCCTGTATTCCTGTTAGTGAACATGATTTTTCTGTGGTGGTATGATTTAATTTCTTGCTTCTTATTTTTTGTGTATCCATTGTAAGTTTTTTGATTTGAAGTTACCAGGAAGCTTGCAAGTACTGCCTTATAACCCAGGGGTCCCCCATCCCTGGGCCACAGACATGTGTCACTCTATCGCCTGTTAGGAACCGGGCCTCACAGTAGGAGGTGAACAGCAGGCAAGTGAGCATTTACCACCTGAGCTCTGCCTCCTGTCAGATTAGTGGTAGCATTAGATTCTCATAGGAGCGCAAACCCTATTGTGAACTGTGAATGCGAGGGATCTAGATTGCGTGCTGCTTATGAGACTCTAATGCCTGATAATCTGAGGTAGAACAGTTTCATCTCAAAACCATGCCCTACATGTACCCCCTGCCCCCAAGAGAAATTGTCTGAGGTGGAACAGTTTCATCCTAAAACCATCACCCCCACTAGTCTGTGGAAAAGTTGTCTTCCATGAAACTGGTCCCTGATGCCAAAAAGGTTGGTGACTGCTGGTTTATATAACATTCTTAAAATGACAAAATTATGGAAATGGAGAACAGATCTATGGATGCCAGTGTTTAGATTAGAGATGGTGGAGCAGAGAAGGGTGTGTGTGTGTGTTGGGGGGTGATTTTCAAGGGTTAGCATCAGGGAGAGGTTTGTGGTGGTGCAACACTTGTTTTTTAATTTTCTAGTTTTTTGTTTTTGTTCCTTTTGGAGAAAAGGCAAACACATTTATTTAACAGGAGAATCACAGAGTGAGCATCCTGGTGGGACACTTCTGGGTCTTGATTGTGCTTGTGGTTATGAGAATGTATACAATTGATAAGATGACATAGAACTATTAATATGTACACACATAATACCAGTGTCAATTTTCTGCCTATAATAGTATACTGTAGATACATATGATGTAGCCCTTAGAGAAAACTTAATGGAAGGTACATGGGAATTTTCTGTACAATCTTTGCAACTTTCTAGTGACTCTACAATTATTTCTGAAATAAAAAGTTTTAAAAATTTGCAATGTGTTTATTGGTCTGTCTTTTAAAATTATTTCAATAGTTTTTGGAGAACAGGTCGTGTTTGGTTACATGAATAAGTTCTTTAGTGGTGATTTCTGAGATTTTGGTGCATCTATCACCTGAGCACTGTATACTGTACCCATTGTATAGTCTTTTCTCCCTCACTGCCCTTCCAGCCTTTCTCCCGAGTCCTCGGAGGTCATTATATCATACTTATACCTTTGCGTCTTCGTAACGTAGCTCCTACTTATAAGTGAGAACGTATGGTGTTTGGTTTTCTATTCCTGAGTTACTTCACTTAGAATAATGGTCTCCAACTCCATCCAGGTTGCTGTGAATGCCATTATTTTATTATGTTTATGGCTGAGTAGTATTCCATGGCGTGTGTGTGTGTGTGTATATATATACACACCATATTTTCTTTATCTACTTGTTGGTAATGGGCATGTAGGCTGGCTTCGTATTTTTGCAATTGCAAATTGTGCTGCTATAAACGTGTGTGCAAGTGTCTTTTTCATATAATGACTTCTTTTCCTCTGGGTAGATACCCAGTACTCAGGTTGCTGGATCAAATGTTAGTTCTACTTTTAGTTCTTCAAAGAATCTCCATGCTGTTTTCCATAATGGTTATACTAGTTTACATTTCCACTAGCAGTGTAGAAGTGTTCCCTTTTCACCACATCCACACCAAAAAATTATTTTTTTTTGATTTTTCAATTATGGTTATTCTTTCAGGAGTAAGGTGGTATTGCATTGTGGTTTTCATTTGCATTTCCCTGATAATTTGTGATGTTGACCATTTTTTCATATGTTTGTTGGCCATTTGAATATCTTTTTTTGAGAATTGTCTATTCATGTCCTTAGCCCACTTTTTGATGGGATTATTTGTTTTTTTCTTGCTGATTTGTTTGACTTCCTTGTAGATTCTCCATATTAGTCCTTTGTGGGTTGCAGAGTTTGCAAATATATTCTCCCCCTCTGTGGGTTGTCTGTTTACTCTCCTGATTATTTCTATTGCTGTGCAGAAATTTTTAGTTTAACTACATCCCATCTATTTATCTTTGTTTTTATTACATTTGCTTTTGGGTACTTGGTCGTGAACTCTTTGCCTAAGCTAATGTCTAGAAGAGTTTTTCTGATGTTATCTTGTAGAATTTTTATGGTTTTGGGTCTTAGATTTAAGTCTTTGATGCATCTTGAGTTGACTTTTGCATAAGGTGAGAGATGAGGATCCGGTTTCATTCTTCTACATGTGGTTTGTCAATTATCCCAGCACCATTTGTTGACTAGGGTGTCCTTTACCCACTTCATGTTTTTGTTTGCTTTGTTGAAGATCAGTTGGCTGTAAATATTTGGCTTTATTTCTAAGTTCCACTGGTCTACATGCCTCTTTTTTTTTTTTTTTGAGACAGAATTTTGCTCTCGTTGCCCAGGCTGGGGTGCAATGGCGCGATCTCGGCTCACTGCAACTTCTGCCTCCTGGGTTCAAGCAATTCTGCCTCAGCCTCCCGAGTAGCTGGGATTACGGGCATGTGCCACCATGCCTGGCTAGTTTTTCTGTTTTTAGTAGAGACAGGATTTCTCCATGTTGGTCAGGCTGGTCTCAAACTCTTGATCTCAGGTAATCCGCCCGCCTCAGCCTCCCAAAGTGTTGGGATTACAGGCATGAGCCACCATGCCCGGGCTCTACATGCCTGTTTTTATACCAGTATTATCCTGCTTTGGTAACTATAGCCTTGTAGTACAGTTTGAAGTTGGGTAATGTGATGCCTCCAGATTTATTCTCTTTGCTTAGTCTTGTTTTGGCTATGCAAGCTCTTTTTTGGTTCCATATGAATTTTAGGACTCTTTTTTTCTAGTTCTGTGAAGAATGATTATGGCATTTTGATGGGCATTGCACAGAATTTATAGATTGCTTTTGGCAATATGGTCATATTCACAATATTCATTCTACCCATCCATCAGGATAGGATGTGTTTCCATTTGTTTGTGTCATCTGTGATTTCTTTCAGCAGTGTTTTGTAGTTTTCCTTGTAGAGCTCTTTTACCTCCTTGGTTAGGTGTATTCCTAAGTATGTATGTATGTATGTATTTATTTTTTGTAGTTGTTGCAAAAGGTGTTGCATTCTTGATTTGATTCTCAGCTTGGTCACTGTTGGTGTAAGTGCTGCTGATTTGTGTACATTGATTTTGTATCCTGAAACTTTATTGAATTCATTTATCAGATCTAAGAGCTTTTTGGATGAGTCTTTAGGGTTTTCTAGGTATATGATCTGTCTGTTTTGTCTGCTATATGAGTAGTTACTCCTGTTTACTTTTGGCTTTCATTTGCAGGGAATACTTTTTTCCATTCCTTTTCCTTAAATTTATGTGAGTCCGTATGTGTTAGGTGAGTCTCTTGAAGACAACAGATACTTGGTGGATTTTTATTCATTCTGCCATTCTGTATCTTTTACATGGAGCATTTAGGCCATTTACATTCAATGTTAGTATTGAGATATGAGGTATTGTTCTATTCCTGATGCTAGTTGTTGCCTGAAAACCATGGCCTTTTTTTTCATTGTGTTATGGTTTTATAGGCCCTGTGAGATTTATGCTTTAAGAAGGTGTATTTTGGTGTATTTCGATGTTTTGTTTTAAGATTTAGAACTCCTTTTAGCATTTCTTGTAGTGCTGGCTTGGTAGTGGCACATTCTCTTAGCATTTGTTTGTCTGAAAAATACTTTATCTCTCCTTCATTTATGAAGCTTAGTTTTGCTGGATACAGAATTCTTGGCTGATAATTATTTTGTTCAACAAGGCTAAAAATAGGACCCCAATTCCTTCTGGCTAATAGAATTTCTGCTGAGCTATCTGCTTTTAATCTGATAGGTTTTCTTTTATAGGTTACTTGATGCTTTTGCCTCACAGCTCTTAATATTGTTTCCTTTGTCTTGACTTTAGATAACCTGATGACTATGTGCCTTAGGTGATGATCTTTTGCAACCAATTTCCCAGGTGTTCTTTGAGCGTCTTGTGTTTAGATGTCTAGATCTCTGGCAAGCCCGGGGAAGTTTTCCTGGATTATTCCCTAAAATAACTTTTCCAAACTTTTAGATTTCTCTTCTTAGGAATGCCAGAGAGAGTAGGAGGGAGGAAGGAAGAAAAGATACAAAATGTCAAAACTCAAACGGGAAGAATAGACTACTGAGTAAGTGTGTATCTTTTCAAGAAACTGAATCAGTAATTAATAACCTTCCAAAATAGAAAGCACCAGGACCAGATGGTTTTACTGTTGAATTTTACCAAATGTTTACAGAATAAATTATATCAGTTATCTACAATCTCTTCTAGAAGACAGAAGTAGAGAGAATACTTCTAACTCATTATATGAGGCCAGCATTATTCTATTACCAGTTTTTAAATTGACCCAAATAAAATTAAAACTTCAGTCCCCTCAACATACATCCACCCAAGACTGAACCATGAAGAAGTTGAATCCATGAACAGACCAGTAACAGGTCCTGAAATTGAGGCTGTAATAAATAGCCTACCACACCTCCCCATCAAAAAAAGCCCAGGACCAGACAGATTCACAGCTAAATTCTACAGATGTACAAAGAAGAGCTGATATAATTCCCACTGAAACTATTCCACAAAATTGAGGAGGAGGGACTCTTTTGTAACTCATTTTATGAGGTCAGCATCACTCTTATACCAAAACCTGGCAGAGATACAACAAAAAAGGAGAACTTCAGGCCATTATTTTTGATGAATATCAAGGCAAATTCCTCAACAAAATACCGGCAAACCGAATCCAGCACCACATTAAAAAGCTTATCTACCACGATCAAGTAGGCTTTATTCCTGGGATATAAGGTTGGTTCAACATATGCAAATGAATAAACATGATTGATTCATCACATAAACAGAACTAAAGGACAAAAACCACATGGTTATCTCAATACACGCAGAAAATGCTTTTGATAAAATTCAACATTTCCTCAGGCTAAAAACTCTCAATAAACTAGGTATTGAAGGAAATACCTCAAAATAATATGAGCCATCCATGACACAGCCAACCTCGTACTGAATGGGCAATAGCTGGCAGCATTTCCCTTGAAAACTGGCACAAGACAAGGATGCCCTCCCTTGCCACTCTTACTCAACATAGTATTGGAAGTCTTGGCCAGGGTAATCAGGCAAGAGAAAGAAATAAAGGGCATTCAAATAGGAAGAGAGAAAGTCAAACTATCCCTGTTTGCACAGTGCTATATCTAGAAAACCCCATAGTCTCAGCCCAAAAGCTTCTTAAGCCAATAAACAACTTCAGCAAAGTCGCAGGATACAAAATCAATGTGCAAAAATCACTAGCATTCCTATACACCAACAACAGTCAAGCCACGAGCCGAATCCAGAATGTAATCCCATTCATAATTCCCACAAGAAGAATAAAATACCTAGGAATAAAGCTAGCTAGGGAGGTGAAAGATCTCTACAAGGAGAACTGTAAACCATTGCTCAAATAAGTCAGAGGTGATGCAAACAAATGGGAAAACATTCCATGCTCATGGATAGGAAGAATCAATATTGTTAAAATGGCCATACTGCCCAAAGCAGTTTATAGATAATGCTATTTCTATTAAACTACCATTGAGATTCTTCACAGAACTAGAAAAAACTATTTTAAAATTCATATGGAACCAAAAAGGAGCCTGAATAGCTAAGGTAATCCTAAGCGAAAAGAACAAAGCTGTAGGCATCGTGCTACATGACTTCAACCTATACTACAAGGCTACAGTAACCAAAACAGCATGATACTGGCATAAAAACAGATACATAGACCAATGGAACAGAATAGAGAACCCAGAAATAAGACTGCATACCCACAACTATCTGATCTTCAACAGACCTGACAAAAACAAGCAATGGGGAAAGGATTCCCTATTCAGTAAATGGTGCTGGGATAACTGGCTAGCCACATGCAGAAGATAGAAACTAGACTCCTTCCTTACACCATTTTCAAAAATTAACTCAAGATGGATTAAAGACTTAAATGTAAAATACAAAACTATAAAAACCCTCGAAGACAACCTAGGTAATACCATTAAGGACATAGGCACTGGCAATGATTTTATGTCAAAGATGCCAAAAGCAATGGCAAAAAAACAAAAATTGACAAATGGGATCTATTTAAACTAAAGAGCAAACTTTAAACAGCAAAAGAAACTATCAACAAACAGAATGGAAGAAAATTTTGGAAACTACGCATCCAACGAAGGTCTAATATCCAGCATCTATAAGGAACTAAAATTTACAAGAAGAAAAAAACAGCCCCATTAAAAAGTGGGCAAAGGGCATGAACAGACACTTTTTAAAAGAAGACATACATGCAGCCAACCATCTTATGCAGGAACAGGAGACCACATACTGCATGTTCCTACTTATAAGTGGGAGCTAAATGATGAGAACACTCAGACACATAGAGCGGAACTACAGACACTGGGGCCTGTCAGAAGGTGGGGAGTGGGAGGAGGAATAGGTTCAGGAAAAATAACTAATGGGTACTAGGCTTAATACCTGGGTGGTGAAATAATCTGTACAACAAACCCCCTTGACACAAGTTTGCCTATGTAACAAACCTGCACAAGTACCCCTGAACTTTAAAAAAACAAATTTATGTTCATACAATATCCTGCACAAGGATGTTTATAGCCACTTTATTCATAATTGCCAAAATGTGGAAACAACCAAGTTGTTCTTCACTAGGTGAATGGGTAAATCAACTGTGGTACATTTAGACAATGGAATGTTACTCACTGGTAGAAAAAAAATAGCTATCAAGCCTTAAGACATGGAGAAACCTTAATGCATATTACTAATTGAAAGATGACAGCATGAAGAAGCTTTATATTATATAATTCCAATTGTGTGACATTCTGGAAAAGGCAAACCCATGGAGACAGTAAAAAGTTTAGTGGTTACCAGATATTGGGCAGGAGGTAGGGATGAGTGGTGGAGTGCAGAGGATTTTTAAGGCAGTGTAACTATTCTGTATACTAGAATGGTGGATTGTCCAAATCTGTAGAATATACTACAGCAAGATAGATCCCTAATAGAAACTGTGTACTCCAGATGATAATGAGTCGTTGGTGTAGGTTCATCAGTTGCAACACATGTGCCACTCTGGTACAGAATGTTCTTAGTTGTGGAGGTTGTGCGTGTTTGAGGCCAAAGGAACTTTTTATTTTCTGCTCAACATTTGTATGAATCTAAAATTGTTCTAAAAAATGAAGTCTGTTTAAAAGGAGAAAAATCAATACAGTCACTACCATGTTTGGTGAAAGGCATGTGGTACCTTCAATAGTGTGCCTTCATCTAAAATTGTGATACTGTAGTTGATGTTAAAATTTTAAGAGATATAGGAGAAATTTGAGCTGAGTGTCCCAGACAGCTGGCTAGCTATTCCAGATGTGGGACAGACCACTGTGTTTCTAGGTGGTTTTTAGTTTGCTTGGGGTCAAAGTCTTAGGATTACATATTATGTGTACACCACGCAGAATTCTAAGCTCTCTACATAAATTATTTAATGCTCTCAGACAGTTTGCAGATAAAAAACCTGAAGCCAGAGAACTTAAGTGTTTTGTATAAACACACTAAGTTATAGATCAAGGGTTTGAACTCAGGTCTCTTTCCAAAACTATAGCTCTTTATCATTATTCAGAACTGAATTTCTGTGATGATTATAACATTTATATTCCTTCTCAACTTACTGTATTACAGTATCATTATTCATTAAACTTCCTTTAAAAAATCAGTGTGCCCTAATTAATGAATTTACAATATGAATAATAGCATTTAAAAAAACTACAGCAGCTGGGTGTGGTGGCTCATTCCTGTAATCCCAGCACTTTGGGAGACTGAGGCAGGTGGATCACTTGAGATCAGGAGTTCAAGACCATCCTGGGCAACATAGTGCAACCTTGTCTGTACTAAATATACAGAAATTAGCCAGGTGTGGTGGCGGGTGCCTGTAATCCCAGCTATTCAGGAGTCTGAGGCAGGAGAATCACTTGAACTCAGGAGGTGAAGGCTGTAGTGAGCCAAGATTGCTCCACTGCACTCCAGCCTGGGCGATAGGGTGAGACTCAGTCTCAAAGACAAAAAACAAACAAACAAACAAAACCAAAAAACAAACCAAAAAAGACAGCAGTCAAAACCCCTTACAGTGACAAATAGGGTTAATTGAATGGCTGAGTTAGGGTCTTATTTTATCCTTACTAGACACCATCATTGCGTGTTTTATAAATACCTCGATGCTTTCAAACCATTTTAAAAGACAAAAATATTTTTATTATGATTGTATTTATTGATTAAAAAATTAAAAATGGGAAACATATAACATTATTACGCTATTCTAAATGCTCTTTAATGGTCTCATAGTTTTCTACTATGTACTGTGGTTTATTTAATTCATTCTCTTTATGTTGTTTTCCTATTTTTTTCTGCCTGTGATTAATATTCTTAGAGGTCAGTCATCTTCTATTATGTTTTCTTTAGTATATTTTTTCGGAGTTGGAGATTATGGGTCAAACAGTATATATGCATATTTTAACCTCTCTAGAAATATTACACTATTTTAAACTCCTACTAGTAGTACAGATTGAGTTTCCTTTATCTGACATGCTTGGGACCAGAGGTGATTCAGATTTTGAAGTTTTTCAGACTTGGGGATATTTGTATTTATATATATTTACTGGTTGAGAATTCCAAATCAAAAAATTTGAAATTCGAAATGCTACAATGAGCATTTCCTTTGAGTGTCATGTCAGTTCTCAAAAAGTTTCCGATTTTGGAACATTTTGGATTTTGCATTTTCAGATTTGGGATGATCAACCTGTATGTGAGAAGGTTTACTTCCTCATATCCTTACTGACAACATCTGCCATTTGCTGATGAAAATTTGGATTTCACTATCATTTTAATGTACAATTTTAATTGTTAATAGGATGTATTTTTAAAATTTTTTATTGACTGTGTTTCTTCTTTTATGAAATGCCTGTTTTAAGTCCTTATCCTAAATTTTTTTATTAGAGGTTTATATGTTCTTACTGAATTTTCGGAAGCTCTCTTTATAAGAATATGTAAACTTTTGTCTTGAATATACAGGGGTATTTTCCTTCAAGACAAAAATTTTCTGTTTCTTACATGTTCATTGTAGAAAAATCAAACAAGCTAAAAAAAGATATAATTCACCTATAACCCTGCTACCTACTGAAAATTATTTTTACATTTTGATTTATACTCCTGCTGTATTCTTTCTGCACATATATACGCTGTTAAGGGCCCCATTAGCCTGTGTTTTCACTTAAGGTCATAATGACATTAACATATAAATTATAAAGACTTGGTAGCTTTTACCTGTTAATTAGTGGGATGTCCTTTTCTACCTCTCCCATCCCGGAAGTATTTCTGAGAGTATGGTCTCAAATAAGTTTGAGAATGAATGTGTGTCTGCTGGAAGCTCCTATTCTTCTGCCATTTTCCAGTCCTCCAGAAGTTTCCTGATGGTCCATGTCTGAATTAGACACCCCTCTTCTTTGTTCCAGTTGCACCTATAATTCTTCAGCATAGCACTTCTTAAACTGTTTTTAATTGCCTCTCCTCCATGCTAAACTTTCAGCTCTTGTAGAGCACAGACCCTATCTGCTGTGTTCATGGTTTTTCTTTATGTCTGATATCTGTGTGTACATAGCAGGCATTCAGTAAATATGTGTTGAATTGACTTTTGTTGAATTTTAATACTCTATTGGAGAGTTAGACACCTTCCTATTTGCACACTTTCCCATCATACGTCCAAGTATATGTATGATGTCAATTTCTTTTCTTTTATCTTTTTATGCTTTTCCTTTACGGTTTGCCTTTGGTGCTATTAATTAGTTTCTTTTTAATAACCAGAAAGATAACTTTTTGTATTCTTTATTTGTAGTACAATAAAGTTTGTCTTCCATGTTGGTATTCCTGAAAAATCTCATTTTAGTATTGTTAGAGTATGCTGGAATAGACAATATAAATACCTCTAAACTCTCACTTATAGCAGCCTAAATCTGCACATGCTGTAAAGAAAACATTTTTAAATAATTTGCCATTAAACAATTTCTAATTTAATTGTCACTTTTTTTTTTTTTTGAGGCAGGGTATCACTCTGTCACCCAGGCTGGAGTGCAGTGGCATGATTACGGCTTACTGCAGCCCCGACCTCTTGGCTCAAGGAATCATCCTACTTCAGCCTCCTGTGTAGCTAGGACCACAGGTGTATGCCAGCATGCCTGGCTAATTTTTTAATTTTATTTTTTATAGAGATGGCATCTCGCTTTGTTGTCCAGG
Organism: Pongo pygmaeus; assembly: GCF_028885625.2. Lineage (NCBI taxonomy): Eukaryota > Metazoa > Chordata > Mammalia > Primates > Hominidae > Pongo > Pongo pygmaeus. The sequence continues at coordinate 36,182,822 of NC_072373.2, read as the reverse complement.
GTAGTCTCAGTCTCCTGGGCTCAAGGAGATTCTTCCACTTGGCTTCCCAAAGTACTGGGATTACAAGCATGAACCACGATGCCTGGCCTCACTTTTTATAATAGACTTAAATCAGTTTGATTATTTTAAAAGTACCCTAGCATTTAGCACATGAATACATCTCATTTTGATTAGTGGCCAAAGTATTTTTGGGCATTGTGAGCATTTTACTACTCTCAGGCTGCTTATGGTATGTTATAGTATAGGATACCTCTCTTTGGATCCATGCTCTAAGTAGAATTGTGTTGTATACCTTGCTTAATCCATTAAATTTTTACCTGTCTGTTTGAGGATCACCAGAAGAAAGTTGCTATCACAATGTACTTTCTACTTTTTAATCTACTCTACTGATTCATTAGTACACAGCCATGGTGAGACACTTGAGATGTTCTGCTGAAGACAATTGTTACATATTGTGATTCTGGAAGGACAGCAAGCTAGATAAAGATAAGTCATGCTTTTAAGAGTCCCATGGAACATCAGTCATTGTGATGTGAAGAAAGTGATAAGGTAATGAATGAAGCAGTTTGAGTCACTGTGATGTGGATAGTGGGAGGTAGCCCTCTTAATCAAAGCTTTAAGAATGACCAAGAACCTAAGGAATAGTTACTTATACCACCAGATTATGCAGATAATGTTAATAACAACAAACTAATTTATATGTATATATTTCAAAAGAATGTAGCAGTCCTATAGGTTTTATATATAGAATCAGCGTAGTATTTGATTATAATTAATGATAACATCTTAAGGACTTCATCTAGTATACTTATTTTGAAAATAAGATGCAACCATATATTTTTGACATAAATTATAGTTATTTTTCTTCAATTCAATGCTTTGATATTTTATTCTGTATCCCTATCAGTTAAATGTATATATTATTTAAAATTAAGAGTATACAAGTTAAATATCTCTTATTCGAAATGCTTGGGACCAGAAGTGTTTCAGATTTTGGTGTGTTTTTTCTTTATTTTGGAATATTTGCATTATATTTACCAGTTGAGCATCCCAAATCCAAAAATCCCAAATCTGAAATGCTCCGATGAGCATTTCCTTTGAACATCATGTTGGTGCTCAAAAGTTTTAGATTTTAGAACATTTCGGATTTTGGATTTTTAGGTTTGGGATGCTCAACTTGTATATACAGTGCATTCTATACTTGCATTTGGATACTATATTTGGATTTATGGGTGTTTTTAGTCCAAAGAGCTCAAATTCCCTTAGTATTTAAAGCATGGTTTCCTAACATTTTTAGAGATAGCATTGTATGGACACTTTTATAATAGGACAACCTTTAAGTAATTTTGAAATAAAAGGACTAGTTTCCTTTTACCTCCTAGGGCTTGGGTTTTATAATCTTAGGATTAGAAAGGGCTTTAAGGTTATCTGACCCAGTGCATTACAGATCTTGTGGTCTGTCTACAGTGCCCCATTAAATGGCTCTTCCGCTTCAGGGCCTTTTATTTATCAATTTAACAAATACCTTTTGAATGCTGCCCTGGGGCAGGCACTGTGCTAGGTGCTGGACATATTACAGTATATCAGACATGGTTCTTAACTTTTTAGTCTAGTTGGAAAGACATAAGTAAATACATAAATTGTAAAGCAGCACAGAAGAGGCCATAAAAAAGTATGAAAAAAGACAGAGCCACTTAATGTCACAAAGTCATTTCATTTTACACAGGTCAAAGTCTTAGAAAGTCCTTTTTTCTCTTGAGCCAAATACTGCTTCTTTAGGTCTAAATACCGCCCTTCTCCAGTGATCATCTTTCAGTTATTTCAAGATAGTTGTTATATTTCTGATTGGTATTGTTTGTATGTTAATTTCTTTAAAATTTTATCTTGCTTAAAATTGGCCTAAATTACAATTTGTTAAATATTTTTGGATCTTCCTTGTACAAAATTTTTCTCTTGGGGTTCATATAGTGTTTCTAGGGCCAGGTGTGGTGGCTCACACCTGTAACCCCAGCACTTTGGGAGGCCAAGGCAGGCGGATCACGAGGTCAGGAGTTTGAGACCAGCCTGGCCAGCATGGTGAAACCCCTGTCTCTACCGAAAATACAAAAATTAGCCGGGCATGCTGCTGTGCACCTGTAATCCCAGCTACTAGGCAGGCTGAGGTAGGAGAATCACAACTCTGGGAGGCGGAGGTTGCAGTGAGCTGAGATCGCAACACTGCAATCCAGTCTGGGCATCAGAGTGAGACTCACTATATATATATATAGCTTCTGCGGAATAAATATGCCACCCCAAAATATACTGCTTTGGCATATTTTGAGATGGCTGTTCAGAAAAGCTACAGAAAGAGGAATAGCTCTGAAAAGCTGTCCATTTGTGGGGGAGATTTGCATCTCTGGTAGAAATCCACACTAGGAAAGTAAACAGCAGACAGAAATGGACTTTCTTTGAGAATCCCTTATCTGCCTTATTTGGATTTAGGAAAAAACTAACTCTCAGGAAAAAAGAGACTGAAGGTCTGACACTGTTAAAGGTGTGACAGAGAAACTTTTTCAACAGGCTACCATCTATTCTTTCTGAGGGCTGCTACCTGAGAGATTTCATTTGCAATACAAAATAGCTTTTGTTCAGCTTGCATTTCCTTCCCTCACCCTTCCACAACCTGTAAGCTATCTTCCCCCACCCTGAAGCTCCAAGCCCATCACTCTTTTCTGTATTTTCTGTATGGTATAAAAACTTCAGTCATTTGTCCTTTCTTAGAGTCTCATATTTTGTGTGGCTCCCCTGCACATGTGCATGTTTATAAATTTGTATACCTTTTTTTTTGTTTGTTTGTTTTGAGACACTGTGTCACTCTGTTGCCCAGGCTGGAGTGCAGTGGCGTGATCTCAGCTCACTGCAACCCCCGCCTCCTGAGTTCAAGTGATTCTCCTGCCTCAGCCTCCCAAGTAGCTGGGATTACAGGTGCCCACCTCCATGCTGGCTAATTTTTGTATTTTTAGTAGAGACAGAGTTTCACCATGTTGGCCAGGCTGGTCTTGAACTCCATACCTCAAGTGATCTGCCTGCCTCAGCCTCCCAAAGTGCTGGGATTACAGGCGCGAGCCACCGTACCCGGCCTTGAATACCTTTTCTTCTGCTAATCTGTCTATTGTCAGTTTGTTTTATAGACTCAAATTATCAAACCTTCAGAAGGGGGAGGAATTAAAATTTCCTTTGCTCTTATACGTTACCTTTTCCCCCATTTGCGTATTCTTATATGTATCTATCTCTATCTCCCAACCTTCTGATGGAATTTTACAATATCTATCAAGTACAAACACCTCAAATAATCCATCAGATATGTGGTTTCCTCAGAACCTCCTCTTCTGGATTCTTTCATTATTCTGCTCAAGTCTGCGTTGGTTTCCTCTCTTGGCATACTACCTAGCTCTCCTCTTTATACTTCCACTTTTTGTTATTCTGGGAATCTCTTCACCAGTCTTCTGTATTACTTTTCAATTCCTGATTCTTTGTATGTGACTTGTTTTTCTCCTCCTCTGCCTTTCTCTTTGGAGGCCTGTAGGATTTTCTTTTTGTCCCTGATGTTCTATAATTTCACAGTGATGTTGTGGTGTGGAAATCTTTTTCATTTTTTGAGCTGTGTCTTTGCTTATCTTTTTTCCATTTGGGTAACAATCTAGATGTTTTGTTGGGAGATCAAACAAATGTCAGTATCTGTATGTTTTATCTCTTGGGCCAATTGGTTTTCTTAGAGAAGAACCTCATAAGCTGCTCAGGGAGTTAGTTTAAGACCAGCATCATTGTGGGAGTCCAGTGGTGGAAGCAGGAATGATGTCCTCACCATTTGGTGTGCAGGTTTTCACATAATGCCTCTGTTTTCAGTACCACTCTTCAGTCCCACCTTTAGCTGTTTGTAGTATCTGTCTCATTCCACATCTTCAGAGGTTGAACCTTTAGTCTTCTGCTTGTGTGGAAAAGGGTGGCTATCTCGCTGGCTGTGCAGTGGCATAGAGTATATATACTTTTTTCACGTCCTCCTGTTTTTAGGAGATAATTTCAGAATATACTTAAAATCTAAAACCTTTTCACAGTTTTAAGGGTAAAGTTTAAACTTCAAGCTAAGCCTATAAAGTTCTTTGTGATCTAGTCCTTCCTTTCTCTGTTGGTTCTTAATTTGGTTCTTCCCCTTCTGGATGAACTAAGACCACACCACAACATACTATGTTGGCTACAGCCCGTTGAACTTGGAGGGATACAAATGCATCACATTTCACACGTGATGTACCCCTCTACCTGGAGTGCCTTCTTTTCATTTTCTTCCACAATTTCTTATTGTTAATTGTTGTTTTCTCTCAGTAGCCCCCCTCACTTTCATCTACTGTCTGATTTAAATATCTTTTACCTGTATTCTTTTACCACCTCAAACTTATCTTTGGTAGTGTTACCAGAAAGGTATATTGATCCAAACCCCAAGAGAGGATTCTTGGATTTCACGCAAGAAAGAATTCCTGGTGAGTCCACAGATTAAAGTGAAAGCGAGTTTATTAAGAACATAAAGGAGGCCAGGTGTGGTGGCTCACGCCTGTAATCCCAGCTCTTTGGTAGTCTGAGGTGGGTGGATCACCTGAGGTCAGGAGTTCAAGACCAGCCTGGCCAACATGGTGAAATCCCATTTCTACTAAAAATACAAAATTAGCTTGGTGTGGTGGCGCATGCCTGTAATCCCAGCTACTTAGCAGGCTGAGGCAGGAGAATGGCTTGAACCTGGGAGGTGGAGGTTGCAGTGAGCCGAGATCATGCCACTGCACTCCTGTCTGGGCGACAAGAGCAAAACTCCATCTCAAAAAAAAAAAAAAAAAAGGAATAGAAGAATGTCACTCTGTAGGCAGAGTAGGAGCATGGGCTGCTTGACTAAGGATACTTACGGTTATTTCTTGATTGTAGAAACTGAACAAGGGGTGGGCTATTTGTGAGTTTTTTGGGAAAGGGGTGTGAATTTCCCAGAACAGAATGTTCCTACCCTTTTTAGACTATATAGGACAACCTGCAGGCATTGCCATGGCATTTGTAAACTGTCATGGTGCTGGTGGGAGTGTCTTTTAGCACGCTAATGCATTATAATTAGTGTGCAGTGAGCAGTGAGGACGACCAGAGGTGACTTTTGTTGTTATATTGGTTTTGGTGGGTTTTGGTTGTCCTCTTTACTTCATCATGTTTTATTAGTGGGGGTTCTGTGACCTGTATGTTGTACCAACCTCCTATCTCATCTGTGACTAAGAATGCCTGACCTCCTGAGGATGCAGCCCAGCAGGAGTCTGCCTCATTTTTACCCAACCCCTGTTCAAGGTGGAGTTGCTCTGGTTTGAACACCTGACAATAATATTTATCTATATTATACAGTAGTTTTTGATGTTATTTCTGTGCCTTTTCCAATAAGTCTTCAGATTTCTGAAGTGTACTTGACCAAGTATACTTGTTGAGTAAGTTTGAAGGTAACAAAAAGAGACAAAATCGTGTCTTAACATTTCAAATAATCTGTAAATCTGTGCCTCAAAATATATTACACTTGAAGCATCAGAGCAAGAGGACATTACAAACTGAAAACCATCCAAACATTCCTACTTCTCCTGTTTCCACCTTTTCTCACAGAGTATACCTGTAGACTGTTGACAGAGTACTTTGTTGGAGTCAATGAACTTGTCAATTTGAGAATGAGTATTGTGCCTTTGTGTTTCATATGTGCTTTAAAACATTTTGGAATTTTTCAGAACATGAACACATTGTGTTCTTATACTCAATAAATTTTCTAGGTCATTTAAAAATACTGTTAAATTTTAATCAATACCAGAAGTTTGGCTCCATCTGCTATGAAAGTACAAACTCACTAAACACATTTTAAAATAATAGCATTTAAAGCTTCCTTGCCCTTGAGGCATTTTCTTCTGAATTGGAATCAGGCTACCTTTGACATTGGCAGCTTAGTTGGATATGTATTGATCGACTTGAGAATGTTGCTTCTGTGTCTGTTATCATTATGAGAGAACATTTATTAACTGTGTGACTACATACTGCCTTGATTCTATAAACGAGAACTATGTGGATGTATTTGGTGCTTTTTAGGGACTTATTTTAAGTGTATTTATAGAGCACATCTAGCAGCAGACAGAAAATATTAAACTAGGGTATGAATGGACAGTGAAATAGTTTACATCAGCATCAGAGTATTTGGTTTTTCTAGCAAATGCAAATAAGGAACTAAAGCTAAATACAATAGACTATACTTTGAATTAATTTTCATCTAAATTTAACAGTGTCAAGTTATCATCCCAGGTGAACTTCAGAATTCAAACTAGAAATAGAATAAATGGATTCATTATGGGATTGAATGGCATGAGCTGAACTTGGGCCTATAAACCCAGAACTTTAGAGTTTTAACCTCTCTTTAGCATAATCCCTTTATGGCCTTGGGCAGATTCTTCACAAAAACAGAAAACAGACAATCAAAATGAGAATGACAAAGGTGTAGAGAGATCTAGCTTTTAAAGCATTTGGATCTGAGAAGAGCCTCCTAAGTGGTTGTTTTTCCTAGCTCTTTAGCAATTCTGTCTTAAACCCAATTTCTCTGTCTTTTATATTCTGCCTTCTGCTATATTTATATCCATTTTCCTTACAAAGACACACCAAGTCCTTTGGAAGCAGGTTTTATGAAGTAATAGATGTATAGGCCTAGAATTTGAAAAATTATACAAAGTAAAATTCTTTTTACATACATATAAAAGATATTTCTTTGATAGGTTTATTGTTCACTAAATCGTTAACTTCACACTTTAGTATGAGACATCATTGAGGAATGGCTCATGTTCATTGACATTTGGCTCATATGAATATGAGAGATTTTAAATTTGTGTTTGTAGTTTATTTATTGGAGAATGACTTGGATTTTGCATCATTTTAGTGCAGGACTCGTTTTAGTTATTTGTGTAAAGATGTGTAATCCAAGGATCTGGCCAAGTGATTTTTAGATGGGAAGTAGAGAAGCGTTTTGTTTTTTAAGACTATTTTTTGAGGGCAGTTTTAGGGTGACAGCAAAATTGAGAGAGAGACAGAGTTTTTCCATGTGCCCCCTTGACCCCACCCATGCATAGCCTCCCCTATTGTCAACAACCCCCACCAGAGTGGTACATTTATTGCAATTGATGACCTTTCATTGACACATCATAATGACTTACAGTTCATAGTTTATATTAAGATCATTCTTGGTGTTGTACATTCTGTGGGTTTGGACAAATGTATAATGACATGTATCCAGCATTATAATATCATACAGAGTATTTTCACTACCCTAAAAATCTCTGTGCTCTGCCTATTCATTCCCTGCCAACATGTGGTAACCACTGATCTTTTTTTTTTCTGTCTCCACAGTTTTGCCTTTTCCAGAATGTCATATAGTTGGAATCAGTATGGAATCAGTATGTAGCCTTTTCAGATTGGCTTTCTTCACTTAGTAATATGCATTTAAGGTTTCTTCATGCTTTTCATGGCTCGACAGCTTATTTATTTTTAATGCTCAATGGTATTCTGTTATCTGGATGACCCCAGTTTACCCATTCACCGATTGAAGAATGTTTGGTTGCTTCCAAGTTTTGGCAATTATGAATGAAGCTTCTATAAACATCCATGTGCAGGGGTTTTTGTGGACATGCATTTTCAGCTCCTTTGAGTAGACACGAAGGAGTGTAATTGCTGGTTAATTTATGGTGAGAGTATGTTTAGTTTTGTAAGAAACTGCCAAACTGTCTTCCAAAGTGGATGTGTTATTTTGCATTTCCACCAGCAATGAATGAAAGTTTCTGTTGCTTTGTATCTTTGCCAGCATTTGGAGGTGTCAGTGTTCTGGATTTTTGCAATTCTAGTAGGTATGTAGTGATATCTTGTTTCAATTTGCTCTTTCCTGATGACATACAATATTGAGTATCTTTTTATATGCTTATTTGCCATCTGTATATCTTGTTTGGTGAGGTGTCTGTTAGTCTTTGGCCCATTTTTAAATCAGGTTTTTAAAATTATTAAGAGTTCTTTGTATATTTTGGCTAATGGTCCATTATCAGACGTATCATTTATAAATATTTTCTCTCTGGTAGTGGCTTGTTTTCTCATTCTCTCGACATTGTTTTTCATGGAGCATAAGTTTTTAATCTTAATGAAGTCTATCTTATCAATTGTTTCATACGAGTGGGTTCTGCCTTTGATATTATATCTAAAAAGTCATCACCATATTCAAAGTTATCTAGGTTTTCTCCTGTGTTATCTTCTAGGATTTTAATAATTTTATGTTTTACATTTAGTTCTATGATCCATTTTGTTAATTTTTGTTAAGAGTGTAAGGTCTGTTCTAGATTCACATTTTTGCATGTGGCTGTCTAGCACCATTTTTGAAAGGGCTCTTTGCTCCATTGTATTCCCTTTGCTCTTTTGTCAAAAGTGAGTTGAGTATATTTATGTGGGTCTCCTTCTGGGCTCTCTGTTCTGTTGCATTGATTGATTTGTCTATTCTTTAGCCAATACCACACTGTCTTGATTACTGTGGCTTTATAGGAAGCCTTGGAGTCAGGTAGTATCAGTCCTCCAGCTTTGTTCTTCAGTATTGTGTTAGCTATTCTGGGTCTTTTGCATTTCTACATGAAGTTTAGAATCAGTTCATTGATAACCACTAGAAAATCATTTAAAATTTTTCTTTATCTTTAATGATTCTGATATTAGTCTGTCCATGAAAAACTTTGCCAATCATATTTCACTGGCCCTTGGAGGAATGAAACAATGTAGGAATGACTAGCTTTTGAATTTTGAGTAAATTTTATTTGTAAATCTGTTTTAGTACTATCAAAATATGCTTATTTTCTTTTTCTAATATTATTCATAATCTACTGATATCTTGGAAGATAAACTTAACTCTAGTAGCATTTGCTCTGTTTTCAGCTATTATCACAATGACAAACTATGATTTTTAAAAAACCATCATAATGGGGCAGTTCCAAGATGGCCGAATAGGAACAGCTCCAGTCTACAGCTCCCAGTGTGAGCGATGCAGAAGACGAATGATTTGTGCATTTCCAACTGAGGTACTGGGTTCATCTCACTGGGGATTGTCGGACAGTGGGTGCAGGACCATGGGCGCAGCGCACCGAGCGTGAGCTGAAGCAGGGCGAGGCATCGCCTCACCCGGGAAGCGCAAGGGGTCAGGGAATTCCCTTTCATAGCCAAGGAAAGGGATGACAGACGGCACCTGGAAAATCAGGTCATTCCTACCCTAATACTGTGCTTTTCCAATGGTCTTAGCAAACAGCAAACCAAGAGATTATATCCTGTGCCTGGCTCGGAGGGTCCTATGCCCACGGAGCCTCACTCATTGCTAGCACAGCAGTCTGAGATCAAACCCGCAGCAAGGCTGGGGGAGGGGTGCCCGCCCTTGCTGAGGCTTGAGTAGGTAAACAAAGCAGCTGGGAAGCTCGAACTGGGTGGAGCCCACCGCAGCTCAAGGAAGCCTGCCTGCCTGCCTCTGCAGACTCCACCTATGGGGGCAGGACATAGCCAAACAAAAGGCAACAGGAACCTCTGCAGACTTAAATGTCCCTGTCTGACACCTTGGAAGACAGTGGTGATTCTCCCAGCATGCAGCTTGAGATCTGAGAATGAACAGACTGCCTCCTCAAGTGGGTTCCTGACCCCCAAGTAGCCTAACTGGGAGGCACCCCCCAGTAGGGGCAGACTGACACCTCACATGGCCGGGTACTCCTCTGAGACAAAACTTCCAGAGGAATGATCAGGCAGCAACATTTGCTGTTCAACAATACTCGCTGTTCTGCAGCCTCCGCTGCCGATACCCAGGCAAACAGGGTCTGGAATGGACCTCCGGCAAACTCCAACAGACCTGCAGCTGAGGGTCCTGACTGTTGGAAGGAAAACTAACAAACAGAAAGGACATTGACACCAAAACCCCATCTGTACATCACCACCATCAAAAACCAAAGGTAGATAAAACCACAAAGATGGGGAAAAAACAGAACAGAAAAAACTGAAAATTCTAAAAATCAGAGCGCCTGTCCTCCTCCAAATGAACGCAACTCCTCACCAGCAACGGAACAAAGCTGGACAGAGAATGACTTTGACGAGTTGAGAGAAGAAGGCTTCAGATGATCAAACTACTCCGAGCTAAAGGAGGAAGTTCGAACGCATCGCAAAGAAGTTAAAAACCTTGAAAAGATTAGACGAATGGCTAACTAGAATAACCAATGCAGAGAAGTCTTTAAAGGACCTGATGGAGCTGAAAACCACGGCATGAGAACTACATGACGAATGCACAAGCTTCAGTGGCCGATGCGATCAGCTGGAAGAAAGGGTATCAGTGATGGAAGAACAAATGAATGAAATGAAGCGAGAAGAGAAGTTTAGAGAAAAAAGAATAAAAAGAAACGAGCAAAGCCTCCAAGAAATGTGGGACTATGTGAAAAGACCAAATCTACGTCTGATTGGTGTACCTGAAAGTGACAGGGAGAATGGAACCAAGTTGGAAAACACTCTGCAGGATATAATCCAGGAGAACTTCCCCAATCTAGCAAGGCAGGCCAACATTCAAATTCAGGAAATACAGAGAATGTCACTAAGATACTCCTTGAGAAGAGCAACTCCAAGACACATAATTGTCAGATTCACCAAAGTTGAAATAAAGGAAAAAATGTTAAGGGCAGCCAGAGAGAAAGGTCGGGTTACCCATAAAGGGAAGCCCACCAGACTAACAGCTGATCTCTCGGCAGAAACTCTACAAGCCAGAAGAGAGTGGAGGCCAATATTCAACATTCTTAAAGAAAAGAATTTTCAACCCAGAATTTCATATCCAGCCAAACTAAGCTTCATAAGTGAAGGAGAATTAAAATACTTTACAGACAAGCAAATGCTGAGAGATTTTGTCACCACCAGGCCTGCCCTACAAGAGCTCCTGAAGAAAGCACTAAACATGGAAAGGAACAACCGGTACCAGCCACTGCAAAAACATGCCAAATTGTAAAGACCATTGATGCTACGAAGAAACTGCATCAACTAACGAGCAAAATAACCAGCTAACATCATAACGACAGGATCAAATTCACACATAACAATATTAACCTTAAATGTAAATGGACTAAAAGCTCCAATTAAAAGACACAGACTGGCAAATTGGATAAAGAGTCAAGACCCATCAGTGTGCTGTATTCAGGAAACCCATCTCACATGCAGAGACACACATAGGCTCAAAATGAAAGGATGGAGGAAGACCTACCAAGCAAATGGAAAACAAAAAAAGGCAGGTGTTGCAATCCTAGTCTCTGATAAAACAGACTTTAAACCAACAAAGATCAAAAGAGACAAAGAGGGCCATTACATAATGGTAAAGGGATCAATTCAACAAGAACTAACTATCTTAAATATATGTGCACCCAATACAGGAGCACCCAGATTCATAAAGCAAGTCCTTAGAGACCTACAAAGAGACTTAGACTCCCACACAATAATAATGGGAGACTTTAACACCCCACTGTCAACATTAGACAGATCAACGAGACAGAAAGTTAACAAGGATATCTAGGAATTGAACTCCGCTCTGCACCAAGCAGAACTAATAGACATCTACAGAACTCTCCACCCCAAATCAACAGAATATACATTCTTCTCAGCACCACCCCGGACTTATTCCAAAATTGACCACATAGTTGGAAGTAAAGCTCTCCTCAGCAAATGTGAAAGAACAGAAATTATAACAAACTGTCTCTCAGACCACAGTGCAATCAAACTAGAACTCAGGATTAAGAAACGTACTCAAAACCACTCAACTACATGGAAACTGAGCAACCTGCTCCTGAATGACTACTGGGTACATAACGAAATGAAGGCAGAAATAAAGATGTTCTTTGAAACCAACGAGAGCAAAGACACAACGTACCAGAATCTCTGGGACACATTTAAAGCAGTGTGTAGAGGGAAATTTATGGCACTAAATGCCCACAAGAGAAAGCAGGAAAGATCTAAATTTGACACCCTAATATCACAATTAAAAGAACTAGAGAAGCAAGAGCAAACACATTCAAAAGCTAGCAGAAGGCAAGAAATAACTAAGATCAGAGCAGAACTGAAGGAGATAGAGACACAAAAAACCCTTCAAAACATCAATGAATCCAGGAGCTGGTTTTTTGAAAAGATCAACAAAATTGATAGACCGCTAGCAAGACTAATAAAGAAGAAAAGAGAGAAGAATCAAATAAATGCAATAAAAAATGATAAAGGGGATATCACCACCGATCCCACAGAAATACAAACTACCATCAGAGAATACTATAAACACCTCTATGCAAATAAACTAGAATATCTAGAAGAAATGGATAAATTCCTCGACACATACACCCTCCCAAGACTAAACCAGGAAGAAGTTGAAACTCTGAATAGACCAATAACAGGCTCTGAAATTGAGGCAATAATTAATAGCTTACCAACCAAAAAAAGTCCAGGACCAGATGGATTCACAGCCGAATTCTACCAGAGGTACAAAGATGAGCTGGTGCCATTCCTCTGAAACTATTCCAATCAATAAAAAAAGAGGGAATCCTCCCTAACTCATTTTATGAGGCCAGCATCATCCTGATACCAAAGCCCGACAGAGACACAACAAAAAAAGAGAATTTTAGACCAGTATCCCTGATGAACATTGATGTAAAAATCCTCAATAAAATACTGGCAAACCGAATCCAGCAGCACATCAAAAAGCTTATCCACCATGATCAAGTGGGCTTCATCCCTGGGATGCCAGGCTGGTTCAACATATGCAAATCAATAAATGTAATCCAGCATATAAACAGAACCAATGAGAAAAACCACATGATTACCTCAATAGATGCAGAAAAGGCCTTTGACAAAATTCAACAACCCTTCATGCTAAAAACTCTCAATAAATTAGGTATTGATGGGATGTATCTCAAAATAATAAGAGCTGTCTATGACAAACCCACAGCCAATATCATACTGAATGGGCAAAAACTGGAAGCATTCCCTTTGAAAACTGGCACAAGACAGGGATATCCTCTCTCACCACTCCTATTCAACATAGTGTTGAAAGTTCTGGCCAAGGCAATCAGGCAGAAGAAGGAAATCAAGGGTATTCAATTAGGAAAAGAGGAAGTCAAATTGTCCCTGTTTGCAGATGACATGATTGTATATCTAGAAAACCCCATTGTCTCAGCTGAAAATCTCCTTAAGCTGATAAGCAACTTCAGCAAAGTCTCAGCATAAAAAATCAATGCGCAAAAATCACAAGCATTCTTATACACCAATAACAGACAAACAGAGAGCCAAATCATGAGTGAACTCCCATTCACAATTGCTTCAAAGAGAATAAAATATCTAAGAATCCAACTTACAAGGGACGTGAAGGACCTCTTCAAGGAGAACTACAAACCACTGCTCAATGAAATAGAAGTGGATACAAGCAAAGAAAACCTAGAAGAAAACCTAGGCAATACCATTCAGGACATAGGCATGGGCAAAGACTTCATGTCTAAAACACCAAAAGCAATGGCAACAAAAGCCAAAATTGACAAATGGGATCTCATTAAACTAAAGAGCTTCTGCACAGCAAAAGAAACTACCATCAGAGTGAACAGGCAACCTACAGAATGGGAGAAAATTTCTGCAATCTACTCATCTGACAAAGGGCTAATATCCAGAATCCACAATGAACTCCAACAAATTTACAAGAAAAAAACAACCCCATCAACAAGTGGGCGAAGGATATGAACAGATACTTCTCAAAAGAAGACATTTATGCAGCCAAAAGACACATGAAAAAATGCTCATCATCACTGGCCATCAGAGAAATGCAAATCAAAACCACAATGAGATACCATCTCACATCAGTTAGAATGGTGATCATTAAAAAGTCAGGAAACAACAGGTGCTGGAGAGGATGTGGAGAAATAGGAAGACTTTTACATTGTTGGTGGGACTATAAACTAGTTCAACCATTGTAGAAGTCAGTGTGGTGATTCCTCAGGGATCTAGAACTAGAAATACCATTTGACCCAGCCATCCCGTTACTGGGTATATACCCAAAGGATTATAACACATGCTGCTATAAAGACACATGCACATGTATGTTTATTGCAGCACTATTCACAATAGCAAAGACTTGGAACCAACCCAAATGTCCAACAATAATAGACTGAATTAAGAAAATGTGGCACATATACACCATGGAATACTATGCAGCCATAAAAAAGGATGAGTTCATGTCCTTTGTAGAGACACGGATGAAGCTGGAAACCATCATTCTCAGCAAACTATCGCAAGGACAAAAAACCAAACACTGCATGTTCTCATTCATAGGTGGGAATTGAACAATGAGAACACATGGATACAGGAAGGGGAACATCACACACTGGGGCCTGTTTTGGTGGGGGGAAGGGGGAGTATAGCATTAGGAGATATACCTAATGTTAAATGATGAGTTAATGGGTGCAGCACACCAACATGGCACATGTATACATATGTAACAAACCTGCACGTTGTGCGCATGTACCCTAAAACTTAAAGTATAATAATAAAAAAAATCATACTTACCCAAATTACTAAATATTTATAGGTATGAATTTAATTCAGTTGGGATATACACACACAATACAGTATTGTATCATAGAAATATTGATATTTACATTCCAACAGGTTATGTTTGTATTAATCAAGTTTAAATATAGGGTAAAATAAATGTGCTTTATTACACTAGTTTTTATGGTACATGAATGTTTAATAATCCCCTATCTTTAAATTAGTTTATAACTAATTCTCTGTGGAAGCATTGAAGAATCTTTAAAAATCTGAATTAAGATCTGAATTAACGCAAAAAAAATGCATCTGTTGCCATTTTATTTTATGTTTTTGAAATGGAGTCTTGCTCTGTCACCCAGGGTGGAGTACAGTGGTGTGATGTCACCTCACTGCAACTTCTGCCTCCTAAGTTTAAGTAATTCTTGTGCCTCAGCCTCCCAAGTAACTGGGGTTACAGGCATGTGCCACCTCACCCAGCTAATTTTTGTATTTTTATAGAAAGAGGGTTTCGCCATGTTGGTCAGGCTGGTCTCGAACTCCTGGCCTCAGCGATCTGCCCGCCTCAGTCTCCCAAAGTGCTGGGATTGCAGATGTGAGTCACTGTGCCCGGCATTCTGTTGCCATTTTAAAACTAAGAATTAAAAGATGCTTTTGTGTAATTTTCTAGAAAATATCTTCTATACTTATTTTCTTCTAACTACATTTAAAATACATTTTAAAAAGCAGAAAGCAAAAATGAAGTCTAAGCAAATTTCCTGTGAATATATTTCTTTTACAATGAATATATGCCAGTTATTCAGCATTAGAATTGAATATAGTTAGAGTCTTGAGATTCTGTTTTTAAAAGACACCACAGTATTTTGTTTTTATATGAAGTATTATGGTAAACGTGATCATTACCTTAAATATATGGCATCAGGTTTTTAAAGTGGTATTTCGTGGATTTTGTTAAATCTGTCTCAAAGTCTATTTTCTCATGTTATGTTTGAAGTATGGGTATGATAGTACCCAGAAAAACAAGCCTTTCAAAACAAAATACTCTACTTTTATGACTCCATAAAAAATACAATCTTTATTATTATCCATAGACTGAATAAAACATCTTACATTTTATGTTTCATTTTATTCACCATAATGCCTATTTTCAATAAAATTACAGGTGATTTTAAATATGACTAGACTTTTTTTTTTTTTTAATAGAAAGATCACATAATGACTTAAGTATATTCCATTAGGAGTAGTATTTCTCTTGTCTTTTTGTTCAGCCGTTGGAGTCCCCTGTGACCTTGGGTACTTTTTCCATAGGCTAACTGATGCTTCATGATGTTCTGTATTTTCTGGTAGCTTGCCTGTTGCCTGCCTCTGGGTTCGTCATCCCCCTTATGCTGACTTAGGCAATATTTCTTCAGTCTCTTATCTTGGGGCTTTGATGCATATGTTCTGAAGGTGGCCACAGTGACTTTGGGTAGCAGCAGATGGTAAACCTTCAGGCTGCCACCGGCTAGACTGGTGTTAAGT
Organism: Pongo pygmaeus; assembly: GCF_028885625.2. NCBI lineage: Eukaryota > Metazoa > Chordata > Mammalia > Primates > Hominidae > Pongo > Pongo pygmaeus. Next base: position 36,166,676 of record NC_072373.2, on the reverse strand, counting down.
TGGAAAGTTAACGTTTGATGAAGAATCAGTAGTGCATATGAAAGAGCTTTCACTGCCGAAATATCTTTTAATTAAAAATTAGCATACTAAAACCTTTGTGAATGTCTGGGCATTTAAAGAAATCTACGATTAGTTGTGTTCTTATAGAAGTAGTTATTTACCAGTTTAGTCTTACGTTACTTGCTGTTCCTAACCTGGTTCTTTTTCCTCTGTTTCTACCCCAGTTTGTTGGTAGTTAAGATAAATAAGATAACTACATAAATTGAAATATAGGATGTTTTTAGGAATCTTGGATGTTTGCATAAACAAAGTATTTTGAATTATGGCATTTTGGATTTTAATAACTGAGAAGAGATGTGGATTTTAAGTACAATCTTCATACAATTCTGGTTTGGTTTGTTTTCTTCTACCTTTGAAGGTATTTCTGGATCAAATAGGAGCCTGAAGGACTCAACCTGCCTCAAAGAGATATTTCCTTTTGTTCTAAATTAGTTGGTGATTCTTGACTCTGCCGTTCTTAACTTTGTTAACTCTGCAGAAATTGATGCAGCGACTTCTGATGAGCTAAAGCTGTAGGCGCAACATATTTTGCTTTTGGAGTTACTGAGCAGTGGGTACAGGGTACATTGCTAACCTTTTTGGATTATTTGTTCACTTCATGATAATCTGCTATGTGGGAAGTTCTAGCACAAATAAAACATTGGTAAGGCTCCAAAGGATTTTCTTTGTTACCCATAAATCTTGGGTACCTTATGTACTTTTCTCAATTGAAAATGTATCCTTGAGAGTAATAGCTGAAAATATCTTGTAGACTAGAGTTATAAGTATCCCTGTCAAATTTTACTCTTTATGCTTGAATTTTCATCAGCGGAAAACTTACAAAACCAAGGACAGATTGGTTTCATGGCATAACATGAGAGAAGCGTCTCTGCATGGTCTGTTCATGCTGATGCTCTTGATGGTGCAGCTTCTGATGGACTAAAGCTGTAGGTGCAACATCTTTTGCTTTTGGAGTTGCTGGGCAATGGTACAGGGAACATTGCTGGCCTTCTGATGCCAAAGAAAAAGAAGTTAGACCCCAGTTGGGAGAATTGTTGATATTAAAGCCTGCCGAGTACTATTCCTTGTTTTCTAGTAGTTGAATTTTTATGAAGATGCCTCATGAGAATAAGGGGTGGAATTAAGAGTAGAAACATATTTTGGATGTTTTAAGAATACAAAATGAGATTTATTTTAGCAGAAAATATGAATAACATTTGATAATTATGCATGGTGTTAGGGGAGGAAAGCAAAGTTTTAATGCTCTAGGTTTGTTGTTCAAATCCATTTCTGTAGAAGGATAACATTACCAGCTCTTGTAAATTTGCCCATCTGGTTAAAAATTCAGATCTAATACTAGTCAAGTATGGATTATCTTTGAAAGAGAGTATAGTAAGTACAATCATGTTCACATGAAAGTATGTTGGAAAAAACTTATTTGCAAAATCAGTCTTGTACTGTTTTCTCTAGTTTCTTTATTGTGTTGATCTCATTCTTTCTGTTATCATTATGTATATGTGAATTACCAGGAGCAAGTCACAGTTGATATCTCATTCAGATTATAAGCAGCAAACACAAATCAGGTTATACGCGACACTATTAAGGGATGCTCTGTGTTTGTCCTGTAGTCTTTTTTTCTTTTTTTCAATAGTTTTTGGGGTACTGGTGGTTTTGGTTACACAGATAAGTTCTTTAGTGGTGATTTCTGAGATTTAAGTGCATCCATTACTTGAACAATGTACACTGTACCCAATACGTAGTATTTTATCCCTCACCCATCTCCCAGCCTTCCGTCCTGAGTCCCCAAAGTCCATTATATCACTCTTATGCCTTTGCATCCTCATAGCTTAGCTCCCACTTACAAGAACATATGATACTTGGTTTTCCATTCCTGAGTTACTTCACTTAGAGTAATGGCCTCCACCTTCATCCAAGTTGCTGCAAAAGACATTATTTCATTTCTTTTTATGGCTGAGTAGTATTCTATGGAGTATATATACACCACATTTTCTTTATCCACTCATTTGTCGCTGGGCACTTAGGTTGGTTCGGTATCATTGCAGTTGCTAATCGTGCTGCTATAAACATGTATATGCATGTGTCTTTTTAATATAATGACTTCTTTTTCTTTGGGTAGCTACCCAGTAGTGGGATTGCTGGATCGAATGGTAGTTCTACTTTTAGTTCTTTAAGGAATCTCCATATTGTTTTCCATAGTAGTTGTACTAATTTTCTGTATACTTAAGCATTATTTTAACTTGTATTAATTGTTCTGGAGTCCCATGAAGTAACTGGCACTAAAGTAGAGACAGACAGTCCCTCAAATTACCCAAGTAATCTTTCTTTTAAAAGGAATTGGAGCTGAAGTTATTTTCAGGGACTTCCAGACTTCCAATGTCAACATTTAAATTAAATATCTAAAAAGATTCATGAATGGGGAGACACTGAATCCCCACTGAAGGGAACTCTCCACACTTCTTCACCACAGTCATATTGTCTTGGTAGTAGCATATCTCTTTTCTCTTCTCCATATTATTTTTCTTTATTTTCTTAAAAATAATCATCATTTGATACTTTTGGTATATCCCTTCTCCCTCTTTTCTTTGCAAAGATGGTTGCCTGCTTAAATATTAGTCCTTTCTTAACTCTAGTTAACAAATAGACTCAAACCTGTAATCAGTTGGAGCTTTTCCTACTACTATTATGACAGAAAAGTGGGAAAAGTGAAACTTGTGGAATTGAAGAACAGATGAGGCTAATCCTTAAGGAATAAGTTGCCTGCTTTTTCTTTTTTTTTCCCCCAGTTAGGAGCAGTTATTTCATGTATTAGTATGGGCAAAGATGAAGTAATCTCTTCTGTTAGACCATATGCTAATATAGGGCTGATAAGTAAGTGTGAAAAATGAAAGGGAGAAATATGTTAATTGTATTCTTTCAATAAGGTATGATATCCAAGGTAATTATTTCATGACAGTTATAGTACTTGTTTTATCATGAAATAAAAGATTGTTTTAGGAGCCTTTTATTGGAAAGACAATTGTATCAAGCTAGTACAAATTAGATTTTTGTCTTTATAAAGGTGATCAAACCCATGAGCAGTTTTTAAATTGATGTGTTCTGGTCTACAAATGAACAAATTCTGTTTGAGGGTTAAAGAAGCTATTATTTTGTCCTTTATGCTGACAGTTTCATTACAGATTGGCCTACTGTTGGCATTAAAAAAAAAGTTTGGCTCCTTATTATCTTTGTGCATGCAACTATAATGTTAATGCAGCACCATAGCACTGTTCATTAAGAAATGACTTTAAATGAGGTTGAAGCATGTAAATTTGGAAAGATATAGATGTTAAATGCAGTCGTTTCTCTTTGTGTACAGCTGTATGGCTAATAATTTCCAAGCGGCTAAAGCTCTTGTTAGCAGGAGTGCTGGTGTGTTAAGAATGGCTCTATAAATAACTTTAAGAACTGAAGTTGAAGGTGCTTCTTTTAAAGACTATTGTTAACTAAACATTATTGCCAAACAGATGGAAAGCATTCACCAGCCTGATGTTTTTGGGTCTAATTATATTATCACCAGCCCTGTACGGCTCAGTTGAAGAGGTGTATCCAGAGGCCAATTTATAATCATTTAGCCAACACCTGTTTGGGAGAAATTGACAGTCAAAGGGCACATTTTTAAAAAATCACATATGTTCTTGTGTTTATTGCCTCAATGTGAACGTTGTCTAGTTGCACACAAACTTCGTAGGAGAAGAAAGTAAATATAAACAAAGCAGCGTTTCCCAGCCATGTTTATCCATCTTAATTTGCTTTTTTTTTTTGGAGATGGAGTCTCACTCTGTTGCTCAGGCTGGAGTGTGGAGTGGCGCGATCTCAACTCACTGCAACCTCCGCCTCCTGATTCAAGCGATTCTCATGCCTCACCCTCCCGAGTAGCTGGGATTAAAGGTGTCCACCACCATGCCCGGCTAATTTTTGTATTTTTAGTAGAGACGAGGTTTCACCACGTTGGCCAGGCTGGTCTTGAACTCCTGACCTCAGGTGATCTACCTACCTTGGTCTCCCAAAGTGCTGAGATTACAGGTGTGAGCCACTGCACCCAGCCTGTTTGGCCTTTTTATCTGATCTGCTCCATGCTTCATGACTAAGTGAGATCAGTAAGGAGGTATCACTCCTGATTTGTGCAGGTATATTTTGTTGAGTCAATTAAGGGGCTTTTAATAGGGAGAAGTTCTTTCCTTTGGTTATACAGCTTCCATGCCTTTTACCTAGTAAGATGTGTTCTACTTCATATAGATATGTCTTGTTCAAATAGAATTGGCTTTCTGGTAAGTGACTTAAAAGTCACACCTCATATAGGCCGGGTGTGGTGGCTCATGCCTGTAATCCCAGCACTTTGGGATGCCGAGGCAGGCGGATCATGAGGTCAGGAGATCGAGACCATCCTGGCTAACATGGTGAAACCCTGTCTCTACGAAAAATACAAAAAATTAGCCGGGCGTGGTGGTGGGCGCCTGTAGTCCCAGCTACTCAGGAGGCTGAGTCAGGAGAATGGCGTGAACCCGGGAGGCGGAGCTTGTAGTGAGCCGAGATCGCACCACTGCACTCCAGCCTGGGCAACAAAGCAAGACTCCGTCTCAAAAAAAAAAAAAAAAAAAAAAGTCACACCTCATATAAAAACAAATGAGACTTAAGGAACACTAAATGTCTTCACAGATTCAACAGATGTTCAACAGATATTTATTGAGCTCTCCTTTGCAGAAGGAGGGCCATGGTGCCTCCTTTTACATTCTTGATATGTTGATTTAACTCTTAAAGTTCACAAATGTGTTTTCATGTTTTGGAGGCTCAAGATTTGTGTTGATTATAACTCCAAGGGCAGCTATGGAGAGAATAAGTCTATCCTATCTGAAAAATAATAAAAGTCAAACCTTTTGTTTCAACTGATGATCCCACTATTTCCTTTTAGTGTTTTTCCTTCTTCTGACAGACTTTACTATTGAAAGGCTTATATATGTCACCTCTATTTTCTTATCACTCATTATTAACTCTGTGCAATCTGGCTTTTATCCTCAGTTCATTGTACAGTGAACTGTACAGTGCTGTATTGAAAGTTACACATGACTTCCTAACTGCCCTAACCAGTGATGGTTTCTCAGTCCTCATTCTTCATGGCTTCTCTCTGTTGTTTAGCATAGATTACACTCATCTTAAGCATTCTCTTTCTCTGTCATCTGAACCACTGTGTTTTCTCTTTGTACTTTTCTCACTACACTTTTGGTTATTGTCTTATTTACTCACAATATTTCAACTATGTATATTTTCAAAATTCAGAAATAAATAGTATAACTTAGCAGTTAAAGAGGAAGAAACCTGGAGCCAGACTGCCCTCTACCACTTACTATCTTTGTGAGTATGGACAAAGTCCTGAGGTTAAAGAAGTTCCAGTGTTTCAGAGTGCACTCCAGAGAGTACAATCAGTTTTATGTTTATTTCCTTATCTGTAAACTTGATTAATAAAAGATACCTACCTCTTTGGATTGTTGAGAGAATTACATGATTTAATTCCTTAAAGCCCAGCACAGTGCCTGATATAAAGGAAGTGTCCCAGTGGGATTCATTCTTGTGTCTTTAGTTTTTATCTTTATGGAGAATGCTCAAATATAAATCATTAGTACTGACTTATTTTCTAAGCTCTATTCCCATGTCGTCATCTACCTTACAAACTTTTAGAGTTGAATTCACTAACCATATGTTTATTAAACATTTACTGTGTGAGAACAGTGTGTTACGTGATAGAATAATTTTTATGCTGTTGGTTTTCTGTTGCTGTCATAACAAATTACCACAAAGTTGGCAGCCTATAACAACTAAATTATTAAAGTTCTATAGGTCAGAAGTCTGACACAGTTGCTGGGTTGAAATCAAGATGGTGGCAAGACTATATTCCTTACTGGAAGCTCAGGAGAGGAATCTGCTTCCAAGCTCATTCAGGTTGTTGGCTGAATTCTGTTCTTTTCGTAGAGTTGTAGGACTGAACTCTGTTTCTTTGCTGGCTGTCAGCCAAGGACTGCTCTATACTCCTAGAAGTTGCCTAGGTTCCTTCTTAGGCTTGCTATAAGATCCTAGAAGCCTCTCTCCAGTTCTTGCATGTGGGCCTTTGCACCTGAGAGCCAGCAACCTTGCATCTCTTTCATGCTTTGAATATGATTTCCCTTTCAGCCTTATCATTTCTGTGCTTTGCATTTCTTTTCATAGAAGATAGTTCTCTGTTTTTGAAATGGATTCATGTGATATTTTGGAACCTACCCAGATAATCCAGTGTAATCTCTCTGTTTTAAGGTCTGTACCTTAATTACATCTGCAAAGGCCTTTTTGCCAGTAACATAACATGTTCACAAATGTTGGGGATTCTTAGGGTATGAACATCTTTGGGGCCCATTATCCTGCCTTACGGCATATCCATAAAGAGCTCGAAGTCTCAATAGGAGACAGACCCCCAAATCGAAGGGTTAGAGATGCTATAATAGATGCTGGTGCTGTGTAAGACAGCAGAAGAAAGGAAGAAAGTAGTCAGTGTTACTGAGAGATAGAGTGATATTTGTGCTGTGTATGGAAAGATGCATACTTGTTTGATAAGTGCCTGGGGGAACATTTCAGGGAAAAAGAAGCAATAATAGTGATAGCAGTAATAGCAACTGGCTGTAGTTTTATAAGATTATCTTACTGAAATCCTCACAAGTGTTAGATACTGTTACCAACTATTATAGCTTCCACATAATAAGAATGTCTTATGTCCATAAGAAGACATGTCTGTAATGTCTTCTAATGTAGAATAGGAATGGTAAAATTATTTCCCTGGGCCAGACCTGGTGGCTTATCCCTGTAATCTCAGCACTTTGAGAGGCCAAGGCAGGAGGATCGCTTGAGCCCAGGAGTTCAAGACCAGCCTAGGCAATATAGTGAGACCCCTGTCTTACGAAAAAAAAAAAATTATCCAGGCATGGTGGCACATGCCTGTAGTACCAGCTACTTGGGAGGCTGAAGTGGGAGGATCGTTTGAACCTGGGAAGTTGAGGCTGCAGTGAGCTAAAATCACACCACAGCACTCTAGCTTGGGTAGCAGAGTGAGACCCAGTCTCAATAAAAATAAAACAAAATAAAATAAAATAAATCATTGGCTTTTTGGGAGGATTAATATTGATTACACCTGGGTAAAGTATAGCACATAGTAAATGCTTAAAACATGGCAGATTAGAGAATACAGGGTGGATAAGAGAAGTGCTTAGGAGGTAGAATTGATTTGATTGGTTTAGAATTGATTCTAAATACTTGGTATTTAGAAGGTGCTCAGTGTATAATTGTTGAATGCTGGATCAGTCACTTGTTCCGAAGGTGGGAGACAGGAGACAGTTCAGAGTAACTTAGACCATGTTTGGTTTCAGAGCATGCATGGAAGATGGTCTTACTTAGTACTATAGGAGGAGCAGCAGGCTCTTTGTTTGTTTGGTGAAGGCAGGGCCTTGGGAAGAGGATTTGAGGTACCTGTGAGAATATTTTATTGAAATTAATGGAAATTTAAATAGTGTAGGTCAAACACTCAGAAGACAAAGATGAAGTTGTCACTATTTTTTCAACTTTAATATCTAAAATGGAATTTTCCATCTTCTCGAACTGGTTTCCCATCTCAACTTCCTTGTTTCTTCTCACCTTTTAAAAATTCTTTTATTTTTTTCAAGCTTAACATCTTTTTTTTTCATCCTTAATTTCTGTCTTTCCTTACCCAGTGGTGGGCTGGTAAATGTTTGACAGTCAGCTCTCTGGTAGGGGGAAGAAGGCTCATTTGCAGTGTTTGCTGATTTCTGTAGTACAAATCCTCCTCCCATGGCCAATTTCAGTCTGTGGCTGCTTTGGTTCTATAATGACAAAGTTGAAAAGCTGTAACAGAGACTGCATAGGCCTGCAGAGCCTGAAATATTTACAGTCTGGCCCTTTAAAGAAAAAGTTTGCCAATCTTTGCTACGGTAGTTTTTCCAAAATAATAAAGCTTTAATAGGGTAGGATAATTTCATACTTCTGTTAATTTATTTTATCCATCAAGATGAGGGGTGGGAATGAGTAGTTTAAGGGGGCAATGTGTGAGAGGTTGTGAAGGGTCTTGAGGTCATTTTATGGGCTTAAGCTTTTTCTCTTAGTGAGATAAGAAGAGTGCCATGTTCTAACTTATGTTTTAAAAAGAAAACTCTGGCCGCTGTTTTGAGGATAGACCACAGGGCAGCAAAGATGGAAGCAGGGAGATCAGTTGGAACACCGTAGTTACAAGTTAGGTAAGAGTTGGTCTTTGCTTGAATCAGAGTAATAACTGTGAAAGTGGTAAGGTGAGTTCAGATTCTGGATACATTTTGAAGACAGAGCTGACAGGATTTGCCGGTGGTGGAAAGGGGTGTTAAGGTGAGTCCAGGGTGAAGAGATACCAAAAGGATGCCTTAGGCTAGAGCCTGAGTTATTGAGATCACATTATAGCAAGTTGCTACATAGGAGGTGTTAGGAAGAAAATTGAGACTTGAACAATTTTTTTGAACCACTTCCTGTTGATCATATATGTTCCAAGAGGAAAAACTCTGTTTAAAATAATATTTCCTTTACTTTTAAGAAATACATTTGAAAATACTTTAGGAAACAGTAATGTTTCTAAAATATGGCATTTTTAGAAAAGGAAACCATAATAAAACCTATTTTGGATAAGATTATTTTGATCCTATAATTTGTTGACTTAAAAAAATTTATTCAGAAATGAACAATTTTGGGGAGGGGATTAAATTTCAGCCCTGCCCTACTCTTACAGTTTAGTTTAAAGCCAAGAGTTAATGTTTCATTGTATTGTTAATAAATTATTACTTGTGTCTTTTATGTAGGTTTTACTTGTAATGGACACAAGGACAGAACAGACTTTCATTTTAAAAGTAAGTAAAATTTGTAGCCAGGTGTGGTGCCTATAATTCCAGCACTTTGGGAGGCTGAGGTAGGCAGGTCACCTAAGGTCAGGAGTTCGAGACCATCCTGGCCAACATGGTGAAACCCCGTCTCTACTAAAAATAAAAAAATTAGCCGGATATAATGGTGGGCTCCTATAATCCCAGCTACTCGGGAGGCTTAGGCAGGAGAATCGCTTGAACCCAGGAGGCAGAGATTGCAGTGAACCAAGATTGCACCATTGCACTCCAGCCTGGGCAACAAGAGTGAGACCCTGTCTCAAAAAAAAAAAAAGAGTAAGTAAAATTTATATGTTTAATGAATTTAAAATTTTAATTTCAAATTGTGCTTCTGAAAGAAAAGTTAATATTTTAGTTAATATTTCCCCCCCTAGGTTTTGAATGTCCTTTTATGTTGTTTCTGGTGATGTTTATTTACTTTTCTTTTTATCCTTTCATCACGGTTGATAGCATGTATTTAACAACTTTTTTTTGATACAGAGTATGGAGGAAATAATTTGGATAAATTGAAGAACCATTTTGTGTTGTTTGAATGTGTAGTGTGTTGTTTAAATACATCTCAAGAACATTTTGTTTAATTGTGAGGACTATACACAGTCTCACCTTCGATTATCACTACAGTTCTTAAGAGCTAAAATTTTGCCTTAAGGTCTTGTTACGGGTATTTTGGGAAAGTGTTATCTACATTCCTGGTCCTCTTTTTGATCTAAATTCAATTTTGACTCTGTACATAATGCAATTTATAACTAAATGAATAAGGAGAGAAAGAACCCTCAATTTTGAAATTTTGAAATTGTATTTGGAATGGACTGTGATAGTACATATTCTGAAAATATCCTAATTTAAGCATTTCCACAGCATTCAGAAGGTGAATTTATTAATTTTATATTTCTTTTTCTGATGCTTTTTCTTTTACTGATAAGGCATGGCAGTAGGTCACACTGACAAATACTGAAACACATTTTGTGTGTGTGTGTGAATATACTTTATCATTGACATTTCTTTAAAAGCAGAGTATGACACCAGAAAATAGACAAACCTTATTCCTTGTAAGAAGACTTAATATTGTTTGTACTTTTGGGGGATAGGATTTTAAAATTGCCTGCTTAAATCTAAGAATACCTTTTGTGTCTCAGGAGTTTGCATTGGTCTTACAATGTCTACTGCTTTAAAGACATAGATAAGTAAAATAAAACTTAAGAAAAGGTCACAGAGAAATAACTGTGTGTCATCCTGATGACTTAGTTTGAGAGCATCTCTAATAAAAACACTGACCCACGTAATTGATTTTAATGGCAGCTTTGTGGCATCTTCCTTCTCTGGATTCACGCCAGATGCCATCAGCAGAGCCTCCAGGGACTGGGGGGCATAGAGCAGCAGATGAGTGGTTTCTCTGAAGCCCAGAGTAACTCGGATAGATTAGTTTGGTTGATAAACACAGAGCACAGCAGGCTCCAAAGGCAACTGAGGATACAACTGACCTTTTTGTTCTCTGTCAGGGTCTAAGGAAAAGCAGTGAATACAGCAGGAACAGAAAGACCATCATCCCCCGCTGTGTGCCCAACATGGTGTGTCTGCATAAGTACATCATCTCTGAGGAGTCAGTATTTCTTGTGCTGCAGCATGCGGAAGGTTGGTTTGTAGTTTGGATTGTTTATGCAGTGAAGAATGTCACCTAGTTAGCTTCCAGTTTCTCTCTGTCATTTCATGAGCAGATAGAATATGTGAAACATGTTTAAGAAACCATTTCTTATTCCTCTGCTCTATCTCCCTACTTTGAGTTGTGAGGGAAAATGAAAACCCAGGTGAACAGCAGATTTCATGTGGACTATGGTACCATTTGTAGATTTACTTCACTACTTACTTTCTCATGGAATTTACCTAATATAATGAGAACTTTAATGTGAATGTGTGCTAAAAGAGCTAGATTTTATTTTAGTGGTATTTTGTTCGCTTGTTCCCTGCTAAAAGGATACATTATGTTAGATGACTAAAATGAAAAGCATCCCCTGAAGAATTAATTAATTACCTCCGTCTTTTAGAAGGCAAGGGTGTTTGCTTAACATTTGACATTACCTAGTTATTCTGATCTGAGTTTTTATGAATACAGCCATTGGCATCACATATGGGTACAAAGCAGAGGCACAGGTCTCTGCCTTCAAACTATTTATGAAATTTCAGCTCTTTGTAGAGGGAACAGGTGACAAAAAATATTATGTTTTGATTTTTTTTTGCCCTTTAATACCTGAATTTAAATAAATAGTCTTTTATTTAGGATGACTGAAAACAGCATATAAATATAAATTCATTTAGTACATATTGCCATTTGGCTTTTAAGAGGTGTTTGTAAAATAGTAAAAAAAAGTTTAATTGTTTTCCGTATTTTGTGAAGGCATTATTATTTTTATGTAACTATCGTACTTTACTAATAGGCATAACATTTGTATTTAATACAATTTTTTAGGAAAAGAAGTCACTGCTTTCTGGAATGAGGTCTCATATGATAACGAATGCAAGATTTTTGATGTGGGCAATAAACAATTAATATTGTTTATTGGGAAGTACAGCACAAGATAACTACAGATGGAGGGAAGACCTCCATATGCAGTATTTAATAGGAAATTCAGAAGGGGCTCTATGGGCTCTCAGGTATTAAGAGAGTTAATTGTGTGTGTGAATTGGATAACTAATTCACCTTTGTTCAGACATTATAGACAGCTTTTATCTGAGGATACCAGTGCATTACAGACATTATTGAATTAGAGGTCGTGTCATCTGATAGCGAAATACAGCCACCTCTGGTGTGGAACAAAATAACTTGCGTAGTAATAATCCATAATAATTTAGAACAAGGTCAGTAGGATGAATGTAATTATAGTCAATATTCTATTACCCAGTGTGGATTATTCATGTTGGAGATTATCTATGGCAAAATTTTCAATCTTAACTTACCTCTGTTATTTGTAGCTGTATCTTCCTCTTCTTCCTCTTCCTTCTCCAAATCATTTTTCAGTTTTTTTCTACCATCTTCTCACCATCCCATATACCTCTTGAAACTGATGTTTCAATTGATTTTACTTGAATAATGTAGAAAATTTTTATAATCTCTTAAAATCATAGACTTATGACTTTTAAATTTTCTGCTATTTTAGATCCTTCTTTACTATTGACCATAGCTGACTTTGAATGGTCACATGACCATAAAATTTGTCTCTTTTGACCATTCATTTTAGGTGTCTATTGTTTAATTTTAAGATGGTTTTATAATATAAAGATAGTAAATTATAGTGCAAATAGGGACTCTGGATTAATTAAATATTCAGCAAATTTATTGAGCATGTACTGTATAGTAGGCTTCTTTTTAGGTGAACAAGACAAGAAAATTCTTTTTTTTTTTTTGGTTGGGGGGTAGTCAGGGTCTTGCTCTGTCTCCTAGGTTAGAGTGCTATGGTACAATCATAGCTCACTGTAACCTTGAACTCTTGGGCTCAAGTGATCTCCCACCTCAGCTGGGATTACATGCATGCATCACCACATCTGGCTAAGTTTTAAAATATTTTGTGGAGATTGGGTCTCTCTGTGTTGCCCAAGTTGGTCTTAAACTCCTGGCCTCAAGTGTTTCTCCCACCTCAGCCTCCCAAAATGCTGGAATTGCAGGTGTGAGCCACCACGCCAGGCCTGAAACTTAAATTCTTGTTGTGAAAAGTCAAACAGAAAAACAAAAGGCAAGAGAACATGGGATAATAAAAGGAACTATACAGATCTTTAACAAAGAGAGATCTAATAGATAACAACTGGGGGACTATGTTGTATTAAGTAGTTGAGGGAGCCCTCTCTGAGAAGGTGGCATTTAAGAGAAGTTCTGAATGGCAAAAGAAACAATCATTTGAATGTAAGATACAGGTACAGGGATGAGTATAAAAACAAACTTGGGATGTTTGATGACCAAGAAAGGCATCCTTTGGTTGGAATGGAGTAGAGTGAGGACAACGTGAGGCACATGTTGGTACATGAGGCTGTTGGAGAAGTAGGCAGGAGCCTTGTACAGCAGAGTAAGGACTTTGGCTTTTATTCAAGTGCTTTGGGAAACCATTGGATTTCTTAAGGGTTGACAGAATCTGATTTACATTTTAAAAAGGTCACTGGCTTTTGTATGGGGAATGGGTTGTAGAAAGGCAAGAATAGAAGCAGTAAAAAGGCTAATACAGGAGGCTAGTCAAAAGGTGCTGCTAGCTTGGCCTTCTGGGGCACCAGTCAAGATGTTTGAGAGTAGAGTCAATGGGACCTGTGATGGATTTGAGATTAGGAAGAGGAAAATCTACAGTAATTTCTCAGATTTGGTTTGAGCAATGCAGTGAACTGGGTGATGAACAGTGTGTTTTCTTTTACACATCAGTGGCACCTCTGTAGATTAGGAAGTTGGCCTATGTCATAGAAAAGTAACTTTTCATATGTGTGAATAGCAAACCTTGAACAGTTGTTTTCTCCATAACATGAATGCTTTGAATACTTATGATTTGTGGCTTTAGCTTTCTACTGCTTACAGAACTACTCATGATTTATGTGAGTCTCTTGGACTCTTTCTTTCCATTTTTAATTCATTTCATTAGAAATGTATTGAGTGCTTGCTGGGACACAAACATAGTTCTAATTTGGCAGTGAACAAAACAGAAGACTTTGCCTGCATGGAGCTTACATTACATTACATTATAGAGGCAGAACAGACAATAAGCAAATATTTAAGTAAATATATGACAGATGGAGGTAAATTTGCCATGGAGAAAAATTAAAGGAAAGGGGAAGGGAATGCCAAAGGGGTGAGAGGGGTGGTTTGCTATTTTATATAGGGTGGTCATCTTATTGAGAAGGAACATTTGACCAGAGACCTTCAGGAAGCGAGAGAGGGAGCATTGTGGATGTGTAAGGAAAGGATGTCTTGGTGAGAGAAAACAAATAGGTCCACAGGCTTAGAGGCAGGGGTGTGCTTGGTGTTCAAGAAACAGCAGGATCAGTGTGGCTGGAGCAGAACAGAAAGAGCGGTAGGAAGAATGCTTAGAGAAGTGAGGAGGTAGGCAGGCAGATCCTGTATAGCATTGTAGGCCACGTTAAGAACTGGACTTTTATTCTAAATGAGATAAGATGTTATTGGGGCATGCTGAGCAAAGGAGTGATGAGATAGGGATCATTGGCTGCTCTGTGGAAAACAGAACATAGGAGAGCAGAAGGAAAAGCAGGGAGACCAATTTGGACATTGTTGCAGCACCCCAGGTGAAAATGCTGATGGCTTGGACAAGGTATTAGTGTGTAGGTCAGGGATCCCCGGGTCACAGACAGGTACCTGGAGGTGAGTGGCAGACAAGTGAACATTACTGCCTGAGCTCTGCCTCCTGCCAGATCAGCAGTGGCATTAGATTCTCATAGGAGCACAAACCCTATTGTGAACTGCACATGCGAGGGATCTAGGTTGCACACTCCTTCTGAGAATCTAATGCCTGATGATCTGAGGTGGAACAGTTTCACCCCAAAACAGTTTCCACCCCCCACCCCCACCCCTGTCCCCATCCATGGAAAAATTGTCTTCCATGAAACTGGTCCCTGGTGCCAAAAAGATTGGGAACTGCTGGCATAGGTGGTGAAGAATGGTTATTAGAGTCTGAATGTATTTTGAAGGTAGAACGGGCATGATTCTGTTTTACGTGATTTCAAAGTTTTTGGCTCAAATAATTGAAATAATGGAGTTTCCATTTGCTAAGCTGTGGGAGAAGTAAGTTTAGAAGGAAAATCAGGGATTCCACTTTGGACATGTGAATTTGAGATTCTTATTAAATGTTCAGGTGATGTTGAGTAGACAGTTAGGATATATCAGTCAGGATTTTAGGGGAGAAGTTTAAAATATTTACTATTCCTTTTAATAAAGCCCTTTCTTAAACTGTTTGAGAGAGAAAGGTGGGGAAACAAAATGTATTCAGTCAAGGCCATGAGAGTTTAAGTTTCTAAGATTAGGGATTATGTAATATTCATCATATGTATGATAAATTAGCAAAATACTTGGTATTTAGAAGGTGCTCAGTGTATAATTGTTGAATACTGGGTCAGTCAAAGATGAAAGACCAAATTAAAAGACAGAAGTTGCAAAAGTCTCTGACTGTGGATATACAAAATAGAAAGGAGGTAGAAAAGAATTTCTCTCCAAGTTACTTAAGGCCCCAAGGAGTAAAATGATTCTCCTTTTATTAATTAGTTTTCTAAAATTATAAAACTAATTTATAAAATAAATTCAAACAAAATAGAAGTCTGTAAAGTAAAAATAAAAATTATCCCTTCCTATTCACTTTGTTGCCCAGACCTATTCCCCAGAAATAGGCACTCTTTTAACAGTAATTATATATCTTCCAATAACTTTCTATGTTTATAAACATTCACTCTCTACCTGTCTGTTTTTAAAAAACTTAAATGGGTGTTACATATTGCCTTGAGCTTGCATTTTTTTCAAGTTGAATTCCTTGGCCAAAAGATGATTTTGATTACTGTGATAGCAGTGTTTTATCGTACATATGAAATTTAAGTCCTAATTCTGACCAAGCAAATTAACAAACTTACTTTGCAATCTTATAGAAAAACAATAGACTTAAAATCTGAGGAGAGACAAAGAGTTTTAATTAAACATTATGAATTCTAATTTTTAAATCTTAAAATGGTTCAATATCTACAATTTTATGTGCTTCAAAAAGACTTAGAAAAGTATCATTTACAGTCTTAGAGTGTTAAAAATTAGACAAATTTTATGTACTTTAGCAATAACAGGTTTTTTTTAAGGTTAATATATGTCTTTGGAAGAACATATGACCCCCAAAACGACATTATACTTATAGATCCTTATAGATTCTTACTCATAGATTCTTTTCCTTGAAAGGTTTTCAAAAAATTTGTAAAGATGTTATCTTTTTATAACTCAGTTTAATAAATATTTATTTAATACCTGTTTTACATGCTAGATAGAGTCCTCTGCCTGCAGCTATTAAGACTTTACAGTCTCATGAAGGAGATAATAAAAGCATAAAAGTAATATTAATATGATGTAAATGTCATAAGGAGTATGAAGGTGGATGATAGAGGATTGAGAGAATATATATATTGTGTCCAGTTAAGGGATACAAAGAAATTGGTAAAAGAGAACAGATTCTGAAGGACCTTCAAGAATAGGTAAGATTTTCACAAGTGGATACTGGGGAAACTATTAGGAGAAAAACATTCCAAGTGTAAGCATGGTATGAGGAAAGCCCATCATGAATTCTTTGTTGAGTAGGGAGAGAGGACCAAATCATGGGTTGATAACTGTATTACTCAGGAGTTCAAATGCCTATGCAGAGTTGGTATGTGATTCAGTAGATGGAGGGAACTTGGCTTCTTGAATGCAGAAATGGCATAAGATCTGTGCTGAAATAGAAGATTAATTAGGCAGCAATTAGTAGGGTAGAGTGATACAGGAGGGACTTAAAGTAAGGATCTAGTTGTAGTTATAGCATTATCCCTAAAAAAGAAGACTTTAAGTACATTGAATTTTAGATTTCAGTAGTTTATTCAGGTGGAATTGGCCTAGGAATGAATGAAGCTTTTCTTAGAACTTTATTAAAAGGTACCATTTCTTGCTGATCAGTGGAACTTTATGGATTGCTTATACGGTACATCTCATCATCTGATTTAACAAGCAGTGACTTTTATGTCCTGCACATTGTGTAGGCAGTAGACATGCAAAGTTGAAAAAGACTTGATCCTTTCCTCAAAGTAGTCATCATCTAGGAGAATTGAAAACCACCCAAATCATTTTATTTGGATTGCATAAAAGAATCTTAGTTTTAGGTTCAAGCATTGTTAGAGTGCCACAATATAGGTATTTGTGGTAAGAGAATGTGAGTATTATTGTCAGTAGACTAAAGAATATAGACTCAATGCATAGCTCCTTTTAAACTTCAGTTGAAATATGGGGAAATGTGAAACACTGAGTATACTCTAAAGAGGACAGAAAGCATTAGCTAAGAAAAAAATGAGAGGAAAAAGTTAAATGCCGTAATATCCTGTACCACTAACTGTTATCAAAATGGGGAAGATGATACAGAAATTAGCTGGGTATGGTGGCACACGCCTGTAATCCCAGCTACTTGGGTGACTGAGGCAGGAGGATAACTTGAACCTAGGAGGTGGAGGCTTCAGTGAGCTGAGATCCCGCCACTGCACTCCAGTCTGGGCTACAGAGTGAGACTAAGAAAAAAAAAAAGTTAAATAAATAAAATAGGGAAGATGGTTAACTAGATTGCTGCTACAAAGAGGTGTATGAGAATCCTAGGATTAATATTATGACAATTAGCCTTTATTGAGCATTTATTCTTTGCTAGGTACCACATCAGGTGCTATGTGTATTTATTGAATTTCTTGAAATGAAATGTGAAGTAGGAAGAGGTATTTTTGATGTTTCCATTGACTTTTTTACACATGCAATTGACTGTCAGTGGTTATTTTCCTTAAGGTTTAGGCATATGATGCTTAATGATTACAATAAATATGTGCTGAAAAATTGTCTTCTTTATATGAATAGAGGGATTTATTTTTAACACATTATTCTTAATTTTTCATTTCTTTGCAACTACAATTCTGTCTCCACAAAGTATACTTCTGCAGTTACTGCTTTTGAGATTTCTGGATCAAATTTAATTAATTATTCTTTCTTCTAATACTGTTTCTAGTCACTACTGTTATAGCAGGTTTTTGGTACTTAGCTATAATTGTTTAATGTAAAAATTATAATTGACAAAGGGATTGAGGTGTTTTAATGGTTAAAATGAAAGAAAACTATGGTGAAATAATAACTACAAGTATTGCTGGTAAAATACTGGATTTTTTTTAATTTCTCTGATTTACATGAAAGTGATTTTTATGATTTTAGTTTTAAAGATGTATGTCAGAATACACAGTCAGAATTTCCATAGCTTGCTTCATTAATGGTTGCCCAATTAATTTTCCTCAATAGCTTTACTTATATAACATATTACATGTAAGGCTGGGCATAAAAGGGGAAATATTAATATGTCATTTATAAAGGCATAATTATATACCACATGCCAAATTCCTCCATTCCTGGACTGGACATTTTCAAAATGGAATAATATTGTTGATTTTTTCCCGCCATTGTAGTATACAATTTTAAACAGCACTTATTTATGTATTTCCACTTGACCAAGGGGCCATGCGTGAAAAAATTATTATATAAACAGAACAGAACATAATCAGATGTTTCTAAGACTAAATGATATTTAACTTTAGAGTAGAATTTTAGCTGTGAAATTTCACATTAGTATGTGTTATAACTAATTTCCCTTCAAAGGAAGAAATAGGTTGTCACTTAAAAAAAATTGATATCAGGAGATATACTTGAAACCATACTCACCAGTCAGCAATAACAAGTATTTTATTAAATATGCTTATCTTATGGCACACTTGATATTAATGGGTATTATTGACTTGTTTTGATTGATTTTTAAGATAGTTTTTGTTTTTCTAATGGCTTAAATAACTGTCAATTTGGAGATCTTAATACTTTTGTTTGTTTTGTTATACTTGTTCACAGGTGGCAAACTGTGGTCATATATCAGTAAATTTCTAAACAGAAGTCCTGAAGAAAGCTTTGACATCAAGGAAGTGAAAAAACCTACACTTGAAAAAGTTCACCTGCAACAGCCAACTTCTAGTTCTCAGGACAGCAGTAGCTTTGAATCCAGAGGAAGTGATGGTGGAAGCATGCTTAAAGCTCTGCCTTTGAAGAGTAGTCTTACTCCAAGTTCTCAAGATGACAGCAACCAGGAAGATGATGGCCAAGATAGCTCTCCAAAGTGGCCAGATTCTGGTTCAAGTTCAGAAGAAGAATGTACTACTAGTTATTTAACATTATGCAATGAATATGGGCAAGAAAAGATTGAACCAGGGTCTTTGAATGAGGAGCCCTTCATGAAGACTGAAGGGAATGCTGTTGATACTAAAGCTATTAAAAGCTTCCCAGCACACCTTGCTGCTGACAGTGACAGCCCCAGCACAGAGCTGAGAGCTCACGAGCTGAAGTTCTTCCCCAACGATGACCCAGAAGCAGTTAGTTCTCCAAGAACATCAGATTCCCTCAGTAGATCAAAAAATAGCCCCATGGAATTCTTTAGGATAGACAGTAAGGATAGCGCAAGTGAACTCCTGGGACTTGACTTTGGAGAAAAATTGTATAGTCTAAAATCAGAACCTTTGAAACCATTCTTTACTCTTCCAGATGGAGACAGTGCTTCTAGGAGTTTTAATACTAGTGAAAGCAAGGTAGAGTTTAAAGCTCAGGACACCATTAGCAGGGGCTCAGATGACTCAGTGCCAGTTATTTCATTTAAAGATGCTGCTTTTGATGATGTCAGTGGTACTGATGAAGGAAGACCTGATCTTCTTGTAAATTTACCTGGTGAATTGGAGTCAACAAGAGAAGCTGCAGCAATGGGACCTACTAAGTTTACACAAACTAATATAGGGATAATAGAAAATAAACTCTTGGAAGCCCCTGATGTTTTATGCCTCAGGCTTAGTACTGAACAATGCCAAGCACATGAGGAGAAAGGCATAGAGGAACTGAGTGATCCCTCTGGGCCCAAATCCTATAGTATAACAGAGAAACACTATGCACAGGAGGATCCCAGGATGTTATTTGTAGCAGCTGTTGATCATAGTAGTTCAGGAGATATGTCTTTGTTACCCAGCTCAGATCCTAAGTTTCAAGGACTTGGAGTGGTTGAGTCAGCAGTAACTGCAAAAAACACAGAAGAAAGCTTATTCCGTATTTGTAGTCCACTCTCAGGTGCTAATGAATATATTGCAAGCACAGACACTTTAAAAACAGAAGAAGTATTGCTGTTTACAGATCAGACTGATGATTTGGCTAAAGAGGATCCAACTTCTTTATTCCAGAGAGACTCTGAGACTAAGGGAGAAAATGGTTTAGCGCTAGAAGGAGACAAGGAAATACATCAGATTTTTGAGGACCTTGATAAAAAATTAGCACTAACCTCCAGGTTTTACATCCCAGAGGGCTGCATTCAAAGATGGGCAGCTGAAATGGTGGTAGCCCTTGATGCTTTACATAGAGAGGGAATTGTGTGCCGCGATTTGAACCCAAACAACATCTTATTGAATGATAGAGGTCAGGAACTTTTGCAAATGCATTTCTTTTTATTCGCTGTTGCTTCCAATTAACTGAGTAGGCGTTTTATCTTGTAATTAGTATCTTCATTTCCTGTCTAGAGCTTCATTATCAGTGCAGCAAATTCACCCCCAGTAATAGCTTCTAGTACTTAATGATGCCATTATTCTTAATGATACTGTTTTTAGCTACAAAAGGAGTAATTACAGTTCACTTCTGCAGAAAATGGAAGAGAAAAATGTTTTGATTTCTCCTGTCGTTTTGTTTTTAGGACACATTCAGCTAACGTATTTTAGCAGGTGGAGTGAGGTTGAAGATTCCTGTGACAGCGATGCCGTAGAGAGAATGTACTGTGCCCCAGGTTAGAGCAATCTCCTAAAATGTTTCCCTCGAAAAAGTGGTTCGGCAGCTCTCATTTCTTTATAGAAGTTGTATTTTTGTATTGTTCACTAGCAGTTTATATATGTGTTGGATTTGGTTATCTGTTTAACCCTTCAAAAAAGAAAATTTGGGGCTAAACCAATTAATTCATAGGTATATATGTGTATGTATATATGTGTGTCCACATATTTATTGTTGTTAAATGAGTTTATACCTAAGAACTGCAGTGAATTCTTAGAAATGTCTTAACTTCTTAGTGTTTACAAGGACCTTTAAATACCCTGACCCTCTTTAGATGCGTGATTTTTTTCTTTCTTTCTTTTTTTTTTGAGACATACCTCACTCTGTCACATAGGCTGGAATGCAGTGGTGCTGTTATGGCTCACTGCAGCCTCCAACTCCTGGGCTCAAGCGGTCCTGTTGCCTCAGCTTCTGAGTAGCTGGGACTACATTTGTGCACCACCATGCCTGGCTAATTTTTTTAAAAAGCATTTTTTGTAGAGATGAGATCTTTCTGTGTTGCCCAGGCTGGTCTAGAACTCCTGGGCTCAAGGTGCTGGGATTACAGGTGCATGCCACTACTCCCGGCTAATTTAAATTTTTTTTTTCTTTTAAAATAGAAACAGGGCCTTGCTGTGTTGCTCAGACTTGTCCTGAACACCTGGCCTCAAGCAATCCTCCTGCCCCAGCCTCTGGAATAGCTGGGATTACAGGCATGAGCCATGGTGCCTGGCACAATGGAGGTTTTAAAAACGCAATATGATTTTAGTGATGTGCCAACCTGGCATTTTATAACAAATGTTTATAGACGAAACAGTTTTATCTTGCTTTTTCTGTATTGTCTTTATTTTTTAAAAATTAGAGATTTATTCTGTGGGTATTAGATCTTTTATTGACAATTATAGGTAGCATAAGCATATGAATTGCATTTGAGTTGGTTTTTCTCAGTCATCAGTGCAGACAGGGCTGTATTATGAATCCAAAGTTTGTTCACCTTTTGCTTACCGTTTAGCCTCTTTGGATGGCCAGAGTCACTTCACCTGTCACCCTATTGGCCTTCAAAGGAGTTTCAAGCCGATTTTTTTTTGACATAATCTGCTTAGGTGTTGATCAATATAGTATTTAATACTTAACAGCTAACTAATATATTGATGCTAACCTTGTTTCTCTGCATAATGGGAAGTGATGATAATAAGGATTAAAAGAGCTAGATTGTTTCTAGTTACAACTTTCATTGTTAAGAATTATTTCTGCAGTAGAGAATACCAAAGTTTTCCAGTCTATAAAATAAATTCCTAAAACGTTCCTGAAAGCAACTATTAGGGTTTTCTTTTCTTTCCTCCTTCTTCTTTCAAATTAAGACTGTTTGGTTTTTATTTATTGTTAGAGACAATAGAGCACACTTACATTTTTTTTCTCAAATAGATAATGTGATGTTATGTTTTGAAATCCTGTTAGTTAATAGGATAAAAAATTTCATGTTGAATTCACTTTATTACAGTTACTCGATTAAAAAAAAAAAACAGATCCTCCCGACTTTCTAATTTGATAAGAAATAACATTTTAGGTTCCAGTGTACTTAGAAATATATTTGTTAATTATAATGAATTTGGAAGTTTTAGAATCAAACTTAATTTGGGAGTTTTTCTGAGTCAAGCCTGTTACATCCTAAAGTGAAGTGCAATGGGAACCATATAACAAAACAAAACCACACATTTATGGAATATTGTTTAATATTTGTAAGTAGTTTCTTATTTCCTATTTTTGTTGTTACTTTCTTTTTTTTCTCCTGGTTCCTAGTAAGTGTATATATTGTTACTTATTGGAAACTATCTGTAAATTTGTGCTTGAGCATTCTAGCAGATTATTTTTCTTTATTCTCAAGCACAGTCATATTTACTTTAATATCTATAACATATTGGTATCCTGAGAGTTTTAATATATGTGGAACAGAACCATATTACATTCATCAACAGATACACACTTCCAATTTCATATACTGAAATACCGAATTTAATACAGATCAGTTTCTAAGTTCTAATTTTTAAGTCTTGTCCCAGAAATTACAATTCTCTTAGTTGACCAGCAGGTGGCAGTCTACCATTAATGGATTTTGCTGTCCTCTTCCAGGTTGTCCTTCACTAGCATTTGAAAAAAGCTGTAGTCTGAAGAGGTGCTTTGTTGTCATTATTTGCATAAAAGAATTGTACTTCCAAGCTTTGTGAGTTGCAAAAGTGTTCTAGTGTTATGGCATGCTTTGTGAACAATGTGGAAAGGCTTTCCATTCATTGGGCCTGTTAATTTTAGCAACCAGGTAAAACAAAACAAGTAATGGCCTTAACAGAAAAGTAATACCAGTGTTCTTATTAAGATGACCTTACATCTAGAGAGTTATAGAACTTGGTTAAGTCTATGTGCCCGTACCCCTTACTTATAACTCAAGGGAAATTGGAGCAAAAATTTGTGAATTAGTTTGCCCCAAAAGTTCATAGGCAGTGCTACTGATAAATCAAAACTACAAATAGGTTTTCCTCTCCTCAAAGGATGGAAGCAATGATAATATGTTAATATTTCAATGCTTAAAAATACAAATCAGTAACTACATGGGGCATATATTGTTTAACCACCTTTTGATCTACCCTTAGGAACACTAAGGGTTGAAGTAATTTCCTTTCATGTGATCCCCTCCCTCTTACTTCCCAAGTCTAACCTTAGTATTATTGTCCAAGTAACTCTAAAGCATGTTAAGCAGCTGATGTTTGGTTAGAAAGAAAAGTTGTCACAAGATTATGATGAGAGCAACTCACTTCTGTTTAAACAGTGTGCACCCTCTACCCTGCCACTTCACCTCCCGGGAATCCTTATCACATATTTGTCCTGAAAACATTATCCACCTGCCCTGTACTTTATAATATCAGCAGTGTATCTTTTTATCTTGTGGATGATGTGCCTTTATATTTTGAGAAAAATTTCCAGTAACAGATTTGATTTGCATGGACAGAAACTTGAGCAAATGCCAAACTAGCAGGGGGGCCATTATTCTGCTCTATAAATAAGTTTAAAAAAGAAAAAACACACACACAGAAACCTGTGAATCAACATGTTTTGGTCTAATTGAGGGGAAAAGCAAGACAGATAAATTTTGAAATGCAAATGATCACCTTCTGTTATTTAAGTATAGTTTCTGCCAACTTTGTGATCCTAGATTTTAAAAAGTCATAATTATTTCAACAATGTATACTCCCAAGGATGCCCGAGATTCACAAGTTTCTATAACAAAACTGAGAACTTTTTAAAAAGTTGCCACTTTTTTATATTAAAGAAAACAAATCCAACAACAAAAAGACAAAAACCATGGAGCTTTCTCTGTCTACATCTGTGAAAAAGCCAGCACATAAATGGCTGCAGCTGCAGACCCATCAAGAGGGTCTTGAGAATACGAATTCACTGATCAAACCCAGCCCTGTTTTCAAAGTAGAAGCCATTCCTTTTAGGTTCACTTTGTATCCTTAGATTATCTAGGATGATTCTCTAGAAAGGTTTTATTTTAAATAAACATCATTCATGGTAAATGGGTTCCTTTCATACCACAGAAACACAGAATGGAGTTCAGGAAGAGAAAAGGCAAAAGAAATAGTCCACAAAGTAAGAACAGATTGTATAGCATGACAATATAAATATAACACTGTCTGGTTTCCACATTAGGAGACTTCTAGATACTTTATTAGGATACTTTTACACAGGTTCTTCTGTTTTTTTGTTGTGAAGGATTACAGAATAAAAACTGGAGTAAATTGGTTATTTTTCTCTGGAGGACTTTCTTCCGGTTACTCTGATTTTATATCTGTTTTTATACACATACATACAAAAGTTTTAGCCAAAAGATTTTATGTGCTTTATCATTTGATTTATTAACTTATGATAATAAAGGATAAACCTTTGTTTATAGTGTTTTAAGTATAAAGGAAAAATAAAATGCCAAGAAAGTATTTTTTTTACTACTTTTTTTTCTTGACTCTTATCATTCAAAAACAGCTAGAAGATAGAACCTGTACTACTAAGCATATAAATTACAAAAAAAAAAACAAAACTGAGTCTGAGCTGGGAGGATTGCTTGAGGCTGTGAGTATGAGACTGCAGTGTGCTATGATCATGCCTGCGAATAGCTACTGCACTCCAGCCTGGGCAGCATAGCAAGACCTTGTCTCTTAAACAAAAATACAAGAAAATGATATTTGAAAGCTTAATATACAATCTGAGACAAGTGCATAAAATTATTTGTGTTAGTTAACCTAATATAGTCACTTAAGTTTCCCATTCTAGTCTTGAACAAGTTGATATGGTATCCTGTCAGTGTGTGTCCTTCACTTTTATTTTCTGCCCCATTATGAGTCTTTAATTTTAAATGCTTGAAATTTACATTGATATTTGTCATTGAATACTTTTCAGACTTGAGAATTTATAGGTGCATATGTGTGTAAATTGAAGAAGTCCAAAATGCTTTTCACTGCTGCCCGATCTCCATGCTCCCAGATGTCAAATGACAGCTTTGCTTCCTCTCTTAGGCAATTTCACACTTGGAAACAGCTCACAGCTGACGGTGAAAAGTGAAACATAGAAAAATCATGCTGAAAACTATCTGTAAAAATTCAGTTTTAGAGCATGACATTTATTGACTACCTTTCTTTGCTCTTCTAGCCTGACTTTATCAAATAACCGATGAATATATTTTGGGGAATAGTTTCCCCTTCCCTTCTCCATAAACATGCTTTCCATGGCATTTGTTTCTTTTTAGGCTTGGAGCTCCATGTAATAGTTATGTATCTGATAATTAAAACTAGGACTCAGACCATGGATGGAGTTTAAAATATCTTGAGGCTATCAGAAGTTTTTAAGGTTTAGAATATTTAGACGGAATTGAGAACTACCAAACCTGCATATTATCTCAGATCAGGTATTAACTCATTGCTTGACCTCGGGAAATTTATTTAAGACTTTCTAGGCCTCAGTTTAACAGTAGTAAAATAGATTTGTTGGATATAAGTAAAATCACAGATGTCAGATCATCTGACATCATCCTTACACAAAATGTACTCAAAATTGAAGTTTATCTTATTAACGCAGGATTTTTCCCCCAAGGGTAAATATTGATTTCTTATCTAATGTTAGTAGAGTTAAAAAATTATTTCATTAGGATGACTGAGTATATATTTTTACTCATTTATAGAGTTTGTATATAAAGTATATCATGTGGAAATAAGGGATTTATGGAAAATACTTGCATTTAGAGGAATGAAGCCAAAACAACTTTTGTTTGGGGTGAAAGTTGAATGTCAAGATTCTCAACAAACAAAATTGTTTAAATAAGAAAGAAATATTTAGATATGATAATTTATGGGACCTGGATAATTTCAGCAAACATGAGAAATCTAATTTTAAGAATGTGAGATTGATAGAGAAAGCAAATAAATACAGATGTATATTTCAAAATAATAATGACATAACCAGGAGATACTACTTTTTTCCCTAAAACAGAAGAAGGTGGCAGCAAGAGGGAACTATAGGAATAATTTTGAGTAAAATATTTATGGTTAATATTTAAATATTATGTTTCAGACAGTAACTGTTTTATTTACCCTTAAGCAAAACTTCAGCAATAGCTAGCTATCTTGTACATAGTATTTTAATGTTTTCCTTGAATGATTAACAAGTATGTTTAGTCCTTTGCCCTCAGTTCTTATCGTCATAAAAACCAAATCTATTTATTCTTCAGGAGAACCAGGTAATTTTTCAGTTTGCCATAGAATAGTGAGACTTTTCCACTGAAGAAAATTTATTGATACACTTCACCACTGTATATCCATGAAACTTGTAACGTGAGTATAGAGTACAAGCAAAAAAGACTTCAAGTTAACACAAGTCTTACCTTGTCTAGGCAAGGCCCTTGTGGTGCAAAGAAGATTAAAGGATCACTTTAGGAGGACTTGAGGGTCTAGAACGCTGGAATCCATGGGCCAGTCACCATCACATCTCAGTTAAGGTTGCTCCATATTGAAACAGACTATTCTGAAATCATGATTCTCCTATCAGGCCAGAATGTGATTTGTCTCTAGTGGTGAGAATGAGACAAAGTAAGAGCAAAGAATTCAGTCCCTGTTATTTGGCGTCTTAGCAAATGACACATTAGCACATCCCAAGAGAAGTTTAATGAACTGATGTTTTGATACAGAAGAGGTGAAAAACAATATCTCTGTACATTTCATAATACTACCTGATATTTGGAGTGGAGGGTTTATGTCAAGCTTCAGATTATTAAAAATAAGTTAATCTTAACCTTTTATTTACCCCAAACCTTTTTTCTTGATGATCTTGGGCAAATTTCTTTTTCAGAAGAGGAACATGAGACTAGAGACTTACAGTTTAAAGTATTAGCTACAGTGTAATGCATTTTATTTTTCATATCTCAATTGACTTTTGTCAACTATTCAGTAATTGGCCTCACCACTGCATTATTATAAAGAAGTGAACTGTCTTTTGCCTCTGATATTTAACAAAGATGTAATGCTGAGTCTTAAATATTATATACCAGAGCAATTGGCTAACTACTTTTATCAAATCATCAGTTTCTGTATCCCATAACATTTTGTAAATTTTAATCTCCATTAGGTTACCAGGTCTTATTCCTTCTAAGCAATTCTTCACAAATTCTTCCTTTGAATAAATGTTTAAAAATGCTAAGGTTTTTAAAAATGAGTGAGGATAAGGCAAGTAGGATTTCTGAAGCTCCTTTAATAGCCGTGCGTGTAGCTCTCTGCCTAACACAGCAGCAGAGCAGCAGAGAGAGCGCAAGCAAGCGAGAGAGCTATGCCTGTCATTCTCACAATTTTTAGTTAGCCTTTTTCTCATCAATCAACTGTAATGGCTTTGGTTGGGTAACACTGTGACACCTAATGGCTATTCAGAATGGAGTTGTTGTGATATGATCAATGGAAAATGGGGCATGCTGTTGGTTTTTTCCTACTAGAAATACAGGGTGAGAGAGTAAGCAAGATTGTTTACAGCTCAGAATTATAATTATAATCAGTCAACCAGAATCATGTGGTAGTTACTCGTTTCTTATTTTATCTCACAAGAAAACCGTATAGTAATGATACCTATAAACTCCCTTGAACAAGTAATTCTTGGCTCTGGAGTGCCGAATCAAGTGAAATTAAGGAGTTTTGACTTAAGTTGTACAGGTAATTGCAGGAAAGCTCAGAACATGGTTGCCAGGTCACCACGACAACAAGAAATTCAGAGCTAGGTAGTGGGAGAAAAGTGGAATTAGACATGTAGCCAAGCCTAGCCTGAACTAGCTGAGTGTGGTCTGCACTCACATCCAGTTCCCCACAATACAGCAGGCCCAGGGATTCAGGTAATTGAATTACCTAAAAACCAACTGAATAAATGATGAGGTGGTGGCAGGAAGCGAGGCTAGAGACGGAGGTGAGCCAAAAAAGCGAATGTGTATAGGGTGGAGCAGCACCACATATCCCCTGTCACCTTGCAGCACTGGGAGAAGAGCGGGGGCCCCAGCTGCTGCAGACTTCTCTCTCTGGAAAGTGCCAGTCTCTGTCATTGGTCTTCTCTGGATAATACGCTAATTAGAGTAATGTGATTCCAGGAACTTTCAAACAGTTCATGTACCCTGCTCAACAAATACAGCATTTGAATAAGCAATTGAGTACAATGCTGGAGGACTTTATGGAATATAGAATGGATAATTAGGCAGTCAATGTTTTCTGAAATAGTATAAAATAAGAAAAAAGGAGCAAAATGCCCATTTGAAAGGATGGGCTAGGAAATGAAAATTCCAGGCTCTAGTTAGTCTATCATGTAAGAATGAAGATCTGCCTCAGAAATGTGAGACTATAGGGAGGTTTCTTCTGTCTGACTTGACTCATTTCAAGTACAAGGCCCCTGTGAACAGCTTTGTGCCTTTGAACTTGTAAACTTTAAGCTATTAAACTTTGATGTTTTAGTTTATAACTATTGGAGGAACATTCCAAACCTGGAATTAAAATGAAATTTTATTCTCATAGTTGCTATGGCTTTTAGTTTTGCTTTCGGTTGTAACATTTTCTATTGTCATATACAAAAACTTAAAAAAAATTGTCTCTGTATTTAAAATAATATCCTGGCTAGGTAGTGTAGTTGTCCTACAATACATTTAAATGAATTTGTTTTTGATAACATTTAAAAAATATTTCTAATTGATACAAATGATCTCACCAGCCCACCAGCCAAAATAGAACCAGCTTACAAATTTGTGGCACATTTTATGGAATTAGGTGCCTAAATTCCTTTAATTGAACAGGGATAGAAAAAACCTTGAGTTATCTCCCAGTCCTGTCTTCTTCATTCCCCCAGGGTTTTTCAGCTTTTTTTTTTTTTTGAGACAGAGTTTTGCTCTGTCACCCAGGCTGGAGTGCAATGGTGTGATCTGGGCTCACTATAACCTCCACCTCCTGGGTTCAAGCAGTTCTCCTGCTCCAGTCTCCCAAGTAGCTGGGATTACAGGTGGCCACCACCATGCCCCAGCTAATTTTTTGTATTTTTAGTAGAGACGGAATTTTGCCATGTTGGCCAGGCTGGTCCTGAACTCCTGACCTCAGGTCATCCACCTGCCTGGGCTTCCCAAAGTGCTGGGATTACAGGCGTGAGCCACCGTTCCCAGCCCAGCTTTCTTTTCTTGATGTAGCACACGCCACCTGTGCCAGAGCAAACTGTACCATCCAGAGGCAGTCATTGTGCTTTGCATGGGGAGCACTGGAAGGTGTCCATTCCACCACCTGAGTTTAGGCTGCCTTCATCTCTTGCCTGGAATAGTGCAGTCAGCTGACTGGCCTCCACTCTCACCCTCTAATCTTTGTTTCTTCCTGCTACTGAGTATGTTTTAGATAATGTTTTAAACTTTTTAGCCTACAACTTGTAAAAGTGCAAAAGGACTTGATGTAGATCTGCATGCTCAATGGAACTTAAAGAAAATGAATGTGATGAGGGCTTTGGAGGTACTTTGAATGCCTTGAATGGACAGTGCTACAAAATACAAGATTGATATATTTATTCAACAAACATTTATTAAATGCCTCCTGTGTCCCAGGCACTGTGCCTAGGAGCCAGAAATAAAAGACATAATTGGTATAATATTGACGTTACTTTTGAAGATTTACATGAAAAGGAGTCTACCCAAACAGAAGAAATATACAATTGGTTAACTAGGATGTTAATAGACCTTTATAGGTGAATAGTTGTATTTATAGAATGATAATTTTCTGAGCTAACAAAAGACATGCTTAGCTGTCCCCCTTCCCACAGTTTAGTTCCATATATTGTTGGATACAAAAAATGCTTTCTTCTGTGTTTCTTTCTCTTTGCTCTTTAGTCATCAGCTGCAGTGGAAGACTAATGCTCAGCCCCTGCATAGAAAATCTTTATACACAGCAAGAGCTGGTGAGAGAAATTGACTAGGATTTTGTAATTCTAGTCCCTTTCAATTAGCAACAGATGCTGCAGGGAAAGATTGTCTGTGTAGGAACACAGTACTAATGTTTCTGTGCCCTAGCTGACATGGAATGCTCATTGCAAAAAGAAAGATGTTCTTTTCCTTGGTTGAAGTTGTCACCAATGACAGATTAGATTTTTTTAACCTTTCTCTACTCCTAAATCCATTAATGAAGTCTGACTCCCTTGGAAGAAAGTTAAATTCTTGACCAATTGTAACAGCATTTCTAATTGAACACTTACAGAATTTATAAAAAGTTTAGACATTCCAGCTTCCTTTCTGATAGTATAAAGGTATACATTGTGCTTAATTTTAAGGTTTATAAGAATTTGCCTTTGTTCTTATGTTGTCTTATTTACCAGAGATCTTTTTTTGATCCTGAAAGTTAATATATTTTTGTTCCTTATGGTTTTTTTCCCCCAAAGAGAACTTTGGAATCCTTAAGGTCAGATATTTAAAGTGAAAATTTTTTATTATTTTGAGAAAAAATCCTATGGCATTAGAAAACTATATTTATCTTTCACCTTCTTCCCTAGTGTATTTACTACTGATTATCATTTTAATGTGTTGTATGGATCTTGTGGCCTTAAAATTGGCCTATCATTCTGATATTTGGATAAAGCATTATGTTACTTATGTGATAAATTCTTCCAGCATCTAACTATTGGTTTATTTTGAGTATTACATGAACACTTTATTTACAATGATGGCTGCTTTTTAATTAAATTTTATATGACTTCTTAATAACAGTTCCACAGTTGCTATAACTTTGAGAGTGAAAAGAAATGAGTCTTTTAAGATTCTATTCATTTAAAAAAGCCTAGTTAAGAAAAATAGTTTAGGAGTTCTAAATTACAATAGAATTTCTCTATAAGTGAAATTCTCTTCTAAGAAGATTCTGAACATATTGTATTTCCTGCTGTATCTTGGGGAGAGAAGATAGCAACAACAGAATATATTGCCAGAAGGAGGTTATGGACTTGTCTCTGGGAATTTTTGGAATGGGGATGGGTAACTATATTGTTAGTAAAGGTAAAGTGACGAATGAGATGATCTATGTGGTGCTCCTTTAGTGGAAAAACCAGGGAACTGAGTCAGATGGCCTCACCAGTCTGACGGTGTGTCTTAACACATATCTGTAAATGTGGAATATCAGATTCCCTTATTAAGCATTTTAAAAGTGATGTCTTTTAAAGAAAAATAAATTCTGAATTTGGGATGTTGAAGGCCCCGCAATTGCTTAAAATGCAAGATGGTTCTTGTTTATAAAACTTTATGGAAACGTTTTCGTTTAAAGCTTGAGTTTAACTTGCAGTTTCTAGTTTTCTCAATTTTCGATTCAATTTCCAGTATAATGTTAGATCTGTCTTTGGTTATTTTTGCGTCATGTCTTTGACAAATCCATGCAGTTTAAATTGTATAATCTTAAAAGGCAAGTCCTGTACCCTTAGATAAGCATACATCATGAAGCCTACATCATGATTTTAGTATGTTGGAATCACATAGTCTCTCCAATGTCTTTCAAACTTCCTCAAGTCTGAGAGTGTGTACTGTTCTTCTTTCCTTTCCTTTCCCATCGCTATATAGACATCTTATGGTTGAGTCCAAGCTTTCTGCTTTTTTGCTCCTTTACTTTTGGGAGCCAAGCTTATTATAGTTGCAGTTCTGGATTTAGGGTAAACATTATTATTTTGGCTGTAAGAGGGAGACTTGGAAGACTCTGAATATCATAAGGACTATAAAACTTTGTTATTCTGTGTTTTAGCAAGCTCTTTGGCAATATGGGCTACCAAGACAGCATTATTATTCTGAAAAATATCTTGGCTTATTGAAGAGTGTTCTATGAGGTGTTAAATATGAGTAAAGCAAAGGTAGGCAAAGCACATTTTATGTTTTGATATCTTTGTTTTATTTAATCTTATTTATTCACTTGTGAAATATGATAGTTTGAATCATTAGTGAATCAGTAAGATTCTATATTGTAGTTAGAATATCAGAATACTGAAGTGAAATTTCTAGAATTTTATTAAACAGTTTGCACATGTTTGATGTCCTTAAAAATTTATGGATGAGTTGAAATTTAATCAGGAGCTGATTCTGTGTCTCCATTACATTAAAAGATGATAATGGTTAGATTTAGTGACCCTGATTCATTTCATTTACCACCAGGTAATTAGTCTTTTAGGGAAAGAGAGGAGTGGCTATGTATAGAAAGGAGAAAAGGAAGAAGATTGAGGAATGCTTGCTCATCTTAGCATAATCCACTCTTTGGGCATCTTAGGTTAATGGAGGGAGAAGAAGTTATGAGAAAGGCTCATGAGTGCTTTTGAAAACACTTTCAGGATCATAAAATTACAGATTATAAGAGGCTGAAAGAATGTTAGAGGTCTGGCTCTTCTCATTTTCAGAGAAGCATAGTGATATACTCAGCCAAGCTCAAACAGCAGCATAACCAGAGCTCTGGCAATACATCTGTTTGACTTAAGGACAAAAATCCAGGATTCTTTGATATCACCATCTCTTTTTGAGTTTTTGTGGGAATAAACTGAGAAATTGTTTTCTGAGGTAATAGTTTGTTTTTCTCTGATCATGTTTCTTAATGCCTGTAGTGTGCCACTATACTTGTGGAGAATAAGGATACTGTTTACCAAGCCTAGAAATTGCAATTATAGAATGTAGTGATAGGGAATGGGGCATGCCCAGAAACTTAACACCTTGTGTTTTATAGGAAAAATGTTTTGAAAATCGGCAAAAAAATAAGTGGTAGAATTTATCCTTTAAAATATTTTTCTAGGCCAGGCGTGGTGGCTCGTGCCTGTAATTCCAGCACTTTGTGAGGCCAAGGCAGGAGAATTACTTGAGCCTGGGAGTTTGAGACCAGCCTGAACAACATGGTGAAATCCTCTGTCTACAAAAAATAGAAATAAAAAAATTAGCCAAGTGTGGTGGTGCATGCCTGTGGTCCCAGCTACTTAGGAGGCTGAGGTGGGAGGATTGCTTGAGCCCAGGAGGTCGAGGCTGCAGTGAGTCATCATCCTGCCACTGCACTCCAGCCTAGGTGACAGGATGAGAACCTTAAAAAAAAAAAAAAGGAAAACAAAATGTTTTTCTACTTGTTTCTAGAGATTTTTCAAATTTGAGGTAGGAGTTAAAGGGGATTTCTCAAATTCACTGTATTATTCTTTTAAAATAGCCTCAGAGACTTATATGGTATTTCTTTTCATTCTCTACTTTTGATTTTAGGCACATATACCTGATGTTTGTAGTAACTATCATGTTGCCTTATATATAAATCAGTGTTGTTGGTTTATGCTTAGATTTTTTATATAGAGTTTGCAAGTAAAGTAGTTTTAGAGTAGTGGTCTTTGACAGCCACACAACCTCAGGCTTCTTTTTGGCAATACAGTTTCAGTGTGTATCTTAAAATTTTTAATCTAAGAATTACTGATATTTAAGGATGTTAAAAGGGCAACCAAATAAAGTCCTTTGTTCTGATAATTGAAAGAATTTTTTTTTCTGTTTTAATACCTATAAAGAAATTCTACAACTACTTACCTTCACCTGTTCTAATATTTAAGCTTCCTAGCTGTTAGGAAGTTCTTCTTTATATCTTACCTAAATACAGCCTAAATACAGAACTCTTTATCGTAGCTTAGAGTCATGTATGAAAATCAAGGACAGTCGGTCATGATACCAATTTCACATTAATTAATGAATCCCTGCTTGATATAAAGTCATTTTGAACAGTTTCAAGCTGCATTGTTAAGGGGATGGATTTAAAAATTATTCAATGTCTTCTTTTCTGGTATCCATGAAAAACCAATTTACCTTTTTACAGTTCTTATCCTCCTCTACTACTCCGGTCAGATTAAAGATGACATTCAGCCTAGCTGCCTTCGTAGTTTCAAAAGCAGTTTTCCTTAGATGGGACCAGCAGTGTCTTTAGGCCTAAGTGTGTTAGAAAGCTGAACTAATCATATCCGAGAGGAGGCAAGAAAGAAAGTCAATGGGGAGGAAATGAAGCAGGCTGTCCGTGGAAGAGAGGAGATGAAGATCCAGGAAAGATGGAAAATGGGGAGTGGAAGAGGTAGACTGTGGCTGACAGCTTAGCTAAAGTGTCTCCAGCAGTTATCTCAGGTGCCGCTTGGTGTCTCGGACTAGCTAGCAAGCCCACTGAGGAGTGGGAATGTAAGTAAGCTTTGCAGAGGTGTCCGATCATGTGGCTTCCCTGGGCCACATTGAAGGAAGAATTGTCTTGGGCCACATAAAATACACTAACACTAACGATAGCTGATGAGCTAAAAAAAAAAAAAAGTCACAAAAAAATCTCATAATGTTTTAAGAAAGTTTACAAATTTGCATTGGGCTGCATTCAGCCCACAGGCTGTGGGTTGCACAGGCTTCCTCTAGGGGATTCTTAGGTCTCTTGCTGCTTGTGTTGTCTCCCATTCAGATTGGGGCTCATCAGACACTGTGGCAATCCACATTTGGAGCAGTACATTGGTCATTATTTACCTGTTAAGGACCCTGGCAGAAGATTACTTAGGGATTTCAAAGCAGCGTAAAGCCTAGTTCTTAGACGCTGCAGTTGAGCAAGTTCACAGAAACCAATACAGGAATCCACCTTGTCTGTCTCATGAGTGCCTCTCAAATTTTTCTGCTTATGTACTTGACTATAGAAGTGATATGAAATGAGTATCCCAGGGGACCAGTGAAATAAGATTCTGAGGTTTCTTTGAAGTCTTTTTATCTTGCAAATCCATGCAAATTTTACATTGTGTTCCATAATGATCTATTTATTTTAAAAAATATTAATAGTAAAACAATACTCCATCCCCTCCCCACATACAAAAGTCTCTGAGGCTCAGGAATATGGACTGTGCTTATCTTGTGGCTTCAAGAACACACTCCCCCTCGGCCTCCCTACTAACACATTTCATCTGGGGTGCATGTTCCCTGCAGTGGTGTGGAAAACAAACATAATGTATAGCTTTTGAGGATCTAGGCTACGTTGTTGGTGGCACTTTGGACCTTTTGCTGAATTTAAAAGGTACCTTTATAAATATGTTAGCCATTGATTAGACAGACCCATCTGGGCAATCCTCTGCTCAGTTTTAACTTGGAACGTCATGAGCAGAGACTTAGAATGGGGCTTCAGTCTAGAGCTCCTTAGCACATGTTATTAGACCCTATAAACCATCTCATTAATTTTTACATCTCTAAGTTAACTGGATCAGATGTCCTGCTTCTTCTTGGGCACATAAATAACAATATTCTCTCCCAAAGTCACCATACCCAAATAAGTTCTTCCATAAGATTGCTTAGAGATTGTAAATAATTCATGTAAAGTATTAAACATGGTTTCTTACATGTAGTGAGCAGCCAGGAAATGGTAGCTGCTGTTTTATTATTGCTGCTATCATTATTGCAATGTGTACCTACTGTGAACAAAGCAGCATTATAAATGGGAAGTAAAGCTGGTTGGTGGCACATTCAAAACTGATGGCTGACAGATAACTTTGGATCTTGAATTGTAAACAGGTAAAACATTTTTTTTTTTTTTTTTTTTTGAGATGGAGTCTTACTCTGTCGCCCAGGCTGGAGTCCAGTGGTGTGATCTTGGCTCACTGCAACCCTTGCTTCCTAAGTTCAAGTGATCCTCCTGTCTCAGCTTCCCAAGTAGTTAGGACTACAGGTGCACACCACCACACCTGGCTAATTTTTGTATTGGTATTTTTTATTTTTTTGAGATGGAGTCTCGCTCTGTTGCCCAGGCTGGAATGCAGTGGCATGATCTCGGCTCACTGCAACCTCTGCCTCCTGGGTTCAAGCAATTCCCCTGCCTCGGCCTCCCGAGTAGCTGGGACTACAGATGCGTGCCACTACGCCTGGCTAATTTTTTGTATTTTTAGTAGAGATGGGGTTTCACCGTGTTAGCCAGGATGGTCTCGATCTCCTGACCTCATGATCCGGCCTCCCAAGTGCTGGGATTACAGGCGTGAGCCACTGCACCCGGCCCATTTTTGTATTTTAGTAGAGATGGGGTTTCGCCATGTTGGCCAGGCTGGTCTCGAACTCCTGACTTCAGGTGATCCTTATAATACTAAAAAGTATACACTGCTTGTGATATGATTAAAGAAAATGGAGCAAATGAAATTCTTGAACAAAAAGATACTTAAGAAATAAAACCACTAACTATACTAGGGGAAAAACTGATTTTAGCTTCACATTATTTAACAATGTGGCCAAAGCATAGAATTCTGTGGAGGAATAGTGCCTAGTACAGTGCCTAATTTGTGCTGCTTCATGTGTGTTGGTTGAATGAATATGATGGGTTGATATCTTATTATGGAAGCCGAATTGTATATATATACCTGATTAAGCAAGAAATTGGAATGTTATCTGATGGTCAGTGAGAATTTTGAGCAGGGAAATGATGTCATTCATCGCTTGTTTTAGACTAGAAGGAAATGTACAAAAGGTTATATTTTATGATAGAACTATGATAAATTTCCCTTTTACTTTGCTAACATTTCTAAGAACACACACCCTTTATAAAGTCCAAGAGTAGACTTCCAAAGGTGATAGTGGCTCCCTGTGAAACAGGAATGGGGGTGAGGGTAATGTATTTGAATCTGGGAGGAGTAGCATATGTACTTTGAAAGAGAGCACCCAGGGATATGTCCTTCATGAGTATCATTATTTTAGAGAATCCTTGAGTATCAAATCATAGAGTTCCTAGAGCCCTTCAGCTCTAACCCTCATGTTATAGATGAGATCAGGTGAATTCCTTGACTCAACCCAGGACTCCTGATTCCTAGTTCATTGTTCTTTATCATGCATTAAAGTTGTGGAAAAAACTATGCAGATGAACAGAAGGGAGGATTGGTTTACGTAGTTTTTCTTCCCTGCTCCAGAGTAACTTTTCCAACAAGCCTGAATGTTTTCATATCATCTTGCTGTACTTTAAAAATTTAAACATTTGTGTCAATTACATATTCATGTAGGTAATAAAAAAATCTCACTGGCCAGGTGCGGTGGCTCATGCCTGAAATCCCAGCACTTTGGGAGGCCAAGGCGGGTGGATTGCCTGAGCTCAGGAGTTTGAGACCACACAGGGCAACATGGTAAAACCCCATGTCTGTTAAAAATACAAAAAAATTAACTGGGTGTGGTGGCATGCACCTGTAGTCCCAGCTACTTGGGAGGCTGAGGCAGGAGAATTGCTTCAGCCCCAGAGGTGAAAGTTGCAGTGAGCCAAGATTGCGCCACTGCACTCCAGCTTGGGCTACAGAGTGAGATTCTGTCTCAAAAAAAACTCACCACCCCAGAGGCAAATCGGTAAAATGTCTTGTCATGTTTTCTTACCAGTCTTTTTTCTAAATGTGTACTTTTAAAATTAGAATTGTATTGTTTTATAGCTTTTTATATGTTTATATATACAAACATTCACTTAAGTATATGTAGGTGTTTTATTTTTATTTTTTTTTTTGAGATGGAGTATTCACTCTTGTTGTCTAGGCTGGAGTGCAGTGGCACGCTCTCAGCTCACCACAACCTCCACCTCCTGGGTTCAAGCGATTCTCCTGTCTCAGCCTCCTGAATAGCTGGGATTACAGGCGCTTGCCACCATGCATGGCTAATTTTTGTATTTTTAATAGAGATGGGGTTTCGCCATGTTGGCCAGGCTGGTCCTGAACTCCTGACCTCAGGTGATCCACCTGCCTCAGCCTCCCAAAGTGCTGGGATTACAGGTGTGAGCCACCGCACCCAGCCCTATTTAAAATGGTTATGTAGTAGTAATCCATCATACAGATGTGCCACAACATATATGATTAAATCTCTATTGTTAGGTAGTTCTCAATTTTTCAAACAAGCAACTATTTTATAAATGCAAATAGTTCTAAGAACGTTAGGAGACTTCGAGTCATTCACATACTAGTTTGAATTAGTTAATATCTGGTTTCTTTTTACTACCTAGTTGAGAGCAGCTAGTTGGAGAATGGAAATTGTGATTTGGCATGAAGCACTTCAGGAAGAGGGTGGGCTCGGGAAGGGCTGTGAAGTCGTAGAGTTCCATATAGGCTGTTTGAACCTCAGAAAAGGGATGTAGAAAAAGGTTGCTGAATGGAGTAATTTCAGTGTTTTGCACAGGAATGGCTCTTTTTCTTTTTCTGGTCCATATGACTTTTGCTTTAAGACTATTGCTCAAGCTATTTTGTAAGTTTGGGGTTCTCCCACACAAGTAGAATGACTAAGCATTGGTTAAAAGGCTAGGCACCTGAGTACCACTTACATGTTTTACTTTCCAAGTTCCAACCTAACTACTTATAAACTTGAAAGTAGTTATGAATTGTGGGTTACCTATAGTCAAATAGTAGGGTTTTTTTTTTTCAGTCAATTGGAAATGAAAGGGCAGGTATTGGCAAGGTTTCAGGACTAATTTAATGCCATTAGGAAAGCACAAGATAACGTAAGGGCTAAAAGCCTCAAAAAAAAAAAAAAAAAAAAAGTGAAATGAGGAGTTGTTGCTGATTGGTGCAGGAACCTGAAAGGTGACACCTGAAAACTCAAATTACATTTCAGGAACTTGTGCTGGTGAGAGATAGGGATAACACAGATAAAAGTGTAATTTGTAGATATTCTAAAATCCCTTATCTTAGCCAATAGTTTCAGCCGTGGCTTAAAACAATGTATCTATCTGTACTTTAGCAAAATGGGTGGATTTGCATTTCACATGCTCCTCCTTTGGTTGAAAACAATAGATTACATAGGAAAGGGAAGATGATACTGTAAACTAGGTCTTCTTCTGCTACAATATGACATTGGACAAGGCATTTCATCTCTCTGGTTTCTAACCTGCAAGTAAAAGGATGATTAATACTGGTTTAGATAATTTTTAAAGTTCCTTTAGAACCTGAAGGGTCTTTATTTCTACAACAAAAAAATCACCCATGAGGTAGAATTGGCTATACATTCTCAAATGTAAAAAATTAAGCAAAATGCTGATCTAGTAGGTTCACGTAACTTTTAAGTAAAGCATCTTGAAGGTGTCCCTCTATCAACTGACGAACAAATGTCTGAGTTTAATATATGACTGCATCAAAAAAAAAAAAAAAAATGCAACCGCAGTAGGTGACCAAAGGGATAAGTAACTTTCAGGAATTTTGAAAGCCCAGTAGTATTTAGTGTATGCTCTCTCAGCATTTAAAAGGTCACCTTGCTAATACATGTTAATTTTGAAAGTTTAATTGACCTTTGGAATTTTAATATCAACCTTTTTTGGTGTATTTAGAGGTTGGAGCAATCACTGAAGAAACTGAAGCCTGTGATTGGTGGAGTTTGGGTGCTGTCCTCTTTGAACTTCTCACTGGCAAGGTAAGCAGTGGCCTGGACATTTAATAAATTTACTCAGATGCTACCTTGATTTCAAATTGAGAACATTAGCCTTCACCCTTAGTTTTTAAGTCAGGGACTAAGCAAGAAAAATTTTGATATCGAAAGCAAGTAGAGAAATGCAAGTTTATCAAGAGTCCAGATTTTTTTTTAAAGTTGGATTGCATTACATTGAATCAATTGATGGTAAAGTTATTTTATGTCATAACATTTCATAGTGAAATATGACTAAACCTTTTTTCTTTTAATTTTCCATGATTCAGCTTTAACAGGGTCAAATCTGTAAGGTTTATGTAAGGATGTATTAAAATTCTCTGGATGTTTTA
The DNA here is from genome assembly GCF_028885625.2 of Pongo pygmaeus. Classification (NCBI taxonomy): domain Eukaryota; kingdom Metazoa; phylum Chordata; class Mammalia; order Primates; family Hominidae; genus Pongo; species Pongo pygmaeus. Next base: position 36,126,779 of record NC_072373.2, on the reverse strand, counting down.
AACATATTGTCTGAAACCAGGAGAGAATTCTTATTTAAGAAAATTAACGTAGATATTAAAGTTAACATTATCTTTTTCTCAGTACCATAAATTTTTCCTATCTGTTCTAGCTTAAGGACAGAAATTATACTCTCAGATGAATGACTTTTGAGTATGATGTTTGAGTTAGTAGACTTTAATAAAGTATTGTGCGGATTGCCTCCTGGGAAGAAAATGAAGAAAATGAAGGAAATGAACAGTTACATTTTTGTAAATAGTCATCTACTTACGTGTGTAGATAATACTGACCTAAGATTGCTGGGGAGTTTACAAATCACCTTTACATGCATTTAAACTGTAAAGTGCTATATATGTATGTAAAGTATTATGACTAACAAATTCTAAACTCTGTAGGGTTTTTAAAACATTAAAACATTTTAAAGGTATCAAATCCCTTTTTAGTTTTGCGTATAATTTAAGCTTTTCTATAATATTCTGAGCCATTAATTTTATAACTAAGGACGACGGGACAGTAGCATAAGCTTATGATGTGATCATGGTGATTGTCTTCATTTCAGTTAAAAGTTCTATAGGCTCACAGCCCTCATCCTAAACTGCTTAGGCGGCACTGTGTTGATTACTACACTTCAGTTAAAATGGTTGTTGAGCTCTCTGTACTTGCTGTCCATAAATCCTATGATAGAACAAAATATGATGTTATTTGGGATAAGAAGTGTACCTGATTGATTGTTTCAGACTCTGGTTGAATGCCATCCAGCAGGAATAAATACTCACACTACTTTGAACATGCCAGAATGTGTCTCTGAAGAGGCTCGCTCACTCATTCAACAGGTAATTTAATTGACCTATTGGCCAGGTTTATCAACCATGCAGATTAGCAGAGCCCACACCTCCAAAACTTCAAAAAGAGATTAGTTTGGAGCAAGAAAAACCCATTTAACCTAAAACAAAGATGCATTCAGAATTAATACTGTATATTTTCAGGCTTTTGCTATCATCAAAGTATTGATGGGGTTAGAGAGTATAGTTAAAACTGCTTGGTATTAATTTTTTTTCCCAAAATTTAGGGCTCACAGTTAGTCAGTTCTGTGTATTTGTGTAACTCTGTGATTTGAGTATTGCTTTTAGCTTGTCTGGGGCTACTCTAATTTTGCAGTTACCTTTTGTAACCTTATATGAATGGCTATTTTCAATTTTTAATTCTTATTTATAAGTTTACTCAGGTTATTTATAAAGCTACTCAGGTTGCTTAGGAGAGACATATTAGAAAATCTTGTCAAGTTAGATACTTCATCATTGGTGGAACTTGGGCATTGGTGTCAGTGATTACATTTCTGGTGGCTTTGAAGAAAGAGACCATTGATAATTAAAGTTCAGTATCCCAGAGACAGGCTTGGAACTCCAGTGAGCTTCTTAGATTGATTCCTCATACTTAAATTATTCCTCTAGTTTCGTGTAATGAATTTTGCTGATATTGAGGGTTGTTAGTACTCTGGTGTGACAGGCCCATTGCTGGGCCATCAGCAGGAACAAGAAGGCCTTGGGATCCTTATACTTTTATGAAAAATATAATGGAAAAAGTTCTTTGAAAAAGATCAAGAACTAAAATTATGTAATGAAACATAGATTTTTAAAAAAAAAAGTCAGGGAAAACAAAAATTAAAAGAGGGCAGGGGAGCATATATTAGGAAGATAATTAACTAGTATTCTCTTGAAGAGTGATTTTGCTTTCATTCAACAAATATTGTATACAAGACACAGTGCTATAAGCTACAAAGGTTAAGACAGGTAAATAACCGTACCACATGGGAATTGATAAAGGCTGTTAAAGAGTTGTAAAAAATACTGTGGCAAGTCAAAAGAAGGGGGCGGATATAATCAGTGGAGTGGTAGTATTAGGGAAAGTTTTTATGGAATGGATGCTACTTTTGCTGGGCCTTAGAATTTCAGCATGGCAAGGATGTGGGGAGAATAGTCTCGGTGGAATGAATGGTGTGAACAAAGGCAAGGAAGGAGTCTGAAAGACCCAAGTTTAGGAAACAAAAGTTTGATTTATCTGGAATAGAGAGATAAATAAAGGTATGGGTAGTAGGTGAGCATAAAAAAATAAGTTGGGGTTTTCTTATGGGGTTCTATCATCCCAAACACAAGAGTAAAGTGATAATATTTAATTCATTAAAATTTGAGATTTGGAGTTTGTGGAGAAGAGTAAAAAGTTTAGAGTTGTACTTCAGGAAGATTAATTTGCCCAGAGCATGCAAACTATAAAGAAACAATCAGGTTGGAAATGCTGAGATGAGAATACCTAGAGCACTTTAGATTAAGAGGTAATGAAGAGATACATAAAACATTTCATTCTAATGGAGAAAAAAAGAACAGCTATTCATTTGATTTCATCTTATTCGTTGTGGCACGAGATAAATTCAAAGTATTTTTTAGTAAGTAATTTAGGGAAGACTAGCAACTGCTATTTTTTGTTTCTCTTCCTTAAAGAAGTAGTCATTATTATATAATATTAAAAATAGAATTCCTCATAATAAGTTATCAAGTTCTGCTTTTGTCTTTATTAGAAGTTATGTTGTAAAGGAATCTAGGCTTTAGGTATGGTAAGTCCCCAAACTCAGATATGTATAGCTTATATAGTAAATCAGCATTATGTCATTGGCCTGCCTAAGGAAACTACCACTCATGTTGAGGAAACATCATCAGGAAAGGGAAAAGGGGTCTCTTGGCATGATTAGCAATTTGTCATTTTGACTTTCCTTTTCCACTACCTCACAGGTCATAGAGGTCACTTTAAAAAAAAAAATCACAAAATGATTTATATGGAAATAATTCTACGTGGGGGAAATTTTCTCCTCTTTGGTCTTTTAGTTCCTTGCTTTGTTCTTAGATTTCATAATCCCCTGTACCCCTGGTTCAGTTATCTGTCCAAGTCAAGTAAATGGTGCCAAAGTAAACATAATTATATTTTAAATGCAATCTTAAAAAAATCCTTCAGAGCATGTATGTTTGTGCTTTAGCATGTACATTAGTTAATTATGACGCAGTTGCTTAATCAGTTTTAAGAAATTATGTGAGGAAAAGACCAAAACAAATTTTCGTGCCCTCATTGCTCAGCTCTGTTGCCCGTTCTTCAGGAGAAAGGAGGTTGGCAGCTGCTGTCTTGGATTCATTAACTTGAATGTGCCACTGGCTGACATTTTCTTAAGCAGTAGAATCTTTGTGTGACCTCTCTTGAGGTGTGTTATAGCCTTTAAAATGGCAGAATAAACAAGATAGTCATGGTTAAAACAATTATACTTTTGCCTGTAGACTTATACTTGCAGATATATAGAGGAATTCATGAACTAATTAAATTGACTTTAGTAAAAGTCAAAATATGAACCTTTAGAATTTCACATTTAAAGTAATATTTTAGAAAGAAGCCAGTTGTTTATAATGAAGAAGAAAGAACTTACATGTTTATATGTTTCCTGAAATACTAAATATAATTGTCATTGCAGTTAATTCTTACAAATATTTGAAATGTTAGATTTATATTAAAATGTTTGGTGCCTTCCACATTTCAGTCAGTAGACATAAATTGTCTGATTGTGAAAGTGGATTTGATACATGTAGGATATTCCTGTGATGTTTGTTTTGTAATAATAGCTTTTCTCTTAACAAATCGTAGCAACTACTAATATGAAAAGTCTTTGAGCAATTAGGTTTAATGAACAGTGTAGTATGGTTCAATTTGAGTGCTAGACATAATTTCAAGTAAAAGACTGTTAGTATAGTCTTTTGAGGTGTATACTTCACTCCCCTTATGGATTTGGTAATACCCAAGTGAAGTAATAGATTCTTAGCATTTGCAGATCTCACTTTTGTGAGGCAGTGTAATGTTGTTGTTAAGGCATGGATTCTGGAATCAGAATGCTTGAATTCAAATCTTTGCCACTTACTACCTGTGTGATCTTAAACAAGTTACTTAATTTCCCTGAGCTTCTATTTTCTCAACTATAAAATGGAGGTAATGGTAGCTATTCATAGAGTTGTGAGTTAAATGAGTTAACCTATCATAAGCACTTAGAATAGTACCTGGCATGTGATAAGTGTCATGTATATCTTTGTTACTATTATTGATAGGACAGTGACAAACATTCATGACACAGTAATTTGCAATTTGATGAAGCATGTATTGGAATTATAGGGCTGCTAATGAAGAATGAGGCTACTGCTATTGACACAGGTCAACAAAATTCCAAAAAAGTAGTGGACTGGCATATAATAGGCAAACAATTGATACTTATACAAATAATTGAATTATGAATGAAAGAAAAATTAGAAATAATGAAAAAGAAAGAGAAGAAATAGAAGTTTTGGTTAACATCCAAGAGTGGAATTTCCTATGTATTGGACTACAAATGTTGTAAATAAATAATTTAATATTTCAGTTGCACTTGACTACTTTCTGTGGAAAAAAAATACTGTGAGTATTCTTAAATTTGAGTGGCTGTGGCTTCATGAGTTAGTTGGCAGAGTTTCTTTACCCCAAAAAGTATGAAGTTAGACAGATTTGGTAAAAAACCAATCATTTCAGTGCTCTGGAAATGGATCAAAGGATACAACAATCTGAAAGGTGTTTATGCTTAAAAAACAGCTGAACTGGCCAGGCACGGTGGCTCATGCCTGTAATCCCAGCACTTTGGGAGGCCGAGGCGGGTGGATCACCTGAGGTCAGGAGTTCGAGACCAGCCTAATATGATGAAACCCTGACTCTACTAAAAATACAAAAATTAGTCAGTCGTGGTGGTGGGCGCCTGTTGTCCCACGTACTTGGGAGGCTGAGACAGGAGAATTGCTTGAACCTGGGAGGCGGAGGTTGCAGTGAGCCGAGATCGCGCCACTGCACTCCAGCCTGGGCAACAGAGTGAGGCTCCATCTCAAACAAACAAACAAACAAACAAAAAACAGCTGAACTCTGGGAAAGAACAGTGGGACTCTTGACCCAGGGCTGCTTTCAATCTTCCCTTCCTGCTTGGTCAGGTGCAAAGGTTCTGCCAGGGTGGGGTAAACCATGAGGACTGATCCTGAGGCTGCATAAATGTGCACAGGACAGGGAATGGGCCCAGAAGAAAGTAAAAGCTAGGGCAGATGTGGTTTTGTGACCTAAACTTTGAATGTGTTCTGCTATGCATTGGCAGAGAACAGAAGCTTGAAGGGCTGAGATATTTGAATACAACCTCTGTTCAGTCACTGGTTGACTCGTAAGCTATACAGACACAGGGGTGACCCCGAGAAAGCCAACTTTAGAAAGAAAAAAAAATGTGGAAAGTTGTCAGCAGCTGCACATTACAATGCAGTGGGAAGGGGACTTAGCAGCTTTGTAGATCTAACTGAAACAAGTTACCAAACAAAGAACAAACAATCCAACAGCAATGATAAACTTCATGGGGAAAAAATCAGACTCTAGAGTTGCTAAAATATACTATCTAAAATGTCCTGTTTTCTGTGAAGTGTAATGTAAGACATACACCAAAACAAAAACGTATGTCCCATATTCAGAAAAAAAAAATCAGTAGAAATTGTCTCTGAGTGTACCCAGACACTGGATTTACAAAGACCTTAAAGCAGCTATTGTAAATATTTCCAAAGAACTAAATGAAACTGTGTTTAAATAATTAAAGGAAAGTATGACAAAAATGAATCAACAAAGAGATTCTGTAATAAGGAGATAGAAAGTATATTTTTAAAAAACAGAACTAAGTAGAAGTCACAAGTTGAATAATACAATGACTGACATGAAAAATTCACTAGAAAAAAAATGACTGAAGCGGCTAACAGCAAATTTGAGATAGAAGAAGAAAGAATAAATGAACTTAAATTAATAGAAATTATTGAATCAGGAAAATGGACACAAAAATTGAAAAAAATGAACAGGACTATGGAAATCTGTAAGACAATAGCAAATGTACCAGTGTACATATAATGATAGTCCCAGAAGGAGAGCAGAAAGGGAAAGGGACAGCAAAAAGAAATAATGGCTAAAAACTTTCCAAATTTTATTAAAAACATTAACTTATGCATCCAAGAAACTCAACAGACCCTATGTAGGAAAATACAAAGAGGTCTACACTTCGACATGTTTAGACATATCCACACTTAACCAAATTGTTGAAAGATAAAAACAAGAGAATTTTGGAAACAGTAAAAGGAAAATAACTTACAAAGAAGGAAGCATTAATGTCTAACTAATTATCAAAAACATGGAGGTCAGAAGATATTGGAATGACACAGTCAGAGTGCTGAAATCAAGAAGCAGCAGTAAACCAAGAATTCAGCAAAATTATTCTTCAAAAATGAAGGTGCATAAAGACATTACCAAATATAGGAAGACTGGGAGGATTTATTGCTAGCAGAACTGCCTTACAAGAAATACCACAGGAATTCCTTCAGGCTGGAAAGAAATGACACCAGGTAGTAACTTAAATCTAAGGAGGAAATGAGGAACACTGAAAATTGTAGATATGAGTTCATAGAAAAGACTAAAAAATATATATATTTTATTTATATATATTTATTTATATATTGTATATATAAATATATATATTTTATTTAAAAGACATAAAATTGCATGTAGCAACAATTATAAAACCATGCTATTGGGTTTAACATATATAGAAGCAATATCTAAGTATTTATGACAATAATAGACAAAGGAAGGGGGCTATGGTGGAGCAAAGTTTCTACCTTTTGCTAAATTAAAGCTACTATTGTTTTGAAGTAGATAAATGATCTTATAAGATAAGTGATATATTAAGTGATAAGATGCATATTGTAGGGATACAGCAACCACTTAAAAAAAAAACCTAAAAACTAAATACTAAATGAAAATTAGTAGAGAAACTAAAATGGTACAGCAAAAAGCATTTAACACAAAAGAAGGCAGTAAAGGAAGAACAAATAAGACAGTAAATCTAGAAAACAAGTAGCAAAATAGCAAATATAAACCCACCATGTCAATAAAGTGGATATCTAAACATGCCAAACCAAAGGCAGATTCTGTTAAGCTGGATCTTCTGTGTGTGAGAGACACACCTTAAATTCAAAAACACAAACAGATTGAAAGACAAAGGATGGAAAAGGATAAACCATACCAACAGTAACCACAAAAGAGCTGGAGTGGCAATATTAAATATCAGACAAAATGGATATTAAGATAGATTTACTAGGGTCTGATACATGTTTCATAGTGATAGTACAGGGGTAGCTGTAACAGTTACAAATGTATATGCACTAATAATGACTTCAAAATATAGGAAACAAAAAATAGACAATTTAGTAATAGTAAGTGGAGGTTCAATACCCCATTCTCCATGATTTATAGAAAACTAGCAAGGACATTGAAGACTTGAACAAACTGTAACTGACATGTATAGAACACTTCACCCAGTGACTGCAGAACACACATTCTTATCAAGTATACACAAAACAATCTCCAAGATAGATCACATGCTAGGTCATAAAACAAGTTTTAGCATTTAAAGGAATTGAATTCATACACTGTATTCTGAATTACATTGTACACTGATTATAATAACCATAACAATCAAAGTAGAAATCAACAAGAGGAGGAGATCTGCTAAATCCACAAATATTTGAAAATTAAACAGTATACTTCTAAGTTATGTACGGGTCAGAAGAAGAAATATCAAGAAAAACTAAAAAAGGTTTTAAATGGAACGAAAAGGAAAACACAATATATCAAAATGTATAGGATGCAGCTAAATCAATTTTTGAGGGAAATTTATGGCTTTAAATGCCTATATCAGAAAAAAAAGGAAGGTTTCAAATCAGAATCTTAGCTTGCACCATAAGAAACTATGAAACAAAGCTAGATGTGGTTGTGTGCTCCTGTAGTCCCAGCTGCTTGGGAGGCTGAGGCGTGAGGATCACTTGAGTCCAGGAGTTCAAGACCAGCCTGGGAAACACAGTGAGACCCTGTCTCTAAATTTAAAAAAGAAAGAAACTATGAAAAGAAACTGTAAAAAGCAAAGTAAATCCAAAGCAAGCAGAAGAAAGGAAGCAGAAATCAGTAAGATAGAAAACAGAAGAATAAGAAAAATAAAACCACAAGGTAGTTCTTTGCAAAGATCAGCAAAATTGGGAAACCTTTAGCTGGTTCCAAACTGTACATAAAAAGGGAAAGGACCTATAATGTCCAAAACAATTTTGCAGGAGAACAAAGTTGGAGGACTTACTCTACCTGATTTCCACACTAACTATAAAACCACGATAGTTTTAAGACCACAGTGTTTTTCTAACAAATGGCACTGGGAAATTGAATATGCACATGCTAAAAACAAAATGAACTTAGACCCTTCATACTTTTTGCAAAGGTTAACTCAAAATAGCTCATATATTTGTATATAAGAGTTAAAGCCATAAAAATTGTAGAAGAAAACAAAGGAGAAAATCTTTGATGTTGAGTTAGGCAAAGAAGTATTAGATGTGATACCAAAAGCATGGTCCATAAAAGGAAAAATTGATAAAGTAGGTTTCCTTAAAATTAAAAACTTGTGCATTCAAAAGTCACTATTAAGAAAATGAAGACAATAGAGTGGGTGTGGTGGCTTATACCTGTAATCCCAGTACTTTGGGAGGCCATGGTAGGAGGACCTCTTGAGCCCAGGAGTTTGAGACTAGCCTTGACAACATAGTGAGACCCCGCCTCTATGAATAAATAATAAAAATATAAAAATTTTAAAGAAAAGACAAGTCACAGACTGGGAGAAAATATTTGCAAATCATGTATCTGATAAGGGACTTATATTCAGAATATATAAAGAACTCTTGTAATTAAGTAAGACAGACAATTCCGTTTTAAAATGGGCGGAAAGTTAGATATTTCACCAAGAAAGCTATTTGAATGGCTAACGAGCACATGAAAAGATGCTCAACATTATTAGTTGTTAGGGGATGTAAATTAAAACCATAACAAGATACTACTACTATCAAGAGAAGGGCTGTTATCAAAATGACAGTACCAAGAGCTGAGGATGTAGAGAAACTGAAATCCTCATACATAAATGTTTGTGGGAATGTAAAATGGTACAACTACTTTAGAAAAATTTGGCAATTTTATAAAAAGTTGAACATAAACTCATTATGTGACCCAGCAATTCTGCTTCTAGGAATGTAATCAAGAAAAATGAAAATATATGTCTACACAAAGACATGTACATGAATGTTAATAGCAACATTATTCATTATAGCCCCAAACTGGAAAGTCTAAGTGTCTAAAAACTAGTGAATGGATTAATGAAATGCGGACATCCAAACAATGGAATACTAAGAAAAAGGAATGGCCTGTTGATACCTGCTACAATGCGGATGAATCTCAGAAACATAATGATAAGTGAAAGAAGACAGCAGCAAAAAACTACATATTTTATGATTTCACTTATATGAAATGTTCAGAAAGGGCAACTTTATAGAAACAAAAGGCAGGTCAGTGGTTGCCGAGGGCTGGGGATGGGGGTGCGGATTAACTGTAGATGGCATGAGGAAACTTTTTAGGGTAATCAAAATGTTCTAAAACTGGATTGTGTTGCTAGTTGCACAACTCTTTTAAGTTTACTAAAAGTCATCAAATTGTACACTTATAAGGGATGAATTTTATGCGATATAAATTATCCTTCAGTAAAATTGTTAACACAAAAATTTGACATTATTAAACCACAAAATTTTTTTTACTTATTTTACACATGATTCCTATTTCTGAAGAAACCAAAACTTTTTTCATTCATTAGATTAAATTATTTCTTTTGTGTCAACTATGCCAAAGACTAGTGATTTTGGAATACTAATCAGCTTATTCACACTTTAGGTAAAGTTTAGTCTCAATACATACATAGTTCATTAGTGGTGGAAAGATTTACTGTGCTTCCCAAATTTTCTAATCGTGAAGGAAGTAACTGGCTATCTCAATCTAGTGCAATATCTAATTAATGTCATGGTGTACTTTTGGGGTAGGAAATTGATAGGTATAACTATCCTATTATATTACATGAGGATGAGGGAAACAAAGTAAGTTACTCAAGGCCATGTTTCCCATCAGTTGAAAAGCTATAAACTCAGTTCAGGTGTCTCTCACACCCCACAGCTAGAATGGTATTAGACATAGCTCCCTTTCAAGAAAAATGGTCTCTTGGCTATTAATCAAGACTATTTGTTACCAGGGTTGAATTTAGAAGTTGTTTCTTTTCAAATATTGGTTTTCCTTTGATTTGAGAGTTGGATTCCTGTTACTCACTAAGTCCGTCTTTTTTTAGCTCTTGCAGTTCAATCCTCTGGAACGACTTGGTGCTGGAGTTGCTGGTGTTGAAGATATCAAATCTCATCCATTTTTTACCCCTGTGGATTGGGCAGAACTGATGAGATGAACGTAATGCAGGGTTATCTTCACACATTCTGATCTTCTCTGTGACAGGCATCTCCAGCACTGAGGCACCTCTGCTTCACAGTTACTTATGGAGCACCAAAGCATTTGGATAAAGACCATTATAGGAAATGGGGGGGAAATGGCTAAAAGAGAACAATTTGTTTATAATTACAAGATATTAGCTAATTGTGCCAGGGGCTGTTATATACATATCTTCAACCAAGGTGTGATCTGAATTTAATCCACATTTGGTGTTGCAGATGAGTTGTAAAGCCAACTGAAAGAGTTCCTTCTAGAAATTCCTCTGATAGGAAGCTAGAAGTGTAGAATGAAGTTTTACTTGAAAGAAGGACCTTTACATGGCAGCTAACAGTGCTTTTTGCTGACCAGGATTGGTTTATATGATTAAATTAATATTTGCTTAATAATACACTAAAAGTACATGAACAATGTCATCAATGCAACTTAAAAGTGAGAAAAAAGAATATACACATAATTTCTGACGGAAAACCTGTACCCTGATGCTGTATAATTAATGTATGTTGAATGTGGTCCCAGATTATTTCTGTAAGAAGACACTCCATGTTGTCAGCTTTGTACTCTTTGTTGATACTGCTTATTTAGAGAAGGGTTCATATAAACACTCACTCTGTGTCTTCAACAGCATCTTTCTTTCCCCATCTTTCCATTTTCTGCACCCTCTGCTTGTTCCCTCATATTCTGTTCTTCCGACTCCTGCTAACACACATGCAACAAAAAAGGGAAGGGAGTGCTTATTTCCCTTTGTGTAAGGACTAAGAAATCATGATGTCAAATAAACGTGGTGAAACATTAGATCTCTTCTTCATTTAATAACCCTCCCCCCTTTTTTTCCTTGAAGAAATGCCTCCATTCCTTTCCTTGTGAAATATTATCAGTTTCTACCATTGCTTCTCATGCTTGACTTTGTTTTACTTTTTGGCTTGGTATACTAAGGAGCAAAGGATTTCATCTAAATGGAATTGAATGGCAGTCCTAGTTTGTTACTTATGGTGATGAGATTTTCAGATTTGAGCTAATCTATTTGACGTGATGTAGAAAGAATGTAAGTATTCACACATCTCCAAACATTTGTATTTGTTACTTCTTTTTGTTGCTAAGCTAGCTCCTGTAGTTATGCATTGTTGCAAAAATTTACAAATGTTTTAAAAGTGTTAACATCTGTTTTTTTTTAAACGTTAGCCAAAGAAGAAGTCACCATTTCCAAGTTAGAAACCACCAGAAATAATTGAAATTTTCGATATGTTCTAATCTTCTTTGTATTTTTGAGATCTGTATGAGAGCCCACCCCCACTCCAGGAGCATCTGTACAGCTTCCATCTGCCATCGACCAGGTCCTCTCATCAAATTAAATGGAACAGAAAATGCTCTAGTGAAACAAAGGAAATGTGCAAGCATTTTTCCTTTTTCTATTATTCTATTTCCCTTTTTCCTTTTTGGCCCCCTTATAATCCAAACCCCAGCTGAAAGGCTGCAACAACACCAGGTTGGGGAGCAGGTCACCAGGATCATAGTTCAGTCAAAATGACATCACTCCCTGGAACTAGATTTCAACTCACTAGTCCCCTGGCCTCATAACAGGAACTTATGCAGGTGAGACACAAGAATGACTTCCTGTGTAGGACTGGTAGGAAGTCTGCAAGTACTTAGAGCTGGCCATTACAGAACTTCCTTCCAGAAGTGCCCTGTGACATGAAAGTAAGACTTCACAACTAAGGTAAAGATCCCTGCCCTACCACATGATCTGAGTCTCTTGGATTCGAAGGACATTAATGTCAACAGATGGTTGCCATGTCAATCTGTTGACACAATTCCATTGCTTCAGTTTCTCCCCTTTTCTCTCTATATGTTTGGTTGGAGCTTGTGCCTAATATAAATACATCATTCATAATTAGAATGGACATTAATTATTTTAGTAATAAACACAGGATAAATGGCTTTGGGGTGATAAACCAGAGTCTGTTTTTATTTTATGATGTGTACATATTTTAAGCTGTACTTCTGTGAATGGTACTGATTTTTGTGGTTTTTTTTTTTTTTTATATTTTGTTTAAGCAGAAGAGTGGAATATGGGGTCAAAATCATAAAAGAAGTTGCCATGAGTGTTTCTCATTTGATTTTTTTATTGTAAAATATACATAACATAAAATTCACCATTTTGACCATTTTAAAATATACACTTCAGTAGTGGCATTAAGTACATTCACATTTTTGTGCGACATCACCACTATCCATCTCCAGGACTTTTTCATCACCTCAAATGGAAACTCTGTACCCACTAAACAATAACTCCTCCCCATCCCACCCTCCAGCTCCTAGCAACCACTATTCTACTTTCTGTCTCTATGAATTTGACTGACTATTTTAAGTACTTCATATAAGCAGAATCATACAATATTTGTTTTTTGTCCTGGCTTATTTCACTTAGCAAAAAGTTTTCAAGGTTCGTCCATGCTGTAGCATTTATCAGAATTTCCTCCCTTTTAAGGCTGAATAATATTCCATCGTAGGTATTACCACATTTTGTTTAGCCATTCATCTGTCAATAGACATTTGGATGGTTTCTACCTTTTGGCTGTTGTGAATAATGCCATTATGAATATTGATGTACAGATATTTGAGTCTGCTTTCTGTCATTCAATTTTGTGTTTTATTTTTATGTAAAATTAGCAATATCATTCACTATTATTCTACCACAGTCTTTATAGAAGGGTTTTTCCAGATAGATTGCAAATGCCATTATGGTGCACTGCCACTTATCCTAAGATATAATATAAAAATCTACTGTTTCTGTGTCAAAGATGGATAAGTTAGGCTTCCCAAAAGTGAAAAGAATGTCATTTTAGCCATTTAACTGTGACATGAAATAATACTATTTGAGACATGGACCTTTTCATCTTGTTATAATGACAACTTTTTTTTTTATTTGACAAATAATAGTTATGTATATTTATGGGGTACAATGTGATATTTCTATACATGTATACATGGTAGAATGATCAAATCAGGCTAATTAACTTATCCATCACCTGAAATACTTATCATTTCTTTGTGGTGAGAACATTTAAAATCCACTCCTTTAGCTATTTGTAATATACAATATGTCGTTAACTGTAGTCACCATGCTATGCAGTAGATTGCCAAAACCTATTCTTCCTGTCTAACTGAAACTTTTACCCTTTGACCAACGTCTCCCCTTACCTCATTCTCCCCTGGCCCCCAGCCTCTGGTAACCACCATTTTACTTTCTACTTCTATTAATTAACTGAACTGTTGATAATATATTTAAACCTGTCTTTTAAACAGCTGCAATACCTATTGTGTTTGGACCTTCATGCTTTTCCTGTCTTCACTTATTTCAAGGTCAGTGTGAACAAAGATTGATCTTTGCTTTCAAATGGTGCATGTACTGAAGAGCATAAAATGTATAGATAATACTCATGCTATAACCAGTAACACTATATTAGAGCTCCACACCTAGTATGCCTTGATTGAATTTACTTGCCCACAAGTTTGGAATCCAAATAGCAAGAGGTCTGACTAGAGCCCCGAGATTCTGCCTCCCAAGGGCTCCTCAGAGCATATTTATTGGATTCACTTAGGGATATCTTTCTAGTAAAGGCCTAAGCATTAAACTGATCATCTTTTTTCTTTAGAGGAGTTGATTTAAACTCTGGTATATCTAAATGGTCTGGGCAATGGAGCCTGGTATTTCAAGCTCTTTCTTCGAGAATTGTGCAATAATGCAAAGTCTAGAGTGGTGTCCTGGTCATGTCTCTGTGACTAATTAGCCGTGTAACCTTAATCAAACAACACTCTCCTGGACCTGTTCCCCTACCTATAGAATGAAAGGGTAGGTGAGTTCTAAGCTTTACAAGTATATGATGGATTTTCGGTTTTTCAGAGTGAGCTAATTTGATAAAACAACATTATAGGAAAGGCAAGGTTAATGAAAATCTTAAATTGGTACTTAACTGTTTTCTTATTGTTTTTCTAGTAATCCTAGATGCTTGGGTTGCTGCCATACACCTGCTCAGTAGCATAGCCCTTGGTGGTTATATGGTTATAAAATTACAATTAAAATGAGATATTAAAATGTTGTTTCTCATTCAGTTCTACACTGGAAAAGGAGAGTTGAAGGTCCAGATAGCAGTACATAGAGGTGAAAGGAGGTTAGGACCACACCTACATTTGCCTGTTTCCTAGACCTTTCTCAGTAACTATGGTGGTATTGGTACACCTGTTGCCCTCATCTATCATATTTTGTGTGTTTATTTGACTCAGTCCTTTGGCAGGCATAATCAGAGTAAAAAATGGATACTTTCTGTTCCTATTTAGTGCAGAACATTAACCTCTACCAGTCTGGGTAATTTAGATTTTTGATTATTTTATGTCCACTAGGCTCATTTTAAGGATTTCATATTAAGCCCTCATGTTGAAGGGTTACTGAATGGCAAAAGCTGTGAAGTCAGCTATTTCTAAATAAAGTTGTAAACAGAATAGCAGCAGGGAAATGGAAAGCAAAGTACTACAGGTTTTTGTGACTCAGCATCACTTACTCTCTCAAGGACAGTAAATAGGAAACCAGAGAGCAGGCTTCCTTTTTGGTAAGATTTATGATCTTGGTGGTGATATGTAGTCAGATGGTTTGGCCTTGTATTTTTGGTCCCTATCACATGATTTGCCCCCTTGATCTAGCTGTCTCATCTCAGGGAGAAATGGAGGCAGAGAGAATTTGTGGCGGTGTAAGAGAGAAAGTAACCTGAGTGAGTAAGTTGGGCCAGGGAGATGCAGCAGAGCACTTGGCAGGCATGTTGGCCCAGGTACCTGGAGCAATAAAGAGCCTTCTTTGTGGATCTGGATTTAAAGTCTAATTCTTTGTTCTTCCCCAAGGAAGGGTGAGGCAAAAACTGACACTATTTCTACTATCCCAGGAAAAGAGATGGCCAACCTGCCTTTTAGGAAAGAATTAATTGACATGCTTATCCTAAGTCAGTTCTATCTCCATCTCCTTGCTAAAGACAGCTGGTACAACTGGTAGTTAAGGCAGAGGCCATGAGTGTTTGCAAAGGGCTGTTGTGATTTCTTTTGGGCAGGAATGCCTCTTAATGTGGTAGGAAAGAATGACAAATGAGCCAGCTTTGGGGCACATTTAGAATTGCTGGCATCTTGCTTTTGTAAATCTCAAATTGAAACACATCAAAAATTTCATATCAACTCTGTTGATCAAATTCTTCCTAAAGCTGGGTGCAGTGGCTCACGCCTGTAATCTCAGCACTTTGAGAGGCCAAGGCGGGTGAATTGATTGAGTCCAGGAGTTTGAGGCCAGCCTGGGCAATGTGAAGAGACCCTGTCTCTACAAAAAATACAAAAATTAGCTTGGGCACGGTGGCGCGAACCTATAGTCCCAGCTACTCGGGAGGCTGAGGTGGGAGAATTCCTTGAGCCCGGGAGGTCAAGGCTGCAGTGAACCATGATCACACCACTGTACTCCATCCTGGGCAACAGACTGCGACCTAGACTTAAAACAAAAAACAAAACTTCCTAAAGTTTGGGTATTTGGTTAGGAATCCACAAGACAGATGTTTGATTAACCCCACCAAGAGACATGTCAAAGGGGACTGTAGAAGAATTGGAGCCTATTTCAGTGCCAATATAATGACTGAAGTGTGGTGTTGCCCTTATTATGTGGGATATACATATAAAATTGATCCAATGGAAAACAAGAAGAAAAGGAGAGGTAATGTTTGCAAGACGTTTAAGATAATTTGTAGAACACTTGAGTCTCTCAGGATTGTTATAGGAAGAAAATGTGTTAGATATTTGAAGGGTCTGTCTTTAGCAAAAGGATTCTAAATGACTAAGAAAACTTCTTTAAAATTGAACTCTTCCCCCAACTGTATGCTTCTACTGCTCTCTCAATTCTTCTTTCTCTCTTCATCCCCTCTTCATCCACCCCTCCCTCCCATTATGGGCTTCTCTGGTCTCTGAACAAAAGATATGGCACCTGCCTTCAAGGATCTTATAAAACACAGGGGAAAGAAAGAAGCATAAATAATAAGTAGGGCAGAATGTGGCAAGTGTTATAAAGTACAACTGGAGTATGGACAGCATACAAAGGAGAGATCTGAGGAGCTGCAGGAAGCCTTCCTGTATAGGAGCAGGACCTTGAAGTGTAGATAGGATTTTTAAACATAAGATTTTTTTTTCCTTTTTTTTATATTTTGTTTGGAGAGAAGGAAAGTTCTCGGGGGGACAAAAAGACTGTTGTGTATAAAGGCATGGAGATGGGAAAATGGAAAGCTATGCGTATTCTGTTTTGGCTGGTTCGTAGGTAACGTGAATTTAAAAGGTAGGTTGGGGCCAGGTTAAATGCCATGCTGAGACATTTGGACTTCATTCTCTAGGTTGTGGGGAACTAGTGAAGTTTCTTCGAGAGCTGGCATTATTGCAGCCTACAGTTAAAAGAGATAATTTTAGGGTTAGAATGGAGAATAAATTGGAGAAAGAGAGATTAGAGGCAGGGAAAGCAGTTTGGAGTTATTGCAGAAATTCAGGCAAGAGATAAAGTCCGCAGTTAAGGTGGTAGAGTATAAATGAGGGGGTACTTAATCATCCTCGTCTATTTCTCTCAAGTGTATAGAGGTAGAGTGTTCCTATCAAATAATTGCTTTCCCTTTTTCTTGAAGTCAGTTTATACTAGGAGATTATGGACTGTTGTTTGTAAAATCACCCCCAAGGAATCACCAGAGAGAGAGACAAACCAGGAAAGCTTATACACTTTTTCCCCCATTGGTTGATAATGATATTCACTATTCAGAGCTTAAAACCCCTGGGTCCCAACTCACTCTTTGATCATTTTGTGGCACTTTTTCCCACATTTTGCTTTAAATAGTTGGTTTGCTTTCTATTTGGATAGTGTTCTGATCTTTGCTCTTAGAAGACATTACATCCTGCCAGGTGACTTCTCTCTTTGTACCAGACCTCTGACATACATTTAGCTTAGCTCAGTGGTTCTCAAAAAGTGGTCCCCAATCTGGGTCAAGGGAATATGGATGATTTTTCCTCTTCTTGCAACTTTTCTTTAAATTTGAAATTATTTCCAAATAAAAGCTTTAAGAAAATGAAAAAAAAAAAAAGTGATCCCCAGATCATCAACATTAGGATTACCTGAGAATTAGTTAGAAATGCAAATTCTTGTCTTCATCCCAAACCTATTGAATTGGAACTCTGAGGGCTGCCACAGCAGTCTGTGTTTTAACAAGCCCTTTCAGATGATTCTGATGCTTGCTCAAGTTTGGGAGCTACTAGCTTTGTTTGAATTCAGGTTATCGCCTCTGCCTTGCCTGATCATGGGCATCCTACCCTGTGGTATATGTTTTGAGTTTGAAGACATTTTCAGTGTTTATCATATTTCCTAGGAAGCTTGCCCAGTTGTCCTTGTGTCAGTGGGAAAGGGTGATGGGAGAAGATAGATAATGAAGACAAGGAGGAAGGGAAAAGACAAGGGGATCAGGCAGTTGGATAAAGAGAAAATCAGGGGGCAAAATGAAGAGCACTTGATGGGCAGTGGTTCAGTTCCCCCAAAGAGATTCAGGCAGTCTGTCAGAGTTACTTATAATCAAATAACTCACCCTTTATAGACAGCTTCTGTTATCCATTTCAGAAATAGATGACATAAACGTCAAATTATAGTTATAATTCCTTTGATGACTTGTATAGTGTTGGGTTTTCTGCTGCTGCTTAAGCAAAACCACAGTGGAAATTCAGTATTTAGTCCCTGTGTTGTTCAAAATCTGAATGCAAAGAATCAAAACCAAGTTTGGGAAAGATACCAGAATGTTCTCATTGGATTCTGACCTTGTAGCGGAGCTGCTCTGTGTTTTCTTTAAAACTGGGGAACTCAGCAGGTGATGGTTTCTGGGTAGGCTTGGTTTTACCTTTTAAAAATGGACTTCATAGTAGTAAAGTGAAATTAGATGTTTGCTGAAGGTTAAGTGTGTATGTGTGGGGTGAGGGGAATGTGGGTGATTATCTTTCACTTTAAATTATGGATCTTTTGTTTATAAAGGGCCAAGATTATTAGATGAAATTTTTAATAAAGTATATTTTGACCTCTCAATGGGCACCTTTAAAATGTTTAGATAATCTTGTGTCTTTAACAGGTGGGATTTCAGAGTCAGCAGTTGCTTCATCTGTCTCTATGCTGTGCCTGAACTCAGCCTTAATAATAATGTGCTGTTCTTTTTTTAAGGTGACACTATTGCCAAAATCACCATTTGATAGAACAGGCTTTGCACTGCTTTTTTCCAGTGGTAGGCAGGGATTCCCACTAAATGTCCTTCCCCTCCCCTCCCGACCCACACACACACTGATTATGACCAGAGGCACACTCACGTGTTTCTGGTTAGGAAATGTAGTATCTGGTGAACAGAGAGAGGCCAGTTTGACCCTAGGAGAAGCAACCCTCCAGCTGGTAAATGACCTTAAGGGGCTATTTCCCCCATCTCCAGACTGCAGAGGCCCGGGTGCTTTTCACCATATAGTCTGTCTCTTATTCTCACTTGCGCATATACCTGTCTTTCAAGTGTAAGGCTCCGAGGAACTCTTCATAAACATGATATGGGCGAAAGGGGACATTGGATAAAATTTGCTATTTTGAGAACATGCTTTTTATTGTCATCTCTTCCTTCAAACCCTAAACTGGGGTTCAGCCCACCCTTTCTGGGCCATGCCTCCACCTAATGTGATTAGGGCAGGGCCTGAAGCCTCTGTCAGGCAGGTACTTCCTTACCAGCAGAAGTCACAGCAAGGCACAGGGCTGCCTTTTGCCTGCACCCCATTCCTGTGATCAGAGCACCCCTGATCATACCTTTCCTGATTATAGACTGTGATCTGCATCTCGCCCTTGCCGTTTAGTTGGCCTTGCTGGCATTGGTAAATCTTGGCACCCAGAGAGCAGGGAGCGACAGCCATCCTGATGTTGCCACTCTCTGTCCCTCTGCTGCAGATTTAAGCTATATCCCGTAGCTTATCTCCACTGTGGGCTATCATGGTTTGAAGGAAAGGAGGGGAGAGCAGTTGCTGCCTGCTGCAGCTGTCTCCTTTTGAATCAACCACCCCCACTCCCCAGGTGCCAAAACAACTCGCTGGGTTTAGAATGCTCCCGTCTCTACCTCTCCCGCCCATTGCAGCATTGGTAGCAGCTTTCCAACGAGTCTTTTGTTGTGGAAGCTCTAAATCCATGGTAGGGAAATTACCAAGAGACTCTTCCACAGTCTGCCCTCCCTCCCCTTGCTCCGTCTCTTTCTTTCCTTCCTTTGTCTCCTTCCGAAGCTAGGGTCAGAATCCCTAGCCAGACTGAGAACATGGTTGCTATTCCAGGACCCAGATGCCAATATGTGGCAGCATCTGGCTTATTGGCAAGCATTGCCGGCAGTTGTGCTGGCTGCTCCTAGGCCTGTCATGTGGCTGAGCCTGCTGATGGGGTCCCTGTCACAAAACAGAGTTTCTTTGAGAATATGGTTTCAACCAAGGAGCCCACCAGAAAACAATGAGCTGCGTGGAGAGGACATGAATTATTGGGCAGGGTGACTGCGGACTATAGCTTTGATGCTGATCCTGGACCTGTTTTGCAAAAATTTCTGTTTCATGTTGTGGAGACGGCTTCTTGTGTAACCTTACCTTCTTGTGCTGTTAGTGTTTCAGGTGCCTTAAGGCATGGAACTCCTTGAAAGAGAAACACAAATCACTAAAAATGTTGAGATAAAATCCTGCTCCTCAGAGGCGCCTGCTTGGCACAGGGAGTGCATGATAACAGCTTGCTTTAGAAAGGTGACATTTCTGCTGAAGGCTGAATAATAAAAAATGCATTTTAAAAACTCAGCTCTTCCATGTCTTCTGATGGTTGACTTTTGGAGTGAAGGCCATTTCTTCCATGCGAAGGGTCTTTCCGAGGCTAGCCTCTCTAGACCTCAAGCATGGCCATATTAACTCTTGTCATCATTGATGAGGCTCTGGAGCTTTTAAAATTAATTAGCACATAATAAGGCTTTAAATATTTTTTTCAAGGTGCAAACACTGATTGCTCTGAAATGTGTCAAACACTGTCCAAGGCATGGAGGGGTAGAGACAGAGATGAAGAACACAGGGTTTCTGCCTTCGAGGATGCAGGTTATTGGTGACCAGGTTACATATGCTTTCATTATTTGACTTCTATACAACCTGTACAATTAGGGCAAATGATATATGCTCTGTGTTTTACAAATGGAGACACTAAGGTCCTAGGAAGTTGACTTATTCCAGTTGGCATGGCCAGCTAATAAGACCTGTGATTGGAAACTAGATGGTTGTAGTTCCGCTTCACTAAGTGGATGTACATTGAATTCTTGGTTGTAAATTCCTAAGGGCAGGAACTGTGTCTAACTTTCTGCAGCTCTGCTCACAACTAACAACCTCTACTTGCTCTGTACATCTCCCTTCCCAAACACATACACGCTATAATACAGGGACTCTGCGAAACTGAGGCCTGTGACAGACTGAGGGAAGGAACCAAGAAGAAGCAAAAATTAGCTCAAATTAAAAGATGTGCTGCTGCTCCTGCTGTTGCTGGGAAGATAGCGAAGATGGCAGTAGCATACTGCCCACGTAATGCCCCATAAAAGCATGCAGAGCAACTGGATAGCAAAATAAATTCATAGATAATATTTGCAACAAAACTAGGTGACAAAACATTAATCCCAAAGTACAAGCGGTTGGGGACGAAATACCTGCAAGACTTGCATGGTATGTGAGAGAGAAAAGGAAGCAATAGTGTAGCTTCTAACTTGACCTGAGAACAGGAGAACCCCGAATAGCCAACTGGTGTTCACTGGGAAGCTCAGTGGCCCAATTTCAGAGCAGCAGCTGAAGGCGGAAGGTGTTTTGTCCACTCTAACACCTGGTAAGTGCTAAGAGCTCAAGATAGGGGGGATTAGAGGGCTGACCTTTGAACTCTCAAAATTGACCTGGCAGCACTGCCTTCTAGTGCTGGGCCCTACACTTAGGAGAGATTGCTGGGAGTGGAATTAAAAGAGAATAGTCTAGGGACAAGAGAAGGGTCCAGAGCAAAGGAAGGGAAGAGCAATTGGGAAATTTCAGAAAGCAAGATGTCATGCTTTAAAAAACCACCAAAACAACAGAAGAGGGAGCTTGGTGAAGTTAGAAATGTTTTTTTTTTTACTTAACCCACTTTATTCTCATAGTTTAGGAAAACTAATTTCATGTAAAAATGAACAACAGAAAAGAATCAACATTAAGTGCCACTCAAAGATAAGAAAAAAGAGAAATAGGAACAGAATAATACCTTTACAAATAACGGGAGCATTCCAGAAAGATGTGTTCACAAAACAGAGTAAAACTAATAATTTCAAAATGAGCTGAAAGACATTTTAAAAAGTATAGAGGACATGACCCAAGAAAAATGAGAAAGCTCAGAAATGAGTTGACAACTCAGGAAAAAATTAGAAATTAAAGAAATATTATTTCAGAAATGAAGACTAAATTAGAGGGCAAAAGAGTGAATAGGCTGGACACAGTGGCTCATGCCTGTAATACCAACACTTTGGGAGCCTGAGGCCAGTGGATTGCTTTGGCCGGGAGTTTGAGACCAGCCCGGCCAACATGTTGAAGCCCTGTCTCTACTAAAGTACAAAAAAGCTGAGCATGGTGGCACACACCTGTAATCTCAGCTACTCAGGAGGCTGAGGCACAAGAATAGCTTGAACCAATGAGGTAGAAGTTGTGGTGAACCAAGATCTTGCCACTGCACTCTAGCCTGGGTGACAGAGCAAGACTTGGTCTCAGAAAAAAAAAAGTGAATCAACACAACGGAAGTATGAATCAACACAACAGAAATAAACCTTAACAGAAATATAAGTTGAAAAGGAATTTAAAACAATTTTTTAAGTAAAAAGGATTGAAGAGAAAGTGCCAGATATTGAAGTAGGCAAAGAAGATGGAACTTGTTTAGTAGATCACAAAGAAAACCAATGCAAGGGAACTGAACTAATAAAAACTAATTCAAGAAAACTTCTGAAATTTAAAAAAAAGAAGCACCATATGAAAAAAGCACACTGCATACCTGAGAGTGTTTACAGTATGACTAATACCAAAAAAAGGAAAAAGTACTTTGAGCTTCTAGAAGAAAAATCACATGATTTACAAGGGAAAACGTTTCTAGTTACACTTCTCAGCAGCATTTTATAGAAGGGCAAAAGTAAAAGAACGTTTAAAATACTCAGTGAAAACAAGAGAGCCAAGGATTTTATATCCAGCAAAACTGACTTTTAAGTATAAAGGGCACATGTCGTTATCAACATGGAAAAACTTAGAAAGTATTTTTCCCTGTCTTAGTTTGGACTACTGTAACAAAACGCCATAGACTGGATGACTTACAAACAACAAAAATTTATTTAGCACAGTTGCGGAGTCTGCAAGTCAGATAAGGGTGCCAACATGGTTGGGTTCTGGTGAGGGCTGCCTTCTGGGTTATAGACGCCGACTTGCTGTGTCCTCACATAGGGGAGAGCAGAGAGAGGAAGCAAGCTCTCTGTGACCCTTAAAAGGACACTAATCCCATTCATGGGGGCTCTACCCTTATGACCTCATCTATCCTAATTACCTCCTGAAGGCCCCATCTCCTAATACTGTCATACTGCGGGGTAGGATTTAAGCATGAATTTTGGGAGAACACAAAGATTCAGTCTATTGCAGTTCCCACGAGTTCTTCCTAAGAAACCTAGTAGAGAATGTATTGTAGACAACTGAAATGAGAAAGACCTTAGCATACAAACTGAAGAATTAAAGTTACCTGTAGAAATATGACTAAAGGAGGACTAAGAAGGAGACAGTATAGTGTGTAATGGCTATATGCTCTGACCATGTATTAGAACTGCTTTTCTTAATGGAGAAAGTAGCAAGAGTATATGCAAACGATTTGCAATGTTTTTGGTAATCTTGGTGGTGGTGGTATTGTCTTTCTGAGATTTGCTGTGTCATGTGGTGCTATGATCTGAATCTTGGTGTCCTCACAAAATTCCTGTGTTGGAACCTAATACCCAAAGCAACAGTATTAAGCTGTGGGGCTTTGGGGGAAGTAATAATTAAGTGGTAAATGGGACTAGTGCTCTAATAAAGGAGATTAAAGAAAGCTGCCTAGCCCCTTCCACCACGTGAGGATGCAGCAAGAGAGCACCATCTTTGAAGCAGAGAGCAAGCCTTCACCAGACACTGAATCTGCTGGCACCTTGGTTCTGGGCTTCCTATCCTCCAGAACTGTGAGCAAAAGAGTTAAGTTGTTTATAAATTACCTAGCCTAAGGCAGAACCGTCTGATGTGGGACAAAACAGATAAGTAATATTGGAATATCATAATTCTGCCATTTCTTCTGCTTTTAAGAACCAGAATGAAAGAGTCTGATGCTGTCGAGAAGTGGTTATGTAAAAACTGAGTATTGAATTTGAATAGAAATTCTCAATATAAATGTATGAGATGTTTTTATCTTTGAATCAATAATATTTCCTAGTTTATCCTACTGAAAGCCCTTAGAAACAGTGTCCAACTTAGCAGAGAGTGTGTCTAGAACCCAGATTGTGGTTTTGAAATAACTGTTTTATTCTAAAAGAAATTAGGGCCTCTTGGAGCAATAACTGTGGTGCAGGAAGTTTACAAAATGAAGCTGAAACATTTTATAAGAGATAACACAGAAACTATCAAAGATTTTTGGGGTCATGGCAAAAGGACTCAGAGCCTCCTACTGACCACAGATGGGACAATTTGACCTTCAAAAATAATAAGAATTGATATATCCTATATATTTAAATGCACAACTTGATATTAAAAAGAATTGATTACCTTTGGAGAATTACAGGGAACAAATTCGCTATCTTGAAATCTGGGAAATGAAGGGATTCAAGCATTTATCCTGATTTTTATGTGAACTATACCACTGAGTATCCAAATAATGAGAGGTAGAGTGTCTTTATAAAACTATTCCAGCTACAGAATGAAAAAGAAGTGATAGAATATTCCCATTTTGCAGTCTTCAATGGATGGATACAGGCATTAAGCATCAATGGTTGGTAAAATCACAAAAAGACAATCAGACAGGAGCCTCCTGTAGTATTGCCAGACACCACCTTGCTAAAGGGATACAATCTGGGTTTGAAACTGACGTGGATCAAGCTGCTAGCTTGCAGAAAATACGGAAGGCACAGAAACATGTTGACTGCCACCATGAGTATGCAGTTGGCAACAGACACTGTGGGCAACTATAGGACAAGTAGTCTGGGTTCTTTAACAGATAATTTGTAAAGAAATGAAAAGTAGGTAAGAGAAACCAATAGATTAAGAAAGAATTGAAAGATATGTTTTTAAGAAGGGAAAGACTGAACAATAGTATCTAGAGATGCACATTTGGGTGATAAAATGATTTTTAAAATGCAAAGAAATGAGAACTATAACAGGATCATTGGTGCATTGGGGGAAGGAAGATTATGATTGGTTGGGGCACATGAAGGAACTTCTGGGGTGCCTATACAATGTGTGTGTGTGTGTGTGTGTGTGTGTGTGTGTGTATTTTTTTAAGTGGAAAAGATAAAAGCATCTGGATGCTGGCTATCTTGTCCGTTTACCAGACATCATTTCTACAGGGCTACTACTAGCCTTTATTGGTATCTTTGTGCAACTTAGGAAATGAACACCCTTCCTCAAGGCATTTACTGCTATTGGCCAGTAAATATAAATCTACAATGCCTAGGATGTAGCAAGTGTCTTTTTGATGGTGTCCTTGTGCGGTGTACAACATGTACAACTTTATGAAATGGACTTGGGTCTCTGGTTCAAGCTCATCTCTGTTCAGTGTTATCAAGGAAAGGATTTTTTTTGTTACTGTTTTTTGCAAGCACCGTTTTGTTTTTTCAAGAACTTTACGGCAGTGCGATTTTGCAATCCAGTGGGATACACAAAGCGCTCTTCTAGCTAATATTTCTCTTGCTCATTTTAGCATGCAGTATCCCTGAGGTAGAATTAAGTACTTCCTGAGATGTTATGTAGTATTAAAAATGTTTAAGAGGGCTGGCTGGCTGCTGAGGCAGGAAGTTCCATGGCATACCCCTGCTGTGGCTAGCACCACTGGGGCTCTAGACCTCATCTTGGCTAAGTCTAGAACTTGATTGACCATAATTAATCAGATTCAGTGAAATAGACCCACATTAACAAAAGTTCAAAAGGTGTGATATAAATCAGAATATCTGTTTATTAATCTTTCATAATAATAGTAACTGCTAAGTGAACCAGAGTGCTCCTGTTAGCCCCTATTCTCTCTGCACTAGGCAGGTAGCTTTGAAGTCAGGAGGTTGTGTGGTTTGCAAAGGGAGGTGGATGATCCTAATGGTTGGTGACATTCTCATCTTATTCTGTTCCACCCATCGCTACTCCAGGGAGATACCTGCCAGCTGGACCAAAACACTTGTGTCAACCGTGTCGACATTGTGCAATGCACACACTTACACATTCTTACTTGCTAGCTATCTTCCCAGACTTCATACTGGGAGAGGAAGGGAATACCATCCCAGTCAGCCTGAGCATCTGGGTCGACCCTACTGATTAGTGGCATGACAGTTGAAGCAACCAGCTCACCTTGCATACAAAGAATTTCAGGTACATGAATCTAACCCACATGGAGCACTTTCCATAGACTAGACAAAAGGAGGAACCAACAATGGTTTCTGATCTTAAGTAGCTTACAGTCTAGAAGGGACAGATTCAAACATTCCTTTCCCATTTTTATTAGTTTCCTGCTTTTAACTTATAACCTAGTAGGGCCAGATGTAAACATTCCTTGCTTGCTTCCACTAGTTGATACCTATAGATATATGGTATGATTGAATCAGAGAAAGCCATAAAGTAAACTTCGGCTTGGCTTATGTCTGGACTATCACAAAATTCATATTATTGCATTTCTGTGTAAGTAAAGTTTCACTGAGTTTCTTTCCTTGGGTGGTTGTATAACAGGACTGAACTATACCTGAACTCAATCCCTACATTTTATCAGATTGGATTGGATCTATTGGATCCTGCTGGATGCAGCCTTATCAGGTAGAAGCCTGCTGTTCAGTTCTGTATTTAGAGAAACAACAGAAACTTCCTGTGCGAGTGGCAAAGTACCGAGAGACAGGACTTCATCCCTCCACCCTTCCTTTAATGCTGTAGGTCTGTGTGATTGGGATTGGCTTGTTGTTTGTTTGTTTGTCTCTTTTTTTAATCTAGGGCACAGAACATGGAACTCTTAGTGCTGCTGCTTCAGGTTTCTGAAGCACATCCTGCTCTGAACTTGGGTGATGCTGGTCTGTGAGCCCCGTGCTGTTCCTCAGGCGCCCCCAGCCACAGCCACAGGGCCACTGTATTATCTTCTCACATGCCTGGCACCAGGTCTGGAAACATAGTATCTAAAATTAAAGAGTTCTTTCCGTCCTGGAATTTTGAACTAACCTTTAGAGCTCAAATGAGGGCTGGATGATGACGGCAAAAGAATTAATCTGGGGAGTTGGATCCTCAAAAAAAGAAAAAAAAAAAGACTTAAAGATCCCATCCCTTAAATATATTGGACCTGGAATGGAGATGATTTATGTATATTTTGGATTTAAAAGAGTTTTATAAAGAAATTTTTTTTTCCACGACTTTTTGGTTTAATTGCCTGGCATGGTGGGAAATCCCAACACAACAGCATGGAACTGGGGCATGAAAAGCAGCAAGTGAAACGGATTTATGAAGCCCATAAATAAAAATGAAACTCATTTCATTGTCCAAATTGAGTGGAAAGGCACAATCTATCCCAATTCAGATAAATGGCAGAATGGGACATGCATAGGGGAAAGTTCTTTCCATTTTAATAAGGCAAGATAATGGGTGTAGCATAACTGAAGAATTTCAGAAAAAGGGACATTTCATTTTGGCAGACTTGACCAAGGAGGCATGTTACTTCTATCTACTCTATGAGGAAAATGTGCTTTTCCAAAAAGAATTACAATGAACTGCATATTTAAATCATGCCTCAGGCCGGGTACAGTGGCTCATGCCTGTAATCCCAGCACTTTGGGAGGGCGAGGCAGTGGATCACTTGAGGTCAGAGTTTGAGACCAGCCTGGCCAACACGGTGAAACCCCATCTCTACTAAAAATACAAAATTTAGCTGGGCATGGTGGCACGTGCCTGTAATCCCAGCTACTCGGGAGGCTGAGGCAGGAGAATCTCTTGAACCCAGGAGGCAGAGGTTGCAGTGAGCCGAGATTGCACCATTGTACTCCAGCCTGGGAGACAGAGCAAGACTCCATCTCAAAAAAAAAAAAAAGGAAAAAAAAAAAGAATCAATCAGTCATGCCTCAATGGGCATTTTCCTGTAAAGGCAATAGCAGTGAAAGAGATGAGAGGCAAAGGCCAAGGTGAGCCACGTTAGGCAGTAGATCTTCCTGCTTCTGGAATTTGGGGTTGCCAACCTTTTACTGTTCTCTCCTGAGATGCACATTGGTACTTAACTGTTCTTTGAAGGCTGTTTATTTCTGTACAAATGGATAGGTAAGACTGAGGTGAGGGCCAGCAGTGAACAGCTATATTTTTAAAAGGCGGGGAGGAGGGAATGATATGGGGAGCCTGCACGTTAGGTGGCAGGATGTTTGTGTTCTGTGGCTCCTCAGTGATATGGAAGCCTCTGCTTCTGACTCCACATTGATTTCCAGCCCTTCCTTTTCTGATATGTCAATTCAGCCTCTTCTCTTTCCAAACTAAATTCCTAGGGCTTTTGTTGTTGTTGTTGTTTTGTTTTTTTTAGATTTTTGTTTGCAATTTTTTGCTGGTCCACTTTCAGTCTTTTCCTAGGTCTAGTTGTGACAAGGGCAGACATGCAAGCTGCTTGCTCCAAAGTAAGAGCCTGGTCACTAATCAAGAAACAGGAAAACTACGGGGTGCGTGAGGGACCCAAACGCAGGCGTGAACTTATTGGTAGGACACGAAAACCCACTTCTCATTCACTTAAACATTTGACCACTTGTCTTGTACTCATCCTGTTAGGCAGCATAGATGATTCAAAGATAAATTAGACCTGGGCCCCCTCACCCTTAGGTAACCTCGCTGCAAATGGCAGCGTTTACCTCCTCCTTCAATTTCCACCAGCACTCCAGGCCACGCCAAGAAACACTTAACCTAAGTAAAAATGGGATGTTTGCCTTGCAAATGTGGCTTCCAGGCAGTTCTTTAAGCCTTTTCCAACTAGATTGCTCCCTAAGCCTGGCTTAAATAGCAACTCTGAAGCTACCACAGCTTTACCAGTATACACTGAAAAGGTACTCTGGCAACTAAAAGGCCACATAATCAAACCATTCACTTCATCCATCTCTCTGGTCATGTATGATGCAGGGCTTAAATTCAGGCTAAGAAGAAGGGTAGATTCCTTCCAATTTCTTTGTGTGAGGTTCTGGAAGCATCCTACCACCTTTTTGTACTTTGAGGAGAAACCGCCCCTCTCTGCAAGAGGATGAAATCTCTTCACCTGCTGCCTCTCGCACTTTATCTTCAAGAATTGACCTTACAGCAACTTAGCTAACTTGATTCTTTGAAACATTTCTGATGCAAACTCCTGGAATTGATCTTTCTTGTTTGGTGTTCTATCCTCGGATCCTTAAAGACTGTGACTGCACAGGGTTCCTTGCGTGGTGAGAAGTTGACTAATTAAATGACCACAATGGGAGGTGCTTTACTGTCAGGTAAAGAAAAACATGTGTCAGTGAAATGGGGAGGAATCTGCACTGAAAATTGGAGCCCAGAGAGACCAAAGTCAGCATGTTTGCAGCACTGCATAAGGAAGAAAGACTCCCTGTATGGGAATCTGAGTGAGTTTCTGACAATAAAGAGGTGTAGTGGGGATATTCCTTGGGGCAGAATCCTCCCACACCATTCTGCTTCCCTCTTCTGATTTTGTGTTCACCAAGGAGACTTCTGATTAGTAACCCAGCTTCCTTTCTTAAACACGTTGACATGGGAAAGATCACGTTGATAGGAAGCCTGGGAACTCCAAGCTCCAGCAAGGGAATATCTGAACCCCTTCATTATAAATTAGTAAATTAATATGCTGATTTATTGTTTAATCGTATGTGAATTTGGTTAGAAAAAGGTCATCACTAAGAAAATCCAGTGTCTGAGTAGTAAGGTTGAACATCTGGGCCCTGTTGATTCAAGGTGCTTGAGAAACCCTTTCCTGTGACACCCCTCCTGGCATCTTCATAGGTGCCTCCCCAAAGTCCAGCACATTTCCCATTACCTTCCACTCCAGGAGGAGACCGTGCATCAGACTGTGTGCTGGTTAGGTTGAGGGTTTTTAAAGATTTTATATTGTTTTTCCTCCTTAACACTTATGATAGACAGCGATTTTCTAAAAAGAAGTGGAATAGAGGCGGTAAGATTATGCAAATTCACATAATTATTAAGAAACAAAGGAAGAACTGCAGGCCCTCTTAAACCGTGATCGGGTAATTGTTCTGATTTGTTGGTGTAGACTTGAATAACACCTCTCTGACCAATGTGGGCTCCCCCACAATGTTTCCTACAAAAGGGGAAAAAGAAAGAAAGTCACTGTTAAAATCAGGCAGACCTCCTCTTTGAATCACTCTGACATGGATGAGGGAAAAACCCAGAAGGAAAAAAATGTGAAAAGTTTACTTCAGGTTTAGAATTTCTAATTCCACCACTTTTGTGTGTGTGTGTGTGTGTGTGTTGTTGTTTGATAGACATGACAGCATCTCCTCATTATTATGGAAAATATAGGGTTGGTGGTAATTACTATCTGAATATGAATGGGAGCAGAAGTGGGCATAGCCTGCACTGGCCTTTCTTTGACAAGGTATAACTTTCTTCTGAATTTCTGTGTTAATTAATGCTTATTTAAAAACCACTTTAATTGGTAGTAAACACCTCAACTTTTTGTACTCATTAAAATGCAGCCATTGATGTGTGATGGATTTTTTTTAAAGCTTAATTAACTTTCCTTCTGTATATATAACCTATAATAATGACAAACATATTGGGAAAAAATTACCCCTGCTTTTTCCCCCTTTCTCTCTACCCCCATTATAAAGACATTTTTAGCTGTGGATGCCTCACTTTGTTAGGATCAGATGCCATTAATTTGGCATTTTTGAGAAGAGTAGGTGGCAGGAAATCAAAGCTTTTTGAGACATTGGTCATTTCTAAACCAAATACTCACATATCTGCTGGGGAAATAGGCTATTTTTCATTTTTCCCTTTTTTTAAGTAAAGTTTCCTGCTTGAGCCCAGGAGTTTGAGGCTGCAGTGAGCTATGACTGCACCGCTGCATTCCAGCCTGGGTGACAGAACGAGATGCTGTCTCGAAAAGAAAAGAACAAGTTTAAAGAAACTGTACCCCAGGTGACTCAAGACTTACTTTGAGTATCTTCTTGGAAAATATCAAATTTTAAAGATCTTGGAAATCTTTTCTTGGAGTTGGTTATAATTATGTAGGAACTGAGTAACGCATCCTTCTCCTTTTTCATTAGGAGATACTATTAAGATACTATAACTACCTTAGAGAAAATTTGGAAAATAGGAAACAATTCTTAATAATCTAACTACCGTAACACAATGACAGTTTTTAATTTTTCATAATCCCCTTGTATTCTTTGTCTATATTGATCTTGAAATTGCTAACCAGTAAAACCACAGCTGGTGTGGAAGGAAAGCAACCCAAGCACCATTAAACAGCAGAGCACTTTATTCAGATGCCACAGCATGAGAAGACCTTGAGAAAGTGCTCTGCCTTGGGGAAGAAGGGCAACATTTTTATAGACCTTTAGCAAGAAAAGTCCGCTGAAGCTCAGCTAATTTTGGTAATAGTTGATCAAAGATGGTTCTCACAAGAGGAAGAATTGATCTTGTAGTTTACCATCCATTGGATGAGAAATCTGAGTTTTGCCAGGGAGGGTGGGAGAAACAGCTGCAAGGGGTCACAGTGGAACATTGTCAGTCATTTAGGGCCTCTTATCTCTTGGTCAATAGAGAGGCCAAGTCTCATAATTTGATCAGATTTTGGTTTGTTCACGCCTCCAAATACATAACTGATGTCAGTTGCAGACTCAGGCTCATTGGCAATGACTCCTATTGGATGTGCTGGTGATTTTTGCCTTCATAGTTGAATTTCAGTCATTTTTGAGTGAGTAGCTGACCAGAGCATTTAAGACTCTGGAGCGAGCACAGTCAGTGACTGTGGGACAACACCTATTAAAAGAATTACCGGAAGGCCTTGGATAATGCCTATATTCCTAGATAGATCCTGCCCTACCTAGGATCAGCCAGAACAGTTCCATGCCCAACCCAAAGAGAAGAGAAGTTTGTTATTAGTAAACTCACCTAACAATTTGTTCATCTTCTTGACTTACCAAGGTTTAATCTCTGATATCCAGGATAGCATAGTTACGGGAAAGAATTTTAAGAATCTTACTTGTTAAAATAAGATTCTTCTTTTTTCAAAAACGCTTCTTCTCCTTCTTTTCAAAATTATTCTTTCTCCTCCTCTTCAAAACTATCTTTTTGAAGGAATTGATTTAGTGCTAAACCAATGGAGAAGGGAAAAGATAGTTTTGAAAAGAAGGAGAAGAAAGAGACAATTAAGCGTATGGCACTCAGTGGCTCCCTGTGATTGGGGGTCTTGAACTGGAGGTCATGAGCAAAAGCACTCCATATCTAGCTGTCTGCTACTTGGTTTGAAAATCCTTGGAAAGCTGTCTCCTTTGTGATGCCATTTGTTTCAGAAGAATTCTGAAATCAGTTTTAGATATCCTGTCAATGTGGAAGTTCAGGATGAGGGTGTATATCTTGGGAACAGGAATCCAATGGGATGATTTCTTGGAATTTCACTGCAGTATTTGTATTTTATGTTACCTGATAATGTTTCCTCCAAGAGGTACCCCTCAGATGTAAGACCATGACCAACAGGAAGTAGATAAGGCAACTGTGATATTATCATATAAAGATCAGAGTAACCCTGGAAGGTAAGGTAGTTAATGATCTCTAAGACTGGGATGTCTTCTTTCTTTCCCAGTTTGTAAGACTGGATTTTTGATGTGAAGGATCTCAGGGAGAGCTGCCAAGATATCCTGTCATATGTTTATGCTCTTTTTATATCCATCATGGTCAAATTTTGATTCATATATTGGATATAGTTTTGGAAATCAAATTATTTGCTAGAGACTAAGGAGCTCAGAATATATGTTCCAAGGACAATTCTTAATTCTTTAAGTGAATTTTTGTTTTTCCTTGCTAGGGGTTGGGAAGTCCTTAACTAGATCATACAAATCTGATCTTGACCAAGGATTAAAGTTAACATGTCATTGACCTTGAAGGTGACCTTCATTCCTACCTATATCAGGAAAACATTATGAGGATATGTTGTCCAGTGAGAGGGACGTGTTTAGGAAGGGGCAATGGAGGAGAGGAAAGAGGATCTGGAGAAGGAGGAACAGCAGAGCAAGAGGGAAGAGGAAGTCGAGGTTCAGGGAACTGGAGGAAGGGCAATGTGTAATTCATTGTGTTAGGAGAGGGAGAAGATAGTTCTAAGTTTGGATTTTAGATCATCCAGGTTTTTATTAGCCTTTCTTAAGGAGGCCTTAAAGGAAGCAATTTTAGAATATTTCCGTCTTTCAAAGGCTTTTTTATACCAGTAAAAAAAACGCCAGTCATTGAATATTTGGAATCTTTGAATCATTTGTAAAGTGCCATGCAAATGGATTATCTTACTCATATCCCAAATTGATCAGAGTGGCCACTGAAGTTCTAAATTGTTCTTGGTAAAATTCCATCAAAGCTTCAAATATTTGGTGCTATTGGCATCATGTTTGTGCATGTAAGAAGCCAGAAAAAGACTTGGCATTTCATTGAATGGCTCACGATTGGCCCTCAGAATCTCGACAATACACCCCCATATTGTTGCTGAGAGCCCTGAGTTAAGAAACAAATGGAATGAAAGTTTTTCACCAAGGATAATTAAGAGGAAGAACAAAGGCTTAGGTGGTACTTCAATGCAAAGGGAGCCAAGTACTAGTTGGGGGCAGGGCTTTACTGTGCAGTCCCTGGGACCTCCAGAAGAGACTTGGGGGTCTCTTGCATTCTCTATCCTCATCAGAGTGGCTAAGCTGTTCAGCAGTGGGTCCAGGCAGTGATTAGTGTCTTGGCATCAAAAACTGTAGAAGATAATCAGCCAGAGCATCATTAGCATAAACCTTTGTTCTGAATGCTACAGCATGAGAAGACTTTAAAGGATGTTCTGTCTTGGGGAGGAAGGGTAGTATTTCTATAGAGTCAGAGTAGGAAGAGCCAGCTGAAGCTCAGCTGTTTTGGGGACTAGTTGGTCAGAGATTGTTCTCAGAAGCAGGAGTGATCATTCTTGTGGTTTAGCAGCCATTGGTTGGGCAATTCAGGCTTATCAAAAGGGATCAGGCAGACAGTTATGGACTAAGGTCAAGTGAGGGTCAGAGTGAACATTTTTAGTTCTTTTAGAGTTTTTTTTAAAGGTGCTTACTACAGTGACAAAAGAAGTCACTAGTGTGATGAGTAAGGAGTAAGGTGGGGAAGAATCTTCCAGGTGGCCCTCTGCTCAGAAGTTGTTTTCTTTACAAAAGCAGAGGAGGTTGTTGATTCTTCCTTTCTTCCTGATGCACCATCCCCATCTCTACCCTGCTTGTCTCACAAACCAACCAAAGCAGCAGGGAGAAATGCAGTCGTATCTAAGCAGCAGCAGATGACAATAAGGTGCAAAGTCTTAAAGAGGGCGGTGGGCAGGACCACACCTCCTTAAGCTTCCAGAATGCCACAGTAATGAGCCAGAAGAGCCCACACCCTTGCAGACAGAGGACTGAGAACTCACACAGATTGATCATGTAGCTTCACTTAAATGATGACTGAATATGGGTCTGCATTGTTTGGTTGTACTACTAGGGCCATACTACCACGTGAGCATTTGCTTATGGAATGTGAGAAATACAAACAGGAACAGGCCTTGTTCATGTACCTGTGTGTGAACCGTGGCCTAGTCACTTGTGAATCTGAACACAAATGTCCACTGTGACTGCCCGGTCCAGGTACCTCTGCTTACAGTGTCTGGAAACAGTCTTTTTACCTTTTTTAGGATAAAGTCAATGCAAAGGATTAGCCGAGAATACTTGAGTCCACATGATGGAAGGAACTGGATGCCGTTTAATGAATAAGTAATTTAAGCGTAAGTATACATACCTAGAAATAACTATATGTGGTTTGGGTTTTTATTTTAGTGTGTATTTTTTTTAGAGACAGGATCTTACTCTGTCACCTAGCCTGGAATGTAGTGGTAACCTCAAGCTCTTGGGTTCAAGCGATCCTCCCTCCTGGGCCTCCCAAGTAGCTAGGACTATGGGCATGTACCACCACACCCAGCTAATTTACAAAAAATAAAATATTTTTTTGGCAGGGACAAGGTCTCACTACATTGCCTAGGCTAGTCTCAAACTCCTGGCCTCAAATGATCTTTTCACCTCCCAAAGGGCTGGAATTACAGGTGTAAGCTACCATGCAGGGCCCTAAGGTTTGGTTTTGATGTTAATTTCCCATTCTTCTTCATTAACTCCCTGGCTAAGAAACTGCTTCTTTCTTAGGCTTTGCATTAGTCATCTCCATTGAGCACTGCAGTCCCTGCTTCAAGCTGAGCGCCCCCAGACCAGCAGCTACAGGGTGAGGTTCAACTTGGGGGCATCTTCAGCCTGGCTGCAGAAGCTCAGCCACTGTCCTGAGACTTTGCTTCAACATCATGCTGGGAATTCTTGAATTTTGGTGTTCCACGCCTTCGTCTTCTACGTTCTAGTAAATTCTTGAATAAGGGTGCATAGGAAATACATTTTTGCTTGTGTCTTTTGCCTAAATGCATATACTTCCTTCAAATTTGATAGATTGGCTTGGTATAGCATTTAAACTATAACTATTTTCCTCAGAATTTTAAAGGCAATTATCTTGGATTCTATTTCTATTTCTGACCCTTTGGCCAACCCTTTATTTTTTTCCTCTTTGAAAGCTTCTAGTATTTGTTCTCAATGCTCGTTATTCTAAATTTCCCAATCATGAGCCCTTAGTAGGAACTTTCAACCTGGAAACTCCTGTTCTTCAGCCTAGAGACTGTTTATTGTATTACTTCTTATGTTTGCTTTTTTTTGAGCATTTCTATTAGCTAAGTTTGAGCCTGTTTGAGTGATCTTTAACTTTTTTTCTTTTCTGTTTTTTTATCTCTGCTCCTTTTATTATTTCTTGGAAATTTCTTCGTCTTCCAGTTTTTCTATAACGTTTTCTTTCAGCAGTCATCTTTTTAATTTCAATAATTCTTTTCTTTTCTTTGAATATACCAATTTTATAGCATCTTATTCTTGTTTTATAATGTAATTTTTTAATCCTTTTAAGGAGAGAGAAACCACAATTTTAGTTTTTATTTTTTCCATTTCCAGCATGAATCCCCCTATTGTGGTTATCAAGTGCTGTGTAACAAATTTCTCCCCTCCCCTTCGTGGCTTACAATATCATTTATTTTGTTCATGAACTTTCAACCTGAGCGGGGCTCTGCAGGTTCAGCTCATCTTTGATCTATTCAGTGTCAGGTAGGGCTGGAATCACCTGAAGTCTTCTTCACTCACGTCTGGTGTTTGGTTTGGACAAATTCAAACAGCTGGGGCATCTGTCTCTAGCAACATGTGGTCCCTAAAGCATGGAAGCTTCATGGGAATCAGACTTCTAATCTGATGATTCAGGGCTCCTAAGATGTGTATCCCAGGAAAGCAAGATTCGAGTGAAAGCTGCATTCTTTGTATGACCTAGCTGCAGAAATCACATAACTGCCATTTCCCTTTTTCTGTATTGCAGTGCTGTCTAATTAAAATATACTGTGGCCAGGCTCAGTGGCTCACACCTGTAATCCTAGCACTTTGGGAAGCCAAGAGAGGTGAATCACCTGAGGTCAGGAGTTCAAGACCAGCCTAGCCAACATGGTGAAACCCTGTCTCTACTAAAAATACAAAAATTAGCTGGGTGTGGGGGTGCACACCTGTAATCCCAGCTACTTGGGAGGCTGAGGCAGGAGAACCACTTGAACCTGGGAGGCAGAGGTTGCAGTGAGCCAAGATGGCACCACTGCACTCCAGCCTGGGCAACAGAGCGAGACTACATCTCAAAAAAATAAATAAAATAAATAAATAAAATATATCATGAGCCACATGTGCAATTTCAAGCTTTCTAGTGGCCACATTAAAAATATAAAAAGAAATAAAGTTAATTTTATAATATATTTTATTCAACTTAATATCACTTAAATATGTAATGAATAGAAAATGGTTAATGAGATAGTTCACATTCTTTTCTCATACTGTCTTCAAAGTCCAGTGTAAGTTTCATACTTACAACACAGCTCAATTCAGATACTAAATTCTTTTTATTTTTGAGATGGAGTCTCGCTCTGTCGCCCAGGCTGGAGTGCAGTGGCGCGATCTCTGCTCACTGTAAGCTCCACCTCCCAGGTTCACACCATTCTCCTGCCTCAGCCTCCCGAGTAGCTGAGACTACAGGCGCCCACCACCACGCCCAGCTAATTTTTTTGTATTTTTGGTAGAGACAGGGTTTCACTGTGTTTGCCAGGATGGTCTCGATCTCCTGACCTCATGATCTGCCCGTGTCAGCCTCCCAAAGTGCTGGGATTACAGGCGTGAGCCACCGTGCCAGGCCGCTAAATTCTTTTTTTCAGATGCTGAATTTCCAGTAGTTAATGTGAAATATAGTCCTGCCAAAACAATAAAGCTAAAAGAAAAACACTTTACATTGCTTCAGTTTTAAAATTTAAATTATTTAGAATTGAATAAAATGATTATTTCAGGTCTTCAGCTGTAATAGCAACTTTTCACTTATTCAACAGCCACATGTGCCTAATGGCCACTGGCAACCATATTGGGTGGTGTGACTCTGTTAGTTGAAGTCCCACCTAGATTCAAGGGAAAAGAAGATAAACTCCAGCTTTTAATGGGAGAAGGGACAATGTTTTAAAGAAAAGAAGCAGAAGTATTGTGGCTGTTTTTGGAAAATGCAATCTGCCACACCCTCTGAGTTTCCCTTTTTCCCTGGTTTATTTGCTTTGGTCTCTATATTTCATGGCAGAGACTTTCCCCTAATGTGTTCACATTAAGACTGAAGCTGTTCGAGGTTGATTGGAGGCTCTGTGTGTGGGGGAAGTCTGTCTCTGGTAGGCTTCACTGAAGGGTGATTGACAGGGGCCAGGTCATCTTGCTGGGAACTCACCACAGGTCAGCATCTGCTGGTTGTTTCTCTTAGGTCAGTTTCTTCTGAGAAGGCTCAGCCAGTCTCCTTAGGATATATAAACCTGGCTGTCAGTGTTCTGGAGGCAGAGGAGGAGGCAGAGGCAGTTTAAATGTTCACCAAATGTCATCATTTTAGTAAAACAACTTTCTGGTGTCTCTACCAGAGACTCTCTGATCTAATTATGCAAAGAATCACCCTCCCAGGGTGCGCTGGGTTGGGAGGAATGGTCTCCTGACTGCCACAGGGAGGGTGGGGAATCAGCCAATCCTCTTCTTCACACTCCACCCTCACCCTGCCTCCTGAGGAAGGTCCCTGAGCCTTTCTGGGGCTCTCTACTGTGACACAATCCCATGTCAGGGGCGCCCCCTCTACAGGCTCTTAGGGTTCGTGTTTTTTCCACTCTGCTAAGCCAGTTATCATATATCCACTTTCCATCCTCCAAATATTTGGAGACATCTGTTGTCTGCTGTCTTCTCCTTTCCTCTTTTCAGTGTCTTTTGTATATTTCTTTGCTTATTATTTTAGTGGGGTTCTAGGAGAAAGCAGAGATAGCCTAATATGACAAGGCCCACCAGAAGGAATGTCAAGGCCATTTGGTGCCCTAGGACTTCTAGCTGTTGAGGTCAACAATTGTGTTGCTCCAAAAATAAAAAGTTCATGTGAAATTTCGCTATAAATTACACATTACTCATTGTAGACAGTGGACAACAGTCAGCCAGTCGATAAATAGTGGGCAACTAGTATATGCCAAGCATTGTCAAGGTTCTGGGGATGCAGTGATAAACAAGGCAGAAAAGGCATATAGTCCAGTGCTTCTCACGTCGTCTGGAGATTTGTTAAAAATGCAAATTCTGTAGCTGGTCATGGTGGTGCATGCCTGTAGTCCCAGCTGCTCTGGAGGCTGAGGTGAGAGGATTGCTTGAGCCCAGAAGTTCCAGGCTGCAGTGAGCTATGATTGCACCACTGCACTCCATCCTGGGTGACAGAGCAAGACCCATTTACTTATTTATTTATTTTATTTATTTATTTGTGAGACAGAGTCTCGCTCGGTCACCCAGGCTACTAGAGTACAGTGGCACGATCTTGGCTTACTGCAACCTCCACCTCCTAGGTTCAAGTGATTCTCATGCCTCAGCCTCCTGAGTAGCTGGGATTATAGGTGTGCACCACCACCCTCAGCTAATTTTTGTATTTTTAGTAGAGAAGGGGTTTTGCCATCTGGGCCAGCCAAGTCTTGAACTCCTGGCCTCAAGTGATCTGCCTGCCTTGGCCTCCCTAAATGCTTGGATTACAGGCATGAGCCACTGTGCCCAGCCAAGACCCCATTTATAAAAATAAAAATATAAGAATATGGAATTCTGTTTCAGTAAATCTGGGATAGGGCCTGAGATTCTGCTTATAGAGAAGCCTTTCTCCTTTATTCCCCTGAGAGTTAACACACTCTCTGAGTGCTTCACTCTCAGTGTGAACAGAGGAAAGTCTCTAATGTGAAGAATGAATATTGCAACCGTTACTAATATCCTCTGCCTGTCTATGCTTTTAAAATGTTTTCGCTTGGCCAGAAGTTGGCTAATGGCCTTTTGTAGGTTTCTGCACCTATTGTGTTCATTGGCTCCTAGAATCTCGGAATGAAAGAGACCTGAGAAGTTACCTAGTCTAGACCAGGTGTGGTGACTCACACCCATAATTGCAACACTTTGGAAGGCCAAGGTGGGAGGATCCTTTGAGCCCAGTAGTTTGAGACCAGCCTGGGCAACATAGTGAGACTCTCTTTCTAAAAAGAAAAAAAAAAGATGTCTAGTCCAAAGCGCCATTTGTAATACTTATATTCCTGTGGATTAAGCATCACTTCCTGAGGTTACTGAACCATTGTCTTTGTGTTGAGAGCCCAAAGGCGGGGTTGACGTGTAGTGGAAGATTACTGTGCCCACTGGTCTAACTGTGGCTCATCCACGTGTGGGCGCAGATTTGACCCTAGGCAACCCGTATCTGTCCTAGTGGCTTCAGTCCTTACAGACATGTGTCACTAAGATCCAGGCTGGGAGAAACTCATGGACAGACTCCACGTGACATGCTTGGTGCTTGGCACACTGTAAGTATTCAGGAGCTTATTTTTGTATATTTTATATATATTATTCTATATATTTTGTATATATTTCATCCACTGGACCTTTGATACTTAAAACATTGCCCATGTACCAGAAACATCAACATCATCTGACAGCTTGAGAGAATCTCAGTCCCTATCCCAGGTCTATAGAAACAGAATTTGCATTTTTAACAAGACCCCCTGGTAATGTGTGGGCACACTAAAGGTTTGAGTAGCACTCGACTGTATGCCTTTTCTGCTTTGTTACCACAAAACTTTGTGAGTGCCGTGGCAGCGTCTGGTGTATGCTGGCTGTTTGGCATTTGTGGACTGGCTGACTGCTGGTCATTGCCTTAGGTCTTCAGCAAGCCAGGCTGCAGCCCGAAGAAAGGGATCTCCAAGTCAGTTTCAGGATGAGCGGGGAGAGGAGAGGATAAAGATGTCCTTGTTTTGTGCCTGGGATCTGTAACTTATTTGGAAGCCTCGGTAGTGAAAGCTAGTATTCCCTCCAAGATTCATCTTAGGATTTTCCCGTCTGAAACTGACCTTTGCGATCTCTCCGTTCCTTTGGCGATCCTGGAAACTTGACACCATCTGAGACTCCTCCCAGCTCTGAGGTGACTTGGGCAGTAGAGCGGGTGTCATGGCTGTGTGGATGTCTGGACTCCAGGGCTTTCTCTGCTGGTCTCTTCTCTCTGGTAGTGCAGGAGCTGTTTCTTGGGACTGGAATGTGGGGCCTGGCTCTTCCCCAAGCACGGTCCGCACCCTGGCTGTGTTTCTTCTGACAAAGGCGCAAGTGTAGGACGTACCCAAACCCCAGAGAGTCCAGCACCTTCCTCCCAGCCGTGCAGAATTATTTCAAGAATCCCCCATGGTTTTCTTCTCCTCAGGATTTCGAATGAGTCAACTTGAGGATAGCTTTATATTACCAAAAGGTTTTATAAATAATTTAACAACGAGGCTCTAAATAGTGTTATAATAATATTTTATTTTATTAATAATATATCAACTGAGAAATATAAAAATAAAACATCCCCTCAATAGAGCCATTGTACTGAACATTAATGACCATTGCCTGAATTGCGTTTAGAAGGTATAGATGCTTGAGCCAAAGCCTTCCTTAACCCAGGACATACTCTGGGATAATTAAGATCACTGAAGCCTCATTACAAATGTATTTTGCTTAAAATAAAAATGCTTTCTCTAATTTAAAATAATACATATTAACTAAAGAGAATTTGAAAAATGTAGAAACTTTCAAAGAAGAAACAAAAATCACCATAACTCACCACTCAAAGATAAGTGTTGGTAACACTTTAAATCTATTTTCTTTTAGTCTTTTTTATGCATATTATATATTATTATATAAAATTGAAATTACTCTGTATAGAAAATTTTGCATCTTTTTTTTTTTTTTTTGAGACGGAGTTTTGTTCTTGCTCTTGTTGCCCAGGCTGGAGTGCAATGGTGCGATCTTGGCTCACCACAACCTCCAGATCCTGGGTTCAAGCGATTCTCCTGCCTCAGCCTCCCAAATAGCTGGGATTACAGCATGTGCCACCTTGCCTGGCTAATTTTGTATTTTTAGTAGAGATGGGGTTTCTCCATGTTGGTCAGGCTGGTCTCGAACTCCTGACCTCAGGTGATCTGCCTGCCTTGGCCTCCCAAAGTGCTGGGATTATAGGCATGAGCCACCATGCCCAGCCAATTTTGCATCTTTTTATTCACCTAACATTATGACAAACATTTCCGTGTGCCACTAAACATTCTTTGAAAATATCATTTTGCTTTACCTAGTGTTCTATTACATGGGTGTCCTCTGTTTTTGTTGTTTGTTTTTCAATGACTCCTCTTTTGCTCATCACTGAGACCATTTTCAATTTTTGCTCTTACAGGTAATGCTACTATCACCTTTCCCAGAACCTGTCTTTGGGAAACAGTCTGAGATTCATGCAAAATCTTTTTTTTTGAGAGAGTCTTGCTCTGTTGCCCAGACTGGAGTGCAGTGGCGCCATCTCGGCTCACTGCAACCTCTGCCTCCCAGATTCCAGTGATTCTTGTGCCTCAGCCTCCTAAGTAGCTGGGATTACAGGTGCGTGCCACCACACCCAGCTAATTTTTTATTATTAGTAGAGATGGGTTTCACCATGTTGGCCCGGCTGGTATTGAACTCCTGACGTCAGGTGATCTGCTTGCCTCAGCCTCCCAAAGTGCTGAGATTACAGGCATGAGCCACTGTGCCTGGCCACATCTACAGTCTTTATTACTAGACCAAATTGGGATTTAAGCTTAAGACTCTTGCTGTGTATTTGCCCAACTGGTATGTGAAATAAGTTTCCAGTTTGCTCTGGCTTTATGGGACCAGTTCTTTGAAAAGTACAGTGTCAAAAACTCCAACTCCGTTCAGCTGAGTGTTCTGCCTAGCTCCTTTTCACTCAGTGGAAGGGAGATGGTGCCCATGGCTGGGCAGGAGGGAGGTATCAGAACACAGAGTAGAGGAGTGGAGAAGAGTTAGGAGTAAAGGCTAGGGATTCAATTAGATGGCACCAGTGTTCTAGTGTCTAAGGTAAGGACAGATCCCACTGGCCTTCCAGTAATTACTATAAACTTCCCAGTAATGAGTTTCTCTGTCCATGTTTTCTTGTTCTTACCAGCTCATGTCTCCTATGTGCCGTGCCCTCTCCATTTCCACCTCTGTTTTGTACCAGTCGACGTGCTTTTTCATCAACTGACTTGATCCTGTAACTTCTGAGAATCTAGTCACCACTCCTAAATTACTCTTGGCTGAGGTCAGGAGACAGGTACTCCATTAAAACTGGCAGACCTCATTCATTACTGTTATTAGGATAAGCTAGGTAATGCTATGGTAACAACACCCAAATTTTAGTGCCTTTATATAATCAAGTTTATTTCTCATTCAGGCACCTCTCCTTCAATGGAGAGTGTGGCTTGACGATCCAGTCGGCTTGGATTTCATGGCACCTTGATCTTAAGGCGTGATTTTTGAGATTACCATAGCAGGTGATGAGAGTATAGAAAATTAAGCATTCTCTTAAGTGCTTCACTTTGGAAGTGACACAGTTTTGTTGAAACTAGGTGCATGGCCTCACTTAATTGCCAGGGATCAGGAAAATGCGATCCTCTGTATGTCCAGGAAGGAAAGAAGCTGGACATATTGGTAAGCATTATGTCTACCTGAATTATCAAAAAAACCCTTAAAATATATTCCAAACACAGTAATTAGAGAAAAACATCATTATTAAATATATGCAAGCAGCATTGATAAATAGGGAATGATGAGAGCATCCATTATGTAGGCTTTATGTTTCCAACAGAATTTGTTTACAAATATGTGAAGTTGTATGCCTTATGGTGAAAACAATTGCGTCAAATTAACCTGGATGTCATAGTGGAGCTCAAGGTAACCCAGGAATCTACTTATATTTCGAGATACAAATTGCGTCACTTAAAGGGAGAATGTTATGATTTAGCTAATTGGGAAAGAATGGTAATTCGATTTGCATGCCACCTCTACTTGATTGGTTGTAGAATGCTTGGAACTCAACTGCTGTGTTGAGAAGGACTCTACAGCAGCACCTAGGCTCAGTGGGGAAGAGCTCAGTGGTCCATTCATTCAAAGAGTACAAAGCACTTAGTAGGTAGTAGGCACTATACCAAATGCTGATACTTCCAGGCCACATGGAACTTACAGTATCAATATCACTTAGCAGTGTCTGTCGTGGGACGTGTGCATGTGGGTGTGTGTGGTGGGTTAGGGAAGTAGAGGCACGTTATTTACATCATATTTCCACCTCTGAGCTAATTTGACTGTTCAGTGGCCAGTTGGTGCCAGATCTAAGTAAGAGAAGTAATTGCTAATCTGCTGTCTTTCACAGCACTCCCATAAGAAGGATGCAGGTTTGTTTTTTTTTTTTTTTGAGACGGAGTCTCCATCTGTCGCCCAGGCTGTAGTGCGGTGGCACGATCTCGGCTCACTGCAAGCTCTGCCTCCCGGGTTCATGCCATTCTCCTGCATTAGCCTCTCCGAGTAGCTGGGACTACAGGCGCCCGCCACCACGCCTGGCTAATTTTTTGTATTTTTAGTAGAGACGGGGTTTCACCGTGGTCTCAATCTCCTGACCTGGTGATCTGCCCGCCTCGGCCTCCCAAAGTGCTGGGATTACAGGCGTGAGCCACCACACCCGGCCAGGATGCAGGTTTTGAAGGGTTTTCCTCTTGTCAGGATGAGTCCCATAGAACTAACCATATGCTCCTTCCCTGTGACATGTGAAACTGAAGGCGTAAGGATGTACCATCTCCCTTTATGTTTCGCTCTGCCTAGCTCATTCCTCTGGCTTCTATGTAAAACTTTGTGTATTTTCATTCTTAAAGTCCCATATCCTATTTCCTCACACATAGTTTTCTCTTTTTCTTGAAAACTTAAGCCAGCAAATGGAAATGGTGTCAGTATGATTCTTTAACTCATCCCAGGACAGGAGCAGGAGAACTGCCACCTTTCCTTTTCAGTTCCTTCAACAGAAGTGATACAAAGACCAGCGGGGTCTCTCGAGGGGCATCTTCTCAGCCTGGGGCCTGGAGTGGCTTCTCCATACGATCTGTACAGTGAAACTCAAGTGGAATGGTACACTGCACAGAGGGCCTCACCAGGACCGACATGGTCAATTTCTGGTCTCCTGTCTTTCTTTGTTCTCATCAGCTTACCTCTCTTGGCTCCCCCAGTCTCCCTCATTCTAGAGAGCACAGTACTTGCCTGGGACCTTCTCATGGCCTGTAGTGGGCAACAAGTCAAGGTCTGTGCCAGCCTTGAGTGGTCACAGGGCTGTTTAATGATACTGGGCTATGGCCAAATTTAAAGAGAAGAGGCTGCACGTGGTGGCTCACACCTGTAATCTGAGCACTTTGGGAGGCTGAGGCGGGCGGA
Organism: Pongo pygmaeus; assembly: GCF_028885625.2. Classification (NCBI taxonomy): domain Eukaryota; kingdom Metazoa; phylum Chordata; class Mammalia; order Primates; family Hominidae; genus Pongo; species Pongo pygmaeus. The sequence continues at coordinate 36,081,860 of NC_072373.2, read as the reverse complement.
TCACTTGAGGTCAGGAGTTCAAGACCAGCTTGGCCAACATGGCGAAACCTCATCTCTACTTAAAATACAAAAAAATCAGCTGGACGTGGTGGTGGGCAGCTGTAATTCCAGCTACTTGGGAGGCTGAGGCATGAGAATCACTTGAACCCAGGAGGCAGAGGTTGCAGTGAGCCGAGATCATGCCACTGCACTCCAGCCTGGGTGACAGAGTGAGACCCTGTCTCCAGAAAAAAAAAAAAAAAGAGAGAGAGAGAGAGAGAAAGAAGAAAAATGAATCTGTTTCTAAAGAAAAATGGGAAATACACATTTACACATTTTTTCTTCTTCCTTATTATCTCTGTACCTATGTAATAAATATGATAAGTCTAGGAACAGGTTATACAAAACATTTTCTCCTTTGAGACTTACTGAATAGCATTTATAATTATAATAATATGTACAACCATATTTGGCACTAGATATTGAAACACCAATGTCTATCTTCTAAAAGTCATTTCAGACCAATTATGGGAAACTTTTTGAAGCTGACTGTTTGATTGGCTTAAGGATCCTTTATTCTCTAAGTATTCATTATCCGAGTCCCCACTTGCCCATGGAAGGAAAAGTCATTCTAACAAGTGACCACTTATAAAATCAGTCCCTACTTGAACATCTCTCCCTGCTTCACACTAGAGTTTTAACCCTGCCCATAGGGTCAATATCTTTTACATCTTTGGCTCTCAGATAATTTCAGCGTGTGGGAAACATTTGACAACACTAAGACAAATAAAATGTAAATGGATGAAAAAGTAAAATTGCAAATCTTGCAGAAGACTCAAGCTTTCATAAAGTTGTCAGTAGTGATTAAAGAACTGTTCCAGTCATGGGCAAAGCGTTTGGCAACTGGAGATCTGGCAGAGCTGGATTAGTTAAAAATTGAAGAAGAGGCCGGGCGGGGTGGCTCACGTCTGTAAACTCAGCATTTTGGGAGGCCAAGGTGGGTGGATCACGAGGTCAGGACTTCAAGATCAGCCTGGCCAATATGGTGAAACCCATCTCTACTAAAAAAAAAAATACAAAAATTAGCCGGGCGTGGTGGCACACGCCTGTAGTCCCAGCTGCTTGGGAGGCTGAGGCAGGAGAATCACTTGAACCTGGGAGGCAGAGGTTGTAGTGAGCTGAGATCCCTCCACTGCACTCCAGCCTGGGTGACAGTGAGACTTCGTCTCAAACAAACAAACAAACAACAACAACAACAAAACTGAAGAAGAAAAATGGAAATGGATAAGGACAGTATGGATGTTTTCCAAGAGAAATATTTGAGCGTGAAGAACACTGATGTAATACCCACGTATTTAAAAAAATGATCTGCTGTGTAATCTTACTCTGTGGCAAAAATGAAGTGAAAAGTATCAGAGTTCGTAGGAACTTTAGACATCGTTAGTCCAGCTATCTCACTTTTGAGATGAAGAAGACTCGGAGAGATTGAACATGTTGCACAAGGTCACAAAGCTGGTGATGGGCAAGACTGGAGCTTTGGGTCTATCTGCTTTGCCAATTCTTCTGGTAATTCCAGCCAGAGTTCTGCTTGATTCTCCTCTTATTTATTTATTTATTTTCTTGAGACAGAGTTTCCCTTTTGTTGCACAGGCTGGAGTGCAATGGTGAGATCTCGGCTCACTGCAACCTCTGCCTCCTGGGTTCAAGCGATTCTCCCACCTCAGCCTCCCGAGTAGCTGGGATTACAGGTGTCTGCCACAATGCCTGGCTAATTTTTGTATTTTTAGTGGAGACAGGGTTTTGTCATGTTGGCCAGTCTGGTCTTGAACTCCTGACCTCAGGTGATCCACCTGCCTCAACCTCCCAAAGTGCTGGGATTACAGGTGTGAGCCACTGCGCCCAGCAGATTCCCCTCTTGTCATTCCCCACATTCCACCTATAAGCAAATCCTGGTGGCCCCCCTTTCAATGTATGCCTGGATCTGACTCCTCCTTTCCCTGACTATCCCCCAAGCCCATCCTCGGGTGTCCTGCACCTGGCTTTTGGCCGTGGCTTTCCAGTTCGTCTCCCCATTCCCTTCCTTGTCCCTGTGTTGTCTATTGTCCACACAGCAGTCATCGTGACCCTTTTAAAACAGGTCAGACCTTATTCCTCCTCTGCTCAAACCTTCCAGTGGCTTGTTATCTCCCTCAGAATAAAATCCCAGGTCCTCACAGAGGTTATAAAGTCCAACCATCTGGCTCCTGCTCACCTCTGTGATGTCACCCGTATCCCATCCTCCCTCCCTGCGCTCCAGGCATCTGTCTCTTTTGCTGTTCCTCAATTCCCTTAGCACGCTTCCTGCTCATGGCCTTTGCACTTTTTTTTCCCTCTGTCTGGAAGGCTCTTCCCTAGATAGCTCCCTTCCTTCTGGTTCTTTCACAGGTTCCTAAGCTATTTGAAAGAGCACCCTACCCCATCACCCTTTTCTACTTAATTTTTCTTCATAACAAAAATAATACTTGACATGATATATATTTATATTTATTACCTGGCTTCCCCTATCAGAATCTAAGTTCTGCATTCATCATATGTTTTCAGTGTATTCATTAGGCATTGTATCTCTTTTGTTTGCGGGCACTGTTTGAACACGAACGTAGTCAATGCTAAATAAGTAATTCTTGAATAAACAAATAAATAGCATGAATATGGAAATGAATAAATTTCGTTATGTATATTGGGGTTTCATGTAAGAATTTGTCTTAAAAGTCAGACTGTTTTGCCAAGTGGGCTGGTGGCACGTGTTTCTGGCCCTCCTCTGCACTAGCACATTGTCGGGCACTGCATGGATCCATCTTGTGGTCTGTTCCTGTCCCCCTTTGCCAGGGTGAAGCCTCACACGGGGAACCAGAAGACCATTTGGGTCCCTGGTTCTCAGGTTCTAGGTGACTCAGTGGGGCGAAGTGACTCGTTCAGAGCCTCAAGATCTCAGGGTTAGGAGGGTGCTGGGAGTCTCAACCAGAGCCACTGGGGCTGAGAAGAAATGTCTTACATGGGAGAAGGACTAGTTGTTTTTTGTTTTTTTTTTTTAATTCTAGATTTAAAATTTAGGCAATTTTTTTTTTTTTTTTTTGAGATGGAGTCTCGCTCTGTTGCCCAGGCTGGAGTGCAGTGGAGCGATCTCCGCTCACTGCTAGCTCCGCCTCCCGGGTTCACGCGATTCTCCTGCCTCAGCCTCCGGAGTAGCTGGGACTACAGGTGCCCGCCACCACACCTGGCTAATTTTTTGTATTTTTAGCAGAGACGGGGTTTCACCGTGTTAGCCAGGATGGTCTCGATCTCCTGACCTCGTGATCCGCCCGTCTTGGCCTCCCAAAGTGTTGGGAGTACAGGCGTGAGCCACCGTGCCTGGCCAGCAGTGCTCTTTTTATCAGGGTTTACATATACAATTTCTGGTCTTTTGGCCCTTCTGGTCGTACTCCTGTATTGTGGCCAGAAGGGAGGGTAGAAATTTGGTCTAAGTCATCAGACTTGTAGTGGGAAAAGACGTTGAAATTCCTGGACAAAGTCAGCCTTCTTGGATTTCTTTGGTGTATACATGTTGGGAGTGGGTGATGGGGGTGAACATTTGGGGGTATAATGGAGAGCTGTGCAGAAAATGGATGCTTCCATGTAAAGGGGCTGTGCTGTATGGGGATATTAGTTTTGAAAGTTTGAACAACATTTAAAGACTGATGATTTTAAACATTATTATCAATTAGCACTGGAGAAGGGAAATTTTGTGGCTGTGTGAGGTGGGGAGATGGGGAACTCAGCCCACAGTAAGAGCAGTTCTTAGTGCTGAAGGAAGTTAGGCCAAGCCTCAGGAGGATCTTTTTCTTTTTCTTTTTTTCCAAGACGGAGTCTTGCTCTGTCGCCCAGGCTGGAGTGCAGTGGTGCGATCTCGGCTGACTGCAACCTTTGCCTCCTGGGTTCAAGTGATTCTCCTGCCTCAGCCTCCCAAGTAGCTGAGACTACAGGTGTGCACCACCATGCCAGACTGTTTTTTGTATTTGTAGTAAAGATGGGGTTTCACCATGTTGGCAGGGTGGTGTTGAACTCCTGACCTCAAGCAGTCTACCTGTCTCAGCCTCCCAAAGTGCTGGGATTACAGGAGTGAGCCACCACGTCTGGCCATCAGGAGAAGCTTCTGATTCTGCACAGCAAGAGAGGCTTGGGGCACCTCCCAGTGCAGGGGGGCAACTGTACACCATGGGCAGACTGAGTAGTTCTCTTCTCAGGGGCGCTTAGGTGTCTGGGAGCAGAAAACGACTTGAGGTGACCTGTTTGGCTTTTATAATTCTTCGATTCTGGGTTATTTCCTTAATTTCAGAGTCAGCAAGACAACTCAGTTTGGTGGCTATTGATCTGAGAAATTGGCACCTGGAAGGGGATTTTCAGGGCAGGCGGCTTCTATCCTAGCTCTGGTCCCCTCCTCCACAACAGAACCGACTTGGAGAGTTCAGAGAGTGGTGCTGCAACTCCATCTCCTGCCTTTGGCTCAGTCCTGTAAACACTTGCCTATAATACTGTGCAGTATGGCGTTTCTCTTGCACTGCTGAATGAAAGCGAGCCTGGCCCTTTCCTCAAACCTCGGTCCTGATTGAAAGATGAGTGAGCCTACTAACTGCCATCTCCGGCAGCTTCCCCAGCTCCACAATATGAGGACAGGGTAATGATGTCCAATTTTGCACACTTCAGATCCATTAGTAGCAATTACCTTTCTCGAGGTGTTTTGAGTTAGTTTTAACATAGCATTCTTACAGTTGGTGGATAATGACAGTAATAATGTACACAACATTTTCAAGTCGCTGTTTTTAGCTACAATAACACCATTAGTAGGTTCTGTTTAACAGATGCATTTCATGCTAAAAGTTAAGGTTCTCATGATTCCTTTCCCTTCCCCCACATAGACCCTTAACTGCTATTTTATTCAATGAAGATTTTTACTCTGAAGTTTCAGAGATATTTTTCTTTTTCTGAGTCTTCCTATTGAAACCAGATGGTTATGTCGCTGGCTTGATCTAGAATCGTTAATTGTTTTGCTGTTCTTATTTATCTGTTCTTTTCATGACCTGCAAGGTGACCCAGAAATCCAAAGCTCACAAAAATGAAAAATACATGTATTTTCCAAAACTCATGCAAGAGCCTGTGAGAGATCAGCAGGTTCTACATGATGCCTTCAGCCGTCAAGGCAGATAGGTGGCCACTGATCTGCCCGGAGGAGGCAACTCTCAGAAGGGAGACGTCAGTCTCTTCTAGTTACTTCAGTTGAGGTGTGTGGGTTTTGTTTTTTTTTAACTCCTCCTAATAATACAGAAGAATTGTGTATTCACTCCTCCCCACCTCGCCCACTCCTCCCTGAAGCCATCTCTGAGCACCCCAGGGACCAGGAACTCTTCTCTCAAGCCCTGCATTTTCGTTGTTTATATCCCTTTTTTTTTTTTTTGACACTTTCCTATATGCCACCTCCTTCCACTCTTGCCGTTTCTCCTGCTGTTTCCTACATAGCTGTTTTGGTTTTGTTGTGTCCATTTTGCAGTGTCATTTGTGTGTCTTAGTCCTTTACGTTAGTTTGATAATGTCACTGCCACAAAGTGTCACAAACTGGGTTGGCTTAGAATAACAGAAACTTGGCCGGTTGCAGTGGCTCATGCCTGTAATCCCAGCACTTTGGGAGGCCGAGGCGGGCGGATCACGAGGTCAGGAGATCAAGACCACGGTGAAACCCCATCTCTACTAAAAATACAAAAAAATTAGCCGGGCGCGGTGGCGGGCACCTGTAGTCCCAGCTACTCTGGAGGCTGAGGCAGGAGAATGGCGTGAACCTGGGAGGTGGACCTTGCAGTGAGCCGAGATCGCGCCACTGCACTCCAGCTTGGGCGACAGACCGAGACTCGATTTAAAAAAAGAAAAAAAGAATAACAGAAACTTATTCTCTTCCAGTTCTGGAGGCTACAAGTTCACAATCGAGGTGTTGGCAGGGCCCTGCTTCCTCCGAGACTCCGGCTGGGAAGGTCCTTCCTCGCCTCTTCCAGCTTCTGGGGGTGGCTGTTGGTCCTCGGCCTTCCTTGGCTTGAGGCCGCACACTCCTGCCTCTGCCTCTGCTGTCACGTGGCATCTGCTGGTGTCTCTGTCTTCATATGGCATTTTCCTCTTCTTATAAAGGACACCTGTCATACTGGATTAGGTCCCATTCTAATGACCTCATCTTAACTTGATTACATCTGTAAAAGCCCTATTTCCAAATCAGATCACATTCACAGGTACCAGAGGTTAGGACTTCAACATAGCTTTCTGGGGGACCCCATTCAATCATACCCCATCCACCCTACCAGTAAATTGTAGTCTTCTTGAAGCCCGGAGTGTTTGGTGAACCCCCTTAGGTAACATTTCCATTTCCTAACACCTTGACTATGGAACAGCAAGAATGGAATCCTGAGATTCTTTTTAAAAGAGAATATCCTGTTGTCAAATGCATTAGAGAAACACCGTTCCTATGCCCTGACCCGGGGACTTGAGATGCTCACTAGCCTACAAAGGCTCTGAGGAATCCTGTGAAGACACTTGATTAAGTCAAGCTTATTTTCACTAGCTTTTTGGACCACGGTGGCTTTTTTTGTTTTTGTTTTTGTTTTTCCTTCTGGGTTTTCTCTATTAGCAGCAATGAAAATACTTTGGGGGAAATAGGCCCATTAAATGCTGTTATGAATTGCCCAAAATAAGGTAAGCAGAATAATATGACATTTAGTTGCATAATTTTTTTTATAACATGAAATGGGTGCTGAAGAATAAGAGGGATTTTTTTTAAGGACTTAATTCTGAGAGATACTCCAATTCAGTCGAGAGGTGGATAGAATGGCTGCGAGTCCCCCACGTGCAGCCTCCTCTTGTGACCCTGTATGGTGTGCTTCCTCACTTGAAAGTGGAGACAAGCACAGGTCTTAAAAATGGGCAGCGCATCATTAGTATTCGAGCCCCGTAATTCAACCAGGAAAATCGGTGAAGTCAGTGAGTCCTTCTGCTATTGTGTGCTTTCAATCACAATGATTTTAAATGATGTGATAGAACAGCAAGCTGCCTGGGGAAAACTTGATTTTCTGCTTACATTAAAAGGAACATAACACTGATAATTTTCCAACAACAACAACAACAACAACAACAACAAATATTCTTTTTGACCCTTTCAACATCATGTGAGTTCTTCATCTGTCTTTTTGGCAAAAGTCAAATCCCACGTGGACTTCTTAGCAAACCTGTGAGGTTGTTTCCCTTCCCTCTCTGTCCATTGGTATGATTTGGGAGGACAAATTCGTTTTGACACTAGCCTGAGCAAAACCTAATTAGGAAGGTCAATCTCCTGGCAAAAATGCCACACATTATATCATAAAGCCAAATAGAAATGTTTTTTGGAATCATGGGTGTTTCCTAGTTTAACATAAAACTGATGTATTTATCACACATAGATATTAAGGGCTATTTCACAAGAAGCATTATTTGTTTTTTAAAATATACAACTTGAAATTCATTGCAGGTTCCCTTTAAATCGCAAATAGTCTTGGTATATTTCAGTTAAGCTTTAATATTTGATATCAGCACCAATTTTCAGATCTATATTAGTATATAGGAAAGAGTGGTTAAGAGCATGGGTTTTTAAGTCAGGCAGACCTGAGTTCAAATCCTGACTGGCTTCATTCCTTGCTGCCCCCCATGGGCTTGTACAGATGACTTGCTCTATTAGCCTCAGTTTTCTTATCTGTAAAATGGGACTCATGATACCTGCCTCAAATGGTTATTGTGAGAACTAATGAGATAATGAATTTAAAACTCTGTTCCTGGTATGTAAAGATTTTAGCTTAATGCCCAGCATGTATATCATTTGCCACTGTTATTATCTGCTACCTTATAATTATTCACATTTTTCATTCATTTAAGAAGTACTTATTTTTTATGACAAAGGTGGTATTACTTCTTTATTCAGGAGGTCATATCATCAGGCTCTGTGTACGCACACAAATCTCATCTGGAATTGTAATCCCATAATCCCCACATGTTGAGGGAGAGACCTGGTGGGAGGTGATTGGATCATGGGGGCAGTTTCCCCCACGCTGTCCTTGTGATAGTGAGTGAGTTCTCTGGAGATCTGATGGTTTTATAAGTGGCAGTTTCCTCTGCTTTCCTCTCTCACCTGCCACCATCTAAGATGTGCCTACTTCCCCTTCTGCCATGATTGAAAGTTTCCTGAGGCCTCCCCAGCCATGCTGAATGGAGTTGATTAAACCTCTTTTCTTTGTAAATTACTCAGTCTTGGGCAGTTCTTTATAGCAGTGTGGAAGTGGACTAATACAGTCAGTTTCCACTCAAATAGGGTGTTTAGTCTGAGGAAGAGAATAATGACCAAGGCAGGTTAAACCATGTCTAGATTATATTACCAAATTGGGACTATTTTTAAAAGGTGTTTTCTGGTGAATCTGATGATTTTAAGAAATAGTTATTGAGTGTCTATTATGTGCTAGGCACCACTGAAATTGCTAGGGATATAAGAGAGAATAAATAAGTTCCTGGCCTTGTAAAGCTTTCATTTTAGGGAGAGGCAGATGATGAACAAATTAATAAGCAAATAGTGTGTCATGTTCTGAGGATGGCTACAGAGAAAAATAGAGCAAGGTAGGTAGAGCATGCAGTGTGTGTGTGTGTGTGTGTGTGTGTGTTGGAGGGGAGGTCTGTGGGTTATTTTTACACAGAGTGATGGGGGGGACCTCATTAATAATGTGACATTGAAGTAGACACAGAAAGGAAACGAGGAAATAGATTTCAGGCACAGGGAGTGGAGAATGCAAAGGTCCTGCAGTAGGTGTGTGCTTGGTGTTATCTGAGAAGCTACAGAAAGCCAGCATGGCTGGGGCAGAGTAAGCCAAGGGGAGGATCATGGTGGGGGTGAGGTCAGAGAGGGAGCCTGCCAGGTGAGGGGGTCTTGTAGTAGCCGTAGTAGATTTGGGCTTTTATTCTGAGGGAAATGGAGCCATTGGTGAGTTTCCAGCAAAGGTGCGATAAAATCAGACTTATGTTTCAGAAAGACCAAGCTGGCTACTGTATTGAGAATATATGATATTAAAATACAAATGTAACTTGGGGGTGTATGTAAATTGAGATAATGGGCTCTCAAACAAAACTTTCTGAAGAAGGCGTTTTCTGATTCATTGCTTGCCTTTTTCTCCTTTCCCTAGCCCTAATCTTCAATTCCCTATTGTACATTGTCCATCTGCAGCTGCCCATTTCCCAGGGCCACTCAACATCACTGATGTTGAGAACAGTGTCATAGTCAGCTCAGGCTGCCATAAGAAAAAGGTAGGTCCACTCTGAGGCTTCTTCTTTTGGTTTGTAGACGGCTGCCTTTTCACTCCATCCTCACACGGCAGAGAGAGAAGGAGCAAGCTCTCTCACATCTCAAGGACACAAATCCTATCAGGGATCCTATCTGGGATCAAGGCTCCACCCTGATGACCTTAACCTTCATCACTTCCATAAAGACCCCATCTCCAAATACGGTCACATTAGGGGTGGGGCATCAATGTATGAATTTGGGGAGGGGGGCAAAAACATTCAGCCTATAGCAGGTAGGAAGTGCCATATTAAATAAGTTGTTTTTTTTTTTTTTTTAACCACAATGAAGAGTGTGGCATTGAGCTAAAATGAAATCTATCACCTTTCTCTTAGGAGAAACCCAGCAGTCACCATTATTGGTCATATTGAGGCATAACCTAGTAGTAGAGTTGTGCCAGATGTGGTAACATCTACTGGGGGATTGAGAGCTGGAGTCCAGGAACATATCCCATGGGTCTCCATGAGATGATTTACCAGATTTCACTTCAACATGAGGAGCTTTAGGAGGAAACAGTCACCTGCATCCCCTGAGCAGGGCTGTCCCAGGCAACTGTGCATGACACAGAGGCACCTGCCTCATGGGGCAAGCAGGGCAGAAAATCCAGCCTGGGCTCCTCTTGCTCAGCTTTGTGCCTACCTGGGGGGCAGGGGCTGTATTTGCCTGGAGAGGGATGTGCTTTTCTGATTCACAGAAGTGCCTGTGGGCCAGCAGCTGTTTCCTTACTGCAAGTGTCTGATTGAACATCAAATAATGTCTTCTCTGTCCTCAGAAGAAATTTCTCTCCAGTGTGAGTATCAGACATCATTTTGGTTCCTTTGGACCCCTGGATTGTTTTGTCTTATGGATATTTACAGCTGCATTTTCCTCTTCCTATGGACTGTTAGCTTAGAATTAAATTAGAGTCTCCCTTTAGCAAGTAGATGGGAGTTCATGGTAGGCATTTTCTGGGCTAAAGGCCCTTGCCCTGCAGGATTCCTGGCCTCTTGAAGTGCTATGGGTGGTCTGGGATACCGTGTAAATTTATTAATTTGATGCGCTGCTTGGACTGCATCATAAATTGAGTTTTGGTCTCCTTATTTTGGGGGATTATTATAAATTTGTATTCATTCCACAAATATTTGCTGAGTTTCCTACTATGTGTCTGTATTAGTCTGTTTTCACACTGCTAATAAAGACATACCCAGGACTGGGAAGAAAAAGAGGTTTAATGGACTTATAGTTCCATATGGCTGGAGAGCAAGTGGAAGGCAAGGAGGAGCAAGTCATGTCTTACATGGATGGCAGCAGGCAAAGAGAGAGCTTGTGCAGGGAAACTCCCCCTTCTAGAACCATCAGATCTCGTGAGACTTATTCACTATCATGAGAACAGCAGTTCTCATGATAATTGAACTGATATTCAATTATCATGAATTGAATCATGATAATTGAATCATGCCCCCATGATTCAATTACCTCCCACCAGGTCCCTCCAACAATATGTGGGAATTCAAGATGAGTTTTGAGTGGGGACACAGCCAAACCATGTCAGTGTCCATAGTAGGGATGAAGATAACAGGCTAGGGCTCTCTCCTAAGGAGTCTGCTTGCTAATTAGGGAGGCTTAGACATTTCTCAGGTAAACAACTAGCAGGATAGTTATAGGTTGGGACAAGTGTCATACAAGAAGTAAGCAAGGTAGCTGGGTGCGGTGGCTCACACCTGTCATCCTACCACTTTGGGAGGCCAAGGTGGGTGGATCATCTGAGGTCAGGAGTTGGAGACCAGCCTGGCCAACGTGGTGAAACCCCATCTCTACTAAAAATACAAAAATTAGCTGGGTGTGGTGGCAGATGCCTGTAATCCCAGCTACTCGGGAGGCTGAGGCACAAGAATAGCTTGAAGCTTGAACCCAGGAGGTGGAGGCTGCAGTGAGCCATGATTGGACCACCTCACTCCAGCTTAGGTGACAGAGCGAGACTCTGTCTCAAAAAAAAAAAAGCAAGCAAGGTGCTCTCATGGAGAGTAACTGTTGAGGTGTGTTGGAGGAAAGGAGGCTTTTTAGACAGAGTAGGCAAGGAAGACAGCTTAAGAAGAGAATTACTTTACATAATGTAAATGAAGTCCTTAGCTTGATCCCTGATGTGTGGTCAGCTCTCAGTTCATATTAGTTACTATGGTTATTATTGCTGCACCATGCGTGAAAGCAAGAAGAACACATTGCCAGAATTTTGAAGAAATGATGAAGACTTTGCAGATGTACCAGCACCGGATGGTTGGGAAATTTCAGTTCATAATAACTGAATTTAACTCTTTCCATCTTGAAAGACAGGCCTTGCTTGTCGGGTGGAACTATGGAACTTTGCTATGCATCTCATATTGGAGCTATGCATCTCCTAATTTGAGCTCTCTCTCCAAACCATCATCTTTAAGCATTAATCTGCTGTACCTACCCAATATCTTTAAATCTGGATTCTCCTGATTGTTATTGTAGTGCAAGTTTCAATTCATGTCCATTCAGAACCTATGCAATTAGATCCAGAATTAATTTGGGGGCAGTGTATAGCCAAAGGCCCTTCTTTGCAGAGATTATATTCCATGTACAGTTGAGTCATTAAATAGACAGAAATATAGCCCCTCTAACTTAATGTTTTGAGCACTCTCTGAGCTTGTAGCACAGTCAGCGTATGTGGTAGAAGAAGAGGGAAGGATAAGGGTGTGAGGCTGGGAGTTTTGGTGAGTATAACAAGTTCACTGTATTTTTAAGAACTCTGAAAAGTACCAGAGCTAACCTGGTTGAAGAACTTGGAAAAGCAGAAGGCCTCCATCTTGCCCACAACTCAATGCCTTCCCTTGGTTACCTAAGGGAATGCACTTACGACTCTATTACCCAGCAAATTAGGAGAGTGATTCAGTCAGGTATATTTATCACGAAGAGAACTGAAGATAATTAATACACTGCATTGAATGCAAATTGCACCCACAGCACTTATCTCATTTTCAATTAGCACAAATGTTACAGCACTGCGGGCTTGTTATGGTTTTACCATGGGCTGGGTAATTAATTTCTGTGAGCCACATATCAGGCACCTGGTAATGCCGTTTATTAATAAATGTCACCCCAGGTATTGGTTTGTTAGAGGAGGTAAATAAATGGAATGTGCAGTTGTCTGCCCTGTGCAAATCTATTTTTACACCTCACTGAATCTTTTCACTTGTTTGTTTATTGACTAGAGTGACTACTGAGATTACAATTGCAAACAAAGGAAAATCCCCACCCTTAATGTGGCCTCGAAGGGGATTCCTTTTCTTCTCCCTGTGGGATCATCAGGCCAGTGAGTGGAGTTGCTTTAGAACGCATTTTCCAGATAAGACTCATGGGGGTAGAGTTAGAAACGGGAGACTTCTGGGGAACCAACCCCATCTGACCTCAGCCTCAATCACTTATGCAGCATTAGGCACGTTTCTCCATCTGTGAGTCTTTGGGGAGCATGAGATTGTACAGGCCCCTTTATGGGCAGCCTGTCCTGTTCCTCATTTCGGCACCCTTTCCCCTGCTCTGTTTCTCATTACAGTCTTTGCTGCCCAGTCTGTGCCATTCAGGCCCCTGACGGTGTGGGTAGGACCTGGGGGCTTTGGACAAGGGTGGGGTGTTGAGCAGAAGTCCCATATTTTTGTGAGGTTTTCTACATTTCTCAACTTGTGTCCTCTCTCTCCATATTGGCAGGTGATATTAGAATTTCTTGTCGAAGAAAAAAACAAAAACAAAACTCTAAAAAGCAAATTTTGACTACACGTCAATGATGGACCAGACAGTTTTCAGAGCCTTTCAGAGGGTGATGGGCTTAAACTCCATTTTATCAAAGCCCTTGTGATGGTATCAGGTTTTCTGGGTAGACACTTTCTTCCTTTTGCTCTGAATCATCTGAGACCTTATTCAGAAATCAGCAATTCCCACCGTATATTTTGAATTTTGTTGCTCCTTGAGGTGTTCCCTTGAGGATCCCATGAGAAGAACCACTGTAATCTGACTAACCGAGTTAATACATGTAAAGCACTTGCCACAATGCCTGGCACTTAATCAGTACCCAGTGATGTAACCATGGTTGGCATGATTGTAGCTCTTATCAGTATTTTGTTCTCTCATTTCATGTGACCTAGGAGCAATATTAGTATTGCTCCTGTAGGGAAAGGCTGGCAGAGAGTGATCCTTTATTAATTATAGCAGGTATTTATTGAGCACCTACTGTGGGCCAGGCACTGATTTGATGCTGCTGATAAAATAGACAAAAATCCTGGTCCTGATGAAGTATATGTTCTATTGGAGACAAGAAATAAAGAAGCAGGTAGTGAAATATGTAGTATGTCAGAGAGTTTGAGCGCCATAGAGACATTAGGTAGGGAGGAAAGACAGGAAGTGAGAGGGGTTTCCTTTTGAAATGGGACACTTAAGGAAAGCCTTACTGAGAAGATGCCATTTGAGCAAAGACATGAAGGAGCTAAGGAAGCTAGCTGTGGGATGTCTGGAGAAAGAGCTTTCTAGGCAGAGGCACAGGAAGTGTAAAGGCCCTGAGACAGAAGGATGCTGAGGGCCTCAAGGAGGCCAACAAGGCCAGAGTGGAATGAGTGAGAGGGGGTAGGGCGAGAGGGAGCCTCAGAAGTTGTGAGGGCTGGCCCAGCATGGTGTCTCATGCCTGTAATTCCAGCACTTTGGGAGGCCGAGGTGGGAGGATCACTTGAGGTCAGGAGTTTGAGACCAGCCTGGCCAATATGGTGAAACCCCATCTCTACTAAAAATACAAAAATTAGCCAGGTGTGGTGGTGCACACCTATAATTACAGCTACTTAGGAGGCTGAGGCAAGAGAATTGCTTGAACCCGGGAGGCGGAAGTTGCAGTGATCCGAGATGGCATCACTGCACTCTAGCCTGGGCGACAGAGTGAGCCTCTGTCTCAAAAAAGAAAAAAAATTATGAGGGCTAGGTCAGGTAGGCCCTAGTGGGAGATTTTAAGAACTTTGTAGTTCACACTGAGATAGGGTGCCATAGGAGGATTTTGGGCAGAGCAGGTGCATAATGTGACTTAGGTTTTAAAAGGATCATTCTGGCTTTTGTTTTAGAAATAGACCACAGAAGACAAGGGCAGAACTGGTAGACCAGTAAGGAGGGTGTAGTAGCTTCTAATTGCTGCTATTAACAAATTAACCACAAATGTAGTGGCTTAAAAACAGCACCCACTTATCATTTTATAGTTCTTGAGGTCAAAGTCCTAAAATCAAGGTGTTAGCAAGATTGTGTTCTTTCTGAAGGTTCTAGAGGAGAGTCCATTTTCTTGACTTTTCCACTTTCCAAAGACTGCCAGAATTCCTCAGCTCGTGGCTCCTTCCTCCATTTTCTTTCTCCTTCTTCTTCTTTCTTTTTTTGAGAGAGTTACATTCTTGTTGCCCAGGCTGGAGTGCAGTGACACTCAGCTCACTGCAACCTTTGCCTCCTGGGCTCAAGTGATTCTCCTGCTTCAGCCTCCCAAGTAGCAGGGATTACAGGTGCCCGCCACCATGCCCGGCTAATTTTTTTTTTTTTTTTTTTTTTTTAGTAGAGACAGGGTTCCACCATGTTGATCAAGCTGGTCTCGAACTCCTGACTTCAGGTAATCCACCCGCCTCGGCCTCCCAAAGTGCTGGGATTACAGGCGTGAGCCACTGCACTGGGCCTCCTTCCTCTGTTTTCAAAGCCAGCAGCGTAGCATATTCAAATCTTTCTCTTTCTGTGAGTTCTGCTTCTGTCATTCCATTGCCTTCTCTGACTCTGACCCTTCTCTTTCCCATATAGAGACCCTTCTGATTATACTAGACCCACCCCATAATCTAGGATAATTCCCCTGTTTTAAGATCCTTAGTCACATCTACAAAGTCTCTGTTGCCACATAGGATAACATATTCACAAGTTTTGGGGATTCGGTTGGGAACATCTTTGTAAGGCCATCATTCAGACTAGCACAGAGGCAGAAGCACGAAGGCAGGTGAAGGATGAAGGTGGCAGGGGCAAAGATGGTGAGAAACAGTGGATCCTGGTGATGTATCCAGGTGCCACACATCTTGGACCAATTTCAGCATGGAATCTTCCATATTATCTGGGCCTGTGGTAAAGGCATCCCCCTTTCCGTGATCATTTCAACTGATTTAGCGTCTGTTCCTCATCCCCATAGTTCTTGCACAAACTGAGGAACCATAGACAGTTGGAGTGGGAAGGGACCATAGAAACTATCAAGTCCCTATTGCCCCTTTATAAATTCCTACTTTTTCCTGGGGCCATTGAAAACTTGTTGGAAGTTTTTCTTTTTTCAAGATTTTATTTTTTTTTAGAGCAGTTTTAAGTTCACACAGCAAACCTGAGAGGCAGGTACAAAGATTTTTCATTTACTCCGTGACCCTACTCATGCATAGTCTCCTCCATTATCAATATCCCCCACAAGAGTGATACGTTTTTTGCAATCAATGAACCTACATCGACACATCATAATCATCATCATCATTAGGGTTCACTCTTAGTGTTGTACATTCTATGAGTTTGGACAAATGTTTATTGACATATACCCACCATTATAGTATCATACAGAATATTTCCATTGCCTTAAAAATCCTCTGTCGGGTAGTTTTTACTAACTTTATCTGTTTATTCTTTTATTCATTCATTTAGCATTTGCTGGGCATCTGCTGAGTGCACTGCTCTGTGCTATAAAACCAGAAATAAAAGATATAAGAGTCGTGATCTTTATCTCCAGGAGCTTGCAATGTATTTGGAATCAGAGAACAATTATAGAGCTAAATATAAGTGAGTGAAAAATCAAATGTTAAGATTTATGCATCAGTACCAAGGGAGTGAGGAATGTGGAGAGGCTTTCTGGAGGAAGTAACAGGTCATGGATTTTTATTTTTTAATTGGGGCCAGTCAGAAGATTGCCAGCTTTTCATTTTGCTAAGAATGGGCATTAGAATAATTCTTACCGTATCTTATTGCCTTTATTTCATTTTAGGTAGGATATTTAAACATCCAAGATATAAAAAAGACATAATCTCAAGATGGAAAGTCCTTGATCTTGGACTCCAAGCTTCCAGAACTATGAGAAAATAAATGTCTGTTGCTTAAGTCTATTGAAAAATACTGGTCTGTGGTATTTTGTTATGGCAGCCCTAGCATACTTATACAGACACTATTGAACCCAGTGTAATGCTTGATATGCTTTTTTTTTTTTAAAGCTTAGATAACCCAACGTTTGATGGAGGAATTCCAAGATGGATTTCAAGATGTCTGTGTTATGCCTGTACCTTTTGTTACCATTAGCTTCATATCTATTCCTACTAATCTTGCCTTGCTTGGCGGGGAGGGGGTGGGAGGATAGTGAGTGTTCACACAGGGTGCTGTGAGATGGCGGCACCCAGCTAGACATTCTGCTTAGGTGAATTATGGATTTGCCACACTGAGAGTTCTCTTGAGACTCAGGTTCAGAGGACATGTGTGTACACTGAGGGGCAGATATATGAGGGGAGGGCTGCCGTGGGGTGGGGGCTCTAACAGTACCGTTTTCCCTGCTCCCAGCCTCATTATCGCTCTCCAAGGACCTCAATCTCACCCAGGCCAGCCCTGCCCCCTTTCTGCACCCAGTAAACATTGCCGGCCTGCTTTCTCATGAATATGGATTTCCATCATCCCTCACTGTAGGGATAGATGTTGGGGGCAGAGCTGTTGATTACATTTCCAGCCAATCATTGCCCATTAGCAGGGAAGAGCGGTGGGCATTATCCCTCTTCAGCGAGGAGCCATTTGCATTTGGTTGGGCCCCGCTTTCTTTCTGAGCATCTATGGACCCTCAGCGCACTCAATTACTCCGGCATCCGGCCTTTCCTCTTTCGCTTTCTAAGTGTCTTGATTGGATTGGCCAAATAGCTTGGTGCTAACTACAGCTGTTTAGCATATCCCTGGGTGGAGGGTGATAAGGACCGCAGGGTTTGAGTTGGCTGTAACCTGCAGAAACAAATACCTTTCCCTTTCTGCCCATACTGCCTTCCACCCTCCTACTAAAAGAATCCACAGTGGTTTGCAGGGAATAGCCCCAGCAGGCAGTAGGGTACGCGCTCCATGCACTTTGCATCTTTTGGGGAGATCCCTCCTTCTAGAGTTCTCTGCTAGTGCCCTTGCCCCCGGAGATGTTGGTTTCCCGACTGCTCTGGGGGGCCTGAGTGGTCTGGCACGGATAGATGGTAAGTTTCCCCTACCACTTCCGCTTCTGGGAAAGAGGAAGGAAGTGGATCTAAGGAGAGTCCCCTGGGAAAGCAGGTCCCCTCCCTACTGGAAGTTCCGGCAGCGCTCCTGGGCCCTATGGGAGAATTGGAGGCCTGACCTGGGACACAGGCATGTTTCTGTCCTGCTCACAAACCTTGGTCATAAGTAACCTGTGAGGACAACTGAGAATGACAGAGGGTGTCTTTCGTTCACAGGATCATGTTATCTTCAACCCCCTTCTGCTGCCCATGTTCCCCTGGAAAGCCCTTCTCCAGAGTCAGAAACATTTGTTTGCTCTTGTTAAGGCTGGAGCCATTTCCCCTCCCTCTTCAGGGCTTCTTCCACCCCTCAGCTCCCTCTTCTTTAGTGTTACTAAGGATGCTGTTTTGTTTTCTTTTCCTCTTCTGTTTTGCCCATTCAAGAAAATGAAAGTGAGCACCTGAGAAAGAGAGAGCGGGAGGCAGAGGGGGAAGAGAGACTGTGAGCACCAAATGATCTGAGCGTGGTAGAGGAAGGTTACCTGTGTGTTTGTCAACAAGATGAAATAAATAAGAGAAAAAAAAAAGAAAAAAGAAAAAAAAGACAGCAGTCAAAGGCAATCAAATATGTATTTAATTAAAGCAAACATAAAAATAAAAGTTACATGTTGAATCAATAAACAGCACTTTTTTCTACATGCATTTTGAACAAGACAGATCAGAATCTTGCATGATGAAGACATAATGTGTCATAATAATTAGGAACACAGACAAAAGAACAGCTAATCAGCATGCAAATGTATGCAGTTCTGGTGATTCAGATGAGGCAGATTTCTACCTCTTTTTTGCTTGATTCATCTTCATTGCTAATCATCTGAAGGCTGCCAAATGTTCACTGACACTAATGTATTATAGGTCAAGAGAGGCAGGTCTTCACCTATTACCCCCCCAAACAATATGCTTCCCTTCCCTGTTTCCTCTTCAGGATTTTCAGCAATCACTGCCAGATGCAATCAGACTCCTTGAATAGGAGCAACTGAGGCTTGTTTGTGGCTCGGATTCATTAGAATCAGGAGGCTGAAGAAAGGAATAAATTACTTAATTGCACAAAAAAGTTGCAGCCAAAGTGATGGTGAGAGAAACTGATTGTGTAGATACGCATTAGGCCACTCTTGGAATGGGGTGTCTTAGAATAGCTGGTAGTTTGGCCTCACAGATTCAGACAGATTTGGGTGTCCTCCAAAACAGATGGCTCCACATACCATCTATTCTTCTCTTTGTCAGGTTTTACCATTTATTTGATCTTGGTCCCTCTCTGATGCTAGTTGTATTAGTTGTAACACAAATATGCATTCAGATCATATCCATTTAGTCTGGCCTCTCCCAACTTTTGTTCTTCCTCTTTTTTCTTTTTCTTTTTTTTTAATTTTCTTTTTGAGAAGATGGTCAAGTTGAATTAAACCCTTGTTGTCCAACTCTTGAATGCTCCTTCACATGAAATGCAGGAAATGGGAAGATTGCACAGGCCTGCAGTGCGGGGGTGTGAGCCCTAGACTGGAGGGAGGAGGAGGGAGAAGCTGCTCAAATGGGCAAAGAAAGAAAGAAAGAAAGAAAGAAGCTCTATTTGCCAACCACAGGGATACCTTCCTTGCCTCAAACTAACTCTTAATCCGTTAAAAAAAAAAAGCACAGTATTATCCAGTGTTGTTCATACACAACCAAGGAAGAAGAAACAAAACCATGCAGAGCAGTCTCACAAATGCTTCCTTCTCTTTTCTCTGGCACTGTGGCATGTGCCTCCAGCCATGGGGCCTCTGACTCACACATTCCACTCAGGTTTTTGGTCATGTGCCCGACTTGCGGGTGGTCTTAAGGTCTTGAAGACAGAACTTCATTTTCTCTGAGAAGTTTCTGCATTGCTACTAGTTGTGTGTGTGTGCGTGTGTGTGTGCGTGTGTATGTGTGTGTTTTGGGGATGGGGTTGGGAAGAGGGAGGGGAAGGTTCAGTATGAGACAAGAGGCACTGACAGGGAAGAAATTGGGAAATAAATTATGATTGATTTCTATTTGGGAAGAAAAAGCATTCAGAGAGGTAACTTTTCTAATACTGTCAAAAAGTAATTGGCAAAGCGGATTCACCCAGGTTTGTTCTGACATTTCTCCATCCCACCTCCCTTTGCTTTGCTGTTTCTTCTGCCAGACAATCCCTTTCCCAGATGGTTCCAAGTCTTGGTCATCTCATCAGTTATCTCCTCATCAATCCCATGTCCTCAGAGGGGCCAGCTCTGCCCTCCAAAAGTCAGCTGGTGGTCACCTGTTCACCCCATCTGATTCTTGGGACTACATTTTTATTCGCTTTATAACTCTTACCATTATCTGAAATTTATTTTTCTAGTATTATTTATTTTTTAAATTTACATGTATGGTAGCTGTCGCCCGTGTTAGAAGGTAGGTTTCCTGAGAGTAGGGCAGGATTGCCTGTATGTTTCAACTCCGTATCCCCAGTTTCTACATCTCTATCTGGCTTTCAGTAGGCGTGCAATACACTTTTATTGTTTAAACAAGTTATTTCTGAAACCTAATGCTGCCTAAGGTCCTGTCACATTAACGGTGGACTCTGGAAGGTTACCCAAGTTACTTTGCTGTGCTGTGATACCATAACAACGCTTCCTGGAGGCTAAAATGTAGGCCGTTGTTATCCTTAAATTACAAAGACATTTTGCCCAGTTCACCTTTCTAAGTTTGGTGCTCGTTGGATGGGTGAGCGTGGGGTTGACTTCACAGAAAGGAAAGACATTTCTTTTCCTGAATTCATCGT
This sequence comes from Pongo pygmaeus, assembly GCF_028885625.2. Taxonomy (NCBI): domain Eukaryota; kingdom Metazoa; phylum Chordata; class Mammalia; order Primates; family Hominidae; genus Pongo; species Pongo pygmaeus. The sequence goes on along the minus strand of NC_072373.2, from coordinate 36,061,429 downwards.
CTGTGTTCAACTTAGTAGGAACTGGGAGTCAGCCACTATACTATATATATGCATGTATGTGTATATATATATATATCTATCTCACACACACACACACACACACGCACAAAGTCAGCTATATATTTCTGTATAGTCCTTTAGGTGTGGGTAGGAACCACTGAGAGGTCTCAGCAGTGTGAGAAAAGTGGGGAGAGAGAAGGGGAGGAGAATAAAAGGGGAGAGGAGAAAGGAAAGACATTCTAGACAGTGGGGGTTAGATGGGCCCTGTGTGACCTGACACACTGTCCTGTGTCATTTACTGCCTTATTACAGACAGTAGAAGACACTGTAAATGGACCCTACGACGGCTGGAATATGGAGTGAAATGCCAGGGTGGTCCCTATTAAGTGCATGGACATGGGTTAACTGCTTTTTTCTAGGAGCTGAGTAAACAGAGAGGGTCACACAGAAAAACATTTGTTTCTCTGTTTTGATCATGCCCTTTTAAAGTACATGTTATATAGATCAAGATTCCAACTGCTACGAGTTCCCTCTCCTAGCCCTGAGCCCCCTAACCAGGTCATGGTGCTAGTGGTACCTTTCTTCAGAGAAGTAAAGATGTTTTTTTCTGCTGGTTAGAGTACCACTTTGATTTTATTTTATAACAAAATAAAACAAATTCTTCCTTTTCTGGAACTTGCCATGAGTAAAATAAATGGAAATTAAATTCATCTTGGGGCTTATTATTTTTCTCAGTCTTACCGTCAGAACGACTCCTTTCTTCCAGGAAACTCAGTGAGGTGTCTCCCAATGGCCTTGATCCCATTTCCAACTGCAGGGGACCCATGGAGTCACAGATTTATTGGGAGTGGGAAGTGGAGTAGGGTGCAGGTTCTGGGTGAGCAGCTTGGCTCTGGGCATTTTAATTCCATGTGGAGCTGGCAGAGAGAAGGCCAGAGCAGGCCGCAGACCATCTAATCCCTTATCATGAAGGCCCCAGCTCCATGCCAAGAACTCGACTTTTGGAGAATGGCAGTTGTCTTGGGGGAGGCTCTCATCTCTGCAGGAAGCCAGCAGGCAGAATGGACACCACCAGATAGAGCCTTCTGTAGCCCGTCCAGAGGCATCTGATTATTCAGTTGATTTTTTTTTTCTGGTCCAAATAAGCCTCATATCCCTTCATCAGAACAAAGCTGAACTTTCCCACTCCCCGGCTGGCGGAGATAGCTGTCTTAGGCTCCTTGGAAAAAGCTCCATGGTTACCTTTCTTTCCCATTTCCTTAGATCTTTTTGTTTGTTTGTTTGTTTTCTTTCTCATAAAGTAAGAAAGACATTCTTCTGTGCCTTGGCAGACAGCTGTCCGAGGTCCTTCTTCTATTGGGGTCTCACCGTTGGCCCCCCCCCAACCCCTCCCAGTCACACAGGCGACAAAAGCTCCTCCTACCCTTCCTTTCACATAGGAAGGAGCTGCTCTCTGAGCCGGCAAGTGAAACCTTGGCACCCTCTCAAAGAAACCTGAAGTGAGAAGGGTTCAAGAGGGAGGTCGCTTTGTGCGGAAAAGCTCCCGCCACAGACCTCTCCACCAGCCTGGTGGAGGGCCTCCCGCAGGGGCACCGGAGAGATGGAAGCCCATTCACACTGGGTATTGTGTCCACCCTGGCTCCTTAGCCATTACTTTTAACTTTAAACAGCTCAAAGAAAAAGATTCCCATGGGATACAGGAGAAACCTATTCCCATCTCCCCTCCCATCCATCTGTGATACGGACTTGGGATTTTAGTTCCAAAATGCTTTATTTCCCCTCATCTCCAAGTTGGGTTACCGACCTTCTATCTGTAAATGCCACCAACTGGCTTCTCTGTTCGTGTCTCAGGTTAGTATTTCTTTAGCACAAATACACATTTATTGCTGGTTACTAGGATATCAGATAATTCAATCAGTGTTCTGTTGGAGTCTAGTAGGGAAGAGAGACTTGTAAACAATGAGCTTACAGTGCTGAGACAGGTGACTGGATGTCTGTGGCTTACACCAGAAGCTCCCTAATAGAAGCTGCCCTCTGTACAGCACCTATTCTAGATCCATGTGCAATCGGGGTTGTCAAAGGGTCATTGATCTTGGTGACTGATGGTGAGCAATGCTCCCACCCCTTCTTGGGCTCAAGAGTAGGAAAGTTGGTGTTAAAACTGAGTTAGTATGATCACTGGAACCATAGAGAACCACCCTGAGCCCCTTCTCATTTTACTCATACAAAGTGGTGACCAGCTTGGAGAACTGAGAAGGAAATTTCTGTAAACTCGTGGGAACAGGGTGCTGTCCACTTTGCTCTCCACGATCACTTCTTTTCTTGAGAAGGTGAATGGTGAGGAGTCCATGGTTTAAGTGACTGGCTCTTGGATTTAAATGTTTTCATTTTCTCCTAGAAGGAGAACTTTTCGTGGCCCTGGTGGCTACTCTCAGAAGGTGATCACTAAAGCAAGAAGAGATCAGATCTCTGCTGAGCCATTCACAACTCAGGCAATCTGCTGGAAAGGCAGAAAGAGAAGGTGGCATTTTATCCTGGTGCATGGAAGAAGGAAGAGAGAAGAGGTTGTGATGGTTGGCTTTTTGTTAGTAAAGAAAAAAATAAAGAGGGAAATAAGCAGTTAGCCATTGCATTGTACATGGTTGGAGGTGAGCCAGTGCCCCTTTCTGACTGCTAATGGGCTGGCACAGGAGACTAGTAAGCTAAAACTTTTCTATCTGTTGATTTAATGATGTATGGAGGATTCATATTTAAAAAGAAGGTTGGACTTGTTGAATTCTAGGTCTCCATCCAAGTCTTAAAGTTCTGCTTGTCTATGAGTTAATCAACAACATTGGGTGCCCACTCTGTGCAGGAGGGGTCTCCTTGTGCTGGCCCTCTCACCTATGGGTGAGTACTTTTCTCTAGTTGGAAATGAAAACCTAGATTAAGAAATGAAAATAGTATGGTAAGAGTATTTGATGGTGGGGTCAAAGCCATTTTAGTTCTAACGAGTCAATGGTTAATTGAGCCACTAGTATGAATGGGCCTGGCCAGTGCCGGTGCAGAGATACAGGGATGAAGGAGATGAATGGGGGCATGTGGAGAGCCTCTGTAAGGAGGCCAGGCCTAGGTAGAGCCAGGCCTCTGCACCTGCGTCCTGTGCGCTGCTTGTCTGTCGCTCCACGTCTGCAGATGTTTGGGGGCTGGTAGGCCCAGACAGGCAGGGAGAGCTGTCTGCACAGGGAAGTCGGTGGCATTGCTATTATTTTGTTTTGAAGGAGGCCATGACTTTGTGTGTAAAACAGAGGTGAAGAGGCCAGGGTCCTTTTGTGTGGGCCAGGGCCTACGTCACCCTGCAATTCTCTGAAGACTCCTGAGGAACTTGTCCCCACAGCTGAGCTCATGGCCTCTCTGCTGGCCCCCTCTGTCTGCCCGCCCAGGCTGCCTTTGTTTTGACATCTTTTTACTCTCCTCTCTGTGTTTCCTGTTTTTGTGGATCTTCCCCTTCTGCTGTATTTTTCCTGTGTCTGTTTGGGCTCCCAGATGTTGTGGCCACTGGTTATTTTGGTAACTATCTGGGGCATCACAAGATCTTAAAAAAAAAAAAAAAAAGACAATGGAAAAATCCTATATTGGAAAAAAATTTCCATACATGTGTCCCAGGTTGGATAATGGACCATCCCAATGTTTCAGATGCATAGCTTGGGAGTTACAAGGACAGAGCCAACCAACTGAAATGTAGTAAATTCAGTTAAAACATTCACAATTCTGTCATTTTATGCCACCTGCCCAGGGCCCATCATGGCACACTGTACATTGTTGGCACCCACCAAACTTTGGTTGAATTCAATGTATTAAGTGCTGTACCCTCCCTGGAGATATATTTTTAGGTAGGAGGATTCACAGTCCTTTTAAAATACCTTTTTTGCACTAGCTGTCATTTTGAAAAAGCTGTTGATACAGCGATCCAATCAAATGGCAGTGGAGGGCATGCTTGTCTGTATATGCAAAATAAAAGAAATGCCACAGAAGACATATGCTACTCCGATGGGGACTCTAATCCATCTCTGGCAGCAGGATGGCCAGCAGTGCCCAGGAATTTGGCCTGAGAGAGGCCTATAGGAAGAGTCTCATTAGTTAATTCGGTGTGGGCCAGATCCTGCAGGTATGTAAACTGTTTGCTTCAACACCATTTAGTCAGCTCCTCTGTGGTGGCTGTGGCAGAGGCACAGCTGGGTTGTGGGTTCCTTCTAGAGTGGAGGGGGTGTCTTCTCTGCCCTGACCACAGATCACACTTCTGCCCAGAAGGCTGACCTCAGATGGTGCTGGCAGGACAACTTCTTCCTTACATACTTTTCATACCTACCGCAGGACAGATCCAGGCATAACTACTGATGCATAACAATTGAAAAAAATGATACAAGCCCCTCAGTGGCTTTTCTAACCATGGCGTGGTTAGGAGGAGGAAACATTACTTGGTTGGAAAGAAACTCAGGGTTCCAAGGGGGCAAGGGGCACAACTGGCAGAGCAATGGGCTGGACGTCAGATGGGACTTCTCACCAGGTCTCTTCTTGTTTTTGAACACCCGACTCCACATCCAATCAGTGAGAAAAATCTTATTGTTTCCACCTTCCAAACTATTTCTCAAATGTGTTTCTTTTCTTTCTATTCCATCCGTAGGTGACTCTTGGGCTAATAGTTATATATTTAAGGATAAATAGCTATTCCGGCATTTCTCTTGTGAATGGGTATAAACCATCAAGTCTCTACAACAGGAAGGAGCCAGCCAACTGGTCTTGTACGTTCCTTGTCTTTTTATGACCACAGTTCCTGGTATTTCTTTTGCTACTTGGAGGGCTATGGTTTTTATAAATGAAAAGCTGGATGTGGTGGAATGGAATGCGTGTCATGAGTTAAGGGAGAACCCTGATATATCACTATGTTAAGCAAATAAGACTTACCCATGTGGTGATTGTTTCATGTTTAGTGGAAACATTCCTGTCCATTCCTAGAGACAGAAGTTGATCTACAGAATGATCAATCCCAGTGATTTCTCCAGCTGTGTGGAATTGTCTTGTGAGGTGCTCAGGGTCAGGTTTTCGTGCTTCAGGTATGGTGTAGCCAGGGGACTGTTCCTAAGCTCTTTCCTATGTATCTGTGGTGCCGCATGTTGCAGGTCAGGGACATTTCGATAACAAGAAGGGCTGTCTTTTATTTTATTTTATCTTATTTTATTTTATTTTTTGAGATGGAGTCTCGCTGTGTCACCCAGGCTGGAGTGCAGTGGCGCAATCTCGGCTCACTGCAACCTCTGCCTCCCGGGTTCAAGCAATTCTCCTGCCTCCTGAAGCTATTCAGGAGGGATTCAGCCTCCTGAGTAGCTGGGATTACAGGCACCCACCACCACACCTGGCTAATTTTTGTATTTTTAGTAGAGAAGGGGTTTCGCAATGTTGGCCAGGCTGGTCTCAAACTCCTGACCTCAGGTGATCCACTCACCTCGGCCTCCCAAATTGCTGGGATTGTAGGCATGAGCCACTGCGCCAGGCCAGGACTGGCTTTTAAATAGTAACTAGAAGAGGCACTCAGTGGAGAACTTCAAGAATGGGATTGGTACTACCTGGGATCCAAGGGGGTGGTGGCTGGAAACCTCTCCTAGTTTCTGGATGGTAATAATAATAACAATAGTAGCGTTTACTGAGGTCAGGCCCATGTTAATAATGCTTCACATGAATGAACTCATTTAGTCTTCACAACAGTGCCATAAAGTACAGTCTATCATCTTCCTGTTATGGATGAGGAAACTGAGGCACAGAGAGGTTGATTAACTTCCCCCAGGACATACAGGTGCATCCAAATTTTGTCAAATTTGGGAACACCTTTATTACATTCATCTCATATGTTATTCTTAAATACTGCATGAATCGATGATATTAGGAGAACTCCTGGCAGCAACAACACTAGGACCTCCAGCAGTAAGTACTCATAGGATTGTGGACCATACAGATATATCCTGCAAAATCCAAATGAAATGTATCAGCAACTCAGCTTTTCCTTAGCTGAATCCCCAAAACACCCGCAGCCATTCCTGTACCATCGAAGTGGAAGTAGGAGTGAAAGTCAGAGTGGAAAGAGAGAGGTCTTAACCAACTCAGTCGAACATAGCTTATTTTTGCACATTTTATGAAAACATACACTCCTGTGAACACATTGCAAGGGCTCCTCCCAGGGCCTTCGACAGGGTCTGCATGAGGGAGGGACTCTGAAGCTTCTGCTTATTAACTGTACGATAAATTTGCTCCTGGCCCTAAGGTATATATGGGAGAGGTATATCTCTCTCTCTCTTTCTCTCCTTTATCCATCATAGCTATAAACATCTATATTTATCTATCCATTTCCTGTATCTATCTAGAGATATATATATTTACATATCTATATATATATCTACATCTCTCTCTTTCTGTATATGGTAACAGGACGCACACTGAAGGTGTTGGATGGATGTCTGCCAGTCCTGTTGGGTATTGCTGTGACAGAGATAAAGCCTCACTTGGAGATAATGTGAAGCCCTTTGTGATGTTAAGGATTAAATCAAATGATTTCCCCACCCCACCTCTCCCCATAATAATCCTGTTAGACCGGAATTATTATTCCCATTTTGCACATGTGGGAGCTAAGGCTTAGAGAAGCACACAGGGGAAGAACCAGCTCTGACAGTCATTTTTCACTCATATGAACTAATGATGGCTTGTATAGAAAGCACAAATAAGGATCACATTTCATGGCCTCAAGAGGATAGGACGGCAGAAAGCTTATAGCTCCTTAGGGAAGTTAAGTACATAATGATAGGTTGTTGTATTAGTTAGGATTAGCTGGGGCTGTGAGTGGCAGAAGTCCCTGAATAACAGTGGTTTAAATCAGATGGATACTGATTTCTCACTAATGTGAACGTCCAGGTAGCTGGTCCACTATCATCAGGGGTCAACTTCTATTTTATTGCTTTGCCATCCTCAACACACACTTCTAACTCATGGTCCAAAGTGGCTGCTATAGCTCCAACCGTGAGGTCTATATTCTAACCAGCAGAAAGGACAGAAGGGCAGAAGAAGACAAATTCCTTCTCTTTAACTACACTTACTGAGAACTATGTATGTGTGTGCATCCACAGACATATATGCACACACCTGCCACTCCTATCTACAACCCCATTGGCCAGAACTTGGTCATGTGGCCACACCAAGATACAAGGGAGACTGGGAAATATAGGTTTTATTCAAGGCAACCATGTTCACAGATAACTCTGTGACAAAGGGGCAGAGCTGATGTAAGGAGATAGCTAGCACAATTGTCGTGTGCTGTATCTCATCATATTTTGCTTATTATCTTCTGAAGAATATTGCATTCTCTTTGAAGGTGGGGATTCTATTCTGTATTCATCCACTGAATTAGAGAACGTGAAAAGGCCAAAGAGGTGATCCAGTTTAGTGATTTTCAAACTTCTTTTTATCAGTGTATTTCATTTTTCAAAGGAAATTTTTTAGGAGACTCCAATGTGTAAGACATGAAAGCAATATGTTATCAAAAGTAATTTCATGAATTCAAAGTTATAGCATTTTCTTCTTTTAAAATCAACATGGAGTCAAGTTAAAGGGTCTAAAGTGCTGATATTTGCTACACAATACATTTGAGTGTGTGTGTTTCCACTGATTTATAAATAGCTTAAAGTTCACTTCTAATAATGAAATTCAATGCAATAGCTTCAGAACCCCTTCAAACTTGAGCTTGAAAACAGCCAATCTAGTTCAAACTTCTCATTGTACAGCAAGTATTGAAGACTCAAAGTGGTGAGCTGATTTGGTCAACATCCAGAGTTAGACAGTAGTGGAATGAGGCTGAAATCAAGTTTATGAGTCAACAAGTATGGGCTAAGGTTCCAACACTGCACAGGTCCCAAACACTTCTTATTAAATCCCTCTATATCGCCTAGAAGACTGCTGGGTGCAGAGAGGCTGCTCAGTACATATTCGTTGGTAAGAGAAAGGCTTTTTCCTTGATGATGGGGTATGTTTACTTAAGGAGAACAGAGGTCCTAAGGGTCATAGAGTCATTTGGTATGGAGGGAATAACAATACCTAACATTTGTTTGGCTCTTTATATATTCATAAAGTGTGATCACATACCTTTTCCAATTTAATCCTTTCAAAACCTATTAAATAATTAGAGCAGATATTACCCTTATTCCCATTTTACAGGTGAGGAAACTGAAGCTCACGGAGTTGAATGACTTGCCCGAGAATACAAGGCAACTGAGTGGCAGAGCCCGAAGCGAAATCTGTGTTTTCTGGCTCCAAATCCAGACCTCTGTTCTTTGTTGTCACCCAGCTCGTTGAGTTTTTCATACACCTATTTAGACTTTTCTTGTGTTACACAGCTCTAGGGGGTACCATTCCCACTGTAAACTAAGGAGTTATGTTTTGGTCTATTTACATAGACCACAGTGGTATCTTTGGCACTGTGCAAAGGGGTGACAGTATCTCTCTCTACATTGGGAGTTCTTTGAGTGAAGGCATTATGATTTATTTATCTCTGTATCCCAGGCACCTGGCCAGGGATATCAATTGATGTTGTTGAATGAACTGCATTGCATGACTACAGAGTGCAGTAGTTTTTCCAATAATTTAATTTGTGTTCCTTTTTGTCTCTTTAATCAGACCATAGGCCTGGAAAGGACAAGGGGTTAAACTTTGCCCTCTTCCCTGCATCCTAAGTCCCATCCTCCTCATTCTTCCAGGCTTAATACAGGCTAAGGCTCAGAGTTCTCACTCAGCCAGCCTGCATTATTTCAGCAGCATCTGCAGTGGTGTGCTTAGATCTGAACTACGGCCAGAAGACCTGTATTTCAATCTGTTTCATCATTAACAAGATATATGGTCTTGGGGATAGTTCTCTCCTCTGTAAATGAAGGAGATGCTCTACCACTGTGTATGGTTATCATACTAGATTGTGTGTGTCCAGTTCTGTGCCTCTAGACAGCATTGATTATATGCTCTATGAACCCCACTCTGTTTGCTTCTGGAGGACACAGGAGGTACGGGCAGCAGATGGGTGAGGTTGACTGATGTGACCCCATGTTATTGCACTCAGGGAGTGATCATTAAATTCCATGGCATTTCTTCCAGTATCTCATGGTCACTGTGATTATTGATGTTGATGCTGTTCTTGGTGATGACTGGACCCAGCTGATTGGTTCCTGGTATATTGTATACATCCACTTACTCATTTATTCATTCAACAGATATTTATTGTCTGCTGTGTACCAGGTATATTCAAGGGGTTAGGCATGATACAGCTCCACACAAAATGAGCCAAGTCATTGCCCTCGTGCAGCATATCATGCTGTAGGGGAAAGAAGGAGAGATATGCAAGAAGCAAAGAAACACAAAAGTATGTACTATAGTAATATAGGGTAGGGACAATTTCTGTGAAGACTAGGGGCTAGTAAGGGGTGAGGCTGTGTGCATGTGTAGGAGTGGCATGTGTGTCTGCATGTGCATGTCTGCATGTATGGGTGAGAGTGTATGTGGGACCATTGGGAAGGTGACCTGAACCAAGAGGAGTGAACTCTTCAGTTATTAGGGGAAGAGCTGAATTCCTAAGTTCTTGGGAAATGTTTCCTTAATGTTAAATAAATAATTATGAATGAATCTTAGGCCTACCCTGTGCAAATCCCACTTTGCTTTCACATTGATCCTCGCATCAAGTCCAAACACCTCCAAGGGCCTTTTCAGCATGAACTTCACTCTCCCCTTATGAGATTATCTCACCACATCACGGGGCCTGGATTCTGATTCCCTCCTGCCCTTGGCTTCTCCAGGCCTGTCTGCTTCAGGCTCCACTGATCTCTTTTTCCTGGGCATTCTTACTGTACTTAGAGTCTGCACTTCATAGTTTGCACATTCTTTCTTTCTTTTTCATTCATATTTGTTGGATTTGCCTCTTCAACTGAGGCTTAGTAGTTTTGGAGTGAGCTATGTATTAAACTTCTGTTGGATCCTCTATGGGACCTACCACAAAGCTATGTCCATAGCAGGTGTTCAGTAAACCCTTGGATATTGACTAATTGAAGAATTATTTTCTTCTCCAAAAGAATAGATTGGAGGTAAACGTGATGTGGTACATTGGGAACAATGGCACAGACTTCTTCCATCAAGATCTGGCATCTATTTTCTCAGTCCTTGAATCTGGGCTGGCTTTGTGACATGTTTTGACTATTAGAATGTGTGGTAGAAGTGATGTGCAAGTTCTGGTCTAGAGATCTTGCAGCTTTTTTTTTTTTTTTTTTTTTTTTTTGAGAGACAAGGTCTCACTATGTTGCCCAGGCTGGCTTTGATCCTCGGGGCTCAAGGGATCCTCTTGTGTCAGCAAGTAGCTTAGAGTAAAGATGTGTTCGCCTATGTCTGGCTCCTTGTACCTTTTGACTTTGGGCTGGAAATGCTTCCCATGCTGAACAGAGCAAGTCTAGCTTAGTAGAAGATGAGAGACCAGGGCCAGGCACGGTGGCTCACGCCTGTAATCTCAGCATTTTGGGAGGCCAAGGCAGGTGGATCACCTGAGGTCAGGAGTTCGAGACCAGCCTGCCCAACATGGTGAAACCCCATCTGAACTAAAAATATAAAAATTAGCCTGGTGTGGTGGCCCATGCCTGTAATCCTAGCTACTCAGGAGGCTGAGGCAGGATAATCGCTTGAACCTGGGAGGCAGAGGTTGCAGTGAGCTGAGACCATGCCATTGCACTCCAGCCTGGGCAACAAGAGCGAAACTCTATCTCAAAAAATAAGAAAATAAATAAATAAATAAATAAATAAATAAAATGAAAAAGAAGATGAGAGACCACATGTAGACAAATCTTGGCCCTCACAGCTGTGGCCCCAGACATGGGAGTGATGCTCGTTAAGAACAATTGACTCTGTTTCAGACCAGAAAGATAACCCAGCTGAGCCTGGTCCAAATTGTCCATCCACACAGTTAGGAGCTAAATAGTGTAATGTTGCTTTAAGCAAATGGGTTTTGGGTGGTTTTCTCTGCAGCATGGAATAAGCGATCATTCGGTGAGACAATTCTGGTAGCATGGCAAAGTAGTTCTAGAAATAATCTCTTAAACTCTGATTGCATTTGTAATATACTTCAGATCTCTTTCATGTTCATTACCTCATTTAATTCTTGCAGGATTACTTGAGAAGACAAGCAATCATTATCGTGCCTATTTTACAGATCAGGACATTAAGGCTCACAGAGGCTGCCTTAGATGTGCTATGTGGAAGAGGATGGAGGATTAAGCCTATTGTGATGTGGAGGTCCCAGGACGCATGGTGGCTTTTCCTGTTGAGGGCAGGTTAGCCCTGAGGGCAATAGCCTGAGTTAGATGAAGAAAGTTGAGAGCTGAGGGCCTCACTCTGAGGCTGCCTTTTTTTTTCTCTCAAGACGGAGTCTCGCTCTGTCGCCTTAGGCTGGAGTGCAATGGTGCGATCTTGGCTCACTGCAACCTCTGCCTCCTGGGTTCAAGAGATTCTTCTGCCTCAGCCTCCCGAGTAGCTGGGATGACAGGCATGCACCACCATGCCTGGCTAATTTTTTGTGTTTTTAGTAGAGACAGGTTGGTCAGGCTGGTCTTGAACTCATAACCTCATGATCCGTCCGCTTTGGCCTCCCAAAGTGCTGGGATTACAGGCGTGAGCCACCGTGCCTAGCTGAGGCTGCCTGTTTTCATGAGCCCTGTGATCCTGGGCTTCTCTCACCTCCATGTAGGAAGGTTGCATAATGAGAAACTCATAATGAGGCTTAGCAAGTCCTTGTTTTTTCCAGAGTACCTCAGAGCCTCTGCTTTGCTGCTGGATTGGGTTGCTTGTGAAGGTTTCTAATTCGGGGTCTTAATTTTTGTAAAGCGTGAATTACAAGAAGTCAGAAGAATGATGCAAAGAGCATTTAATAATGCACATTCACAAAAGAAGTGGTGTAACTACATTAATTAGGCAAGTCTTGCGTAAAGATGCAATGTAATTATATATTTGAGACAGTTAATTAGGGAGCTACTTGGAAATTTCAGTGAATATTAAGGTAATTATACATAAATACTATAACCATTAAGACTGCACCCATAATGAAAGCAATAACTAATTACATAAATAACAGCATACTTATGTTTTTACATTACCAACACCTAACAATGCTTCCTCTCCCCCGCCTCCCTTCACCATGCAAATGGCAAGTCTTTCATTTTTAACTCAGATATTCTTGCAAATGGTTGGGAACAATGACCTTTCCTCTTCTTTCCTCTATGTTGACAATGCTGGGCCTGCTGTGGAAACTTCCTGTGAATGGACAGAAGCGTGAGATGTGAGGGCAGGCGGGGCCTGCCTGACTCCACCTGTGTGATTGGGGGCAGGAATAAAGCAGGGCCAAGCCGTGTAGTGGCTGGAGAGGGGCAAGGTGGGCCCATGGTCAGAGTCAAGCTGCCTGCCTGCCCTTTATCAGGTAGTTGAACCACCTCAGAGAAGTCACTTAGCATTGCTGAGCCTCAGTTTCCTCATTGTATCAAATGGGCATAATAGTAATCCCTGCGTGTCAGGGCTTTCATGGACAGCAGATATAAAACCATCAAATGCCATCCTGTGTAACCGGCCATAGTTTGTCTTTGAAGCTCCTGCTCATAGACCTCTATGCCTTTTGCTCCTCTCAGCATGTCCCTTTTATCTTCACGGCTCTCAGACACCCACCAAGCTGCCTATACCACCTTCTCAATTAAGAACAGCTTTTATAAAATGATCTGGAGCTCATTCACACTCAAGTGTGACTGACTGATGACTCCAAGGATTGGGAGCAGGTGGATGACTGAGTATGTTCATATTGTAATAGGAAGCAAAGTCTTCAGCTACTGCCCTACTTATAAAATTCCCAGGCAACAGGTAGTTAATGAAATGTTTGGACTCCAGGAGCACTTCTGGGCGCTCATGGTGTCTCACCATGTAGGAATTTGTTCTTTCACATGAGAGAGGCCACATAGAGTGGTGGGTAAGAGCATGGAATAGGAGTCCCAGACACCTGGGGTTAAGCTCTTGGCTCTAGCACTGGCAGACTACTTAGTCCTTCTAATAAGAATAAAAATGCTAGCATGCATTGATCAGTTACTAAGTTGCAGGCACTGGTTTAAGGACCTTACTTGTATTAACTAATATTAACTAATTTAATCTTCATGACAATCCTGCAAGGTACATGCTATTATTGTCTTTGTCTCATGGATAAGAAAATTGAGGCACAGGGATGTTAAGTAACTTGTCCCTCCCAGGTCACATAGCTAGTAAGAAGAAGAGTTTGGATTTGAATTTCAATGATTGACTCTACATCCTGAGTTTTCTCCCATCTTCAAATGCAAGATGGTGGTAATCGTCGTATCTACTTCATGGGGCTGTGGTATTATGTGAGATAGCTTGGGTAGAGTGCTTAGCTCATTGCTAGCACATTGTAAGTACTCTATTCTATCAAACTTTGCCTCTTGGCCCAAGTGTCAGTGCACGTTCATTTCTCCGTTTGATTCTTCTCTTGGCCAGGCATGTCTCCCATGCTCCTCATTTCCCGCTACCTTCCATTGTTTATAGCTTGGTCAATTTCTCACCAAGTTGCCTTTCCTGCTTAGGTGGGATGTGGACGTGAAGGGTGAGTCAGATTCCAGCTGACCTACCAGACGAATGGTGCCCTTTCAAAGACGTTCAAAAGGGAAGCCACCTGCTTGATCTGACAATGCTGCCATTACCCAAAGTCTGACTGACACTGTCCCCTCCTGTCACATTTTGCTGATTCCTTGGAATTCACACATCAGTTTTTACTGGAGAAGTTTAATCATCTCGTGTATTGACCAGATTTGTATATGAATTGCTTTTAACTCTTTTGAGAAAATAAAATTGACTTTTCCCAGCATGGTAGGCAACAGCAGTATTTGGTACGTAGAAACTTGTTCTTTTAAGACATGCAGATGGTCTGTCTGGAATAGGAAAAGGCTCTTAGTATATGGCTCTTGGTGCCTCAGAGTGAAGCCTTTCTTAATTTGTCATGGGTTGGGGACCAGCCTGTTTTCATGTTCCCACCGATGTACCCTAACTATAGCCATTGGCCAGCCTTTCCATACAGTCACTGTTTGCAGCTATTTTTTTTCATGCTATCAGAAGAAAGTCATCTCATTCACTTATATTTGACTTTTAACACAAAAGTCTACATGATCTCATTATTCATAAGTGAATAATAAGACACCAGACAATCTCTGGATATTTGGGAAAAATCATAAGGCATAAAAGAGAAGAACTAAAAGATAGAGATGATCCCAGAGAACACAGAGATGATTTAGAGAACAGAAGAGGACTTAACAATTTTTTTGGCTGGGCATGGTGGCTCACATCTGTAATCCCAACACTTTGGGAGGCTGAGGTGGGCAGATTTCTTGAGCTTAGGAGTTTGAGACCAGCCTGGGCAACATAGCGAAACCCTGTCTCTACAGAAACAAAAGTTAGTCGGGTGTGGTGGTGCACACCTGTGATCCCAGCTACTCAGGAGGTGGAGGTGAGAGGATGGCTTGAGCCCAGGAGGCTGTGACTGCAGTGAGCTGTAATTGCACCACTGCACTCCAGCCTGGGCAACAAAGTGAGAACCTGTCTCAAAAAAAATTTTTTTGTAGTTGAAATACAAGACAATATTGTATTGCAAAATAACTGCTGCTTAAAAAAAAAAGGAGAAATCAAAGAACAAGAAATGATTTTTAGAATTGAAAAAATGTGAATACTAAAACATTTCAATAGGATATCTGGAAGATAAAGTTGAAAAAAACTCCTTATTTTATAGAGCAAAAAGAAAAAAATATAAGACACAATGAAAAGTTAAGAGGTAGGGATGAGGAAACCAAGAAATGTAACCTCCAGTCAATAAAAATTCCAGAAAGAAACAACAGAGAAATGAAGAAAAGGAAACAATGAAGGCTGAAGAGAGGAACTTAAACTTTTTTTTTCAGTGTTGTGTATATATATAATATATATATATACACCATGGAATACTACTCAACCATAAAAAGGAACAAAATAATGATATTCACGTTGACCTGGATGGAATTGGAGACTATTATCCTAAGTGAAGTAACTCAGGAAAGAAAAACCAAACGTCGTATGTTCTCACTCATAAGTGAGAGCTAAGCTGTGAGGATGCAAAAGCATAAGAATGACACCACGGACTCTGGGCACTCGGGGAAAGGGTGGGAGGGGGGTGAGGGATAAAAGACTACACATTGGGTATAATGTACATTGCTCGGGTAGTGGGTGCACCAAAATCCCAGAAATCGCCACTAAAGAACTTCTTCATGTAACCAAATACTACCTGTTCCCCAAAAACCTACTGAAATAAATACAAAATGAAAAAAATAAAAAAAGTTTTTTTTTGGGAGAAAAATATTGTTGATGAAAGAAAAATAATCAGATTGCCATTCCATTCTCCTCACAACACTAATTGCTAGATAAAAATGGCATGATACCTTTCTACTTCTAAGGAAGAATAATTTTGACCCAAGGTTTCTATACCTAGACAAACTATCATTCAAGTGTGAGGTCTAAATAAAAGCAATTTTCAGAGATGGAAGGATCCAGAAATTTTATCTCCCACATAGCTTTTCTAAAAAAATAAGACAAAACAAACAAACAAAACCTTCAGCATGTAACCCATAAACTTAAGAAAAAAATTGAAGAAGGAGGAAGATACAAACCCCAATTCCTAGAGAGCATCAGGAACAAATCCCAGTCTGTCAGCTGTGCAACAGGCCTAAAAAGAAATCAGTTCAAATTAGAAAAAGGAAGTCACATAACTCCAAGAGGAATGTTTTTAAGAAAAAAGTAAATTTTATTCACTAAGTAATATGATTGTAAACCTGCAATATCCTATGGATATCATTTTTTAAATGTGTATTTCTTCTCAAAGGATAAAAGAAGAGAATTTGGAAATATTAAGAAACATAAAAAGCTATCTTAAAAATCATGGCACAAATATGAAGTCAGCTAAAATATGGCATAATTTTGAGTAATTCTATGTACAACTTTTTCTCGTGGTACTTAGCATCTTTTAACATTCCTTATAAGTTTCCTACTTATTATACTTTTTTTTTTGAGACAGAGTCTTATTCTGTTGCTCAGGCTGGAGTGCAGTGGTGCGATCTCAGGCTGACTGCAACCTCCGCCTCCCAGGTTCAAGCGATTCTCATGCCTCAGCCTCTCTAGTAGCTGGGACTACAGGTGTACACCACCACATCTGGCTAATTTTTGTATTTTTAGTAGAGACGAGGTTTTGCCATGTTGGCCAGACTGGTTTTGAACTCCTGACCTCAAGTGATCCACCCGCCTCGGCCTCCCAAAGTGCTGGAATTACAGGCATGAGCCACTGCACCCGCCTGTGCTTGTTTTTTATACCCCAACTAGAATGTATTCTCCATGAGGGCAGAGAGTTTCACCTATTGCATTCATTGTTGTATTTTCTGCATCTGGAAAAGTGCTTAGCACATAGTAGCCACTCCAGTATTTGTTGAATAAATGAATGTATGAAGAAAATGCAAATTCTTTTTACCTTTTAGTATATTTTTCTTCAAGTTGTATACATTTAATGACAGAGGGTCATATATCTTCCTTAGGAGTTCAATTATACTATTTGGTTCTGCAGTGAATAATATTTGCCTCAACTTAATATTGTAAATACAGTTTATTTATTCAAGAATGAATTATTTTATTGAAATATAATCTACATTCATAAATCATAAGGATACAGTTTGATGAATATTTACACCCAGATCAAGAAACAAAACACTACCAACATCGTAAAAATGTCCCAATTACCTTCTCAATGTAATGAAGTTATCCATCTTGTCTTTTACTTTCTTGAACATAATAATCATAGTTATTTCAAAGTTCCTTTCTGATAACTCCAACATTTAAACTTACTTTAAGTCTGTCTTTATCGTCTGCTTTTTCTTGTAGCTTTGGTCATTTGGGCTTACCTGTTGTTATACCAAGTAATTTTTTATTGAATCCTGGATGTTACGAATGAAAAAATTTACAGATCATCTGAGGCTCTGTGGTTTCTTCCTCCATAGGTGGCAGACAGTTCACCTGAATACAGACTAGAATGAAGTTTGTTAGAAGCTAGGCTTCGATATTGGTAAAGGCAAGTCTATTTTGGTTTGCCTTAACTTCTAGGGAATTGTCTTTCAGATGTCTTGAATGACTGGGATGTTTTCCAGGGCTCCTCCTTTTTGATGGGCCCTGAACTCCAATTTTATTCTTCTAGCCATGTGAGGTGGCTTAAAACTCTGCTTAGATTCTCAGACTTAGGGCTGACACTTTCTGTTCTGCTCCTTTGACACTCTGCTCCTTGGCCTCTTGCCTGCAGCTTTAAGAATTGACAGATACTTTGAGGCTAAAAGTGGCCTGGTCTTTCTTCTGCACTTCTTTTCTTTTTGAGATCTTGGTTCCTCAAATCCTCCTGTCTTAGCAGCTGTCTAGTGCCTTCAATTTTTTAAAAAAGCTTTTTACTGTGTAATAATTTTAGCTTTACAATAAAGTTGCAGAAATAATATAGAGAGCTCTCATATACATCCCATCCTAATGGTAACAATATCATGGGCACATTTGTCAAAACTAAGAAATCAACATTGGTCTACTACTACACTACTATTAATAAAATTTCAGACTTTATTCCAATTTCCTCAATTTTTGCATTGCATTTAACAAATGTATTTTTTTCTAAAGTCCAGCTTTTTAGTTATTCTTGGCAAGAGGGCTGATGTATTATAAGCTAATATACCATAGCTAGAAACAGACCTAGTATTTATTTGTTTTAAAATTTTAAATAATTAACCCATAGATAAGGCTTAAAACCCACAGAACACTTAAAATTGGACATTTAACATTCTAAAGGTAACTGGTAGAACAATAAAAAAACAATATCACCAATAAAACTCCAGAAATAGATACGAGGTAGGAAGTAGGTTAGGGAGTTAAATTTTTACATTTTTTCATAGAGGAGATTCAAATGATACTGTCAAGTTCATAAATCAAGATACAGAAGTATAAGAATTATGATGAAAATGATCATAAGGACAGAAAGTAGAATTGAAAGTGGTTATCTCTGAGTAATGGGATAGAAGACGGTGAGGGTACAAAAATTTTGCTTTTCTTATATTCAGACTGGTTTGTTAGTTTTCTTTTTAAGCATATGAAGCATAATCTGTGTGTACTGACATAGTATGATACCTTTAATACATTATAAATGACAAATATCATACTATTTACATAAAAACTCTATGTGTACATGTAAGTATGCAGTGTGATTTTATAAACATATCTGAACTCTTATGCTTCTTTCTTATGAAAACAGCATGGCCTTGTCCCGTAAGTTTAGGCTGCTTGTCTCAGGAAGAGGATGAGACGCACATGGAGCAGAGGCTTCCTTTCTTTCAGGAAATTTGGGCTGAATCAGATTTGCCTAGTCCTCTCTTACCACTAGTGGAAGTTAAGAATAATTTTACAGTGATGATAAATTTCTCATAATTAACAATGAATACCAGAAAACAAAGGAATAATATCTTCAAAGGGCTGAGTGACAACAGGCATTAACCTGGCTTCCATCACCAAAACCCCCTAATATTTGAGATTTGAGGTGACATGTAGACCTTTTCACAGGTACAAAAGCTAGGAGAATTAATCCTCCAAGACCTTTCCAGAATAAATTAGTAAATATACTTCAAAGGAAGTGATCCTAGCAAGGAGTTGGATGCAAAACAGGTGGTGAGAATGAAATTAACATTGATTGGTAATAAGATTAATGATTGTAAACACTTTTTTTTCTTTATTTTACAAAAGATCTGACAAGAAAATTTGTTATTGGCTTTCAGGAGATAAACAGTTCTTGCTTTATCGTAGAGGAGATTAGAGATATTAAGCAACTTCAGAATTAGGAAAACATATAATTATGTATGTATATTACAATGTATGGATTGGCTGGGCACAGTGGCTTATGCCTGAAATCCCAACACTTTGAGAGGTTGAGGCAGGAGGATCACTTGAAACCAGGAGTTTGAGACCAGCCTGGTCAACATAGTGAACCCTGTCACTATAAATATTTTTAAAAATTAGCCAGGTGTGGAGGCATGCACCTGTAGTCCTGGCTACTTGGGAGACTGAGGCAAGAGAATCACTTGAGCCCAG
Source organism: Pongo pygmaeus (assembly GCF_028885625.2). NCBI lineage: Eukaryota > Metazoa > Chordata > Mammalia > Primates > Hominidae > Pongo > Pongo pygmaeus. The sequence goes on along the minus strand of NC_072373.2, from coordinate 36,042,166 downwards.
GAGTTCAAGATTACAGTGAGCTATGATCACAGCACTGTGCTCCATCCTGGGCAACAGAGTGAGACCCTGTCCCTAAAACATAAACAAATAAAATGTATGGATAATTAGAGTAATAGTATAAGTCTAGCTTTCAAATCAACAGAAGAAAAATGAAAGAGTAAAGAAAACTTGTAGGAGGTGGGAAATGGGAAAGATAAGAAGGCAGACATGAGTTACCCCCGTCTGCAAAGTCTGCTTTGCCATTGAGTAAACATATCACCAGTATGGCAATAGGACATAGCCATCTTTGGGGGTTATTAAGCATACCCCAGGAACATCAATGCAGAGACCCTGAGGTGAGAATGTGATTGGCATATTCAAGGAGGTCTGTGTGGTTGGAATGAGAGAGGAAAATGGGAGCTGCTCATGAAGGGCCTGATAGACCCCACTAATGACCTCAGTCATCTCTTTACCAGGTCTGAGGGTGGATTTTAATATGCTCAAAGTCACTGAACATGAGAACCAACCGGGGAGCTTGTTGAAATGTACATTTCTGGGCCCCAGAGGTTTTCATTTAATGGCTTTGAGGAAAAGCCCCAGAAACGATATTTTCTAAAGCATCCCAGATGATTGCAGTGGGATCAAGCTACAGCCTATGGCTACTTGCACCAGATGAGAATGACACAGAGGACTGTGATAATAAACATAAGAAAACTGTCCAATTCTTCTTATCTCCATGGTTGTTTTCATTCCTCTTGCCATTGACTCATTTTGGAGAGGGCAGGCGATGTAATTCGGGCCAATGAAACATAGAGAAGTCTTTCAAGGGTGCTTCTGCAAAACTGTTCTTGCTCTTAAAAGAAAAACTATCTGGGTCATTGCAGCTGTCATTCTATCATCTTGAGGATGACACCAACACCAAGGAGGGTGGAGAAAATATGCAAAAAACGCGGGACTTAGCATTATTAAGTGACTGAATTAACCCATCCCAAACTCACCTATCTTTGGATGTTCTGTTAAGAGAAATAATAAATTCCCATACTCTTTAAGGTTAATTTGGGTTGGAATTTCTACAAGTTGCAGTTGTAACATTCCTAAATGACATGGCAAGAATGGGCTATAGGTTTTCAAGCTGCTCCGTATTCTCCTTATGGGTAAAATAAGAAAGCTATAGCTCCTTGCTTCTTCCCTCCTCTGTATAACAATAAACCCTATGGAGCAGGCTTATAAATGGATTCAATGAAATAATCTTTAAAGTGCTTAGCACAGTGTCTGGACAGAGGAAGTGTTTAATAAGCGCTCCTTGAATTGAATGAATGAGTGAATGGGTGATCGCATTTGTTGAAAGGCTGTAGGTAAACATGGAAATAACATAATCACGTACTGGTCTTCATTTCTAGGTGTCTCTTTCTCAAATCAGGATTGAAGATTACTTTGGCTTTCTTTGGCAACCATCCTGTTGCTAATCAATACTCTTTTAAACATAAATTTCTATCAGCTTAGGAAAAAAGAAGTATCTGCTTATTTATTTATACATTTTTATTCAACAGATGCAGGTCTCATGAATGGTTTTTTCCTTTCTAAGTAAAGAGAAGAATCAGTTATTTTACCTTTATAAAAACTACACAAACACACTTTGAACACAACCCAAAAATATTATTGACATTTCAAAGCAGTTTCATTTTCCCTTCTTGTTTTCCTAACACTCTGCCAATACCCTATCTACTGGTCACTGCCAGGGCTGACGTGTGGGACGGTAATGCATGACCACTGGGGCAATTCAGCACAGTAAGGAGAAGCAGGATGGATTTAGGCTATATGATATGATACTTGGGTGCATCTTCAAGATGCTTAGGCAGCATCCTCACTTTCCATACCCTGGGTTTGCTCGAGTTGCTGGACACTTTGCAGCTTACTATAGTTACAACAGGCAGAACTCAGGCTGAAGTCAAATGCTAAAGTTCATCAGACACTTAGGAGGATCATAGATGGGCAAACAGGTCTTGAAGAGCAGGAGGATAATTCATAGTTACTTCTCGTTTGAACCCAGATTTGTCAGACCTGAAAACCTTCTCAAACACAAAAGCACAGATCACATGAGAAACAATCAATATTGTATTTCAGCATTTCAAAAATAAATTGGGAAAAATAGGCCTTCTGTCCTTTGGAGTGAAGTTGCTTAGAATGTGCTGTGCTACTGGACCTGGAAGTGATGACCAAAGTTGACAGGGCCATGGGCATGCGCTAAAGAGTGGAATTATTAACATTTCTGTTCCCAGAGACAGAGAAAATTCCATATGGTAAATATCAACATTTATGCTGTGTGTCAGACTGTTTTCATATTGAAGGCTGTGACTCTATATCCTGTCTTTCCCCACATCCCGTCTCACCCAACTCATGGCTGAGACCACCACTGGGTGGTCTGAATACTCTTTTTAAGTCCCCAGGGGTTTGGAAACTAAGCAACTTGGGAGGCATGGATTTAGACTCCCCAGGAAAAGTCATAGGATGGCATGTTACTTCATTCTACCTGGCTAAAACCTTGATCCTGGATTCTGTTCCCTTGCAGAAGTGTGGGGTGACATTATGACTCAGAAAGTTCCTGGTTCTCTCTCTCTCACTAATTAAAGCCCTATGTCTCTCAGGTCACATGTGGATGGAAAGCAAATCGGAGATCAACCTTGCAGCCTTGCAATGGGAACTGACCTGGTTCTTTTTGTCCATCACATGCATGTGCACTGGGTGGTTTTCTGATGTTTTGAAAATCAGAATGCTTCTGTGCAAATACAGAATTCTCTTTTATCAGGAAAAGAGCTATCGAGGAGTCCTGGTAAATAGGACAGACACTTCTGGGGCAGATGTGGCAGTGTGTGTGTATTAGCGTGTGCATGACAGGTGGGGGTTTGGGGCACTGCCTCTGAGAGTGTTAGAATCAGATTTCCCAAAAGTGGACACCTGGAAAATCCTGTGCCATATTGTCTATTGCTTCTTAAGGATGACATAATAGAGCTGGAAGAGATCCAGGATAGGGCAGCTGAATTAATTAAAGAGTTGGAATGATTATTAAAAACACTTTTTTCTCAGATTGTAAAAGTAATACGTATTCATTATAGAAAATTTGGAAATATTCAAGGCAAACAATAAAATGAAATTATATGTTATCTTACCATCCAGAGATAATTTAACATTTTACTGTATTGCCTTTTAGTTTTTTGTCTTAGAACACAAACATATGTATTACAAAACTGGTATCATACATATGTATGTATAGTGTATATATTTATATTCACATATGTTTATTCATACACGTATATAAAATTTTGTATCCTATTTGGTACATGTTTTGTATATGATTGGGTATATGTTTTCTTGTCGTCAAATATTTTCTAAAACATTTTAATGACTAATGTAGCAGTTGATGGGTCTACAAAAACATACTTGATGATTTTTATATTATTTAGATTTAGTTTATTTTTAGATTATATTTAATTAAGTACATGTACATATTTACTTTCGTAATTAACACTGAAATGGAATGTTTTCCACCAAAATCCTCATGGGCATTTCTGATTATTTCCCTGGGATCAATTCTTAGATGTCAAATTACAGGGCTAGATTTTGAACACTTTTAAAGTTGTAGCTAGATTTTAGCAGACACACAAAATGAATTTAGAAGATGAAGATTTGTCAGCATGAAAAGCTAACTGCTGAACGGAGACACAGATGAAGTCTATAAAAGCGCAAAAGGCTTTAATTGGTCAAGTAGAGATTTGCTAACCAAATCCAGAAATGTTGCAAATACACAGCAATTTTTGGAATTCCATGAGGGTAGCTTTGGAGCCAATGCAAAGAAGGTGTGATTTGCTTGGCAGAGAGAAGATCTGTGCATCTCTTTGCCTTGAAAAGTGGCAACTGGCTAAAAATATAGACAGATTCTGTAAGATTTTAGATAATGGCTATGTGAATGGAGTTTTGTCATTATGAAGTAGTATCATCAAGTGCCTAGAACTGAATGTTATAGTCATGACACATGGTCATGAATGTGTATTCTGACTGTGTGGCATGGGGCTGAGTAAAGGGATCACAGGGTCTCTGAAGCCCTGGTACCTGGAAACCGTGACAAAAGGGCTCTTCTAAAATTACCAGAGGTGACTTCTGGAACTCTAAAGGTGGAACCAGAGATTGGTCTTTGGGAAAGATTCTTCTCTTTTATTTTGGGAGGTGGCATCACTTTTGTGAGTCCTCTTAGCCATGTAGAAGGGATTTAACTATCTACTTGATTTTCTTAGGGCTAACTGAACCAAATGTATATACGGGTACGCGAGTATTCTGTTTATTAATATCAAATACTACTCCGGGCTGGAGGTGGTGGGAGGACACTTCAGGATTTTTTTTTTTTTTTTTTTTTTAATGAGGAGATTGGTGACTTTCCCTTATGGGTTGGGAGATACAGTTTTGGGGAAAAGGGCTATGGAGGAAAGAAGCAAGGCAAAAATTAGCTCCAAATTTATTGAAATTTTTTCAGTATTCAGTATCAGTGTCTTCATTTCTTCCTTCCTTTATTCCGTTATTTATTTTTTAACTGCAGGTGCAAGAAAAATTTTCAGTGTAATAAACAATGTGTTCATTGATGAGCAAAACAGACTGTTCATGGAAGTGGTGTAAAAGGTGCAAAATGAACTGAGGCGTTCTTCGATATTCTCTACTGTAATTCTAAAATTTGGAAAAACCTGTTTTAAAAATAAAATATTATAAAAGCTGTGTATCAAGTAATAAGTACAAATTATTAATTGAAACATGCAAATGATGAAAAATTAAATATGTTTGCTTTAAAATTTATCCTCTAAATTTTGTGTCTCATGGGAGGGGGTGCTGGTGGTAAGACTGGGGTTCTGGGAACAGAGAGTTTCTCAGGGGCCAAGAAATTAGATGAAGTAATCATAGAAGGTAAAGGAAACACATACTGTAAAGATAGGCTCTTTGAAGCTTCTCAGTTGGAAGGAGGCTTCTACAATTTCTGTCTGAGATTGGGCAAGAAAAGAGATCCACAGGTGACTGTCAATCAGAGTTTAATCCAGTTGTGTTTGACTATAAGGTCTCCCTATGATTGATCTATGATTAATACTAACTCTTGGCTGGGTGCAGTGGCTCACATCTGTAATCTCAGCATTGGGAGGCCGAGACAGGAGGATTGTTTGAGGCCAGGAGTTTGAGACCAGCCAGGCAGGCATAGTGAGACCCATCTATATATGTATATGTATATGTATATGTATATGTATGTCTATGTGTCTGTGTCTATATTTATATCTACATCTATGTTTATATCTATATCATCTATATCTATAGAGAAATTCTCTATTAATGAAAGCCTCATTAAGTTTACTCCTCATTCTCACCTCTATCCTTTGGTACCACTGTCAGAAACAGAAAGCCTACTTGGGTGATTAAAGAGACACGGATGACAACAACAACAAGAACAATAGCAAGAAGCTAACCCTGGGAAGATCCCAGTAGTCAACTGGGTGTAGACAAATGCAATTCTGGACCTATGGATGCATCTACCTAAGATCAACACCTATGGCATTGACAAGGTATGCAAGAAGGTGTGGAAGATATGTACTGTTAGGAACTTATGCTGTCTATTTAAAAATCAGTCAACCAACTTATATTTGCTGAGCACCCTTCAAGACCCCAGGTGAATGTATGGGGAGAAATCAGAACAATGTGAGAGGGGAGGGCTCTCCTCAGACATTTACAAGACAACATCATTGGGACTTCAAAGAAATTAATGTACTCGCTCATACTGTAGAATTTACTAATGTATTATGTGTATTGTCCATCTCCACCAGCTAGAATGTCCGTTCAGCAGGGTAAGGATCTTTGTCTTGTTTTCCCCAGCAGGGTCTTGAACAATGCTTGGCCCAGAGTTGATGTTCAGTATCCGTTGAATATCTACTGAGTAAATGAATGCCTGGGTATGCTTCTCCAAGAATGCCCATCCATTTGTACTTACAAAAATAAGTACACCTATATCTCACTTAAAATATGCCAGGCACTGTTCCAGCCCTAAACATATCTTAGCTCCTTTGATCAATCCTCTGACATAACTACTAGTATTATCATTCTAATTTTATAGAAGAGGCAACTGAAGCAAAAAGGAGTAACTTACTGTGGTAACCCAGCCAGTAGGTGCTGAAACAGAGATTCTAACCCAGGCAGCCTGGCTCTTACATCCATATCTTCACTATCACTTTGTTTTCCTTCTCCAGGACTTGGGTCCAAGGTGTCTACTTAGCACAAAGGTGCATTCTGTGGCTGTGAAATAGCAAAGTGAACTGGCCTATTCCCTTCTGGCTCTTTCTACCCAGGAGGTTGCCTTTAATGTTTCTTTCAGGCTGACTGCATAATCAGCCTTTCTCAGGGCTGAGCTCTTACTATGAGTTGGGCATACGTATTAGCTTTCCATCTTGTTGGGAAGATAAGACACAATTGCAAGCAATTTTTTGGTAGTATGTAGAAAATGGAGTCACCATGAGAAAGGGACGGAAAGAAATGTTATGGAAATTCAGAGGAAGGTGCTATTGCTTCCCTATGCTGTGTTCAGAGACATGGGAAAATGACATGGAAAAGCCGAGGGAACAGCCTGAGCAAAGGCACAGAGGACCGTCTAAGAGGATCCTTTGCTAGCTGCTGCTCAGAGTCCCTCACAGCCAGAACCCTTCCTCCCATGGACCAACAGAAAGTCCATTAAGTCCTGGTGTGTCTGCCCTTTTGGCAATCTAAGAATGTGTCTAGCACATGGGTTCTGAGGTCCTTACCTGTCTTGGCACCATTCCTCTCTGGTGCCCATTGTCAAACTACCCTGAGCCTCAGATTCCTCATATGTAAAACAGAAGCTAATAGGATCTACCCTAAGGGCTTGTTGGAAGAATCCAAGCTAGTCACGTAGACGAAGCTCTTAGCATCACCTGGCACCACGAGTGCTCACTAACTTTGCTGCTCTTTTCCACCCTAGTTGTCTGAGTGCTCACAGGTGATGATGGTAATGATCCCTGCACTTTTGTAGAGCTCAGGAATTAGAATCCTCTCATCTGTAAGAACTCATTGAAACTTCACAACTGCTCACCTGCCCTGACCTGGGAAAATCATTTTGTCACTTCTTTCCCCAAGAGATATTTTTATTCTGATAAGTCAATTCAGGCTGAAGTGAACACTAAGGGCCATTTTCCATTTCTTATAATACCTGAAACCGGGTAATATATAAAGAAAAGGAATTTATTGCTTATAAAGGTTGAGAGTCCAAGGTCAAGGGGCTGCATCTGGTGAGGGCCTTCTTGCTGTTGAGGACTCTGCAGAGTCTTAAGGCAGTGCAGGACATCACATGGCAAGGGGGCTGTGTCCCCCTTGAAAAATATTCGAATATTGAAAAATATTGAAAATATTCAAATATTGAAAAATTCAAATATTGAAAAATATTCAGACCATAGCCAGCTCTTGGCAAGAGAGGGAAGATCAGGCTGGGTGCAGTGGCTCACACCTGTAATCTCAGCACTTTGGGAGGCCGAGGTGGGCGGATCACCTAAGGTTGGGAGTTTGAGGCCAGCCTGGCTAACATGGTGAAACCCTGTCTCTATTAAAAATGCAAAAATTAGTCAGGTGTGGTGGCGTATGCCTATAATTCCAGATACTCAGGAGGCTAAGGCAGGAGAATCACTTGAACCCAGGGGCAGAGGTTGCAGTGAACTGAGATCGCACCACTGCACTCATGCCTGGGAGACAGAGTGAGACTCTGTCTCACAAAAGAAAAAAAAAAAAGAGAGAGAGAGAGAAGGAAATCTTTGGAAAGCCCAAAGAAGGGAGTGGCTGAAGGGGGCTGGTGGAAGAAGGCTGGCGGGATGTACAAGGGGGTGTCATTTTCAGACCAGCTGGAAGGGCCCATTCTTGCTACACCCATGCCGCCTTGCAGCATCGGGAGCTGTGGGGACTGTTTGGATCCACCGGCCTTAGACAGGGGTCTATACACTAGCACGGGCATGGGGCAGTTAAAGGGAGTGTTTGCAATCTGATATTCTCACTTCTTAGGGAGACTCAGAAGTCATTTTTTGTGATAAGTGAGACACATAGCATCTTGCAAAAATCATGCTCTGGAGTAGATTTGCGTAAATGAATGTATTGTATTTTTAAAAAAATTATGAAAGCTTTAATTACCTAAACTTGAACTAAGTTGTCTCTTGCAGAACACACAAAGTGTTAGCTTATTTTGTACTTGGTTACCTTTTTGTTTTCATAAATTGGATGATCTTCTATGTAACTCTTGTTTCAACTCAGCGGCAACACCTCAGAGATGTTTTCAAAGTAACAAATATTGTTATGGAGCACTTGCTATGAGCCAGCACGACCTATTATTTAAGAGCAGAGACCCTGAGAGCCAGGCTGCCTGGGTCTATTCATGATTCTGCCACTTACTAGCTGTGTAATCCTGGACAGTTATTTAACCGTCTTCTGCCTCAGTTTACTGATCTGTAAAACAGGTACCTATGTCATAAGGTTGTTATGAGAATTAAATGGGCTAATATGAATAAAGTGTTCAGAACGGTGCCTGCTCATGGGAAATATTCAATACAGGTCAGTCTGGTTATGTGCTGGACACTGGGCCAGGAGCTGGGGATAGAACTCCAAAGATAGACAAGGTCCCTGAATTCTTTGAGCTTACAGTCTAGTGGAGATGCAAGATAGGTGGCAATTAGTCAATAATGAGGGTGATGTGTGGTATAACAGGGGTGGTACAAGGTGTTCTAGGAGGACTAATTACAGGCTTCTGTAGATGTGCTGGATATTTTCCTTTTCCTATCTTGTTAACATAGACTGATTTGTTTAGCATCATAAATCTCCAGGATTGAAAAGCGTTTTCAAAGGTCACTGGTTCATTTCAGTGACCCAAGTAAAGCCTGCCCCCAGGCCGGGTGTGGTGGCTCATGCCTGTAATCCCAGCACTTTGGGAGGCCAAGGCGGCGGATCACCTGAGGTCAGGAGTTCGAGACCAGCCTGGCCAACGTGGTGAAACACTGTCTCTACTAAAAATACAAAAAATTAGCGGGGCGTGGTAGCAGGTGTCTGTAATCCCAGCTACTTGGGAGGCCGAGGCAGGAGAATCACTTGAACCTGAGAGGTGGAGGTTGCAATGAGCTGAGATGGCACCACTGCATTCCAGCCTTGGTAACAAGAGCAAAGCTCCATCTCAAGAAAAACAAACAAAATAAAAGCCTGCCCCCAGATAACGTCATAGACATGTCTGCTTCTTTCTCTGCCTTCATCACTACACCGGAAGCTGCTAGCCCTGCAGTTTACATCCTGCCAGCTTTTCTCAGATCCCTCTGCCTGGGGTGGCCTGCTTTCAGGAACTCCTTAGATGCTTAGGAGCCTGCCTGGGGAAGAGGTTCTCAAAACTTGTCTTTAGGAATGGAGCTGCTTTCTGCATTTATCTGTGACCCAGCATTCTTGATTCTTGGACCTGGGCACTGCACCTGGACTGTTTTTCTGTTTCTTTGCCTGTGACTCTGACTGTGGTCACCAGGGCTGCTGTGGGCAACAGCACAGGGAGGGGCAGAAAGCAGGGGCCAGGACCAGGGGCTGGGAGAGTAGTGATCACCTGCCTTCAATTTTCTCAGCCTACCACCTGTGCAGCACCTACATCGGGATCACCTGGGATTATTGTTTAAAAATCAGATTCCTTGGCTTCAGACCCAGTGAGATCCAGGAATACACATATTAAATCAGCTTTCTTGGTGATTGTTAGGCAATGACTCCTCAAAGGTGGGCCCCTGTGTCTGCTTGGAGCCCTTGTTGGAGATAAACACCTTTCCTTGCTCTTCCCTAGTGGTGCACACCTCCTGGGGCCCTGTCCTGCCAGCTTTTCTCAGATCCCTCAGCCTGGTGCACAGTCTAGCTGGTTCTGGGTCTACCTAGATGCACCAGGAAGGGTGAGAGGGGGTAAGCATGTTGGAATGACTGGCAAATTGGAGCTGGCTTCTGTAGATTGCAGAATCACAAAAGATTAGAATCGGAAAGCATCTTAGAGATGAGTCCATACAGACTTTTTATTTTGCGGGTGAAACATCAGACCTGGGGCAGTCAGGTGATGCACTGAAGGTCTCACCAGCAGGGCTCTGGGCCAGGGCTAGAGTGCAGGCCGCTGGCTCCTTGTATGACCACAGTGGTCCTCTCACTAGAGCCACCCCTGGTCTGAGTTGCGGAGACCAAAGAAAGTGCTATTCACTTCATCTGTAGGGCTTGAGCTTGGAATTATTTTTTCAGCATTCAGATGGGCCACACTGAGGTTGGCTCCATTTGTGGCTAAATGCACGGTAGAGAGAAAGGTAAACCAGGTTGTGGATTCTGGCTGAGTCCAGAAACAACCTGGTTGGCTCTTGTGTGGCGAGACCCTCCTCCTGGGCTTCCACGGGGTGGTGGAGGTGGTACAGCTTGGCATGAGGCATACGAATAAGCTACCTTGTGGTCGTTCTTGATTTGCGTGTGTTGAACCAGCCTTGCATCCCAGGGATGAAGCCCACTTGATCATGGTGGATAAGCTTTTTGATGTGCTGCTGGATTCGGTTTGCCAGTATTTTACTGAGGATTTTTGCATCGATGTTCATCAGGGATATTGGTCTAAAATTCTCTTTTTTTGTTGGGTCTCTGCCAGGCTTTGGTATCAGGATGATGCTGGCCTCATAAAATGAGTTAGGGAGGATTCCCTCTTTTTCTATTGATTGGAATAGTTTCAGAAGGAATGGTATCAGCTCCTCCTTGTACCTCTGGTAGAATTTGGCTGTGAATCCATCTGGTCCTGGACTCTTTTTGGTTGGTAAGCTATTAATTATTGCCTCCATTTCAGAGCCTGTTATTGGTCTATTCAGAGATTCAACTTCTTCCTGGTTTAGTCTTGGGAGGGTGTATGTGTCAAGGAATTTATCCATTTCTTCTAGATTTTCTAGTTTATTTGCGTAGAGGTGTTTATAGTATTCTCTGGTGGTAGTTTGTATTTCTGTGGGATTGGTGGTGATATCCCCGTTATCATTTTTTATTGCGTCTATTTGATTCTTCTCTCTTTTCTTCTTTATTAGTCTTGCTAGCGGTCTATCAATTTTGTTGATCTTTTCAAAAAACCAGCTCCTGTATTCATTGATGTTTTGAAGGGTTTTTTGTGTCTCTATCTCCTTCAGTTCTGCTCTGATCTTAGTTATTTCTTGCCTTCTGCTAGCTTTTGAATGTGTTTGCTCTTGCTTCTCTAGTTCTTTTAATTGTGATGTTAAGGTGTCAATATTAGATCTTTCCTGCTTTCTCTTGTGGGCATTTAGTGCTATAAATTTCCCTCTACACACTGCTTTAAATGTGTCCCAGAGATTCTGGTATGTTGTGTCTTTGTTCTTGTTGGTTTCAAAGAACATCTTTTTTTATTTCTGCCTTCATTTCGTTATGTACCCAGTAGTCATTCAGGAGCAGGTTGTTCAGTTTCCATGTAGTCGAGCGGTTTTGAGTGAGTTTCTTAATCCTGAGTTCTAGTTTGATTGCACTGTGGTCTGAGAGACAGATTGTTATAATTTCTGTTCTTTTACATTTGCTGAGGAGAGCTTTACTTCCAACTATGTGGTCAATTTTGGAATAGGTGTGGTGTGGTGCTGAGAATGTATATTCTGTTGATTAGGGGTGGAGAGTTCTGTAGATGTCTGTTAGTTCCGCTTGGTGCAGAGCTGAATTTAATTCCTGGATATCCTTGTTAACTTTCTGTCTTGTTGATCTGTCTAATGTTGACAGTGGGGTGTTAAAGTCTCCCATTATTATTGTGTGGGAGTCTAATTCTCTTTGTAGGTCTCTAAGGACTTGCTTTATGAATCTGGGTGCTCCTGTATTGGGTGCATATATATTTGGATAGTTAGCTCTTCTTGATGAATTGATCCCTTTACCATTATGTAATGGCCTTCTTTGTGTCTTTTGATCTTTGTTGGTTTAAAGTCTGTTTTATCAGAGACTAGGATTGCAACCCTTGCCTTTTTTTGTTTTCCATTTTCTTGGTAGATCTTCCTTCATCCCTTTATTTGGAGCCTATGTGTGTCTCTGCACGTGAGATGGGTCTCTTGAATGTAGCACACTGATGGGTCTTGACTCTTTATCCAATTTGCCAGTCTGTGTCTTTTAATTGGAGCATTTAGCCCATTTACATTTAAAGTTAATATTGTTATGTGTGTATTTGTTCCTGTCATTATGATGTTAGCTGGTTATTTTGCTCGTTAGTTGATGCAGTTTCTTCCTAGCCTTGATGGTCTTTACATTTTGGCATGTTTTTGCAGTGGCTGGTACCAGTTGTTCCTTTCCATGTTTAGTGCTTCCTTCAGGAGCTCTTGTAGGGCAGGCCTGGTGGTGACAAAATCTCTCAGCATTTGCTTGTCTGTAAAGTATTTTATTTCTCCTTCACTTATGAAACTTAGTTTGGCTGGATATGAAATTCTGGGTTGAAAATTCTTTTCTTTAAGAACGTTGAATATTGGCCCCCACTCTCTTCTGGCTTGTAGAGTTTCTGCTGAGAGATCAGCTGTTAGTCTGATGGGCTTCCCTTTGTGGGTAACCTGACCTCTCTCTCTGGCTGCCCTTAACATTTTTTTCTTCATTTCAACTTTGGTGAATCTGACAATTATGTGTCTTGGAGTTGCTCTTCTCGAGGAGTATCTTTGTGGCATTCTCTGTATTTTGTGAATTTGAATGTTGGCCTGCCTTGCTAGGTTAGGGAAGTTCTCCTGGATTATATCCTGCAGAGTGTTTTCCAACTTGGTTCCATTCTCCCCATCACTTTCAGGTACACCAATCAGACGTAGATTTGGTCTTTCACATAGTCCCACATTTTTTGGAGGCTTTGTTTGTTTCTTTTTATTCTTTTTTCTCTAAACTTCTCTTCTTGCTTCATTTCATTCATTTGATCTTCCATCACAGATACCCTTTCTTCCAGTTGATTGAATCGGCTACTGAAGCATGTGCATTTGTCACGTAGTTCTCATGCCATGGTTTTCAGCTCCATCAGGTCCTTTAAGGACTTCTCTGCATTGGTTATTCTAGTTAGCCATTAGTCTAATCATTTTTCAAGGTTTTTAACTTCTTTGCGATGGGTTCGAACTTCCTCCTTTAGCTCAGAGAAGTTTGATCGTCTGAAGCCTTCTTTCAACTCGTCAAAGTCGTTCTCCATCCAGCTTTTTTTTGTTGCTGGTGAGGAGCTGTGTTCCTTTGGAGGAGGAGAAGCGCTCTGACTTTTAGAATTTTCAGTTTTTTCTGTTCTGTTTTTTCCCCATCTTTGTGGTTTTATCTACCTTTGGTCTTTGATGATGGTGACGTACAGATGGGGTTTTGGTGTCAATGTCCTTTCTGTTTGTTAGTTTTCCTTCTAACAGTCAGGACCCTCAGCTGCAGATATGTTGGAGTTTGCTGGAGGTCCACTCCAGACCCTGTTTGCCTGGGTATTAGCAGTGGAGGCTGCAGAACAGTGAATATTGCTGAACAGCAAATGTTGCTGTCTGATCGTTCCTCTCGAGGTTTCCTCTCAGAGGGCTACTCGGCTGTATGAGGTGTCAGTCTGCTCCTACTGGGGGGTGCCTCCCAGTTAGGCTACTCAGGGGTCAGGGACCCACTTGAGGAGGCAGTCTGTCCTTTCTCAGATCTCAAACTCCGTGCTGGGAGAACCACTACTCTCTTCAAAGCTGTCAGCAGGGACATTTAAGTCTGCAGAGGTTTCTGCTGCCTTTTGTTTGGCTATGCCCTGCCCCCAGAGGTGGAGTCTACAGAGGCAGGCAGGCCTCCTTGAGCTGAGGTGGGCTCCACCTCAGTTGGAGCTTCCCTGCCGCTTTGTTTACCTACTCAAGCCTCAGCAATGGCGGGTGCCCTCCCCCAGCCTCGCTGCCGCCTTGCAGTTCGATCTCAGACTGCTGTGCTAGCAATGAGCAAGGCTCTGTGGGCGTGCGACCCTCTGAGCCAGGCGTGGGATATAATCTCCTGGTTTGCCGTTTGCTAAGACCATTGGAAAAGCACAGTATTAGGGTGGGAGTGACCCGATTTTCCAGGTGCTGTCTGTCCCAGCGTTGCTTGGCTATGAAAGGGAATTCCCTGACCCCTTGCAGTTCTCGGGTGTGGCGATGCCTCGCCCTCCTTTGGCTCACGCTCGGTGCGCTGCACCCACTGTCCAACAAGCCCCAATGAGATGAACCCAGTACCTCAGTTGGAAATGCAGAAATCACCCGTCTTCTGCATTGCTCACGCTAGGAGCTGTAGACTGGAGCTGTTCCTATTTGGCCATCTTGGAACCGCCTTGTGGTCGTTCTTATTGCTCACTCGGCCACATACCTAAAGATGCCCCAATTTACAAAGGTGCACTCCAGGAATGAGATCTTTTCTATGATGACAACTTGGAGGGGGCGTTTTCTTCTCTACTGCAAGCTGGCTATGGCGTCTTTGCAGCTGTTCTGTTACTCTTTTGAAACAAACAAAAAGCTGTTGTGGGTGTGGATGTGTCTGTGACAGGGCAGGCTTTGGCTGTGAAGGGCGATGGAATACCCTCTACAGTTGTCTGTGTGCACAAGTGCCTCTCTGTGTGTTTGAAACTTGCACCCAAATGATTGACAGATTGTAAATTATTTTAAAACCCTTTTTTCTCTTTTTGCATGTATCCTTCACCTGCGGCTTGCTGTATTGCCAGGGTACCAGGCCTGGATCAGGGATGTCAGGTTTGAGAACTGGAACCTGTTCAAGGGGAGCTATTTGTGCCGAGGGAGAGGGGCACAGCTGAGAAGAGGATGGAGTTGGGCATCCAGATGTTTGCTGAAAGTTTCCAACTGGAAATACAGTGGACTACAGTGGTGAGGGATTTATGCTACACTTGGAAGAACATCATGGAGAGTTAAAAGAAATTTTGCACATTTTTTCTCGGCTATGTAACTCTAGAGCTGCCTAATACCTTCACATCTACAGCTGTAAAATGGGCCCAGGCATTCTACCATATGCTAGGCAACATTCTAAGTGCTTTACCCCATTTACTCTTATATCTCATTAATTCTATGAGATAGAATTGCTCCCTTTTACAGATGAAGAAACTGAGGCACAGAAGTTAAGTTACCCCAGGCCACACAGCCAGATATGATAGGTCCCAGGAATTTTGGCTTGAGTCAGCACTCTTTCCTCAACTGCCATGCCATGGGCGAACACGTGGTCAGGAGACGAGTAAGAAGATTACATATATATCGTTAAGTCCTAGGGGCACAACTGGCTGGTGATTGTTAATTTTATGTGTCAACTTGGCTGAGCCACAGTGTCCAGATATGTGGTCAAACATTATTCTGTATGTTTCTGTGAGGGTGTTGTTGGGTGAGATTAAAATGGAGGGATTTTGAGTAAAGCAGATTGTCCTCCATGGAGTGGGTGGGCCTTGTCTAATCAGCTGAAGCCCTTAATAGAAGAAAAAATACTGACCTCCCCCAAGCAAGAGGGAGTTCTGCAACAGACTGCCTTTGGACTTGAACTGCAACATGGGCTCTTCCTAGTTCTTCAGCCTGTTGGCCCACCCTTCAAATTTTGGACTTGTCGGCCTGCATAACTGTGTGATCAGCTCCTTAAAATCTCTCTCTCTTTCTCTTTATCCTGTTGGTTCTGTTTCTCTGGGAAATCCTGGCTAATACATGGCTCCATAGCATCATCTGGTCATCACAGTGCTGGGCCACATCTGTCAGCAGCATCGTGCTCTAGGACTAACAATTCATTTCTTGGCCTCATCTACCCAGGGACACGAGTCTGTTTCCTCGGTGGGTCAGTTAATCTCTCTCTGACTCTTCCTCCTGCCCCTGCTCTGCCTCTGCATCATCATTCAACTTACTAGGTTCTGACTTCACTTTCTTTATATCCCCTTGATCAGTTAGAATTCACTCCTGTTTTGAGTAGCTGAAAACCTGCCAGAGTAGTTTGGTGAGCAAGAGGTTGATTTTTCTCATATCACTAGAAGGCTGGTGGTACTTAGAACATAGTCTAATGCTGGGCACCTGCTCAAGGATGTCAACAAGGACCAGCTCCTTCCATCTTCCAACTCTACCATCATTAGGGAAGACTTTGTCTTCATGGCTGCAAGATGGCTGCTGCATCTCCAGGTGTTGTGTCTGTGTTCCAGGCAGAAGGGGCCTGGCAGAGAAGGGAGAAGTGAGAGAAACAAAGGGCAAAATTTCTCTATTCTTTAGCCCTTGCTCGCTCGCTTTCTTTCTTTCTTTCTTTCTTCCTTCCTTCCTTCCTTTCTTTCTTTCTTTTTCTTTCTTTCTCTCTCTCTTTCTTTCTTTCTTTCTCTCTCTTTCTTGCTTTCTTCTTTCTTTCTTTCTTTTTTTCTTTCTTTCTTTCTTCTTCTCTCTCTCTTTTTTTTTTCTGGTGGTGTGAGGAGATTGAGGGAGGGAAAACCTCTGCAGGGACTTCTACCTATATCTCATTGGCCAGAACAATTTCACATTGTTTTCTTTAGCCACAAAGGAGGCTGAAGTTGAGTATTTTGCTTTCTGTCCTCTATAGCAGAGGAAATCAAGGGATAGGTGGGTCAGTATATGGCTATTTAGTGCAGGGATTGGCAAATGTTTTCAGTAGAGGGCTAGATAGTAAATATTTTAGGCTTTGTGGGCCATACAGTCTCTGTTATGCCTACTCAACTCTGTGGTGTAGCACAAAAGTAACTACAGAAAATACATAAACGAATGGATGTGGCTGTGTTTCAATAAAACTTTATTTACAAAAACAGGCAGTGGGCTGGATTTGGATGATGGGCCATCATTTGCCCACACCTAATTTAGTGATTCGACCTATAATATCTACCACTGGACTCAAATATTTCAGCCAAAAATATTTTCACAAATTGCGGTACAGCATCCCTAAAAGATGAGAGTGGGGAATGGATATGAAATAGTGGAATTGGATCTGAATTGATACAAAGTTTTCTTCTGTCATGCTAAGGAGTTGGTACTTTACCCTCTGGGCAGAGGAAGAGGTCAGAGAAGACTGGGCTGTGGTTGTGGTTGTGGGTGGTGGGTTCACAACCTGTGGTGATCCCAGGGTTGACTCTGATGGCTGACAGCCTGGTAGAGAGGACCTCTCTTCTGCATTCCTCACTGCACATCCCTCTTTAAACCACAGGTCTGGTCAAAGAGATGACCAGGGGGTGCTGAGCTAGAAAAGAGAGGGTAGAAAATGCTGTAACTAAAAGCCTAAGGCTTCAGCTAGGTTTGGGGGCTCACACCTGTAATCGCAGCACGTTGGGAGGCCTAGGCGGGCGGATCACCTGAGGTCAGGAGTTCGAGACCAGCCTGGTCAACGTGGTGAAACCCTGTCTCTACTTAAAAAAAAAATCACAAAAATTAGTCAGGCATAGTGGCGGGCACCTGTTGTTCCAGCTACTCGGGAGCCTGAGGTAGGAGAATGGCTTGAACCCAGGAGGCGGAGGTTGCAGTAAGCCGAGATCGCACCACTGCACTCCAGCCTGGGCCATAGAGTGAGACTCCATCTAAAAAAAATAAACAATAAAAATAAAAATCTCAGGGTTGAATGGGCACATAGGATTCATTGAGCACCATAAATATCTGTTTCCATATTCTTGAGCTCTTTGGTACCCAGAGAATATACCAATAACATGTTTGGATTTAGGGTTAGAGAAATCTTCTCGAATTTTCCTAGCCTCACAGAATTTGACAACACTTTACCTCTGCAAGTGCAGAACCAGTATTAAGACAGTATGCATTGTGTAATCTCACATCAAACCTTTGTATTTATCATTAAAAATGTGGCAACATCATTGCAGTCATAAACAGAGTTACCAAGGAAACCAGTTTATCATAATTAGCTATTTATTCCCTCTTCTTTCTCTCTCTCTCTCCCCCTTCTACCTGAGCTTTCTTTGGGCTGAAAGGTATGATAAGCTGTTATCAGCCTGGGCTCAGTGGCTAATTAGGTCCTAATATTGATTCATAGAATTACACTGCTCTTTTCCATAACTATGCTGTAGTGCATTGTCTGTGCTTATTAAAAATAGACACAGTGATGGAACAATTGGTTTATTATGTGTTTTAAATAGTCATAATAGCTGTTTCCCAGGGGAGTGGTATATCAAAACCTGACAGACAGAAGATAAAAACTTTTGGCCTACAAAAGACTTCTGGCTCTTTCTCTTGCATTAGGAAGTAGTTGTGAAAGAAATTTTGCTTCCTGGATGGGGCTCCCAGTCCAACAGGCTTTTTATCATTTTTTTTTGTTGTCTATTATAATAGAGAACATGAGCTAATACCCATATTCCACACCGATGTTCTAGAGCAGAGGTCTGCAAACTTTCTATGTAAAGGGACATATAGTAAGTATTTTAGGTTTGTGAGCCATATGCACTCTGTCCTAACTACTGGACTCTATCCTTTATGGCAGGAAAACAGCAATAGACAATATGTAATGAATGGGTGAGATTGTGTTCCAATAAAACTTTATGTAAACAGGTGGCAGGCCAGATTTGGCCCACGGATTGAAGCTTGCAGACATCTATCTAGAGCCTTGGTCTCAAAGGGTAGGGAATTAACTTGCAGTTGGCCCCTTAAAGTGGGAGCAATACCTGGAGAAGCCTGGACGAGCCACCAGGAGCCACTGGGAGCTCCTACTGGGCTATCTGTGGGGGTCTCTCCCTGCTTGTCCATCTCTCATTGAGAGGGGTGGTTTCTCACAGTGATCCCCCCACAGAAGGGTAGACTAGGGACCAGGTAACCTGGAGTAGTTCCTGACTTGAATGCTTAACTGGATGACATTTTCTCATCTGTAATGCCCTCTACCACCTGTTCCAAAGAGCTGTGAGATGCACGGAGATCATGAATGGGAAAGGACTCTGTGAACTGTAAACTGTAAGCCACCAAGGCATAGAACCATAACAGCTGTGGCTACTAAGATGTTGCTTGATAAGTTGAGTATTTGCTTTCTGGGCCCCATAGCAGAGGAAATCAAAGCAAAGGTGGATCAGAATATGGCTGTTTAGTGCAGGGATTGGCAAATGTTTTTGGTAAATGCCAGATAGTAAATATTTTAGGCTTTGTGGGCCACACAGCCTCCGTCATTCCTGTTCAACTCTCGTTGCAGCAGAAAAGTAACCACAGACAACACATGAATGAATGGGTGTGGCTGTGTTTCAATAAAACTTTATTTACAAAAGCAGGCAGTGAGCTGGATTATAAAGCAATCACAGAGTAGCGGAATGGGAATGACCCCTTCAGGTGTTAGTCCACCTGGCATCTGGGTCTTGAGCCCACCCTTTACCAACCTTCTGGGAAATTGTCCACCTTGAGTTTTAATTCCTCCAGTGGCCAAATTCATGATATTTTTGGCTGATCTATCTTCATACAGTTTTGGTTATCAGAAATTTCTTGCTGTTTCTCAGCCAAAATCTGTCTTTCTGTATCTTCCCCGCATTTGTCCTAGTTCTATGCCTCAGCATTTTCCAAAACTATTAGATTAATCTCTTCTTCATATGATAGCTCTTTCAATATTTGAAGATAGAGGTCATAGTCTTCAAGTCTTCTCCTCACCAGGCTAAACATCAGCATTCCTTGAACTGTTTCTATATGACATGGTTTTGACCTTTCACCATTCAGGTTGCTCTCCTCTGCACAAGTTTCAGTTCCTCAGCATCCCTCCTAAATGGTATATCCACTGTTGGGGACAATATTTCATGCATGTTTTAACTAATATAGAGTAGGATTGTAGCCTCCTTTGTTCCAGATTCAATGCTTCTGTTAATGCAGCCTAAGGTCATATGTGCTGTTTGGGTGAATACATCATAATGCTGGATTTTACTCAGTTGATGTTGACTGAGACTTTTAAGTCCTTTTCTTGTGTACTGCAAAGTCATGGCTACCCCATCCTGACTAGTGCAGAGTAAGGATAACTTGGATTTCCAGTAAAAATCCTTTGGCTACTTTGTATTCAAAGTCAAAGTCCTTTTGAATTGAGATTACATTTATTTTCAATCTTTGGGTAGTCTTTGACTTAATGAGAATGCTGATTGTGATGTGAAATCAACTACGTCTTCACATAGCCTACCATGAGTTCTGCCGTGGTTGAAGATACAGCCTCTAAATCAGTGCTACTCAATTATTACTAGTCTACAAAAAGATAAGGAGCTTACCCTAGAATGCAAATAAAAGCATTGTTTCCTTCATTGAGAAAGTCTTGGTATGAATAAAATGTCAGCTGAACTAAACATGGTGCTTCGTGACATAGCTGATTTGCAGACAGCAGATAAGCAGGGGTTCTCAGACCACATGTTTTGACTAGTAGGTCTCTAAATGACTCTCAAGATCTTGACTGAAACTCTAACTGGCTTAAGGAGGGTAGATAAGAAGAATAAACATCTTCAGAAATAGTAGAAAGGATTATGGTGACTAGATGAAAATTAGCCTTGAGATTCAGTCTAAGTTAGGATCCTAATGGGAAACCTCTTCAGTTTCTTTTACTTCTAAAATTTGGGCTGGATTTCAGTGATTATTCAATGCACATCTGTTGGTCTCTTAATCTGTGAGAGGCATTGAGCTAGGAACTGAGGGGTTACAAATTTAACTGAGATATAGCCGGAGTCCTGGTTGGGGGAGTCTTAGATGCAAACAGGTAACAAATTGTGGCGTAGGCCGCTAGTGGCCTCCTCCTACATAATTTTCTCCTTTTACCTTATTCACGGCAGCTATGTCCTCAGATAAAAGACCACGTATTTCAGCCTCCTTTGCAGTTAGCTTAATTGTGTCATTTCCAGTAATCATCTCACAGCATGAAGGGGCTTTAATGATGGGGGTTTTATGCTGTAGGGGTTTTGGGGCAGAAGGGCGGAAGGAACCCAGATCTCTGATGACTGTGGAGCCTCCAGTCCTGTCTAACTCTGGGCTTCTTTTACACAAGAGGTTAGATCCTTGTGAGTGCCGCGCCTGCTATACACAGCTGAACTTCATCCTAAAGTGATAGAGAATTTGATTCTTAGGGAGGGGGCTCCTATAAGAAACATAACTTAAAATGTGCTGTTGACTTAGGGGAGGAGATGGGAAGGCAGATATTTAGAGCTCAGATTTTGCAAATTAGAAATCTGGGGACCCTTGCTGTGCATTGTTAGAGCATTTGATTGAATTGTTGCCTATTGTAACTGGGAAAGCAAACCATAAGTTGACTGAAGCTGTAGCTTTAGGGGAAATGGCAGCAAAAATTCAGAATGACAGCAAGAGTGTTGGCTTGCTGTCTCCTTCTTGCCACTTATAGCAAAGTCCTGCAAAAGAAAGCTGGCCAGTCTGCGGGCAGATATGGAGAGAAATGCTGCTTTGCTTAGGAGGTGTTCTCAGCCTGCAGCCTGCAATCTAAGTTGATTGAGATTCCTATAATTTGAAGTTTTGTCGCTTTTTATGTGCAAGATGAAGTAGGAGTTATTAATATGTAGTATCTCCAAATCAACACCTTAGCAGGAAATAAGGCTGAGGCCCACCATAGCAAAGTCAGAATTAGGTGTGTTATCTTCCACAGTTGCGTACTGTCTGCCTCTGAACTTACTTTATGTTAGAGATTAAGTCCTTGTCTATAAGCTTCTGAGATTTGGGATTTTCTGTTTACATAGTGGAACTTGATCTTAATTGATCCAAAGTTTTCTTCTGTCATGCTGAGGAGTCAGTACGCTACAGATAAGACCTGAGAAGAGTGGGTTGGGGGTGGTATGGAGTAGGCAACTTCTAAGATGGTTGAAGTTATAGGGCATGAGCGAGATTTCTTTTCTCATACCTTCCTGAACCTTGGCTTGTTTGGATCCTGACATTCTACCATTACATTCCTGTTCCTTTAATTTTCAAAGGCATTTCAGATGTTGAAAGTCTCTTCCTAATGAGTTTCAAATACCCAGAGTAGGAGATGGACACAAGAATATTCTAGTCCCTGACAGCTACCAAAGACCCCTGGCCCTATGGGGCCAAAGTCCTGGGGGTGGGAAGGGCACTGAATGGGAATGGAAAGGATGTCACAGAGAAATGCAGCCAAGCTCGCAATTCCACTAAAGGCTGGTGCAGTCTAGCATGCCGGGATACTGGGATGTGTTTCTCAGTGAAACCCATTCTTTAGGGCTGAACCTGTGTGGTGTCAGTGAAGTGGAATTTGATCCATGTAGACAGCTGATCTGGACATTTTTGGCCTGGATTATTTGTTTGGCTGTCTCCACTGATCAAATTAACTGGATAATTGCCAAATATCTTCTCAGTTGTGCTCCCCTAGGCAGCTGGTGCCTCCAGCAGGATGGGGAGGCAACCTCCAAGGACAAGCCAGATTAGAGAATTAGCACATATTTGCGACCTGGTCTACTCAGGGAACTGTCCATTTAATCAGGGGTGAGAATTGAGGGCCTGGGTTGGGGGGAAGTGAGAGCTTCAGCCCTCCTGGCTTTATAGGCAGGAAGATGCCACAGTGGTCCAGCCTGCATTTTCCTCAAGAAACCCTCTAGGCCAGTGTGTAAGATGGTACCAAAGCTGTCTAGGAGAGCTGCCCGAATTCTGCTCTCACTCACTATGGTGCCTGTGTTGAGGACATAGGATGGTCTTATCTCGAAGCAATTGCAATGTAGGAAGATGAATTTCTAACCTCCAGGGCCAAGAAAAGCTCAAAAAGATGCTGTGCAAAAGACAGAGAAAGAACTCTTCTTTCTCTTACCTCCTTCTCAGGGGTGGTGGGATGCCAGGCTCTAGCTCATACTAAGACACTTTGGACCTTACCTGCTTCTCTGTTTTTTTATTTTGTTTTATTTTATTTTATTTGCGTGCATCTTGTCTCCACAACCGGGATACATCTTTAAGAACATGATTTTTTGTGGATCTCCTCAGCAGCTGGTGGAATGTCTGGCACATAATTAGTGCTCAGTAAGCTGGCTGGCCAACTGTTTGATTCAATAAGATTTGTTGGGCACTTACAGGCTTGTGCACTTTGGGATGTATAAAATGGTCAAGCCTAAACTGAGAGCCCCCAGTTTCATGGGGCAACACATGACCACACTGCAGTATGGGAAGAGAGAGAATGGCCTTCAGTGGAAGAGGTATGGGAGTATTAAATGGGGTTGGAGGCCAACATGCTCTTACTGAGCCAGAGCCCTGAGAGGGCCGAGGAAACAAGGGAAGTGTTATTAGTCTCATTCAATAGATGAGCAAACTGAGGTTCGAAGAAATGAAATGACTGGCTTGCTCAATGTCTTGCTGCTAGCGCGAGTTGGAGCCAGGATTTAAACTCAGGTTTGCTGACCCTCTTTGTAGGGAGACTGTACTCTAGATGGACCCTCTTCTAATGGATTGCATCTTGGCCTTTGGGGTTGGGGACAGGTCAGTGGCATTGAGTACCAGAATGGGGCAGAGATGTCAAACTCGTGCCCCGTGACCTGAAGCAGTCTGCAGATGGGTTTGTTAGATTCATACAGTGTGGTTATTTTAAATTGTAGTAAAATACACATAACATTGATCTCTTTAACTGTTTTTAAGTGCACCGTTCAATAGAGTTAAGTACATTCACGTGGTTGTGCAGCCAATCTCCAGAACTTTTTTTTCTTGCACAACTGCAACTATACCCATTAAACAACAACTCCCCATTCCTCCTTACCCCCAGCCCCTGTCAACTGTCATTCTACCTGCTGGCCCTGTGAATTTGACCACTCTAGGTACTTCCCATAGGGTAGGAACCAGAGTATTTGTCTTTTTGTGTCTGGCTTATTTCACTTATTATGATGTCCTCAAGGCTCATCATGTTGTTGCATGTCAAAATTGCCTTCCTTTTTAAGGCTGAATAATATTCCACTGTTACGTAGACACCACATTTTGTTGATCTGTTTATTCGTCAATGGGACTTTTTGGCAGCTTCCATCTTTTGGTTGCTGTGATGAACATGGGTGTGCAAATATCTGCTCGAGTCCCTGTTTTTAATTCTTTTGGGTATATACCCAAAAGTGGAATTGCTGAATCATCTGGTAACTGTATGTTGAATATTTTGAGAAATTGCCATGCTGTTTTCCATAGTGGCTGAGCCACTTTACATTCCCACCAACAGTGCACAAGGATTCTAATTTCTCCACATCTTCTTGTTACTTTCTGGTTGTTGTTGTTTGGTTTTTGTTTTTAATAGTAGTTATCCTAGTGGTTGGCAAATATTTAAAAATGAAGATATTTTACATAATGATTCAGATCTCTGGCTTTCACTTTACAAAATAAGAAACCCTGCCACTTCTGCATAACATAAACCTGCTGGGCCAAGGCAGCGGCCTGAACTGAAATGGGGCACAGGCTTTCCGGTTAGCTGCCGAGCACACTGACCTCCTCCACTCCCGACCTCACCTCTCCAGGCATTTGAACTTGTGAGTCTGGGGGAGGGGGACCAGAATGCCCACTCCCTGCTCACCATCATCCTGGAGGGTCTTCATGAACATACTCCAGTAGTCACAGGACTGGACAGGAGTCAGAAATCTTGAGCTGTCTGTCATTCCACCTCTGTGAGTTTGGGCAAATCACTTCATCTCTTCCTTACTGCAAAATGGAGTCCTGCCATCTTTGCTGTGCAGCTCCCAGGAATTCTGTCGTAATGGAGACAGGCAGCGGAAGTGGAAGCTCTTCATAAACTGTTGACTCAAAATAAAGGATAGGCTGCTTGTTGTGATGAATGAATGGGTGGGGCCTGTGCAGGTGGGTGCTGCTGAGACAGGGGTGTCTGCCTGTACCACTTGGGCCAGGGCCTCCAGCCCACCTTCTAACAGGTCACCTGAAAGTGGTTGTTGACAAGCATAAGCCCAGCTTCTGGGCAAATGCCCCAAATGTTTGCCTTCAGATCTATTGAGAAACCACCTATCAGGCAGGAATGTAGGTGCAGGAGGCTCCCTGAGGCCTTTGTCAACAGGCCCTTTGGTCCTGCACATAGATAGGCCTGGCCTCACGGGATTGGGCATCTGCGTGTGGCCCATCCTGTCGAGGGGGAGCAGGCTGGGTGTCTGCCCGTCTATCCTAGCTTTTTTCTGTGTGAGTTCAGCAGCAATTGCCCTCTAACCATTTCTGTTGAACTCCCTCTCTTGGGAACTTCTGCTTTGTCATTTAAAATAGTTTGGGAACTTCAGATTTAGCCCAGTGTCAGAGCAGTTTATTTGGTCTGTAGGCGTTTTTGTTTTTAAAATTCATGACAAGTTCTGTGCAACATGTTTTATTATATTTTTACCACCTGTTCTACCTTGGGGGTGGTATTAAAATCTGGGACCATCCATCTATCGCTCTTTTTTTTTAAGTTTCCTTATTTGCCATTTATATGTGTCTTGCAAACACACACACGCACAATGTGAATTTAAATATAGAAGGATAGATATACAAACATATACATATTTAATATATATAAATAAATATCTATATTCCCCTCTCTTCCCTTGTGGCTTGATTGGCTTTAAACTGTGGTTGTAATGTTGAAGGTGTATGTTTGACAGGCTAATTATGGCGTTTTAAGTGATAAATTTGTAAAACAAATAAATACTTAGAAAATCCTTTGCCAGTGTGAAGTGCTGTCTCCGTGAACATTAATAGCGAAAAAATTATCACAATATCTAATCCTCGAAAGAAAAAGCATCTGAAAACTTCACAACTTCTTTCAGCTTCCACTGAGGTCAAAAAGGACGGGTAGCATGCCCATTTTTACAGATGGAAAAATCAAGTCTTTACACAGATATTTAACAAGGGTAGCTGGAGGGCCAGTGTTGGAGTTGGGGGCCCATCCTCAAATCCTGACATCCATGCAACTATCTGAACATTTCTCTATGTTAATTAGGACAAGGGACCAGGACATATTTAGAGCACTATGTGCTATTTCCTTTCTCTAAAAATCCAAGTATGGCATGATGCATTTGGGTTTAATGACGGTCTCATTTGAGCCCTTGGATTCAGCTGTTTCTGAAGCCTACATTTTTCAGTTATGTATGTCAATAAACTACTTTTGGGTTTCTTTTACATGAAATAAAAAATAAAAAATCAGAACAAAACAACAAAAAAAGAAAACCCACCCATAAGTAACCTATGCTGTCAGAATTAAGGTTTACAACATATTATGTATTTGACAATTTAAAAAAACACGAGGGGGCATATTATCATCTCCATTTCTTAACAGATATAAAACCAGATATCCATACAGAATATCCTATTGCTTATAAAAGCAGGCCAACAAGTATTTGGGGCTCAAAAGCAAGCTTCTCTTAGAAGAAATAAAAAAGTAGCCTATTGCACCTTCCATAGTATCATTGGAAAATATGTATCTGGATCCTTAACACGATGCCCTATCACATCCCCTTTGCTGATAATTTCAAGAAGGATCTGTTTGTGGCATTTAGACAGTGAATTTCCCTTTATTGCCACCGAAACCAGAAGCTTCCCAAGGGCAGTGAGGGAGAACTCTGTATCCTTTGAAGGTTCCTGCTTTTCTTGTTTCATAGAGAGGTAATCTGCAGTATTGTGTGACTGGTAATATAGGGAATAACAGTGGCATGTATAAGTAGAATTTGCAGAATAATATCCTGGAGCAAACATAAAGCCAGGATCTTGTAATGGTTAAGAGCATGGGCCTTGGTGTCATGTGAACCTAACTGAAGCAAGTTATTTGACCACCTCATGTATCAATTTCTCTATTTATAAATGCTAATACTATGGTTGATAGTAAATGCTCAATAAATGGTAGTTATCCTATTATTTCACAAAAGTTCAATCAAATAAATCTGGATCAGTGAGATTCACAGTGTTCATTAGTATATTTAAAGAATTGAAGACGTCCTCCACTAAAGCAAACTGATAACTTTTATTTATCCCCGTGTTTTCAAATCTGACTTAACATGCAATACTTTTCTCTTAGGCTATTTTTCTGCACAACTAAGTTCCAATGGAACACACTTTGAGAAACCCCAGGGGTTGTACCCTATAGTAATTGAGGGGGATTCATTAGGCCACCACTAGGGGGTGTGCCAGCCAAGTTTTCTGATTCTCGGTGAGAGAAGAGGGTTTGCTCTGGGCTTCCAAAGAATAGAGGTTTTGAAAGCTTCAGTGGAGAGGGAGAGCAGGCCAGGAGAGTCCAAAATTCCAAAATGGCCATGACTTTGAGAAGCAAGGGAAGAAAAGAGACGGGGTCACACCACGTGGAAAGGTGGAAGAAGTTTTCCTGCCCTTTCTGTTGAGATGTACAAATGGCTGACCTTCGGATAATGAATCACTAGAGATCCCAGAATGGCTGGAATGAGAAATGTGGCCTGAAGACCAGGTCGGGACTAGGCTGGGGACAGAAAGGGAAGGGCCTGCAACACAGCTCCAGAGGCCTCTGGGAGGGAGGTCTTGACCCTGGACCTCCAGGAACCCGTGTGATGGGGAGGGAAAATTTAAAAGGCGAACAGTTTCCAGGATTTTTGGTTTCTATGTCTCATATATTTACTACTACAATGACAACAACTATTACTACACACACACACATACATACATACACACACATACATACACATACACACACATACACATACATACACACACATACACACGTACACACATACACACATATATACACACATACACACATAAACACACATACATACATCTACACATATAAACACATATACTTACACATATATACACATACACATACACATATATACAGACATATACACACATATATACACACATAAACACATATACACACATATACATGCACATACACACATATATACATATACACACATACATACACACATATTCACATACATACACATATACACACATATATACACACATACACACATAAACACATACATACATATATACATACATACACACATATACACATACATACACACATACACATATATACACACATACACATACACACGTATATACCCACATACACACATATACACACATATTTAATAAATACATATTTTCTGATAAGATTTTCTCTTAACCTCGTGCAAAGTGTGTATATCTGTTGTAAGTGAATTACGGTGGTAGACTTCGAGGTGAATGCTGAATGCCAGTTAATAAAAGTGTTCATAATAGAAAATTTGGGGGAAAACACAGAAAAGCAAAAAGAAATCACTTGTCATCGGATCCCCCACCCCCAAGAACATGTTGAGGGATGTAGGAGATTGTATAAGTAATTGGGCATTTGAGGGAGCACATATTGGTTAGGATTCTTTTGGTTATAAGTGACAGAAATCCAATTCAAAGGACCTAGGTAAAATGGTGGCTTGATTATAAGGATCCAGGGTTGTCTGTCTCATGCACCCCAAGGGCAGAAATGTGGCCAGGGCTCAGAAACAGCAAGACAGGGGGACCTATGTGTTGTCAGGACACTCCTTCTCTAACTTTTTCTTCCTCTCTGCATTTGCCTCCTCCCCGCTCTACTTTTATGGATTGGCTGCTGCGGGGTCTCTGGCCCACAGGGCCAGACACATGGGCCCACAGCTGCAACTACTAGGCATGCTGTCCTATCGTTTCTGCTGCTGGAAAGAGAAAGACTCCCTCAGTTCCAATTCCAGAATTACTGGGGAAGGAGAGAATTGTCCTGGCTTGGGTCAGATGTCCACCCTGGACCAATCAGCTGTGGCCAGGGGCCAGCCATAGTGTGTATAATGGCTCCTCTTGTGACAACTGTGTGTGTGTGTGTGTGTGTGTGTGTGTAAAGTTTCCAGAAAAGCTGGAAACAAGGACAGAGAAAGTAGATACTGGCAGACAAAACAATATCGAGTACTGTATATGTTTTCATATTTGTATAACTGAGATTAAACTGTATGTAAATGAATCTTGTTTTTAACTAAATGTTATGTCATTAGCATTTCCCTAGTCCCTAAAATCGTTGTAAATTGCATTTTGAATTATTGCATTGTATTCAATAATTTGGATTTACTTAGCAAATTCCCAATTGTTAGATATTTAGGTTGTTTCTATTTTTTTAAAATTTTCATACTTAATGATCTTGAGGTGTTAAAAAATTTCAGCTATCATTAGTAATGCAATGGTGGAAGACAATTTTCCTGATTTCATGCAAGAATTAGGTACATTATTGAGAATTAAAAAAAAAAAAGATTTGGTCCCACAGTTCCTCATCCTATTTCAAAATTGATGCAAACTTCCTCTGATTTCACCTCCTGCTCTGCTTCTCTTTCCCTTTCTATCCTTCCCTACACTGGAAATGGCAGTGGGAGTTGATGGTTGTGCAGTGCAGAGAGTGGGCAGACAGACAGTTAGGGGGTCCCCTGGGGCCCCAGGTTTGCCTTGTCTCTGCTTATTTTCTTTCTGGAAATAGATCTAGGTAAAGTGAACCATACAAGTAAACCCCGCTACTTTGTAACAAACAATCAACACCCCCAAAGTTAGGCATCTCAGGAATGAGGCTCTCTTCAGAAGAGGCTGGAGGAAGTAGTGCGAGATAATACAGGACTGGAGACAATCAGGGAGAAGAATGAGGTGGAGGGCTTGTGGTCAGGGGGACCTCAGCAAAGGTTGGCTTCTCAAATCTGTGTAACACTCCTGACCACCTTGCACTGCGGACCAAGTAAGAGTTGCCCAACCACTAATCTGCCACATTCTCCTCTGGGAAGGTAAGTCTGGGAAGGCCAGTCTTGGGATGTTAGTGGTTTTCAACATCCTGTGACTTTTCCCAAGTTGGAGTTAAACATTTGCTCAGGCTGAAATGTGCTTTAAAGGCTCTGAGACTTCCTGAACTTGGGGGTCATTGGATGTTTTCTAGTGGAAAGCAAAGAATTCCTGAATGTGATAACCTTTTCTCCTTAGCTGCAGGGAGTTCAGACTTTTTGAAGGAAGTGCCATTGAAATTCACAAGAGATGGAAGGAAAGTAAAAATCATGCCCTACTCTGTGCTGCATGCTTCCCATCGATTTGATCTTTCTGACGTTTGAACTGGGAGTACCCTAAACAGTTCTCTCTGTGTCAGATTCACTGGTCGTTTAGAGCTGCTCTATTGTTTCAGGTGATCTGTGTTTTGAGGAGAAGGTGCACAATGTCCTTTGTCATTGTTTTTCTGCATTTTCTAACACTTTCTATTTGTGGAATACTATGGTTTTTATTAGATATTCCAGTTCTTTCTGTCCTGGAATGGCTCCAACTGATGTTTTATCATTCTTATTTGTTTTGAATAATAATAAGTGAATAATAATACTAAATGCCATGACTCCAGGAGGTGGAACATTTCTCAAGCTGGAGCTGTATTTAATTTTGTTTTGGAAACTGCTAAAATCATTCAATACAACAAGGCTAAGAGGTGCTACATTTCTGATTGGGGGTGGGAAAATAGGAAATAAAAATATTCCTGCTCAGTTTGGGAGAAAGAGAACTGGCAGCTGAATATGTTTCTTACCTTCATGGGGAAGCCCTACCTCTGAGCTTGAGAGCATCTCCACAAACCTTGAATAAATAGGAAAATCCTACACATTGGGACTTTAGTCCTAAAACTTGGCATTTGGGGATAACGATTTATACTTTGACACGATATAGGGAAGAAGGATTTGGCAAGTAAAGAATAATGCAAATAGCAGAGCAGGAGCAAGGTTTAAGCCCCTTGAGAGACCTATTTCCCCAGCTCCTGTTAGGGCAGCTCTGAGGGCCCTCCACTCAGCAACCTTGGCTAACGGAGGCATTGCCGTCTGAGGAACTGAGGTACGCTGTTGTAAGCTGATAATTGCAGTACCTACCAGACAACCACAACTGTGACTTTCTCCTAATTTAGGTCTCCCTCTGAGTGTAAAACTGTAGTTAGTAAAATAAAAATAGAGTTCTAGAATAACTGGCTTTATTCAAGGAATCATGCCACGTGACTTTGCCTTTTTGTTCTGTTTCCCCATCTGTAAAGAGGGGATGATAATGGGTCCTCCTTATGGGACTGGTGGGAGGATTAATTCAACTCATTGGTTAGAAAAATGCCTGGCATGAAGTAAGTGATCAATAAATACATTTAGTTATTTGTTTCGGGATGGGCAGGCACATAGCCTTTGCTTGCTAAATTGCATTCGTGTTTTTCTCGTCTTGATATAATAAGCTTGTGCTCCCTGAGCAAAGGGCAGGGAAAGTGGGGAGAGAAAGTTTGGAAATGTGTTGAAAAGGAAAGAGGAAACTGATGTTTACTGAACCCAAACTACATAGCAGGTACTGCCCCACCATTATTTTATTATTTAATAAATAAATTATGGTTATGCATATCCATATTTTATATATCCATATTTATTTATTCGTGAAATGAATGCGTGAGAATAAAGGACAGAATATTTTGTTTCCTTTAGAGCTGAGAAGAAGTGAAGAATCTTGCCAAGCAAGAGCAGCATGTGCATAAGAGAACCAGGCCCTAGCCCAACATGCCGTTCCTCCCACATCCATCCAAGGCGCACCTCACAGGTCACCTGCCATGTTCATTCTGGAGAAAACACAGCTTGGTGAGTGATTTATGCTGGGATCTGATAGAGATCCTAGGCCAGGCTACCCTAGACAGGGTGGCTCATCAAGAGAAGGCTGAGGGGGAGAGAGTTCCCTGCTAGGGTCCTAGGGGAGAAGTGTGGCAGTGGCCAACCCCCACGTTCTCAGCAAGGGCTGGGTGGTTGTGGTCAGACGGTCCTATTGTTGTCTAACTTCAGGCAAGACCCTTGAACTTTCTGAGCCCTGCTTTCATTCTCTGTGAAATGGGAATAAGAACACCTACCTCACAGGACTGTTAAAGGCCTGGTACATGTAGATCTTCAATTGTTATAGATTGAATTCTGTCTCTCTCAAATTCATATGATGAAGTCCTAATCCCCGGTACCTTTAATGTGACCTTATTTGGAAATAGAGTCATTACAGATATAATTAGTTAAGATGAGGTCACATTGGAGGGTAGGCCCCTAATCCAATATGATCCATATCTTTATAAAAAGGGGAAAATTGGAGACAGACACACAGGGAGGGTGCCATGTGAAGATGAAGGCAGAGATTGAAGTGATGTGACTACAAGCCAAGGAATGCCAAAGATCGCCAGCAAACCAGAAGCTCGGGGAGAGGCCTGGAACAGATTCCGCCTCAGTCCCCAGAAGGAACTCATGCTGCTGACACCATGATCGTGGACTTCCAGCCTCCAGAACTGTGAGACGATAAGTATCTGTTGTTTGAACCTCCCAGGTTGTGGTACTTTGTTATGGCCGTTCCAGCAAACACATAAACCATTGTCATCTTTGATAACCCTGTGGCTCCTCCTCTCCCTGTCTTCCTAGTGCCTTCCTTCAAGGGTATCCTGCAGGCAACTGGAGCAGCTGCTTGGAGGGATGCACAAAGGAAATGCCAAAACCACAGTGAGGTCCCGTCTCACACCGGTTACTATGTCTATTATCACAAAGTCAAAAAATAACAGATACTGGTGAGGTTGTGGAGAAAAAGGAACGCTTTCACACTCTTGGTGGGAGTGTAGATTAGTTCAATCATTGTGGAAGATGATAGTGTGGCAATTCCTCAAAGACCTAAAGACAGAAATACCATTCGATCCAGTGATCCCATGACTGAGCATATACCCAAGGAATAGAAATCATTCTGTTATAAAGATACATGCATGTGCATGTTTATTGCAACACTATTCTCAATAGTCAAGACATGGAATCAACCTAAATGTCCATCAGTGGTAGACTGGATAAAGAAAATGTGGTACATATACACTATGAAATACTATGCAGCTGCAAAAAGGAACAAGATCATGTCCTTTGCGGGAGCGTGGATGGAGCTGGAGGCCATTATCCTCAGCAAACTGACGCAGGAACAGAAAACCAAACGCTGTATGTTCTCACTTATAAGTGGGAGCTAAATGATGAGAACACATGGACACAGCGAGGAGAACAACACACAATAGGGCCTACTGGAGAATGGAGGGCGGGAGGAAGGAGAGGATCAGGAAAAATAACTAATGGATACTAGGCTTAATACCTGGGCGATGAAATAATCCGTATAACAAACCCCCATGATATACATGTTTACGTGTGTAACAAACCTACTCATCCTGCACATGTACCCCTGAACTTAAAATAAAAGTTAAAAAAAAGAAATTTGCTAAAATAGTAAATATTAAGTGCCCTTACCAGACACACACACACACACTGTAACTATGTGCGGTGATAGGTGTATTGATTAATTTATAATAATAATTATACAATGTATATATTTATCAAATTATTACATTGTGCACCTTGAAAATATATAATTTGTATTTGTCAATCATTCCTTAATGTAGCTGGAAAAGAAAAACAAAAGGAAATGCACTGCGGGGTGAAAGGACGGGGTGCTGAGACCAGAGCAGTGATGGTTCTCCTTCCTCGTCTCAGTGTTTCCGCCATCCGCAGCCGCGGCTCAGCCTGGGCAGGGCGTCTGCCCACCTCTCTCCCTCTCATGTCTCGGGGCTCCTGTTCTACTCCCCTTCTGCCCACATGTTCTCTTCATGCCCATCTGTGCCGTGGGGTCTTAGGGAACACCATTTCCAGCCCCAGCAAGGCGCCTGGATCCACCAAACAAGGATGCCTGGCTCGGCGGAGGGATCACAGGAAATTGTCATGACAACTCGTAGGGCTTGGGAAGTGCTTCTGCAAACCGCTTTCTTAACGATTGGCCCTCGGAACAGTCACAACTGGGCAGAGAGATACCTGGAACAGGCTGGGTTCTTGTGGGACTGGGAAGAGGGTGTGTGGCCAAGCGATGAATAACTTTAAAGAGTGACTAGCAGGAAGCAAGATAGTGGGATTCTGATTTATTTAAAATTGTGTGTGGAGGAGTGGGAGAGCAGACACCACATCTCCTGGTGAGGCTTGGGACGAGTCCTGCAGCACAGTATTTTTCTTTCCTCCTCACTCCTTCTTTTCTTTGCTCCCTGTCCTCTGTGCATTGCTTGCCTCTCCTCCTTAGCTGGGTGCTTATGGGGCCAACCTTATGTTGCACCTGCCGAGTCCCCCCATTAATCTGATCTAATTCACAACATGTGATTTAGGGGTGTTGCGTGCCCTGAATGAGAGCAGGAGGGGGGCAGGAGAGGAGAGAGAGAGAGGCAGCGGTGGGGAGAAACCCCGTTTGATCTGCTGAAATGCACCTTAAGAGCAAACCCATCCACTTTACTGAAGGTATCAGCTGGGTCCTGCCTACAGTTATGTCAAACAAAGTGTGCTGCGAAGTGCCAACTCTCCCTTTGTGCTGTGACACCGAGAGCTGCCAAAAGATATTAAAAAGCTTGCATGAACTAGGTGATGGCAGCTGTAACTATCTAAGTTATTGCCTGGCAGCTGCAGCACTGCCTCGCTGCTGCTGGCCGCCTTTATAGTTGGTTCTCCATTTGTTTGCCCTTTCTCTAGCAACCGATAGCACCAAGCCTGCAGTGGGCGAGTCGCCGCCCCAGCCCCCTCGCGCCTGCAGGAGGGGAGACTTGCAGCGAGCTGAGCTGCATGGAGAGACACCCTCGTGCAGCTTCTGTGAGAAGTTATGTTTTTCTTGGCTGGGCCCCAGACTGGTTTTGCATCAGTCAGCTCGACTCCAAGGAACCTTGGATGAGGGGATGGCACAGAGGCGAGTGTGCACACCCAGGCGCACACACCAAATGCCGCTTTTTTGTGTTTGTGTGTGTGGCTTTTTTCCCTTCCGTGTTGGCTCTGATTGCGCTAGAACAATATCGCCAGCTCCAAGCCCTGCCAGTCCTACATCTGCTCCCTAAAACCTCCAGCAAATAAGAATACGGTGGGGTTGTTTAACCAACACTTACAATATACACACTTTTCAGCTTTTCTCCCCCTGGGTTGCCCAGGCTCAGAGATCTGGATGCTGGTGGCAAAGGGTTGAGAGATAAGGGGCTAATGATCCCTATGGGCATCTGTCTCCGAAGCCTCCTTCTCTGGCATGTTGATCTGCGGCATAAAATACATTTCATTGTCATGGGCTTCGGGGAAGGTGTCTGTACGGCGGGCTGGTTTTTTGTATTCTTCTGTTGAGTTTGGTCTTTTCAGCTGTCTGTTAAATAATTCATACAGCTCATGAAAGTAATATTTCTGGGATGTAGGGGGTTCCATTTTTCCGATTCCCTTTCACTCCATCTTTTTTTTTTGAAGCGGTTGTGGGGAGAACTTGGCAGGCGTGGCCTGGGTGGTATAATAAAACCTTCTGTCTTTTCCTCTCACCTCTCCAGCTCAGACTGGGAGGGCAGGAGGGGTTGCTGACCTTCAGCAGGCCAAACCAAGGTCAAGCCTGAGGTTTGAGTTTGGTTTTCATCTCAGAGTTCAGCCATCAAAGAGTGCCAAAGGTAAGGGGCATTTTCATCGCTGTGCTGGACACCCGTTCGAGCCATTTTCCTGTGGGGAGGGCCTCTCCTTTCAGTATCCCTAAGTGCTTGCCTGGTGCCTAGCATGGGGCTTTGCCCCTGGTAGATAATGACGGTCTGGCAAAATGGATTGAGTTGAGGCCGTTTTGGTGGAAGGCAGGACTCGGTACTCTTAACCTCTGTTATCATGGTCAAATCAATCGAAACGGATTGGCCAGTTTTGTTTGTCTTCATGGGTTAGATTGGCATTCAGCCTTTGCCAGTGCATAAGCGAAGCCTCTTGTGGAAGAGTGAAGTGTCCTCCTTCTTGCCCCACAGAGCCTCCAAGCTGGGTCACGTGTCCTGCTGAGTGTCTCCTGTCTCGCCGTCTGCTCTGTACTGTGTTTGTCTTTTCATCTGTGACCCTCCACTACACTGAAAGTCCCCCCCAAATGGGGACCAGGTCTACCTGGTTCACTGTCGATGGAACGTGAAAGGATATTTTCAAAATTAAAACAGGCTTTCATGGAGTCATGTGCAACCTTCCTGAAAGTCTGAGGTGAGAGGGGAATTTCCTTGGAGCCCTCCCCTCCTACCAGAAGCCCCCTTTATCTTGGATCTCCACAGCCCTGGAGGGGCTCTTTGGGAGTTCTGTGCCCAGGCAACATGACCTGTGTGAGGCCCTTCCCTTGAAAGTAGACCTTTGGGATGACTGCCCATTTGCTGGTTGTGTGCTCCAGGGCAAGAATTTCATATCCTCATCAGTAAACTCTACACCCACTTCAAAGAATTAATTGGGAGGTATTATGGACTAAATATTTGTGTCCCCCACCCCAAATTCATATGTTGAAGTCCAAACCTTCAGTATGACTGTATTTGGAGATGGGGCCTCTAAGGAAGGAATTAAGGTGAAATGCAGTCTTATGGATGGGGCCCTGGTCTGATGGTGTTAGTGTCCTTATAAGAAGAGACACCAGAACACTCCTCTCCACCCCCACCCCTACCCTTCCCTGCATGCACACGCACACAGGGAAAGGCCATCTGAGAACATAGTGAGAAGGTGACTGTCTGCAAGCCAGAAAGACAGCCCTCTTGGGAAACTGAGTCAACTAGCATCTTGATCTTGGACTTCCCAGCCTCTAGAACTATGAGAAATAAATGTCTTTTGTTGAAGCTGCCCAGTCTATGGTATTTTGTTATGAAGACTAAGCTAAGACAGGGGAATTAATCCATATAAAAATATAAATCTCGACTGGGTGCGGTGGCTCACGCCTGTAATCCCAGCACTTTCAGAGGCTGAGGCGGGTGGATCACGAGGTCAGGAGATCGAGACCATCCTGGCTAACACGGTGAAACCCTGTCTCTACTAAAGATACAAAAAATTAGCTGGGTGTGGTGACGGGTGCCTGTAGTCCCAGCTACTAGGGAGGCTGAGGCAGGAGAATGGCGTGAACCTGGAAGGTGGAGATAGCAGTGAGCTGAGACCATGCCACTGCGCTCCAGCCTGGGTGACAGAGCGAGACTCCGTCTCCAAAAAAAAAAAAAAAATACATATATATATGTATATATGTATATATAAATCTCAGCACGGTGTTCGGCACATAGTAAAGAAAATCATGAAGGTTTGACATTTTTCTCGAGTATCTGTGGTCTGGGAGGTCAAGGGCATGCAGCCAGGAGGAAGAGGGGTGAGAGACTGAGGAGCCTCCAGGTCTGTGGTGGGGAAGGGCCAAGATGTCTTTGGATGAATCTCGGCAGACTATGGAGGAGGTGTTGTGGTTGGAGGCTTGCATGATGGTTAGGAGGTCTGTGGAGGGCAGAGGTGAACTGAAGCCACCACGGGAAGGCGTGGAGGGCAGGAGGGGACTGTGGTTTATTGAAGGCCGACTGTCACCAGGTCTTTGCCCAGAGCTTCACACAGATGCCCCTGCCTGGCTCTCCACTTTCCCTCCCCCAGGATGCCACCCCATCTCCATTCTACAGACAAGGAAATGCCTTGGGTTTCAGATGAGGATAGCTGACATTCACTTCTCACTTGCAGGTGTCCAGGTACAGCTATATTCTCACTCAGTTCGCACAACTACCCCACAAGGTACATTTTTTGTATCATCCCCATTTCATAGGTGAGGACATTGAAGCAGAGTGCTTTTAAGTGACATGCTGAAAGTCACACAGTTAGTGGTGCTGGTGCAAGGATTTTAAACCCAGGCAGGTGACTTTGGAGCCTGTGCTTAGGGTCATATGTTTTACTGCCTGGGGGGCTGAATAATGGGTCCAGATCTCACATTGCCAGACTGGGGTTTGAACTGGGTTCCACCTGGATTCCAAAACTTCCCATGATGTTATACTGCTCTGGAGTCAAGAATGTAATTCTTAATAGTGGGGGTTTGCTGCAATGACAGCAGCAGTAACATTAAAAATAGAAGATGACAGATGATGATAAGTGACTGAACATAGGAAAGAGGTGGTGTCCAGGCCCTTTAGGGGCAGGACTGTGCCTGTGTGGCAGCAAATTGGGCACAGAAGAACACGACAGTGTTTGCAGGAGAAGGTTGTGGGTTCATACTCACAACATCCTCAGGAGGTTGGTGCTATTATTATTCCAATTCTATAGGTGAGGAAACTGAGACACAGAGAGGTGAAGAAGCTTGCCCAGGGCCACACAGCTAGTGATGGTAAAGCCAGGATTTGCACCAAGGTGGTCTGACTCCTGACTCCATCCTCCTAGCCATTATGCCATGCTGCCTTCAATGGAGATTTGATACTATATGGTAACATTGACCTGGTGGAGGATGTTATAGGCAAAATAAAGAAGACGGTATTGCATTTCTCCTCACTAGCTGAGGACTTGACAGAGTGGGGATTTGTAGAATGCATATGTCCTGTGTGTCCAAGAAGCTGGTGGCATTATGGACCTACGTACTGACTTGGAGGGTGTTCCTCTTAGCTCCATGCTGACTAAATAGATTGCTGTTGATGACAGCAGACCTCACCAGGACAGGTGCACTGAGTTGACAACTTGGGGAATTTTCCTGAGGCCTCTGTTTCACTTCCTTAGACACTACAGGGCTCTGTGTGGTGTGAACAAGCCCTTCAGTGCTGCTACTGTTCACAGGTGCTGAGCTCTACTGCTGGCCTTCCAGGAAGACAGTGCGGTTAAGAGTGGAGGCTGCTGGGATTTGAATCCACTCAGTTATTTTCTGGCTGTCTAATTGTGGGCAGGTTACTAATCTCTGTGTGTCTCAGTGCTGTAGTTTGAATGTTTGTGCCCCTAAACCTCATGTTGAAGTTTGATCCTCAATGTTGGAGGTGGGGCCTGGTGGGAGGTGTTTGGGTCATGGGGGCGGATTCCTCATGAATGGCTTGGTGCTGTCCTCAAGGGAGGGAGGGAGTTCTCACTCCAGTCATTCCCTGGAGAGCTGGTTGTTAAAAAGCAACTGGCACCTTTCCACTCTCTCTGGCTTCCTCTGTCGCCATGGGATCTCTGCACATGCTGGCTGTCCTTCACTCTCCCTATGAGTGGAAGCAGCCTGAGGCTTTCACCAGATGCCCAGTCTTCCAGCCAGCAGAATAATGAGCCAAAAAAAAAAACTCTTTTTCTTTATAAATTGCCCAGCCTCAGGTATTCCTTTATGGCAAACAAATGGACAAAGACATTCAGTTTCCTCATCTGTGCAATGTGGATTGTTACCATACCTCCCTCTCAGGGCTGTGATGAGGATGAGATCGATGAAGTACTTAGAGCCTTGCTTTGCACACAGTGCCCATATTACTGTTCTTGTTGCTGTTTGTATCCCAGCGGGGCTGGCTGTCTTGTGTTTATGGCTGACTCACCATTGCGGCTTGAAGGCTTTGCAGGTCTTCCATCTACATCCAGGAGGGATGCCGCTAACTCACATGTCCTCTTTCACGCAGCCTCTTCATCACTGATGGCAGATGTTGGGGGACTCGGTAGGGATTTCGGATGCAGCAAAGTCAACTCCCTTACGTCCCCTCTATGGCTCTGTGGAGCTGAGATCTAACCAGCTGAGGGATCAGTGGCTGGCTGCCATATGTCAGAGCTGAGGTCAGAGACCCTGCCTGGCCTGGTCCTTCAGTTCACCTCTGGCTCTTAATGACTGTGGAATTGCTTATTTTCTCTGGTGTCAGAAGGTGTCCTTGTCATTTTTTTAAACCATCTCCATAGATGTTACAAGTAAAGTCATCAAGGCCTTTAGACACAATGAGAGGAAGGGATCTGAGGGCAGAGAGTCAGCTCTTGCATCTTTTTCTCTCAAACTACCTTAGTACCAACCAACTATTGCTAGAGCGCCTTTTGTGCAAGTCTTTGAGAACACAATATGGACAAGCTGGACACAGCACCAGCCCACAAAGAGCTTTCAGCCCAGTAGGGAAGACAGTTCAACAACCATGAAGAGGATCTAGAGAGTTAATCAGGGTATCCCAGACAAAGCTCTACTGAGACTTTATCTGTAGCAGGGTTGCTGGAGGGAGTTGTATCCAATATGCCAGACCGACTCATATTTGAGGGAATCTTAGGGTATTTTCTGTCTTAGTAGTAATAAGCACATTGCAAGGTTTTATAAAACCCATAGGTTTAAGGTTTTCATTTGTATTGTAATTGCCTGACTTTCAATTGCCTGTGGCCAATTTTTAGTCCCAGATTGACCTATCACCATCACTTCTGTTTTCTTAAGTCACCTGTGCAGGCTTCCTGGGGACTCGACTTTGCACATCCAATTTGTCCCATTCAACACACATTATTCATAATGAGCCTATTGTGTACCAGGCCTGGAAATTGAAAGCTTCAGTTCAAAGGACTTTACTCTCTTTTCCTGAAAAGTTGAGCATATGTTGGTTTTTGTAAATCTGATATCTAATGTACTAAGAGAATTTACTTTTTAAAGGAACCTTCAAATTTAGTGTTTGACTTTCTGTACCTTGGGTATTTTTAGAGTGGGGCATACATACACTCCTATTAGCAGAAGCTAAAGAAAATTAGGAAGACAATGGCATAGCATTCTAGAAGTGGAGGGACCTAGGCAATTATCTGACTCAACTTCTGGATTTTTACAGATGAGGTGATTTAGACCTTGACACAAGACATGGATGTTTTTGGTGGCTGAGCTGGCAAGAGGCAGGGCCCAGGCTCATTGTCTGTCGCTCCTTCCTGTGTGCCCTGCTCCTAAACCAGTTGTCTAGTCTGTCTGGGTTATCTGTTGGTTTGCCTTATCTGTTCTGGGTTCCTAACCTCAGTGTGAGGAAATGACTCTATCGTATTTCCATAAAACCAGCATGGGAGTTTTTAGTCTCAGGCTGAGTTGTCCCCCCAACTGCTGGCCCTCCTGGGCCCCATTTTGGGCACTCTCCTTCCCCTTGGAGCTTGTGTGTGGAATTTGAATCCTGCTGCGACATTTGGCTACTTGAATTCACTGATCTCCAAGAGCATGCATGACGCTGACAGACCTTTCCCTCTTGTGCCCAGAAACCCCACTAAAGGAACAAGGACAGATGCAGCCACCACTGCCCTTGGAGGGGGGAAGTCATTGAACAGAAGGCATGAAGACATGGCACACGAAGCCTATTGTCCCTGCTGCGGCCATGCTGGGCACCTCAGCGCCTGTTCTCTTGGGCTGCTACCGCTTGAGGCGTGTGGAGCGTGGGAGCTGGATAGGTATGTGGCCCTGGACGCTGTCCCTACCAACAGCCACTCAGGTGGGGGCCTGGTGGGGGGCAGGAAAGAGCCTCCCACATTCTTCATGCAATTCTTCTTCTATTTTGCATAGCCAAGTATCGACTTTGGGAACCTGACTCCGGTTGCAAATGAAAACCTGAGGGCTTTGGTGAGGTGAGGGATGCACCAGAACAAGAGTCTCTTTTCAGGGCAGCCCCATCTGGAGGGGAGACTTGGACTTTGGCCATCTCCTTGTCACCCCTAAATTATCTCCCTCGCTGGGACCCTATGCTAGTTCCAGGCAAGGTACAGTCACAGGGCAGGAGAAGGAGGAGGAGATCACCCTGGGAGTCACTTCCCAGGGACATCAGGAGATGCTGATCTTCAGCGGGGGCCTGTAAGATGATGACCGCCCTGGGGAGGGAGGGGTACAGAAACAGATAAAAGACAAGACCAAACAAAGAGAGTTCACTTTGGCTCCCTTGTCTTCTTTCAGATGAGGGCTGACTACCTGGGTGGTGAGAGCTAGAGTTAGGACGAAGGGAAAGGGGACTGGACTGCTCTCTGCTGACTTTCTTTCTCCTTTTCATAGGGAGGGGGTTTGGGGAGGAATAGTGGGGTGACAAGAAACTTGTTGAAGAGAGCTGTGCAAACAATGGCTGGTGCATGCCAAAGCTGGCAGTCAGTGGTTCTTAATGTTTGAATGGAAGTGGCTGGAGCTAGCTTTTTTTTTTTTTTTTTTTTTTCCACAGTCAGTGTTGCCAAGAAAACAAGGAGTAGCTGTTTTAAGCATTTACAAATGGTAATGTACCAACAGCTGGTCTCAGTCCAACCGAGCTATTGTAGGGGTATTAAAAAGACAGGCCAGAGTTGGAGATGTACTGCCAACCTCCCTTGCAGAGTTGGGGAACATTTTACTTGGAAAAAAAAGGTCTTATATTCCTGCAGAGATCGACAGGACGGTTCTCCTGTGGAGTCAGTGCCTTGCTTGGCAGAGGAGGCAGCGCGGGCAGGCCAGCCAAATGCTTGGGCGACAGGGAAGCGTGGAGTCTGCGGGCTTGCGGCGGATTTATCAGCGCAGCCATGCCACCTCCCTGCTCACAA
Organism: Pongo pygmaeus; assembly: GCF_028885625.2. Classification (NCBI taxonomy): domain Eukaryota; kingdom Metazoa; phylum Chordata; class Mammalia; order Primates; family Hominidae; genus Pongo; species Pongo pygmaeus. Next base: position 36,000,036 of record NC_072373.2, on the reverse strand, counting down.
GAGGCTCGCATGCACATGCGTGTGGACATGGCTGTCTCGCGTGTCTGCGTCCGCGTGGACACTGATGGCAGCTTGGGCATGGTGGCGGCAGCAGCAAGACCAGTGTCACCCCCGAGGCCCGGGCTCCAGGTCTCCATGTGCTCTGAGTCTCTGCTCTCTCCTGAACATCCGTGGCTCCTTTTCCTTTCTTTTTACCGAGGCCAAGAAGACGAAAGAGAAAATCTCATGGAAATGCTGCCCTCCTTTCCCTCTTTCCCGGTCCTCTGCCCCTCAATAGCATACAGAGGCACCCAAGCAAAAGGCAATCTGGGTTTATCTCCTGCTCTTCATCTCAGCCCTGAATCTGGGGTGTTCTTTAGGGTTTTTTTTTCATCTCAGGAAATTGTAATACACAGAGCATGCTTCTTCGCTAAATGTAATTATCAGTGGCCCTGTGTTTATGGATGAGGCATGGTAGAAAGTAATAGAAAATGATTATTTTTCGTACTGAAGGCCTTCTTTATTAGTGGTGCGGTAGGGACGTCAGCTGCCTTCTCTGAATGGCAATGCAATGTTTTGCTTTCCCCAGCAAGATAAATGATCTTATTTGTTGATGTTTGCTGCTTGAGATGACATTTATGTGAAATAAAAGGAACCAAATTAATAATAAAAAAAATGATTAGCCAGACACAAATGAAAAATGTACATCTCTCCCCCACCCCAGTTAAGTTGTTTGTATTTACATGCTATTCACAAATAATGGCAAAATGCCCAATAGTTGGATAGCGAGGGTTTTTTCTTTTACAATCATATGGCTTGATTCCGTTTTCCAGATCTTGTCTGAGAGCTGCTATTTGAAATAAAAATGTTTGCATCCATTTCCTCATTAATCCTTCCGTTGTAATACAACCTGCTGCAGAGAAATGACAAAACAGATGCAACAATGAAAATTAAAAGGGATGGACACTTATCTTGGGCTATAAAAGCTGCTAACCATGTAGGAACGAGAGAGGCTTTTGGACAGAAAATATGGCAAATGATAGAAACAATCATCGGACTAAGAGTTTGCTATTTGCAAAACTCTGGTGGGACATTTCTCTGCTTGTAACGGCTGGAGGATCACTCCTGAGTTTAGTGCACACCAGAGAGAGTGTGTGTCTGCTTTGCCTTGAGGCCTGTCTTCAATAGTTGGTGCATCTACCCATCTGGTTTCTCACTGGGCTGGAATTTTCTCGACACAAACAAGCACTTTGCAAAGAATCTATAGACCTCGTGTTTTGAGGGCTCTATGTTTTTGCCTGGAAATATTGCTTCCTGCCCTCCTGGGAATTACAGACCCAGAGCAAAGCTGGATTGACCTTGATCTTTATTTTGCAGCCAAATACATTATGTTCTGGGGAGGCAAAGGGATTTATAGCATGTGTGGGGGTGAGGGGCCATAATTCCATACTGCTCAAACAACTGGATACAGAGGAAAAAGAAGATCCAAGTGCATTTTTTGGGCATATGTGATACTGATATATATCATTCTAGTTTTTTTTCGCCCATCTAATTGTCTGATGTTACTTCATGCTTCTACTCAACTCCTGAATTCACTGAGATTTGGGGTCATATGGAGATTCAGTAGTTTTGTGCATACTTACTGAGCATCACCTGTTTGCAGTCTAGGAGTAACAGAGGGAAACAGAGAAAGGCAGAAATGTGGTCTTTGCCTTGTACAGCTTAAAAACTTCCTGGTAGAGACTGGACTGGAATAATTAAATACACAGAAAGACAAACAGCCAACGAGGGCCATGCATGTGGGAGTTGATGAGTGAGACATGAGATGAGAGCATGGCTCTTGGGGGAGGTTGATTGTGGCTACATCTCCCCATGCAATGCTGAGAGCAAGAGACCAGTACAACTTGCTGATGGATTGATCAAACCCTGACAAGTAAACTAAACAAGCAGAGGAGATGGAAATCCACACATGTGGAACATTTGCTAAATGTGTCAGACCTTGGGTGACTAGCTTCTGGTTTGATTGACACATTGGAATAATTTTTGGTCAGGGTGGCTGTGCAGTTCAGACCTGTCTGGTAGGCCTAGTAGAAGAATACAGGTAGTAAAGTGGCTCTGGACATGGATCAAGTCTTGGCTCTGCCACTTATTGTTCAAACACCTTTGGCTTTAATCTTTTAGTGCCTCAGTTTTCAAATCTGTGAAATAGATAGAATCATAGCACTTATTTTGTAATTTCACCCTAGGGATTAAATGACAGAATATATCACAGTGCCTAGCACCAAACCAAGTATGTGCCCAAAAATGTTCATGCAAAGAATTATTTTTATTCTATATATCTTTTATCTTCATTTTTGTTTCTATTCCTGTCTAAGATGCAGGGCCAAATATGTGTTAATTGTCCTTCTTAGGATCATCCTTGACAAGGAAGATTCTTGTCTTTCCACTAAAAGGGAGGCCCCCTTCCTATGATGTAGCTGAGGGCAGGAAGCTGGGCTGCATGACCTCTCATAGTTACTCTTAGCAATTTGGTTTTTGAATTTTTTGAATTCTTCTGCTTCAAAAGCCTTAGCAGGGCTTGGCCATAGGGGAGTTGTGCCTTTTGGTGAATTGGTAGGCAGGGAAGTGGTTAATTAGGCACAGCCCCCAGTATAGAAAAAGCCCACCCATGATGTAGTTGGGAATCTGGTTCTGTTGAATCATTACATGTAGATTTTTAAGCAATTTTATCAGCAGAACCGATGGTCTGCTCCTGGTGCTGTTGAAACTCACCACCACTATGCAGGCAGCACTGCTCATGCACAGCTGCTGAAGAGTGTGAGTAGGGAAGGCAGGAGAAATAGTAACACAGCACCTACAGCCCGGTCTCAACTGGTAGATGCTGGCAAACAGTGGCAGCAAAAGCACCAGGGTGGCATGATACAAGCAGAGATGGATTGGCAGGCGGGAGGAGGAGGGTCAGGGCTGGGGTTACTGCTGTACTGCTTTTGTCAAGTAAAACTTTAAGGTAGATTACAGGAAAAGGAACGGAGTAATCCTTATTCCCAACTTAGAGGTCAGCATTTTCTTGTCACACATGGAATTACAGCTTCCAAAATGTGGATGGGCATCAACTCATGAACTTCTCAAGAACAAAAGCCACATCTTATTCATCTTTGTATTTATTTCAATGCCACTTGCCTTCCCTGGCCCAGAGTTTGCTCCTGCTATATGTGATTAAATGCTTGACTATGTGAGTACTGCACATGTGTAGTGTGCCAAGGAAAACTGCTCCCACAAACTGACATTATCTTGCTGAGTTTGGATGAAATACCAATGCATGCATCTTCCAGAGCCTGGAGGAAAATTCAGGAATTCTGATTTAACTGATATTTATTTGGTCAGTTAAATCATTTCCAGAGCAAGTTTCTGTATCTAAAGTGCGGATGTTGGTGTATGAGAGGGCTAGCTGGCTCTTTCTTTTCATTTCTGGAAAGAGAAATATGTGTGAAATTCAACGACATCTGCTGAAATTCAAACATATTTTTATTTATTCATGGCCATGATCAGGGCAGAACCTCTAATTTCAACCAATAATTAGACTTGACAATAGATGTGGAAATAAAACATTTTTGCTGAATTCACTTGTCATTCCTCCCTGCTGTAGCTGGTGTAACCCAGATGTCAGCTGTCCCTTATTTTTCTCTTCGAGTGTCCCCTCCCTCAACCCCCTCATACTAATGCATTAGTGAGCCTCGTGGCATTTACTGAGGGTCTCATGGGAGAGACACAAGAGAGGGCTGACATTGCATACTTCGCAGTCACCCACTTAAATATCTCTTGGGGTACAAAAACAGTTTCTTGGAGGTATTGGTGCTGCCATTCCACCAAGAATCCCTTTTTCTTTCTCTCTTGGTCTACCCGGAGCAATAGGTTTTAACCCTGTGTCTTTTCTGCCTTCACTCCCAAGTTCAAATTCCTCCCCTTGCTGTTATGGAGTTTTTAATCTCACTCTCAATGTATCACCATCCTGCATGCTGCTGCTCACAGGCAATTTGAAGACCTTCTGAGCAAAAAAGACCAACTATCTTTTTTGACTTGACTAGCATTCCTTCTGGAAGGACTTGGATAATCGCCATTTTCCACGCTGATGATCCAAGCATTTATTTATGCTTTTTGCTATTTGGTCCTTGAAATGACTATGAGATTGTCATATCTGCAGAAAGTCCTTGCTAGCCTTTTCCCTGAGCCTTCAGGGGAATGGTGAGGCAGGAGCCAGAAGGTAGGAAATGGGGAATGAATGGGATTGAGTAAGGGCAGACAATTGTTTCAGGAAGTTTGCTTGTGAAAGGGAGGAGAAGGAGGAGGACCTGGGAGTGGGATGGAAGGTCAAGAGAAGCTTGTTTAATAAAAATGGAAGATCTCAAGGCATGTTCAAACACTGATGGCGAGGAGTAAGGAGAAAGAGAGAGGCTGAGGATTAATCTCTGAGAAGGGCGAGGACATGTGATTTAGAGCACCAGCGCAGGGATTAGCCACACCAAAGACAGATGTAATGGAAGGGAGGCCAAGGGACATGGGGCTGTGGACAGGTTGGCTGCGAGGCTGAGGAGGATGAAGGGGGGTACAGAGGAGGCTGGGTGACCTCATGGCAGCTTAGCTGAGTGCAGAGTCCGAAGTTCTGTCCTGGAAGGGGCTATGCAGTTGGGTGTTGTCATTGCTATTTTACCATGTGGATTCCTGCAGCCTGCCTGAAAACCTGGTCTGCAAGCTCCCTGTGAACTAGCATCTTTTCCAGGGGTTTTCTGGATCCAGCTCATGCTTGTGCCAATGATTAAATCTTTAGGAAGTTTGCAAGCCAGGTATTAAACCATTAGTAGTTTGAAATCGGCCATGGCGAGGGAGTATTTATACTACAGAAATTGGCAATGGCAGCAAACTAGGGCCTTCCCACTGTGAATGCACCCCTCACACCCCCATACTCCCCACCCTACCTCCACTGCCAGCCTTGGAATGCTGGTTGCTAGACCTTCAGCCGCTCAGCACTGCTTTCAACTCTTGCTCCTTATCTCCCTCGGTTTGGTGCACTGCTCTGCGCCTTATAGAGTGCATGTGATGGCTTTGCTCTTCTGTGCCTCAGCTTCCTCCTCTATCCCCAGGTCTTTGCAGCCTGGGAAGTCAGGTGGAAATGGGCCATGCCTGCAGCAGAGCATGGTCTCTGAGAGGTGTTGGATGAACATCACAGGGGGAATGGCTGTATTGGGGTGTTCGTGGGTGCTTTTCTGGAAGAAATTCTCCTCTGTGGGTATGCTCTTACTCTCTCACCCACTTGCAAGTCTAGGAAACTTTGGCTTGTTTTCTTTCCGTACTTGCATATTGGAGGAAGAGGGATTTTCCCTGCCCTTCCCAGCTCCACGAACTGCACACACAGAAGGAAACAGTGCAGCTGCCCCTCATGCTGAGGCTCAGGGCACTGTCAGTGCAGTGGCAGTGTGGAACTTATTGACAGAGTGCTGGCGTGGGCTTCTAGAAACAGCTCTGTTCTTCCCAGTTCTCTAACAGAGCGGCTGTGCCCTTTCCCACCCTCCTTCCCCTGCCGCAGCTTCCCACAGCTGCTCTTGCCCTGGCTGCCATTGGCCAATAGCAGGTGTTGGGAACCCGGAACATGGAATGTCATGGGTCTGTAGTCCAGGGAGGATGGTGGAGGAATCCCAGCTTTAGAGCCCCACAGATCTGGGATTGAGTTTGGGCTCTGGTGGGTGATTTCCTGGTATTCTTGGGCAAGGTATTAAATATCCAGCTGCAGGGTTCTCCTCTGTGTAATGAAAGATTAGATGTGATCATGTGTGTAAAGAGTCTGGTGCACGGTAGGATCCCAAGAGTGTTGGGTGAAGGGTCAGTGGGGAAGATTAATTATGAATTCAATATTGCATTTCTTCAGGAAACCTTCCTGGACTTCTGCTACTCTCCCCTACTCACTAGTCACTTGACACCTCTGACAATGCCCTTTGTCCATCTGCTTCATTGCATGCTTAACACATTTTATGGTATAAGAAACTGGGCAGGCAGTGAGCTGGGAGCAAGGGTTAAAAGCAGTGATTTTCTGCTAACCGTCTAACAACCAGCATCCCAGGGGGAAAAAGGCCCCAGTTTGTAGCCATTGCCAATTTCTGTAGTGTAAATACTCTCTCACCATGTCTGATTTCAAGCTACTAATGGTTTAATACCTGGCTTGCAAACTTTCTAAAGATTTAATAATTGGCACGAGCCTGAGCTGGATCCAGAAAAGCCCTGGAAAAGACACTTGTTCACAGGGAGCTCACAGACCAGGTTTGTGGGCGGGCCAGGAAAACACATGGTAAATAGCAGTGACAACCAACACTCAAACATTTCAGAGTAGTTACAAGGCAGCACAAGGCAGTGCAAATAATCCATCTACATTGGATGGTATTCCATAAAAGGAAGGCTCTGAACGGAGTCTGGGCTGGCATTTCAGATGCGAAAGCATTCAGGATTTGATAGAGGGCAGGTAGATGTTTAAGAGGAGACAAATGGCATTGGCAAAGGCTTGAAGGTGAAATCTGAAGAGTCAGGCTTAGGGGTGGGATGGGAATAGCATGGAGAAAGACCATGCAGTGAGTTGGAGGCCTAGATCTTGGACTCTTCAGCCTGAGAAAGGCAGTTTTGAATGTTGGTTTCATCACTTATATCTAGGAAGTTTATCACCCCTCTGGGCCTCTGTTCCCTAGTGCCATCAAGGGGAGATGCAATCTACCCTTTAGTGATGTTGTGAGGATTAAATGAGATAATGATGCTAGAATGTGGGCATGGTGGTGTCTGGAGTCAGTGAGGGCTCCGTGAAGGGTGGCTGCTACTACTGCCATCTGCCCAGTCTCTCCCTCTCTAGGCTTCAGTGTCCCCAAGACCAGAGACTGCATCTTCCATTTCTTTCTTCTTCACGCCTGGCACAGGGTGTGGCACATACTGGGTGTCCACATACTTTGACTGAGAACCCATCTCTGGGCCAAGGCTGGACCACCGGACACGTGTGGATGGCCTCCCCTCCTTGCCCTTCCCTGCACTGGTGTCAGGGGGCAGCTTTGAAAGCTTTGGGTTCACTACCTTCTTTTGTGTGGTGGAGCCTGTTCCCACAAGAGTTCCAGAGAGGCTGCTGCCCCTTGAGCCCCTTCCTTGTCTGTACATGCTCTCCTCTGTGCAGCAATGTTAGGGAACGGGCTGCTGTGTAGAGGTCCTTTTGTTTGTTCCATACGCGTTTGTGGTGCTCCTGCACCTGGCACTGTGCTCATCGCTGGGAAGCAAGAGGAATATGATACAGACATCCCTCAGGGTCTCAGTTGGTAGTGGGGTGGGGCCTCAGTTATAAAGCAGTGTTTACCTGCCATGATAGAGGTGTGCATCCATGCCATGGCCAACATGGGCACAGGCTCCACGTTGGCTGGGGTGTTGGGTGAGTTCATGGGTCTTGCCAGGGTCTCCTTCCTCTCTTTGTAGAGGCTTCCATAAAGCCCTTTCTAAATTCTCAAAATGTAAGTCCTTTAAAGAAAATCCATGTGTAAAATCTATCTACATCTTTTGGGAAAGGTCTACTAAAAGTGCCCAACACATCAAATAAGTTATTGATGCTACTAAATGGTTGAGAATTCTTATGGTACAGCAGGTTCCCCCGTCCCACATCATGGCTCATTCTACTGCATATAAGCATGTGGAAGCCCATTGCTCAGGTGACCCGACTCTGACATCAGTTAGCGTTTGGCAGAAGACTATACCCTTACTCTTTCTTCTCCTTTCTCCTGCTTTTCTTATGTTTTGTCCCATTCTTCTTTCTTTTTTAAAAAAATTCTTCTCCCCACAAACCTTCAAAGGACTCTGTAGGCACCACTCAGCCCCCAGTGGTTCTTAGGGTTAAAGAAATTGTTCATTCCTAGTTAAAATTTTTTTTGCACTGTTTTCAGCCTGTAGAAGAAAGTGTTGGTTCCAATTTGCCAGTAGCTTGCATTCCACCAAGAAGAAGGATTTGTCAGCACCAAGGGTGGTCCTGAAAGGATGGGGAATCTGGGTATGAGGGTTGCTGAGGCTAGCTCAAGAGTCAGGAACACATACACACACACGCGCGCACACACACACACACACTTTGAGTTAGGGCAATCAGAATCCCGGAAGGCTAGCAGATGATCTGAAATGCTGGAGGTCAAGGCAAAATGGTAGAGAAGAAACCCAAAAGACATTTTAAAAGCAAATGCACTCAAGCTTCAAAGAGCTAGGCAGGGGAGCTACTCATGGGTAATTAGAGCCAATGGGGTCAGGTCAGGGGCAGGAGAGGACACCATTTGGAACGTACACTCTGGGAAGCCTTTCATACCAGGCTATTCCCATCCCAACAAAGCTTCCTCTGTTTCCTGATGGAGTGAATCTGCTCAGGCTATGGAGGCAGAAGGGCCTGGGCAGTGCTAGGCCGAAGGGGACACATGGATGGAACACAATGACAAAATTGACAGGGGTGCAGAGAAAATTTAATCAGCTTTGACCGTCTTTTTTTCTTTTTTTTTTTGAGTTGGAGTCTTGCTCTGTTACCCAGGCTGGAGTGCAGTGGTGCAATCTCGGCTCACTGAAACCTCCACCTCCTGGGTTCAAGCAATTCTTCTGCCTCAGCCTCCTGAGTAGCTGGGACTACAGGCACCCACCACCGTATCTGGCCTTTTTTTGTGTGTGTGTTTTTAGTAGAGACGGGGTTTCACCATGTTGCCCAGGCTGGTCTTGAACTCCTGATGTCAGGCAATCTGCCTGCCTTCGGCCTCCCAAAGTGCTAGGATTACAGATGTGAGCCACCGTGCCTGGCCTCATCAGCTTTGACTTTCATTTTGGACCCTCTTTTTAGGTCAGTGGGTGACTGAACATTTTTTATAGTAACCTGCCATGCTTCAAACAGAAATATGGCACCACCTATCTATCTCATGGTGGTGAGGACAGGCTCTTTGGCCTGTGTTTTCATTCGCGGGATTGGGTTTTGCTGAGCCTGTCACACTTCCTCTTCACCTAGGTTGTGACCCCAGATGCATGTTTGCCATGCTGGACTCAAAGGACTTCATTTATTTTACTTTTGACATTGCAATTCGTGTAATTATTCATGTTTTCTCTTTCTCCTTGGAAGCTCAGAACCAAATTGCAGTGCATGTCTTAAAATGCGTCTATTAGGCATCATTTTATTTAAAATTCACCCTTGGCTTTATCTTATTTTTTTCTCCTATATTTTCTTTAATTTCTTCACTTATTTTTCCTAATCTCTCTGTGTATATAATCCTCCTCAATTCTTTGAGACATTAGACTTAGAGTTACATAAACATCATCCCCATAATATTCTACCTCTACACTGAATAAATGTCTATTTAGAGTCTATAGGATGGCTTGCAAATCAATGCATGAAATCTCAACAAACAACCTTGGGCCCTAAGGGTTATATATGGCTATACATTAAATAAAAGATAAGTGCCTGTCCTCAAGGAGATTCTAGTTCCAAGACATAGACAAAACAGATAGATTCAAGTTAACAGGACTGTTTAGCTACAAAATTATAGAGGCATTATCAAGGGAAAGGCTTCACTTAGTTTTTCATTCATCCGAGAAATATTACTGAGTACTGGCTATGCATGAAGCCCTGGTTATGCCCTATGCAGCAATGTTGAGCAAGATATAGTCCCTGCCTTCCAGGAGTTCTACTTAGCAGGGAAACAAGTAAGAAGGCAATTACAATACGTGTGATAAAGCCATTGATCCACACAGGCAGGATGCAACTCAGTCCTGGGAGGGAGTGGACTGGAGCAGCTTTCTGGAGGAGATAACTTGTAAGTCTGAGCTAGCAGACAAGTGTAGAGTTGAGTAGATCCTTGGCCTCTTCCAGAAAGATGTGAGCCTTAGCTGTTGTGCCTTGAGTGAGTCCAGCAGTCTCTCCTTACCTACCACGGATGGATCCTTGCTTTACTTAAGGAGGTGAATGTTGACTCCAAAACTGCTTAAACTCCCTGACTTCTCTGCTTGAGGGCAGCATGGCTTTCCCTAGCTACACTGAGAGCTTCTTCTTAAAAGATATCCAGACCTCGAACTGACAGCACTCGGGCCAATGGGTACATGAAGCCGCCCACCCTCTCCTCCCCCGCACCAGACCATCCTGCTTTTTCAGTCCGAGGAGCTGAGCTAACTGCCTGGTGCCCACTGCTGTAGAAGCCCGGCGATGAATGGCAGGCACTAAGATGTCCATCGCTGTGGGAAGAAGGGAGCTGGGGCGGGCCAAGATGGCAGATGGCTTGGAGTGGCATGCTGTTTTCAGGCCCTCTACCTTTGTAGCCTGTGCCATTTGAAGCTGCCGGTTACTGTTTTTAGCTTGGCTTGACAAGAGAGCTTTTGTTGTCACTCAGGAATGCAGGGTATTTTTAGCGAAGAGATTCTGCTTCAGGCATGGCCATTGTGTTCTTCCAATTACAGGCATGGCCGAGGAGGGCTGGGCTCTGAATCACTTGAAAGATCAGCAGGCTCAGCTGAGAAATTCATAGAAAAAAGAGGTGGGCGGGACTGCATAACCAGAACCCTCTGGCCTTGTGCGATTTATTTTATTTTATTTTATTTTTATTTTAATCTTGTCTCCTTTTACCTCCTCAGAACTGACTGCTCAGGTGACATGGAGGTAGATCCCAGGAAGGAAGGAAGGGAGAGCAGGAAAGAAATTGCCTGGGGGTTGAAGAGCTACCGAAGAGGAACTACCCAGCCACGAAACCACATATATTGAGCTCGACCATAAGACAACAGGTGGTAGTGAAATGAAAGTCACAACTTTTCTCTTAAACTTGAAATCAATTTGTAGTTATATATATTTGTTGGTTAATTCAAAGGAAAGACTGAATGAACAAATGTTTTCCCATCCATTTATTCATTGATGCTATAGCAATGCACAATGTTTGGTCTGGAAGATCTATGGATCATCCAGCTTAATCTATTTCCCTAGTTCTCTTCCCTGCCCGACCCTGTCCCTGCCCCTTCCAGAGATGAGGAAACTGAAGCCCAGAGAGGTCAGGTGACTCGCGCAAGGTCCTGCTAATTAGCAGCAGCTTTGGGACTGGAACCCAGGTGACCTGACACCAGGTTCCCTGTTGTTCTATATTTACATTGTTGGAAACATCTATGTTGCCTGCCTTTTTTCTTTTCTCTTTTTTTTTTTTTTGAGACGGAGTCTCGCTCTGTCGCCCAGGCTGGAGTGCAATGGCGCGATCTCTGCTCATTGCAAACTCCGCCTCCTGGGTTCACGCCATTCTCCTGCCTCAGCCTCCTGAGTAGCTGGCATTATAGGCATGCACCACCGTGCCTGGCTAATTTTTGTATTTTTAGTAGAGATGGGGTTTCACCAAGTTGGCCAGGCTGGTCTTGAACTCCTGACCTCAAGTGATCTACCCACCTGGGCCTCCCAAAGTGCTGGGATTACAGGCGTGAGCCACCGTGCCTGGCCCCTTTTGTTCTTATCTTAATGAACAAATCAAAATAACAACTTAACAGACAGCCTGAGATGGGGAGTGGGCTGAGGGTTGGGTCCAGGGCCATGCTTAGAGCCTTGGAACCGTGAGAGTTTTTCAGACTTCCTTCTTGGTTATCTTTTTTGGTTTTCCTCTGCTTGGGTGGGTATTTATTGAGCACTTACTATGCAGAAGGCACATGCAGGTTACGTTGACATGGATTATTTTGTGAATTACTCACAACAGCCTGCAAGGAAGGCATCAGACCTGTCTTTTGAGATCTGAAGACTGAGATACAGAGGGGCTAAGGGGGTTTGCTCAAGATCAATGACAGCCAAGTGGCCAAGCCAGAATTAAAAGCCAGGTCTGTCTGCCACAATGACCAGGGCTCTTTCCACTGACACCCTGATGTTTTCACAATACTGTTGGGGCTGAGTTGTTTGGAGTTGTGGTCACTATGGTGGACCCCCTGGCCGGTGGAATGTGCTGTCTATGTTCTTCTGCAACCTGAATTTTCATGGAGCCTGAAGATAGAAGTGTGGGAGGAGATGTCGTGTGCCCCATCACACTCTTAAATTACTAATAAATGAAATGTCTCCTTTCCCCACTGGAACTCTCTCCAGAGTGGGCCCAGCCTGTTATACCACCTCCTTCCTTGGGCCTTCAACTTTGCTTTACAGCTGCGATGGCACCCCTGAGCTCTTACCTTCGTATCAGAGCTCTTATTGTGTATATTTGTCTCCTGAGTGTATTTTTTATTTTTATTTTTACTTATTTTATTTATTTATTTATGTTGAGACAGGGTCTCACTCTGCCACCCAGGCTGGAGTGCAGTGGTGCGCTCATAATTCATTGCAGCCTCTATTTCCTGGGCTCAAGTGATCCTTCAACCTCAGCCTTCCGAGTAGCTGGGATTACAGGTGTGTGCCACCATGCCTGGCTAATTCTTAAATTGTTTTGTAAAGATGAGGTCTCACTGTACTAGCTCAGGCTGGTCTGGAATTCTGGCTTCGGCCTCCCTAAGTGCTGGGATTTCAGGTGTAGGCCACCACACCTGGGTTGAGTGTATTTTTTAAAAATTCAGGTTAGTATAATCGAATGAGTGTTTATCAAATTCCTCCCAAGGAGCCAGGAGCGGTGTCACAGACATGGCTCTTCAGATCTCATGACAGGACTGAGCCTTGAGCCACTCACTTATTCTTTTAGCAAACATGGTGCGAGGCAGCCTCAATGTGCTGACAGTCTAGTAAGGGAGGAAGACAAGGACCCAGGTGACCAGGCCTCCCAGACGCCGCCAGCTGGTGGTGCAGGAGGTGACACTGCCTTTGGCCACTCAGTGGCCGTGGTGCCTCTAAGTCCCAGGAAATATTCACACACCCCGTCCTCAACCTCTTCAGATGGCACAGGCTTCCACATTAGGCTTTGTCTAGCGCCCATAACTTACCTGTTGCACACAGATTCCAACATCCCATTTAGAATCCTGATGATATTGAGGGTCCTAAAATGACTCTGGGAATAATGAGGAGAACTGAGATCTAACTTTTCACAGGTAGGGAGGTTCCAGGTAGAACAGGAGAAGGAAAGCGCTAAGTTCCATGGAGTTAAGAGATGTATCTGTCTTGTTCATTTTTATATCCCCAGCTCCTGCTCTGGTACATGGCAAATACGTATGATGTTGAATGAACAGGTATGTGCCTGAGAATGGATTGATTCAATGGGTTCTTTCCAATAAACTCATAAGGAGATCTACAGGTGTCTGAAGACTTGAATATTGACATGTTGGAAAATAATAGAATGCACTTGAGATCATTCTGGATTTGAGAACAGATCATGGGGTAATTAAAAAATACACTTTTTTTTTTGGGAGGCCGAGGCGGGTGGATCACGAGGTCAGGAGATAGAGACCATCCTGGCTAACATGATGAAACCCCGTCTCTACTAAAAATACAAAAAAAAAAAAAAAAAAATTAGCTAGGCATGGTAGCAGGCGCCTGTAGTCCCAGCTACTAGGGAGGCTGAGGAGAATGGTGTGAACCTGGGAGGCGGAGCTTGCAGTGAGCCGAGATCGCGCCACTGCACTCCAGCCTGGGAGGCAGAGTGAGACTCCGTCTCAAAAAAAAAAAAAAAAATACACTTTTTAATTAAAAATATTTTTAAAATATAAAACGTTCAAGAAGCTGGCTATCTTGTGTTTGTTCCTGTATATCCACTCACCACGCTTTTCAACTCTCCTCTCAGCTCAGGAGACTTTTTGGGCCTTCTGGCTTCTCACTGGGGAGTCCTACTGGGAGACAGAGGGAAGAAAGTGGGAGAGATCTGGGTATTTTTCCTGGCTCTCTCCCCGAGGGGTGCCCTCAGGCTGTGTCTAGGACTCTCCTTTCTTCTTGTAGCTACTCCCTCTGCCTTCATCCCTTCAGGCCGAGGATAGTAACAGCCCCTCTGTTACAAGCCTTGGCAATGACACCAATGCCTTGTGACTTCCCTTTACCTTGCCCACACCTTTAAAAAATGGTTCCTATATTAGACCTTTATCAAATTAGACTGATTTGAGTGTGCCATCTGTTTGCAGCCTTGATGAAATAGGTGCAGCTCCCCATAGTATGAACACTCATTGAGGGTTTCTCCTAGCTCACCCTTGTTCACATGCTCCTCCCGTTTCTTAATTTTCTTAAAGTATGTGAGCTAGTTGGTTCCACCAAATATGTCAATCAAGATGGAGGTGCCAGTTCATTTTTATAGATGCATAAACACTAATCTGGGGGAAAAGGGGTAGTTCTATCATTCTGACACACACCATCACACCCAAAATTAATTAATTTAGAAATAATCCATGTATGGGTGAGGCCTGCCCTTCCTATCATGAGAAAACTGAACTGGAGGAGGGAGCTCCCTTCCGTTCTCTCCTAACTGGACCTCTCTGTCTTAGTTCGGGTTCTCGTGAGACAGAGCTTGCCACAGGGATGGGGTACACCTGGCTAATTGGAGGCTGTCCTAGGAGAAGGCAGGTGAGGGAGGCTGGGTAGAGCTGAGAAGACCCTAGGCGAGGATGTGGATAGTCGCGGGGGCTGGGATGATCTCAGCTGGAGTCCTGCCTCAGCCTGGGCTGCAGGGAGCTCCTGTGCGTAGATAACACCAGTGAGAGGGGCCCACCTTGAGGCAAGGGGGCTGCCTTTCCACCTTCATGTTAGTCAGGTATTGGCCGTAGGCTGCCTTCGGGGAGGGGGTTTACACTGGGAGTGAGGTGGCTGCTGTTCTGTTGAAAGAAGTTCTTTGAGTAAGGAGGCAGCTGTGGGTCAATATTCACAGCAGCTTGGGGATGGGAGCACTGGCTAGGTAGAGGGGACCTAGCGGGGAGCTCCAACAATGTGGATGCTACAGGATTCTCCTTATCTGTGTTCAGTGAGAGATAATTACCACTATTTTCATTTGACAAATCACCAAATATTTTTTATCTTTTTCATTCTTACATTCCTCCTCCCCTCCCTTCTTTTCTTTCTTCCTTCCACAAACATTTAGTGAATCCATGCTACGTGAGGACCAATGGGACATTCAAGACACTGTCTCCTCCTAGGAGGCTCTTTCTGTCTCATCGGGATGCCATGACCTGCCATACCAGGTGACGGGTGAAGCAATGTTTAATTGACTATTCACTTTTGTGGCTGTACCTAGAGATCAGTGAGGACTGGGATTATTTCAAGGGATTTAAAGGTAAAGCCACATTTTCAAAGCCACCTGTGAACTGACTGTTGCCGAAGATGGCACCCACTGCCTCCCATTTCCCCTTTGCTGGATTATTTCTTTCTTCTCAAATGATACTGATGGAACACAAATGCTGTGTTCAGTTCACACTCCTACTTAATTCAATTCAGTTCCTTTTAAGCCATGCAGAGTTTCTGTTTCAACAAAAGCCTCCATAGGGGTGACTCTGCAGATCCCCTAAAACAATGGGGTGGGGACAGATTGTGGTGAAGTGAGGTGGAGGCACAAACGCCACCTTTCAATTCTGCGGCGTAACCCAATCCCTCTTTCAGCTCTATCTGTGGGATGAAACCAGGTGGAAAAGCGAGGGGGAGGAGACCATGGCAGTTTTGACCTATTCAAGGCATGTGGAAAAAGGATTCTTTCTTCACCTGGGAAATCAGAGTGCACTTTTGATGCAATCCATGTCTATCTATCCTTTTAGTGCCAGTAGGGCTACCCATTTGGGCACTAGAACCTCAAGCCAGGTTGATAGGCATTGGGATACAGAGGATAGAAATCCTTTAAGGCAACAGGATTTTCTCCAGGTTCCCTGGCTCGAATCCGCTAAACCTGTAATCAGCATCTCCAAGTCACAAAATGTCGGGTTGGAGCTGCTGCCATTGGAGAGAAGGAGAATTGGCACTTGCTTGTTGTCCATGGCAGGGATCCTGAAAGGTTCCTGTTTAACATTTTATTTGCATGAAAAAAAAATTCACCAGCATCTCTGAGGACAGGATTCAGTGCCTGCGTATGTGGTGTGCATGGGTTAGGGTGGTGTGGTGGGAGCTTCCATATTGCACTGAAATCGACTCCTCAACAGCAGCCATTTTCAACAAGATCCCTGTGTTTGCTTGGCAAAATCCTGGATTGGAAAAACAAAAGCTTTTCCTGCCAGATTCCATTAATTTCAGCAGCAGCAGTAGCAGCAGCAATCTGGTTCTCTCGGATGAATGTTTGACAAGAATGGCCAGGAGTGAGGTTCGGGAGACTTGTGAGGTCTTTTTCAGTGAAAGTCTGGGCTCTTTCTGCCCATCTTTCCTCTTCCATAGGAGTGTGTGGCCAGACAGAATGACAGGCACATGAGCCAGTGGCATGCTATAAGTAGGTGGGAGTATAGAAGGGCTCTGAGAGGGGCAAAGGATGTGGAAGAAATGGGCAGTGTGGGGCCATGTCGGTGAAGCCTCCTCCGACCCGGCTAAGGGAGGAGTCAAGGGTCACTCCTCACCTGCTGGGGCTGGAGAGCATCCAAGGGGCCCGGTGCTGGAAAGTGAGACCACAGGGTGAGTCCCGAGGTGTCTGCCCTCTGGGGTCGCAGCACACTGCCTGGAAAACAGGAGCTGCCCAGTCAGAAAAGTTGACGCAGATGGAGGGGCCAGTGACCCGGAGTGAGCAGGAATGGGGCTGGTGAATTTCCACTGGCTCCACAGTGGGGTCGGAGTGTATGTGACCCACCTGGAATGTTTAGAAGTCTGGTGAGCAGGCTGCGGGAGGGATGCAACCCTGAGATGCTCTCTCATGGGCATGTGCCTAAAAGCTGGACCTGAAGTTCGATGATGGTAGCAGATAAAGGGCTATTTGCTCAGTTTATTTTTCAGTTGCATTTTTTTCTTCTTTTTTTTTTTTTTTTTTTTTAGAGTTTTTAGATTTTCCTTTCCTTTCTTTCAGATTGTGGTCAGAAACTTTATAGAACTGGGAGGATCAATGAACATGTGACTAGCCACATGAACTAATGACATGGCCACCAGACTTTCCCTGGAGGTCAGAGGAAAGGTGGGATGGGCAGCCCCTGGAGAGGTGGAGCTGCTCGTGTGTAAAGAGCTCCTTGTTTTATCACCCCTAGAAGAGAGGGCACTGTTGGATTAGTCACTTCCCTGACTTATCTGCTTAATCACAACTCTCCTAATGGATTGCAAGTGTTGAAGGGGTCCTATAAAAACAAACAGCTAGCAACAGCAACCCCTTCACCCTCTACCCCCCAAATACCTGACAGCCGTTTAACACAGCACTAAGCTATTGTGATGGGGATGACTTAGGAATGATGACAAGGCAGCCCTACTGATGGAGTCCTTGCTATGGTCCTTTGCATTGGGCTGAGTGTCGTGCCACATTGTCACACTGAGTCCTTGGCTGATCCTGAGAGGGCAAGATTATCATCATTTTACAAATGAGAATGCTGAGGCTTGACCTTAACTTCCCAAAGTCACATAGGGCTGGGACTTTTACCCTGTTCGTTCACTTGCAAGGCCTGGCTGGAGCATCTCAGAGGGTGAGGGAGTCCTGGTGCTGAGGTGCCTCTGCTGGCCCAGGTGAGGGAGATAGGAGCCTGGGCCCCAACCCCCAAGGTCCTACCCAGAGGCCTGACATCCTACAGGTGGACTCACTCCACCAAGTGCCAGTGGTTGAATCCCAGGGCTGCATCTGGGTTTCTCACTGGATTTGGGACTTCTGGGATATGGAGTGTATGTGTATATTACACACACACACACACACACACACACACACACACAGAGAGAGAGAGAGAGAGAGCGCAAGCGAGAGAGGGCACAAAGGGCGGCATGATTCTTTGGAGTAAATTACTTGGGAAGCCCCTATATCCCTATGGAATGGATTAAAGGGGCCCTAGGTTTTGCTCATTCCCTTCTGCATAAAAGTGAAAGTGAAGGACTAAAGGAGAGAGAAGAAGGGACTGAGAGTGAACGGAAATCATCCTGACATCCACAACCACAATTTGGAAGGGGCTTAGCACTACCTGAAATAGTTTGCCTGTTGTTGTCCAAGGCTTTGACAGGTATCCAAAATGAAAGCAGACCGTGGGAACTTTATTTTTTCTGAGACATTGAAGATGCCTAATAAACACCCTTTGATTAACTGACTACTTAAGATTATGGCAAACATACTGTGCATTTAACATTTCTCCTCTCATATACATTTTTGTTCTAGTGTTTTGGAGTCTTCTTTGTGAACATCTCATTTTCTAACTAGGGCTCTTCTTGCCTTGTGTTGGTCTATGTGAGTTTGGCCCTTCAAGATGAGTAAAAGGTCCTGTGGGCTGTATGGAAGAGATATGTGTTATGACTGGACAGTCCATATGATTGCATGCATTTTTCAGGTGAGTGAAACCTGACCTGCTACAATATAAGCTCCATAAGGTAAGGACTTTGTTACTTTTGTTCATGGTTGTATACCTGGCCCTTAGAGTACAGCCTGACACATAATAGATGCTTAATAAAAATTTATTGAATGAATTCCCATAACTACAAATATGGAAGTTCAATCAGTGACCTGAATCTGAGTGTCCTCAAGGACTAACCTTTTACTGCTGGAAGCACAGGGAGACACCAGGACATTCATTCTTCTGTCCTTATAATGTCAGAACGTACCTGGCTCTCTCTTAAACTTGGGGGTCTTTCCCCAATCTAGCCACAATCAGGCTGGGTGACATGGCTAGTGGAAAGCTCAAGGTTAAAGTCACACTCAGCAGATGGTCCATATGCCAGGAAAAATGGTGCTCTTGTGTAGCTTACCATGATGCAAGGCCTCGCACCCCTTCACTGCTGATGGGCAAGGTTGATAGCATGTCCCTATATCCTTCTGGATGTTTCCATTGATCATCTCATCTTCCAGGGTGTGAGGGTTAGTTTTATGTATCAACTTGGTTAGGCTGCATTACCTAGTTATTTCATCAAATACAAATCTAGGTATTGTTTTGAAAGTATTTCATAGATGTGATTAGCACCTAAAGTAAAAGGGGTTACTCTTGAAAATTTGGATGGGCCTCATCTAATCAGTTGAAGACCTTAAGCCGAAACTGAAGTGTCCTGGAGGAGGAATTCTACCTCAAGACTGCAGCACCAACTATCGTCTGCGCTTCCAGCTTCTTGACCTTACCTACAAATTTCAGACTTACCTGCCCTATGGATTTTTAACTTGTTGGAGCCTGTAATTGCATAAGTCAGTTCATTCTCTGTTTCTCCATACACACATATGCACACATATACACATATATTTTCATAATTTCTTGGGGAAGGATTGTATGATTATTCTTTTTCAATAACTACATTTATGGAGCACACAGTGTGATATCTAGCAAGGCATATTCTGCACTGTGCCATATACTACAGAGGCAAAGGAGGAAAAAGCATGGCTTTCCCTCTCAGGGCCTTACAGAATGGTGGAGAACTATCACATCTCTTTTCTCCTGTTCCTTGGTGTATCCCCTCATAGCACTGGTAATTTCACTGGAAGGTCTTCCTCTGCTCAAGAGGTGAAGAACTTGTCCTTCAAGGCCTCTTTAGAGGCCTCCTGGAGCTGCTTGAGAAGGTGGAAAGCGGAGGAGTGATGATGTAGAGAGCGTGTTGGAATGGATTCACCGCTTTCCGTTCAACCCGGTGCCACGCGATTATTACTGCCTTTCCAGGGCAGGTCCCACGCTTGTCCTCTAGAAGCCCATGCAACCAACTAAGTGCAAAGTATTAGGTTGGTGCAAAAGTTATTGCGGTTTTTGCCATTACTTTCAATGGCCAAAACCGCAATTACTTTTGCACCAACCTAATACATTGTGGGGATGCCGTGACAGACCAGGGGCAAAGTGCTAAGGAATGTGAGGAAAGGGAGGTGGTTCTGACTGAGGAAGGCCAGGTATGCCTTTTCAGAGGCTCTGTTTTAGTTGGTTTTGGATGAAGACTCATCTTTGGCCAGAGGGACAAGGACAGGGGTGTGGAGACTGTTTGTGAGGGAGGCACAGAGGCAGAAAAAAACCATGAGGCAGGTTCAGACAGCTCTGAAAGTATGTTTAGTATTCAGCTTAGCTGATTTGTGGTTGAAAGAAAAGGAACACCAAGTGTATGTGGACCTGAATAAGAAAATAGTTGAACTGAAAGTTCAGATTTGGGATCACGTGCAAAGCAGAATGACAATACTTTGTGAATGGGTGCTGTTTTCCATTTCAGTTCAGTCTGCTCAATGGCTCCAATGTGTTTAGTGCATGCTCTGTGTAACAGGGCTGGGTCTGTCATGTTCCAGGGACTGTTGAAATATATAAAGTTGAATTTATATAGGGTCCTACCTTCAAGGAGCTTATAAGCCAACAGGGAAAGACAGAAAGGTGAATTGTTTATGATACTACAGTGTTATAATTGCTGAGCTGGGTGCAGTGGCTCACGCCTGTAATCCTAGCCACTTGGGAGGCTGAGACAGGAGGATTGCTTAAGGTCAAGAGTTGGAGATCAGCCTGGGCAACACAGTGAGAGCCACGTCTCTAAAAAGATTAAAAAGTACTAGCCAAGTGTGGCTGTAGTCTCAGCTACTTGGGAAGCTGAAGTGGAAGGATTGCTTGAGCCTAGGAGTTTGAGGCTGCAGTGAGCTATGATCATGCCATTGCAGTCCAGCTGGGCAACAGAGTGAGACTGTGAGTCAAACAAAACAAAACAACGGAGAGACTTGAGCATGTTTAGGATGCACACCAATGGAAAAGAGGCAGCAGAAAGGGACCAAAGAGAGAGGAGAGGGGGAAAATGACAGAAGGAATGTGGCCCCTGAGGAGATGAGAGTGGGGTGAAATTCAGAGCCCAGGTGGAAGGGTCTGCCTCGGATGAGAGGAGGGAAGCAGAAGGAAGGAGAAAGGCCAGGTTAAGGTGGAGGCAGGTCAGTGATGGGGAGGAAGCTTAGGGAGTGCTTGTTCCAGGGCCTCCAAAGTCTTTGTGAAGGCCATGAGGCCAAGATCCAGTGAGGGGAAAGTGGTAGGAAAGGGGTTTTAAGGAGAGAGAAAATATCAAGAAAGGTTGTTGAAGAGGATGGAGAGGGAGGACTTGGTGGTAGGATTGAATATGGAGGCCACAGATTCATGGGGAGTCCAGCTCAAAAGATGGTGTGGGTTTCTTCAGCCTCAGCAACCTGGCTACAGGAGCAGAGGAGTTTGATGGATCCCAGTTCAGACTTTCAGTCACGGACACAGGCCTCACAGAGAATGGTGAGGAAGTGATTGAAGGGGTGGACTATGAGGTCTCAGAAAGGGAAGGATGTGAAGCCAGAAGGGAGCTGATCAATGGAGAGAAGTTAACTTGTCAGGGACAGAAAGTGCCTGTGATTTTTTTTAGAAAAGGGAAATTGAGGAAAAGAATAAGAGACTGTGATCAGAGCAGGGGATTGACTTTTCAGACTGAAGATGTTGAAAAGATGAGATGAGGGTTGGAAGGGGTCAGAATCGATGGAACGGAAATGGTCAAGGGATATGCGGCTGAAGCACCGAAGGGTTGTCCTTACACCTGTGAAGTCCCCCAGGATGATGGCAGGACCAGGATGGAGAGGAAGGCACAAGATAGCAAGGAGGGGTGACAGGAGGTTAGAGCACACAGCCTCCATCCTGATGGCTGCCATCTGCTCATCTCTTTTTCCACCCTGCTCATTCACCTGTTGTTTGACTCTCTAATCCTGTCTTTATGGAAGGTCTTCTTAATACAATGATAAGGATTTCCAGATTTTAGAGGCTGAGGGAAGTCACACGAGGAAGAAGCACAAAGCAGCTGTGAGCACAGGTGTCTGGCAGAGGTGAAGACTCACCTGGCCGAGAGGGAGGTGCTGTGGCATGAAGTTGTGTCTGAGTTGCTGCAGGCCCTTGGGAGGTGATGTCCCTCATCTCTTGTGATACAGTAGACCATCGGGCTTTTGCTCAAAGTTGCAGAGAGAACGTTAGAAGTATTGCTTTGGGTCTTTGTAGAGCTCAGACTTGCCAGGTTGGAGGGGGTGTTGTGGCTTGAATCAGATGAGAGACACTGGGATTCTCAAGGCTTTCTGACCTTGGCCAACATCATTGCTGAGTGGAGAGGGAAGATGTGATTGGCTTGTGTCCTGATGGAGAGATGGGTACTCCTGGGCATCTAGGCTGATAGAGATTGGTCTTGAGTGGCTGGGTGGGTTAGCTGATGATGCAGCAAGCCTTCAAGGTGGCATGTAATTAATTGCTGAAGTGGGTGGCACAGATGGATAGTGCTGTGGGCTATCAGGCTGAAGTGGTCAAAGAGGAGTTCCTGGGGGAGCTGGGCGACTAAAAATGGATGCATTTCTACAGTCTGGGCGTGGAGGTGGAGTAGGATGGACACAGCTGGGGGCAGTGCTTCAGAGAAGCCAGCGACTGCATTAGACCTAAGGGCTCCTTTCTGGCTGCTAGCTGCTGCACCAATGGGCATGTGGTGAGAGTGTGGCAGCCCTCCTCTGGGGACAGCAAGAGGCTTGGTGAGTTGGTTATGCTGCAGATCGGCACAGTGTATCATATTGGCCTCCTTGTATATTTTGTGGGTGTTCAGAAGTCTTTTTGCTCACTTCCAATGTTTCCACTTGTTCCAGGGCCTCCAAAGTCTTTGTGAAGGCAATGAGGCTGAGATCCAGTGAGGAGAAAGTGGTAGGGGAGGGGTTTTAAGGAGAGAGAAAATATCAAGAAAGGTTGTTGAAGAGGATGGAGAGGGAGGACTTGGTGGTAGGATTGAATTTGGAGGCCACAGATTCATGGGGAGTCCAACTCAAAAGATGGTGTGGGTTTCTCCAGCCTCAGCAACCTGGCTGTGGGAGCAGGGGAGTTTGATGGATCCCAGTTCAGACTTTAAGTCACGGACACAGGCCTCACAGAGAATGGTTGCTACAGAATGGCTGCTACAACCAACCACCCTTGGAAGCCTGGGTGGGCAGAGGGTGGGCCTTGTCTGCTCCCTATCATATTGTCAGCATCGTTGATTCCTGCTGAGACCACTAAGTTCCCTTTTTATGTACTTGACAGGCCATGGTGTGGCATTCCTATCAGGAAAGTCTTTATTAAGTTCCATCTGCGGAAACTAATTCTATTTTAAACCATCTGTCTTAGATCCATCCTTCTCTATTAGAGAAAGAAGGCTTCACAATTAGGGCAAGGAAGTAGAAAAGGAGAGAGGGAGAAGACGCTTTTGTGCCATTTCTTTGCTGAGGAAACTGAGCATGCTGGAAGCCCAGCCCCAGGAAGCAGAAGAATGGTCTAGTTCCTGACCACCTTACCTCACTCCCCAAATGACCCTTCCCTCTTAGCAGTGGCTTCTTGACATTTCTGTATGTTTCCTGCTTAGGGGCAATTCACATATTTTGTAGTGGTCCCTGCTTTCCCTTCAGAAGCTGTAGTGGGGGCAGATGTGCCCTGCCTGTCTCTTGGTATTGACGCACAGGGAAGTGATGTAGTCTTGGCCAGTTTGATGGACTTTCAATCTGGGGAGAGCAATGAGCATCCAGTGGAGTCCATGCATGTCCAGTGGGTGATAGGAGTGGCTGGGGGCCACTGGCCTGACTGTACCTAGGGATGCAGTGGGTGCGTCCTCAGCTCCTGCCTCCTGCTCTGCAAATTGGCTGCTTCTCTGTTATTCCTATCACCTCTGTCAGCTTCCCATGTTCCTTCCCACAAATGTCTTTTCTGCTGAAGTCACAGTGTTCTGTTGGCAGCTGAGAAGCACTCCCCCCAGCCACAGTGCTCTTTCTCCATATTCTTAAATTCAGCAGCCTTTGGTCAATGTTCTTTGACTGACTTGGGTCTATAATCTTTTCTTCTTAACTATGTTTCAAGATCCTTGAGGATATTAAACATGTTAAACATTTTTTCTCAAGAATGTCTGTCTCATTTTGTTTGCTCTGTAAATGTTCATTGAATGAATGAATGAATGATGATGTGGTGGAGTATGTGTATTAGTTATCTACTTCCAAAATTTTTTAATGGATGCATAGTTATACATATTTATGGGATATATGTGATATTTTGATAGAAGTATACATGTAATGATCAGATCAGGATAACTGAGGTATCCATCACCTTAAGCATTTATCATTTCCTTGTATTAGGAACATTCCAATTCCACTCTTTTAGTTATCTTGAAATATATAATAAATTATTGTTAACTGTAGTCACCTTAGTTGTCTACTGAGGCACAACAACTACCCTAGAACTTAGTGCCTTAAAACGATAATAAACACATAATCTCACACAATTTCTAGGAGCTGGGAGGTTGGAGTGGCTTAGCTGCGTGTTTCACTTATATGGTTGTACTCATGGTTGCCTGGGGTTGCAGTCTTATGAAGGCTGTGCTAGATTTAGAGAATCTACCACCAAAATAGTTCACTCATGTGGCTGGCAAGTGTGAGTGCTGGTTACTGGCAGGCGCCCTCAGTTTCTATCCATGCGTACATCCTCATTGGGCTACTTGAGTATCCTTATAACATGGCAGCTGACTTCCCCCAGAGCATATGAACCAATAGAGTGCAAAGCAGAAGGTGATATCTTTTATGATCTAGCTTCAGAAATCACACGTCTTCATTTCTGTGCTATCCTATTGGTTACACAGGTCAGCTCTGTCAATGGAAAAGACCACACAGTTCATAAAGACCAGGAACCCAGAGTCACTGAGGCCATCTCGGAGGCTGTCTACCACAGCATGACTCACAAAGACAGCCGGAAATGGATTTGCAGGATCAGGGCATAGCTCAGTGAGATACTTAGGAGATCACAGGGGAAGCTAAAAATGATATTGGCCTGGCTGACTCTGAGGATAAAAGCCAGGAGGTCTGTCTGTCCTCTGTGGTTGACCTTACCCAGGGGTCTTCACTTTCAGTTTCCCGATGTGGTGAGACCTAATGACCATCTCCCCTCACCCCTGCCATTCATACTCTGATTTTGACAGGCCTGGAGGTGGGGATGGGGGAAGGTGAGCTGAGCAGAGTTGGAAAGCTTCTGTCAGAGGGACCTTACCAACACCTTTCACTCCCGAGAAACTTTCCTCATCATTTACTCCTCTTGTTATGATGGTGCCAAGTTCATCTCTTGCTGTTTGGCTTTAAGAAGATGAGTGGATTGAATAGTGTCCTCCCTTAAAATTCATGTGCACCTGGAGGTCGGCTGCACATGTGACCTTATTTGGAAAGGAAATACGGTCTTTGTAGATATAATTAAGGTAAGGATCAAAATGAGAACATACTAGGTTGGAGTAAGCCCTAAATCCCATGAGAGTGTCCTCACAAGAGATAGAACAGAGAGCCATAGAGCAGGAGGTGGTGTGAAGAAGGAGACAGAGATTGGGGTGATGCCTCTACCAGTTGAGGAGCACCAAGGATTGCCAACAGCCACCAGAAGGTAGGAGAGAGGCACGGGGCAGATTGTCCCACAGAGCCTCCAGGAGGGACCAGCTGCTTCTGACCACCTGCATGTCGTACTTCTTGTCTTCTGAGCTGTGAGAGAATAAATTTCCATTGTTTCAGGCCACCTGGTTTGAGGTCATTTGTTATGGGAGCCCTAGGAAACTGATGGATAAATGGAGTAAAATAAAATCTTTGAAAGATCTTCTAAGACCAGCCATGATTTAGATGGGTAACTGGAAGCAGGAGGTGGTTTTAGTTGGGGGGCGGGGTGGGGGCGGAGGTGGTCTTTTCCATAACTTGGAAAACGTCAGAACAGCATGTTCACCTGGGGCTTTAGGACCAGACCTTCCTGCATCCCCCACACAGTGGTGCTCTGCCCAGTGAGGCCCCTGGGATTGCTGATTCTTTGGGGTGGGTGTGGGGGCCAGAGGGCTTAGCACTGGCTTCTTCACTGGAAAAGGTAGAGTGGAAAATTGGACCTATTCTATCCAGTGACCCATTCATTGCTTAACCAACGAGTCATCCACTGATCAATTAACTCATTATTAACTCAAGGTTTACTATGAGCAAAGCTGTGCCATTTATTTCTTCCCCTTTCTTTGCTGCGTCTACTCCTATGTTTCATCCAGGGGTCAAAGACTTTTCCTAAAGCTGATACTGTTCCAGTGAGGTGGAAAGAAGCTGCTATTGCAATTCATACCAACTTAATCATATTATTACCAGTGATCGAATGGATTTCTCAAGAGGGTATTTGCATTTTGAAAGTGGGATCTGGAAAGCTCCATAATAGCTCTCCAGTGCTGGGGCTTCAACTTTGTTGTGGTGAGGGTAAGTCTTCTTCTTTCCTACAGCTCCTCATTCTTGGAGCAAAGAGGACTTGGTTCTGCTTTGAGTCAGTTGGTGACAAGCTAAAGGGGTCAGCTTCTCTGTACAGTCCGAGGTGGGGCGGGACTGGGATTGGGGACAAGAGAAACTGAAGGAACCATCCCTGCCCTTGGGCAGCTTCACTTCCAGCCCCTCAAGGGCGAAGTGGTAGGGGTGGGATAGCTCAGCCCAGGGCTTCCTCCTGGGGTAGAGTTGACCTTGAGAGGGGCAGCAGTGTCCCCAGTCCCTTCCTGTGGGGTTCTTTAATGCCAATCTGAACAGTCTGGAAATGGAATCCCTGGGACCCCTTCCTATCACCATTATTATAATAAACTCCAGGATTGTAGTTGTGGAGCCTCGGGCTTCAGGAATGTAGCCTGTAATTACCTTGCTTCTAAATGCTCATGGTAATGGATGATGAGGCCTCATGCATCAGACCAGTTAAATTGCTGTGTGACTTGACTGCAGTTTAACTCAGCAGATGACACGCTCAAACTTGGCAAAGGGAGAGAATGTGAACTATTTGGGAATTGTTAACTTACAGCACAACCTGGAAATAGACAGAGAAGCCTCTGGAAAGGAGAAGTCAGCAAAATCTTGAACCAAGAGCTGATTCCTCATGACCACCTCCCCTTTGCTTCAGACCTGGCCCTGTGTCGCCTGGGGTGAGGGTGTTGAGGTGGGTGTGAAAGTGCCGGGGGATCTCCCAGGCTCCCACGCATGCACCCGGCACTCTGCTGGATGCTGAGGGGAAGAATGCTGAAGACAAGAGCATGCCCGTCTCTGTCCTGCAGGAATGTGCTCCCATGGGGGCAAACCCACAGGCCTCTGTTTCACAGGTCACTCTAGGCACTCTGCAGACCTACAAATTGAAGATCTAGGGCTTCATGGTGACTGAGTCATCTTGCCATGGGGCCTGGGGGATGATGGAAGTGTAACAGAGAAAGTGATCTCTGAATTGGACATTGGAGAATGCATAGGATTTGGGCAGGCTGAAGGGCAAAGCTAGATAGAGAGTGACCGAGAGGCCTGGCTTGGACAGCAAAGGCAGGCTGTGAGTAGTGTGGATGGATCACGCTGTGGGAGGGTGAGTGAAAGGGGAGTGTGAAAATCAGAGGGCACTGGGGTGGTAAGCCGGGGCTGGGCTGTGAGTCCAGATTCACCCCTTTCCCAAGGAAATGCTTCCAGTGAATTCACAAAGGCAAGCCTCCCCTGTCACAGTCCCACTGCCACACCCAGACCCTGGTGTCGTGCCTCAGCTGGAACTGAACATGAGCTAGTCAGGCTGGGGTCTGCTATGCTGGGCAAGGGCCTGAGAGCAGAAGGATGGTGCCAGAAACCAGCTGGCCGGCTCCAGAGACCCTGGGCACTGCCCCTCTACTCCCCTCTTCCTGCCATGCCTTTGAAGAGGGACTGGGGTCTGCACATGGTCATTCCTAGCCATGGTGTGAGCCTCTCTTCTCCTCCTCACTCACCTCCCCTGGCTTATGTTCTGAAAGGGTGAGCTCCAGCTCCAGAGAATTTGACCTTGGGGTGAAGACCCAGCCGCAGGGAGGTTTGCAGGTGGACTGCAGCTGGCCCTGTGCACTTTGGGGCAAAGTGCTCCCCGGGGTCTGTTCTGTCTGCTGGGAACAGATATGTGATGTGGCACTTCCCACCACCCCAGGGATGGGCTACTGTCCCTCCTCAGAGGGACCATCGGGCCCTCATCAACATCACCTCCACGGTCTTTCCTCCTCCTCCTCCTCGCTGCCTTTCTTTCATTCACTGGGCCCCAACCGCTTCCAGAGCTCCTTATACATTTGCTACGAATCTTTATTTCCAGATTAGTCACCATGCACACAAAATGGAGCGTCCCTGATTTGAGGAGCAAAAACAGTGATTACTAGATTGGTTCTCTCTCACAGAATGTGGAGGAACAAACAATGCCACACAATTTTAGTTTGTATAGCGTCTTTCAAACCACGCAATGCCCGGGGCACAGCGCAGAGTTGCTGTAAATAATACAATAACCGAGATAAACATACTAAAAATCTTTGCATCGAGCTTCATTTTGTCCTGCTATACTCAGCCAGGGAGGCTGGAAGGAAAGAGATGGGGAAGGTGCAGCCCCCAGACCTTGGGGGAAAGCCAGTGGGGGCTCGGGGTGCGGCTGGAGGGAGGCAATGTGGGAAGGGAGGTGGTGGGAACTGCAGTCAGAAACAGCTGCGTTCAAATGGGGTCGGGGATGGGTGAGACTAGTGGAGAGGTAGGTTGGGGGCGGGGTGGGTCAAATAAAGTAGGCCTGCTCTCGGGCGGGCTCCCTCATTTGGCCAGGACTAGGGAGAAGTTAGGGTAGAGGAAGAACAGGAGAGGTTGCTCTTTTTCTGGACGTCTTTATGCTGTCATAGAACACACACAGGTGAGTTGGGTCTTGGCTGTTTTATTAACATACTTTATGACTCAGTGTTGTTTCCCTGAACCTTAATTTTTCCATGAGGCAGGTGATACCGGTCATTAAATTCCCTTCCAGACCTGATGGTCATTGATTTTGTAGCCCCCACAAATTCCCATGGTGTGACACTGTCAGGGGTCCCGGCCACATGCCCTCTGACTGAGGGGAAAGGACAGAGCTCCCCATTCCCCCCAGCTTCCATCGGAGCAAACCCCCAGCTCCCGCTCCTGGCCTTACTCTTGGAGCACGAGGGTGATGCTGAGAAGCGTGATTGTGGCCTTGAGGGAATGAGCAGTCTGCATTTGAATCTTCCTGTGGGATCTTGGGTTTTGCCAACCTTAAACGGGCATAAAGACACCTACTCACAGGGTTTTTGTGAGGATGAACTGATGTGTGTGCATGAAATAATATGTGCAAGGTGCCCAGTGTCGTGTGTAACACAGTGCGTGCACACTAAATGGGGGTAGTGATTCGTGTAACACAGTGCGTGCACACTAAATGGGGGTAGTGATTCTTAGTATTTTAATTATTGATGATGGTGACTTGATCCACTGAGAGGGGACACAGCTTCACCCTGAGGAGAGCATTTGGGGACCAAGGGTGAGGTTGCGGGGGTGCAAGGAGAGGCCTCTGGGTGCTCTGGCCTGCTAGACCCACCCTGAGCACTGGGCGGCAGCTGCCTCTGGGATGGGCCCCTGGAACTTGCTCTCATTTTCAAGTCGTTGGAGCTTTGTTCATCAGTTCCTCCTAATTTGGGTGAAGTTCGCCATATGGAGAGCAGGGAACAGTGTTAAAAAAGCTTTCACACATAGATAGCGCAGCACTTTCTCTGCTAAATGAGGACTCTCTTCCCCAGTACAGATTTCACACGCCGATCTCCAGGGTGTTGAGTTCCCTCGTCAACAGGGGTGGAGTTGTTGAGGCTCTTGGAGCCATTGTCTCTGGCTGGCCGGGTCCTGTTCCGACCCCAGGAGAAATCCCATCTTCTTTTTCCTCCCCGGGGGTGAGCGTTTTCTAGCCCTCTCAGGTGAAACAGCTTTACTTCCAAGGCCAGGCGGAGTGTACTCAGCTCCCCCCAGCTGCAGGCGGCTCGGCTGCCAGGCCCGGCTCGCTGGGGTCTCCTGGGGCTCCCTCTGGATGCTGCTCTTGTGTTGCGTTTCCCGTCTGGAAGGGAGCTGGGTTGTTCTGAACTGAGCCCAAGCTCCCAGTTCCCCAACCCACGCACATTCTCTGGAACTTTCTCAGCCAAGACATCTGCCACGTGTGACTCCCTATCCTTCTTCCTGTATGTCCCCCTGGCCTGACTGCCTCAGTGCAGTTACTTTGGCTGTTAAATAAACCTCTCCATGTGTCTTCTGGAGGCTGAAGTGTGCTGTTCTTCACCTCTGATGATGCCCCTCCTAGAGGTGCTCCAGAGCGCTCTCCTTCAGCCAGCAGCACAAGGTCCCATCCAAGTTATCCACATTGTCCGATTTTGTCTGCTCTCAAAGGGGCTGCCGTTAGCTGGGAGCAGTAAGCAATTTGTTGGGCTTCAACTCTTTTCTTGGTGACAAAAATCATGGTGGTAATGAGCCATTGATTGAGCACTTACTATGTGCTGGGTCCTACCTAGTATTATCTCATTTTCTACTCACAGTAACCAGGCATGATCTATTTAACTATCCTGACTATAAAGAGGAGAAACCTGAGAGGCAGAGAGGTTAAGTGACTGGCACAACTAGTTAGTGGCAGAGCTGATGTTCAAACCTAGATCTACAGACTCCATATCTGTGCAATTTCCTTCAGCATACTGCCCCCATCTGTCTTAGTGCTAACATTCAACTGCAACCAAAGATGCCCTACCCAGGGGTCAGGGGCAACAACTATACACGAATAGAACTGAAGAATGAAACTAAAAAGGGGTATAGGAAGAGAGCTAGAATTTTTCTAGGCTGGCTGGCTTTGAGGAATGCTGTCCTGTGTTGGGAGAGAGAAGTGAGCTGCGTGTGTCAGGGTCTGTGGCTTTGTTCCAGTGGAAATCTGCCACCTACATGGGTTTGGCTGTCCTTGGCACCCCTGCACAGCACAGCAGGGTCTGGCTTTGCCACCCTGTGGGAGGAAGAGGAGCTTGAAATTGTTTTTGAGATATTTTCATTGATTTTCTTTAATGCACGGAAACATTTCCATTCACACATGAGCTTAGTTGATGCGGAGAAGAGAAAAGATTTGACACAAATTTGGGGGGCTGGGTGGAGCTCAGGGAGGGAGCCTGAGTGCCTTGTCGATTGCTCTTCAATTTATCAGTATTTTCCTGGAGTTCCTTTGCAAAGCCCTCTGCTTAATCTCGCCACTGCGTGGGGGGATTGGAAGAGGAAATGTGGCTTCCCGGGTCCCTTGGCTTCCAGATCTGTTTAAGCTGGGCAGCTCGGCCCCTGCTCTGTTTAAACCCATGTGCTGAAACTATAGCACCAGAGCTGTCGTGGTTTTCTCAGAGAGCATGTAGCCTTTAGGTTAGAATTCTAGGTTCCCAAAAGGAAAAAGTAGGGGAAAGTGGGACAGCCATGCATTGTGGGGTATGGGATGTGATGTGAGGCCCAGAGCAAGGGTGTGCTCCCCCCTGTAATTTACAATGGAAACAACTCTACACTGTCAAACAGCTGTCAGAATGGCCCATGAAGCTCCAACAATGCTTACAGACAAGACAAAAAGGCAAAAGCAAAGCATCATGGATCTGGTTCTTAAGGAGACCTATCCTGGTGGAGGGTAGTGAGGAGTGTGAGTAGGAGTGGGGATGGCAGGAGAAAAACTGGAATCCCAGTTGTCTGCCTCAGGGCCCCTTCCTGAGGGCCTTGAGAGTCCCCAAGGCCCACAGGTGAATGTCCTCAAAGCCTCACAGAAGGCTCCTCCTCAATTTCCCTTGGTTGACCCCTGTATTAGCTTGTTTGGGCTGCCGAGACAAAGTACCATGAACTGGGTAGTTTACGGGTTTACTCTCACATTTCCGGAGGCTGGAAATCTGAGATCAAGGTGCTGGCAGGGCCACGCTCCGTCTGAACATGCAGGGCAGACCCCAGGCACACCTCTCTCCTGGCTTCTGGTGCTTCCCTGGCTTTATGGCAGCATCACTCCAGTCTTCACACAGCATTATCCCTGGATAATGTCTGTCTCTGTGTACAAATTTCCCCTTCTGATAAGGACACCAGTCATATTGGATTAGGGCCCATCCTAATGACTTTGTTTTCACTTAGTCACCTCTTTAAAGACCCAGTTTCCAAATAAGGTCACATTCTGAGGTACTAGGGGTTAGGATTCCAACACATCTTTGGTTTTTTAGTTTGTTTGTTTTTTTGAGACGGAGTTTCCCTCTTGCTGGAGTGGCATGATCTCGGCTCACACTGCAACCTCTGCCTCCGGGGTTCAAGTGATTCTCCTGCCTCAGCCTCCCGAGTAGCTGGGATTACAGGTGCGTACCACCACGCCCGGCTAATTTTTTGTATTTTTAATAGAGACAATGTTTCACTATATTGGTCAGGCTGGTCTCTAACTCCTGACCTCAGGTGATCCACCCACCTTGGCCTCCCAAAGTGTGGGGATTACAGGTGTGAGCCACTGCGCCCGGCCCTCCAACGTATCTTTTTTGAGAGGACACAATTAAATCCTAATAGTCTGTCTCTTCATTAGGTATGTCTTTTTCAGTTAGCCACCCATAAAATTTGAATGAGACCAAATAGTATAGTGAGAAAAACATGGGTTTGACATCCATACAGGGCTATGTTCTAACCCTGGGGCTCCGGTTTGCCAGCTATGTGATGGTGGAACCCGCCGCCCCTCAGCCTTTCTTACCCCTGCTTCCTCAGTGGAAACAACTGGTCAAATCTCTCTTTCATTGATTGAATGTGAGGTTGAATGAACTAAAGTGCCTGGTGTGGTACCTGCTACGTGGCAGGTGCTCCCAACAGTTCTCTGAGGCACAGAGAAAGGTCGTTACCATCCTGGCTTGCAGATAAGGGCGCTCAGGCTTGGAGATGACCTGACCTGGAGGCAGCATCACAGCCATCTCTGGCAGACCCTGGGTCCCCGTCTCCCTCTGCCTAGTGTGGTAATAGTGCCAGCCTCTTTGGATTGCATTTACTATTTATGAGTTTTAACCTTGCTTCTTCCCTTGCTAGACCCCAAGTTCCTAGAGGACTGTGACTAACTCACTTTTTTTTTTGGTATTAGTTTTTATTGTGGCAAAATATACATAAAAGTTACCATTGAAACCATTTTAAAGTGTACAGTTCAGTGGCACTAAGGACATTCCCATCGCCACTGTCCAGCTCCAGAATTTTTTCATCTTCACGAATGGAAACTCTGTACCCGTTAAACACCAACTCCCACTCTCTCCTTCCTCCAGCCCTCATCTCTATGAATTTAACTTCTCTAGGTACTGCATATAAGTGGAATCATACAGTATATGTCCTTATGTGACTAGCTTATTTCACTTAGCATAATGTCTTCAAATGGTTCATCCATGTTGTAGCATGTGTCAGAATTACATTCCTTTTTAAGACTGAATATTCTATTGCAGGTATATGCCACATTTTGTTTATCCACTCATCTGTCAATGAATATCTGGTTTGTTTCCACCTTTTGGCTATTTTGAATAATGCTGCTATGAACATTGGTGTACAAATGTCTGTTTGAGTCCCTGCTTTCAATTCTGGAAATATGCAGCAGAAGTGGAATTGCTGGATCTAACCTTATTTACCTTTATATTCTAAGGGTTGATTGTAGTATCTATAAAACCTTATTACTTATTAAGTGTTTGTTGAATGAATACATTAAGGAATGAGTGATTGGATGAGTTGTTGAATAAGGAATGAAACAATGAAGAGGAACTAGGCAAGGAGAAAGGGACATCCTTTCTCCTGACAGTGGGCATCATGCAGTCCATGGACTGTATTAGAAGGAAGGAGAAGGGAGTGGTCAGATTTTGCAAGAACTGTCCAACACATTGTTTGTGTTGGCACCATATTACACCTGCAAGGATTCAACCAAGGCATCTGCCTAATGCTTCCCTCAAAAAATTCTTCCAGAGGTAACAGAAGTACCAATACGTTGATGCTCTTGCTTAATAACTACGGTGACCCAGGACACATTAGAAATTGGTCTGAAATGTTACACTTACAGGGAACAGCCCTGAAGGCCTTTCCACCCACAGAAAAACCTGGAGTCTCACTAGCAAGGCATCCCTGTGACTTCTTCAGGCACCTACTCCCAGGAGCTCTGCAGACATGTGCCTACTTCATGTGTATCTTCTTGGCCTTGCAGAACCAGCTACATGCACTGCCCACATGACCTGCTCCTTTTCCATCTGACATGAATGTCATGTGGCTGAATGTGACTTTATTTGTTTTTCTTTTGTTGGGAGCTGAGGACAAGCTGCCCATCTTCCTCTGAGCCCTGGATGCTGGGAGGCTGTGATTGGCAGCAGCCCAGGATGAAAGAGAAATGCGCCTCAGGTAGCAGATCTGCCAGAAAAATTCTGGCCAGTCTGGGCTCATTTCACCCCATTCTTGATGGCAGGAGTTTTGTATTTCTCTGGGCAACTCCCTCCTCTCATCCTTCAACCAGCCCCTAAAAAACTCAAGTCCCAGAGGCAGCAGCATTGGATCTGAGGCTTTCTTCTCATTTTGTCAGCTCATCGCCCAGATTTAGCCACCAGTTTGACAAGGAGAGTACCCAGGAGGGTGGCTTTGGGGGGTGAGGATGTCGACTGCAAATAGCTCAGCCAAGGCTCACTGCTGGAAACTTTATTTAAAAACTGCAGCATCACGCCGACCTTCTCTCTCTAGGTAGCTGAGAAGCCGGCAAGAGGAAAGGACTTCTTTTCTATGTCAAGCCTCTGTTAGTTCCAAGTGTTAGCAAATACTCATCTTGAGGCACAGTTTCTTTCCTTATTTTGCTGTTAAAGTGGAAGACTTGGAGGGGGAGCGGCAGGGGGCTGGTGGGGAAGGCAGGCCCAGAGGGGAGGCAGCGGGAGGAGGGGGCATGGGCTCCGTGAATAGCGAGCTCAAGAGCTCTTCTGCACAACGAGATTAGCGCGATGTGAGCATTTCCATGCCAAGGTGCTAACGCAATAATACACGCGAGTTTGCCAACTTTTCAAATTGAATGTATTTGATTATTTGCTTTTAATTAGTGTGAGTTTTGGAGTATGTACAGGATTGTCAGGGATACATGCAAAGCCTCCTACAGCCCATGAAGCCTCCCCTTGGTAAAGACGGTCCGGGATTGTTCTTTTTTAGCTGTGGAGAATGAGATTTAACAGCTCTGTTAAATGTTTTAGCCCATTTCCATTGTGCCTCTGTTTCAACCTATTGGCAAGACCAATTGAAGTGAGAAAATAAACCTCTTATCTGATCTGAATGCTGAGAGCTGCTCCTAAGAAGACTTTTCCAACTCAACTTCGGCTTTCTACGAACATCCCTGTTTTGTTTTCGTTTTGTGTTTTCTTTTCTTGTTCTTTCCAAAGGTGGTTGTTAAGCTGGCTTTCTCTCTTTTCCCTTCTCTATAAGTACATTTGAGGGAACATCTATACACATGAAAAAAAAAAAGTAGATGGCAGGGAGGGAAAGGGGAAGAAATGGGTTTAGGTAACTTAGAAGCGTTTCGAGAGCTCTTTCTAGCTGCCAAAGGCTTCAGAGCATCGGAGGTTTATATCTCTCCATACGGCGCTGCTCAGGATGGCTCGTGCCCTTGTGTTACTCCAGGGGATCACGAGGCCATGGGCCTGGCCCAGGCCAGTGAGTGGTCAAGTTGGATTTGAGCGTTAGTGCCCATGCTCCCATCTGCACCCTGATGGACAGTGCTCTCCTGGCTGGAATACCAGCTACTGCAACTGTCATTTTGTTGTTGTTTTATGCAGGATTTCACACCCTGTTTCTCTTGGGCATTTTGCAGGCAATGGTCATTTACCAAAATAAACCAAGTCCTTTTGTAGGCCCAAACTTCAAGAAGCAGGATGAGGTGTAGCAGCCCCTTCCCATCCTTCTTCCCCACCTGTTATATTTGCTCAAGAGAAGAAGGATGTTGTGAGAGGCTTCCTCTGCCAGCATCGCTCTCGTCCCAGCGTCCTCAGGCCTGTCCCTCAGCTTGCCTCTGTCCCAGGGCACTGTGACAAGGACAGACGCTGAAGCCCACCCTCACGTGGCCAGCCACTTTGTCCCTTCCTGCCCCAAGCTCACATCGCTGTTCCAGCAACTCACCAGGGCCACGGAGGAGCCGCCATGTAGCAGGGAAGCAAGACCCCTCATCCACATTCTGAGGATGGCCGCCCGCTCACCCATTACCTACACAATCTCTCAGTTACATTAAAAAAAAAATCTTTCCCCCGCTTAACAATAGAGAGGAACAAATGGTTGACAAATAACAACAGCAGCAGCTCTCCAACAAAAGCACGCAATTATTACAATTATACTATCCTTGATTAGGCTGCCATGCATTGCATTTCAATGTAATTGATGTTGTAGGTTGACACATCGGACACCAAATATTCTCGCCTGTCCCTTCTCTCTTTTGTTTCAGAAGCTGATTTGCATTTTCTATGCTTTTAGTAATGAAGACTTAGCACTTTTCCTCCATTAGAAAAAAAGAGAGAGATACAATAATCTGCAACTCGGCACTTGTTTAAGGATTCTGACCCTCGAAAATACCACTTTGCTTCACACATTAGCTGCTTACAAAGAAGGAAGCTAATGTATCATCTAATTGGGCAAACCACTGCATCTGATTTCTCTCAATCAGACTATTAGCTTCGTAATTACCCATCTGCCTCGTGTGGAAAAACGGCAAGGCGCACACCCAGCTAATAACGTTCTCAAGAGCTCTCCACCACAATGAGAGGAGGCGACGTGGAGGGATATGGTCTCTAACCATTTCGGTGCCAAGGTGGCCACACAATGCAGGAGGGCTTTGCCAACCTTCCCCCGCCTGAATGTGTTTAATTATTTGTCTTTAATTAGTCAGAGTTTTTGGGGTCTGTTCAGGATTGCTGTCCCTGCTGCTGCTGCTGCTGCGGTGGCGGTGGTGGTGGTGGCCGGGGCGGATGCTGAAGGATGGTGACCAGCGGGAAGGCGGGGAGGCTTCCCGTGGCCTCTGCAGGAGACGCTTAGGTTGAGGGAGGAATGTCCCCGAGTTTGGCGGGTGTCCTCGAGAGAGAATAAAGATTCTCCCAAGATTGGAGTAGAGTGTTTTATATCTCTTTTTGTTCCTTTTCTTCTTCTTCTGTGGTTGAGCCCCCTTTTTCCCCATGTGGGTGAAGCTGCACCCTTTGGGGCAGAGCCAGAGTTAACCTGAGGACGAGGACATCAGCGGTGGCCTCCGCACTGCCAGGGTGTGAACATTCTGACTGCCAGGTGACCTCTCCAACTGGCTGTGGTTTCTCCTGGCTCCCTTGTGTCTGGTATTGTGTTCTAAACACCCTTTGGTTCAGTTTGGCCGCGGGAGGGCTTTTCTGCAGTCTGAATGAAGTTGTGAGTCCTGGGGCAGGTTGTGGAAGGCCTTCTTTTCTCCTCCTTCATAACCTGGGAGAGGAGGCCGGGCCACCTCATGCCCTCGGGGACTGGGGTGGTCAGCACGTGGGTGTATTTGGGAAGGCTGGTAGGGCCGATTTTGGTGCAGACTCAAGTGAGTTTTTGGGGTCTCCTTCCCCCTCAACTAGAGTAGCTCAGCCATTATTTGTATATCCTTCTATGTCAATTTTATTTGAATAAAGGATTATGACTAAAATTTTTGAGACCAACTGGACACATATGGTTCGGCTACTAATGTCTAATGACTTAATGTCTATTTCAGGTCACAGAGCTGTGCCTGTTGGGATACCAGTATTCACTATCTAATGGTTGGTTAATTTAGCCCCATCACTGCTGTCATTTAAATAGGCTAGCATATCAAATGGAGTCTTTTGGGGCTAACACAGTGATGAATTTTGCTTTTGTGTATTCTTTCATAGTCAACATTTAATTGTGATATGATCTGAAAGACTCTGTGGTAGCTAATACTGAAGTATTAGATTGAGAACAGACGTTTACATATTCAGTCTATCACCTAGGAAAACATAAAATAAAACCCCTACTATGTGTGTGTTATGATGACAGGCCCTCTAGCTACTATGTATACTGGATGTAGCTCCTGTCTAATAGAACTTTGAGTTATAAATAAAAGGCAAGTTTGTTCCTTAGGCAAGTAAGAGCCCAAGTCTCAGAAGTCATCTGGTCTTGCTAAATGCTCCGTCACATTGGCCAGAGTTTTCCCATGTGGATGCATGGCACAAACTCTCCCACTTCAGCCAAATCACTGCCATCTTATAGTGCTCAGGCTTCCAGAAGTCAGTTCTTTTTATCTGTTTATAATATTGCATTGAAAGAGTTTGACTGATCTGTGATATTTTCACTATTTTCTCTATAGGAAAACTGGGGACATTAAGAGCCATGTGTATCTCTTTGTGTTTTGGAACTTTGTGGAAGATACTGTCACTGCATCATACAGAACCTTATTTTTATAAAGACCATCTAAGAATTTTTTGTAGGTCTCTGTTTAAGGAAAGGTTCTGCTTCCCTTGAACCATATATATGCACACCCTGTATTTTATAACTGATGGTCTTTTCCTCTTTGCTTTGGCTACTAGTAAGCTCAAAGGCCAAATTTTAGCCCATATCCATAGGCTTGATAGGACTAGATGGCCTATATTTTATGTGCTAATGTCACTAAAACTTAATTATTTTTCTGTCCATTTATAAATCATATTTTTTTGCTCTGGCTCCTATAAATATTTATTTTTCTTAAATCATTTTGAATTATTATATGCATTTTTGTACAGTATCTAAATACTTGGTGGAAAAATGTCCTAGTGCAGAGACCAGAGAGGTTAAGTCATTTGCCTAAGTCACACAGGAATGAATGCAGTCAAGAAATCTTTCCTGTGCCAAGAGCAGGTTTTTCCAAATGTTCTCATGTTAGCTATGAAATCTGCTAAAATCAGCTTACCTTGTGATCAGCTCTGACTTCTTAATTTATCTTTGGCAAGGTTCACATAATTTGTTAGCCTCCATTACAGCTTTCTTACTCTTCCCTGAAAGTCTAGGATGCTAAGCAGTAGGAATCCATCCAACAACATCCAGG
This sequence comes from Pongo pygmaeus, assembly GCF_028885625.2. NCBI lineage: Eukaryota > Metazoa > Chordata > Mammalia > Primates > Hominidae > Pongo > Pongo pygmaeus. The sequence continues at coordinate 35,961,243 of NC_072373.2, read as the reverse complement.
GACTGAGGCAAAAGGAAAGATGATCTCATGGCCTTTTGTGCTGCGGGGTTGACTTCCTGGTCTTCACAGTTGTGGTACCTGCCATCCCTTCTGTTACACTCTGAGAAGTCACGGTTTGCCACAGCCTCTGCATGGCCTTGAGGTCCCAGTGAGAAGTGACTTTCTCTCTCAGGGAGGAACTACAGAAAACCAGGGAACAGGTTTTCTGCCTCAGACTTTTCAGGAGCCTCACAGAGCCTGCCTCCTTTCAAATCAAGTTATATGAGAGAGTCTGGGACCTGTCAAACAGCTGCCTGGACGTGCTCTCATTTTAGCTCCAAATGTGAATCATCTGTTTAGGGCAGGCCTATAGCAATCATCTTTTATTAGTTTTTACTTACTTTAAGCAGAGCCATTCTCCAGAGGCTGATATGGGAGACCTTCCCTTCTTCTCTTCTTTTTTACCTCCCTCTCTCTCCACCTCCCTCCCTCCGTCTCTTCCTCCCCCCTCCCTCTGTCTCTTTCTCCCCCCTCCCTCCCTCCATCCCTCCCTCCCTTCCTTCTTTCCTCCTTCCTTCCTTCCTCTCTCTTTCTCTCTCTCTCCCTTTCTCTTTTCTTCTTTCTCTTTCTTTCTTTCTTTTCTTTCTTTCTTTCTCTCTTTCTCTTTCTTTCTCTTTCTTTCTTTCTTTCTTTCTTTCTTTCTTTCTCTCTCTCTCTCTCTCTTTCTTTCTTTCTTTCTTTCTTTCTTTCTCTTGCTCTTTCTCTTCCTTCCTTTCTCTCATCTTTCCTCTTTCTCTCTCCCCCTCTCTCTTTCTTGTTTTATAACTTTACTTGACAATCAGCAGCGATTAGTTCTCATATCCATTGACTGTGTAGATTTTTCAAAGTGGTGACAGATGCGTAGGTAACCAACACACAGAGCTTGTTTGCTGAACCCTCATCCTTGTTATATTTTCTGGACAACCTCACATGGACACAGTATGAGACACTCCTCATTCCTTTGGCCCAGACAGCTTTGTTGATTCTGGTGTCAATATGCACATCTGGAATTCCCATCTCTTTCATGGCAAGTTTCTGGATCTCTTTGAGTGCCCAAGGGCCACATTTCTTGAGGTCCACTCCATGGCTGCCCTTGTGACTGTTGATGATGTGCTTTCTGGTCACTACCTCATTGACATCAGAATAGCCCCTTTTCTTCTCACCACCCTTTTTGTAGGCGCTATTCTGTTGTGCCCAGGTTGGAAAAAAAAATCTGGGAGTTTATTTTCAAAGACCTCCCCTGAAGTAGGATGTTCCTTTTTTATTTATTTATTTATTTTTTCTTTCTGAAACAGGGTCTTGCTCTGTTGCCTAGGCTGGAGTGCAGTGGCGCAGTCACAGCTCACTGCAACCTCTGCCTCCTGTGCTCAAGTGATCCTCCCACCTCAGCTTCCTGGGTAGTAGCTGGGACCACAGGCATATTACCACCATGCCCAGCTAAGTTTTGTGCTTTTTGTAGAGATGGAGTTTTGCCATATTTCCCAGGCTGGTCTCCAATACCTGGACTCAAGCGATCCACCTGCCTCCTAAAGCCCTGGGATTACAGGTGTGAGCCACCATGCTAGGCCAACATTTCTGGAGTGGGGACACGCTAGCAATTGTTTTTGAAATTGCTCTTTCCCTCGCTACCTTTTTATTGGAAAATGTTCTCTGACTTGTTGGCCTTTTCAATAATACTTTTGAGAATTCAGTATCATCACCTCTTCCCCACTCTCATAGACCTTAGAAAAACCGGACACTTGGAGCAGATACTATGAAACAGGCCCCAAAAGCAACTCTATGATGAATTCTAGTCTGAACACCTCAGGAAGTTCTTCTTCATCTCCAACCACTATCCCTCCTATTGCATTTTATCTCTGTTTCCTCTAGGTCTTTCCCCAGATGGGATGAGCATCATGCTAATACCCAGATAATTAGAAATATAGCCAACTTTCAGTGGATTGTAAGTAGATTATGTGGCAGTTTATCTCTGGCAAATCTTGCTTTCCTGTCTTAGTTAACATCTCTGTTGCTTACTTAATTTCTTTATTGCTTTTATAACCATTGCCATCTGCTACTGAAATTGGAGTTCAACAGGAACTAGAAGATTGAAACTTTTAAAATGAAAATAATTATTCTGAGGCCCGGGGAAGGTAGCAGTCATGAAGGAAGGGTTGGCTCTGCTTAGACTGACCCTGGGCTACCTAGCGCCAGCTGAGCCTTCGCAATCACCTGGTCGTCTTCCACTGGCTTACTGATGGAAAATCAAGGCCTTGATCAGGTAAGAGGCTTGTCAAATGTCACAGAGCTACTTGGAGGAAGTTCTAATACAAAGACCCAGTTCTGGATCCCTCTCGAGTCCATCATGATTCTTACTTATCTGTCTTGGAGGTGAAACTGCCCATTTCCAGCATGGAATGTATTGAGCAGAATTGCACGGTGGGACAGAGCTGAAAAAATGAGATAGTTCTTAGTTTCGCAGCTCCACAGGTAGTTTTTCTTCAGGGTGCAATTTCATGATTTTGTGTGCAATATCATGAATAGCTAGGACATCAGATCTCTCCATAAGAAAAAGCAAGCAGAATCAGAGACTGTAGCACATACATACCAGGACAATTTGACATAGGGAATTATTTTGTGTTTATCTACTGTTTGGATTACCTGTGTGATGACTCTCTTGCATTTCTGTGCATGATGAGGAATTGGTATTATTTATGCCTTCATGTAGGAGTCGGAATATGTGCAACATCCTCAGCATCTGGACGAAGTCCAGTCTGTATTTTTTTTCCCATCTGCTCCTGGTATTTTAAGTAAAAATGTTTGTATCTGCATCCCCCAAGCCCTGCTGTAAATTGTAAATCATGCCATTATATCTGGTAAAACCACAATGTCAAGCAACAATTCACAAAGCCACAAAGATTCTCTGGAGTAATTTTCCTGTTCTCATTGATCAGTTTTATATTTTCCTCTTGGCCATATGCACACATTAAATGGCACTAATTCAGTGAGAAAACTCATAAGGGATAATATTTCAAGTGGCACAAATGGCAGCAATGCCTTTACAAGTATCTGTTTTATAATTGCCTCTGCACTTACCTGAATTCGCGCTTGCCGTTGTTTCAGTTGAGTGAAATGGACACAGAAATGGGTTGGGGGTGGGGGAGTGTGGGAAGGGGGAGGAGAATGTTTTAGTTAAATTAGGTGTAAAGCCAGGAAAATCTCAAGTCAAAAACCGTGTACCTGCAATTGTTTCTTTCTTTTGGTGAGAATATTTATTATCTGCTCCTGAGAGATGACAGGTGGAGAGAACGGGCCAGCACGGCATGGGTGCTTACACTTGCAAAGCCCCCATTCAGGACTTGATGGCAAGACTGTATCTAGGTCATTGATTTCTTATTTGACATTTTTAGATTTTTTTAATGAGATTTTTTAAAGTAAACTTTTAGGTTCAAGAATAAGAAGTATACGGAAAAGTACATAATTCCTAGTTATATGAGATTTTTTTTCCAAAGTGAATATATCTGTGTAACCAACAGGCACATCAAGAGGCAGAAACTTAGTGGCTGCTCACAACACTCCCTCTTACCCTTTCTGGTCATTATCCACTCTCCCCTAAAGCTAACTAATATTCTGATTTCTATCTCCATTAATTCATTATTCAGTATATATTCTTTTAGGTCTTGCTGTTTTTATTCCGTGAGCATTATGTTTGTAAGATTCATTCCATTTTTAGTGTATGGCAGTATTTTGTTCATTTTCACTGCTCTATTGTATTTCATTGTGTGTGTGTGTGTGTGTTACTATTTACCCATTCTATTACTGGTAGACATTTGAGTTGTTTTTGAGTTTTTGGCTTTTATGAATAATAGTGTTATGAACATTCTTGTACATGTGTTTTAATACACATTGTTGGTATTATGTGGGCATGCACTACAGATGAAATTGCTGATTTATAGGGACTATCTATGTTCAGATCTATTATAGTGAAGATTTCCAAAGAGTGTTTCAGAGTGGTTGTACCAGTTGACAACAGCAAGGTATGAGAATTCCAGTTGCTCCACACCCTCACTAGCACTGAGTATTGCCAGTTTTATTTAAAATGGCAGAGGCATACTGTATCTCATTGCAGTTTCAATTCTCATTTCCCACGTGCCTAATGACAATGATCCCCTTTTCATGTGTTTTTGAGAAGTGCCAGTATAAGTCTTTGCCCATATTTTAGAAATTGGGTTCTCTACTTTTTTGATTTGTTGTTCTTTATGTTTTCTAGATACAAGTCCTATGCACACTTGTGTGCACACACGTATTTATTACTATTTACGTAGCAAATATCTTTCCCCATTCTGTGACGTGCCTTTTCACCCTCTTAATGCTATATTTTGGTGAGCTTTAATCCTTAGTTTTAATGAAGTACAATTTATAGTCATTTCCTTTATGGTTATTACTTTTAGTTAAATAAACAGTTACTTATATTCAGCATTATAAATATGTTCTTTTATTTTTATCTTCTAGAACTGCACTATCCAATTAAGTAACCACTAGCCTTGTGCAGTTATTTAAATTTTGTTTAACAGTTTTATTGGAGTGTAAATGACACACAATAAACTACACATTTTAAAGTGTACAGTTGGATGTTTTGACATATGTACACCCGTGGAACCATTTAATCAGGATAATAAACATAACCATCATCCCCCAAAAGGTTCCTTGTGTCTCATTGTAATAGGATAACCTTCCACCTCCCAACCTTTCACAGCCCCCCATCTTTAGGCAGCCACTGATCTGTTTTCTGTCATTGTAGATTAGTTTGTATTTTCTAGAATTTTACATAAAAGAATCGTACAGCATGTAATCATTTCCCTTTTTTTTGGTCTTGCTCCTATCAGCATAATTATTTCAGAGATTTATCATGTTGTTCAGTATATTGATATTTCATTTCTTTTATTGTTGAGTAATTTTCCATTGTATGGATGTACTACAATTTGTTTATTCACCTGTTGATGAACATTTGTGTTATTTTCAGTTTTTAGCTATTGTAAATAAAGCTGCTATGAACATGTATTAATTTTCTATTTCTGTCATAACAAATTATCACAAATCTAGTGGCCTGAAACAGCACAAATTTATTATCTTAAAGTTCCGTAGCTCAGAAGGCTGATATGTGTCTCACTGGCCTAAGATCAAGGTGTCAGCAGGGCTGAGTTCCTTTCTAGAGACCTTAGAGGAGAGTCTGTTTCCCGGCCTCTTCCAGTTTCTAGGGGTTAACCACATTCCTAGCTCATGGACAGCTTCCTCTGTCTTCAAAGCCAGAAATATTGCATCTCTCTGACTTGTCTGATATGATCACATCTCTCTCTGACCACAGCTGGGAACAAATCTCTCTCTGCTTTTAAGAACTCTTGGGATTAGATCAAGTCTACCCTCATAATCCGGGATAATTTTCTCACATCAAAGTCAGTAACCTTAATTACATCTGCAAAGCCCCTTTATCAGTGTAAGGTAACATATTCACAGCTTCCGGGGATTAGAGTGTGGACATTTGGAAGATTGGTGTTGATTATTTTGCCTATTTTAAATTGTTCTTTAATTTCCTTTAGGTAAATACCTAGGCATGAAATGGCTGGATCATACGGTATGTGTTTAACCTTTTAGAAAACTGAAAAATGGTTTTCCAAAGTGGCTGTAACATTTTACATTGCCATTATCAATTTATGAGAGTTCCAGTTGCTCCATATCCTCACCAACACTTGGTTTTCTGTGTTTTTGATGATAGCGATTATAGTTGGTGTATAGTGCCATCTCATTGTGACATTAATTTTAATTTCCCAAATGACTAATGATGTTGAGCATTTTTTATGTGTTTGGGTATCTATTCAAATCTTTTGCCCATTTAAAAGATTATTGTTTGGTTATTATTATTGAGTTTTGAAAGTTAAGAAAATATTATGGACTTATGTCTTATCAGATATATGACTTACAAATATGTTCTCCCAGTCTGTGGCTTGTTTATTCATTCTCTGAAGACTGTCTTTCAAAAAGCAGATAATTTAATTTTGAGAAAGTCCAGTTTATCAATTTGTTCTTTTATAGAACTGCTTTTGTTGTATGTCTAAGACATTTTTCCCTAATACACATCACAAAGATGTTTTCTTACCTTTTTTTTTTTTTTTACTGTGTATTAGTGTTTGTTTTTTCATTTAACAACATGCAGATAAGCAAAAAAAAAAAAAAGCACTTACTCATTTGGATAACATTTATACTGTTCTCCCATTATTTGTATAGTTGCTATTTCCATCTGGTATCACTTTCCTTCTGCCTGAAGGACTTCCTTTAACATTTCTTGGAGTACAGATATCCTGGTGACGAATTGTGTCAGCTTTTGTATTTCTGAAAAAGTCTTTATTTCATCTTGAGTTTTGAAAGATATTCTTGCTGGGTATAGAATTCTAGATTAACACCTTTAAAAAAATTCCCTTAAGTATCTTAAAGATATTCCACTATTTTCTCATCTGCATTGTTTCCAATGAGAAATCTGCTACCATTATTATCTTTGTTTCTCTTTCTCTTTTTTTTTTTTTTTTTTTTTTGAGACAGAGTGTCACTCTGTCACCCAGGCTGGAGTGCAGTGGCATGATCTCACCTCACTACAACCTCCGCCTCCTTGGTTTAACCAATTCTCCTGCCGCGGCCTCCTGAGTAACTCAGACTACAGGTGCATGCCTCCACACCCAGCTAATTTTTGCATTTTTATTAGAGACAGCATTTTGCCATGTTGGCCAGGCTGGTCTCCAACTCCTGACCTCAAGTGATCCACCTGCCTCTGCCTCCCAATGGGTTGGGGTTACAGGCATGAGCCACTGCACCTGGCTATCTTTGTTTCTCTATATAACTGACTGTTTTTTTTTTTTCTTCTGATTGCTTTTAAGATTTTCTCAGTCACTGGTGTAGGACAATTAGATTACAATGTGCCTTGTTATATTTTTTCTGTTTCTTTTTGTGGGGCTAGTAGAATGTTTTAAATTTGTGGGTTTATGGTTTTTATCAAATTTGGAAATTTTTCAACCATTATTTCTTTAAGTAATTTTTCTCTTTCTGTCTCCTCTTCTTTGACAATTCCATTTACAGCACTCCTATAATTAAGCTGCTTAGAGTGGTCCCACAGCATACTCATGCTGTCTTTATTTTTAGAAAATTCATTTTTCTGTGCTTCATTTTAAATAGTTTTTATTGTAATGTTTTCAAGTTTACTAATATTTCTCCTGGAATGTCTATTCTGCTGTTAATTTCACTTAGAATATTTTCCATCTCAGACATTGTAGTTTTCTTTCTAGAAATTTATCTTTTAAAAAATATCTTCCAGTCCTCTACTTAAATTTTGTACATGTGGAATAGTGATAATAACCATTTTAATGTTCTTGTCTGCTAATTCTAACATTTGTGTCAGTTCTGGTTCTGCTTTGAATAATTTTTATCCTCATTATTGTTTGTTTTATCCTGTTTTTGCATAACTGATAAATTTTTGTTTTATGCAAGACATGGTAAATATTGCCTCATTGGGTGCTAGATATTTTTATATTCCTATAAGTATTCTTAGACTTTGTTTGGGGAAGTAGACAAGTTATTTGAAACAGTTTCATACTTTTCAATCTTGTGTGTAAGCTTTGTTAGGCAGAAACAGAGCAGTGTTTAGTTTATGTTTGCTCACTAATGAGGGAAGCCTCTGTGAGTACTCTACCTGATGCCCTGTGAATTATGAGGTTTTCCAATTTGGCTGGTGGGAACAGGTACTATTTCCAGCTTTGTGTCAATGCTGAGTACTGTTCTTTCTAATCCTTTCTTGTGGTTCTTTCCTGGGACTTGGGTAATTTCCTGACACACATGCTAATTAGTTCTTTGTTAAATACTTGATGGGAACTTGTGCAGATCTACAGAGTTTTCTATACACAGCTATCTCTCTGCCCCAGCCCCTACCCCTGTACTCTTTCCTGCCAACCCTAGCAGCCTTGATTTCCTTGGAGTCTGAATTCCATCTCCTCAAGTCAGACAGTCCTCTGGGCTCTGCCTGAATTCCCTCCCTGCTGCACATCCTGGAACCCTCTCAAGGCATTATGCTGAAGCAGTTGTAGGGCTCCCCTTGTTTGTTACGTCTTTCAGGGGTCGCTATTCTTTGTTGCTCAATATTGTGTTTAGAAAAACATTGCTTTGCAGTTTTGTCCTTTTTGGGAGTTTGTCAGGTAGAAGGGTAAAGCTGGCTTTCCAGTCCCTCTGGGTTGAACGCAACAGTCTTTGTGACAATTTAAATTTGAATTATTTTGTAAGTGAAATAAGGTAAAGTAAAATTAAATTAAATAAAAAGTTCAGTTCTTGAATCACAGTGACTGCATTTCGAGTGTTCAATAGCTATATGTGGTTAATGTACAGCATTTTACCGTATAAATATAAAACATTTTCTTCCCTATAGAAAGTTTAAGTGGAAAACTCTGTGATAGAATTATAATTTATTTATTTTATAAAAAGTACCTGGGTCTATTGTTCTGTATAGTATAAATTTAAGAGTCAGGATAATATTGTTTTTTCAACATGGATGCCCAGGTGTGTTGTTTATCCTTGACTTTTGCATTTATACTAAATTTTTAGAAACATCAATTCCCAGAGGGAAAAAACATTCTGGGATATTGATTGGAATGCATTGAATCTACATATCAAGTAGGGAGACCTGATGTCTTTAAAATTTACATTTTTCTTATTTATGAATGTGGTTTATTCCTTTATTTGTTTAGACATTCTCTAATTCTTCTCAGAATAATATTTTATAGCTCTCTTGAAAGGTTTTAGACACTTTTCAACAGATTTACTCCTAGGTATTTGAAATTTTGGTTGTTTTCATAAATAACAATTTTCAAAATTTAATTTTCTAATCTTTTGTTTCTAATATATATAGAAATGCAATCCATTTTGTATATTGACCATTTATCAGTGGCCTTGATGAACTCACTTATGTATTTTATCTGTGGATTATTTTTGGAATTTGTTTGTAACCAATTGTATATCTATGGATAATGAGAGTTTTATATTTTTCTTTCAAATCTGTAGACTGTTTATATCTTTTTATTGCCTTATTACATTGACTAGGACCTCTAGGAGTCTATTGTTAAACACTGTTGATGATAATAGACATCCTTATTTTGTCTCTGATCTTAGAGTAAAAACCTTCAATATTGCACTATGAAAGTATGATGTATGCTATAATTTTTTGAAGATCCCCTTTATCAAATTAAGGAATTCCTTTTTAAAATTTCTAGATTGCAAAGAATATTTTTAAAAATTATAAAAAGGTGTTGGATATTATTAAATCCTTTTTCTGCATCTATTGAAATGGTCATATATTTTATTCTTCATCTTTTTGGTCAATGAGATAAACTACATTGGCTGATGTTCAAATTCTAAATTAACATTGTATTCTTTGAATAAAATTATTTGGTTGTAATGTAATTTTTCATGTATCACAGGATTCTTTTTGCTTATATTTTTGTTAGGACTTTTGAGTTTATAAGAGATAACAGCTTGTTTTTTTATTCTT